>NW_027287538.1:67788406-70188406 GCF_022747635.1 Hetaerina americana | reverse complement strand
AACCTTTTTGTAAGTCTCACGGACATGAATAATAATGTATAAAAAAGGTAACACTAGTGGACACAGTTCTATCCCTCTCTTCCTTGAAAAAGGTGTCTGTGACCACCGAAAATTCTAAACCTGTTGAGTTTCTTTTCTGTGTGTTTCTGTTTTTGTCTGTGTCCACTAGTGAGTGCTAACTTTTCTACATTATAAATATATATATATATATATATATATATATATATATATATATATGTTTATAATGTATAAAATATATAATACATATATACATAAATATATATATTTATATAATGTATAAATTTATATATATATATATATATAACTTTGGCAGCAACAAACAAAATAAGAACACATAAAAAGATCACTCCCACGTTATTTCTTGATCATTTCGATGGAATTCAGCTCCGTCTTCATCGGAAGAAATAGTTTTGTTGCTGTCAAAGTGTGTTATTCAACACTTCCGTGTTACTTCGGCGAAATCAGTTTTTTTACCCGTAAATTTATTCTTTATTAATGTAGAAAACACTGCCATAGGAAAATTAGAAACATAATTAGACCATTGTAAACCGCCGAAAAAATAATCCTGAGTAATAATAAGACTTTCATATCTCAGCTATTACACGAGAGCAGCTATTGGGGAGGGGGGAATACAGATTCTCCCTCACTTCCGCTGGTTTTGAAGTATCCCAATTCAAATAAATCTTTCTTGCGGGCAACTTGGCAAAAAATATAAATATTTATTCATTTTTTTCGCTGCCACGACCACCTCCAGCATAATTCAAAGCCTACGCAAACTTGCTAGCCATTGAATCTAAGCACTTTCAAGAATTGGGTTCCTTGTAGAATGGGGGCTTGGAAACATACTTGCACCACATTGGTGCCTATCGTCAAACTCTTTAAGAGGTGAAAGCCACATTACGGCTCAAGGGGAACAGCCTGCTAACAACCCGCAACTTTAACTTATAGACCATGACATAAGAAATAACGCACGTGACTCGCAACGGTAAGAATTAATTAGGAGCTAATAAGGGAAGCAGGAAGATGGTACAAAAAAATTGCATTACCCAGGTTTAACATCGCCACGGAAAAACGTGCCCTCGTGTTATTTTTTTATCGAATTCAAATACAGTCCACTCTGAAAATTCAACGCGCATCCGTTTCACGCTTACTGCGAGAACTCATGGGCGGAAAAATAGTCAAGAAAGGCGAGTTAATTAAATAAAATAACCTCCGCGAGCCTCTTAAATCCCATTGGGAACTGATCGAGGACATAAAGAAAACTGTTTTTATAGCGCAGCGGCCATTTTGCATCCAGTGGGGAACAAAAGTCGGGCTCCTGCATGGATAGATTCGCCCGCTTTATTTTTAACATGGGAGAGTGAGATGGGGGAGAGGGGGGGGGGAAGGAAATTGACGAGCGAAAGAGCGCGTTTTACAACAAACGAGAGCTCTCCCACAAGTCCCGCTCGAATGAATCAAGGGTCAGGAGGTAGGTAGTAGGTATATATCCGCCGAGGACGAATATTCTTTTATTTTCGTCGGTAATTTTTTTTCCCCTCACGTTCCCCCATTCCACCATCTACGTGAGTTCTATAGAGCGAACCCGACCACCAGACCTCCTCTGTCCCTACCCTCTTCTAGCCCCCCCACCAACCCCGCATCAGAACGATGCCCGCCGCGGGAGAAGCTAACCTGATCCATACGGCCAGGAGACCGCTCATCTCATAGGGTTTTTCCTGTGTTCCTCCCTGGGGAGTGACTACAGGGAGGGGCGCGTGACGTGATTGCCGGGGGGAAGGGGGGGGGGGCTGCGGAGCGAGGGGGAAGGCGGGAGTTCGGCTGAATAGACCGGGCATTTGTTAACCCCCCTCCCCCGTCCCTTCCCCATCCATCCCCGCTCTTATCGTCCTATCCTTTTATCCCCGACCTACCTCAACCTCCACCCACGTGGCCGCGCGCGCCCTTCCATCTAGCGGACTGACCGCGAAGCAAAGAGAGGGAACTCCTACGTCCTGGTCCGTCTATAGCGACCCGCTGTATTATCAGCCCCTTCAGGTCCACTGGGGAGAGAGAGGGAGGGAGGTTCAAGTCCTCAGTCCAAAGGGGAGGAAAGGGCAGGGAAAGGAGAGGACAGGAGGGTGGGGAAAGTTGAAGAGCAGGGGATTTGAAGGCACAGGTGAAGGGATGGGAGTCGGCAGAAACAGGACGTGGAAAGGAGGAAGCCTCAAATGTGCTTCAACCCCCTCACACACACACACAAATACGTCGGTACTACATGCACGCTCTGTTCTATTCGATGCTATAGCCAGGATTGAATAGGCGAAGCTTCATAGAGAAATCTAAAGAGGGGTGAATGAGAGAGGGTTGAGCAGGAGCCTTTTTTTTCAACTACCAGAACGTGGAGAATGGATCGGGTCCAATGGGCAGGGGAGGGAAAAAAAGAGTGGATGGTGTCGGTCAATGCCAACTTTTCCTCTGCCCTCCACATCCAACAAACTAACCCTAGCTCTGCACCCAACACCCATGCGCCCTCTCGCTATCAGATATCTTCCCTTCGATCCTTCCCAGCTACCCTCGCCCCGCAACAAGCCTGAATACTTATCTCTCCCCTCCCCATTCGAATGCGCTGCGAGGAAATGGTAAAGCCGGGTCTCGCTCCCGGGTCAATACGGTCGGCTGCCGTGGAATTGATATGTAAATAACCCCTTGTCCCTCATTCCACTCACACATGCACAGGATATGCGAATACAAATGCGCACACGCGCAATTTGCACACACTGAGTGTCACGCCAAAGTGTCCACCAGGGAGAGGACTTGGCCAATATTTGAGAGTGGACAAATGCAAATGCTATTTCTCTTAATTTGTGATCGCTTAGCGGTTGAAACAAAAAAAAATTTTTTTAAGTATTGACTATAATCATCTCTAAGAATTGGTTCTTGAGTAGGTCACTGGTATCAGTACATGGATTAATTGTTAATCTTAAATTTATTTCATAAAAGTCTGTTGCATCCAAAGTGTTCCATTTTCTTAAAGCTCATATTAGGCGTAGCAAATATAGAAATTTTCCATAAAAGAAATACGCAAATGATAAATCTGGAGGGTCATTTCTTTTAGGAGCGACCCATTCCTAATTTGTATGCATAAAATTACATTCAAACAATTAAAGCACCAAATATAATAAAAACAGGTTAACTACTTTGAATTACTTGTATAAAATTGGTAGTGATAATTAAAAATAATGATAGAGATGCCACAGCGTTAGTAGTTTCATGTACATATCTGTGAAATGAGTGTTCGACAGTTGAGTGAGACGCGGATTATGAAAAAAGCGAAGGAATGGATGCTGAGAGAGAGAAGTTTTTCCGTGGTCACCACTTCTCATGATTTCGATGGAACAATATGCCTGGTCATTATTGACATTTACTCCAAAAACAAATTATGGGGGCAAGTTATACGTGAATGGTTACTTCTTTTTCAAACGTAAACCGCTGAAGGCGACCATTGTGAAATTCTTATCGCAATTGGATAATCAAGTTGTTAGAAAAATTATCATCCCACTGCGAATCTAAAATCGGAGCGAATCGAGTGACACTCCATTTTGCTCTTCAAAACCACTCGAAGCATCGTCCTAACTAAACACCACCCACCCCTCCCATTCCCTAGAACCTTACATCTCTCTCTCTCTCTCGTCGACTCGCAGACCTTTGGAATCGCCCTGTACACACAAAGCCCTTATTTTTTTTCGACAGAGGGGGTTGGGGAAGTTGCGCATTGCACTCCAGCCTCCCGCCGGGGTGAAATGAGCTTCCACGGCCCCACGCAACACGCGTACCCGTGGATGACGAGGGAGAATGAGGTGGTGGTGGGGGTGGACGGGATGGGGAAGGGGGTGAAACGCCATCCGGGAAACTGGAGCGGGTGTCCGTGCAGAACCTCGCGGCCGTTGGGTGGAGGGAGCACCCCACAGCCCGCTTTCTCCGGCACCAAATACGTGACGCGGAACAGAAACCAATGCGAAACCCCGCCTCCACGATCGGTTTTATAAAATCCCTTCTTGGTAATACTCCAGCCATTTCCCCTTCCAATGCACTCATAGTCTAATTATGCTATCACCGGCGCTGCACGCCGCGCTTCTGCAAACTGAAAAAGAGGGGAAAAAATGTGGAAGGAGAATACCTTCCTATTTCCAAACATTCTCTTTTTTTATTCCTTCCTCCTCGGCCCCCCTCGCCACCCCCTTTAGGTGCATCCATCGGCTCTCGTCGGCCACAGCCCAACTCATCCTCCCGCCCCTCCCACTGACCCCGCCTATCCTCGTACACGGGTTCCATAAGCGCCTCTGTTTATAGCCCCCCGTCCCCCTTCTCCCTCCCCCGCCATATCTCTATCAAGTCTCCGAACCCCATGCGCACATATGTACGGCACCACTCGCAAAAGAGATCGGATTAGCGCGGGTCAGCGCTGCGTCGAGCCGGAAAGGGATGTCAAAGAACAAAGGGATTGAGATAGTAGGGTGGGGATATGGAGAGGGGTGGACAAAAAAGTGAAACAAATGAAAATGGACTTGCGTGTGACATGTTAAACTGCAATGGCGCAGTCCACAGTCCGTTTTGTTTTACATCGTGTAATGGTGACGCGCTTTGACATTTCGTTTCCATGTATTCATATTTAAATATACTATAATATTTGGTTTGTATGGAGAAAAATACGTGAGAGACGAGGAGTAGAAATAGTTTGTCCACAAAGTCTCAGGACACTGAGTTTAAATACTATTTAACAATTTTTACTTAACTTCACTTTCGGAGGAAGAATAAGTAAAACCAGCTGGGTAAATAAGACTTCCCCGCATGCCTTCAAAATTTAACCTAAATATAAGTATCACATGAGGTTGCTTCTAAAAAAATGGATGACCAAGAATTAGTTTAAAATAATCAAGACAATTTCCTAAAACTGACGAAACTCCACACAGTATATATGCATATGCTGTACCAAGAAATATGCTGGCGAATCCTGGGGAAAACTTAATTGCAGATCAAAGCACAAATTCCTCGTCACGGCCTCTGTGGTATAATCTAATTGTCCAAAATGGAACTCAAAAGGGTAATGCTTAGGTCGTACTCAAAGGCCCATGTCTCGTCACCAGGGACGACCTATTCTAAAATATTCGGGTCACTTTCACAGTAGTTCAAGAGGTCCAAGGCAAGGTTGTCACACAAGAACTCTTCCAACAGCAACTAGGGGACCATCTTGCCACACCTTTCTTATGGATAAATTTTCTGTAAGAATGCAATTCACTGCGGTTTTCTGGATGTGGTTGCACTCTTCTGCTAACATCCTGACACTTGGGTGTCAAGCAGAATTGAGCTTGTCTCACTCTTTGCACATTTTCATCACACTGTGTTTTAGATGGATGACCAGGACATTCCCCATCGTCAACCTACTCTATATTCCCCCAGAACATCCCGTGCAAGTAGAAAACCTCCAATTGGGACATTTCTCCATCTCCATAAGCATCCTTAACCATGATCATTGTCTCCTAACCTAATTTCTCGAGTTTAATACAACATTTCATCGCACATCATTGCCCCATGGAAAATGGCATCGTGAATTTGTTACGCGACCCTCGAACAGGGGCTCGGTCTAAGCAGCGATTCGCAGACTGTAACGGCCCGCAGACTACTGACGCGGGTCGTGCTGCTTTCACAAGACCTCTTACCATTTTTCCCACCACAAATAGCTCCATTCTAGTCTTCCACTTCGCCAAGAAAAATATTTTTCTTACTTTCCGGAACGGACCCTGTATGGTTGTTAACGATAAGAATCGGATCGGAAATCTGTTGCTCGGAAATTACACTGCCTTTTATCACATGATAAAGCCACTGATACGACAATATATGAAAATAATGGCATCTTTTGCACCTGCTGCACTGAAATCTAAGACCTACCAACTGCACTGAACTGAAGACCTACGATGCTAAAATTCATGTACAGTAATAATGACAAATATCTTCCGCAATAGCTGTTGACAGACGATGTTCGTCGATTGCATTTCGGTTTAGGTGGCGCTTCGAAGATCGACACTCCGTTGTAAAATTACAACTTTCATCACACTAAATCAACCTTTGAACACGCTTTCTATCTCCATCCATCTCGTCCAAAGAGCTATTATTTTCCTCGCTCTAACTTGATATCCACACAATCTCCCTTTTTTCTTCACTCAATCATTCGATTCTTGAGCGCTCCACTGTTTTTCAATCTCTCCTCCATCCATTTCCATCTCTCCCATCGAGTGTTTCTAAAATATCCACTCTTCTACCCTATCACACCATTTTCTCTATTCTTCTCTCTGCCCTCCTCTCAAAAGCCACTGATCTAAGTGTTCAAGTTCCACTTTCACTAACCATTTCCTGATGTCTTTGCACATCTCCCGAATAAGAAATTTCTTCATTTGCCCATGACGATCACCTTGTTTTCGATTAAAGAAGTGAACGACAAGACCTGGTGTCTTCAATCCATTTTAGAAAATTCAAGGCATGTGACGAACCTTACATTTGGTATGAAATACAGGTATCCTATTCGGTTTCTAAGTGAAACCGAAAAATAACATTTTTTATTACATTTCAATTACAAAGCTTCATATCCTTGTTCAACAGGTATTTCATAACGATAATGAATAAGATGTGATTTACTACAAGAGAGTAAATTATTACTTAAAGAGAGAGTTTTTCCTTTTTCAATATCATTTTAGCTCATCACCCAGGGAAACTTCTGAGAAAAACTTCGATATGAGACCTGACGGTTATAAGCTTGCACCAGATTCGGGATGAGGAAGCACATTGAATTATTAGGGCATTTAATTTATTGTTGATATAATGTTTGCATAACAGCACCTTTCGTAAATGAAACTGACAAAATTTTTATTAAAATTTCGCAGAGGAAATAAGTTAACCGGTTAGAAGAAGCGTAATCTGCTAAATTATACACATTATTCTAAGTTTTTTTATTTTTAGGTGGTTTTTTTAATTGACCATTTTCGTGGGAGGGCTATTAAAAGTTCAGCCTGAGAAATTCGATAATTTGGTAAATACAACGCTATTATTTGCAGCTGAAAACCAAGGGCCTACCGCCAATATTCCATATTATTTATTTTTTTACTTTTGATAAATCATGTAGTGAATACTCCATATTGAGCATACACAATTGGAACGGTTGCCATTCTACTAATTCACCGATTAGGTATTGCAACAGGCGCTGTGGCGTCACTAAGGGTAAACTTAAATATACCCTCCTCTCCTGAAAGTTCCCTTAATGTGGGAGTACACTTGAAAGTATGAACAACGTCTTGAGAATCTTCTTAAGGCTATTCCAGGTAGGAAGAGTATGGTTGTGATATTGGGAATTTTATTAGGCGGGCTGTGCGTACCAGATTCAGTTGCGAATGGAAACCTCCGGCGTCCCTTTCATCCCCATCCCTCTGGCCATCCGCGGTTTGGTTTCAGATTCGCATATTATTACGAACAGCACTATACATGTCAAGGTAGGTTTATGTTGACGCCGGGACTACCCACTGCTTCATTTTTATTCTCCACCACACTCTACAATTGACGCTTTAATTGCTGCTCCACTGCATTACAAAAAAGTATTTTATATTGAACTCGGCGAAACTTCCACCTCCGTTTATTTCGTCCGTCGGGCCACGTGTGTTCCTCCCTTTGCCTGATTGGTCCAACAATTTCCTCCCCACAGCTCTCTACCCATTTCTGGTGGTTAGCCGTTTGTTTTAAGTTTTGCCATTCCACTTTTATTGATAAATAGGTTAGAGAAAAAGTGGACGAGTTTAATTTAAAGGGTGAAAAAAAACTTCTAGAGGCAACTTCTGAAACTGTACATACGCATTTAAATTCTTTTCGGTTCTGATGGAAGTAAGAATGCGAGAGCGGAAGGAGTCGAAGAATAGCCATTTTAGTTCTCTCGGGGGGTTAGGTAAAAGTGCCAAGAGCTGAAAAAGGACAGCATGTAGGTCTGCATCTAGGGCTGCATCTAGGGCGCAGCTAGGCATTTCTTCGAGTGGGGGTCATTGACCTGAGTATTACCTGCCGGAGAGAATAATTAGTTGAATCGGGATTAAAGCATTAATAGATTCGTTGAAAATTCTCTCCTGAACTTAGTTTTCTACTGAGTGCCCGTCTAAATCCGTGTTGCCGACAAAAGCTGAACGCAAAGGGGTTGTTTCACTTGCGCATATTTAATTTACTCGAAACAATAAAAATCTAATGCATATAATTGTAACTTGAAGGCTAAGGTTTAATGCAGGTATCATTCATTAAACCCAGGCATGTATCCTGCATATCACCCAAAAAACCACATAATGCTAATGATAAACATTTGAGCACTGAATTTTATTATTATTATTGTAGGATATTATTCTAAGAAATACGAGAAAATTGGATGGGATTAGCTTTTCCTTTTTTAATGACGGATTAAGATAGATCGCAGGCTTCAAAGGTTAACGGCAGTCCACTGTATCGTCTAACGAATGAAGATGCTGGATTATTAGTTGAAAGTAATGTTTGAACTTTACTTCCAACAAATTAATCAAGCGTTTTCTTAAAGTTTGAAAGATGTCATAGTTTTGATTGAGAAATATAATGCATAAATATTTATGAGAGCAATGATACCTACCGGCGAAGTCAATTCGCGACGAGTATGGAAGGCTTCTTCGTCTAGTTCACTAAAACCAATCTGCTGGCATTCCTCTGGCGCATGGCATTCCTTCTAATATTCTGAGTTATTATGGTTCTTATTGTATGCGTCGGTGTGGAGTCCATCCACTTCCATTTGGCATATGTATAGAGCATATAAGAGTATATTCCATTTTAATGAACATTATACTTACTATTATTTTACACTTGAACGCAGAATTATTTAAAAATAAATACTAAGAAACGGTAAGATTTCACATCAGAAATGAGTACCCCAATAGTACCAGCATTTAAAAAAAAGCAGCTTAAATCCAGTCGTCGGTCATCCTGAAGACGAAATGCATCAAGCACAAACTGGTCCAGAATCATCGATCATGACACAATCCTCCTGGGGCGGTACTTACTTATGAAGGCATTATCCTACTTTGACCCCATCAAGAGTTAATGAAAACTAATCAAGTCATACTTTAAAGGGCAGATATGAGATTGGATGCAAATTCAATGTTCTCAAATGTTAAAAGCTAAAAGCGATGTTTTTTTAAAGCTAAAGCGCCCCGTCTCTCATACTCATGATGATGATGGACGCCTGCGGTGAAAGAGAGGAGTGGACGAATTTTAGAAAAGTCGTAGACGTGACAGTGGATGACAAAACCCGCTCCTCAAATACCTTGCAGATGCGATTTAGAACTATTTATGACAGACCTTCCACTCTTTCTAGAATAACTGTAAATCGATTTGCACATTTCAAAAACAGGGCCCAATATTACATTATTGAACTTTGGACTCAAATCAAGTTTGGGAATATATTTTTGGAAGTTTCCGAATGTTCACCAATGAGTTAATGAAGTATATCTAAGTTTTTTTTCTTGGAGCTCGCTCACCGATCGAAATTGTTCCCTCCAGGAGATTAAGAGCAATGTAAAATGAAGAGAAAGGACATTAAAAGTGATTCCGATCTACCAAAACCTGAACTCGTCCGCTTCACGTGATTCGCAACCCGATGCGAACTAATTCTAATGACTTCGAGTCACCAACTCTGAAGACTTCCGAGTCCTAGAACTCACCCATTCATATAAATCAACTAAAATATTTTTCTTGAAAATCACATTTCTAAAGTAAACACTAATTATCTCTCAAGCGAAGTCCTTAAGGAACGTAATTCCACAGAGTGAAATCGCCTTTTCATTTGGAAAGTAAACCTTGTGGAGTAAATATAACGGGGAAACAGTGATTAAAACGGCTGAAGTGTATTTTATTTCATGATCTTGCCAATTAAACTTTAAATAAGTAATTCGCTAAACGCTATTATAGCTTTCGAACTCTGAAATGCAATCCCTAGCACATCTGCGCGACAATGTTGTGAACTTGGAATAGGTACACTATTAGGGGCTGTAGAGATAAAGTTAAGAGCTAGACAAGTAACTGGGCAGCAATGTATTGCACCCAGATGCATTAAAACAGCTTAGGAAGGAAATCCACTTGGTCATCAATATTGCCACGCAAAATGATGTCAAGGCCTTATCCTAAGACTTAGATAAAAGAGGAAGATATCCCTCATCCAAAAAAATAACTGATATGATTTCGTCGACTTGTGGTAATGCTGCACCTACTACGAACCCTACCAGTAGCAAGGAAGGTGTATTGGCTGGGGGTGTTAGTTAATCAGCTATAGAGTAATTGGTGATTGGTGGAATCCGAAAAGTTAAATTTATATCAGGTGTGGTGACAAATTGTAAGAGGATAAAAAGGGTTATGTAGAAGGTTAAGGGGTTCATTGCATCGATCGTCAATTTCCGTTTCCATTGTGGTCTCATCTAAATCTACCATTTGGTTCTCAAATTATTCCATCTGAGTCAGCGTTAAACCAGAATGATGTGTAATCACATGCAAGTTCAATTCGTCCAACTTTCTGTCTAAAAGGCCGGGTCAACCATTGTGACACCTTCTGCTCGTTCAAAACAAGTATTCATGAAACGTAAAACCTTTCCCTGTAACTTATTTAATTTCTCTTAAGCAGGGTCTCAAAATGTTCGGATAATATTCAAGGTGGTCTAAATCGATGCGAAATCACTTATAATTACACTTTTCCGTTCACATATTTCCTCGCTAATCGTTTGCTAAAACACTAGTTTCCTTAATGCAGCTCCGCGGAAGTTCTTAATGAGTTTTTTCCAAGTTTCGTCGACTAAAAATGCGATTCACAATTATTTCACTTCTGCCGCCATTATCAAAAGCATCTAAATCCTTGAGGATTAATTTTTCGGACATTTATTACTGAAAACACCTTTTTCATATTTAATTGGAGATCCAACCCCTTCTGTAATCTGCCCACGTCGGCTAATCATAGAGTTCGGTGACATTGTGAAACCACTCGAATAACATAAAATAATGGAAGTATCTTATGCAATCATGAAATATTAATTTTGCAGCGAATATCTAAGTTGTTGTTTGAAAAAGTCACCATGCAACCTCCACAGCACTGCGAATATAGGGGAACGTTCATAATCATAGATACTTGTAATCGCTAAGACGGGTGATTAGCATCAACTTGTCACTGTGCAGTATGTTCCAAATATTTTACCGTAGCTTGACTTGAAATGTATCCAAAAGTGACACAAAAATGATTCTCTTCCTAATATTATTGATTTGCTTCTGCTTGTGTGAGTTGATTTCCTCCATTGAAGGCTTACGATGACCACATATCGCCAACATTATAATCCAGATTTACGAGAGATGTTTAATAAAGAGTAATCATAACTTTTTATCTAAAAATATATAATCATTCTGTAAATTTTGATGGTTTTTATAATGATAGTACCGCTTACAGGAAAGGCACTTGTCCTAATCATTTGATTAGTCTCCGAGAACAATCTGGAAGCCATTCTTTGTGTTCTTCCAATTTGCCTCAGCAGCCCTCACTTATGCTTTTGATTGTGAAAAGGGCTTTCCAAAACCTTTTTCCTTTACACTGGGGAACAGAACGCGACCACATGGGGCTCTAAAGAGAATGAGGCTCTCACTCCACACTGATTTTGGCGAGATATAATCAGGAACAGTATTTGCAATGTGCGATCGTCCATCATCGTGGTGCAACATACAGCCTCTTGATTTGCAATGTGGACTTTGCCATTGATATGGCCGTGACGAATTTTCATTGCATTTTTGACACATTTTGTATGCCGGTAGGACATGGTTACGCACAACTCTCTGAATATCGAAAAATGATATCACTGTAATATTCCCAATACTTAATATTTCTTTGTTTTGGTGATATCGGAGCTTTTCACAAAGAGAAATGTTCTCAGGATCAAAATGATGTAGTCAGGTTCCATTTGAGTCCACAACCTTTGAAAGAAACTCCTCTTCCTGTAGTATCCACTTTCTCTGGGAAGAAGCCTGCACGCGAAAGTCCAGTTGCTTGGGTATGATTAGTCTATGAACCTCTCTCTAGTCTGAGTAGTCTATGAAGCTCACAGACGCATCTCGTGGGCAATTTCCCTGTCGGCAGCGAGTGGGTGGCACTGAATGAAATTTTTCGGTATTTCATGAGGTGCTCTGACTAATAATCGGCGTCCTCTCATAACGGCAGTAGCGGCTTTAATGTTCACTTACATAAGAGTACTGACTGGAACCTTCCTTTGAAATTGATCATATCGCCTCTTAAAACATTAAATACCATCTTCTAACTTAGCCATAGATAAGACAAACTCTAATTTATAATTCAATTAGGTCTCAACTGACGATTTTTTCAGGTAAAAGCGAAATTTCAATGCAATCTATTACTCTCCACGAGTTACTTCGATCCTTAACTTAGTTGAACTGAATGTGTTTCAACTTGCAACGGCTGCCACTGACGCGATACAAGAGTCAAATCCATGAAACTTGTGTCATATGCATATTAGACTTTAGGATAACAATATAACTCAATAGTAAATAAAAAATAATAGCGTAATATATATATAACGCCTAAATAAATACTTAAATGCCGGAACGGCTACCGCAGATGAATTTCGAATCCCAGAGGTGGCAAATAAAGGTGATACAGGATACAGGTGATACTTGTATTTTACAGTGATATCCTGATCCCTACTTGAGGTGCTTTGTGGAGTGCACTGTAAGTACACCACCCGTTGGATGGGACGTTAAGCTGCGGACCCCTTGGCGCCTTTCGTTAAGAACAAGCTAATGCCGACGCCGTGTTTCTCTCCACCCTTCGTCCTTTCCCATCCATCCCTAATGGCGCAAATGACCTCAGCTGTCGGTCACCTCCCCTAAAAACTACTTCTCTTAGCAGATAAATATAATAACGAGTTACTGCTCTTTCTTTTTTAAACTAAACAAAAATTGCTTTCAACTTAATTTGTTGACGGACTCTCTAGGCTCAAACAATCGGGTGGAGTTCTTTTATTAGTGACTGAATGCAACTGAAAAATACTTTGCTTAGTGGCCGTGTTACGTGTGGCATCAAATTCACTTTTTCCTCCATCATCTAGAGAATAGCTTTCACCAACTAATCCTTTCCGAACCTACACACTACATTTGATGTTTGACATTATTTAAATACATGACGACAAGAATAAATGGGAATCGACTGAAGATACACGACCCTCCTTCCCTTCCCCGAGACTATTACGCGGCAGGCGGTTAATCTTCACGCACGGGGAGGAGTCACCACGAAAGATAAAAAGGTTGACAGGCTACTTGAGGCTACCGGTTGAGAAAGCCTTTTTCAATTCCTCTACTTTCTCTCTCCCGTCGGAGTTGCGTCGGGTGTACGCGCGACAAGTTGGGAATCTAAGGTTTAGCACGATTGGAACGGCGCCCACACCTCTTCCCTTCGCTCCCTGGGAAGCGGATACACACCTGCCACCGCTTAAAACCAACGACCCTCAAAAGCGCTGTAAAGGTGGCAGCGAGCATTCGCGCTGAAGCCCCCTTCAAGTCCACCCGAGGGCCATCGTATGCAGCTAGAAGAGGGTCGTAATTTTATGACATTTGAAGAAGGGTGTTTTATTTTCACGAGTACGGAATATATCCGGAATTTCGTATTCTGTACTTGCACCACCTTGATATCCACAGTTATCTTTCAACCCATTTCCGTCCGAGAATCCGGACAAAAATTTTCCTCTTTTCAACAACTTGAACAGTGGCGAGAGTAGTAAAAATATATATACAGGTATGTGTACAGACGGACAAGGGAGGAATAATCAACGAGAATATGAAGGTAACCACCAATTAATACGTGTTATCAAGTCTAGCTAAAATCATAAACAAAAGTTGAAAATAAAAACCATGTTAAAAATCAATCTTTGTCTGAAACAAGGCTTCTTAATGCTTCCACGGCTTTTCAGTAATTATTATGGATAACTAAGTAAGTAATGGACGCATAGATAATGTATGTGTAATGGCTGGTGATATATATGCACCCATTTTTCTATATGCACTGATGATGGCTTACTGGGAGCTGAATAATTTACAGGAAGCACAGGAGAACTTAATTGAGAGCATAAAATAGCAGCGAGGTCACATACTCGCTTAGTAGAACGTAGTTGCACTTAATAAGGAGATTGGGAAGAAGATCAATGGGTACGAATGCGTGTCCGGGCCAGTGAAACTATTTAATTATTAAAATAAGCAAAAATATTAAGAATAATGCGTATCACTATTTTCTAAAGGTAAAGACATCGGATGACATACCATGATTCCTCTTTACATTGTGCAACCTCGATGCATACAAACCTAGAGAATTGTGTTTTAAAATTAAACACTGTCTCTTTAATCTCCACACATATTGACCGAAATGTATGAAGCGAGGAGATATGAATATTTCTCCATAAGAGTATGAACAGCTTGATGCATGGAGTTGGGCTGGGTTTTAAAACATTTCCAATTATTTTTAATTATAAGTTAAAGTTGGCAAACTGAGATGCATTAACATGCTGCTTCAGTTTTATTTTACTTCTCAATAGAAGCAAGAAATTAACGTGGGATCATACTGCAAATCCTACTAGCTATCATTGCAGGTGAGCTGTCCAATGCGCTACCGATGTATTGAATGATTTAATTTTAATATTTATACTGATATGCGTATGGTTATTTTTGGCAATCAATTAATATAAGCGATCTGTTTTGTAATAGTTCTTATTTGTAAATACACATAAAATCACATACGGTGAAAAAATAATATATTTTTAATAAGTAGAAAGAAACAAGGGATAAAAATAAATACATTGTTTGGAGAAATCTTCTTAGTTAAGAGCTGACAAGGACATTAATAATATATATTCGCCAAAAACTATTCAAATTTTAATAATTTTTATAACAATATTTTTTATTCTTATATTAGTGTATTTTCGCGTAAAAAATTTAAAATCGCAGTTTAAGACTGATTTAAACAAACTTCGTGAATGAACCAAAACTGATAGATTTAAGATATCGTTTTTCCCACCAATTACATGTACGCATAACGTATACTACATTTGTAATATAATGTTGTGATATATGGGGCGATACAAGAGTGTAGTAATGGTTAATTCTGGGATCAATCAACAGCCTGCATTCGCCGGAAGAATACTCTTTTTAATAATAAAAAGTAATATAAATCATTTAGAACCTTCCCAAACCATTTCTATGGAATCTCGATGAGTTATAAAACCATCCACTGGAGTAATTACATTAACAGGTGACTCAAAATTCATAAGGGTTTTAAAATGCAACATCGAAAGTTTCTCGTGAAGCGTAGCCTTTGAATAATAAATATATAATGGTGGAACTGATAATGTTTTATTTTCGAACTGACTCTTGAAAGCAAAATAAAAAGCAAGTCACAAATAGCATACCAGTTCAAAATTCACCAGTTTACCAATGCAATTTAAGTTGATTTGACAGACCTATATATTACAATTATGAAAAGATTATGGCTCAGCAGTGAAAAAAATACCAATAAAATGTGAATAAAATAGAAAAAAAATCGAATTTTTACGGAAACAAAAAGTGTTTGTTCAAGCCAACGAACAATAAGAGATCCTATGTCATATGACCACGGGTGGAGGTGAAAACATCCTTCGGCATTAAAAAAATTAGGGTGTGACGCTGTCGAATCAGGAAAACTCATTCAATTTGGGAGATTTACAATTCCAGACATTTTGATTTTAAATAAGTACGCGACATGGCACAGATGCATTGAGGCTGGGCACGCAACTAAATAGCATCATCGACAGGACCGTCGAGAAATCGACGCGGGGGCGGGGACGGGTAACGCGGGCGGGCGTCACAGTGCCGGCCGGCCTCACGGCGATCAAAGGTCGCGCATCGGCACGGCATATCATTCTTGTAAGTCTCTCGGTTGTAACATAGGCGCCGAGAAATTGGATAAGATGGAAAATGAGCGCGAAAAATTTGGAATTTGATGTCTGTTAGGCAGTGCGGTCTCTCGGAGCGATGGAAAACAATTGTCACCCAAGTGCATGTCAGGCATTGAATGCTAGCTAGCATGGCGAACAAATATCGCCTACTCCCATTTCATGGCACGCCGGTGACTTCCCACTACACTTTTGG
Source organism: Hetaerina americana (assembly GCF_022747635.1). NCBI lineage: Eukaryota > Metazoa > Arthropoda > Insecta > Odonata > Calopterygidae > Hetaerina > Hetaerina americana. Next base: position 70,172,143 of record NW_027287538.1, on the reverse strand, counting down.
CAATTGGGCTGCATGCAGTGGTTGATTGATCAACGTGTTCATAGCGATTAAAAGCAGGCAGCCATTTCGGTCAGTGAGTCCGATATTGTGGCCATTTTAAAAAAATAAGTGAGTAGTAATATAGTTCCATAGCACTCGAAACTGTGTCATTAAGCCATAAGGATAAAATTAGATCGGGTTTTTTTGATGGCATGGAGAAGAACGAAAAAGAGTTCAATGACCGGAAAAAAATCAGTCAATCGCGTGAATCATAGTTATTTGTTATAAAGTACAAACCAAGTATTTTTAGCACACAAATCCTTCGTGTGAATTTTTCTGTGTGCCATTGAGCAACAATGCACACCGGTCAGTTTCATTAACCATTTGGATGGAGAAAACGTCAATTTTGAATCACACGGTTATGGAAAAATTTGAATTAATTAAAAGCAACACGGAAAGCGAAAGGAAACAAGGGAAACGTCACTGAGAAGATAATGGCATTACCATGCGAAAGTTGACGAAAACTTCAACAGATTCAGGCTTGAGGCCGTGGAAGTTCATCATAATGAAATAAGGACAATTTGCACTTTTCCACAGTTTATTTAACGTACGACGCGTTTCAACTCACAGAGTCATCATCAGGTACAAGACTTCTTCAAAGAAAGACGAAAACTCAGGTTTCCTTCAGAATATGGTACTATTCCATTATCGTTCGCATTTCTTTACCCGTATTCGCCATCCGTATTCTCGAAAATTCAAATGGTCGTTCAAAGACAATCCAGTTAAGCTGGAGTAGAAATCTCCGATGACGTCTCTCGAAAAATACGTATATTTTATCACACGGATAAACAAGATTCCTATTTACTGGCTCGAATAAGAGTGCTTTTATGGAACGGAAGTGCACACAATATATCTTCTAGAATTTACGATACAGTCATTCTTTTTTCATAAGGTTTAATTGCTATATTTTAATATAACAGGAGAATTAAATACTGTTGCCTAACCATATTTCACTGCTAAGTTTTTCTCCGGAAACCTAATTTGCTTCCACGATAAAGAAAAGGCCACAGTCCCAAGCCAACACAAACACATAAAATTGATCTCGCTCTTAGCGTTTACGGCATCGTTAAGGCGAGAGCCTTATTTCACGAGCGATGATTCAAGCCAAAAAGCGCCATCACGCGGTCAAAACGCCCACTCACACTAAACCCACACACACACACGCAGAGTTCACCTCCCGCTTCGGGTTCCCTCAGGAGGGAATCAAAGAAAGGTCTCTGGGGATCATATTTATCCCCCTAAAAGTCCCCCTCCCTTAGTGTCCGAAAAATGAAGTCTCTCCCTCACTGATTCACACTCGATTATCCACCACCCCCACCCTCTCTACCCCCCTCCCCCCCAACTTCCTGCCAGATGATGCTCGCATTCGCTCTCGTACAGCACAGCCTCCGCTTAGCTATTTTAGCCCGCGACGGAAAACTCTCTCTCCTTCGCTACGTCCCTCCGTCCGCGCCCCCCCTTTCTCCACAACCCCCCCCCCCGCCTACGGAAGTAAACACCCGCCTTCCCTGAAACTCCCTCCCTCCTCAGCGTCTGCCCATCTCCAGTGGTCCCACGCACAGTCACTTACTCCGTCTGCGGCGACGTGATTGCCCCCTCCCTCTCCCTTGGTGAGATGACTCCCATTTTTTTAATCTCACCCACATAATTCTTTCTTAATACGTTCCAGCCGCGTCTTCCAGCGCTAAGCGTAAAGCAAACATCACGAATGCACTTTTCTCGCCCGGGCGGAGAGAGCGTTAAGGAAGGCGGACACAAGTGAGTAGGGAAGAGAGCAAAAAGTTTCAACGCGTAGTACCGTGAATAATGTAACGCGCGGCGAATCTTTTAAATGGTGGGCGAAAGAGCTTCTTTGACGAGCGAGCCACGGGGGATAGTGAAGCTTTGGCCTCCTTCGTCCTCCGCTAAGGGTAGGTTTGCGCCCCTGGGACGTGGTTAAAGATGACGTGCGCCAAACCCAAAGGCGTCTCCGCAATCTGGGTGGGGTGTACTAAGGGACCTGTGCAGTTAATTTGTGCTTGCTGCCATGGGAACGGACTGCATTGGGCTTTGCCCAAACAGCGGACCGGTGGTGAAATATTGGTGGGATTCACAGCGGCTTGTCTCTCGAAAGAGTTTGCCCGTTTTATTCGTTGAGACGTTTTTTAAGATTTACCTTTCTTTCTGCGTAATCGCGGACAAATTTCCACACTTCAAAACTTGCTGGAGAAAAATGAACGTGAACAATAAATTTTCTGCAATGAATATATGAATTTTAGCACCACAATTGTTTTATCACAGAGAGGGTGGTCAGCAATCAGATGGATTCCAAATTTCCCAGGGTGAAAACTTATTTTTCCATGGTTTTCAGCCATCAGTTTAATTACTTCGATTCCCAGATGTAGTCCCCTTAAATTACTTAGATACCCGGAAGTGGATACTGCTGAATTTTCACGCTCAAATATTTCAGTATATTCGCTGGCAACAGAGATATTCGAGGACTAATTAATAAAAATAGTTTTAAAAATTTGACAGGCCATTTAAATAAAAACTCCAAGCGCGGTAGAGGGGTTGCCTCGCAAGTACGTATTTTGTTAGTCCTACGTTGCAGCTTTTTACGTTGTAAGAAGACTGTTAATTTTTTCATCAGTTTGAATTACTAGTATCCAGGGAATACAAACTTGTAAGCTTGTAATAATACAGGAGAATATCAATAGACTCCAACTACTCGTGAATAAAATTCCTATCAGGGAATATTTAACCACGGTGGTATTTTCATTCAAAAAAAGTACTTAACGATTACGAATCAGTTTTAGTGAGGCAACAGTAAGTAAGTAAGGTATTATGTAGTGTAACACGGTCAGCCCGATTAAGTTGAGGAAAGCTCCTTCAACGCACACAAGTTAGACTCTTTTATGTTCTTGCAGAGTACGTAACCCATTGGCAGCCGCTAGTTGAAAATAATCACCAGATCACGATAAAAATTGTTTTACACAGCATTAAACCATACAATTAAAAGAGAAAAACAACAAAAATGTTTTCACAGTATTCTTGTAAAAAACGCCTAATTACAATGTGTAAACAAACAACCAGCATTAGCTAGACATTCGTAAATAATTACAGCGATCAGTGTTTCTTTATATTACTGGAAATTAATTTTTTTCAAGTATTTGACCAAAAAAAAAGAAAAAGAAATAATAATTTTCTATTTCAATCTTGCGGAGCGGAACATAGGCAATTCCTGTCTTGAGCTGAAATCTAGAAAAATTCATTGCTCATGTTTTTGCAGCGTAAATAGTTAGGTCTCTCGCAGTGTAATCAAGTCTCGATTCCACTGTCTCGAAGCAAGGCCGTTGTGGCGAACTAAAATGCTCTTCGGGGGACTAAAAAGTCTTATAAGATTGAAACAAATGAGACACCTGGCTCCCTTTCCTTCTATTACCGGAACCCAAGCGTGAAGACACGCTCGCCTTAAACACTTTGCGCTTCCACGGTCATTGCGGATTCTATTCTTCCCCGACCCACCGATCGTCCTGGCGACCAGCATCTTCGATCCCTTTGAGATATTGAAATGGCGCAGATCGAAGAGACGACGGACGGAATAGAATCGACGGCGCTTGCAATCCGGCGGCGTCAAGGCGCCTGGTCTATTTATTATCTATCCCTTCCCCAGTTCCCTGCGGAATTGAAATGTCGCGTTGTAAAAACAGGAGCGAAATATGGCAGGGAACCACAAGACCGAATCCGACGATACTTTTTGCGACTGAACTGAAGAAATCGACGGAGGAAGTGCAGGCGAAATATGATCGCTCCCACGGAAACCTATAACCACAAAATGGCGAAAACGTGTCGAACGAGAACTTCACGTGGCGGGCAAGAGAAAATGTCCCATGGTCTCACGCAGAATATGTCATTACGCTGCACCTCGAATGGCATTGCCAAGCAAACAGTACTCGACCTTAGCGACGAATAAAAAATTTACTGTCTCAAGTCGAATCAAGAAAAAAGACTCCTCTTCTCTCTGGGTATAATTTTAACGGATTTATATTTTTGCTGTGCTCTTTGGAAAAACTTGGTAGTAACCCGAAATGAAAGTACACAACGCAAGAACATGATACTGTTTTTCAATGTTTTCATTTTATTATTTACAATTTCAAATATTTCCCACAGCGTTGTGTATATATACTCGTACAATCAAGTGTCCGGCCATGGAAAAGTGGAGCGAATGGCCCAACGAGGGGTTTTGCTCATTCTTTAAACGTCACGAAAAATCACACGAAATTCGGTTAGCATTATTTCCGTCTAATATTAAGAAGGGTAGACCACGCCATTGGCGAATCAACTCTGAGCACCTTTCAATCCATTGGATACGGATGTATTGTAACTATTACGGATGCATAAAAAAAATTCAAGTATCAATACATTGTTCGACTTTAAAAAAAAGGTGAGTTGAGGAGCATATTACATTATCCCCTCTCTCGTGGGATTTCTATTACGAAAACTATAATTCACAGGTAATGACGAGTTGAAAATGAACGCAAAAACATGGCATTTACTCAGTGAGCAAGAGCGAGGGAATTAATTGGCTGGACAATGCCGTTTTAAACAAATTCCGCAGGTGGAATTAATAAAGTGGCATAATATTACTACTTCTCGCAAGCTAATTACCTCATAAGTTTCTCAGCAATTATATTCTTTTCAATTAATGGCAGGGAAATTAAAGGATCACTCGTGTTTAGACTATTCGTGTTAAATTTATAGAATATATTTCATTTCTGTTTAGATCTTAGTATGATCCTCTCCCTTTTGATGAATTATATCACCAAATTACTCCAGCCATTTATTGTAATGGCCGATTGTCTTCTTTATACATAAAAAATAAAACCGTTTCAGCGTAAAAAATACGTCGTGTACAACATTTTCGCATATTCATCGGTTTCTTGGATACTTAAGTTTTAGATTCACTATCACTTAGTTTCAAATTCGTTCATCGACAAGTATAATAAGTGAAACATACGCCCACTCAAATACGATATCTCTATTGACCACGGCCGGATACCGTACTTAGTCACACATGATCCAAGAAAACATGATCTTTTATAATCCAATAATTCGGATCGGGCTAGGAAAAAGCGATTTCAATATTCATTATTCAGGGCGGCTTGAACGTAGCCGCGACTGCAGACATTCCGACGAAAGGTTTGAACGGGAAAACATTATTCGCCTTCCAAGCGGTTTCATTCCGGTTTTGGATCCGATGAAAATGGCCTAGTTACGCATTACCTAACTGCTTTGTGCACTTAGTGCTCTATGGGGATGATTTAAAATAAAAAAAGGCTCATGATGAAATCTGTTATTTGTGAAGTCTTAGGCCTCACAGAACTTCTCGGGAGATTATCGTATCATTAAAATTAGACAGCAATTTTTTTAGGGGCGCTTTACACGATTTTTGTCTCTGGGTAGTATTAAAAAAGCCAGGTTTCATCACCAGTGATGAAGTCCAAATAATCAGGTTTCTTTTCAATTCGTTGCAAAAGTTCAATTGAAATTTCCGCTCGATTGGTCTTTCGTGACACGGTCGGCGCGCAGAGGTTTTAAATTAGTGACGTCCTGCCGCTTTCACAGCTTGGAGAGCACTGAGACCGGTTTCCGGCAAAGCTTAGCGTCCCCCTCTCCATCTACTCCAAGTGGTTTGATCCCACTCCGACCAATAGGAGCGGCGCGAGAAATTCAATTGCATTACTTTTGGAACGCACCCTGTGCATACAATTTACACCCACACTAGCGAAGACGCCGACATCTCTATTTTTCATCAGTTTAATTGCCGATACATTCTTACTCAAGATTCACTTAAAACCTTCCCTGGTCCTTCGGCCTTAATTTTCTACCACTCACATGTTTAAGTGCAGCACTCTCTCATAATTGCATTTCGAAGACATTAATGCTTATTCTAACATAATGAATCGCGATGTGGTAGTCCAGTGGGTAAAGCGTTGGACTACCGGACGGCCCGGGTTCGTTTCCCGGGCACACCTCTGTGAACCCTAAACTTTACGCAAGCTTTGTGATTTTTCGGCTATCAGATCTTCATCTACATCTACATAATACCCCGCAAGCCGCCGCAAGGGCGTGTGGTGGGGGGTGTTTGGTCACCAACCGAAATCTTCCTGGGAAATAATAGGCGGTATTGGGAAATGAGCCCCCCCCCCCCAACCTGATGCGTGAAATTCACACGCCGTTGGGTTTACCCCTAGGTGAGCTCCACCCTCGCGTATCAAACCGACTTTCGGATTTCTAACTGTGGTTGGTAATATATACAAGTTTTCAAACGCGGATAATTGCGAACTAATGTGGGACGGTGCTCAACTTTCTCGAAGGGCGACCAACTGTACCCTCGTACATTCAGGTTTCGATCGTTGATGTCAGTTTTTGAGTTACGCAATAAATCTTACTTTTGGGGTTTAACCGAAATTGGCAGTACAGGAAGCATAGGAAACGATTTCAATCGAAGTAATTGCTTTCTAGTTACACAAATCCCATACCCATTTCTATTAACGCGACTCCATTTTACTTCATATGTTGGCAATACGAACTTGAAGCACTGAGGTGAAGTTATTTAACGCGAAAATTCTAAGCACGAACGTCGCACGCTCGAATCCGTTTGATTCGATCACCCGCGGGATCAGGCTATCAATATTAGCGCATATTCTAATTATAATTGCATGATAAATCGCATTGGCTTTAATTCGAGGTATTTTATGCATTACAAGCGGCAATATCGTCGTGCAGACGATCATAAGAATGAAATTTCGCAAAGCAATGCGCCCGGTAAAATGCCCTAAAAGAGTTTTAAATATTACTCATTTCAACAATGCAATTGATAAAGCCTAGGATTATCCAAAATGTTCGCGAAACAATGAAATACTGATAGACATCACACTGCAAAAATTGTAGACAAAAGTTGTCACCGTCTTTCATGACTTATTATACAACAGATAAAAGTTTAGGTGAAGTCCAATATATTAATTGATTTGCCCATATAATTAAGATGCAGACTGAACCATTGTCACTCACAACATTCACATGTTCCAAACAAAGAATCCTCCACAAGGAGTTTGTGTGAAATTGAATATCCAACTTGCAGAACCTACAAGCATCTTGTGTAAACATAGTGATAAATGCATGTACTGTGATGGGTTCAAACTCGTGTTATTCAGTTAGTCGCCAGATATCCTACCAAGGACTGTCCTAGTTTGCCAACAAATTATGCTGCACTCGGGGGTTCGTACGATGGGCAAAATAAATACAGGGTTCGTCCGGAAAATAAGTGTACTGAGCTCAGGAAAAAAAATTTATTACACTTTTACATATCTTAAGCTAATATTCCTCAAAATAGGACCCTTGTGAGTCGATACACTTGTTCCAGCGGCGTTCCCATTCTTGGAACGCTCCCGCGAAGGCATCATCGGGAACCTCTCGAAGACTCGTCGTCGACCTCTTCTCTGCCCTCCACGAACATCTTGTGCCACCGAAAGATCATGTTTCTGGACATGGCTGACTCCCCGTAAGCCTGGTTAATCATACCGACAGTTTCGGTAGACGATTTCCCAAGCTTTACCGCAAATTTGATGGAATAACGCTGCTTCGGTATCGCGTTCCGTGACGTGGGTCGAGCGTGGAGGTTCGCGTTAACAGAGCTCCTCACTACACCACAGCTCAGAGCCGACTGCCTTTTTCAGCGTCGCTTGCCAACATACCCCCCTCCAATCGCAGCCCGTCAGAGCGGTGCTGGGCGCGCCTGGAGCGGCGCGCCCAGCCCAGGAGTCAGTACACTTATTTTCCGGACGAACCCTGTAGATCCCATGAAATGTATGCCTAAGAATAAAATCTTAGGCATTTATAAGTACAGGAATCAACCCTTGGATCCTCCTTAGTCAATGACTTGTTAGTTCCTCTTTCCAATTGTTGATTGACTGAAGATTATTTACATTCTTCCTTCATAGTATAACTGCTACCTATTCGTTCTGTCATACACCCCTCTAAATTCTACACACAAAAATGTCTCAGTGTATCTATTCCATTTTCCCTTAAATTACCAACTTGATAAATGCACTCTGCCATATGATATGCTCAATCCTCGGCTTCATAAAAGGCTCGGGTGGTGGGGAAATGTAATGAAAAAGTTAAAGAGAGGTATTATTTTGCTCTGGTTAGACTTCATTTGGAATATGCCGCAAGTATTTGGGAACCTTGGGAGAAAATTTGGTAAAAAGAATTACATCGTCCAGGGAAAATCTGCCAGATTCGTTAAAAATTGTTATGATAAGAACACAAGTGTGACAGGTCTCTTAGGGGTTTTAGGCTGGGAACCACTTGAAGTGCGGAGAGAAAAAGCGAGGCTTGGACTTTTAGAAAGGTTCAGAACAAACGACTTTATCTATGACACTGAAGGAATTATAATGGCCCCATACTACTGAGGTAGATCAGACCACAAAGATAAAATAAGGGAGACAGATTCCTCTACAGATAGATAAAAATACTCATTCTTACCCCGAACAATCAGGAATCATAATAGTAAGAAATATAAGTTATTTTAGAAACATTAAATTTACAAGTCGGAACAAAATTAAACATTGCAAAGACAGCAGTTATATTTGAAGGTGGATATGTATGCATATGTGTGTGGGGTGTAAGTGTTCTTGCATGAATGTACTGTATGCCATATTTTGTTTGTGGATGGTATAAATTTGAGGCTTTTTTTTCTTGCATAATTACGGGTGGTGTCCTAACACCCCGGGCACATACCCTTGCGATGGCTTGCGGGGTATTAAGTGGATGTAGATGTAGAATCCATTCGATTCATCGTCACCCTGCAGTGCTCCACCTTGCCTTTCCTTCTTTATTTTTCTACGGATTTCTTGTATTCCGACTTTCTACCTCCTTTTGATACGTAATATTCATGTTTATTGACTGAAAATTTACCATTGCAATTGGATATCATTCAAGAGTGAAAATGTTGTGCACGGTTCCTGGAATTTATCTTCCTTCCTTCGCAAATCCTGAAGTCCCGGTCTCGGCGCTTAGTTTAAAAAGGCAAAGACGCACACTCCAGCCGCTTGGAGCTCTTAGGAAGCAAAAGGGCCGGAACCAAACGGTGCACGGGGGCATCTCCGGCCCTCTCGAGAAACACACTCCGTCTCAACGTTGACGCTCGAGAGCCCTCGGCAACGAAAGTAATTCTACGGCGTAAATATTTAGTCAGAGATAATGGACACATTTCTGCAAATGACTTCCTAAGTAAGGAAGCGGGGAACATCCCTGTATCTTTTCCTCTGTTAAATACATATCTCTTAGTTTAAAATGTCTGAGCTAATGCATACGTTCACGATAGTTAAATCTTTACTTTAAAGTTTGAGATGGAATAAATATTTATTGTGCGGACATTTAACTCTTGAAATGAGAGTTGGAAATAGACAGGTAGCCACGGGGATCTAGTTCTTAAAAATAAAACACAAAAATCTCCTAGTCACTCAGAAATGATAGCCTACAGAATTGAGACGCTTTTATTTTGCTTGCTTTATTGCCTTGCTTTATTTTGAGTTGAAATATTTGAGTGTGTCCTCATTTTATTCTTTTTAAACGCTCCTTAGCGTATTATTTGCTCATTTTACTTTTTAGTCAGTAGTTGAGACTGTGAGAGTGAGTAGTTTAAACTCGTTTACCATTCATGAATCTATGCAAATCTCTTGTATTTCACTAAATGTATGGCTCTGTAATTCCCGATGAATGACGGCATCGTCGACGCAGAGCACTAATGGTGCATTAGAAACAGTAAGGACCCTAGATGTTTTGGAGGGCACCTGAAATTACGTAACTAGAGCGGTCTACCCAAGGTAGTGGCAAGCCCCCATTAAGCGTTGCCTTTATGGGTTATGCCTCCATCCTACAGACGAACTTCCGTATTGGTTGTCACTTGGTTGAACGCGAACGAACGCGTATGAAGCGAACCTTTACTACTCCCTCGGAACTAACTTCCACTGGAGCCATGGAGTGTATATTGGAAGTGTTTACAGATGGGCTTTGTACATTTTCTTTAAATTTGCATTATTAAAATTATTGCTATTATTTTTATTTAGAAAATAGTTATTATACTTTTATAGAATTCTTTTTTAATTGCAGTTGTATTATAATTATTATGTGTTGTTTTTTTTAAATTTTATTTATTTTATTATTATTATTTATTTTTAATTTTAATCATTTTTTTTCTTTCCCTTTTTAATTTTTTGGAAACAGGATGTGATATTGAAGGGAGAGAACAGGTGATGGATGAAATTAAGATAGGGTTAACGGGGTTAGCAGAGGAGAAATTGATCAGGTAGGGTTCGGTGGAGTGAGATGAGGGGGAGTTCAGGAGAGCCCGGGCCGGTTTGATTCTTTTTATTGGTCGTTACATTCCTTTTCGGGTTAGGTTTTGGTTGGAAAGGAATAGTTGGTTTGCAAAGGGTGGGATGAAAGAACAAGAGGTTGACTCAGGAAATTTGGGGTTTTTTTCTTGGGAGGTGCTGAAGGAGACGACTTGGGGGGTTTTTGGGGATATTTAGATTTTCCCGTCGGAAGAGTTGAGGACCATAAGGAAGAAATGGGATTTTTGAGCGAGGGATAGACCTGCTATAACTGTGTGAATATTGGATAACGACTTCATGCGACGAAGTTACGTTGAAAGCGGGGTGGAGACAGCCTAGTGTGGAGAGCATTGGGATACTGGCCGAGAGGCTCGGGTTTGATTCCGGGTAATACTTCTGGGCACCCTCAACTTTACCAAAACTGTATGATTTTTCGAGTATCAGATTGTGCTGGGAAACCCTAGGCCGGACAAGATCGAGAACTGGCCCCTCCCATGAATGCGTGGATTTTTCATTCCGCTAGGATTAGTATTAGGTGAGCTCTACCCTCACCTTTAAAAACCAAACTTCGGATTTATTATTGTGGTTAATACCGAAATTGGATCTCGCGAGAAAAAGGTATTTGCAGAAATAATTAAAACTTTTTAATCTATAGCACTGTTATGCTATTATGGATACCCATGGGTTGCCTGCCTAATACACATGCTATCCCATTAAGCAGGCAACCATATCGGTATATGAACCCCTCCCAGAAAAAGTCATAGATACTCCACTGATTCATCCTTGAATTCAGTTGAAAAGAAAAATTCTGGAAATGACAAGAGAAAACACAATTTCACAAAATGGTTTTTAATGGTGTACGACCATGGCATCGACCCTGGCTGTCATCATCAGGAAATGACAGATGACATCAGGTGTTGACCGATAGATGATGACGCCTGATGACGACGCTCAGCGTCAAAAGCATGCTCGTATATCAAGAACCATTATGTGAAATTGCGGTTCATTATATCAAGCTCCTTTAAAAAATCTACGTTCAGTCTATCATCTTTTCTCTCACTTCTTAATGGTTTAACTCCATTAGACCAACGCAATAAATTACTCGTCGAATGACAGAGAAGAGATTGAGCGGAGTTTCTTTCGACGGACACCACTAGCGGCGGGAGGAAACGGCGGGGAGAGCCGCAATCGGATCGCCTTGAGTGCGCCGAGGTGAGTGATATCCCGATCGGGGGCACCCTCGGCCCAGAGCGCGGAGGGTCCATCAACCCCCGCCGCCGCGGAGACGTGAACATCACCCCCCGCTCCTCAACGGGGCACGGGAGAGGCGGGTAGTCATTCTCTCAGCACCCGAAACCATTTAAAAACGAGGAGCGCCTTGAATTGCACATCTCCATTAGCATCCTAAGTTCCCCCTCCCTCCCGGGGTGCCAGGCGGTCACGTACGAAGGGTGGTTCGGGTTGTTTATTGGATGGGAGTCCTTCGATTTACCCGCCGGAAGAAACCCTCCGTGAGACAGGGCTTCACGGTCGGAGGTGGATACTTCCGGGGAGGCGAAGTCACTCCGACGACTCCCCGAGCTCCTCGGGCGTCGGACAGTGTCTCGGAATGGCGGGCCGGGAACTCTGAATTCAATGCATGTTCACACCTACATCTTACGCCAGTAGCCTCCAAACAAGGGGGTGTGACACGGCGTGTTAGGTCACTAGTAATTAGTGTTTACATGCGCACCATTCGTTTTTAAATTCAGGAAGTTCGAGTTGTCTTATATAATGTTTACCACTCTGGGGATCATGAATTCTGAGAGGGAGAAAATGTTCCTTACATCGATCAATCTGTCTGTTCAGCAGCTGTCAGTCCTTCCCGTCAGTCTCGCCCTTAACTTCTCGTTGCAAATGCATCTACCAATTTGATGCGAATTTTTTTTAAGATTGGATCACATTGCACGAAACAGGTAATTCATGCTCCCCGCACGAAGAAAAACTAACCCGTTCCAATCGTAGTCTCTTATGTACCAAATCGGTTCTCTCCAGTTTGAGAGTGGCGGCACGCTCAATTTGTTCCTGCGTTATAAAATTTCCTGAGCTTCCATCCCCCTTCTCATCTTCGCTGTCGAACCATCAGACTTTCAAAATTTTAGAAAATACAAAAAAGGGCTTCGGGGCTGTTCCCAAGATCTTTCCGCGTATCGATTGATTTGGGGCTTTTAGTTTATGCCTTTTCTTGGAAATGCAACACCCCGTATGTTAAAGGAATCCTCGAATGCCTTAAAATTAACTTCAACATCGGGATTTACATATACATGGTGGTCTGAATGCCACCCCTAAAACGTGTGGAAAGGGACGAATCCCTAAATGGTAAGAGCGATCTATTTACGGCACTTCTAGGTTTAGCAACTAATTGAGAAGTGGTATAACTCAGGAGATGGAAGTTAACGGGATTTTAAACGGCTTTGCAATGACGTCATCAAGTTTCAATAAATAGTCATCACAATAATAGTTTATTTACCATAGGTAAAAATTCATTCTTTATGGATTTATCAGTGAGGGTATATAATATAATATATTTTATATTTTCCTGGACTAAATGCTCTTCCAATAAAAATTTCGAAGCACCCCTTTTTAAATATTTGTCCTGAAAAATTTTTAACGGTTATTTATTGCAGATTATTATCTTCGCACAGTCATGACATTTTTCCAATTTTTTAAACCTGTGGTGCTACATTTAGAGTGCACCACAAATCATTTGTTTTGGGTTATGTTAATAACCGATTTCCACTTTTCGCCATCGTAAAGGCACTTTTTACATAGCACATAGTACTAATAAAATATACAGAGAAGAGATAGCCATGGTTTTAAATGTCACAAAATACTTCTAAGGTTAAAATTACTCTAGTTATGAGCAGAAAACTGTTCATAAATATTGGGACATAATAAGATTTATTGAAATAAAATAGACCGCATAAATAAATCAAGTCACTGCCAAGCCAAATCAACCTCTGTTCGACTTAAATAATATCTTATTGGTCGAGGAAAAAACGCTAAATCAAAAGCTATTAGATATATGGTTCATCTCTCACGCCACGAATACATTATTGCTGCTTGTGACGCAGCATGATAGACTTTGCACCACGCATTCAACTTCTCTTTTTCAAATGATTTCCTGAGTTTACGCAAGAAATAAGCAATTCTCTATTTTATGCTTGCGAGAAGTTTGCAAAACACGGAAGATTTAGGATAATGAAATTAGACTTCCCTGTCTTGGTTTTCTAAAAACATGTAATAAACCCTGAATTGAACTTAAGTCAGAAAAATAATTACGGTGGACTACATGTATTTTACCTTTCTCATTCTGTGTAACACGGTTCACAAGAAATTCTGTGGAGGAATATCAATCCGGAATGGTATATGTGAATGGAATGACGATGTGCTGTGGGACATGTTTGCCTATATACTATATAAAGCGTGCCTACATTGTTCATGCTGTCGCCATTTAGACGGGACAAGGAAATGGAGAGCGGCTCTCTGCTGCAGACTTCGAGCGCTTAACAAAGAGAGGCGAAGCTAGAGGAACGAAGCACTTCACTAACTTGAGGTTAGGTGCCAACGGGAAGGAACTTCAGGGTGACCCGTGGCGTCACGGGGCGACTCCTGTACCGAAAGATCAAAACCAATAGGCCAACAGGATCAAATTCGGATCGTAAACAGTTCATAAGAATTAAATGCTTTTGTTGTCACTATTCCATTTAGGGCAACACAGTTTTTCATCACAGTGACTGGTACAGCACTTTACTCACCTATGAGAGTCTGAGTGCTATTTAACAGTAGCGATTTATCTTTCTTACTTCATTTCCACGTGAATAATAAGTCCATATCGTCTAGATTAATAAGTTAAGGTGAACTAGGGCCAAACGAAAACAAACATCGACCGAGACGAGTATGAAATCTCAGTTTTGTTTTGTTTGCATTGGGTTAAAAACGTTTATAAATATTTTTATTACGTTATTCTCATAAAATAAAAGAGACGCATTTATCAATGGGCGAACAAAAAATGACGTCATGTGACAAAAAGAAGCTTATTTTGGTGAACTCTAACTCCAAGATCTATATACACAGAATCGATTCCGAGTTTGATCGCTTTCCCTAACACAGAAATGGTAGTTTTATCTCATTTCGTGAAAAACAAAAGGTACCGAAACGAATTTTTGACAATTTTAAATTTGCATTTATAATTTTTTCAATGTTACTCGGGCAGCGGGTGATGCAGCCACTTAATGTTTTGTTCTAGAACTGCCGGGGAAGGATTACGAAGCTGGACCTGTCTCTTGGGAAGTCGGCTGCTGACTCAGCCCTCCCAGCCCCGCCCATCCGTCCGCCATTTACGACTTCATATCAAGCAGCAACGTCTCCCTCGCAACAGAGGTTGCACTATGTGTAGAAACCTCTTGATTAGATTTCAGCACAGTAAAGAACCCCGCGTTGAGATAGTGAACATTTTGACAATTGCCACCTCCGGAATATCACACATTCGAACCAAAATCAATAACTTTTACTCCAATTCCTGCATTATTGACTAGACAGTCCAGTAACTAATCTTAATGACCGGTGGGACCAGAGTTTGATATTAATGTGACGCCCCTAGCAAACTCAGCTTCCCCCAAAGTGTGATTTTTCGATTGCCTGGAAAATTGTACGTGGAAAAGGGAAAGATATTCCTCCCCTCCACAAAGCTATTTGATATTCGTCTTAGTGTAAGTGCCATATATACTTGATGTTACGTGAGTTCTTTGATCACGTAACCGCCAAATCTTTGCGTTGATTCTTTGGTTTAATGGCCTCATTAGCTTGTGCATTTGCGGTAGCGGAAAGTGACCTAGACTACTTGAACAATGCTATTCGTTTTTGTGAGACGTCAAAGGCTACGGAATTGAAGAAATGGGTTATTTGCTTCCGATAAAGTAATTGTAGGGCATTTTTAATATACTGAATATTTGGTTTCACAACTTCTACCCTATGATTTTACCCAACATCTTATTTTGGAGAACTTTTGGCGCTTCTTTGACGAAAGAGTTGAACACACTAAACATGTGCCAATACAATTGCAGCCTTAATCTACTGCCATGATACTTTATGTTTGTAATATTTGTACATCACAGCAATATCATAAACTACGGCTGTGGTAGTAGGTGTTATTTCTTTGATAACTATTTTGATATCGAATAGCCATTTAGATTTATTTTGTAAACATGTTATAAGAACAAGGAAGTCACACTCTCCTATTAACTACATGAATTCATCCAGCGGGGAATCGAACCCAAAGCCTCAGGCACGGCAGGTGATGGAAACTCTCCGCTTCATCCGATGCTAGCTTATCGAATGTTAAGTTGCCCAATGGCATTAGAGAAAATAGATGTGTCCCCAAAATAACCTCATATGTAATTTTAGGGGTTAAAATTCCTTAAACATGAAACGAACTTCATGTATTTTTAGAAAAATATTCTTGTTTCTGAGAAATTTTATTTTTTTTCCCGTCAGAAAACGAAGTATCTTTAGGTGCTCAAAAAGCTGATCGTGAATTCACGCACTGTTAACTCTTTTGTTCACCATCTACTCGCTAGAGTATCGATTATTCCGTTCTGTAAGGTCTGCCACGTTCCACATTAAACCTATCACGTTTCCCCTGGCCTTGAAATCCCAATAAATGTTGCTTAAGAAATATTACGACCAAGAATAACAGAAACGTGTCACGCCGTGGACAAAATTTAAGTAATTATTCTCTCGAACGTAATATGAGCAACTTCATGTAATTCCAAGGCATTATTTATGTGCATTTATATCCAAATCATTGAAAGGCCGAATGAAATACGAGTGATGGGAGTGTTCCCATTTACCACAAGGGAAAGTTATTTTTTTATACATTCCCGAAGGCTCTATAATTTAGACGAGTATAAATTGCACCGAAACATATTTTTATTATCTATTTACAGTATTTTTCGACCCTCGCACAAATACAATTGGAAAAAATTGAATATTTAATAATAATTCAGTAAACGCTTTGTTAATTTAACCTATTTACTGACAATGATAATTTTTAGGCTAATTTTAATGGTAAACTTATTATCGCTGAAGTCTTCAGAATCTAGAAAAAGTAGCCGGGTCTTAAACACACGGGTTAAGCCGTAGTTGATTCCTAAGCGATCGAATTGACAGATGGAAAAGGACTTCGCTAAACAGCGACGTGGCATGAATTTTATTAACGCACGCCTCGCTTCACTTGCTTCATTGATGATGACAGGTGAGGTTTCTCCTTCCGCCCCCACTTTGGGAAGACATATCCAAGATCTATCTCCAGCGCTCCTGTGATCAAACAAAAAGAGTTCAAATCTATACCCAATTAGGCCTACAATTCTTCCTTTGTTCTTCAGATTAGATGCATCGCGAAGCCCAAAACTGCGATGGCTACGAGGAGGAAAAAACCCTGGCCACAGCTGCTCGAATCGCTGCCTTCGCAGTCTTTAAGCAAACTCTAGGACCCCTCGCAGATAAATGTTATCAGACTGCCGGCCTCAGGTTTAAAATGCAGGATCAACAAGGGGCTATGATACGAAAAGGTCTCTTTGAATGCCTATGACGAGGGCGTCCGAATAAAATGCAGAACAAGCGGCTGCCAGCTACTATGCGGCAGTTCTTTTTCGATGAAGTGGCCGGGGCGGGGGCTATTAGTCCTCAGCAGTTATTCGATCTGCCCCCCCCCCTCCTCCTAATCCAGCGGCCGGAATCTCTCCTAGGGCCGAAGGGGACATTGTGCACAGCCTTGCCCTCCTTGGCGCTCTGCTCTCCCTCTCTCTCTCTGGGCCCGCTGGCCCAAATTGGCGGAAGACGTGCATCGTGGGCGATTAATATAAAGACCCTCCTTCTTCACGAAGGCAATGGTCCGCATCCGTCCCGAAGAGACGTCGCCTCCTCCGCCCGCGAGCTAAGGGAAATGAATCGACCTGGCCGCAAAGATTTTTAGAGGTAGTTGGGGTCTGAATAAATGCCCCGCATCTGAAACAGCGGATTGCCCCGGATCTTCGTCTCTCGAAATAGAAGCGGACAACACGTAGCGTGGATTTTTTTGAGCTGCATTTCCCCGAGTGGAATATTTCCGTGGGTGACTGAAATGAATTTGGCGTCGTCTTCTCCTTCCGCGGAGAAAAGACGGCCCTATAAACCGAATAACATGCCGCGAAATAAGATGAATGAACATTTTAAATTCAGCTCACGCACAACGAGGTGCGTGAATGCGCCTGGGTACACGAAAATTTTTTTTGAATGTTCAATCTCTGATTATGCAATTTAGATTTAATTAATTGCTATTTTATTACCATAATTGACAGATTCTGGCGTAGCGTTATGGAATAAATGCATGTTGGAAATGAAAAAAATAGGAACTTTGTGATTCCACTGGGCACACATTTTTTCTGGAATCCCAAAGTTACTATTTTTTCATTTTCAATTTGATTAGCAGTTTTACCACTCATTACTTCTTATTTTCTCTGGTGATCCTGATGAAATTAGGAAATTATCATCAATCAAGCACTGAATTCAAGTGAAACCTATGACTTTGTCGAATCAAGTTTTGTCCGGATTGGACTTATATACCTCTTAATTATCAAAGTTCAAATAATGCGCCAACTAAAAAAAACGACTGTTGTTTTAACGTGACGATTTTAGGGTTCTTTCAAAATGTACGAAGCTTTAAAATAATTCTGTTAAATTCCCTTAATCTTCATCAAACGCCAGGCATTATTATTTAAAAAATATCCATACGATGCGAGCCTTAAGTGTCACGTGAAAATGCCACCAGCCCATTTTTGAATTGTTGATTGAAAAACTCATTTTAAATATTTGAGCGCCGGCGGCAGGCGGGAAAATCAATAATTACGATCGTGATTTCACGCTTAGGACAGAGAACCTAGACTTTAGTTTGCAGTGAAAGTTATTATCGCAAGTGTAAATGCACCGATAAATTACACAGATAAATGTTCCAAATGTTCGAAAGTTTTAAAATTAATGCGCAAGAAAATGTGTAGCATATGAATAAAGCAAGGAAACGCATAAGTTTTCATCGTTGCTGATCATACATTTTACTTGAAAATAACAAATATCATTGAAAAATAATTGACATTGGGGAATAGAAATTATAAATAAACAGGGTTTGGCTATCAAAAGATTAGGTTACATGGAAAATATAAGGGAAATTCATATCATAAAAGTTAAATAAATATTGAAAAAGAAGTAGAGATGACCATTCCGGGTACATTTTTAAGAAGAAAAGGCCCAATGAAGACATTTGTTAAAGGAAAAGTGAACATCAAGGATAACAGATAAAGATTCCGGTTGAGTTCGGTTCATGATATGAATAATGACCGAAGCAAAATAAATGAATAAACTGACCCGAGGAGGGTATCAGTCGATATGAATTCTGAATGGAGAGATATGTCCAACAAATCTTTGATTTTATCAACAAATAAAATAATTTCTCCGAAATGAGTTAAGTGAGGAGGAAAAGATTTTTGTGACTTGACTCACCAGAAGGAAACCTTTCTGCGGAATCATCCAATCGCTTACCTGTAGAACAAAAAAGAAACTGATTAGATAAATAGTTCAATGTAAACACTGTTTTGAATATTAAAGGATTTATTTAACAAAAAGTATATTTCTCACTTCAATGATTTTCATATGTGATACCATAAAAAAGTTTCAGATAGAAGTGGTATTAGTGGAAGTTTGCAATTGAATGCTCATCGGAAACAAAAAACTGCTGCATATTCACATCAATTTCAATGATCAAAGCGTAAATTAATTCAGAATTTTAATATGCGTCGAAAAAATAGATTTCGAGAAAAAATTCAATAAAAACATCTTACTTTTTCAAATTCCAAAGAAACTGCGGGAGATGCCGCAACAGTAACTTTTAACGGAGTCTTCCGCTTATGTGCATTTCAATGCAACAATTTCAGAGTGTAAAAATCATTCGCCTTGACTGGGATTCGAACCCAGATCCCTCAATATCCGGTCGAGTGCTTTATCCACTTAAGCTACCGAGGCGTCCTCTTAAACTCTGAAATTTTGGGGCTTTTAAAGGAACAAGATGTTGTGACGAAATACCGTACATACAATGTCACAGGTATTCGTAGTCGTGCGCGACGCGCCACAGTCCACGAGGTTAAAGCCAACTTTAAACACTTATGGTGTTTATACTTGGACAAATTCCAAAGAAACTGCGGGAGATGCCGCAACAGTAACTTTTAACGGAGTCGTCCGCTAATGTGAATTTCAATGCAACAATTTCAGAGTGTAAAAATCATTCGCCTTGACTGGGATTCGAACCCAGATCCCTCAATATCCGGTCGATCTTACTTTTTGTTAAATACGGTTGTCCCGAAATAAAACCTACGCATTATGAGGACAAAAATGGCTTCAAGAAAGGTATGACAAACTAAAAAAAACTGACAGACGAGAAGAAGGCATTCACACCTATTATAAGACTAGTGACACTATCATCTTCTATAGCATAGGTGAAAGCGATAGTAAAACGTATTTAATGAAATAAACTTTGTCCCCAAAGTAATCCTTTTACGAAAACTAATGAGCGCGAGTGGTTTCTTTGCGTGCCTAATATGTTGAATTCATCAGAACAACAGTGCGATGGGAAAGGGATGAGAGTGAATATAAAAAAACACACCTTATGAGAGTTTCATGAAAGTGGAATGCTAAGTTAAATAACACTTAGAGGATAACTAAAACTAGATCAGGTGGAACAGTTTCCTTATCTTGCAAATACTTTTTTTTAAGTGCGTTTCAAATATTTCACAACATCTTCTATGTGCATAAGATAGAGAGAAAATGTAACATTACCTATTTATTCTAGCTTTCACCGCTTAATCAATAAATAAAAGAAAAAATAAACAAAACTAAAAAAAAAAATGAAGCAAGTAAGAAAGTAAAAATAAATAGGTACCTCTTTACATACCATAAAATAAAGTAAACAGAAAATCACATACTACACATACTGTGTATATACTGCTAGGCAGTACTACTGTTTTTTCTGAAAAAGACGAACCTAAATTCCGTCGAAATTATTTAGAAATATCGTGTGGGTGTACTTTTAATGGGTTCATATATTGTTTATTGCTGTCCAAGTTTTTTTATATATACATATACACACACTCACATATATATATATATATATATATATATATATATATATGTGATATATATATATATATATATATATATATATATATATATATATATATATATATATATATATATATATATATACGATTGTCCGGAAAAACTCATACGAGCGTCACAATAATGGGCTGACACAACATAACACAAATAGAAAAGAATAGACACATATAAAAGAACACTTACACGGTAAATTGTTCGAGCTTTCGGCCCTCTCAGGGGCCTTCTTCAAGAGAGACTCTCTTGTAGACTCAAGAGAGAGTCTCTCTTGAAGAAGGCCCCTGAGAGGGCCGAAAGCTCGAACAATTTACCGTGTAAGTGTTCTTTTATATGTGTCTATTCTTTTCTATTTGTGTTATGTTGTGTCAGCCCATTATATATATATATATATATATATATATATATATATATATATATATATATATATATATATATATATATATATATATATATATATATATATATATATATATATTCAATGAAATATTGTCGGAAAAAGTTAAAGATATATATGACAAAACTGACTCTCCGAGGTATTGCGAGCAAAATTAATACATAATCACAAATATCCAAGAATACATACATAAATTGTGAAAAAATATTGATTTAAGTTTAAGCCAATTCGCTCATATGAAAACGATGAAGGCGAGCTGGTCAAAAATGTTGATGATATCATAGAATTCCCGTTAACTATAAAGCACAAGATTTGTAATGTACAAGGATATAATAAAGGGCGCGACGGATGTAACTCCAATGTGAATACCAATTCCTTAAACTTAGACAAGCATTCTTAGAGAAATTATAATAAAAATGTGCATCAACGTTCTCAGTTAGCATTAAATTTAGACGATATAAACGAAGGATTGGATTTGGAGGCATGGCTATCCATCCCTCCAGCGATCAATCAGTTGACGCGTGCAGAAATAGGATTGGAATTGGCCTGGAATGAGTTATGTCTACAAAGCGAGCAGGCACACCCATTCAATGTGGAAAAGCTTCTCGCTGGCAAATCAATGCCCAGCACACTGCATCCACCACTATGAGATATAAGCGAATAATGGGATGAGTTAAAAATGTCAGATTGCAGCGCTGCTGGGTAGCTACTATCCATTTCTACTGCTCTATCGAGTGGTATGTAAAATAGTCTCTGCCAACAGGGAGAACAGTTCGTCGAATAATTCATTGAAAACAGCGACCAAAATTCAAATTGACGAAAAAAGGATAACTATGTATAAGTGTTACCGTCGATTGAATTTCCCCGAAGCCAACAAACTTATTAAAATAACTGTATAAAAACTTATGACTTATCACTGTTATATCCGCAAACACCACTGCATTTACCTTCAATGTTATATACTCATATTAGCAAGATGGAAAATCTGCAAAGACATATTCTTAATTAGCACAATAACTACATCATAAGGATGAAAAAATGAAAATGTGGCGAAATATGACATCTCGCGGAATAATAAAACGGAGAAAACGAGTCAACGCAGAGTGAGGACTGCCTAAATTAAGAAAGCGATCTCCTGAGGAGCGCTGACGATTGTGCTAGGGTATATCTTGAAGCTATTAAATGGGAGACGATAAGGCATGCTCTCCGTATTCACTTTGCAGAAGTATTGGAAATCCACTTGTTCCCACGATTAACCATTTTTAACACATTTCCTAGGTTTGCTACAGTATTATGGTTTCATAAGCAGCTTATTATTGCAAGGAGTTTTCCCATTAATATTTTCTAAAAATTGCAAAACCTAAATAATCAGGTGCTTCAATAATACGGCCATTTGATTTGTTTTGCGTATACTCTAATGCCTATATTTGCCATGTCAATCACTCGAACAAAAGAATATACTCGTATAATATATTCGCACAGCCATTAATCTAAATGACGTTCAGCCTTCTCTGCCCTGCACATTTTTCTTCAGTATTCATTCTTTTGCGCTCTGATAGTTCATATTTGCTTTGGTAGGAAAATTAAATAATTTCATATATATTTTTCTGAGTTGGTAGAGGTGGTGAATTTCAATGCACACGTTATGTTACTCCCTAAGCTAACAAATAATCAGGTGCTCTAAGAGCTTCCTTCCACCAACGACCTTCCTTTCAAAGTAGTACCGCAGTTATTTCAAAATCATTAAAAAATATTACAAAAGTCGATCGGAAGGTGGTTTTTCATGAGCAAGGATACAACTAGTCTCGAAATAATTGTTTGTCAAACCTCGCAATTTTAATGCGTCAAGGGTAGTGTAGCCAGTTACTTCATTGATGACGCCTACTACACTTACCACGAAATTACAATCATAGCTAGAAAATAGTAAGGAATGATTCAGAATTGATTTGGCGCACGCATTTATAATTTCAGTTATTGGGTAAGGTAAGCTTCTTTATTTCAAATAATACGCAATTTGAAATATTGACACTAAACAACCAAACTATGCACTTCAAAAGGCCACCAAATGGTACAACTTCGAAATTTCTAGGCACAACCAATAAGAGAATGGACATGTCGTTTCTGCTCTGAAACAGTGATATCCAAGACGCTCCGGGCCGGGGTAGCCGTCAGTCGGCTGCCATCGCCCTTCCTCCGACGAAGGACGATGGCAATCGCTTGCGGCACGCGCTGCTCAAGTCGGGGGAGTAATTTGCAGCGGCAGAGGCGTGACCGGTCCAGAATTATCCTCCTCCTCGCTTCTCCGAATGATGTAATCTAATCGCGGCGGCTAACGTGTCGGCCACCCACGCTGGCCGCCCATAATCAGCTCCCCCGCGTCTTAACGACTCTCCCCGCCCATTATCTTGGCCCATAAAAAGCAGCGGACGAAGAAAAAGAAAGTTTGGGCTGGATAGGAAGATATCAGAAAGTGCAGTAGCCTAAATTTGGAGTGATAAAGGGTACTCGTTCTCATTCAACGAATGAGAAGGACGAATGATGATTCAGGATGAAGTAGAGACGTTAAATGAGGATTTTAATTTAAAGTGTTGTTAAATCCACTTTATTTAGACGAACGATGAGCAGCCTTCGTCCATCAACAAGCCGCAAATATATTCCCGAGCTTGCATAGATAAATATTAACTAAATATAGGTATTACTTCGTGGATTTGAATTAAGCATTAAATCATTTAGGCGTGAATGTAAAAGGTATACATGATGGGATTGTTAAATGACACTATTTAATGGCGACTATTTAATGACACTGTGATATGTTTTAAGAATGACTACTGTTTGTTATATCATGTCATTGCCACCCGGCTTATCGCCTAACAGCAATGTATCCCAAATAAAAAAAATAAATAAATTATTACGATATTAATTCGGTATGCAAGGAGCTATGGTAGGCTAAAGAGCAGAAATAACAATTGCATTCAAAAACAAACATAAAAATTTCTTAATATTTTAATCAAAAAGTAAGTATAATGTGAAATTTAAAATTGTCGGTTTTGCATTACCAATGCATATTTTCATTCCCTAAGACATGCCTCAAAGATTACAAGCAAAAATGCCCGTAGAAACCTTTTCTTCTATTAGGTTAGAGAGAGGTGCCATGAATTAATAAAAGACTGATTCTAGGCACTGGCATAACAGACTAAAAGACTGTCTAACAGACTAAACTTAATTTTGAATTGAACGCAATACTTAATAATAAAAAGGTCAGATTCGTTGAGATTTTATGTGAATAAAGCAAGAACGTCAGACGGTTTTTGGAAAACATGGAATGGAAGCCGCTGCAAGCGTGGATTTTGTGCAGTATTCAAATAAACACGATAAATCGTAAAAGTAATGAAAAAAATCCTAAAGGCAGTTATTTAATTCTGAGGCCGAGGAATAACTCTAGCTCTACGTATTAATATTAGTGGAATTATTATTAGTTTATTAGAATTATTATTAGTCGATTAGTGGAGGACTATCAACGGAGAAATGGAATGTCGTGCACAATAATTTTAGAAATACTTTTCTTCAAGCTAATTCCGTATTTTGGCGTACTGCACCAACCACTTCGTCGCATTTTACAGCAAGGGGTGCTCTAAATTTCCTCGATTCTTTCAGTATAAAATCGAAAATAATGGAAATATCAAAATTATGTTCGTTTCATCATGATTTTTGTTAGTTAAATTCTGTCTCCAAAACTGAATTCAATACTGTACTACCTACACCATTATTTTCATTATGCACGCACTGATTTCAACATCAAATGAGGTTACCTAATATTTATATCTTACACAAACCAAATCCCTCGTGAAATTTTGTTCAAAGGCCTTCTCAATTTTTTCAAAGATTACGGAAGTTAAAAAAAATATGTACATGGAGTGTTTATCAATTTCATAGTTAAGTCAATTAAGTTTTACAAACAATGCTAGTAAACATAAGAAATGACCCAAATTAAAATTGTAACCTTTTGATGATGTCATACTTATTAAGTAATATCATTATTATAAGTGATAGCAGAAGATCTGTAATCTGAAAGAAAATTAATGGCAATACTTAAGTCTATTCTAGTAATTCTAATTAGTCTATTCTAATTAGTCTATTAATCGTCGCTATTTCTGATCGTGTTCGATCCAAAATGTGTTTCAGATAAAAAGGTCATAAACATTTAAAACTATGCAAAATGAAATATTAATAAAAATTAAAAACAATTGTTACAGTTATGCAGAAATTTAAAACACGGTTTCAACAAGCGGAAGTTGCATCGCAAGACAAGAGCTATCTTTGAAGTAGTTTCTCGAATGGCTTGTAATCAACGGTGCAATCAGTCGATTCCTGCAAATTTCTAATCAAACTAAGAGTCTTATTAACTGCTACGAGTGAACCTAAGGCTTAAGAATTTTAAAACAATGATACTTACTTATATAATGGGGTGATATGATAAATATGTTCACTCTTGCATATCATTATTGACTTGGTAATGTAAAAGCAATTTGTTAATACGCGCATGTTGTTAATATGAAGTATTTTGCCAATATTTTTTTAGCTGGGCACTAATTACTGCGCGCTAAGGTCAAGTCTCAACCCCGAAAACACCACTACTAATACTTGATATTTTTTTAAATAACTACAATAGTAAAGCAATTACATTTCTCACCGAGGGTACGAGCTATATATACATTTTCATTTATTTATCCTGATCGCAAATTTTCTGGCTGTTCTCACTCGCGAACTGATGCCATTGCTATTTCTTCCTCTTTTACGCAATTTCACATACACGTTCATAGTTCCATCAGCGAAGGGAACGCGTGCCAGGATTTTCCAGAAAAAAACCTTCTCCTCAGGCAATTAGCATTTATTTCGTCTCGCAAGACGGTAAATTAAGCGGAAGAATTCCTGGGAAGCCCTTAGCTCTTTCGAAATCTTTTCGAGTGGCAAAGGAAGAGAAAATGTCAAGGCGGAACCCAAGGAAGAAGGCAACAGGACATTCAAGCTCATTTTTATGCGTCTACGCAACTCAGTTGCAATTCTACGAGTACCGGTTTTTTCTTTGCCTATCCACTATTTGATACGACTATCTTTCAACTATGAATTATATTCAAGATTGGAACATGAGATCGGGAAAAGTCGTATGACGCTGACCACGGTAAGATTAAACTTCTAAGGTAAAGACGCTGATCAAGGTAAGGTAAATTTCTGCCCAGGTAAATTTGCGCTCCACATCTACGTGGTGCCCTATGATCCAGCGCTAGTGTGTCGTAGGGGGTTATTGCAAAACAGACACACATCATTTAAAATTCGACAACCCCCATTTCAAATATAAACGAGCTAAAGCCTGTGTAAATGAGCAGTCATAGCATCTAAATATAACGCTGCAATAAACTACAATAATGGATACTCTATAAAGAAACTTCGCCCTTTAATCACCTATATCCTTCAACCGTTCATCAGCACAGCTGGAAACCGGTTAAAAATGCGCCTTCGGCGCAGTACTAAATGCGTGGTGGTGGTGGTCATTTAAAATTTAATTTATTTAGTTTTTAGTAACGATAAATAATTAAATTGCTAAAATAATGTACATAATGAGAATCTCATGTACATGCACCACGGTAACGAAGTGAGATATACTTCTGCACACACCCAATAGAATTACCCGAACACCTACTGCAGATGTGCAGTAGGTGTTCGGGTGGGAATAGCTCTTTTTCCAAAAAAATTATTTAAAAAAAGTAAAAAAACATAAATATGCAATGCAACAGATAAAAACACGGATAATAAAAATCAAAAGGAAGAGGAAATATATTTTTTCTCCTGAGCAAGCCTCATAATTCATATCAAAACTACCAAAGAATTGTTAGGAAGGCTGGCGAACGCTAGAAGATCAGTCTTTAAAGGGGTAAGGGATAACATCATCAGTAAGATTTGAGACAATATGGTCCAGGATAACCCAGCGGCCTGGAGAGAGGAGACGGATGGGAATAGGAAGAAGTAAAGAGGGGGACTCCGGATACGTAATATATGGATCAAACGATGACAGAGAAGAATAATGAAGGAAACTTCCACCCATTCATGCGATTGAAAGTGGTTAGTAATTATAAAATTAAAACTCATTACCATGATATACGAGGCTATTCACTCTAGTGATTGAAAATACACTTTATCTCGAACAACGTTGTTTTCAAATAGCCATCTCAAACCCCTCGCCCCAAGCATGAACACGCTCCCTAATAGTACGGTGTAGAGAAGAGGGCACGCGTGGAGATCTTCCAACAGGGAAGCAATTTTCTCCGGAAGAAGGGCTTCTTTGTTAAATGGTTAGTGTGAATTGTGGATATTGTCGTGTAAAGGAGACCAACCGATAAGATCCCTACACCCTTCCTCATCCACACGTCACACCCCGGACCGCATGGACCAAAATTAAAATTCTTGCTTTCGGGTTTGGAGTGTCGGAAAACGTAAACATGCTCTCGGTGTGGAGAGATGCTGACCAGGGTTCATTGGAGGGTGCCTGACGTGGGGGGGGGGGGGGCGGGGACTGGCTGTTATAAATTGGTAGGCATCCTGTGAGGAGACTTGAGGACGGAGCAATGATGCCTTGACCCCGGAGAGACACCCCCCTCTATTCCCGGACAGCCCGACCCCTCCCCCGTAGATTTTCCACCTCTTCCTTGAACCCTTCCTCTCGACCGCCACGCTCAACTCTCGTCAAACCCTTACCGTAACCCCTCCCTCCATTCGTCGTTCCGCTCCTTCCTTTGAAAGGATGGTTGTTAACTGTTCACACCCCAGGGGGAAAACGGGGTCAGAGTTTCGTGGATAAGATTTCGTCTGGGTTAGAGGGAGGGACGGAGGGGCCAATTCGGGGCGCACCGAACGCAACGAACATGTGCTTTCTCGCCGCCTACTTCCACAGGCCAGCCACGAACGTCCAGCTAGTAGTGCAAAAGAATAGGCTCATATCATTATCTCTTGGTAAAAATATATATCAAGGAATGACGCCGTCCATAAATGAAGTCACGGCGTTTTTTTTAATTTTTGACCCGCATTTGCTAATCCCGAGTCCACACTCAGTCAATAATGTAATACGCAATTCCCCTCGTATCATACCGGCAATTCAGAAATGACGCAACGATATGTCTTTGGCCGCTTTCGATCGGCACTTTAATTAACAGCCTGCCGACGGGACATTATGACGAGAGAAGGAAATGCTCGTATCCTCGCGATGAACTCTTGAAAATTTTAATGATTACGTAGGATTTAATCGCTTTAATATGATAAAGTGAACCAATTAAATGAGACTTGCTTAATTTCTGACAAACTTTACTTTCCTCCCGCGTGATGAAATATTTAAAGTAAATATTCCTACGGCGAGATTTCCTGAGTAGTGATCACGAACTATTTACAGCTATGACTAAAATTAGATATAAAATGGATTTAACTTTTTAATATTTTCTGCTGTCCCTGAAAATAATCCCTTAGATATACAAGTTATAAAATGTGAAACAATACAGACGGAAAAATATTTGAAGCGATTCACAAGCCTTTGATAAAATTCTACAGAAATAACAAAGTAACAAATTAACTCATCTGCAAAATGCATTATTATTTAAAATATTTATGGAACTTTTACCTGAAACCTCTCTTCCTAAGTAAATGGACGGAATGGGATGAAGGCAGAATATGGTAAAGCATCAAAGCTGCTACCTGACAAGCATCAATAAGGGTGAAAAATATTTGTGTTCGTTTCTCTAACGAAAATTTTCTTGAAAAAAATTAAGCGGAATTGGTTGCTCTATCTTCAAAATGTGTAGAGATTTCAAATACCGTAGTATACCGAGTAGAACAAACCGGGAAAATTTTTAAATTAAATATGATCCCGTTTAAAGGGAAATATACATCGGCTTATGTCCACTCTTTCATGTTTAACTCTCGACACTTTTGTTTGAATTGAAAAAACTTTCTGGCGGTGAAACGGCAAATGCTTGGATGAAAACAAATAACGGAACAAAAATAGAGAAATTAGATAGTAAATAACTATGGTGCCAATTTTTTTAGACAGAGCAATATATGAAACCACACCGCAAAAGGTATAGATCGTGGTAAACAATTAAAAGAAGTTAAAGAAAAATCAAGGCGAATTAGATAAATTGGAATGTTTCTTTAACAGTGATGTTGCAAATATATTATCACCCCCATCGTATTTCGGAAGGAGAAATCATGTCAGACAAATTAGAGAGATCAAGGGTAGAACGGATAGGTTTAAGATGTCATTGTTCCACGAACGATAAGGGGTCATAAGAACGTTACCCGAACGCACTAGGGGGGGAGTATTTTTGGTAGAAAGTAATCTGGCGTGTCCATTGCAATCTACCATTGCAATGATTTTGAAAATATGTTATTAGCCCCATTATTTCACAAAAATATATAAAATATTTATTATATATATATATATATATATATATATATATATATATATATATATATATATATATATATATATATATAATTCTGGAAATTGTACGCATATTCCAGCAAAAACTCTATCTCTACGCAAATATTTCAGGTGGAAAAAATGTAAAATCGTCTTACGACTATAAGGAAACAACCATCCGCAAAAATTTTTTCTCTCTGTTTTTAAGTTTATTTAGACTAAATTTAGGGCTTTTCCAAGTTAGTAAGAATTCCTCGATCGCTCTAAGCCCCATAAAGTAGGAATAGCATTTAATGCTGGGAATCGCTTCAATTATTAACCAATCAAATTATCATTCCAATCAATAGAGGTAATAGTTAATTAATAGTTGATCAAATAATATCCATAGCTAAAATTTAAATAGTCAATCAAGTTATTGGATGAGTAAGGCTAGGAATCACTCACGGATAATTTACAGCTGAAATCTTTTGAATAGATTGGAAAGATGCCTCTTTAGCGGCGATGTCGTAAACCTATTATTACCACCATCGCACTGCGGTAGGAGAGATCATGCCAATAAAATTCGATATATTAGGTGTAGAACAGCTTTAGGATGCCATTTTTCCCGCGAACGATAAGGGATCAGAATAAAATACGTTTGCCCGACCGCACAAGGAGGGAAAGGTGTTCAGGGTCAATGGTAGTCTGATTTGTGATCACTCCCTGCCAAGCACCCTAGGGGTGGCTCGCAGGTTATTGATTAAAATTAAAAACTGAAACCCTGACTTGCATGGTACAACTTAATGTAATAAATATATTTAGAAGATAATTTCTTTGAGTGGTTGACACAGTAAAAATATATGTATTTCAAATAGATCACTAAAATAATAATTTTTACACATTTATTTTATATTTATTTCATATTTTAAAATACGTAACATACAAGCCATTATTTGAAAATAACTGCTTTCAAGAGCAAATGTTAACATTTCAGGAGACATAGCTAAAAACATAAACATAACAAAATGACACACCACCCATTATTTTATTCCTTATTATAAAGACCACTGATTGTTACAAAAATATTAGAAAACAAAAGGGCTTCAGAATGCCTACCTTCTTGTGGTCCGGTATTCTCAGTTACTAAGGTCTGTGGATAAGGGAACACGCCACTGTTGCCAGCGTTCTGTAGCAATGCGTTGAAACAGTCACTATCACTCAAATGGAGAGGCATGACAACAATTTGGTATTGGCACCGCTAAAATCGTAAATGCTCGCGATAATTGCTGCGGGTCTGTGGTAGCGAAACACTTGGGAGACACCGGAGCACACGAGAGAACAACCTCCGTTACCCTGGGCGAGAGAAATGATGAAAGCGCGCGCCTAAAGAGACGACATCCGTCTACAATGTAGCTTTCTGAAATATACAATTTATATTTTTGAAATTGGCTAAAATTAGATTGGTGTGGCAATGGAGTCACTCTAAACCGCTTGGCTGAACTTACATTGTTGCGTATGACTAACATCTGGCACTTTGTGCTTTGGAGAAACAAAATACCGAAATGGAAAGTGTAGACTCAATTAAACACGTAGGCGTTACCCTCAGTCAAGATCTTTGATGGGTGAAAAATATACGAGGAATGTGTACGTGGATAAACTAACAAGAGATTAGGATTAATTAGAATAGGGCAAGGTGAATGTGATGAAAAGGTAAAAGAGAAATGTTATATTTCGCTGGTCAGGCCTCATTTAGAATATGCAGCAAGTGTATTATGGGATCCTCACGAAGTTGGATTGATTGCGGAATTGGATCGCGTGCAGCGTAGAGGAGCTAGATTTGTGAAGTGTTATAATGATAAACTTAGAAGTGCATCCAAAATACTAGAGCAGCTGGGCTGGGAATCGTTAGATTAATTGAGAGGACGACCCTTTAGCAATGATGTCGAAAAGGCATTTTTACCCCATTTTACTACGGTATTTTTTCCCCCTTTTTCAGATCATGCTAATTAAATTAGAGGGATTAAATGTAGAATAGATGGATGTAAGATGTCAATTTATTTACGAGCAATAGGGGAACATAATAACATTGTTCCACCGCGGTAGGGTCATGTTCGGGTAAAATTAGTCTGAAATCTATTCACCCCCTGCCACACATCCAAGCGGTGGCTTGCAAGGTACTAAAATAAATTAAACTAAGCTTAAAACATTTTCAAGTTAACTCCCATCCATTTCGTGCAAGGTTATGGAACATTGAGTTTCGAGTTCGATCGTGAGACACCTCGATAATCAGGAGTTATTGATGAAAAATCAGCTAAATTGGGGAAGAGGTTGATCCTGCGAGACACAACTTGCGCTTTTTGTTCATGATATTCTTACTTCGGGAGAGAGCAATTTTCCACTGGACGCAATTTTTCCAGAATTTAAGAAAGCGTACAAACCCTTGGAAAAGTACCAGGTAAATGTGATGAAAAGGTTAAAGAGGAATGTTATCTGCCGCTTGTTTGGCCTCATTAAGAATATGATGTAAGATGGAAGGTAATAAATGTAAGAATTCATTGTTTTCACGAATGATAAGGGATCAGAAAGCATTTTCCGACCGCAGTAGGGTCATGTTCGAGTTACAATTAGTCTGGTGTGCATTCATCCCCTGCTACACGCTCTAGCGGTGGCTTTCAGGGTACTAAAATGAATAAATAAGCTGTAGTAAGGCGATGAAAGAATCTTATATTTTGTTGCGGAAGTGTAAAGTTTTTTTTACCTTCATTAATCAGAAGTGACGAGGGTGTGGGAAGAGATCGTTACAAAGGACGGAGTAAGCAACAGCCTTCGAGGTCAAGAGCCGAGAAAAGGGAATCGGTGCGGTTGAAGCCATAAGGAGGAAGTGAACACGTTGATTTTCTTGTCATCTGTGGCGATGGAAGAGGTAACCGTCTGGAAGTTTGGGACGTGGGACGACTGTTCCATGAGGGATTTTTCGATTCTCCAAATGGCCGTCGGATTTACGGTGGTATTTTGTGTTTTTTTTAAATTTATTCTGCGAAGGACAATGGCGCTATTTTGAACGAGAACCTTCTTTCAAAAATCTCTAAGGAATGAATCTTAATTCGTGCGCTGCTCGTGTTTATGCATGTGTTTGTGCATATATATATGCATGATTCATTACTTCTATATCTTCCGACGAAGACGGAGCAGAATTCCGTCGAAATGATCAAGAAATAACGTGTGAGTGATATTTTTATGTGTTTCTATATTGATTGTTGCTGTCTAATTTATTATATATAGAAAAACCATAAACACAGTAATCAACCCAAGGGTCGGTTTAGTAGGTGATGCTAGAGATCACCCAGTACTAAGCCCTATGTGGCGTGTGAAATTCACACATCAGGGTAGGGGGGCCAGTTCCTTTCCCTGTGCCGGTTATGGTTTCCCAGGAAGACCTGGTACCCGAAAAATCACTTTAGCTTGGGTGGTGCTGCAGGTGCCCAGAGTACCCAATTAATATATATATATATATATATATATATAAATATATATATAATATATATACACATACACACACATATATATGTATATATATATATATATATATATATACATATATATACATACACACACATATAAACATATACAAATGTGGAACATATACGGGGAATATGTGGGCAAGCTAACAAAAAAAATAGGATTAATTAAAAAAATACTTGACAAATTTGATGAAAATATCAAAGAGAAATGTTTTCTGTCATCGGTTGCGCCTCATTTAGAATAAACTGCAAGTATACGGGACCCTCACGACGTTGGATTGATTGCCGAATCGGACCGCGAGCAGCATAGAGCGGCAAAACTTAAAAAACATTGTTGTTATGATAAACTTAGTAGCGTATTCAATACATATATTAGAGCAGCTAGGCTGGGAATCACTCACGGTGCGAGGGTCAAATTACAGATTGAAGGTCTTGCATTAATTGGAAGGAGATCTCTTTTTAGCTGTGATGTTGAAAATGTATTATTACCACCATCGTACTACGGTAGGAGAGATCATGTTAGTAAAATTATAGAGATATAAAGTAGAACAAACGGATGCAAGATATCAATTTTTCCACGATCGCGAGTGGGTCATAATACTCGTAACATTGTTCGACCGCGGTAGGGTCATGTTCGGGTCAAAATTATTCTGGTGCGTATTCCCCTCCTACCACACACCCTAGCAGTTGCTTGCAGGGTTTACAAATAAATAAATAAATTTTAATGAGTATCCACAAGGTCAGGGTATCTTTCAATTAATTTCATAACCAGAAATTTCATAACCTATATGTAAGGTAAATACCATTCCTGGCTTCACCGTAGTCGAATCGAATGAAACGTAGAGAAAAATGGGTGATTTTACTAAAAAAGATCAACAAATGTGTTAGGTAAATAGCTTATGAACACTTTGTGAACATCGGTTCAATTGCTCTCAAACCTCGAGACTCTAGTTGCGAGTATTACCCAAGTTCTACAATTCTAATAATAATTATCAAAATTGCTATATATTCAGACTTTTAAATTTCTGTATTGATATTTATGCGTAACAGTGAAGCGGGACAATGACGGATGATTCTAAAATTTCATTCGCCTGGAATTCTCACGACAGGTCCACTCGATCGGTCTACAAATAAGGTTTCTTTTTGCCAGGCATGGGGTCACTCCAAGAAGCAGATGCACCAGAATGATTCTACACGACGAAAACACCTTTCTATAAATCTACTCCTTTGCAGAAATATATCATGTCTCCATTCCTCTTTACCTGTACCATTTCTGACCATCAACTTCACCTTGGATTATAACGTATGATATCTTATTTTACCGTAGTATGTATGACTGTGTACTCATGTATTTATTATACTGTACTTCATTGTACATCGTCATGTATATGTATTACCATATTGTTTTGCACTATAACTCGCACTGTTATGTAAATATATATATATATATATATATATATATATATATATATATATATACATTATTTATTATTTTTAAAATCTCTTGTAGGTTTTCGCAGGTTTCTCCAACACCCCCTTTCTTTGTGGGTGTTTTCCTGCGTGTGTTTTTACTAGGGTCTTCATGTCTGAACTCCCAAGTTTTTCCCTCAGAGTTACATCTTGTCCTTAATTCTTTTATCGTATTTATGACTTTACCATTATTTCATTTTTTATAACGCTTTATATTTCCTCTTAATATTATTATTGTTGTCATGTGCTACACGAAGGGTTAAATAGGAAGAAGGGACCTTACGGTCTCTATTTCGCCCGAATAAAGATGTTTATCTATTATCTATCTATCCTTGCAAGACGCTAAAATTGTTGAACTCTGCAGTAATGTATTTTGGGCTAGTTTTTCGAACATCGATCAATTTTTCCCGTTAGGATAATAAAATGGTCGCGGGGTAGAATAAGTCTCCAGACTTGAGATGCGTTCTCACCACTAACGGACAACCTCACGCAAACCTCATGGTATAGATGTCGTTACCCCCGACGGGCTGGAAATCGCTTCTCAGTTACCTAATACGTTTTCATTTCAACGGATTCCAAAATCAAACCCATTTCCCACCCCACCAACCACTCCTAGCCAGGATAAATTCGGGGTCTGTCTCTCCCATTCTTCTCGAACCCTTATTAGGTATCGGCGAGTACTCGCAACCCCTTGCGCGCTAATCACGACCTTCTCCCGCGATCGCGGCTAATGAAACCCAGACATCAGAGAGCGGGAGGGAGGGCACGCTTACGAGGGGGAAGGGGGAGGATTCCCAGACAGACGCGCGGGGCAGACGACTCCCCGGCCGTTATCCCGAGGGCGGGACGGACGGGAAGGGGGGGGACGGAGGGATGGGGAGTGGACGGTGGGGGAGGAGAAGGCGTGGCCGGTGGTGGGAGAAAGATCCAAACAAGCCTCTTTCGAGCAGAGTGAACCCGCATACTTGCCTGTTCCGCGAGGGACGACTCTGCTCGCGGAAGTTGTCCAGACGTCAAGAAATTCCACGAGACTTTTTACCAGGAAAAGTCATTTAGTTTCTAGGAATTCCCGCTAGTTTCCCAAGAAAATGATGAGCAGAAAATACAAGAATTTCAGCAGTGGTTAGGAAAATAACCCATTATTATTGCAACTTTCATTTATAACTATCAAGCGTTATTCCTTTTGAAGCGGGTAAAAAAAATAGTTTTTAATTTATTTCAAAAAACTAATTCTTATTTAACAATGCACAAACCAACTCCGTTACTATTTTAGTCGCCTCTTTAATACAATTGTATACTGATTTATAAATACCATTCTCTTCCAAAGACTTCTAATATTCCTCGTTTGAAAGGTATATTAAGATCGTATGCACTTATTGCAATTTCAGTCTATCACATCGTCTCAAGCCATTTCCTCTTATCCTCTCACATATCTTACCTATGATTTGCCTCTCAGCCATTCTTTACACCTTGCCAAACCAGCGTGCAACAATTCATTTCATAAATCTCTGTAATCGCTGCATCTACATCATGATATTAATGCCACATTAAATCATTTGCAAACTATTTGGAATTTTTAATGCTAATTTTATTTTTATGCAGAAAGAGTTCAATTGCCATGAGGACACTATGTGTTTTCAGGGAACTTTTGTAATAGAGGGATGATATTTTATAAATTACACACGGGCAATTATGTAACATATTCTTTCACAACCCACTCAGTCCTTATACCCATTACCATTTTCATTATTCCCGCCGAAAACCTTTAAGTACCATATTAATTTAACGTTTAATCACCGACCTAATTTAAAATGCATTCCTATTCTGAAAATCTTTCACTGCACAGCATTGAAGCGGGGATTTTACGCGTGCCTTAAAGTGCGAGACAGAAATCCGGGGGGGCGCACTCATTTTCGGAACTATTCATGGTGGTAATCCTGAAGTCTTGCGGGTGGGACGTTCGACTAGTCTATTTCCACGCGAGAGAGTGCTTGGAAATTCAGCCAGTTATTTCGGAAAATGTCCGACGCCGAGCTAACATCTTGGTTGAGTCCGTACTATCGTTACGAAAATATTGGCATGTCCACTTGGTTGAAGGGACACGCCTCCGCCCTCATTAAGTCACAGGTAACAAAATAATTCCTAAATGACATAAAATGTAAGAAACGCATTGATAATTGAGTAAAAAGACTCCAAATCATTGACGGAAATATGCGGTATTCCGAAAGAAATGCGGCCATGAACTGCCCCGGGGAGGGGGAAAATTATTAAAAAAAAGGAAACTATTTAGGTCATTATATTGCGACTACTATGGGAACTTCATTAAAAAAAACGAAATGAGAATGTCGCACATCCTGTATCTATGTCTGAAACACAATGGTCACTCGCCACTGCTTCTTCACCGGCCCGCGACGTTGATTTATCCCATTCCATGCTATATAAATTTTCGCATCATAATCCCCTTAATCGGATTTTAGTAATGAAAAACCTCAATTTTGTTCCTCAATTCAATTACAAATGTTTCTTGATTACTAAATGTTCCTAATAATGTAATAATATAATTTGAACGAATTAAATGTTGTGATTATTGCAGTGTTTCTAATTAAACCCTTAAAATCAAAAATGTGTTTCTCGGACCAAATACACTCAAAGACTGAGTACCACCGATGCATACGGACTAATACTATGGTTCTTGAAGACATTTTGGCGCACGGACACGAAATTATTGAAAATAAGAATATTTTCCAGGAGATGGTTTGCCGCGTGACTTCATGGAATCATATCAATATTAAAAGAACTGGAACACGTACTGAATCTAAAATAAAACACTAATATCACGACCAAGGTTAATTTGTTGGGCCAGTTAAATTTTCGGAAACAAAAAAATCTAGTTCTTGCAATAAATATTTCAATAACTAAGTATTTTGACATATTTCTCAAACTTATCTGCAACAATTGAATTTACTGTTAACATTATGCTTTGTGTACCAATAAATATGATTTAAGATGTTTTCTTACAATAATGACTTTGACTTGAAATTCAGAAATTACAAATATCGCCCTCTGAATGGCACTCTTTCTGAAGATATGTCAACCCTCACCTTTCTCGACGACTTCTCATACACATTTACACCCAGAGCAATTACTTGCTTTATTTGTTGTTCACTCTATGGGCATATAATCATGCGATCCTTAAAACAGACGAACTTCCTCCCGCTTACTAGTACATGCCGGCGTGTAAAAAATTTAGGATGTCACTTGCTTAAACCACGTAGCGCACTTTGAAATAGAATATACGTTTGTACGCCTAAACGAGCGGGAGTATATGTATTGTTAACTCATCGAAGACACGTGTTAACGGAAGGTTACAATGAAAACCTCACCAGAACAAGAAAACCATATATTTACAAATGAGTCGATGCAAGAAAAACAGTAAAAATTCTCTTATTTCCCGCAGCGACTTATCACTCGGGTATAAGGAAAAAGGAGAAAATAAAATGAAACCAGTACAGCATGCAAAGAAAAACAATTCCGTCGTTGTAACCCTTCATTGGGCACCTGGAAGGATTTTTTCAGTGCATCTCAGGCGGCATTACATGGAGTGAGGAGCATTCCTCATTGAAAGGTGTGAAAAACGGATTTTTTTTAGCAACCTTTCAACCCCATTGGGATCTCTAAGGTGAGCAGAGTTTGCCGGGCTCTTCCAGGTTTCCTTGACTGAGGCCAAGTTAGCGGACATCCTGTCTAGCCACGCGAGCCATCGGACGTTCTCCGCGAGTGAATATCCCGAGGTCCGGTCCCCAGATGTTGTTTCCCCGCGAAGGTGGAAGGGATGAGGAGGACGAATACACCCCGGAGAACCGCTTTCCCGTCTCTCCGTCCTTCCTTTACAATTCCCCTCAACCCCCGTGTGACTACACCCTCACCCCCACCCTCGCCGATGCCCCCGCTAGACACTGTTCCAGACGGTGGTAGGGCATGAACCCCAGACATGCGATAGAAACGGCCTCTGTTGGCGTGAACTTCATGTGCCGATGAACTTAGAGGCTCATTCGTGCGTCTCTGCCGTCGTTTTTTATGAGGAAGTCTGTTTTCAAAACAGTTATGATGTGAACTATCCGTGAATGCTGAAATTGAAACCCTGGGATGCATTATTTAACTCCGATGGATCTTTAATAGATTAAAGAATAAAGATAGGTACTCATTAAGAATAAACTATTACGACATCCTGCAAACAGCTAAAACAAAGCATAATTCAAAAGTTACACACTATTAGGATATTTAAAAAAAAATGGTGAAGTGTGTAAACCCTGTTGGTATTACGTAATAAAAAACTAAATTCACTCTTACTTATTATTATCTTTACATAACTTTCGACTGATCTTATTGTGTGTAAAATAGAAATAATTAAATGGCGTTTCGATATTTTGAATAATACTCGACAAAAAATCCTTTATTTTTTTATGCAAAACCATAAAAAAAACTGAATAGAGGTAGCAGTCCACAGAATTCTACAAGCAAATTACATCTACCAGTAATTCATAAACGAGGTTTCAGTCCTAGCGACCTCAGTGGCTTGCAGGGTACCATCAACACGGTATTAAATGGCCTCAGCAGTCATTTGACTCCTCTAACAATTAATACCCAAACTTGGGCCAAATTTTGATCATAAATAGAATTATAAATACCGCGTTAAGATAGGTAAATAATTCCTTCTAATCTCCCATTTCTAGCTATCGGTTTTTGTGCAGTGGAGACTTTAGAAAGCTATGAATTATTTCAGCATAAGGTACGCCTGTTTGCTAATATATGTAAGCTAAGTTCCCGCTATGAAACATTTTGTCTGGCAAAATATGTTGCGTGGTAGGGATACGCAGTGAAATGATCATCTAACGTTTACAATTCTTGGCATATGCTGGCATAGATTCTTGCAGCCTTATAGATATGAAAAATAACGAGAGATTTTTTTTGGTCGTAATATACGAGGGCGATTCGAAAAGTAACGTCTCCTATTTTTTTTATGTAAAATGAAATTTAGTCTCAACTTTGCGTAGATAGTTGAAAAGGCTGAGCATTTAGCTATTTTTCCACATAGTTGCCATGACGATCAATCACTTTTTGCCTCCTTGTAACCAGCTTTTAAAAAAAACTGGCGTCGTACCTTTCTTTCGCCGCGTCACGAAACCAACTGACGACTGCTTCTTGCATTCCTCGTCTGACTTGAATTTCAGGCCTCTAAGGGGTTTTTTGAGAGCGAGAAACAAGTAGTAGTCACTTGGGGCAACGTTCGGGCTGTAAGGAGGGCGGTTGATGATATCCCAACCGAATTCATTGAGTAGGGTGGTCGTTTGAAGTGACAAATGTGGACGTGCATTGTCATGATGCAAATACACTCATTTGGTGAGGCACCTTGTTGTAACCGAGGACCTACGGCACAATATTCTGCACGGAGAAGTAGCCACACTCTTCATTAAGGCCTTCCTTTATCTCATGAAGGGTAATTCTCCGGTTATTGCGCATCTCGTCAACTGGAGCCACCGTTGATTCCGGCAAACTCGGCCGCCTCGACCGCTGCTCATCGTGGACGTTTTCCCGGCCACCAAAACATTCCCTGCACCACTTCTGCATGTTTTTGATGTCCATACACTTACACTAAATGGTGATGACTTTATATCGGAGAAGCAGTCGTCAGTTGGCGTCGCGACGCGGCGGGAGAAAGGTACGACGCCGGTGTTAAAAAGCTGCTTACAAGGATGCAAAAAGTAATTGATCGTCAAGGCAACTATGTAGAAAAATAGCAAAACGCTCAACCTTTCGAACGATGCATGCAAAGTTGAGAATAAATTAGATTTTTCATGAAAAAAATAGGATACCTTACTTTTCGAATCTCCCTCGTATTAATTCATCCTTATAAATAAAAAACTAACGGAAAAAACATAGGAAAATATCCACTTCCATATTACTGCTCTATGGGAGAATAAATCCCACGTCATGATTCAACTGACAGAGGCAAGAAACAACTAAAACATGTCACTTAAACTCAGGAAAGTCCTAAAATACACATACGTACACAGAAAAATAAATTAGAAGGCAGAATCGATCACGAAACGTAACTAGCACTAATTTTTAACGTTTTGTTACGAAGAGAATTGTGGGGTCGCGCTTGAGAAAATCAACAGTGCCAACTTCAAAAGAAAATTAAACCCGTGTAAGTTGTCCACACTCATATTTTAATAAAGTGAAAAGCAAAGAACTCAACTTATATGCCAGGATCCAACATTGAGGTAGATAGGCACACAAATTTGCGCCAAACACAGTTCAATGGTAAGTGCAGACGTAATACAGTGGTTATTACGGAGAAATTTATTTTAGGAGGGTGACA
This sequence comes from Hetaerina americana, assembly GCF_022747635.1. NCBI lineage: Eukaryota > Metazoa > Arthropoda > Insecta > Odonata > Calopterygidae > Hetaerina > Hetaerina americana. Next base: position 70,131,273 of record NW_027287538.1, on the reverse strand, counting down.
CAACCACACCTTCTTAAATGGTTCCTAAGAGTGGTTATTTATACATTTATGCCATTTCATACCATGTCCCAAGGAATAATGGTTCACCGCTGCCACAAGACCACCCGAGAGGGCAGAGAGGAGGTTGACGACGGGGAACGCCATGGACGTCCGTCAACCACACAATGCCACGAAAATGTGCAAAAAGTGAGAGGCAAGCTCAATTCTGGTTGACCCCTCAAGCGTTGGGATTCTAGCAGAGGAGCGCTCTTTTCCAAAAACTACAATGCGTCGCATTTTTACAGCAGATTTAGCCATGAGAAAGGTTCGTGCCAAGATGATCCCCAAGGCAATGCCGAAAGATCAGAAGGCTTCTCGTTTGACAATCTGCAATGAAGTTCAGAAGGCTGCTCGTGTGATCTCTTGGACCACTATGACTACTGCCCCGATTACGGACAGCCGGGGCTTCTTTTTGTTCTAAAGAATAAAAAAGAGCCTGAAAGGCAACCATTTTGGAGCGCTGGATAACGTCAACGAGGCCGTGACGAGGAACCTGAACGAGATCCCCGTCGACGCCTACCAGGAAACGTACCTCGGATGGAAGAGGCGCTGGTATCGGCGTGTCGATGCACGAGGGGGTTATTTTGAAGACTTCTAGTAATATTACTTTGATCTGGAGCAGATATTTTTCGCGGATTTATCGTACTTATTTTTGGGACAGGCAATGCATGCGGAAGAAACGGATGAAGAGGCAGAGAAAAGAACTGGAAGTAGGAATGAATTTAGGCGGAGAATTCATAAAATCACAGAGTTTTGTAGATGGTCAAGCTTGACTTTGCCAGTTAGCCAAGGGGTTGCAATCTTTGATAAGCGCATTAGAAAATTATTCAGATAGTTATGCTACGCAAATTAATTTAAATAAAAGATATGCTTTGAGGTTTCAGAGAATGAGGAAGGCTAAGTCTAACTTTAAAGGAAAAAAATTACAGAAGACAGGAAGATTTTTTAAATTTGGAAGTGATTTGGAGAGGATGTTTAAATGGATATGGAAATAGGAAGAAACGCATAACACAAAGATGATTTTACAAGAAAGAGGGAGTTTATGAGAGCTTAAGCTGGGAATTTGAAGTAAACCGTAGCTTTAGAGCTTAGTTATGAACGGCGCGGAAATTGGCAAATTATTTGAAGGCGTCGGTTGAAGTTTTTGAAATGTGGATGTGGCGAAAAATGTTTTACTTAAATGGACAGAAAGGAAAATGAACGCAGTAGTACTAGGCATGACAGGGAAGGAGAGAGAGTTGTTAGGAGAAATCCGAAGTGGGATAGGCCTGCCGGACGGATTGGAGGTAGAAAGTATGGAGGATCGAAGAACGACGTTCAACAGTGTAAGGTGTGGGTATGTGTCTTGTTAGACTAGGCTTAGAAACGTAATCGTAGTTGAAGTATTGTATTTAGAATACTTATCCTTATCTTAATTTCTTTGAACAAAACTTCAAAATACTCTTCTTAAAAAAGATGGGTATTTTGAAGTATTGTGTGAAGGCATTGTGAAGTGTTCAATTACTTCCTTCCGATTGTAGTTTACAAGGTTTTGTTTAGATTGTAAAATTTATCACTAATTATGCGCCTTCATTTAATTTACATGATGGTTGAACATAAGTTCTTAACTTTTTAAGTTGGTTCAAAGCTTGTTTTCCAAGTAAACATTACAAAAATTATAAAATACTGGCTCCGTGATTGTCAGCTGACCGGTCGTGGTGAGTTCCTAGCAGCGATTTCTTTCCGACTTCACTGTTCCAATGAATCGGGTAGATCGGTCGCCTAATGTAGGAAAGCAAAAATAAGTGATAAATTGGCCTGGTCAACATATCATATGGCCTATATTCGGAACGAAGGGAACACTGAATGAATAGAGAGGAAGCAAATAGAAATGGTGCATGACATCACTCGTGTTTACAACTTTCACGCGTATTTTGTTCACTATAATATATGAGATTCAGCGAATGGAAGGTTTTAAGTGCTCGTATTAGGTTACCATGAGGTGTGCTACCTTCTTCTACATCAACTGAGAATTGGGTTTCTGAGGTCAAAGGAGTTTTTCATGGAGAGTTATACCAGCAAGGTTTACGGCAATCATTTAATTATACTATAATTCCATATCTTCCTGGATTATGAAAGAAATAATCTTTTGTTTTCCCGTGAGTGAATTGGTAAAAAGATTTTCAACGAATCCTCAAATTATTATTTCAAAACGGCAAAATTTCATTTTCGTATAAAAAATATTTATCTAAGAAATAGATCCTTCTTTGAACACGATTTGAAAAGCATGTGATGGTGAACACTAAGCACCAAAGTTAACAAGGTAGAGAATACTGCACACTACTACGCTCCCATGATCTTGCTTTGCAAAAGAAAGCTCCCATTAATGAAAAGGTTAGCAATTTAATATTATTTGAAAAATTAATTTGGAAGGAGTTCGCCAGAGAAAAGGTAAAATATCAGGTATTTTTAGAATATTGTAGATGGAAATGGTCGGTGTAATCAAGATATCTAAGAAATAATTCCGCCTAAAAAAATATTTACAAGAAGAAGGGAATTGATAACAGGTACACAAATTAAAGATGAGAAAGAAAGATTAGTAATTATCTTTATATGTAAAGTAGTGCTTTAGGGATATGAAATCTTGTCCTTGAGGCAAGAGGTAGAGCGTAGATTAATGGATTTTGAAATGTGGGTATGAGAAAAAATGGAGAAATTAAGTTTGACAAGGATAAAAGAACTCGCTTAAGTTTTAGATAGGTTTGGCGACGAGAGAAAGTTTCAAGGGGAAATACGGATAAGGCATATTCAGTGAATAGTAGAAACGTTGAAACGTAGTGGGATGTTGAAGGCCGTGATAGAAAGGAAAATGTGGGGTAGGCTGGTTAGGGAAGAGATTAGGCTCTCTGGAGCCATGAAGCAAGAATTAATACGGGGAAAACAGAGTAAGTTCCACTGATAGGTAGAAACATACTTGTATAATATTTATTGACAATCTAAATATTTAAATAGGTAGAATATCTTGAATAAATACCAATTTTACTTCTGATCCGACCAATTCAACCGTTTTGTAAGGGAATTCTTGCCAAAGTAAACGGAATGAGTAGGCACTATACATGATTCATTAAATAAAAATACTATTTCACACTCGAAAACTTATGGTAAAATGTTTTATCCCTCAAGGTTAGTTTTTGAAAGTTGGAGAAGACTTCTGCAATCTAAACTATCGACCTGCGAGAAAATCCAATTGAAAAAGACAAGCCGTTTTTCACTCACGATCCACAATATGATTTGTCTTAGGTGTCACTAAAACTTTTAAGATTTAGCAGCCAATGACCCGAGTGAAATTGGATTAGGTAAAGAGGTTGAGTTTAAGGTACTGGCACATTTGGATAAACGTTTCACTCTGCCTTTAACCGGATAATTGAGTTCATTAATCATATAATGATAGTTCTTCTTGTTGACCTACATATACGTATGTGCGCGCTGAATTTAATTAGTTAAAAGCGTTACATTGGTATGGAGTTATGCAGTTACATTAGCATGGAGTTAGGAGTTTCATCTGTTTTTTGTTCAACCTAATGCGCTATTATTAACTCTGAGTCGATCTATTTAGTAGAAAACACGATTGAACGGTCAAGATAGGAGGTAATCATCATCTTTGATAATATTTTCCTAATATTTGGAAATTTTTAATGCCTTCCACTTTAGTCTACCCAAATACTTGTTTGTCTTCATATTGATACTTGCTTCTTCGAAGTTTCAGTTTACAGTAGAACAGCAGTGGTGTTATTTAAATCGAATTCCAAACTATTTTATGCTTGGAGTTACCAAATACAAATTGCACAGCATTCTATAAGCTTGGCACTTTTACCTGAAGATAAACCAAAGCAATTCTCTGCAGTTACAAAGATAAAATTTTATTTCAAATCGGGAAGAATCATAATTAACGTGGGTAATTACGTAGCGATTTGAAATTGCTCGCGAAAAAAATCAAATCGCACCTTGCATTTTAAGCTGAGCGAGGTCGCCAAAGCAGTCATCTAAGACCGAAAAGTATTTGAAGACGATTTCGTGTAGTAACGACAGTTAAAATCTGCACTACGTACATAATCGTTTAAATTTCGCAGGATAAGGGATAACTTCCAACAAAATATCTTTTCATTCGCGATTATGGAGCAATGTGGAGCATCAATGTTAAAATACACCTAATGAGGGAGCAGGGAGCTTTAAAATACGCCCTTTTACCACTGACTCACCCGAAGGAATGAACGAATTAACCATCGGTTTTATTACCAGAGGCCGGAGGCAGTGTGCATGGAGATGCACCGCTCAAGCTAGGATGCAGCGGAACATGCTTGAACTCGAGTGATGCAATCCAGGCATTTGAATTTCATTATTCCGTGGAAGGCACCTTCTGGAGGCTGCTCATCACCTTGAGGATGATAACTTGAGCCAAGTCGCTCGTGGGGTTGTATCTAGGAGGGGATCTCCGTTGAAACGGGTGGGGAAAATGACAAAGGAACGACTGAAAATCACGACGAGCAAGGGAGTCTGGTTGGTGGACGGGCGCCAATCCCCCTTTACCCGATCCCCCAGCCGAAACTGAGTGCTTTTGTAAATTACGTACCTCCTCCGTATTTCACTGGATATATATATAATCTCGGAAAAGATACCGAAAAACGTAAGCTTGCATACAACGGTTAAATTATGCCGGAGGAAAAAAAATATTTATCCTCGCTGGCGATGCGCTGCAAAAAAAGGAGAAAATAATAAATAAACCCGGACTGCCGATTGGCGATTTCAATGGCACATACAACCCAAAAGTAATGCGAGGTACGGCGCGGGGTGGGAGAAGTGAGTTCTGCGGCGAGAGGGGGATAATTACGAGTGCGTGCCCATATATAAGCATAATGCTTGCTCGGGAGAGGTGAATTTACGATCCGGGGGATGACAAGGAGATCATACCCGCCTCGCTCTCCCTTTCCCCTCTCCCAAGGTCCGTGCCCAAAAGAGATACTCTCGTCTTCGTGCAAGTGTGACGAGGAGGATTGGATTTGATCCCCCCCCCACCCCCTCGTAAGTTCTCGATCGAGCTGCATCGCCGTTTTTTTTCCTTGCAGATTTGGTTTAGGCGCTTTAAACTTATCGGCGTTTTGCGTTGCGGAAAAGTTGGTGGGAAGAGGAGGCCGGAGCGGGGAGGTAATCCAATGCAGGAGTTAATTTGACGCGTCCGCTTACGTGGGAGAGACGAAATTTGCGAGCCTCGACGGTGCCGATTCTTCCGAGTGCACCACGCTGTGAATATCGCAAAAGGCCGTGGGGATGGCGGGCTAAATTTCTGCAGTTTATTGCGTCCTCGCATTCACCCCTGCGCGCTTCCCTCGGACGCTCGTAGCCGTTGGAAGAGCCGTTGGGCGTGATCCTTTCGGGATCAAAAGAAAGGTGAAAAACTGTGGCTTTCAGTCTTCTCTTCGTGATTTTCACGCGGCGAAAGACAGTGAGGACGTTTGTTCTTTAAATTTTTTAAAGTATTCTAATAAAAGCGATTTCATTCTGAAAATTACATGGATTCCATACAAATGGATGATTCAATACGACAGGATTGAACGAATAATGAATGTAGAATTTTTAAATTGTTAAAATCCATTTATTTTTATGTGTTTTCTCAAGAGAAATGTCAACTTAAATTTCATTTAGATATTTATTTCTAGTTTTTACTGAATTTGAACATGTACCTCTTGCAAATGATATATTTCATATGTATTTGGACAATATTGAGCATAAATATAGTATATGAGTCGCATAAAATAAATTCAGGCATTTGGTATTCTTTGAAATCACATAAGAACCAGGCACTGAAATTGGAATTTCTTATATGTTTCGTATCTATTCAGACATTTTTATTATACATATGTAATTTAACAGTAACTATATCCCATTTGATTTAATGTAATAAACTGTGAATCAATTTCATGTAGTCGATATTTCTAGCATCTGTGGTACTTTTTAGATTAAATAATCGAAACACTATTGAAAGAAAAACACAATGTAGGTAGAACATAATTAGAAGTTTAGTAAATTGAATGATTTTGCAAAACCCGGATTAAAAAGCATATGTGTATATTTACCCTACCTTATTCAAACTATTTTTTCCTTTAATGATCACTAATATCAATCTATCTCTAATACCTTTCAACAATTCTTATTCCTGATTCTGTCAATAGCACAATACTTTCTAAACGATTAATAAAAATGGTGAGTGCTTTTTACTTTGAGTAGTCGATTAAATATTCATTTTGTAAATTATTAGCACCTGCTCCAAAGGCTCTCAGAGATATGAGGGAGGGAGAAACTGGATGCTCCTCGGATAAACGACGCAGGGAAGAACCCGCTTGAGCACATAAGCGAGTGTCAGATGAAGTTGTAAGTAACCGTGCGTTAAGAACGTTGATCGACGATGGAATAAAAAATCCTTCCCTTTTGTGATTATTGCTGCGTCCGTGAGAACTCTGCGGGAGAGCATTATTTCCTCTTACGACGCAAATCTGCATGCACGGTGAATTCTTACAGTGTACACATTAGTGGATCAAAATGAAATTTTGCTGGGATACAAATGGATGAAAAAAGACTTATTCTGGAACTTCATCTGCTGTTAATGGACGTTAAAAATACCCCCATCTGATCTGGAAGCGCTCCGGGGAATCATTCGCGAGGAAAGGGAGGTGAGTTAAGTGACTCTGGGGGCGGGGGGGGGGGGGAAATGAAGACGCCGAACGTTGCCCATTTCGCGTACATAAATGTATGTTCTTCAAGTCATTCCATTGCGGGAAAGCCGAAGCAAAAAATAATGCGTTAGAGTTACTCCAGGAAACTTACCCTGACTAATTTCTTCTGCAACACCCCGATCGTCTGATATGTCTTTCGTCCCCGTCATATTCGTCGCGTGTTTGTTTGCATAGCCTTCTGTTACATAAGTTTTCTTGAAGCCTTGTTTTATGAATCTCCATTCCGATCAAATTCACCCGCGACATTCGCAGTCCACCCCTTCCTCTCAATCCATTTCCTATTCTCTCATAAAATTTGGTCATTCGTTATTTATCCATCCACTACGCCTGAATAAAACAATGGAAATTAATTTGTTACGATTCCCTATTTAAACGAATAGCGTATTTTATCTATATTCTTTAATAGTCCACACATACCCCATCCGCTTTCTGTTTTGTTAACACGAGCACTCGTTAAGTACTTAACACCCACCACATTTATTCGAGATACAAAGCATACCCTAGTTTTGCTGCCTAGCAAGAATGTGTGGTGAGGAGTACTTTTAGGCCATTCCAATTTTAACGTCTTGGATAAAATTCTACTTTGGTTATAATTTGGTCTAACCAAAATATGCAAATATCATACTGATGATTCACGGACTAACAAGTACTTTTCTGCCGAAAATTGCTCACCTTTCATTCTTTTATTGTCCTCATCCGTACACTTAATGGCGTAACATATCGAGAAATCTAATTCGCACTGTTTTAATGTTCACACAGACAACTCTCAAGCACATATCCAGGCACGTATTACTTCTTTCGTAGGTAGCATTGGCGCTAAACATTCATTATTTAGTTTCCTAAGTTTAAAACCCTGAAACATTTGAGGCCTAATCAGAATAAATGTTAGGGATTCGTACGTTACCTACGCACCGAGAAGTTCCTAGGATAATTGTTCTAGGCACCATTACATGTATAGCGGCACCACGTCAGCAGGAGTAATGAGAAATTAATACTGCCAGGATATCAAGGCGTGGTTTTTCTAGATAACAACCCTTGATACAAACAAACATACACATACACACATTCATATATATATATATATATATATATATATATATATATATATATATATATATATATATATATAAGTACATCCATACATTTCTGTCGGGGGACCCAACTCGCCGACTCCAACCCGCCCCTCCCCCTCCCCAACCAGTGTAGCACCCACCCACTTATTAACCAATGCCGCAGTTACTTTTTTTTAAATTCGGAGGCGAGACGGGGAAGGGATACTTTTTGAAAAAAGCGCCCTTCCCGACGCCCCGAAAGGAGATGATGATGATAAAGGGCGCGGGGCGGAGAAAATAAATAATGACGGTCCATTGGAGGGAGGATGAGCGAGGGAGGGAGGCGGCGGGGGTGCGGGAGAAAGGAAAAGGATGGACTAAGACGGCTCTTAAGAGAAAGAAGGAGAGGGTTGAAAAGGAAGGGATGGCCGGGTGGGAGGGGAGGGGGAGAGGGTGAAAGAGGGAAAAAAAAGGAGGGCATAAAGGCAAACGCCGTTTTGCTTAAACGACGACGCGACCACTTCTCCACTCCAGAGCCGCGTCAACGCTTCGCATCTTAATTCAAACGTCAGAGGGATATAGTTTACAATCCCACCGACCCAAATGCGAGCTTGGGAGAGGAAGGAGGGCGAAGCCTAAAAATGTACGTTACGGGAGATTAAAAGGAAGAATAAGGAGACGAGATATCTTCTTGTCGGGGAAGTTTGCTGGAGAGTTGCTCTCGCCTCGAGGGGAAGCGGGGGGGGGGAGAAGGCCGGAGGGGGAGGAATGGAAATTTTGACATAAAGTGTGATTTTTATTGCTCAGCCTGAGACGGGAGTGCGGGATAGGGGAGGGCGGGAGGGAAGGGTCCGGCGGTGGGGAAGCATGCGGGCGAGGGGAGGAGGCGGGGCGGGGCGGGGTGGGTAGGGGGGGGAGAAGAACCGGTAGCCATAGTAACAGTTTGTTGGAACCACGGTGGATCTGGTTGTCCCGACGTCGCTTCGTGATCGCTCGTTGGGAGGGGAATGGGGAGGTAGCAGGGGGCCCCCAGGGGCGTACCCGGAGAGTCCTGCTGAACGTGACCCGCTCTTTGCGAAAACCTGGCGGACATCTACATCAGAGCTCTCTAAACAAGGGGCAAAGACATCCTATTGGTGAATATTATGGACGCGTTTCACGTCAAAATTTACCAGTATGTTAAAAGATGAACATTTTAAATTTTAAAATTAAACATGTTTTAAATTTTTTAATCGTAACAATGTCTAGTTTGCGTAGAATATAGAGATGTTCATTGAAAATATATATTTTATACATTTTTTCACTTGCATATGCATGGATGGATGCACCAAGGTTGTCTGAAAAATTTTAGACCTCAACATGAACATGGTAGTACTCTTGGACAAAAGTTGGTGAATGTGCTTTGGTGTATGTTGAAAGGCACTCACCAAAATTTCAGCCATTTATGGCGCTCTATTGTAGTATGACGATCGTTTGACTGAGTCGCTGTGAGGGTTTTTGTGAATATGGAAAAAATAGAGTATCGAGCAGTCATTAAAATGTTTGCTTTTGAAAGTCGTCGAAAATCAAAGCCGAGTTGAACGCTGTGCACGGGATATCTGCAGAATCGTTTTTGACAGTGAAATTTTGGTCAACCGAGTTTAAACGTGGCCGTAACAGCTGATGAGCGTTCGGGTCGGTCAAAACATAGCGACAACCTCCAATTATATAATAAAATTTCACCAAATAATATTGGACGACGGAATCGTGTTCATCTATTATCTTCAAAATGGTAAAACAAAAGCGACAGGGCATTATACAATTTTGGTTGACAAACTGACTGCAGAAATCACAAAACATGACCTATTTGAAGAAGAAGCTCTTTTCCACCAGGAAAACACACCTGCTCGTACATTGACGGTCGCCATGGCTAAACAGCACGGATTGTACTTCAATTTGGTTGACCTTTCACCCTATTGACCAGATCTGGCTCCCAGCGACTTTTTCCAGTCTCTTAATCTTAAAGTTTTGCTTGCAGAACAGAGATTTTGATAGGAGGAGAAGGTAATCGCATACGTAAATGGCTGTTTTTGCGAAGAAAGACGCAAGCTACTATTTTGAAGGGTTAAAAAAGTTCGAGCATAGCTGTAAAACGAGTATCTACCTGAAAGGAGACTATATTTAAAAAAAATAGATAAATTTGAAGAAAAAAATGTCCCTTGTATTTGTTAGGTCGGAAACTTTTCATATTGCCCTCATAAATATGATGGCGGAAGATTTCACGAACGTGAGGGAATTCAAGGAGTAAAATTCCCAGAAACTGCGGGAGATGCCGCAACAGCAAATTTGAACGGAGTCATACGCTAAAAAAATCACAGTTGAAGAGGAAACCTCGATAGCTTGACTGGCTAAAGCACTCGGCCGACATCGAGGCATCCGGGTTCGAATACCGGGCAAGGCGAATGATTTACATTACACTCTGACATTGTTGATAAATTTAAGCCTTCAAATTTCCATAAGGGCATTGAAATAATTACAGAAATTATCATATTTTTATTCGGAAATTTCCACGATCCTAGGTGCATTCATCAGCGCTCACTCAGTTACACCATAACTTGTTAATTATAAGTAAATGCCCAGATCATCTGTAGAACGATGAAGGTGGCCGAGATGGAATTTTGTGCTTGCTATTCCTTTCTAATATTTTACATTTGAGCTAATATTACTCTTCGTGTTCACGCCCGCGAGCCTTTTCCTCTATGTGAATTATAATGCATAAAACTTTGATACCAGGCCAGGCAGAAAAATGAAGTACGACAGTAGTGGTTCTCGAATCACAGAAAAATGAAGACGATTAAACGAGCCAATGACCTCTATAAATCAGAACTGTAAAAGATAGGAGAAGAAACACGTTTGCTAAACTGAAAGAAGGGACTAGGCTATTAGACACACTTCGGCATAATGATTTCAGAAAACAATGTTAAAAGGAAGAAATGACAGAGAGAACTACAGAAGTGGACCGAGAATGAAATACCTCAAACAGATAATGTGCTTGTAAAAATGCTGATAGTCATAAAGAAACGAAGAGCATGGCTAAGTTAAAGGTTTAGTGACGAATGTCAACGAACCATTTCTTTAAACATGCCTTGAAGTGACTTCTACTGAATTAGAGCTCAAACTATCTACAACTACTCATTGTGCGCGACCATTCAAAAAGTCTTAAATCCAGCCGAGGATATTTTTATCTATACTGTGGGCTTCTAGCTTTGTGAGTAGCATTGTGAGGTACTTTGTCTTTAGTGTTTTTAAATCTAGAAAAATCGTGTCCACTGAAAAATTACTCTAATTATATTGTTGATAGTTACCAAAAGTATCATTCAAATACATGGGCTAATATCAGTCCAAGTACAACTGAATTTTACCGCCTTTTTAGCCACACAGAAACATTACTATAATTTTTCACACATTAGTATATGGCTTTCTGTGTCTATTTTCCACTCTTCCAAGGACATCAAAGTTGAATATAAGCTTCTACACCACTCTCTTAGCCAGTTATCAATCCACTAATACAGACATGATAGAATTGCACGACAGCTGGACTGCATATTTTACGCAGGATTAGCAGACATTTATAGGAATCAGTTCTCCTTCCTTCATTAATGCTCAAACGATAAACTGTACCATGAATATGAACGCAAAATAGTTCTGGTTACGGTTTATCTCTAGATAATGAAGTATATTTTCTTCTCCCGATGTGGTTTTCAAAGTAAGGAAATAAAATAAGGCCTGGCTGGCACCTAGCCATTTCATTCTCTCTCTATAGCTGAGGCAAAATATCATGGACAGACCAACAAGAGGCATACGTTTCAAAGGCATCAATTAAGTTAGCTACCTTTACAGCTTCTGACACCTCTCTACTTTCGGTTGGCCTTTAGCATTCATTCACTCGTTAATGCTGAGTTTCCTAACGGCTCCTAATCAGACCTGAAGTTCCATACGGATTGGGAAACCTCACATCCCAATAATTTCTCAAGTACTAGTTCAACATTCATAGAAGTGTCAAAAATAATTATCATATTTCAGTTATAACATTGAAAGCCTTACATACTATGAAGAACGGAAATGGCTTCTGCAGTGCAGACAATCTAATTTCAAATAATCTGATATTACCCCTCTTAACCGCTTTATTCGCGCTCGTAGCATCCTGTATTCTAAAACTTCCGCGATTATGAAAATGTAACTAACATTTTTGAGACATGCTTTCTGAATTATATCGATATATACTAGAAGCAAAAGATTATTACCGAGAAGTAGATAGCTACATATATCATGTCTTTTATAATAAAATGGTACACCTACATTCGTGAGAACTATAGAAGCGTAATCAATTATGTATACAACATTATGCTGCAATTATCAATAAAAGACTCGGGGCAATAATGGAAATAATAATAATAATACATAAAGAAAAAACTCGTCTAAAAACGTTTGTTCCTACGTAAATAATATTTTCACTTTCCGAAGGATAATTTAGCAGCACTAGGAATTCAATGAAGAAACCATATATTAATTCCTGACTGTGAAAATTTTTCCAATTGAGTAAAGAGTAATTTAATATTAATGATAATGGAGAAAAAAGGAATACCGTGTCATGTGAATATAATTATTAAAGCCATAAAAATTAGGAAACTAATAGATTAGAAATGAAAAAGGCCACGTTAACAGAGAACATATCCATCAAAGTTTAAAACAAGAATTAAATCTAAGGACAGACTCATTCCACTTGAGTCTATATAATACTAAATGTGCCATCGTAAAACAAATCATTCCAAAGTTATTCACAATAACTTGACTTACACTCTCAACATTTGTGTCATGATAATCAAAACATAAGTCAGTAATCAAATGCCCTCCGGAGAGGAAATTATATAGGCTACATTCCTTATTTTCGGATTTTAACTTCAACATGTCGTCTAAGCAGAATAAGATGATGTCTTCTGCTGGAAAAGAAAAATACTTAAAAAAATAAACACTTCTTTACTTCAGCAGATTCACTATTCCAGCTTCTTAGGATGCGATATCATAGTGATAGCGATGCAGACAACTAGATAACTCGACGCCACCATGCGGCACAATACGAGGAAATCAAAACATTCGAAAAAACTACGGTTAAAATACAACCAACAATAGAATTTTAAACAAACTATGAGTTATCGAAAAGAGAGAACATGAAAAATTGCAACCAGCTTCAATGCATTTTCAAGAGCTGTTAAGTCTTGCGCAATAAAGGATCGCTTGATAATGAGTGAGTTGAATTTCAAGCTGTAATCGCAAACAAAATTAAACACAGCACAAAAATGAAACACGGATTTTAAAAGAGTAGACGACAGAAGTATCCGTAGGTTTGCACTAGAGTGCAAACCTACGGATACTTCTTTTAATGTCCTCTATAAGTACGCATAGGAGGCATAAGGCAGACAAGCAGCAGGTATAAGTCAGAAAAGGTAGCATTGACTTTTCAATTTTTCCATGTTGTATAAGAAATGGTGATTAGAATTATTAATGTATTCATGGACTATTGATACATTTCTGCCGAATCAGTGTCGAAAATACAATTGACAATTTCTGGTTTAATTTATTGAAATATCCACTTGATGGAAGATAAAATAAAGGCAGCAATTTATTTTTGCCAAAATATTATTTTCACAATGGTCTTTGACCGATTAATCTCTTAAGTGGATAACTTTATTCAATCTTTACTAAACTTGGCGGAGAAAATTCAGGACATAATTGCCAACTACAATCGACGCGTTCAACTAAAAATACTAATTATTAAAATGGAATTTAGGTAATTGTATTCAGCGAATGATTTGCCCTTGAGCCCTCCGGTTTTGTCTCTAAATCAATGACAATGTAGTTCATTTGAAACCCAATATTCTTATATTTTTAAATGAAGGCCTTTACTGAATCATGCAGTGTTTTAACCATTTTGTTTTGTAGAAAATAGGAGCGTGATCGCGATTAGCGAAATCGCGAATCAAATCCTGATTCCGCTTGTCATTCTTCATTTAATTGACTCAGAGCCCCAAATCAAGGCTCTAATTAAGGCCTGTACTCTAACTAAGACGTGTAAATAGCTTTTGAACTATTTTGAAATTTTTTTAATTTTTCTTAAAAATGACACTTTGTATTATTGCTAAATAACGTTTCACACATCCTTCACTATCAAGCACCAGAAAAATGAAACGCGTTTTATTTATCAAATAGAAATTCATATTTAATATTTTTTTTAAATAGTTCAAATTTACCATTTATTCCCGCCCGACGTCGAGTTCGCCATCCTGGCACCATTTCGAATTCTCAGGAAGAGTTAGACGAAAACTATCATATTGCGGAGCATTTTATGAACTGCAATATAAAGTTACTATAGCGTCGTATGTAATAGACCAAGTCCAGTTCAAAATTTAACTTGAGGAGGAATGAGTGAGCTACATGACTGATACTTATGGAGAAAAATCACGAGGTAGTTGAGGAAGGGATACTATTAAAACGTGAAAGGAAAGAGTAAACGGTAAAATAAATAGGAATGACTTAATGGTCGTAAATAATCACGACGCAATTAGATGGTGCAACTGAGTTCTAAGAATTTTTTGCTTTAGATTACCCTGTATTTTTCCATGATTTGTTGAAAAGTACAACAGGTTCCTTGTCCCACGATACTTACAATTACAGAAAAAAATGGAGAAAACCATGGTAGATAATAATTGAAACAGGTAAGATGTAACATCCTCCATTTGAATGGAGTATACGAAAGGAAATATAATCGACAACTATAAATTCTGCCAATATATGGAAACTACAGCTTAATACTCGTCAATTGATATCAGTAGTCGTATTTAGGGGAGGCAACCGACAGCTGAGGTCATTTGCGCCATAGGGGATGGTCAGGAAAGGATGAAGGGTGGAGAGAAACCCGGCGTCGCCATTATTCTACTCTTAACATAAGGCGCCTAGGGGTCCACAGCTTACTCGCTCGAAGTGCCCTCCACAAAGCACCTCAAGTAGGGATCGAACAACTAACTGATATCAATATCGACATAAATACCCCGCAGTCCACCAAAAAGGTGCGTGGCAGGGTGACAACTTTAACTGATACGAACTGAACGAATTGGACACGGGTCAAATTAAACTGATTATGGTACAGATAAGAACATTTTTGTGGAAACTTCCTTAGAATAGGAGGAAAGCACAATTTGAAGTTACATGGATATGGATTTGGATAAAAATTTTCCCTTAGGAGGTTACAACCGTAGATAATTTGGTTAGCAGATAAGCAACCCGTATTAAACGGCAGCTGCCTTGTTTAACTGGCTGAGGTTTCTACATTCGTCGACTGAACCTTTCAATTCTCAATTCAACCTTTAGCGAGGCTGAGCATTTCCCATTTAACTTATTTTCCTGAGATTAACTAAGACAGGACTAAGTTCGGATGGAATATATAGAAATATAAAGTACTTTCCTTTGAACGGAACTTTTTCATTAGAAATTGATAATGCTTGATAATGGAAACGATGACGAAATAGGTGTATGGCAGAAGATGATCAGCACGCACAAATAAAAGTAGTACTATATAGAGAGATGCCTTAAAAATTGGTGAAATGTTTAGCTGGAAAATAGAGCGATGGAAATTGCAGGCGTTGTTACTTCTCGCCAGTTAGAACCCGGTATTTGCCACTCATCTTAGAAAAATGGTTTGAGATCCGAAGAAATTATAAAAAAAAGCTGCCTAGCTTGAAACTAGATGAACGATACAAATAAGTATTATTTGTATCGTTCATCTACTTAAGACTCAAATCGTGTGAGTTCGCTTAAGAAAGTGAGAAAATATCCAAGTTTCGTTATGCATATAAATGTCAGATCGTCATCACCTTTGTATACAAGCATACACCTTTGTATCTGCCAAATAAAGGAAGGTTTTGAGTTGATTATAAAAAATATTAAACAAGTCGTTAAACGTGGATGTACTTTTTTGTTGAAATTCAATATTTCTTTCTTTAGTTAATTATTCCCACCTTATTTCATGCTTAGAGATTTCATCTTTTGTAAACTCTATAGCTTTTCTTCCTCTAGCTCGCTTAGCTAACATCCTGCCTTCTATTCTTTTCTTCCTAACTCCACTTAGACTTCCTAATATATCTCCCCACATAACGTTTCCTATCCTCTTTAGATTTAACACAGCATATACCTGTCTACTCCCGCTAAAATTAAAACTTTGCCATCATTTTTACTATTCTATCGAGCAGATTTCCTCCATTATTATCCATACCCACATCTCATATGCTACTACTCTACTATCATTCTCTGGTCACAAAGACCAGGTTTCGGATCCATACGATTCACTTTAAAATACTGGCTTTATGATAATGTTTTACATCTTCAGCTAGCGTACCGTCATTAATTTCATTTTTCTTCAGTACATACACTTCGGATGAAACTCCTATACGCCCAGTCTACTCTTGTATTCCGAAAGATGGACAATATCGAGTTATCTATAGAGAGATGAAGAGTGTTCAAAAATTAACGTCGATTTTGTGCTAATTCGCACAACCACCATGAGTTCTTGCCACAAGGTCAAGCGATCAATTAAGAGTACTGCTAACGTGTTGAACGCCGTTTGCGTGAAGCAATACGAAAATAACACCTGTATTTGTGGCGAAACAATTCACGGCTTTTGCACTGCCACTATAATGCACCTGCTGATACTAATCACGGCTTGTCTGTGAATTTTTGGCCAAAAACAGTACTTTGGCAATAATGTCCCAGCCTCCATACTTGTCAGATATTGGCCCCGTGTGACTTTATTCTATTCCAAAAAGTAAAGAGAACCTTCAAGGGCCGTCGCTTTACCAGCATATATGAGATTAAAAATATATCGCTTGGAGAGCTAAAATCTATACTACAAATCGAGTTCAAGAAGTAAATGGAGGATTAAAAAAAAGCGCTGGAAAAGTATAAATGGGGGCTTCTTCGAAGAGGATGGCATCGATACTGACGATTAAATGAAATTCTTTCCAAATAACTCAAATTCCTGTTATTAATTGAACCTACCTCGTTAACCATCCGACAGGCATAACTTTCCATCCTAATGGGCACTTGAGACCATACTTGCACTGACGTTTCTCGATGGACGCCTTGGCATTCCCGCCATTTGAGGATGAAACGGCGAGTATAGTACGTGGATAATGGGATCGGAAAGAGATGATGGCTCTCTCAGCTCTTGTGCTAAGAATTTTAATACGGCAACGAGTACATAAATATGCATGAGGCCATCGAAACAAGCTATTAACAACACATCATCAACTCTGTTTCTAA
This sequence comes from Hetaerina americana, assembly GCF_022747635.1. Classification (NCBI taxonomy): domain Eukaryota; kingdom Metazoa; phylum Arthropoda; class Insecta; order Odonata; family Calopterygidae; genus Hetaerina; species Hetaerina americana. The sequence goes on along the minus strand of NW_027287538.1, from coordinate 70,114,064 downwards.
TACATTCAACCAATCAAACGCCGAAAGTGTTGCTCAATTTCAAATAAACTCCATTAGGATCACTAGAAATGAACCAAATAAAAAAAAATAATTACTGAAAGCACATGTTTTTCATGGACCCAGAGAAAGCACTCCTCTTATGGGACACCATATGCTACGTCACTAACCCAAAGGTAATATGACAATAAAACACTTTGTTGCCATATTTTATTCAGCTCTATTAATTGCAAACAACATGCGTAACTATTTTCATCCTCAATCTCTCTTGCTCCCCTATGTCTAAATTGTCAACAATCCATGTCAAAAACGAGTAGATGCGAGTGAATAAATTAACTTGGTATTTTCATAATTTAAACTGATGATATCGCCTATGCGTAGAAACAGGTAGTAGTGTAATAAAGGGTTGGGAAAATATCCTAGTTTGCTAATGCAGTTATCATTCATTTTCACAAAGTGGAGCCTGAAGCCATCGAAGTTAATGTGTAAATACGCCCTGCATTCCGATTTTTCTCTCCCTGCTTGGATTTCTCCGAACAGCCGTCTTTCTTCCCGAATCACGTTCAACACATTTTTTTACTTAACGTTCATTTAATTCATTCCATTCTTTTTCAGATCCACATGTCAAAGATCTCCTATATTTTCGCAACACACATTCCCCTATAACTAAGGCCACGTTTCGGAGCCCTATAGAACTACGTTTTATTACTGAGTTTTAACTTATCGGTGGCTTAAATATTTAATTAAACTTCCTATCAACAACTAATTCTTTGTAAGATATTCTTCATATTTCTTAATTCTTCTTTTTATACTCTGACTACTTCTGTATTTTCAACAATATACATATTTGCAAAATAAGAATCACGAATAAGAAACTAAACTTATAGAGAATAATATTTTTAAGATTGTTTTACTACCCTTTTACAAGAAATTTTCAGCAGAATCTACTATATTGCTCAAAGAAACTATTTCTGAATATTTACAGGAATGACTGTAGGTTTTCTCATGCATCGTAATTCTCATTCACCTGGAATACTGCCCATAATGCCGCGAAAAACTACAGGAGGCTACACTGACATTACAGCTCCTATGCATAATATAAATTAACTCATCTACGCAAGATGCAATTTTTTCTGGCGTACATGCACCAGCTTTATTCCCGCGAGTCATGTATTTTTTGGTTTTCGTTCCTCTATTCCCGGAAAAAAAACATGCTCTACCGTTTATTACTAAATTGATGATTTCAAGCAAATTAATTTGTTTGTTGGAGAGGACATTACATTTAGGAGAAAGGCAGATAATTATGGTTAATTAGTGTTTAATTCCAGTAAGTACTATCGTCTTAGTGGACGAAAGATGTTTTCCTGAGGTCATCGGGAAGTCGTCATTCGAAACGAAAAAAATGAATTTTCTTGATGAGTAATTATTAACAGCAGCCTGTCGGCCAATGCAGCTTATCGATGGATCCAAGGACGAAGGACTGCTAAAAATCTCGATGGATGACTTGTTTGAAATTAAACTGTCATATGGCATTTCTGTTTTCGATTGAATAACGCAAGTTTCCTCGTGTGAAGCAAATATTACTCGTATCTCTTCAGCTTTCATTGGAAATCCTCCTCAAAATCTTCTTAAGACAGAACCTTGCCGTATGCAGCCATGGGATTCTCTCCATTCTCTCATTTTCAATTCCGGAGAATCCTATATTATTAGTTACATTTTAGTTTATACTGATAATCATCTGAATAGTTGCTCCGGCAAAGAACAAGGTGATTCTAGCAAGGTATTTCATAAGAAATTCTACAAATATTTTGATTAGAATTCGGATTCGTGGTTGATTAGTTGAGTAGAGACTTTGACTATTGACCGAAGAGTTGGAATTCAAATGTGTCACATAAACTCCACCATCAGAAATTTGGATATCAGCTCTTCTTTGGAAACCACAGTGGTTATAGCGAAAGGGACTTATACTCCCCATATACCGACGTAGAAACAAAATTGGCACGGTATGAGCTCTGCCCTCACCTATCATCCCGATATTTAAATTAAACACTTGTCTTGGATAATTCTTCTCAAGACTAGGCATTTTTATTAGCACTGGCAAATCATTAGTGAGGGGAATAAAGAGACGAGCTACGTTATTTAACAGGTAGTCTCACTAGGTTTATCATTTATCCATTCTCAAAGTTTAAATGACCTTCTATTGTGCACTTTCCATCTGTTCACAGCGACTGACTCCCACCTCAGGTAGTCATGTCCATCCCACGTACGTATTTTACTTTATGACCACCAATCAAATGCCCCTGATGTTCCCCTGCGGGGCACCCACCTGCGGTCGGGTATATTTAATGCGAAACGACGCGAGTCCAACCACATTCCCCACGAGAGCGTGAATTCCCACGGGCCAGAGGCATGGCAATGCTGTGGAAAATATCCGACAGGAAAAAACGTTAAATAGCTCGCCCGCGGAGGGCATCAAAGCCCGCCGGGACGGCCGCGTTCGTCACCACCCACTGAATCCAACCCCCGTCACACTTGCAAAGAAATCAAATAATGCGCGGCAGCCAAAAGGGGTATGTACTGTTTATTTCCACGATCCGTCAAAAGTTTATAATGTACGTCTACTGTAAATATCAGACGGTGCATAGTCTCCTGGACAGTCGCGACGATAAATACGAGAAACCCAATGTACAAGGTGTGCTGAGCTGTAGTCAGGGCGCAGAGGACAGAGTGAGAATAATTAATCCACGACTGATGAATTCTTCTTCATAAAAAAACAACAAAAGCTAAGGAAAAAAAATAGATAATATATATACATACATACATATATATATATATATATATATATATATATATATATATATATATATATATATATATAAGTGTGCAAAACAGAGAAAAAAAAGAGAGATTGTAGACCAGAATTAATAAGTTAATGTTTAATTTTAAGACTTAGTTGTAGTTTCCGTCCTGTTGCCGATGAAAAGGGAAAAATGTCCCCGCCCATAAATATAAGGTTATTTAATTCTTCTCAGTATAATTCTTCTCATTAGGTTACGGCCAATTGCCAACCCACTAGTGGTCTTTTTCTCAATTTCTCCTTCACTAACACTGGAAAGGTACACGTTCGCCATTTACACTTTCGTTCGCCATTGTTTTCCCTGTGCAAATTGCACGCACACTGTCGCTGAAGGGGTAGACGTTGTCACACCGAAGCAGCGTTGAAACGAAGGGCAAATGCCCAGCCAATAGGGTTTCTGGTCTGGTGGTCTTCGGGGAATGAGGAGAGAAAGAGGATTACGGATCGATACAAACACCTAATCCTTTTCTATATATAACCTATGATAAACTATAAATACACACACACACACACAAACATGATGTGCACTCTGTTGGACGAATATTAATAATACTAATAAATAAACCATACTAAAGAATACGGCCTTACGTACGAAACCCAAGGCCATGTTCTTTAGCAGCCCCTTTAGAAGTAGACAGATGATTTGAAGATATATTGATTACGCTCCTACAGAAATACAAATACCAACGCCACCTAATGCGAGAAAACTAGAAAATTTGCCACTTAATTTTTTTACATGATGATTACCCATGAATATATGACTTTATGCGGTTATGATCCCAAGGTGAGAGATTTTTTTTCAGCAGAATGATCAAATAGAGGAGCGAAATGGTGGAATTATAATGAAATTGATATTGAAACTTTCTGCTTTTAAGTTCACGCCGCGGGAGCATTTGGTGTATCTACCCCGACAATTACACTCATCCTTTCTCTTAAAATACTTAGGAAGCCAAACACGGATGGAGCATTTATCAAAGAGGATTCTCTCTCTGCGACGCGTCAAATTGTTTTAGAAAGGAGTACATTTTTAGCACGGCGTGAGAAGTCGTAGGTGGGAACATGATTTCGAATATTTATGACTTAAATACCAGAAATAAACGTTTTATTCTCATGCAAGATTGAAAATCTTATGACCCAAGAGGATAAAAATAAACACCAGACGCGAATTCCGAGGAGGATTCATCGCACCCACTTGAGCGAATGGAAGAAAAAACTTGTTAAAAACACTCTAACCGAAGCAATCTCCAGCGGAGGGATCACTCGTGAAATCCGCAACATTGCAATGAGAGTAAAACAAAAGCCACCTGGGGTGGCATGCACTTGTGGAAACAGAGGGAAGCCGAAAAGGTTTGCGTTCGCCACTCGAAATCTCACCCTCCGACCGCTCCCAACGAAAGGGAGGAATACTTCCTCGAATTGGCGAATGGCGGCCATATAACTGAAGGATTGCCTTTGATTGCCCGGGAGCGGTTGATATATATAATGTGTGCCTTGGTGTTGTCGCGAGTGCATGAGAGGCACCGGTTACACGCTGAATCAACGCCCCGGGGAGCCGAGAGGGAATCGCGGCGGACGAGAGAACGCGCCGAAGAGGGAAAGCGCGAGGAGGGAGCGAGATCCGGAATCCGTCGCGCACGATGAGTTTTCTGCGCCGCTCCGCTAAATCATTTCGAGGGAGAGAAGATCACGCGATGAGAGTAGAATTTCAAGTTCCTGGGACAGCAAATTGCGGCGACGCGGGGGAATGGAGGCAGAAATGAAAACATTAATCATTTGGAGAAGAAAGACGCAGCTCGAGGGAACATACCACATTTGTGTGCATTTTTCAAAGTAACCGGAAAAAAAACGGGATAGTTGCAGCAAATCTTTCGCCGTTTTTTCAACAAGTAGTTGGTCGGACACACAATGTAGATGATGCTTCTGTTATCGCGTAAATGGGAAAAATTCAAATCAAGGCAGCCAATGTCCACGACAAAGGCTTTTAACTCCCTTCTAAAATTATACCTGCCATAAATTTTGCGATGAAACACGGCCCTATGTCGCCAAAACGATTATGTATTTCCAAAGATTTACGACATTTAAGCTAAATACTCTTCGTGTTAAGGTGAGTTTGAAGTAGATATTTGCTAGGGATTAGTATGCTTCTTATCGTTGTTTGAGCTTAATAACTGAGCCTCTTAAGTACATAAATAATCTTTTCTTTGACTTTGTGCATGCTAAATCAAAACTGATTTATCATCGGTAAACGTTCAAGTATAAGGTTTTCAATCAACAATACGTATGCTGTTATAATGAAACTCATAAAATATATACGAATTGATTTTGCATTGTGAAACTTGACTCATTGTTTCTTGGAAAGATTTATAAGAGTCATGGATGAAAGCATTAGCCATTACTGGTTCAAATCAAGGCCGAATTATATATATTATATGTGTATGCGAAATTTACTTCTAAAACAAGTGTACCGTTTAATGCAACAATTACTGTTGCGGCATCTCCCGCAGTTTCTTGGAAGTGTACCTTTATTCCATATTTCATTTTAAATGGGAATCGGGATGTTGTGGTGGCTAATGTAAAGGTTTCCCACCAAGAGGGCTCGGGTTCGAATCCTGGAGTTGGCAGATATTTTTCAGTGTTATCTCGATCCCTACTTGAGGTGCTTTGTGGAGGGCACTTTGGATGAGTACACCGTCCGTCGGATGAGACGTAAAGCTGTGGACCCCTTTGCGCCTTTCGTTAAGAGCAGGCAAATGCCGACGCCGGGTTTATCTCTACCCTTCATCATTTCCTGTGCATCATAAATGTCGCAAATGACCTCCGCTGTCGGTCACCTCCCCTAAAAGCTACTACTTCATTAAAAACAGTACTCTTTGGCAGGTAATAACAAGTGATGTTCCGGATTTTGAAAAGAACGGAGGTTTTACCTACATATATCAGCTTGCCATTTCACCAACTAGGGGCGACACCATTCTCGATTTTTTAGCAACGAAAATACTCGAAAAAGACTTATGTATAGAAACATTTTAAGGAATCAGTGGCCACAGGGCAGTAATCGCTAAGTTTTCCCTTTATGGGAACCGAGATAAGTATCCCGAAAGAGACATTTACTTGTTTAAAAAATGGGACTTCAATAGCTCAAAGTGTGTGCTAGAGAGTACATTTGCGAATTTCATGAAAAAAACTAAACCCTGAAATACTGAGGATACGTGGAATGATTCCCTTGAGATGGCACGCTCTTCATGGAAGACAAGAAAACGCTGTTTTTCCTCTATCACAAACTATATGCGTTCTATGGTTGATCTATGTTATTACGCCAAAAAGTATGAATTAAATAAAAACACTGACGCTATATAGTCTAAACACAGGGTACACAGATTTACTTGGCTCTATCTAAAATTTTTAGTTTCGTTTTATACGTAGTGACACAGTGACGCCTCTGGTACTCCACAGCTTCATCATAGCTGCGTGATTATTTGGGGACCACATTTCCTGCGAAATTACAAGCGACACAAGGAAGGGAATGTATAAACGGATCGGCGTACAGATGTATATCACTTAAATACCAAAATGCATGTGCCTTTAGCTGTCACGATCTATTTCATTTGAAGTTTTTTACATTTATAAACTGCAGCTAAAAATTAAGAACTTAATTTTTTATTTTGGAGACCTGTTTTGTTACTCCATGACCAGCGCGTGACACCATGCCCCACACCCTAGTCTTAGCTTGAAGCTTACTGCTGTTGATTACATATTCTTGAAATTTATATCGTTTTAATAACTTGCCCTGCCAAATTTTATGAATTCATTAATTATTTTAATTTTTGTAATAATAGCCACAACCCCCGACCAATGAACAGCCTCAGAAAAAAATTAAAAACAAATTGTTTTTCGGGCACCAACTCCTTATCCTAATAAATCTCCACAACCACAAGGAAATGGGTTCAATAATTTCGAGCGCCGCTGTCTCTAGCGCACCTCATCACCCAACACCAACACTCGCGACTCATTATTATGTTTTGACCAAAGTTCCCAAGGTACAAGGTAAGTTTGGTGGAATTATTGTAATCGTTTAGACGGTACGTGGAGAATACTTTACAAGGGGATATCTTAAGAAGCGATTATTAATCACTGCTATCCAGCCGGCGCAAGTTGGTGCCGATCAGCCTTTCCATGCATTCAACGGGGCTGCTCCAGTGTAGGGCGATGCAGATTAGTTGAAGACTACCAAAACCTTCTGAAGCAAGAGGGTGTTGTGACTGCGCTGATCGTTCACCAGAGTGGATTTTCCAGTCGTTCGGTGCCAATGCCACTCGATAACTTTGACCTCTGCCCCCTTTGACTATGGCAAATTATATGCGAAGGCTATCCACAACTCATTTTCAGTCATATGTATAGTCAACACGTATCAGCTGACCAGTTTATTTTGTTGAACGCTGAAAAAAACTGTAAGCTTTTACTTAAAAACCGATTGAACTAATGAAAATGCCCACAAAAGGCACTATTTATTTTATTTTTCGCGTTGCCTTGTTTAATCCTATTATTCAAACTTAAATAAAAACTTTCTGTCCGCAAACTAGACATGATTGCATGGTTGCGAACGAAGGCGGGCAGCAGCGATCGGCGCCAGTAATGCCTTCACTCTGGTCACGTACTAGCACCGACAACAAGCGCTCGTTATTGGCGCCAGGTATCGAAGAGCGTCTGCTGCATTCAATGCAGTATTTATAGTTTGGTTGAAATTTGCGCAGAAACCCACTTTCCGTGGTGAGGGTGATTGCATTCTGAAAAACTGTGACGAAAAAGGTTGTGTGGGTGATTGCTGACCACTTTAGTCTTTATGAACTCAAATATCTTTGCCAATGGTTGGAAAATGTGAGGGAGATCTCTATGGTAAGTGAGAATGACTCATTAGATGTGGGTCGGAGAGGCGTGGCCTAAGAAAATATCAGTTTCCTTCAATCTTCAGTCTTGTCCACTTCGTACTCAGGTGTGCTGTACTGTCAAATGTTTTCGATGGCTTCTGCTTCCATACTTCTCATAACACATCTTATTCGTCCAAGTCCCTTGCCTTCTCCTCCCATCGCGGGGAAGGTTTGTCTTCTCTATCTCCAAGCGTTTTCTTTCATAAACTCCAACCCAGCGTCGGCGACTATTTCCACGCACCCATCCAACAAAGCTTTAACCCCTAACGCTCCGGAAGGGTCAAGTCTCCAACAACCCTAAACCCTACCGATCCTTACCCTATTGGTGGCGTGTAGGGTGACGAGTACGCAGAAGAATCAAGTAAGGCGTCGGGCGTAACCTTGACCGGGAATAGGTGCGTTAGATGAGCACACCGATAAAATGGCGAGGAATGAGAGGGAGTAGGCTGTTGATGCAATACCTCCTCGCCACGTGGACATCGGCTCAGGGGTCAAAAGGATAGCTCTCGGGCATGACACGAGGCAAGGCTGCGCGCCATAGGCGAAGCGATACCACCAGAGGGAAGAAGGCTCCCTCGGAGCGCAAGTCCACTGGATCGAGTGTGTCCACTGAGCGCATTTCGCGGTCGCTAACGCTCGGCGACGATTCTGTAAAAAATATCCCGCGCCGGCGCAATAAACGCGCCCGATGAAAATGAAACTTAACCGCGGCTCGAGGGCCGTGCGCTTAGAATGCAAACCCCGCAGAGAAATGTACCCCGCCGTTCACGACTTTGTCTTCGCTGTAGAATATTAACCGCGAATTTTCAGTTTTTAACTCCGCTGATCAGTCTAGTATCAAGCAAAATTGGAATGCTATCGAAGGCTGATAGGAACATTTACCAGCGGTTAATAGCAGTAGATAGATAAGTAGGAGCTTCATTAAAACATATGCAAACATATAGAGTTTACTTTTCTACGAGGGTGAGACTTGGACGAGAGGAGCAAGCGAAGTAAATAAGATTGCAGGTGACTGAGATATGGTGCTGCAGAAAAATGATGAAAATAAATGAATTAACATACAACCAATTAAGGAATACTTCTAGACCGAATTAAGAGAGAAGCCTAACAAAAAGAGAGAAACTAATTGGACTTATGCTTAGGGAGAATAAATAGCATAGTGAATATCATAATGAAAAATAGAATGGAAGAACAACAGAGGAAGTTCAAAGATCAAATATGAGAACAACGCTATTTCACTGAAAAGCGAGTGACACGTGAATTAAGATCCCATGACCTTAATTTTAGTTAAGACTAAACCAAACTTGTCACCAGTTTTTTGTTGAATAAAAGAATGAGCAAGTATAGCCAAAGAACAAACTCGTATATTAAATAACATATAAACTTGCGCTACAAACCCACTTATACTTGAATTCACACACACTTTTCTGATTCAATGTGAATACATTTTAAAGTACCAACCAACTCAATTTCGAAAATTTTCGAAAACTTACAGTTTAACTAGGCGCCCATAATTCAAGGACAAGATACTAATTCGTATCCCAGTAGAGCTTCACCGAAACACCCTACTTTTTACATTGGTATCACACAACTTCCCAAGCACTAAACTCTATCAACCATCAATGTTTTTCTTCAATCATTCTTCAATACGTGAGGATTATTACATATTATAATTAAAAACTTATCCAGAGGTTTTTTAATACCCAATGACACGCATTTTATTAGAAAGCATTGGAAGTGGAGCATATTTTGTAATTCAACCGTTATGTTAATACGCTCAGTAATACTACTTTAAAGCAATGATTTAAATGAACTGAATGAGGGTAACTAACTTTTATGATTATATGACTTATGTTAATGATATCTCGGAGAAAAATATTCAACAAATAAGAGTAACGCTCTATTGGTACAAAAACAAAATATCCACTGAAATTTTTAAATCAACAAATACCCATCATTGCAAGCACAAAATTCAACTACTAATTACGTTTGATAGTGGATATTATTCCATCAATTGGTAGTCAACTGCCTAAGATAGATTTTGGAGGGACATACTGTACACTCTCAGCTATCTGTTCCTCTGTATTTCTCAGCATCAACGAACGAGACAGAATATTAAAGTCTACAACGCACTTTCCTTGAATTCCTCTTATCTTTCCCTTCATTCCCTCCAACATTCCTATCCTTTCCCTCCTACTTCGTTCATAACGTCCTAGTCTGTTAATCTACGGCATTCCATAGCCAATCAAAATATTCTGTATCACCATTGTTACCTCCTTCTAGGTGGACTGTGCGGGGTTTTACTAGGTTTCTATCACAACATAAGATAGCGCCTTCCAAGCTGTGCCCACTATTGGCAATTTTACCTTGTACGGAAATATCCATGGCAACAGCTGACCAACGGCATACAAACACAATGCGCAACACAACTATTTTACGTACGCGTATACAGGTACCAAATGGCTGCGATTAGGCTAAGGTAAGTTTAACCATCCCAACTTGTGGTCAAGTGTTTATGTTGTGTACTGTGTACAAATCTCACCACGTGTGAAGGAAATTCAAACTGCTCATTCCAAAGGACAAATATAGGAATCCTAACTTCCTCTAGATTTCAGTAAAACAATTAATGCAGAAACAATTAGCAAAAACTCAATCAAAACTAAAATAATGTGTGAAAATAAATGCAAAAGTCATGTACAGTTTCCGAAAGTGCATATAAGGGATCATACGTGGATGTGCGAAATTAGTGCGCAGTTCCTTCTCTACGGAGCAAGTAAATAACTTATGTAATGGAATTGGAAAAGCTATTATGTCGTAAGAGAAAAAGCTTGGCATAGAGAAAAATGGAGACTGCAGTTAAGCAATCTAACAATCGCAATAGTAAGTACAAATATTGATGCTCACATCTCCCCTACATTATAACAGTATTTCTGGAACGAACGGTCTAGCGGATTTTATGAATTATTGTTTGAAAGTGTGAAAAATAATGTAAATGCTAAGGATGGAAGGTGGAAGAGTGGTTGTAAAGAGATGTTTGCAAAATTCATTATTTCAACACTTAGTTGCACAAGAATTGATAAAACCGATTATTCGACATCATTTAGACCAAAAACTGAGTTAGATAGGAATGAATGAGAAATATTAAGGCACTAGCTAAGATTAATAATGACATTTGCACTTTTACATAGAAAATTCTCCATGAAAGTTATAATATTTGGCCAATTCAATGTGAATTTCTTGATTTTTAAGACATTTTTGAAAAACCTTTCCCTGAGCTTTTACAAGAACAATTCAACATGCGAAAATCTCTACGCTCATAGAAGATGGTGAGGCCACTCCCCCTGCGTTTCTAACCACTATATTTGGCTCAAGACCTGCAAATTCACTGAATCAACAACATGAACGAGGCCTTTTGGCTCAAGTGTAAAAGACGATTGATAATTATGCCATTGTTTTCTAAATTTTACTTACCTAATCCGTACATTAAATGAGTTAGAAACTATTTACTCTCATTACGTCAGACTAGTTCCACGAGTTCAATGACAATTCATGCCAAGTTCTGACCGATTTACACCCACCATAAGTAATGAGTGGTATCCTGAATAGTTCTATAGCCGCGTAAAGATTCGTCCAAGTATTGTCACCCTGAATGATATTCATGACAATATACTCAGTCTGACGAGAACACCAGATAGCCGTAAACACAATAATGCCGCATGTGTATTTATTATCTGTAAGGGGATCTTCAGCATGCGTCATAAAGCTGTGCGGCTCTAAAGCATTGTAGAAGTACTGTGCACCAATTCATATTGACTCTTAATTAAATATCAAAAGTATTTTACGGCAATTAGTACGGAAAATAATACTTCCAGAAAAAAATGCAATTTAAATTCGAAATATCTCATAAAATGCTAATTAGAACAAATATCACTTCTTTTTTGGATTACGACATCATATTTTTGGAGCCTAAAGGACTGTAAAACACTATAAAAACCAATGGAATGAAAATCAATTAAATTAATAATTGATTTTTTAAACTCTGATTAGAATTCAAAGAAACTGACGGAGGTGCCGCCACAGTAATTTTTTACGAAGTCATCCGCTAATGTCCATAACAATGCAACAAATCCCACGTGTGCAAATCAATCGAATATTTCGCATTGAAACATCGTTCCAGGCGAATGATTTCCACACTTTGAAATTTTTGCATTTGACTGAGATAATAAGAAATAATATTATGGGAGGAATCAACCATAGCCGTACTCTAACCAATGGGCAAAGGATATATGGTGAGGGAAATTAGAGAGGAAAGAAAAAAAATAGTAAAAATAAAATGATAAAAATAAAATAACAATAATAGATAAATAAATAATAAATCGTTCAATTACAATTAATATAAAATAAAATTATACGGGGGGGGGGGGTCAGAACAGAAAACGATTAAACCAAAAAATGGTGATTTCCCCCTCCGTAATACTTTTCTTATTTGTAAGAGTACCGCTCTAGGGTTGATTATTCTTCCCATAATATCCTTTTGTATACTTTTGACACGGCGCAAGCCATAAAAAAAATGCATTCACTGAAGAATTGTTACTCGCCACGAAGCTATAGCAAAATATTGCCCAATGGCAGCCCAGTGATTACAATATTAGATGCTCTCCAAACATTACCTGTATCAAAAAAATGTGTGCATGGGACCTTATCACAAGGTACTTCAATGTATTTTCCCAGAAAAGCATCCGTCTATTCAGCGAACAGCCCACTGCTTTCATATTAAGGGAAGTATCGTTTAAGCGCTCTCATTCGGCACACGGAAAGGACGAAGCGACGGAAAGGTGCCCGAAAAATTTGCAAGCCCGTAAAACTTTTATGAAAGCTCCCTCAAATATTGCCATCAAAATTCAATGATGATTTGAACGGGCATATAAAACAGGTCGTTCCAAAGCAGCAAACCATATTGGTGGCAACCAATGCTCGCGGAATCCGTCAACAGGACGGATAATGGTGTCGAAAAATACCCTTGATTGGGCAATTTCCCGAAGTTCAACGTCTAAACGGGAAAACTTTTCAGATACCGTCGTTTTGGAGAGACTTTCAACTCCGCCAAATGGCTGATTACTCCGAAAATGAGGGCCAACGCCTATTTGCGAAGATCATTTCTGACACCCCCCCCCTTCTACTCAAAACATTGTAGGGAAAGTATATATGAAAAAAAACGATCAAAGTTATAGCAAAAGGCGCTGGCCAATTACGGAGTCCCATTTTCGGTGAGGGTCCACACACTCGCCAGTTTTATAGACCGTTACCGTAGAAATGGTGCCTAAACAAGAAAATAAAAACACCCCGTCTCGCCCCCGAGTACGGGACGCGCACGCCTTGGGAAACAGTTCAGCGTCTTCAAATATGATCTCGAGATACGTCTCTCGTCTGGGGCCTCTCAACCCCCCCCCCTCTTCCCCTTTTTGGGTCGTAAATTCCATGAAATGTTTCGCCAGCGCTCAAGATCTCGTTTGACAGAAAGATGTTCCGCGGAAATATATGCGCCAGCGCGTGGAAGCAAAATAAAATCTCCTTTAGGAGTGGGGGTTGGTTTCTTTTTATTTCCTCTCTTGCCTCTCTCTCTCATACACATCGCCGACTCCAGTCCCCCGACGGTGACGGTTGAGGCCCGCATTGGAGTAAGGTGCTTCAATTTGAACTGGTGATTACGAGCCGGACGCAGAGCCAGTCAGAAGAACGTAGTCTTCCATGTTCGCATCCTTGGAAGTTTCCTTCCAAGCCGCAGAAGGGAGGCCTGTTTCCGAAAACGTTAGACGCAATCCGTTGCTCTTGCTCTTTTTCTCCCCACCCCACTACTATAAACATTGTCGGAACGACCCAATGGCATTGCTTACTTACGACAGCAACTCACGCGTGACATTCGCGAGTTTACGCTGGTGTCGCCGAAATGACAGGAATCCGCAAACTTATTCCCTGCGCAAAAACCTTTTTTAAATCGCCAGTGTCAACTCCGACCTTCTTCCTCTGTACGTAAAGTTTTCGTTTTCTATGAGCTTCGGTCATTTATCGTATGAATGACGTTCGTTTACAGAATCTTAATTGGGTTTTCGATGCTACAGAAAAAAATATGCAAGTGAATTGGTCGTCAGGTCTTACCGTCAATTCTCACTGACAGCGCGATAAATTTCAACTGATATTTTTGGTCTGTTGGCTGTGAAATTTTTTGATTCAAAATAAAAGGCTGAGAACGGAATAGGAAATGTTCGCTTTCTTCTTATTGCTCCATAAAATATCAGATCGTTAAGTTAAATCTCGTTTGATTTTGCATATTAGGTAATCTAATATTTTATCTCCACCCGATATACAAGTTGAATGATTGCCGAAAATCGCCATCAAATTAATATGTTTAATTCGACCTTATCACAAGAGTTCCCATTGTTTGAACGAACGATACGTAATTCCAAAAGTTTGGAACTGGTTAGGCGTTATCTATGCGCTTATATGTATTCCTCATTACAATATTTTTATGAGAAATACAAAATGAAAAAGGTATTACAAGTGCATATATTCTTACTCATGGGGGTGGGTAAATGCAAGCATTTCTGCTTGGCCACGATTCCTTCTAGTACGTACGTTACAGACATCAGTACTGGTAGGTACGTGGAAGGATTATTCGTACGCAATTCTGTAACCATTGTACTTCTCAAAAATTTTTTTTATCAATCCATACAAAAAGGGTTTAAGTAGGTCTAAGTTGAGAATGGTCACTCCTCTTTGAGTGCCCAATTACTTAAATCGTTTCGCAGTCCCACCTAATTGCAAATAGCCCAATTATATCCCGTGAGATTTCCCGTGCGACACACGCAGTTGGTACTTCTTTCCATCAATCGGATGCCACTCCACCTCTTTGGTGAGTGTAAATATAGGGCTTGCAAAGCTACAGGGTTCTTGAAAAGCCCCAGCCAATAAGTGACCATTTAACATCATGATTCATGTTCTGAACACGAGTGGCATAACTCATTTTATTTCTCATTCATCAATGAAAAATTATAAAATCTCTCTTAAAACTTCACTGGGATTCCGAATGATTATTTATAATTATTCACACGCCAAGGGGGATGACCACTAAATAAATACACATTGCATTAGTCAATGACCGTTTAAATTATTTTTTGATGGTGAAAGTATAGCATTAAATCCAGTAAGAAAGTCATTTATACCTGCTTTTGAAGTGTCGAAAATAATAAACATATCATCAATATAAGGGAAACATGTGGAAGAAAAATTAAAGTTAATTCAGAAAAAAGAGATATGAAAGGAGAGACTGAATTGACCATGGGTGTATTTTAGTTTTTCCAACAAAAGTTGCTGTCGAAGTAAAATTCAGTTCGAGACATACGTGAATAAGTTGATGAGGCGAGCAAACCAATTAAGTAGAGTAAATTAAATGAAATAATTTTTTCGTAGGTGTGGTAATATCTTCCATGTCAGAATCCTAGGCGCATATCAGAACCCTCTCAGCAACCACAGTAAAATTTCTCACGCTGACTAGACAGTTCTTTATATTGAGTTCACGAATGCACAGGATAAAGTTTCCCTCGGGCAAATCGATTCTCGACAAGTCATGGGTTCCAAAAGAAGAAATGAATTGGCTGCTATGTTTGGAAGTGGGGATGGATAATAGATTCATAAACGTTTTCTTTTGCTGGGCCTTTTATTTTTCTTTCAATTCCGCTCTTTTTAAATTTCAGAGTGCGCGACGGAGGATGAAAGCATGCATCTGGATCCCACCATGAATAAACAAATTTCCACACGTGACCGGAGACCACGAAAAGAATAACGGAATAGGATGGAAGAACACGCAAAAAGAGATACCATAATTATATGTAGATTAATAACGAATAAAATGATCAGCTTTACGAAAATTCCCACGACAGTCTCGTCCAATGGTCAATGTTCAAAAAATGTTGGAAAACAAGTTTCGGTAGAGGCACTTCAGACGAGCTAGTTATTAGTTTTCAATTTCGCTAATGAGCTCACCTGGCATTTAAAATCTCTAAGTAGTGATTTGAATGACTAAAATCTAAAGGCACTTCGAAAACTTTACCTAGAGAAAATCAATAGAGTAAGACGTGTGACTGTGTGGAAGTCTTGGTAACTGAAATGAAAAAGAACTTTGCAGTCTAATACAAATTTAGAGATTATGCAAATCTAAAATGTTCGTTTTTACAACAAAGTACATGGGACAGATTTATTAAAGTTAATTAATCAACAACATCTTCTATTAACATCTATTCAGGTCCCGAGTAGCACTTGTCATGACAAGAGGCCCTCGTCTTGCTGCTTCTTCAATTTTAACTAATGTTAATTTTGCATGGACAAAATCATGTATATTAACAGATGTTTTCGTTAAATTTTTACGTAAATCGTGAATTAATGTATGCATTCCAAAATAAAAACCATGTGATACAAAAAAATGTATTTCATCCAAAATTTCTCCTTGCGAAAACATCGCGCTTGCATAAGTTTACAAATATTTTCAATATTAAAAGAGAGAAAAAACATTGGACCGGTTTCATTTCGCGTCCGTAGCATTTTTTTATTCAATGTAGTAAAGAAAAATACATCATAGGAACAAAGATTCATCAGATATTTCAGATGCCTTGAAGAGACAAAGGAAATTCATATTTAAGATGAGGTTCCTTGTTGAATGGGCAGTATCGATGGGAATTTGAGGAATCACATCGTTGGTGAGTTAGAGGTGTAATACCGCATATTAAGTAAACATGAAATTTTGGCGGGGATAATGAAACAAGAGAAAAATAATATAAGATTAGGAAACATACTTACTGATTTTCAGTTATTCATGAAATATAATTGGGCAGGATAACTTATATCGCAAGCAAGGATTAAAAAATAACTCGAGAGAAGTTCAAAGAATTCAGGGAAAATAAATGAAGATTTCACGTAGCATTAGGGAGTATACTCAAAGAAATATTTCGTAAGTCAAGGTACTTATAATCTATCGTCTTTTCTGATACGTAAAAATAGTCATAAGAAACATGGCCATATATCTCTTTATGTGTAACGCTACTAAGTTTTAAACTCATTTGAGCTCAACGCAGGCACAATAAAAATATTTTTTGAACCAAGTTACACTGGCAGGCGAGACCACATCGAGAAGTTAACGGCCAACAAGATCGATTTAAATACACCTTATTCCCTCTCATATGATGGTAAAAATTCGTAATCAAACAAATGAAACATCACAAGTTACAATTTCAACTTCACTTAATTAAATCAAAAGGGATAGTATTGAATATCATTTAACTCTGTTGGTGATATAACATCCCCTGCCACAGACCATCATGATCGAGCCAGGAGCAAGATGTTTTAGGAAACGCTGAAAACCATAGATAATGTAATGCGCCATTTTTGTGTTATTTTCATTTGAGGGCTAACGTTTGCACGTGTGCACAGGGCTAAACATTTCAAAAACAATGAATATGTTTATAATACAAAATTTTTTAATCGCTATGGATTTATTTGTAAGGACTTTGGTTTACGGTAACCTTAAACTGATTGGCCGCATTAGGTCTTCAGGCATAGTGAACAGGAAAATGCTCGCCGCCTGTCTAAGCTTGCAAACGTATTGAAAATTTTCTTTCTTCCAATATTCTTCAAGCTGAGTTCAAACACTTCACACAAACTGTACACAATGCTTAAAAAATCTTGAAAACATCTTTATCTTTATTTGTCTTTGAAACATCTGAAAATAATAAGAACACATATTCAAGACATTTAGCAGATACAGCATGTGAATGTTTGCTTTTTCTATATCTAATAAAGTTCTCCACAAGATATTTTATAGTCATTGGGTAATAATTTCCATTAGTGTATATTAGGAAATATAACAATTAAGTGCAGCTATTACTTTCCATGAAAATCCGTTATTTTTTACATATGTTATGATGTTACTTTTTCAAGATTTTGTTTCAGCATTTCTGAGCCAAAATTTAATTATCCTCGAAGTGTCGTCGTAAGTTGCCTCAGGTTGAGCAATCTGACAACTTTTGCGAAACTGAGAAAGAAATATAACTAAATTAAGTTAAAAAAGGTCTTTCAGTAATGTTTTCATCATTGATATTAGATATCTTGCAATTGAAATATCTTTTCATTGGAATCAAGCACTTTTATTTTGTCCGTTGTATTTTTGCCTTCACTGATGACAGAACTCACAAGATACTTGTCATTAGGTGTTTGCTATACGATTCTATCTAGATTAACAGCAAAATGATTAACTGAAAGTTACTGGGAAGTGTGAAAATTTAATGTAAACATGTCACTTTGTTGAACGTTAGGCTCCTAAAACTCCTGACAATGATACCAATTATTTCCATATTGAAAGGACTTGGCACTTTTCCACTGATGTGTAGAAAAGTACCAAATCCTTTTAATATGGATATGAAATACTTCCACGGAGTGAAGCCTGAAACAGTAGATTGCATGCCAATCATTATTACCAAGTACCATTATAAACTGAGAAAGTAAGGTGAATACGTCGAATTCAAAAGTCGAAATTTTTGGTAGAACACCGATCACCATCAGAAGCGAAAATTTATCATCACTCTACTCTTCCAAGGATTTTTTTTCATTTTCATTCAATTTCAAATTATATATGCCTAGGGCTATAGCCATTTTCTTTTCGTCTATTCAAATTAATCGTTGACGTTAGAAAATAACTTACATACTCAGTGATTAATTTATGACGTAAAACTTCACAAAATAAGAACTATGCTTTTGTATTCCTTACTCACTTTGTCTTGTCTATAAAATAGGTTGAAGGTTGTCTAGAAAGAAGGATGAATACATTTTAGAGAAGAAATGACAATCCACATTGGAGGTATGCTATCTGATAACTTCTAGGCTAATCGTTAAATTATTCAAGAAAATATTCATTGGGCGAGTGAAAATTGATCAATGTTTTACATTAAACCTTAAGATGGTCATTACCTATATACCATAAACAGGTATCTGTGTATCTGTACTTCTAAGAATTTCATATTGGTATGTATGTTGTTCATGTTTATAAATTCACCCTCTTCACTTGATTAATGTTCCATTAACCCTTTCTCGTGACTTTGTAAAGGGGCCAGCAACAGTCACATTTATCTTTTCCTGGTGCCGTTTTATCAGCAAGCCATTTGGCTCAACTTCAGGCGATTTAATGAAATCACCACGACAGACATCTCCCTTCATCAGATAATCCAAATTTGAATACTAAGGGCCATAAATTTTCAATTTTACGTTTCACCAACTCAACTGGATCTTTTCAACAAACTCGTAATGTATTTGTGCCTTTTGTACCATACTTGCTAATAAATAATTACTCATTATCAGTAAATCAAGATTTTAAATTGTTTCTAACATACAGTATGACATCTCTGCAGTCATTTTCTGTATTTATTACGCATGTTTAATTTTTAAATCTATTAACAAAAAATAAGTAATCAATTAACTATTGAATAGTCTATTATTCTGGATGCTATAAAGGAGAAAATAGCTACAATGATTAGATAGATAGATAGATAGATAGATAGTGGTCTTTATTTGGGCGAAATTGAGACCAAATGGTCCCTTCTTCCATTTAACCCATCGTCATATACATATTATATTAGCCATTTAAACTTACAGTTACATTCAAATCTAAACATAAACACATAGAGATAGACATAAATTCATTAATCCAAATTTGCACATCGAAAAGAAAAAAGTATATACATATATATAGACACACACATACACATACACATACATACACATACACACACATATATACCTATATACATACACATACATACACATATACATACATATCCACACACACATACATATACACACATAAAACATACATACATGCATTCATACACATGCATAAATACATACATAAGTACGCACATACACACCCATACATACATACATATACATATATAAATTAAGAATACTCCTTCAAATACTCAAATTAAATGACAGTGAAGATAGAATACAATAAAATGAGGAAAGTCTAAGCAAAGAATGAGGTTTGTGGGAAAAGCTAGGGAGAGCGTGGCATTGCTCAACTAGTAAA
Organism: Hetaerina americana; assembly: GCF_022747635.1. Taxonomy (NCBI): domain Eukaryota; kingdom Metazoa; phylum Arthropoda; class Insecta; order Odonata; family Calopterygidae; genus Hetaerina; species Hetaerina americana. Next base: position 70,094,161 of record NW_027287538.1, on the reverse strand, counting down.
AACCCACGCAGGAAAAACACCCACGAAGAGAAGGGGGGTGTGAAAAACCTGCGAAAACCCTATTAATTAGAGGAAAGATACATGTACATTGTAACAATCATTTTTACAGAGTATACATATTATTAAGTTACTGAAATTGAATTGGAGAAATTAAATACATTGACAACACATGCGGAGTAATGAGAAGCGTGATGTTTCTAAAAATAATTATGCAAACTCCTACCGCTTGAGATGACAAAACAAAAAGCAGGGTAAAAAACAAAGTAGACACAGTGATCTATATAACAGCTGAGTGGAATGACGGAGGGATACTGGTTAAGTTAAGTACCTGAGGAAAATGAACTTGTGAAGTGCTCTTCTAAATGTTGTTGTTGATGAAAAGTTTTTTATGTCATCTGGGAGAGAGTTCCACAGACGGCATGCTGTAACATGAAAAGATTTGTGATAGATTTCCGTGCGATGGTGTGGGACAAGAAGTTTATTATTACCCCTGGTATTTCTGTTGTGGATTGAGTTGATGAAGAGGAAGTTTTTGTATAGATATTTAGGTGTGTGCTTTGAAAGTATTCCGTAGAGAAGTGAAAGAATATGAAAATGCCTGCGGCCTTCTAGCTTTAACCAGGATATTCTATTAAATGAGTCGGAAATATGATCGTACTTCCTAAGATCACATATGAACCGCACACAGGAATTATGGGTCTTCTGGAGTTTGGTTTTTAGTTCGCCTGAAAGGTCTTGGTATACTACATCACAGTAATCAAAGTGGGGTATGAGAAGAGTGGACACAAGAAGCATCTTTAAGGAGGGGGGAGCAATGTGCTTTAACCTTTTCAGTGAATGCAGGGATGAGTTAATTTTTCTGCAGATAGCAATTGCATGATCAGTCCAAGATAATGTTTCATTTATGGTTAAGCCTAAATTATTTACTGTCCTTAGGTATGGTATGATAGATCAGATTAGCGTAGCAAAAAAAACAACGAGTACCAGTCATTTTCCTTTGAACTCTTTATAAAAGCAGTAGCTTACAGCAAATATGATTGGCGCACCAAAGGGTACGACTGCAATAGTGGAACGGCATGGCTCCGAAAATTCACCATCTCTTTCCAAGCACTCTCTTCCAATAACAACCGTCACTTTATCATTTAAGTAGGCCACATACGGTAATTGAATAATTTCACCATCATTCGAACCGATAACTTCATCCATTTTTTTCAGTACATCCCATTTATTGAATTCTTTGTGAACTGAATACCAACGGCTGGGTTTCAGTTATGGACCCAAATAAATGATCATAATTTTGTATGAAACTGCCTTCAGGTAATCGAAGTTATTTTAAATTTTGGATTTCGCTATTCTATGGATGCCTTATACTAAACTACTGCGGCGACTAATAACCTTTCTTATACTTTCTCTCAAGATCTTCAAACATTTTTCAAATTTAAATCCACTGAAACTTGACGAATTTTTGTCAGTTTGTGCATCAGCTTGGCGTACATTTCCGTGAATGTTCTGTCACACATGTATAATGTAGCATTACTATATTACTTCAAAGGTTTTCACAAAATATTCCAAAGGAAGAATATTTCAATAGGGAAGCTTCAACACCACCAGCGCATAAAATTCTAAATGTGCTTTGAAGACTCAGCTAGTTCAACAAATATAGCCCATATAATGTTTAGATAATCAATTTAACCAGCCCGCAGCAACAAATTTTAAGTATAGAAATTTGACAATTCCTAAAATACAGACTGGTATAACTTAGATAAATCCATCATTGCAATGTACTTCTGTTAAATTCACATTTTGAAGCTGAATAAACACACGAAAAGAAACGGGTCATAGTTTACTGTTAACAATCAATCTTGATCGCTACCCACCTGCCAATATTAAGATGTAAAAATAAATTCCCGATAAAAATTCTTGAGGAAGAATTTCATCGTCACAATAGCTTGTCGTACTCTACAATTTTACGAGATAGGTTAATTATTAATAAAAAACAAATTAGAATAATACCAGTAGGAAATGTTATTAAATTAACAAAAAAACCGAAATTTATAATGGTAACAATAGCAAACCCAAAACGTTCACCGTGCTCTGCAATCTTACAATTAGAACTTTAAGACTCATTGACAACTACAATAGTGGGAGAGTTACGGATCAAAAACTCCACCGGATAATGCATGGGACGGCAGCAAAAGTTCTTTAAACTGGACGTTATATGGTCTTGACGTGGGAAACAATGATGGGAACCAAGCATGGGCCTCTCGAAATACCAAAGGCCTCGTCCCCAAGCCAGCGGTCGAAACCACCCCTAAATGCATCATTTACATTCAAGTCTCGATATTCGAGGGACGGATTCAATTAATTCAGAGTCCAAGATATGCTTTTCAGCGGACGCGAATGGGTTTTTATATCAGTGGGGAAAAGGAAAGAAGATGCTCGATACAAAGTGGTCAAAGTTTAGCGGAGTGCGTGGGCTTTAAAAGAAAAAAAATTCATGGAACAGATTCCATGGAACGAAAGGGGAGGTGGGGGAAGTCGGGGCGTAAAGTAGTCTCAACTCACTGTCTGGTGCGAGCAAAAAAATAAAATTTCTCCAAGAGCAGGGGGGATGCAAAAAAATTAGCGATACCCAGAAAAAATCTTGGCGATATTCCCAAGAAGTTCCTTCATCTGCTTTCTGTCAAGGCCGTGGACACGATCTCTCGGAGATTTGACATCAGGGGGATTAAAAAACGTGGAGAACGTTGTCTATCTGTACAAGTAACTTAATTTTGAAACCGATCCGGGTAAGATCGCCGCACAACCTGTTGAAACTTTCTTCCCGTGCGAATACGCGCATGCGATTTTGATCGGCCGAATCCATTATTGCAGGAATTCACTATGCATGGCAACAAGCCTATTTTGCCACTGGTGGACAACCTCCAACTAATCTTGGACACTTTTATCTTCCAATTCCACTCCAGTTGCAGTAGAAACAGTAGTTATTGGGGGAGGTGACCGATAGGCGATGTCATTTTCGACATTAGAGGTGGGCAAATCGGTAGAGGTAGGGTATTTAGGGAATGGATATAAAGTGGAGGGAAACCCAGTACCGGCACTAACATAATCTTAAAGATAAAAGCCGAGGAGTCCAAAATTTAACGTCCCATTCAACGGACATCGTACGCCACTTGAACTTTCCACATGGCGCCTTAAGAGCAGGATAATACTGTAAACTCCAGCAACCCCCGGGTTTCAAAACTGAGGCCTCAAGAGTGGTAAGTATAAACCAGGATTAACCTCCGTACCCCTTTTTCCACTAATTGCACTCGACGTGATGACAGAAAAACACGTTAATAAGAGGAGTATCCCTTGCAATCATGGTAGCAACCCGCCCCAGAAGCGAAGAAGTGACCACTGTTTCACGACACGAATCGACGCCAGCCAGTATTTTTGGCGGGAAGCACGGAAGCTTATGCGCGCCTGGAAAGTTCTGGTCTAGCGCAAATATAATATATAGATAATGTCTTTATTCGGGCGAAATTGAGACCATAAGGTCCCTTCTTCCATTTAAACTGTCGTCAAGTACATGGCACCAATAATAATAATAAGAGGAAATACGTATAAAGCGATAAAAAAAGAAAAAAAATGGTATAGTCATAAATATAATAAAATAAATAAGCACTAGATGTAACTTTGTGGGGAAAACCTGAAGAGTTAATACATGATCCGTGTCAGAGTTTCGTTAAAAATAATCCCAAGAATAGATGCTGTTTTATGAAGAGGCATAGGAGAGTCCAGAATTTTAAGTGACGGGAGTTCAGTAAAGTTGATTTTTGAGAGGAGCCTGGTATTTCCATTGACGAGTGACCGACTCTTGTTAGGATTAATTTTGAGGAAATACTTCATGCTACAGGTGAAGAGTGAGTCTAGATTAGAGTTTATATTTGCAATGGCATCGGCGAGGTTTATGGTGTTAAAGTGAGTCATACTTATTAAACAAATAAGTATGACTCGTGGGTTTATATGAAAACTATTTCTGCCGTTATTTTTGACTGTCAAGCCTTAAAGGGTATGACACATCATTCATCTACATCTACATCAATACCCTGCAAGCCACCAAAAAGGTGTGTGGCAGGGGGTGCAGCACCAGGAGGAAAGGGTAAGGGATGAGGATCATTCGATTCTCCTGTACAGCCAAAACTTAAAAAATACATTGAACTCTTTAGAATTGTATTTTTTGGCGGCTTGAGTTGAAGAAGATTACCGAAAATATAAAATTTGTTATGTTCCTACATCTTATAATAAACTTAGCATTAGTATACGGTTGATATGAAGGTGGTATTCAATTTACATACTAAATGGATTATCTAACTCTAATTATCTAGACTCTAACCTTGGGAAGTGTGCATTGGATTCAAAGATATTGCAGGAGATGACGGGACAGTAATTTTAACGAAGTCATCCGCTAGTGTGCATTAACAAGCAAAAATTTCAAACCGTTAAGATCATTCGACTTGTAGATCAGGCATGATAAGCCAATAGGAAGGACTTATATCATTCCCCTTTAAATGCCCCTGACTCAATGCTAACGGCTCCTCTTTTTTTCTTTTTATGACCATACGACCGATTAATCCTAGGCTAAACAATATCTTCGCGGTGAATCAAAAAGAACTTTGCATCAAAATTTCAAGAATTTTAGGAAATAAGAAAATAAATCTAAACAGGCGTTCCCTTGCCACAGGTGTTCCAAATCAGTTGAAAAAAACACATTTTCCGTTTGCAGAGAATGTCCTGAATTTGAAGGATTAAAACATCCGAGCCAAATAATATGGACCACCGGTTAGAAATTGTACAGATCAATGAAATATCGAATGTGTACGCACCAAGTATGAATTGAAAAGTACAGCTTCGCAACTTTTCTCAATGGTGAAAATTTAAAATTGAGATGGCTCGTTATCTGCTCGTGGAATAAGATAAAAATGACACTATTCAAATAATATATGCATTACATTTCCGTCGGACAGTGCTAGATCAGTATTTTTGGACGACACATTGATATTTCGTTTTACAATTCTTGCATCATGCAAAACATTCCTTTTTCTAGACCATTATATTGTATTGTATTTGTCTATCTTCCAAGGGAAATGTATTCATGCAAAAGGAAGTAAATTTAAATCTCATGGAATCTCAAAAAAATTAAAGAATATATTTAAATATATGATTCGTTGTAATATTCATTAATTTTCATTTCATATTCTTTATTACATCTAGCACCTGTAGCAATGCGTTCGGCTAGTGAAAATCCCGCCGAGGTCACGTCGCTCTTAGTTCGAGAGTCCTACAATGGAATTTTAGACGTTTTTAAGAAGCACAATGATTTTTTAAGTCTGCAAGACACATTTTCTACGTTCTAGTGGTAATACCCAGAAAACATGAATCCGTCATCATCATCAGTATTTCAATCCTAAGATTTGTTTACTATTGTCTATCTAATGTCAATTCTCTCACCCTCTAATAGGTTCCCTGTTTTACGTCCTTCTTAATTTCCCCTATATACTTGTCTCTTGGCCTTCCTCGCGAGATGTTTCCTTTAATTTTTCTTTCTATTATGTTTCTAACTAATCCATTGTGCCTCAAGGTATGTCCAATCCATCTAGTTCTTCTGTACCCTAGAGCTCTCCATATGGTCCTATCCTCTTCTGCTCTTCTAGTATACACTTCATCGTTCTTCACGTTGTCTGTCCATTTAATCTTCACCATTCTCCTCCAGCACCACGTTTCAAATGCTTCTATTCTCCATTGGCCCACTTTTCCAATAATCCATGTCTCCGATCTGTAGAGTGCCATGCTCCGCACGAACGTTTTGACGAACTGCTTCCTTGTTTGCAATCTTACGTCCTATGGACATAGTAGTTGCCTCTCCTAAATGAACACCTTATTTGCTTGGTCTATTCTTCGCTTGATTTCGGTCGAGCTTCTTCCATCCCTAGTTATACTGCTGCTCAAGTATATGAAGGATTCCACTTGCTCTAGTTTCACTCCTCGAATTACGAGATCTGCATTCAGCTTCTCTCTTCCACGCACAAGGATTTTTGGTTACTTCTCGTTGATGCTCATATTATATTCCCGAAATACTTGGTCCATAGTATTCAGGTTTGCTTGCAGGCCCTATTGCGTCTCTGCTACTACTGCGATGCTGCCTGCAAACCTCAGCATGTTCTTCGTCATTCACCTCGACTCCTTTTACGCCCAATTTTTGGGCTTCCTCTATTGTCTAAGAGGTATCTAATTTGAGCAGTTATCACAGCCGTTCGGTAGGCGCCATCTTACTCGCGAGTTGTCCATCTGTTGCTTCGGTTATGATGCTCTTCATTTCCTTCCATCATTCTGCAAGTCGCTTTTATTCCTCATATTGTTCTGCCAGAGGTCGTGGTGAACTTTTCTCTCGCCTGCTTTTCCTACAGCATTTGTGTGTTCCATCTGGGTTCCTGTACCACTTTCTTAATTTTTTTCCATCATAGTTGGCTCTCCGTGACCACCAGGTTGTGATCACTACTTACAGGGTTCGTCCGGAAAATAAGTGTACTGATTTTTTCCCGCCGCTCCAGGCGCGCCCAGCACCGCTCTGACGGGCTGCGATCGGAGGGGGGTATGTTGGCAAGCGACGCTGAAAAAGGCAGTCGGCTCTGAGCTGTGGTGTAGTGAGGAGCTCTGTTAACGCGAACCTCCACGCTCGACTCACGTCACGGAACGCGATGCCGAAGTTTTTGTAGCAGCGTTATTCCATCAAATTTGCGGTAAAGCTTGGGAAATCGTCTACCGAAACTGTCGGTATGATTAACCAGGCTTACGGGGAGTCAGCCATGTCCAGAAACATGATCTTTCGGTGACACAAGATGTTCCTGAAGGGCAGAGAAGAGGTCGGCGACGAACCACGGCCTGGACGCCCATCAACGACACTCACCGACGAAAATGTGCGAAAAGTTCGCGATGTACTGAACTCTGATCGTCGTCTTAGTGTTCGGATGATAGCAGAGCAGTGTAATGTGCCAAAAACAATAGTGCACGAGATTATTAGGCACCAATTACAGATGCGAAAAATTTGTGCAAAGTTGGTGCCGAAAGTGCTCAGTGATGATCAAAGACTCAATCGTTTGGAAATCGCGACACAACTTGCGGATCACTGCAAAAATGATCCACATTTTTTAGAGAACGTTGTTTCGGGTGACCAGACGTGGATCTTTGAGTACGACCCGGAGTCGAAGAGACAAAGTGCGGAGTGGCACACCCCATCATCACCCCGTCAAAAGAAAGCTCGCATGAGTAAATCTCGGATCAAGGCGATGCTCATTGTCTTTTTTGACAAAAGGGGAGTCGTCCACTACGAATTTGTACCTGAACGACAAACTGTAAATGCTGCATTTTACGTCCAAGTGCTCGACAGGCTTCGAAAACGAGTCGCCCGCGTCCGGCCAGCGATCAAAAACATCTGGCGGCTGCATCACGACAATGCGCCGTCTCACACCGCGCTTGTCGTGTCGGACTTCTTGGCCAAGCACGGCGTGGCAACGCTGCCGCACCCGCCCTACAGCCCGGACTTGGCACCACCGGACTTCTTTCTGTTCCCGAAGATAAGGAGGAGTTTGAAAGGAACGCGATACGGGACTTTGGACGCCGTCAAAGAGGCCGTGATGACGTGTCTTCGAGAGGTTCCCGATGATGCCTTCGCGGGAGCGTTCCAGGAATGGGAACGCCGCTGGAACAAGTGTATCGACTCACAAGGGTCCTATTTTGAGGAATATTAGCTTAAGATATGTAAAAGTGTAATAAATTTTTTTTCCTGAGCTCAGTACACTTATTTTCCGGACGAACCCTGTATATCTGTGCCGGGGTAGCTCTTGTATTGCTTAACTTGGTTTCTGTATCTAGTTCTCAGGAGGATGTAGGCGATATGGTATCTTGGTATCCCTGTCCCCTGGCATCTTCCAGGTGCATCTCCTTCTCCGATGTTGCTCAAAGAGGGTTGTTGGCACTGCCATGGTCTTCTCGGTGCAGAATTCTATCAGTCTTTCTCCCGCGGGGTTTCGTATCCCCAAACCGAACTATCCCACGCTCCTTCCGTCTCCGCCCTCTACAACCACAATTCTACTATTTCCTCTCCTGAATGGCTGGATGTTGGCATATACACCTGCACTATCGCTGTGTCTGTAGGCTCTCCCTCTAACCTTATCATCAGAATCCTCTCACTGTATTGCCAGCACAATTCGACTCTTCTTGCCCACTCCTTATTTTTATATGATGCCCCCTCCTGCAATTCTCTGCTCGTCTCCTGAGTACATAACCCTGTATCCGTCGCTCAAGAAGTCGTCGGCCCCGGCACACTTAATCCCGCTCACTACTAGGATTACGATTCCCTATCTGTCCATCTTCATCTTAGCATTTTCCAACTTCCCGCACATTATCAATGATCTCACGTTCCATATCCCTATCCTGCATTTGTCCAACTTGAGTGATGTTACCCTTCCAGTAGTCCCCACCCGGAGATCTGACTGGGGGATTAGTTTGCCTCCAGAATATGTTACTGGGAGGAAAGCCATCATGTCACATTTGAATGCAAGGCTGCATCTTCTAGGGAGACTAATGTGGTGGCTTCTCGTTGCCTTCCGTAAACAAGTGATCATACTCGTACAGGAGAATTACGTTGGGCACCCAGTGTTAGTGAAAAATATCACTCCCATTATGGATTATTTATCTATAGAGGTATTCTCTTGGGAAGAATAAATACCTAACGTATATTACTCAGTTTCAGTGAACCATTCAAATTGGCAAGCGTTTCGTAGCGCGAAGACACCAGTTCCAGCCCGATGAAATGCACAAATACCCCTCCAATGTACTTACACTAATTCGACTAACGCTAATTCACTAATTCCCCTTCGCCCCTAGCCCGCGAGGGGCGAAGGGGGTTGGTGGCTGCTAGGGGTGGCAGCGACGCGGAGGAGCCAGCAGATGCCGGGGCGCAGCTGGGAGAGTGGGGGGAGGAGGCGGGGGACTGACACCGAGGGTGCGGGAAAGGAAAGGGGGTCGCGGTAAAGGGAGGATGCTTGGGAAGGGTGGGCTGGGAGGGGCGAGGGAATTGGAAAAAGGTCCCACGTGCGTAAAAACGAGTGAGTGACGCCTTTAAGATGGCTGTCAGGCCCGGGATGGGTGAAATACATAGGTTGGAGGGGGAGGAGGAGGGGATCAGGGACAACGAGGAGGCGGTTTTAGAAAGGTGGCGGTGAGGATGGAGGAGAAGGAAAGAAGCCGGGAGTGGGGTGGAAGAGGAAAAAGTGGGCGGGGTTTTTCGAGGCGAGGGATGGGAGAAGGGGGATGTAGGGGAGTGGGCAGCGGTGGGAGAACGTTAGGCGAAGAAGTTAACGAGGTTGGCCGCCTTGAGAAAGAGAGAGAGAGAATCGCCTGTTTTCTCACACAAACTTCCCCACCCCTATTTCCCGCCCGCTCCCTCCCTCCCTCCCTCCCCGGGGGCCTCCCCGGCTCCGGAGACGCCGCCCCTTCAGCCATTATCGCTCCAATTACCCCCACGCCCCGATCTACGGCCGCCCGCTCCCACCGCGGCAGCCACTTCTTTTCTCGCGCGCCCAACCCATTTTTACTCGTGAGCCGCATTTTTATTGCAAGACCACAAGCTGCTTGCTCGCATTAATAATTGTTTACCGCGGCAATCCATTAAGATGGCTGAGATATAATAATAGGAAATGGGGGATTTCAGTCCGTGATGACAATGGTAAGTTTCTCTACCACCCTTTCTACTTGACTTTCTACGGCAGGCGTCATTTTCATCTAGCTGAAATTTTTACTGAAGAAACCCCATTTAGTCTACGGACCTCGTAGGCAGTGTACATGGGACATTATTTAATATAGAGTAGCACCCTCGATTGCAATTAGCCAATCTCCAATTCCACACAATGCCTGCCTCCCTTCATTTCGTCCAATGTACCTATTCTTTTCCATTTTTCATCTCACTTACCCCCTCTGTCTGTCTTCAAATTTTCATTGAAAACAATATGCTTTCTAAACGATTTTTCTTGCCTTCCTTGAATTCTCCAAAGAACCTTCTCTCCTCCTCAACCTTCCACGGTATTTAGCTCAATCTTCTATCCACGAAGTTTACTTCTCCCATCCTCCGCATTCACATCTCAAAAGCCTCCAAACTACGTTTATCACCTTGCTTCAACGAAAAAAAACCTTCCGAGACGTGTAGCGATAATTGAACGGATTTTAAAATAGAAGAAAACATAGGGTTTTACTCTGTTTCAAATGCTGGATGAAATAGAGAGAAGTTTTGTACAGGCGAAAGGATGCCTTAAGGAAAGAGGGAGGACCATTTAATGAATCCCTACTCCATGGCAATAGTTAACACGATTATGAGTGTATTTATGGGAAGAAGATTAATTATCTCTATGGCATGGTTTAAATTGAAATGTGTTCATTTGCATGTATGATGAAGTATTTTTTTCAGCAACCGTCATTGGTTTTGATGCATATAATGAGGGAGTTGGTGAAAGACACGATAGTACTAAGAGGTGCTGAATGTGGAACAGATTTCTTTTGGTAGCTTAAACAGTAGACCTATGGAGAAAGTAGATAATGGAGAGAAACAAGAAAGAATAGAAGGCAAGGGTAATTTAGAGTAAAGTAGAATATCTGCAAACCAAAAATGAACTAGTGCAGCATGAATGGATGTTTTAAAGTTTATTTGAAATCAAATCAGGTGGAATTGGAATAATACGAGTATATCGCAAACAAAAATGTAAAAGATTCCGGAAGAGTTTGAAAAAGATTTTTGTCGAATTTTCTGAGATAGATAAGAAAACGGTGAAGTCGAGAGAATGGTAAGCAATGGCTGGTGGAATAAGGGTGTTAAAAATTCCGCGAGTGTTAAAAACAGGCTCATAAAAATATGATGGCAGAAAAAGACTAAATATCCTTAAAATAGCATGCATACTCACAAGGAGATTAAGAATTCATGAAAAATGTTGTGAAAGAGAGTAAGGAAAAAACATGGCAAAAGCAAAAAAGAATGGTTTTGAAGAAATTTAGAATCTGCTTTCGAAGAGAATGAAAAGAGCGAAGCATGTGGATAGAAAAAAAACGAGCACAGTAAGGTTAAGAGAGATGATACCACCAGGAAATAACTTGAAATTTTTTGACGAGAATAATTTGAGCATTAACACGGTAGTTTCGGAGAAAATGTAGATAATGGAAGTCATCCAAATCTACAACAGCTTAAAGTCAATGCCGGCCGCAGTTAAGTTTGGATGAGTTGGAAGGTAAAATGACCGATTTAGGTAAAATACTGAGCTTTCAGGAAAGTTGTTATAAACAAAAATTATTTGTAAAAGAAGTGAAACTATTGAAAAAACGGAAAACTATGGACATGAAGAGTACGTCAAGCAAAATGGTGAAGCGTGGGGTGGATACTATCACTCATTTCTACGAGATATTTGCCTAGTCAATCTGAGCTAACTAAATGGATTGATAAAATAGAAGTCTTCTCTTGACATGGAACATGTCTAGTCATGTTTGTTCTTTTTGGATTAACACAGTAGGCAACCTGTTAAGTGGAGCACATGTTAGGGTGAATGTATGTTAATTCATACCATGACATTGAAAAGATAGCACAAATATCGCTTATTTTGATGGATAGAATGTAATAAGGCTACTACTGATCTATCAGCAGACGGTAGTACAGTTCAGGAGATAACTTTTATATGACGCATGAACTGCATGCAGTAGCAATGCAACAATTCCAGATTGTTAGTCATTCGCCTTGACCGGATGTAATGCACATTTAGCGGATAACTCCGTTAAAAATTACTATTGCGGAATATCCCACAGTTTCTTGAAATATATGAAGTTGATTTTTATGGAAATTGCGGCACGCATGTAACTGTCAAGCACAAGTTCTATGGCATTACTTGTTACGTCAATTTCATTGCTAGTACTGAACTAAAATTAAAGCATTCATTATCCGGGCCATATTATGTTACGGATATTTATAAAAAAATCTAGAATATCCTTAACATCCGAGAACTCGACAAATACTTCATGAGATGAATAGAGTTACTTTTTTTCTTGCTAAACCCTATGTAACAGCGGGTCATTACAGAGAGTCGTGCGTTGAGTAACCGACTGGCTGACCCACTGAGGTTTCAGGCCCATGTCCTCGTATCTTAGGGAAATCATATACGCATCCATATCGTGAGAATGCTTTGGATACAAAAATAATTTGGAATACCAATGATTCAGGCAAAGGAACTGGTCCCTATACCTCGAATAATTGAATCTCACATGTAGCATGATCTCAGTACGGGGCTATCCTCACCCTCACCTTCTAAGTATGACCTCTGCTTGGATTGCATTCCACTTTCTGGTCCTCCTCTTTAATTAGCATAGATTTTTTAAATATGTGATTAAAAACTGATTGCATATTATTTTCATTATACAACTGTCAAAGTAAAAAATTCATCCTGATATTATCGACCCTTTAAAGGGAAAAATCTTCTGATACACGATCTTCGGTAATCAAAAAAGGAGATGGAACTCACAAATAGTGGGAATGAATCAAAGAACAAGCAGGGGTCCATTTCCGTCACCAGGACGATGGAGCTCAGCACACGCACGCATAGAGACGTCACAAAGGAGCAGCGGAGTACAATCAAGGGAAGAATATTAAGAGAGAGGGATAGAGAGAAAATAATAACAAACGCAGTGCTCCCTCGGAGGAGATCGCGGATACTTTTGGCAAACGTCTCAAAGACGGAGCGTCGGATTTACAGCGTGCTTTACTTAATCCGAGGAGTATTTCCGAATGACTTTCATGGAGCAGTAAAGCTGCGTGTCTTCCCGCAGAAGCAAGCAACCCTTTTGCCCCGCGGTCTGTTGAACCTCTCGCCCTGGGGGAAAATGGTGGAACAGGGTAAATAAAAAGGGGGGGGCACTCCGGGGAGGGCGTCCAGGGGGGAGGAGGGATGGAGGGGAGGTTGAGAAGATGGGGCGAAGGGAGGGCGAGGGGCGGCCGCAGGGAACGGATCCAAAAGCGATTGGAAGCCGAGAAGTAAGCTGCGACGCAAATATCTCCAGTATAATTGCTCGATCAGAAATACCTTTGCCCTTTGAAGAGCTGTACCATCAGCCCCCCCCCCCACACCTCGCAATCGGTGATTACGCCGGTGAGGCATACGTAAACATATCGACTGTACGACTCTCCCGAAGATTTAGGCGCCAAGAAGGCCCAGTGAAGAGAATTTCTCCATAATTCGTCGAATGCTTTGAGAGATTTCCCTCTGATGTTGATGACTGTTATAGGAGCTCAACAAAATGAGAATATATGCCCTAGTAGTTTTCAAGAAAGTCAAAATCACCGTTTTAATTTTATCAACCATCTTTTGCCAGTGTAATATCTAAAATATTACCTTTTCACTCATAAATTAGCTCTGAATTGATAAGTGACTTCGTCTCGATAAGAGCTTCAGGCCGTAGCAACTCCAAGAAGGTGGGCTTACTAAACGTTAGTTTCATAGAAATGCTTATGTCGTTCGTGCATTGGCGGTACGAAGCAATGATATGGAATCAGCCATGGTTTTAATAAATTGATTTAATATATGACCTTCATGAAAAACATAAATGATTAGTGAATTGAAGAAACAATGCTATTATGTAGAATATGGACATGTCGGCAGGCTTCCACATCCGGCATAAATGGTTTATCAGGAACTCAATATAAAGGAAAATAGTTGGAAAATGAAGATTCCAGTAGAAAAAAACCAAGGGGCAAATGTGAAGGACAAACAAAAGACGGACGGATGGGCTGACGTGTGTGGAAGGATGCAGGTTTTTAATACATAAATCGATAGATTGAATCGCTAAGGCTACGAATCGAAACATCATTTCATGGGTGTACAGGAAATAAAAGACCATTCGTGTGGTTTGGATATCATGTTTGTCATATTTCCTGTGATTGGTAAATTACTTAATGAAATTCAAAGGTCATTCAAATATTGTATGCTATACAATACAAGATCCTCTTGATGTTATGCTTATGGATTGATGGCTTATAGTTCATTTAATGACCACGTATATTTTAAGTTCAGGTGTCAGCAAACTGTGGATCTTACTTTGATGTCGGCCTGCCTTTTAAGTCGTCATAAGAAGGAAAGTGTTACCATAACCCTTTCTTCTGCCGACTTATCCATTTGAAGAGCCTGTGACTCATGGAACGCACCGAATATGAACTATTATTATGATATGGACCAATGTATTTAAATTTAATGATCCACTCATTCGAGAAACCTATATCTGATAGAGGTAGGGTTAAATGGGTCGGGTTAAATGAGAACCGTATACCAGGGAGTATACAGCGAGACAAATTTCAACTCAGATATGCTTCAGTTGCTTTACATCGTTTAGATATATTTCGTGCTGTCAGTGACTTTATTCCTGGAACACGAAGTTATATTTACTCAGCATAAGAGAAGTATTTTGAGCGCTTCCAAAGAAGAATGAACGATAGATCTTTGGCCAGAAACTTTCATAGAATATTATACCATCTTTGAATTACTGTACATTGGTGCGTTAGATGGAGAGAACGTTAGCGTTAAGGTATCAGCTAAAAATTATTCCATCTTAAATAATTATAACGCGTAAATCATCGTAGTTTTATGGTATTGGCATTGTTTTATTAGCTATTCGTCTGCATCAATATGAATAAAATTAAGGCAATGGTGACGGTGGGATATTTGCTGGCGGCTTAATTGGAAAGATGTTAATGCCTAAATAAAGAGGATAAAATTCCGTAGACTAAGGCTCGGTATAGCGAGGGTGAGCATATGCCCTATCCTGACTAATTGTGAAACGTGCCGAGGCGTGAACTAAAGGAAGACCAGAGCATTTTCAAATTTTAATTATTTCATGCAAGACTTTCAAAGGAATTTTCCATTGGTGCATTAACATCAAACTTCAGGATTCCTGTTCTTTTGCTCTCAGGCATCCCACCTAGTCACTCAAATTAATGGACACCCGAAAGACGGGAAAAGACGATAATTCTCCCCTGAGTCGCCGTTGTTTCTCTAAGGGACGCGAAAGCACCCCTTCGACGCCAAGAACGTTCAACGGTAATCTCAAGAATGGGGCTTTACGGCGCTTTACCAGTGTCTTTCATTTTGAACACCTCAATAATATTGTTCTTAACCTTTTTGTACCTGATCTAAATCAGAAAACGTTCAGCAATACAATTCTGAAATGAGAAACCGTATCACCCTATTATCTATAGACTTGCGGGAGATCAATATCATTAAAAATCACAGCGGATCAAGGAAAATATTGGCGCCACACTTAAGCCAGACAACTTTCGAAAATAAATTCAATGGGAATGAGGAGTTGCATTATACATACATAATTGATTCCATCAAACCTATAGTTACGAGCCTATTCCATTAACCTATAGATACACCAAACCTATAATTCCCAAATACCCCTCATATTTGGGAGATAACGATTTATCGCATTGAAATTAGATATAACATTTATTGCAAGTTATTATTTAGGATTAATCTAATCTATTGCCATTTGAAATGCTCACATGTTGAGCATGATTTCTAATGTAGAATTATAATGGAGTCATTGTATAAACGCCTCGTGCATTTGAGATCCATAATAGAAAGATGTTATTTATTACAAGAAAAATAATTCAACCTCATTTGTTTGGAAATAATTTTTATCTACGAGCAGAAATTTTCACATGTTAACCGAAGGATGGGGGTCATTCGAGGTATGACGAATATTAACTTGGCATAAAAGTACAAATTGCACGGATTCATCCAATCACATGAGCACCTTTTTCATCTACTGTACATACTCCAAATGCTAACAACAATCGGCCAACAGTGAGAAATAAATATTAGAAAAAAATAATTTGAGCCTAATTCAGAGAAATTGCACTGTCAAAAATGTACTTCGCCGCAATTTTTTTCATTTGGGTACAAGGGTATGGTTGGGCGTAAGATATGCATGAGCACTCGGGTATGGTCATGTTCCCAGAAAGTATCTGAAATCAAATTCTTTTGCCTCCCCGAATAGGGAGAAGCGCTTAAAGGGACCTGTATGCATGGCTCTATGGGCGCATTCCTGACACCAGTAATGACAACAATACCGTACTTATACTTGTAGGTAGAGCCACAATTATAAGTTAGAGGAATTGCACTATTGCACTAATCTATTTGAGAAATCCTTGTTCCCACGCACATCTCGTGATCAAAGCAGTGAGGGCACAATAATTACCCACACTAGAAATACTTAAAATAAAAAATAACCTGACCAGCACCGTATATTTCCTCAGTGATTGGCGATGATGAATAACACGTCCTCTACCATGTATATGCTTCAGAGGTGGCTTGTAAATGCAAATATGCAGATGTCGATGCTCCCGGTGGCGTATACTCGTAGATCTTATGCCTTTCACACCTGAAGAATTTTATGAAGGCCTTAGAAAAAGTTCAAAGGCCCTAGGAAATAGTCTGGCCTCAAAGGATGCTTCGTATTTTAAAAATAAACACGCTTGAGTATAGAGCAGTAAAAATCCTCAAGCATTCAACCTCTCCGGAGACCACACTTGTCATTTTTATTGCCACTAACTCCGGCTTGAGGCATCAAGTAGTTGATGTCATGGTTAGCCCAAATGGCGAGGGAAATATTTCGCCTGTGTGGGTGACAGGCATGCAGGAGGCAGCGGTGACGGATGCAGGGGCAACGCATTTTGAAAGCCATTAACTCTAACCATGTGAAAAGTGCGCGAATGTAACGATCTCACACATATTTAAATATGCTGATTAGAATGTTTCAGATATGTTTTCGACGAACAAACTTCGATGCATAATTAGTATTATACTTAAATATCAGTCAGCAGCGTTAAAAATTATTCATCGATCAATGTTTTTGTATTTGCCATTTTTTACCATCCAGGGAGAATAAGTAACAGCTGTTTTGCGGATTAAACTTATTGGATTGCCAAAGTTGACTGTATGGTGTCTACATTTAGTTGAATTTAAAAATTAAAAGCACCAAACTCAAAATAACTAACTTATTATTACCGTTAAACGATAGTAAAAATTAGTAATTGGAAGAACATTATTGATCCAAACCTTAATCCCTACCCGTAAAAGCTTAGAGAAATTGCATATTACTATGGATAGGGCGAGCAGTCATTTCGTGACTGCATCAGTAAAAGTTATGAGCGTACTCATAATATGAGTTAAGTAATAATGAAAGTATTCACGCTGGAGACGGTGATACTTTTACAGTAAATTGGCGTTTAGCTTTCCACCGTAATCTCATTATTTTTCAAAAACAAGTTCGCACAGTATAACGACACCAGACCATTAAATTAAAGGATAAATCCAATCGGGAACTGTAGTACAATGCTCCCAAATTGCTACAAAAAATAAAAGGCGCCAAGAAAGACGGAAAACGAGAAATCTCTTAAGAAAGGAAACGCGCTTATTAGGGCGCATCATGTTAGACCGCCGTTTAAAAAGCCTTCTTCAAGGATCTGCATCCATGACTATACACCGGGACCGGCGGCGTTAAAACTTCTGCTAAATTCATCATAATATCCATATATTTTAGTTTGGTTCTCAGTCGCGGAGGCATATAAAGTAAATGCATGTAGGCACACAAACATATTTCCGACCTAACAAAGATACCGGACATTTTTTCTGAACTTTTCTTTATATGCATGTAGGTCGCAGTAGTCCAGGGGTAGAGAGTAGGAATAGTGACCGGAGGGTCCGTGTTTGATTCCTGGGCAAGGCTCTCTGGGCACCTACAGCTCCACCCCCAGCCTATGTGATTTTTCAGGTACCAGATCTTTCTCGGAAACCATAACCGGCACAGGGAATGGAAACCCCCTTCTCTGATGTGGAAAGTCACATGCTGTCGGACTTAGTGATGGGTGAACTCTATCATCACCTACCAAACTGACCTGAGGGTTGATTACTGTCCTTATGGTTTTTATTATTAATAAATAAATATATATATATATATATGTATATATATATATACACATATATTTATATATACATAGACATACACATATATTCATATATACATATACATAAAAACACGGTGCGGGGGCTAAGGTACTGGCTTCCCACCCAGAGGGCCCGGGTTCAAATCCCGTCGGTGTTGAATATTTTTCAGAGGTATCCCGATCCCTACTTGAGGTGCTTTGTGGAGGGCACTTTGGGTGAGTACGCCGTCCGTCGGATGGGACGTTAAGCTGCGGACCCCTTGGCGCCTTTCGTTAAGAGTAGGCAAATGCCAACGCCGGGTTTCTCTCCACCCTTCATCCATTCCTGTCTATGTGCCCCTATGGCGCAAATAACCTCTGCTGTCGGTCGCCTAATCTAAATACAACGATGGAAACATACAAAAAAGAAAAGAAACTCCCTAGTTTTCGAATTTTCGGTGGTCCAACCCACCTTTCTCAAGGAAGACCAAGGAAGAGAAGGAAAGAACCTCTGTCTTGCCATACATTACTGGATTTTTTGTGGTAATGCTATTAAACCTGCACGGGGCTTAAACTTATGCAGCGTTTAAAAAAAGTATTTTCATAGTGTATCAATAGGTTTTAGAAGAATCACTGAAATTCGTTTAGCAACGTCAGCAGATGCAATACTGAAGCACTGGAGATCCACTGACATCGGCACAGGGATTAAAGAAAATCAGCCAGTCCTGTAAGTTAACGATAACCGTCTGAGATATCTGCAACCTCATCCACGACTTTGTTAGGGGAAGTTCTGGAGAAAATCTGGGCGATGCTAAAGGATCAACAGGAGTTAAGAAACTCGATGAATTCAATGGAATGGAATCGTTGAAGAACTCATCAGGGTTGTTTGGTGAATACAAGAAAGAAACAAATGCTGTGACCACAGAATTTCAGCAAGTTAAGTGACTATTTAGTCACATTTTTACGCAAGAATATGTCTTTCAATAAACAGCAAGTGACCTTAATGCTAAATTAAATGCTTCCAGACAGAATTTAATTAAAAATATCGCGGCCATTCAAAGTTACCCACTTCCGGGGAGAATTTTCTGCAACGCTAGTCTGGAAGATGAACCTAGCTTTGAAAATGAAACTCTCGGTTGACTCAAAAAGTTGAAGCAGATATAGAATCTGGGGAAACAAAATATCTAATCCAGAAGCCTATTGTGCGATATATAACCTCAAACCTCATGGGTAACTCCGCTAACAACTAAATAGTGAGAAGGGATCTCTCGGTCTCTGGCCTTAACCTGGACATGAACGATAGTAATGTTAATGAAGGAGAAAATTGTGAATTACTAGGTAGAATTGACACATTGGAAGTTAAAAAGGTTAATTTGGTACATAAGTATTCACCCAGCGAATTTCTGCGCAGGGTGGATACATTCACGCAAGGTCTCCTAAAGTGCCTTTACCGAACGCTCTAAAAGAGAGGGTAGAGCACTCGGCCAGAAACATAAATGGATCCGGGTTCGATTCCCGGTCGAGGCGAATGATTTCTAAACTTGGAAAATGTTGTATTTCTAAAAGATATATTTATATAAGGTCATTAAATAGCATATTTTAGCAAAAATTCGCCCCCCGACAGAATTCCGGTAGTTTACGAAATTATACGGCGCAACACATAATTAATTCATCAAACTGACGTTGAGTGATTTCCTGTGAACTTATACGTGCACATAAACAAAAACATGGCTGAAACAAGAACTTAGCGCGACTTTAAAATCGAGGGGCCCGGAAATCACATTCCTATTTGGGAAAATCTACTCTCGTTCTACAACTGGTACGGACGATCATTCTTCATTTGAAAACACGCTGTAAGGACCCTTTTGCTCCGTTTTACGAGGAGATAAATCTTTGGAAGGATTCGCTCAGACGAGGGTCTTAAACGAAAATGCATGGGGGGGGGGGGGCGAAGGGATTCGGGCCCACACGTGGGCCCTGGTCTCTTCTGCGCATGCGTGAAGGTCCAGTCTTGTCCTGTCATTTTTCGAGCTGATATTCAGCCAACTTCTGCTGTTGGCCTCGGCTTAGCGATCATTAAAACCTCGAGTCGCCATTGACAAAGTCATTTCAGATAGAGGAACCGAGATCAGGGTTATGATTGGGACATAAGAGGCACCGATTGTTTGTCATTTCTTTGTAAATTCACGGTTAAAAAGGGAGAGAGAGAAAATAGGGAATCGCATAAGAGGACCGTGCATATCGAGAACGTTAAAGAGAGAATGCGCTCGAAGGAACACTTTAAGATAAGGAATATTAGAAGTCTTTGGAAAAGGAAAGTAGGCATGAAATAAAAGTGTGATTGTGAGAGAGATGACAGAGATACTTGCATAGAAGGATGGGGCATTAAAGAAGAAATTAGTAAACTGAAGTAGTTTTCTCGAATGTTAACAAATATCAGGTTTTTTTCTATTCCTATTCCGAAATTCAAACGTCATGAACGGTATGAATGTACCGAAGTAAAAAAAAAAACAATGTAACTTTCCTCCAAATATTTTATTAGGTACGACTAGTTTCAACGCATCGACGTGATCCTCCGGTACAAGGATACCTGACGATGACGCCGATGCGTCGAAACTAGTCGTACCTAATAAAATAATTGGCGGAAAGGTACATTGTTTTTTTACTCCAGTGACATCGGATTAACACGAAGTTACGCCTGAAAACATCGAATATGCAATGAATGTAATTTTACAGCAAGACGAATGATAATTTCACGAGATGCAAAACGCTATCAGTCGTTGTGACAGAGGCGTGGAGATGTTTATGCTTTCGGGATAGAATCACTAAGCAGAAAATTTGCGCATTAATGTGACAACCATTTTTTACCATCTACACTTTAGGGAATAAGTCTTGCTAAGATTATAAATTTTTGTGTGAAATTATTTCCCTTAATATGGTAATGCTAAAGAGACATTACGTAAATTTGCGAGGAAACGTATGAAAATATAACTGGGAGAAAAATCGCGAATGCAATAAGAGTTTCAGAAGGCCTACTGAGTGGCTGTATTCCTCACATAGCCAATTACACGTTCGTGCATTGTAGCCAATGAGCTTCGAAGGGCGCGGCTAGTAAAAGGTAGCGGGATGAATCTTTCATGTACCTTTCCTTCTTCTAGGTCTAAGCAAGTGCCTTTGGCATTCTAACGGTTTATTTATCTTTGATAGACACCCATTGCGCATTTGGCGCAAACAAGCGGCCTCCCTCGTTTCTAACCTACTCATATTTATAAATGGTTTTACTGAATAAGTTTAAGAAAATAAATACAAAAAAAATCATGAAAATTATTAGGAAAAAGAAGTGAGGAAAAATATAGTTTTCAAAGAATAATAAAATAATTTAGAAAAATAAAAAATAAAAAAATGAAGAAAAAAATATTGTTTAAAAATATAATTGCAAAGGAAAAAATAAAAGAAAAATTATGCCATTAAGAAAATAATGATAGAATATTATTATATCTTAGGTTTACGTTAAGTACCTTCTCCTTTCTCACCAGAAGAAGAACCTCGACAAAATAATTCCACGCATTCGAGCGCACCTTCGCCATACGAATGATTGAAGTGCTCGGATTTGAATTTTTCGCCATCCGCCCAATTATTTGGCCAGTAAAACAATCTCGCCTCTTTCTCTTCTGACCCATGCCTAACCATTCATTAACTAATTTATACCTTAACGGAAAATATCGTAAAAAATTGATTCCAGTGCAGAGAAAACGACAATCTATTCGCCAAAGGAAAAGGCTGAAAGTCCCCCCTTCGAGTACCCGACTCGCCACCGCAGGACGATTATTTCGTCAAGCGTGAAAGCAACAGCAGAGACAATTCCTGCACAACCTCCCTGTTGGCGCGACAACTTTGTACAATCCCCCTTTGTCCCATACAACTCCCTCCTCAACAGGCACCCCACGGATGCCACGAAGAGGAGAAATGGGGACCGCATTGAACCCTGAGACATCGTGCTGCCCTCACCCGTCTTAATTGGCACAATTATTTGTGCACTGAACCTTACAAGTTTAATCTGCCAATCAAATTGTCCCATTACAATAATTACCAAATAGTACAATTTTCTCTTTCCTCTTCTACATGCTGATCCCACTGGTATGTATTCCGAACAATGCGAGCTAAAATACCAGTTAAGTGATAATTGCATCGTTCAATTGTGAAGGCGCTGTTGTTTTAGGCACATGTTTTGGAAGTTAATCTAACCTACCACGAGAAATAATTCTTCCATTTTCCTGTCTGTTCACTAGTTTTTACTTGAATTCATCGACATCAATCATCTCTCAATCGTCATAACTCCTCAGCTTCGAGATGAAAGGGTTAATAAGGCATGGCAAAAGACGCTTAGACTTCTAATACACGCCCCCGCAACATTACGATTCCGCTGGATATTTTTTCGGACCCCTTCGCCTATAGACTCGACGTATTCGAGTACAAGGATATTTGAGGCAGACGATACCGCCAGCGGGAGACCGTTGCGGCCGTTTAAATGCCTCGCTTTGAATGTTAAAGTCGAATCTCGATTCACCGAGGTAGCGTTTAATCCGCGGCATAGATTTAACTAGTCACGTGCGTAATTACAGATCGCCGAAAAATAGGAGTACTTCAGTTATCACATCGCTAAACTAGTTCAACTCAGGAGGCAAGTGGTCGTTGGGAAACGGAATTGACAGTCGGAATGAAGTATCGCTACTAGGCAAAATATTACATATGTTAATGGAATATATAAACGAAATATTTTTCGCGAAAGTATTATTTTCGAAGTTTAATTATAAGGTGTTAATTGGCTATATAGAGTTGTGGTTGTACGGGCGTCTGATGACTAGATATTCAATCAGTTACTGTTGGTATATCGACGTTTATTACGATGCTAACGTGGGCTGAAAAGTAAAAGCTATTTAAATATCAATAGTGGGGAATTTTGGAACAATATGTAAACATTCTTAGTGCTATACCGTCGAGTTAATGTGAGGAACAGGGAAAGAGGTTGTTTTCAATGGAATTATTGAGTAAAAATCTGTAACCTTCTCAGTTAAATGAATTTAGTGATTTGATCCTCTTAGGTCTACTGTTTTTGCCTTGCTTAGTTGAGTAGTGCGTTGGCTTGTTATTTATGCAAGTGAAAACTAAATATAAATTAGTAAAATTAATATATTATTAAACAACCAGTTCTCTCTATTGTAGATAAGTAGCAATATAAACGTGCGTCGCAATTTGGCTGGACATACATATATACATCCTATGCTTTCATTTATGCTCATTTTTAACCCTTCGGTAGTCTTTTACCAAGCGAGGTCGTTTTAATCGACTTTATCTATAATAACAGAAGAAACAACGTAATTTTTACATTTGGTTCAACCCGTTTCACCGTGGTACGGTATCATCAGGTATCGTTTCACCGTATAATGGCATTATTAGGTATGGTTTATAGATATATATATATATATATATATATATATATATATATATATATATATATATATATATATATATATGTGTGTATATGTATGTGTATACCTGTATGTATATATATATATATATATATATATATATATATATTTTTTTTTTTTTAAGGTAATCTACCGTTTAAGGTAGGTTTTTGGATGGACACAGCTATAAAATAAATATTTTGTGATTCCTAACAAAACACAAAATCCATCATCCTACTCTATATCAGGTCCCTCTTCATCTCTGAGTACTTTCTTCCTCCCTTCATCCCGTCCAACATCCCTATCCTGTTCCTTCCCTTTCCTCTTTTGCCCAACATTCTACCCTCTATCACAGTCTTCAACATCCCACTGCCGGTCAACACCCCCTTCATCCACTTTTCCTGCCTCCATAGCATTACTCCCAGCAAACCCCTCTCTTCGCCCACCATACCAAGTACTTCCTCATATATGTATATATATATATATATATATATACATACATACATATATATATATATATATATATATATGTATATATAAAACACAAATATAAATTTTTAAAATATAGAAACACAAAGAAAGGACACTCATATATGTATTTTGACGCTTCGACGGCACGACCGTCGTCGAAACGTCAAAAGGTAGGTGGGTGCCGTCCAAACGTCAAGAGGTAGGTGCCAGTAAGCCTCTCAAAATATAACGACTTTGTTACGTAGTACCCTGCAAGCCAGCGCTATGAGGTGTGACGGACTAATTACACCTCAGACGACCTTTGATAGTAGTATTTTTGAGGAGGCGATTGACAGCTGAGGTCATTTGCGCGATTGTGGATGGACAGGATAGAATGGTGGGTGGAATGAAACCCAGTGTCGGCATTAGCGTGCTCTTTACGAATGGCGCCAAGGGGTTCACAGGCTTACGTCCCATCCGACGGACGGCGTACTCATTCAAAGTACTCTCCACTAAGCACCTCAAGTAGGGATCGAGATAACACTTGAAAATATCTGTCACCTCTAGGATTCAAACCCGTCCCCCCCTGGGTGGGAAGCCAATATGATAGTCACCGCACCATCTTGACCCTCACGATCTTTGATAGCAAATACTTTTCACCCTAGCGAGGTCGGGCGTCGTTGGTGGACGAAGGTAACTGATCGGAATGGTACATGGGAAAATATCCCATTGGATAGAGGTTCAGGTGTTTTAGCGAATCAGAAGTATGCAGGAAAATCATGAATAAAACGAGGAAATTTACCGTCTAATAGAAAGGATCAAGGAACTAGTGATTATATACTGATTGAACTCATATTTGAAAGAAAATAAATATAAATTCTGGCCTATCGCTGACGACAATGAGCAACACGCAACGCAAAGACTCCACGGCCCGGGTTTACGGTGTCTCGTTAAATCTAATCTTTAGTTAATTTCAACGTTAACTTAGCCCAGAGACTACCAGCAAATTTTATGTGTAGTGTTTAAACAAATGAGATTGTCATTAGTGAATGTGAGCGTTGTAACCGTGGAAATGCTATCCGTCAGTTATTGACCATTTTAACGGTTGATTTTCTACTCCACTAGAGGTCATAAAACTGTGTTTTGGTTTTAATCGGAGGTTATATTTAACCTTAAGTTTAACAAGACATTATGAAACATGAACTAAATGTTGACCGAGACGACTTCTCCCAAAAATCGACGACAGCCACCCTTTCTCGGGTTGCTTAGTTCTAGCATTGTTTTCCAAACCTCCTCCCGATTTATGGGTTTGATGATAGAAGAAAATCCATAGTCTCAATTTCGCCCCAAAATAAAGACGAATATCTATTTATCCGTCCCGATATTGACCTAGATTATGACAGAGTTGCGCATGGAACTATGAGGAATCAATAAATAAAGCCCTTCCAAGGCAAATATAGTTTCAAGGGCTCAATATTCGTAATTAATGAATCAAGAACTTGTTCCAATGTTCCATTTAGCCGTAAAATTATCCTAATAAACCACAGATTATTTAGATCTGAGACAATAAAAATATAAACAATTTTAAATTAATCAAGAACGCTTTGTAATTTCACAATTTCCATGGGATGCTTGACAATTATACTGTTTCGCAATTTTTATTTGTTTTTCTTTAACTCTGCCGTGAAATAGAGTAAAATAAATGTAGTTACAAACAGGTAACAAAGAACCTTTGAAATCTTTCATTGCGGATAACTGCGTGCTCACCGTAGGAATGAACTTTACATTAATTCGGTTGAGTCTTCATATGTCATTCACGGTCGCGAGTTAGAGGAAAGGGTTTCATTCCCGAGACGGGTAGATGTCTGGCTGAGGATGATGTTTGAACGTATTGGAGTTATTACATACTCCGGTTAACGAAACAAAAAAACGAAAAAAAACACGGCTGGGTTTTCTTACTGGTATGCATTGAATTAATAATAATTATTTGAAAAACTCTGTGATAAGTATAAAGATACATACTATAATATTAGAAAACCAATTGATAACTTTCCCACAAAACTTTTGCAATTAACGGATGAAATGTATTATGTTTAGTTTCGTTTCGAATACTTAGTGGTTAATTTAAAAGATATATTCCTAATAAATAATGAAAAAGAGTTTTCCATTTCACTCGAACACTTTTTACAGACAAGCATAGTGGTCTTTGTGAAAAAAGAAATACCGAAGATAAAAAAACTGTCTGATATGAATGTGTTTTTCCGCACACGTTGATTTCACATATGATCACTTCATGCGTATGCCCGTGAATTCCCATCGAAAAGCACGGTCTGGAAGGTGACTAAACACACTCGGATCGAGAATAGACTTTTATAGAGAAAAAAGAAAGGAAGTTTTCGCCGGAAGAATTCGCTACCTAACGTTTTGCGGAGAGTAACCTGTCAGTTGGACACGGCTTTGCCGTTGCCACTTTAATCAACACTAATGAAGAAAGCACAAAAAGAAGGAAACACCATCCCACCTTCCTTTGCCTGATTAAGATTTCTCCACGAGTTGGAACCAGTTCCCGCATCCGATCGCAGCCATCCAGAAAAAGAAAGTGAACAACATTGTTTCTTTTCGCGCGTTTTAGAACCGCCTGTCCCCTTATCGCGAACTGCTGTGGTATCTTTAACTTTTATGGAACCGTCGAGATGGACAAAAAGGACAAAGAAACGACCGACCGCCTACGGTCCAAAGACAGGAGGAAGGACGTCGGACTGGAGCATAAATTGCCGAGGGAAGGGAGAGTCGCAGAATTTCGGGACCCGGGAACAGTGGAACCTCGCCCACCCAGACTTCTCGATCCCAACACTGTTTACGGAACCTTTTTATTTTCTATCGCGGGGCACCCGATAAACACGAGAATTCACGATGCCACGACAAAGTTCTCAGGGAAGTTGGACGGGATAGACGGTGAAATAAAAAGGAACAGTAAGCTTTACGGCCGAATGAGTGTGTGGCATCCCTGATTGAGACAGAGTTGGAGCGAGAAGGGCGGACGCTCTTTTGGACGGAGTCTTCACCTCGCACCCTCGGGACTTGGGGAGATACGGCTTCGGACCCTTGGTAATATTCGCATTTTCGCCGATAAAAACGTGTGCGGATCTCATATTGGCATCGCCTCCACAGGCATTTTTATGACCGAGGAGCTCATCTCAATAACAATCAAATGATTCACTTTTTAATTCATTTGGCGCATTTTCCACCGAGGTGTTAGGAGGGAAAAATTTTCCTCCATGGGACGTGAGTGATATAAACGGTTGAATTTAAAAATCGTAAAAGAAAATCCGATTTGGGGAGGGAGAAAAAACTGACGATTGCTTCCGCTAGAGAAACATCTCCGTCACCCGAAGAACGGCACAAGGGCCCACAAATGGTTATAATGTTTATAAAACCTTCGCCACGCAATGCTTATGGTGAGATATAGCCTTTTTTTTCGTTCAAACTTGGTGATTCCGCGTGACTCTTTTATGCCTTCGTGAGTGCGTCTGTGTCCCTGTGGGTGAGTCGTAAAGACGAAAATTGTGGTATATTTTATCACGAAATTTATGGAAAAAATCTCTCTCTCAGCCCCCACCCATTCTCATCTCCCCCCGCCGTCTTCGGAAGTGCTGATGGAACACCGAAAGTCGTAAAAATGGAACGGTTCAGGGGGTGCCGTCTCTTTCCCCAATTGTGGGTCTCGATGGGTGGCGGAGCGACGGTCGCTCGTATTATTCTCAACCCGTGAAAGTCACTCATAGTGGGATTCCCAGGCATCGGTGGATGAATAGGAGTACCTACGGGGTGAGATGGCGTCTATTCCAGTGGGCGTTCCCGACAAAGCTGGCCCACCCTGATTCATTCTGAACGTAGCCATCTATACTGATGACCTTAGGCTCATCAACTGGTAGCGTTCACTTCTGTGAGTTTAGCGGTTTCTAAAGGGAAAGTACAGGAAAATATTCGGCGTTAGTGACGTTAGTGAATAATGTGAAAAATGTATACATCAAAGGTCGTCACAATGTAAATCCTGAAAACATTATATGTAATGCTCACCCTCTCCCACTCCTCTGTGAACCCTGTGGTGCACCCTTTTGGCTCTTTCACCCAGCTAATCAGTCTTTACTTCCCTCCCACCAAAAAAACCCCGATCCTCTCAACACCACCCCACCCTCCTTCCTTTCATCAGGAAGATACTAAATATTTTTCATATTCAAATGTATATGGCATAGAAAAATATCCGGGGTTGGATGAAAGACTTCCACAACGTTAAACCTGAAACTCTACGATTCAAAGGATAGCTCAAAATACCAACGATTCCTAACTGGTGATAAAAAAGACGTTCGTAATTTACCCCTGTAATTTCACTATTTTCGATGAATCGCATAATTTTCAATGTGGCTTGAAACATATGCAATGTGCTAAAACTAGCCGATGAATGTGAACAAATCAGTGGAAAATTGCTTAAGTTTGCTTTATCGATACGAACAATTCTACCTTTCAATCCCGATACCAAATTTAAAATTCTCAAGTAGCTATACAGTATTTGGAAATGTATGAGCACCAAAAATCCAGCTGCAATTCAACATTATATTTGATTTCCCATGAGTATGGACATCGTATAGATTGATATAGTAATATTAGGATTACAAGCTTGCCAACACGCAAGATAATGGTAGTTATATATTAAATCACTTAGGGAATCATGTTCGTGGAGATGATTAATTGAATATAGTTGTGTACATGGCTGTACGAGTTCTTTAAGCATTCGTTAATAAAATATTTCCTCAAAATTATGTTCAAAATTATGTTCTACAACCTCATCACCCTTACTTTCGTTTTTAATCATATGTAATACCTATCTAAGTCATAATAAAAATAAGGTATACAATGATTAGATACCCAATCTTCGTTATCTATATTAGGTAGCGGAAGTTTTCTAGCATTGTTAGCCTGTGTGAGGAAGAGAAAACTTTAATACATTTATATATAGGTCCACAGTGCTCTAAAATAACAAGTTAATTACAAGGAAAGCACAAATGAGTGTGCTTTAGTTATCTACCGTCTGGCAAAACGTGCCAAATGGTTACGCGAAGCAAGAAGGCTGCATAGCAAACTGGCAGCAGCTGCCCTTTACATCTTTTCTTGGAACGCATTCTTTCAAACCACTATATTCGATGAAATTTACGTGCGCTGCAATTTAATTTCTATTAATTGGTGTCAGGTGCGCACACTACAATGTCCACTGCAATTGATTAATTTGTCGCTGCGACAGAGTCGCACGTGCTCGCTTTGCTCTAGCTCCATGGATGTTTGTGCAGGTGACTCCTTTACACCCGGAGACAAACGCGTTGCCTCAAAAGTAATTGCAGTTTTGTTGTCCCCGGCATTAATCGTCGCACATACGTGCAATAGTTTCTAAACAGTCGTTGATTTTTGCGACTGGGCAATTGCGTGAAAAAAACAACTTGGACATCCCCGTCAGCAGGAGCTGCTAAAGTTTTCAAAGGGGAGACACGACACACTGACTCATTATATCAATGTGGTTAAAATTATTTTGTTTAATATACTTTTGGTGATTTTTCCCCTTGAAACCATTTGTTCATTTTCCTTAATTACACACGCATAAGGAAAAAACATATTTATGGTGGGAGATGAGGGCAAGAGTATGGCTAGGAATCATTATACAACAGCAAATTTTAAAAATATATTAATTTGCAACAAATTAAAATACGTTTATGAAAGGATATTTACCGATAATAATAAATACATTAAATAGAAAGAGAGATGAGAGATTTTCACGTAATTAATTTGTTACAACAACTTTTAAAGGAAAAAAATAATCCAAACATTATCTGGATTTCCTTGGGAATTTTCTAAGATGATTTCAAATGCTTAATTTCACGTTAAATTGTTTCCCTTCATTTATCACGGGCTCCGATTTTAATCCCACGGTAAATCTGTATGCGAAAGTGAAAAATTCCACAAGTTCATTTGTGTCCAACATTGGGCTATCCTAATATTCGTAGCTTCTCCATTCAGTTAGGTATTCATTGGGGTATTTTTTTCTAATACTTCTCTTCGGTATGAAATCTTAAGTTACTCTTCAGAGAAACAGAAACCTTGACTTCATCATAGTATCCTTGAAGGGCATTTCCTTTCACGCGAAAGCGCATTTTATCTGCGTGACATTTTGCATCTATTTCTCTGATTTGGAAATAGTAAAATCAAATAAAAACGCAAACTTAACGGGTACCGCTTATTTATTTCTATTCTCGGACGTACACTCGGCTAACGCACATCCTCACCTAAGATTGAGGGCGTATGCAGAAATATATGTTCACAGACGAGCGTTCCAAATATGTAGTTCGCGACGGACATTGAAATTACGACTACTATTCCTTGCTGGAAGAGCAGAAGCCACAAAATTTAACATAATGTGAAACAGGCTGCTATGTGCGTAAATGCGCCGAGCGCTCCATCTGGCTCGAAAAAGATGTTATCCGCGGGCCGAGGGAGGGAAGGAGAGGGGGTGTGGAGGAAGGAGGAGAGGGGAGGGGGAGTTTTTTCTCGAAATAGAACCTTGGAATGACCAGGACACTTTTCTAGTAACATTTCCTTCATGTGTACGTTCGCAGTCCACGTTGAGGGACACTAGATAAGAGCGATAGACAGCCAGAATTTGTCTTGGCCTACGGACTTAACTACCTGCATTAATTAACTGTGAATAGACGGTGACGTGACAAAAAATGGTCCCGGGATGGATTCGCTTGGCGAAAAAACAAAGATGCTCACGACGATGTTCAAAATCGACGCTCCGAAATCAAAACTTTCACATTGAAAGTTCGGTATGTTTGCAGGAATTTGAGACGGATTCGCGCTGGATGGGCGTGTCCTCTTTCGTGTGCATCTTGGCAAGGTTTACTCGTTAAATGTCGCATGAGCAGAGGGCATTCTCGAGATGCGAAACAGGAAAATTAATTTGGCAGTATTTAAAAGTGGTGCACTTGATGGGATCTAGAATTAGCTGCCAAAGTTAAAAGGTGATACACTCACTCAAAAGGAAAACGGAAGAGTAGATCTACCTACTGCGCAGAGTGAGAGCATGGGCAACATTCAACCAGTACTTCACTATTCATGCGAGACGAGTCGGTATTAGAGGTTGAATTCCAAATTTCGCCCTTTAAAAAATTAGAGGCATGTAATAGAAGAAATTCCATCGTCAATGGTATTGAAATTCGTAGAGTGGCTGAGTGCAAGTCACCACTCAATTATTTTTCTAGCCAAGATGGACTCTAGTGGGTGGTACACAAGTCCTGAATACATTATTTATTATTATTTATTATTATCACTATTGTCTAGTACCCTGCCAGCCACCGCTACGGTTTTTGGTAGGGGTGATTGCAAACCAGACGACCTTGGGTACAAAATACCCCGCCGTCACTAAAAAACAGTCGAGAAACGCCATCCCGATCCCTTATCGTTCAAGGAAAAATGATACCTTAAATCTATCTCTTGTACACTTAATCTCTCTAATTTTACTCACAATACTCTGCTACCGTAGTACAATGGGGGTAATAATAAATTTTCAAAATCTCTGATAAACAGACATCCTTCCAGTTTATGCGACAGATTAAATCTGTTAGTAAACCTTCGCTCCGTGAGTGATTCCCAGCCTAGCTGTTCTGATATTTTGGATACGCTACTAAGTTTATCATTAAAACGTTTTACAAATCTAGCTGCATTGTTGAGCGAGTGGTGAAGAAAAGACTAAAGTCAGTAAGAATTTAAATGCAACAGTCGCTAAAATCATATTCATTCGGTGCTTGGGCGCATGCATAATTTTTAAATATTTTTTTAATTAAGAAAAACAAATTTCGTATGGAAGATGTCCCTACGTGAGATAAGCCTTGCATTCAATTATGTAGCTATTATTCCCTACTTATGCCCTAGAGACGAATTTTATCTCAGGCAACTTCATAGATGACCATTCAGAACTCATATGTGTACCAGGGAGAAACGTGATTAATTTTTTTCATCGCCACAGGATACCTCTGTGATTCTTAATTTATAAAATCTCTGTACGGCCACAGTACTATAAGTTATGTAGCGTTGTAAAAAAATAAACGTTTTAACATTCCTTCCACCTCCACTTTCCACTCTCCTTTTCCATTAATGATCACACGCCTTAGCGCAACCTTTTGAGAACCCGCAGGATGTGTACACAATTGCAGACTTCTCATCTCTTCAAATAGAAGAATAATGGCGCCCATTTAAAGGATGGCAAATGATGCGTGCAGAGTTAAAAGGACTTCAAACTGCGAGAACTGGACGGAGCCATAGGTAGTCATTACCTTTCCCTCCACGTAATTGAAGATCTAACCGGAGGAAATAACACGCTAAAGGTCCAGGTACATGGGGATGATGGAGAGTCCAGAAGGCATTTTCACGGCCGACTTCTGGTCAGCCATCTTGGGGGGTATCATTTGACCCCCATGAGATTAGCATTGAAAGAACCAGGGCGTTGTAGGAGGGGATGTTCAGATGCATGAAGGCACAGAAGAAACTTGTCTTGAGGGCTTTGTTGAGGCCACCTGAGTACTCACGCGTGTGTACGCGCTCTGACTGGATAATTAACGTGAGGCGGGAGAGCGGCAATTGTTAAGAATACGAAATATATTTCGCAACTAGATGGTCACGTGGTAATCAGGTGATGCGAAATCCCTAGTGGTGCATTAATGAACGCCCTCCCGAAAAAGCAATAGGATGCAGGTTGCGGAGGCGCTACGAGGCAAGGACTCGGTCCAGGCGATGACGGATCGAAGATCTCTCAGGAATACAGCGTTGGAGGGGATAGATTGGAGGTGAGGGCAGGAAAAGAAACTTAGCTCTTCCACACAAAGATTTAAAACTTCACACGACCACGGTTTCGATGATGCACATCATCATCAGGCGACGATCGAAATCATGGTCGTGTGAAGTCATAAATCTTTATGTGGAAGTGCTCAGTTTCTTTTTCTACACTCATCATTAAGGAATTCCACAAAGTAAAGCCTGAAACGATTATGAAAGTTTGGAGGGCTGCGGTCAGACTCTTAAAGCGATATCCTCAGGATATCCCCCTGGATACCTCTTTAGCCCTAGGCCACGCCTTTTCTTTCATCCCCCTCTTACATAAAACTCCTCTTAGGCTATACGTCTGTTTTCTTTGTGCTTCCTCCTGTTTTCTGTCTCATTGAAATTCGCCGTTCCTAAAATTGACTTACTGTCATTGTCATGATTTATTCACAAAAATTCAAAAGGCCTCAGTTATTACTTTTTGAATGCGGGTGAACATATTTACCACATTAAGGAATGAAAAAAATACTCTTTAGCACCATATTGGGTCACTAATTAACTGCAGACACAGTCCATAAAATATTCATGTTTAAAAACGTATGGATGCATATATACGTATGTGAATGTGGGTCTTATCAGAAAGCAAACTCTGAAGGGGGCAGCGAGAACTACTCATTGAGTGCAGGGGCTACCATTATTGTAATCACCTGTCAATAATTATTATATATAATGGATTGGCTTGTGACCTTCTGAGTATGTTTTGAAGTACCAAGTGTTTCTTCCTCTATGCTGACAAACGCTCTCAAAAACTAATTTTGTAAGCTTATTTGATGCCCTGTATAAGAGTATCTTTGAGGCGTTCGTCAACCATTGCTGGGCGCAATTTTAGATAAAGAATCCGTTATTCCTCTATGATAGATAAGTGCCTTCCTCCTCACAAAGCTAAGGAGGAAAGCAGGTTTCTTCATAAAAATTGGTTGGGCACTTTGCCATCTCGATCGCTTTCCGTGTCCATCAAGGAAAATATCCTTAACCCAATTCTCCTCTAAACTCATGTCTTATCGAAGACTATTTATTGCCTAGTTTTGACGATACATGCAAAGTGGCGTCTTAAGCCAGATGACCTTCCCCAAACGCTTTTCTACGTCCACGCTTGGTTTACTCCTCGTAGCTTCACTCACACGTATAACGGGACTCATATACGTCTTCTTTTTAAAATGATATTTCCACAGATTAATATTTTCTTTAAGAAACAAGTAGTTTTCTAAATTTTAAAAGATCAAATTCCGTATCCAACAACAGTCAACCTTCATCCTAACGGGAATTATAGTACAGAGGAAGAAATAAAAATTTAGACGATTTCTGGCGATTTTCCGAGCATGAAGAACGAGCCGTTTTAGTTTTCCGAACGTGAAGGCCCTTTCATCTACATGTCTTCTAATGCCTATCTTCCCCAACTCCTTCCCTCCGTTTCCACAACTCTTAACGACAATTGGTTCAGTCACACCGCACATCAGTTCTTTCCCCTCACTCCCCCTTTAAAAACACCGTAAGGGTCACCCCCATGAGAATACGATTAGGAATGGTGTTGCCTGCGGAGGGTTAATTCCAAGTTTCAACCTTTCGAATTGCATTACTATTGCGTATTTAGCATCTCTTGCTGATATTGACTCCAGTCTGTCTTAAAATGAGACCAGCTCATCGAAAAAAAATGTGGTATGGTTAAAACTAAGTAAGAGGGTACCTAAAAACGAGGATGCAAGGGTAAAACATTGTTTTGCTTTTCCCCACGCCCATTCATTCCGGCCAGTTCTTCGGTGGAAATCGCAAGAACCATTTGCTCCCGCGAGAAAAATGTAGGCCGCCCACGAGTGTACCGGAGGAACGGGTGTCGACGAGGTGGGACGACTCCCAAAGGCACGGCCGAGGGTGCAAGGACGGCCGCCCAACATCTCCGTAATTCCACGTTGCAGCAAAGTCACGACAGCGGCAAACATTGTTGCGGAGTGGACGGAGGACCAGGGCGTATATCTGTATACCCGCTGGCGGGGGGCGGAGAGGGTGGAATTCGCAAGGCTCCGAGAATGCGAAGGGGATAAGGAACGTGGGACTGCTATTAGAAGCACGCCCGGATGATCCGCACCTCGATGATAGATTGTGCGTCCGCATGTCCGATCGGATAAGAAGCCATTTCTCGAGACCCATGCTAGAATCTACCATACAGCGTCCCTCGACCGCACAAAAGAGATTGAAATTCCATCATTTACTTCTTTTTGGTGTTCGGTTGACGGGAGAGGGATGGGCGAAACGCTCACCCAACACCGAGATTAATGACAAACCTATTTCCCTCACGCCCATTTTGTGTAAGGCTATGGAACAATAGACTCTTGCTCGATCGTGAGACCCCTCGATAATCAGAAGTTATTATTAATAAAACATCGGCACGGTTTCCTAAGAGATAGATCCTGCGAGAGACAGCTTCCGCTTTTTGTTTATGATATTCTAATTTCGGGAGGGAGCAATATTCCAGTGGACGCGATTTTTCTCGATTTTAAAAAAGGCTCACGAAGTACCTCATAATAAACTACTCGCAAAGCTAGAAGCATATGGCACAGGTAAAAGTATCCGGGGCTGAATTAATGACCTTTTGAACGGTTGGGTACAAAGAGTAGTCACAGGGGAGTTAGCTCAAATGCAGTAAAAGTTACTTCAGGTGTTCCCCAGGGAAGTGTTATCGGACCTCTTTAATTCCTACTTTACGTTAACGACATTGACTCCGTAGTCACAAGTAAGATACGTTTATTTGCCGACGATGCAGTGGTTTACCGTGATATCCGTGATCCTGAGGACGCAGCAGCTTTATCAGATGACTTTAATGGTATAAAATGCTGGTGCGACACTTGGCAATTAAAGTTAAACTTAAAAAAGTGCGTAGTAATGAATTTTTAGAAAAAGAACAATTCCATCCCGAACGCCGAATTGGGAATACCGAAATGAAACGTGTAGGTTCAATTGAATTTCTAAGCGTTAACCTCACTAGGTAAATGTCCGTCCCTGGTTTTGCCGCATTTAGAATATGCTGCAAGTATATAGGATCCCCACGAAGTTGGGTTAATTGCCGAATTGGATCGCGGGTAGCGTAGACGAGCTAAATTTGTAAAACGTTCTTATGATAAACTTAGTAGCGCATCCAAAATATTAGTGTAGGTAGGATGGGAATCACTCACGGAACGAAAGTTACATAACAGATTGAAGCTCTTGCATTAATTGGAAGGAGGTCTCTTTAGCAGTGATATTGAAAATGCATTACTACCCCCATCGAACCATGGTATGTTCTAACTTGCCCATAAATCTCTATACTGTGGGGACCTAAGAATTCCCTTTGTGTCATGGTTAAACTCGTCCGCTCTGGATCTTACTAAAAAGCCTCTAATTCCTCTTAGAAATCTGTCCAAAAGCCTAACATTCAATATCTCGCGGAATAATGGTGCGAGCGATAAAAATCTCGTACTCTTGCGAGTTGACAAAGCTTAATTAAAACTAATAAGGGGATAAGAGTACGCATTCTCTCGCAGCCTGCCTTTTCCACTCACACACATCCACAGCATGAAATAGATGGTGACCGTTTTGCCATTAGAACATGAGTTTGTGACTATGAGAGTGTGTGTTTGTGAGTTAATGAAGACTGCACACTCAAAAATAATATCCCTTCTAACCTTCGCTCCTCTCTTGTTTTTCCAGGTAAGTACGCCCAGTTAAATGGTGAGCAGGGCACGTCTTCTCTCTTCAGGTAATTTCCTCTTCATTTCAGGGAATCTATTATTCGAGGGCGTCAATTAGGGGTGCTCGGTTAAACGTACCTTTTGAACGTATTAACAATAGCTACACCACTATGCAGCTTCAGTTAGCAAGCTAAGTTAAAAATGTAGCATAAATGTAGAATCAAGTAACATAAAGTCTAAAAACACTTGTCCTTTTCCTTTCTCAACCGTAGTTTTCATTACACATTACAATTCTAACATCTATATTTCTTTCTTGCTTTGCTCAGTCATTAGCTGGTTCAGCGTAGCTTCGTCACGAAACAGAAAAACCCTACGTCCATTTTTTTAACATGCGTCAAGTGGACAAAAAGGTTAATTACATTACATAGGGATATTTTAGCCGGTTTGACAACATTTTAGCCAGTTAGCCATTGTTATTTACAGAAATATACAAAATACCTCCTAAGGGTGAAAAGGTTTATTAAGCAAGGATGCTTTAAGTTAAGACTTGATATTATTTGAAGGAGACGCTTTCAAATCTGGAGGAAGTATGTTAAAAAATTTGACGCCTTGGTGATATGGTCCCACAAATCCCAAATCAGACGATCTTGCTTCAATGTGTATGCCAAGCTTAGTACGAGTGTAATGATGATAGATATTTTGGTTGTTCGTATATATATATATATATATATATATAATGTATAACACTTAGCACTAGTGGACACAGACAAAAACACAGAAACACACAAAAAAAGAGACTCACTATTTTTCGAATTTTCGGTGGTCGTTGCCACCTTTATCAAGGAGGAGAGGGACAGAACTGAAGGGAATACGAGGGCTGGAGCGATGGATGGAAGGGGAGGTGGGGAGGGAATTCCGAAGGGACGGGTTTGGAGGGGCAGCGTTAGAAGGGTGGGGAAAATGTAGAAGGTGATGGGGGTGGAAGGGGGATGAAAATATAATTAGAACAGGGTAATTAGTGCCTAATATTAATACCCTGTTCTACCCTGGTAATTACCCTGTTCTAATTATATTTTCATCCCCCTTCCACCCCCATCACCTTCTACATTTTCCCCACCCTTCTAACGCTGCCCCTCCAAACCCGTCCCTTCGGAATTCCCTCCCCACCTTCCCCTTCCATCCATCGCTCCAGCCCTCGTATTCCCTTCAGTTCTGTCCCTCTCCTCCTTGATAAAGGTGGCAACGACCACCGAAAATTCGAAAAATAGTGAGTCTCTTTTTTTGTGTGTTTCTGTGTTTTTGTCTGTGTCCACTAGTGCTAAGTGTTATACATTATTATTCACGTCCGTGAGTCTTTCAAAAAGTGTTATATATATATATATATATATATATATATATATATAGTACAATACACAGTAACACACAATATAGAAACACAAAAAAAGAAGAACACTCACACGTTATTTCTTGATATTTCGACGGAAACAATCCGTCTTCCTCTGAAGATATAGAAGTAATGAAGTAATGATGTTTCCGTCGAAATATCAAGAAATAACATGTGAGTGTTCTTCTTTTTTTGTGTTTCTATATTGTGTGTTACTGTGTATTGTACTATTCGGCACTTCCGTGTTACGTCTACGAAAGCATATATATATATATATATATATATATATATATATATATATATATATATATATATATATATATATATATATATATATATATATATATATATGTATATATCCATGTTATTTTTAACAAATAAGATAATATTGTAAACATAAAGAGTAGCCAGTAGCATAATTTGCAGTTCATGAAAATGAGACCAGCAGGAGTGTCTGAAAGGTAAGTTTAAGATAGCTCTTGTGGCCTGTTTCTGCATTTTAAAAATCCTTTGGATATGGCTTGAGCCACCCCAGAATATAATGCCATACGATAATCGAGATTGAAATTTTAAATGATAAATACATTTTAAGATATTTAAGCTAATACTAAAAACAAATATCTCAGCTGAAAAAGTTTTAATAAGTTAAGATTTTAAGTTGCCAACACACAAGGACCATTTTAGGGATGATTCAATCTGAACAGCCGAGACATTAACACTGTCGGCAAAATTTAGGTCCTTATCATAGAGTTTAACCGGGAGTGAAGGATTTTTGCCAAAATGTGTGCCAAATACTGTTTTTTGTACATTTCTTGAAAATAATTTCTTTTGAAACCAATTTTGAAGGCATATTACTGTGAAGACTAATTTTTGGTGCAGTTCAGGACTGGGTTCGGCATTTATTAAAATGGTAGTGGCATCAGGGAAAAGAATGTATTCGGCATCGAGGATACAATGTGGTACATTATTTATGCAGAGTAGAAAGAGTGAAGGACCCAGGATAGAGCCCTGAGAAACACCTATTTTAACCAACTTTCCAACTGATTGGTGGCTCGCTTTCGGATTTGTAAATTCATTAAGCTGGGATAATTCAACTACTTTTGATCCCTGAATTCCAATTTCATCAGTGTTTCCAACGTGCCGTAATTCTCTCTATAAAAGGGTTCA
The DNA here is from genome assembly GCF_022747635.1 of Hetaerina americana. NCBI lineage: Eukaryota > Metazoa > Arthropoda > Insecta > Odonata > Calopterygidae > Hetaerina > Hetaerina americana. The sequence continues at coordinate 70,055,059 of NW_027287538.1, read as the reverse complement.
CTATCGACGACAGCCCATTCTACAACCCCTACGTCAACTTTTACAACGGTATATGTCCTTCGTTCCTTTCCAATTGGATTAATACCCACCCTATCCTGCACTTTCGTAATTATGCCATCTTGGAATACTTCGTTTGCCACTTTCAATTTAATGATGGCTGCTTCTATACAGGGTGTGGCAATATAACTTAATTTTTTCAAAAGCAAAACCCCTTAAAAACGAAGTTATATTGCCGCACCGTGTACAAATAACCGTGACCCAGCAATGCCAATAGCACAACGATATTCCTCCCTTCTTGCATGTCACATACCACCCCCTTCTACTATATGCTACGTACACCTTTTAGGCCCGGGGGCGGGGCTCTACTTTTCTGCATGAGACACAGACCACGTTAAAGTTTAAACACTTATGTGATTGCTCTCCAGAGATTTTCCGATGACCGCTGATTATATATATGTGTATATATATATATATATATATATATATATATATATATATATATATATAGTACATTACACAGTAACAAACAATATAGAAACACAAAAAAGGTACACTCACACGTTAACGTGTGAGTGTTCCTTTTTTTGTGTTTCTATATTGTTTGTTACTGTGTAATGTACTATTCGGCACTTCCGTGTTACGTCTACGAAAGCATATATATATATATATATATATATATATATATATATATATATATATATATATATATATATATACACACACACATACATACAATAATTTATATTTATATTAACACAAAAAAAGGAATTCTGGGCTGTGGTAAAATTGTAATACAGTTGTAATTCCCAATAAATAGAATTGCCGAGTTAATGGTTTAATAAAATAATTATTGATAATGGTTTAATATAATAATGGTTTAACAAAATATTGATACGTCTGCGAGACCCAGCGAAAGCCATAAAATTCACGGAGGAAGATATTTCTAGCAAATATGGGTTTTATTGATTTTCAGAATTTGAAGAGATAACAAGTGCGAACAGAAGATATCAAGCCTTAAGATATTTAAATATTCATATCCAATGCTACAGAGTTTCAGAGACATTTTTAATTAACGATATTCATCATGAAACTATCGTCCTCTTTTAATGAAAATAGGCAGATAAGAAGAAAAAGCAATGGACTAATTTCCATTATAAGTTTGATCGAGTACATTTGGTCGAAACAGACATTTAATTGATCACATTAAATTGAAAACTTAAGTGATAGTTCTATTTTTTATAACTTTCTCGTTTGAAACCAATCATACACTTACACAGTGGCAGGTTTCCGAGATTTAAACGACTCCTCCTAAACCCTGCATTTGGAATTTTCCACGATCAACAAGATTTCAGCTGCTATTTTTTTGTTCTGCGACCTTCCCATTAAATGGCAAGGGCTGAGCGCTCTCCCATCACTCGTTTCCGCGATCAGGAGTTGAACGTGTCCGTACGTAACCACTTCCGCCCGCATTTCAATCACCCATCCTTGGTTTTCGATATTTCTGTGAAGCGAATTGAAAACTTTTTGAATTTCAAGCTTCGATTTGCAATCATGTTCATCCAAACCCCGAAATGTTTTTTTGCGAAGCAGTCGATTCAGTGACTGAGAGTTGCATTCATACTTCCCTCCCCCGCGGATTTTTCCGCTGACTCATTTTGACCTCCTCTTGATTAGCGGCTGATGACTTATTTATGGGAACAAATGCCAAGGGTCAAATAATTAAACCTCTCATTGGGGTCGTAATAACTTTGATTAACCCAGATCATATTCATGTATCACTTTAGTGGAGGGAAGAGGATTTTCATCCCGCCACCCACGGAGTTCGATTCGTCATCTCCCCGTCACATGGCAGCTGTGGAAGAGATATCGTGAAGGGGCGTCGAAATTGCTTAAAATAAAAAAAATATATTGCAATGCAATAAAATTTCAGAGGCAATGACTTCCTATTTGCCTAATATTTGAAACAATAGTCTGGAGTTGTTAGTTGGTTATAGTTAGTTATGAGATAATTCATTTCAGTGCAAAAATTTCAGAGGATAAAAAAACATTCGTCTTGAGCGGGATTCGAACCCGAATCCCTCAATGCCCAGTCGAGTGCCTTAGTCAGTTAAGCTAATGTGATGACAAACCAGGTGTAGGCAAAAGGCGGAGTTACGTGATGGCAAGACGCTTTATCTGGCCGATAAAGTAGGAGGAAAGTTTATCCTACGTTCGAAAGGGATCGTTAGATATTTGTTTACTTTTCGTATTTCGACTAAATCCATTTCCTCGCTGCTGAGTTCGATGCACTTCTATGGCGTACAGCGACGGTGATTACGGAGCACTTTATACTTGTCCATACCCTTACTATAAATCCCATACAAGTTGAGGTACCCAATGTGACTATTACTCGTGGTAAATCCTGTTGGCCACTGTGAGAGCACGGGCATTCAACGGAAGAGTGCTTATCGATGCCTTAATACGGCGACAAAAGAAGCTAGAAGAGTTAAGGTATGATGTGTAAGTATCGATAACAGCTGCAACATAAAGACATGAAGACCAAATCAAAAGTACTACAAATGTGGTGGAGTATTCTTGGGCGATTCAAGGTAACTTCATCGTCTTCAAATGTCTGCAGGCAGTCTTCGCTGTACTGAGACTTGGGGAAAGGCGAAAGCGTTCGTTTAGTTTGCATTTGATGCTGGCAGGCCCTCCTACTTGACGGAGTGACGTAAAACTATCGCCACCCACATGTCTGCCAGGCATTGAATGACAGCATCAAGAATACATTCAGTGGCTTTTTCCGGCTCTCGGCTCACAGGGAATGACCTACAGACTTTTGAAAATGATTGTGCATGGAAAAGAATGGAAATTAATACCAACGCTTTAAAATCTCACAGATAACTTTCAAATATCATCAGAATGAAATGAAGGAACATGTGTCAAACACCAGCCTTGTTAAAATTTGTATTTAAGATGATAGAAATCATGTCACAACGCAGAGAGTAATTTTTACATGGATTCCGTAAAATGCGTCCAATAATAAAACTGTTATTCCAGAGAACGAAATAAAATAAATCATCCGATTTCTTTATAGCTGGGCCTACAAGATCTTTTGAGTTAAATGTGGAGCATAATTATGCTTTGCGCTTTTCGAAATTCATACATTTACATTACTTTAGATTTTGTTCTCCATGCGGATTGATCGTCAACAGAGTGACGTTTTACTAGCTGACAATGTCGTCGTCTTCAAGTTTTAGTGACTCTAATAATAATGATAAATCCAGCCTTCAAATCTCAGGCACTTGACTTATGAATCTAGTTCTAGAACCCAAAAACTCTTTACCCAAGCAATCAGTACACCAGGGAAAACTAAGCTCAAGTCGCAAGTACTACTTAGCACATGAAAAACTCCGGATCATCAAAAAAACACCCAAATGATGAAATTCGACATGTAAGTCTGTTAAAACCTACTTCCAATCCAAGAGCACAACACCGGTAACTTAGTTAATAATTATTTGAGGTCCAACGAAACATAATTCTATTCTGCCGAAACAATGGCGAAACGGACCGTGAGAAAATCGATTGTCACTGCTTATGGCCTCGCATTACCTCGGAACCTCACAAACGCAGCAGCGAACTATCCCAAAATGACGTCAAGTCAATCTCGAAAATGGACTTTTTTCACTGTGAGAGCATTGGGATTATTCTGCTGAAATAGATGCGTGGACGACGCTCTATATTTGCGGAGAGACAAATAAGATCGTTCATTGATTTTAAATGGTCAACGTAAAAATATTCATCTCACTTGTGCAGTACACGTAAGTCTAGACTGAGCTACCTGGTCATAATGGTACACTAAATGAAAGTAAACTCAATTTCTCTGCTTGCAGAAAAACACATTTTACGGACAATATGACAAACAACAAATGCCAACAACCACGCAATTTTGAGTAAACTCATAGTTGTGTTAATTTTTTCTCAGACTAATTAACTACTCGTTGCGTGAAGAGAATGTCAAAATAACTTCACCATAATAAAATCAATTGTATAAAATAATAGCAATCCAAAATAGTGAATAGATACAATTTTAATGTATAAAAATATCCTAAACGTATTTCCAAAGGTTCACACATAAGACACCACAGAGAAATACAATCTTAGAAATATTTAGGGATGGTAAGACATATTGATTGAATTGATTACAGGGAACATGAACATTTATAGAGATATTTGTACAATAACGTGTTCAATAATTCAAGTATGGTTTTGCTGTTTATGCCACATTCCCTTAAGTTGAGTTTGCTATTTCAATAATATTACCAAGGCATATTTTAAGGGAGCTAATCGCTCGTGAGGGTAAAATTTGAGTGAATTTACTTCTGCAATGAATATAATCCTAACGTATGGTATAATAAGCTATGAATATTTTCATTAATTGGAACTTCGAAAGAAAAGAACGATTCCCGAGTCTCTTCCCCATCTCTCACTCCCACTTGTTGAATGCATTATCCTCGAAATCGTCTTCTTTTTCATTTTTGCTCGCTTTGGTCAACTGTCAACCACGCTAATTCAGAATTAGCATTTTCATGCCTAAACATTAATTATATTTTAACATTATGAGATAACTTTAGATTTTTCTCTGGTATTCGTACTCAACCTAGGATGATCCTACGGAATCCTTCAACGCTTAATTTAAAGTCTTCAAACGATGTTTATAGGCAGTGAAATCGTAAGATAGGATTTACGTGATACAGTATTTAAACAATTGTTTTTTGTGGTCACTCTCATTAGGATATTTGTAAAATATATGTTCATCTCCTCTTGCCATACGCTCTAATTAAACTCGCCTGAATACTATTCGCAAGGCGATTTCAAAACTTATTGGCATTTTAAAAAGGAAAATCATGCAAGGAAGTAGATACGGGCGAACAAAGGGGATAGGTGATTTCTCACGGAAAACATATGGTCATTCCAAGGCATGAACCAGAGAGCTCTCCCTTCCGGATGAGGTATCCAACCGACTATCCATGAAAATAATATAGAGCGTTTGGAGGCGCCGATGACCATGGAGACTCGCCCACTCCACCCACACATTTAAGAAGTCTCCAGTTCACGCCTATCATCTTGCTTCAATGATAATGTTTACGTAACTTATAAAACAAAGTCAGAAATTGTACAGAAATACGTTATGGTCTACTGTGAATTCATGCCTCGTTCGAAGCATGTACAAGTATTTGGTAATATTAGATTCCTGAGGATATCCATTTTATGACAATGGTAAATTCTCCTCGAACCGACTCTGTATTGGTTAGTCCCTTTTATTCTATCGTCATACATTATTATCAAATATTTGTATTTAATTTCTTGGATTCAAATGGATTCAGTTTGACGAGTTTTACTCCCATGCTTTTAATGATTATTAACACCACTCATTATATTTCCTTCACACCGGGCGTTCAACTTTGTGAATAAAAAGGCGAAAAAGTGATTTGTATAGGTTTAGCAAGCAATGTTGGTCCGGGTTATTTTCTGCCATAATATATAATAAAAATACGCTTAGAAAAGCATTATTAAAATTTGCTCTTCGCAGAAACATAGTGAAAATTAAATGAGAACCAATTTTTTCCTAAAGAAAGATTATAACTCCTTTTAAACTAAGAAAAGTATCAATATATTTTGAGGAAGGTTTGATGATAAAATGAATGCAAGGTAATTACAGTTAAGGTACAAAGGTTAATAGGTAAAATTATAAGGCTTGAGTCATTGCATTTAGTTTAATCTGACACAGAGTATTTGGGACCCATGGAAGGGAAGTGCACTTTGTAATAGTATTTAATCACAGCTGATATTCAGGAAAACAGACCAAAACATGGTACCATAATCGTACAAATAATTCGAAACTTTTTGGTTACCAGGTTTTACGGGTGCTTCCAAAATCCAGAAAATGTCGAAGTTTTTAAGGCGCGTGACACCTTGAAGGCGCTTTCGTATTGTCTCGTTAATGTAGTGGTTTTAGCCGGAGGAACATCAGGAAGATTGAATATGGGCAAGAAGGCACTCAGCAAGCATACTCATGAGATACTTCGCGCGCTCCAGTCCTCTCAATTTAAACACACGCTTCCACAGTGTCATGATTGTATGCAGAATAAGTTTTAACGTGAATTTAATTGTCGAAGAGAACTCTTTTACTGACGCTCGTAAAACTAAATTACTGTGCTTAATTCTTTCAATATTACAACAGAAGGGGTGAATTGTAGATCGTAGCATTGCTAACACATGCAACGAAGTCGTTAGTAAATTTCACACGCCCTCCTCTCAACTCCATACGATTTTCATATTTCCAGACGACTAGGCTATTTTCAGTTAACCATGGGACTCAGCTGGTTTTTATAGTGTCGGAATTTTAACCGTGGAAAACTGGCACTTCCTAATGGTATAAATATGTATCTTACTAATTAGAAATATTTTAATCAATCAATAATAACTTATTTTAACTCTTTACGTTTAGCTACATTTTTTGCGGAAACAAATTTAAGACCATGCAATGGCGCATATTCCTTGGCAACTGCTCGTACCTTTCCTGGTTCGCTTCGCACCATCTACCGACTCCCGGTCCCCGTTGTTACGGCCGCGGCTAAGTCAGCCGCAGGGGACACGCTCCCGCCGACCAGCCCAAAGATCGCCAGCTACCATTCCCACCCCTTTTCTATGCTGGCTAGCAAATCGGCTAGATCAACTCATTTTACCATAATTACGATTTTCACGGGCCGTAGCCAGTTACTCTCCCCTGTCCCGGCTGAGGATTCTAAAAATTATCAAGTGCCGTGAAAATCATACGAATTAGATGAGGCTAGGAGTGTCCATTGGATGAAGTTAGGAGAGTGGAGTGTCCATCAACACCCCGCGTTGATCCTTTACCCCAACTGAATAAGCCGAACATTTTAGCAACAAGCGACAACCTCCATTTTTAATAAGTGATTAAAATGTATTAAATAATAAATTATATTAATCAGTCATAAATACATGTCAGTCACCACATTCATTCATCTCGTTATACTACATGTATAGATAAAGAGTAGACACATGGAGAGTGTTATAAGCAAGTACATTTGATAACTCAGACTTAAGTTTTAGGCGAGAGCCGTACGGCGAAATTCCAATCATCCCTCTACCAATCAGGCAGCGGATTCTATTCTTTATGACCGTTTTACCTTTACTTAGAAAAGAAATAGAGAACGAGCGCGAATATAGGCAATAAAATTAATTCTACACGGAATCCTAAAAGTCACCAGTAAGATGTGTGGCAGGGGTCAATAATAAACCAGGCATGCAACATTAAAATGCTGTTGCTTTAAAGCTAGTTACTAATAAAAATATTAGATGATTCAAACGATATGAATACTTTTCACGATAGCTTCATGCTTTAAGTCATCTAAGCGTAAAATCCTCCTTTAAGCATACGCGAAGGTCTGCTACTCGTAAGAAATATAAGTTAGGGTTATATACAATAAGGCTATACTAAAGCCTACTTAGCGTACACAAATTTATTTCTAAGCGCCGTCGCTTCCACATATTCTGAAATTACATCCTCTGTGGGGAAAATAACATATAGATCTTTCAGCTTCACAGTTTATCTCTGGGATCTTATTTTCATGCTCTGTTCTTCGGCAGCGGGATGAGGCCAGCAATAAATTCTTAAAGTCATCGCGAAACAGTCTTGTTCCAATTTATGCAAGGGAGTAAATCTTTTTTTTTTGAACCTTCGCTCGCTTCGAGTGACTCCCAAATCATTTCCTCTAATGATCTAGCCATGCTGCTAGTTTTGCATTACAATGTCATATGGACCTACTTCCACTTCGCTTCACACGATCTATTTGAGAAATCAAACCAATTTCGCGAATCTAATGTACTATCAGCATATTCCAATGAGGTCTAATGGAATATTACAAATATTTTTCATTCTCTTTTCACCACAATACTCCTTTTACAATAAGTCATAGTTTCTCTGTTACCCGGTCCTCTTATTCAAACGTGTTAGTTTCACGAAAACGACAGAAATACTTGAAGAAAGGAAATGATTGGTATTTATTAATTAATGTTTTTACATATTTTCCCTTCCAGACAAACTGAATTTGGCAAGCGAAATTAATGGAAATTAATAAGCGAAAGTGCTCATAAAAGAGATGAATCTCTAGACCTCCGCTCTTCTACTGTAAAAGTTGAATGTCAACATTACAGCCGGCATACAACGTGCTAACGTGCTAGCTAATACTATATATCCTTTTTAGATTATCTACTTCGCGAAAATGTCGTAATTTCCATTTACAACAGTTTTTAAATTACTCAGAAATGGTCTTAGATGAAAATAAAGAAGCTCCAATATTTATCACACTTGATTTTCAGTGAATATATGATTTAAAGTGTTTAATGACGCATTATTACTAGCCATTGTTTACCAATCATGGCATGGTTTCCATGGGCCCAACTGGATAACACCAGGACTGAATCGACGAGCAACTGATACGGCTGCAGCTTTGCATTAATGTTCTTATCAACACCTTGGGCAAGGAAATACACACTTTTTGGAAACATTATTTCTAGATTTTCACTGGAAAAATGAATAATCAATAATTTAATTCAGTGGTGCTTTGGCACTATGATGCCGTTTTGGTATATAGTATGCACTAGGCCCAAGGGCAGCGATTAGAGTGCAGTAGACGGAATCTATATTTCATAATCAATGTGCATTATTTTTGTCCATTTTTTGCGAAAATTTCCTACTCAGGGATCATGTTTTTTTCAAATGATGGTTACTAAATTAGTGATTTACCATTTTTGTCTTCCTTATCTCAAAGATTTTCTCGAAATAAGAATTCTTACGATAACATTCACACCTCTGCTACCATACCTTAACATTCGTTTGCTTAACATTATTAGTGATTGCTTTAAGAAGCCTTTTAAACCAAAAATAGGGACTGAAACGTTAAATAATAATGTTTCTTTATCAGCGATTACCCATGATATCAGATTCTATGAAGTATCATACGGCAAGGGCGTAGTTATGTACTTCCGAAGTTGGATTGATTTTTTACGTGTTTTCACTTCATTGTAAAACGTCAACTATTGAGTAATGGAACAAACTAGCTCTGAGCACTTTTAATTATCCGGCAGTTTGTTGTTATTGGGACATCTGGCGCGATGAGCTATTCATAAAATCAACACTCCAATGAAGTAACCGTTTAGATCTGGGATTGATGACGCTCTTCTGCGCAGGCCATTTGGGATCTGTAAAACGGCAACGCATAGAATACAACATGATTTGATTTTAGCACGAAGGGCATCAAAACAAAAGTGGCCAAAGTTGACCCTTGTGGTAAACCGGATGACACTGTAGTCCGTGTAAGATTAGAATAAAATACTTCTTGTTTTACATCTGGGATAAGATCCAAGTTTGATGAGATTGGAAAATTTAAGCAAATCCTCTTTATTCCCAAAACTTTTCAGTTCCATCATAAATGATCATTAACGAACTATTCTCAAGTCTGTAATAAAAACAAAATGAGTTTATTAATTTCCCCGGATTGATACTGCAAATTCATGAAAGAGAAAATAAAGATAAATCACTTTCAACTGGTTCGTTTTGTATCCGCTTTTCTGATTTTTTTAAATATTTTCACTCACCAGTGGTCATACTATAGACTGCTATGACAAACACTATTAAGAATGTTGGTTGCTCTTTCGATATGGATACCTAACTTTGTGTTGGGGTGGCATAAACTTGTTTTTCTATCCCAGGCGGTTTCGCTGTATTTTTTTAAAAAAACAGTATTCAAAGAGGGGGGAGTAATTACGATAAACCCGTGATCGATAATTCATGACCCCTTATGTTTTCGGTTTCAGTCGTTGAGTCGTGTTTAAGGTGCTTTCCGGCTATGAAAACTTTTCCAGACAAAGGTGATTCTGGTCGGTTACTTGATCTAATAAGTCGATTTAGCAGCGAAGCCGATTCGACTTTTTAAATTTAAACACTGAATAAATATAGTTGTTATTGTGCACTAAAAGAATACTGTTCGAACAGGCCCAAAAATTGCTTAGTGATACCATAGCTGGGGTTCGAACCTCGAAATGGGCCTTTAAGTCAACATTGTAAATAGCCCCACTGCAGTCTCCTCGTCCAATCGCCGAGCTGAGGAATGGCGCTGAGTGGGATCTGGGTACAGCGACGGCACTGCGTTTGAAAATAGCCGCCCGCTCAAGACCATTTGATTTATTTTTAGCTGGTACTCATTCTCAATCATAGGACCCAATCTTTCCATCGCTTTAATTTTTGATTTTAAATTGCACATATAGAAACTTGACTAGGTCTATGTGGACCGAATATCGTTACACCACAAGGCAAAGAATAATTTATAACTTTTCGCAAATTTGATCCTCCTCTTATCTACGCTGCTCAGAAAAACAGAAAAGAGCAAATTGATGAAAAAAAATTAAAAATACCATATATAGACTAACAGTTGAAAATAGAAGAACTTGAAGAACACAAAAAAAGTCTAATGAGATGATTCACATGCGATTAAATCCAGGAAGGCAACAATGACGAATAATGCTACTAGTCATGTATTGGGAACACCAAAAATTTATAGACTCAATTAAATACCAAGGCGTAAAACTCAATTACGACTTCTCCTGGGTGAAACACATACGGGGAATGTGTCGACAAGCTAACAAATAATTAGGATTTATTGACAGAGAGGTTAATGTGATGAAAAGGTCAAATAGAAATGTTATCTGTCTCTGGTCTAGCCTCATTTAGAATATGCTGATATTATATGGGATACTCACGAAGTTGGATTAATTGCCGAAGTGGAACGCGTGCAGTGTAGAGGAGCTAGATTTTTAAACGTTGTAATGATAAACTTAGTAGTGTATCCAATACATATATTAGAGCAGCTAGGCTGGGAATCACTCTCGGTGCGAGGGTCAAATTACAGATTGAAGCTCTTGCATTAACTGGAAGGAGGTCTCTTTAGCAGCGATGTTGAAAATGTATTATCACCCCCATCCTACTACGATAGGAGACATCATGTTGATAAAATTAGACAGATTAAAGAGTAGAACAGATGAATGCAAGATGTCATTTTTTCCACGAACGATAATGGATCATAATAACATTGCTCGACCGCGGTAGGGTCATGTTCGTGTAAAATTATTCTGGTGTGTATTCCCAACTTCGCTAGTTATATTTAAATAAATAAATTTGAACCAATACTATTTTAATTAATATTCCAAAATGTAATGTAAATTATCTCCATTCTTCTGGTTTTGCTATCATATCTTTACGTTTACTAAGGTTTCTTTACCTCTCTGATGGTGTAGAAGGTTCAATTGTTTTAAAATATTCCTAGACCATATTAATTAATGAGAAGGTTTCTTTGATAGGAGGGGGACAGAGCTCACGTAATGAAATGTAATGATATAATTGACTTTGTAATTCCACTCACTTAGTGCTTGGCCCAACGACGTCTGAAATTAACACATAAGGATGGAGGGGAGCCATTCATTTCCCTGTGCTTCCTGAAGTTACCTCACGAAACTGGTACCCGAAAAATCACCTAGCTTGGGTGAAGCTGTGGTGTGTCCAGAGATAACAACCGGAATCTAATCCGGACCCTTGGGTCAGTAACCCAAGAATGTACCCACCTGACTACCTTGAGCCCGAAAATATAATAAATAATTGATATATATATATATATACATTCAAACACGAAATCCCGCCAATATATATATATATATATATATATATATATATATATATATATATATATATATATATATATATATATATATATATATATATATATATACACATACGTATACAAAAATTAATTGTACCTGGAGATGAAGAGGGACTTGATGTAGCGTAGGTCGCTGGATTTTGTGTTTTGTTGGGAGTCGCAAAATGTTCGTTTGGTGGTGGTATCCATCCAAAAACCTACTCTAACCGGTAGATTACCTTATAATAATACATATTAATATCCTCATGTTTATATTCAATACAACATATTTTCATCGAAATATTATCGTTTAGGAAGGCTTAAAATATTTTCTTTCCATTCCACTTGTCCTCTGATTCTTCCTGAAAATACTTTTTTTCATGATTTCCCTTTTAATATACTTTCCCATCTCTCATCTTGCTCCTCGTCTCTACTCACTATACTATCGTTGGCCATCGAAAAACTCCGAAGAAACAATTTTCATTTAATTAAGCACTAAAATCATGGTATTTTACCTTGTGTGCACCCATTGAGTGTCTTGGCTGGGCAGTGATTGAATATTCCTCTGATAAAGGTTTAACTAACGAAAAATATTCGAAAAAAAAATAATTCTGGAAATTGTAACCATATGCAGCAAAAACTCGATCTCTACTCAAATATTTTGGTGGAAAAAATATAAAATCTTCTTACGATTATAAGGAAACCAACCGCCCGCAAAAAATATTTTTCTCTTTACTTTCAAGTTTATTTATATTCAATTCAGGGCTTTTCCAGGTTTGTAAGAATTCCTAGATCGCTCTAAACCCTATTAAGTATTAATAGCATTAAATGCTGGGAATCGCTTCAATTATTAACCAATCAAATTATCATTCCAATCAATAGAGGTGATAGTTATTTAATAGTTGATCAAATAATATCCATAGCTAAAATTTAAATAGTCAATCAAGTTATTGGATTAGTAAGGCTAGGAATCACTCACGGAGCGGATGCTAATTTACAGATTAAATCTCTTGCATAGATTGGAGGGATGTCTCTTCAGCGGCGATGTTGTAAACCTATTATTACCACCATCGCACTACGGTAGGAGAGATCATGTCAATAAAATTAGAGAGATTAAGCGTAAAACAAATTTAAGATGCCATTTTTCCCACAAAAGATAAGAGATCAGAAGAGCTCTCACCGGCCGCGCCAAGGGGATAAGGTAATCTGGCCAAAATTAGTCTGGTGCGTGTGCATGTATGCATATATGTATGTATGTATATATAAACACAGATGTAGATTGTTAGAATATAGAGACACAAAGAAAGAGACACAATTTGTTATTTGACGTTTCGACAGCTCGGCTGTCATCTGAAGACGACAGCCGAGCTGTCGAAACGTCAAATAACAAATTGTGAGTGTCCTTTCTTTGTGTCTCCATTTTCTAAAAATCTACATCCGTGTTTTTATATATTTATGCGTCGCCGAAGAGCGTTCCATTTGGAAGATATATATATATATATAAAGTATCGCGGTAGTCCAGGGGTAGCGCGTTGAACTACTGACCTGACCGGAGGGCTCGGGTTCGATTCGATTCCCGGCTAAACCTCTGGGTACCCTCAGCTTCACCCCAGCTGTGAGATTTTTCGGCTACCAGATCTTCCTGGGGAACGAAAACCGGCACAGGGAAAGCCACTGCCCCCCTACCCTGATTTATGAATTTCACATTTCGTCGGGCTTAGTACGGAGGGGGGGGGGTGAACTTTACCATCACCTGACAAACCGAACTTCAGCTTATTACAGTGCTTATGGTTTCTATATTTTACTTACATTGATGATATGTCTGTTATTTTCTACACTTCTAAAGCCCTCGTAAGTGACATAAGTGAATGGGTGAACTCTGCCGTCCCTTGCTCAAAACGGCCAAATGGGAACAATAAATATACCAGGCTCATTTTTTCATCCGCGAAATCGCTGTACCTTTATCAAATACAGGCCACTAACTTCCACAGTGAAATCGTCGAAATGATCCAATCAAACCCAAGTACTGGATGAAAATACAGCTTAGTTTTCGACCCTGTACACAGTCAACGAGTCTTCATCAAATCAGTAAGGTTGAGAACCCTGATTTACCCGTGGTCTTTTTTCCCCCACTCTTCCAACGGGATGACGCGTGCCCGAAATTTGAGACGCGACGGCAGACGAAACATGTTTACGCCCGAGCAGACGAGATCGGATTACTCATGCCTCGTGTGCCATCGCCTCTGCGTCAAGAAATGGAAACTTAGTTTCAAAATTACTGGTGAGACTAAACTACTGGTTAAGGGTAAACTTCTGTTATGAAATGCCATTCCAGAATATTCTGGTAAATTGACAGAAAATATGAGTAGTTTTAGTCACATCCATATATCATAGCAAGATACATGGGTGTTCATGTATAATTTTAATGATTACAGTGATTACATGGACAAAAATTATTTGATTTTAATTATTAATTCATAACTATAAGCAGTAAATATCGCTATATTTTTGCTAAAATATTTAATTCCTTGATTACTTCATGGCGGCATATATTTATATAATATTTATCAGTGGAATGAATTTGCAATAGGTAAAAAAAGTTAAATTCTTCTACCTTTCTTTTGGAAGAACAATTCTACCTTTTCTAAAAAGGTAGAACTCTTGTATCAAAGTTCTAAAATCAATATTATGGTACTTTAATAACTGTCGACTCTTTAACGTAAAATAAACTTGATTATAAAGAATAATCCATTACTCAGAAAGATTTTGAACCCACTTTTTAATATTGGAATGGAAAAATATGTACATTCCATTTGAATATCAGCCATTTAACTGAGTTTTCAATTTGGAGCTCCTTGGAATTATGACAATTATCAAATTATCTGCAATGCTAGTATAATTACCGGCAATAGGTATGACATTTCAGGTAAAAAATTGTTTACGTAAGGTATCACTTAAAATAAGTTGCCGAGATTTAACTATCCTAATAAAAATAATTTCTTTTCTAGCTATTAAAGATGCAGGAAGAAGTTGGCTAATTAAACTGTTATCACTTAAAATAGGTCAATACCATAATTACCTCAACTTTACCTAGCTATATCATAAAGCTTATTACCTCCTTATTAGGAATGAAAACTTAGGGCTTTTTAAGAAAAGAGGTTTTGAGTAATCTCAAACATTCTAATTACCACCAAACATATATTTATCCCAATGCAGATTGTGTTCAACCCTATCCTCATGTATAGTTGGATGACAATCAGAGGATCTGGGAATTTCAATGTTTCCAATTAAATTTCAATTTAATGAGCATAAAACAGAAATGATAAAAGCAAAATTGACGATGCTCATTCCAACCTTACTAGTCACAGTTGGCTTATTAACATGCATTGAAATTTCAGTATACGTCCACACAACAATTTGGATTCCAGGAGTACTAAGCTTTACTAAGCTTACTAAGTACTAGTACTAAGCTACTACTAAGCTTAAGAAGTTTATGCAGATTTCAGGTGTATTAGACTGAATTACGGATTTTTTCTTCCTCCAACCAACACGGAGGAAAACCTTAAAACAGTCTAATTCAGTTTTCAATTTGTGCAATCAGTGCAATTTGTGTTTTTAACAAATTAGACGGAATTGAATGTCTATTATCTTGAGAATTTTGAGTGAATTGGGGTTTTCAGTATACTGAAGGAAAAATATGACTTTGGAGGCATTTAGAAACGTTCTTTCAATGATTATTTCTCTTTCAAAGTAAGAATCAGTAACTATAAAACCTTTCACATGCCACTTTAGTTTGAATTACACACCCATGTAATTGACTACTTCACTCAAGGGTTTTTTTTTAAGATTCGAATAGTGTGGTTCATGAAACAATAAAATGCAAACACTTGCATTATTTTTTCCAATCACTTCCCAAAATTGGGAAAGACTAATAAGGGATTTCCAAGCTGTTTTATTCTTGGTGCAATGCATTTGATTAAATGGAAACAGCTCCACATGGCCGGCTTAACAACTAACCCTAGGATTTTTGCTCTTTTAAATAGTCTTCTGGGTCGTCACATTAGAGGTAAACGTGATAGGTACTTTCGGTCGTCGCTAGTTTATTTTCCTATTATAAACATGCAGAATAAGCTGTACGAAGGCATTGAGACCTATGGAAAAATTGCCTTAGCCATAAAATTGATGTCTCAGGTTGTGTAGCAGTTGTTTAACGTGAAAACTTACAATTAAACAATGAGATATTCACTTAAAACAGTATTTTTCATTTGAAAAATTGCTTACCAACCGTGGTTTCAAGAGATAACCAACATTTTCCTTGAAAATGACAGCTACCAGTTGAAAACAATATTTGGTGCCCATGCAAATTCTTAGAAAAAATACTTAGGATCCAGGCAAATATTAATTTCTGGAATTTAATGAATATCCAACAACAGAAGAGCGGAATGCCAAAAGAGAAGAATTTGGCGTGAAACAAGTTTCTCGACTCACCGTTGGCAGAGGTCGCGGGGTTCATAGTGTGCTGGCCACACATGCCAGGCGCGACGCTGGGAGGGACGCCGGCGTGCCCCATCGATCCCGCTGGCACCGACGGGCCGGAATGGTGTCGGCCGACGGGCATCATCACCATTGGCGCCACGACGGGTAGGGCGCCCCCGGCACCCTGTGGCGCGTGGCCCGAGGGCGCCGGCGGCGAAGGCGTCGGCGACGAGCCGCTGCTCTCCGCCCTCGACGCCCCGGGCCCCGGGGAGTACGCGCTACGCACCAAGGCGGGGCTCGGCATCCTGTCATGTCGCTGCTGCTGAAGGCCGGGCCCGTCGCCGCACCCTCGCGGAGGGCCCTCGCCCCACATGGGGTTGGAAGAGGAGGAGGGAGTCTCCACCCCAGTCCCATCCATCACGGGGAGCATGCCCCTGTTGGCCTCGTCCTGCGCCTGGGCCCTTCGGAGGGCCGTCTGCATCGCCATGACCCTCTGCCGCTCGGCCGTAAGGCGGCACTTGTCGCACTTGCAGTAGCGGAACTTGCAGTATCTCTTGTGACCCTTGAGGGGGATTTTGAAGAGGTGATTCCGGCAGCGGGCGCACTTTGGCGGGGTCCTGGCCCCCTGCCCCGGTGACGGCGAGCACTTCTCGCCGCCGCCGGCACCCGCCATCGGCCCTGATGAGGGCCCCTGCGGCGTGGACTCCTGCTCCCCCAGCGTGCTGGTGGCGGAGGAACATGACGCTGAGACGGCAGCCGAGGGGTCATAGCCGTGGTCGTAGGATTCATTGGCGGCGAGTGGGGATTCTACGTGCGGCGATGATAGTCCGATCTCCGCCATGACGGACGTCTCCGATACCATCGAGCTTAGGTTGTCTTCTCCCTCAGGAGGGGCGAGGAAGGCGGATAGGACGTCTGCAAGAATTGAACGCCACCCCTCTCGGCTCGAGAGGGAACAATCCTCGCACGAGCGCTATGGCTGTGACGGAGGGGACACCAGTTTTTCCAGAACACCTCCGACTTGGGAGAGAGACGAATGGCCTACCGGCCCACCATAATTACACTCTCGCGACCATGCAACGGATCGCGACTCTTTCGAAACATCCTTATTAAAAGGAAAGAAAACGCACCGCGAGTGTCGGACACAACCAAAACAGCGGTGACCGCATCCACTGGCAAGTGTGAACAACGCGGGGTGGGGGGGGGGGCTGTGGGGGAATAGTCCAACACCAAGAGCAGGGTCACACCAGAACGTTCTCCTTTTAATCCACCGTAGTTTCACACGGCTGTCAGTATCGAAAGTTGCACTTACTCTTTGAAAAAGAAACTCGAAGCCACTGTCAGTCACGAGGGGAATTTCCTCCGACGGAGGGGAGAGACGGAGAAGGAGAGAGAGAAAAAAATTCAGTTACACCTTCCCCGTCACGACATATCCGGCAGACGACTCGCCCTGTTATGGTACAGACTTCGGCTGGGATGGAATCGGAAGAAGTCAATGCTAAGTGGGAAACAATCCAAAAGCATATACCCAATGCGGGAAAAAAGGGAATTCGAAAAGGGGAGGAAGAAACTCGACACACACACACACACACAAAACGGACACGCGCGCGATCTAAGAGGAAGGAACCCGCTCGCTCCAACTCCTTCGTCAACCGTCCGCTCTCTCAGTCTCCTGGCGATCTTGTGTGAGGCGAAGTTGAAACGCGTGGTTGGAGACGGGAGGGGAAGGCTTTCGTCTTGGTCGTCGTCGGCGGCGGCGGCGGCAGAGGAGGAGGAGAAGGAGCTGGAGGGTCTGCTGGTGGCGTGCGGTGGCGACTTTGTGAAGGGGGGGGAGGGGCGGTCGGTGTGGCGGTTGGGGGGAGGCCGGCTCAGTGAGTGGTGGGGAGAGGGAGGGGCGGGCAAAGGTGTTGAGTGAGGAGGAGAGGGGGGTTGGTGGGTGGTGTGCATCGGGAAAGAGATAGGAAGAAGGAGAGGAGCGCTTAACGCTGCCCGCGAAACCAAGACTTCCAACTTCAATGGGGCGGCTTGTTTTCAATTAAATCGACTGACCCGACGGCTACTAGAATCACGGGCCTCCTACTTACGTGGCGACAAGCGTTATCACGTCAGGAGAAGTGTAAAAGCGCCTAAATGTTAGATCTGCAAGATACCCTTACAGTCAGCGTTATGGTTTATCGCAGATTTTGTGGATTGCACTAGAGGAAGCAACGGACAAAATAATGTAGATTGAATGCTAGCGACAGAAAGGTAATTTAATTGTCAGACAACAAACAATTGTACACACAGCTTTACATGTTCGTGTTCATGTTTACATGTTACATTCCATTGTTTGACCGCGGAGGGGTCATGTTCGAGTAAAATTATTTTGGTATGTATTCACCCCCTGCCAAACACCCTGGTGGTAGCTTGCAGAGTGTATATAAAGAAATAAATGAATAAAAAATATATTAGCATGCACTAATAGGCTAATTTGTTCAGAAAATTGTTCCTAAAAGCGGCCATTGAAAAATTTTTAATCCCTTAACGGCCATGGGCACCTTGGTATTTTAAAACCTGTCGGTAATACAATATATGTATGTATATATACACATGTATACGTGTATACACACACACGCATATATATATATATATATATACATATATAAATATATATATATATATACATATATATATACATATATATATATATACATATATATATATATATATATATATATATGTATGTATATATATATATATGTATATATATACATATATACATATATATATATATATATATATATATACACACGCACACGTCCATTTCACCTTCTCGATTCTTCTCCACACCCGCATTTCAAAAGCCTCCAATCTATCCTGCTCCTGCTTCAAGCCAATTCTCCTGCTTCAATGACCAAGTTTCCGCGCCGTACATAGCTATGCTCCGTATTAAAGTTATAAAGAGTCTTTTCTTAATGTCCTTACTCAATGTACCCCTCATCAACTCCCTCCTCCTTGTGAAAGCCTCTTTACCTAGCGTAATTCTTCTCCTCACGTCTCTACTACTTTGACCGTGTTGGTCCAAAACACTACCGAGATGCGTAAACTGTTCTACTTGCTCTAGTTTTTGTCCTCCTATTTTAATGTTTAGCTTAGCCTTTTTCTTTCTAGGAAATCGCATAACCTTTGTTTTATTAATATTAATTCTCATCCCATACCTGTCGCACTGACTTTCCAATTCGCTCTGCAATTCTTGCAGCCCCTTGGCTGACTGACAAACTAAAGCTTGGTGATCAGCAAACCTAACTGATTTTACGAACGCCCCGCCCACGTTCATTCCTACCTCCAGTTCTTTCCATGCCTCTTTGATCATTTCCTCTGCATACAGGTTGAACAGCAACGGTGATAATGGGCAACCCTGCCTTACACCCCTTCCTAACACTGCCCATTCCGACTCCCCGTTTCCCACCCGCACCCGAGCAGTCTGAGACATGTACAGGTTGCGGATTAGCCTCCTTTCCCTCCAATCTTTTCCTATTATCTGCAATATACTCATTAGTTTTTCCCAATTCACTCTATCAAACGCTTTTTCGAAATCTACGAAACAGGCAAATACTTGCTGGTTGTGTTCTATATTCATATCGATTAATAATCTCATTACTGCAATGGTATTACGCGTACCTCTCCCCTTCCTAAACCCAAACTCATCATCCCCCAAGTAATCATTTGCCCTACTCTCTATCCTTTTGTTTATTATCCTGAGAACAACTTTAGCTGCGTGGGATATCAAACTTATTGTCCTGTAGTCCTCACATGATGTAGCCTTTACCTTTTTCGGAATAGGAACTGAAACTGATCTCACGAAGTCTTCCGGCCAGATTCCTTCCTCGTAATCACTAAGAATCAGCCCATATAGCCTCTTCCTCCCACATTTGCCTACACATTTCAATAGTTCCGCGGGAATGTTATCCACCCCCACGGCCTAATTTAGTTTCATCTCCCTTAATGCCATTTCTATCTCATCGTCTGGTATGCCTGGACCTAAGCTATCTTCCTCCACGTCATTTTGTTTTTTATGTCTAACTTTGCTGGTCGAAGTTCTTCACTATACAGTTCTTCTATATATTCCTTCCATCTCTCTTGGATCTTTCCTGCGTCAACTATTACCTTACCCGACTTATCTCTAACTGCTATCGTTGATCTCCCTTTCTTACTTCCCGATAAAGATTTAACTTTGCTGTAGAGCGCACCGATTTCACCCTTTCTCTGCAGACTTTCCATATCCTCGCACTGCGTCTTCCACCATGCTTATATGGCTTTATTTGTTGCCCGCCTCAATTTATTGTTCAATTCTTTTTACTTCATTTTGCCTAATTCCGTATTTACATTCTTCCATTTACGCCACTCATCCAACTTTGTATTCATCTCATCCGTGATCCATGGCTTCCTAGTCCTTTTAGCGTTAACGGTTCCAATAGTGTCTTTTGCGGCTTTAGACAACCCTTTCTTGATACTTTCCCATTTTTCTTCGATAGTACTTAGCTCTTTACCATCCTCCCTGATTTCCTCTACCGCCTGTTTGTAATCCTTCCTTTTCAAACCATTAAATGCTTCTTTTTTTTTTTGGGTAATCTACCGGTTAAGGTAGGTTTTTGGGTGGACACAACTACCAAACAAATATTTTATTACTCCTAACAGAACACAAAATCCATCATCCTACTCTATATCAGGTCCCTCTTCATCTCTGAGTACTTTCTTCCTCCCTTCATCCCGTCCAACATCCCTATCCTGTTCCTTCCCTTTCCTCTTTTGCCCAACATTCTACCCTCTATCACAGTCTTCAACATCCCACTGCCGGTCAATACCCCCTTCATCCACTTTTCCTGCCTCCACAGGATTTCTCCCAACAAACCCCTCTCTTCTCCCACCATACCAAGTACTTCCTCGTTTGTTTTCTTCTCTGTCCATTTCACCTTCTCCATTCTTCTCCACACCCACATTTCAAAAGCCTCCAATCTACGTCTATCCTCCTGCTTCAAAGACCACGTTTCCGCACCGTACATAGCTACGCTCCATATCAAAGTTTTTACGAGTCTATTCTTAACATCCCTACTCAAAGTCCCCGTCATCAACTCCCTCCTCCTTGTGAAAGCCTCTTTGCCTAGCGCAATTCTTCTCCTTACGTCCCTACTACTTTGACCGTGTTGGTCCAAAACACTACCGAGATACGTAAACTGCTCTACCTGCTCTAGTTTTTGCCCTCCTATTTTAATGTTAAGTTTGGCCTTTTTCTTTCTAGAAAATCGCATAACCTTTGTTTTCTTAATATTGATTCTCATCCCATACCTGTCGCACTGAATTTCCAATTCACTCAGCAATGCTTGCAGCCCCTTGGCTGACTGACAAACTAAAGCTTGGTGATCAGCAAACCTAACTGATTTTACGAACGCCCCGCCCACGTTCATTCCTACCTCCAGTTCTTTCCATGCCTCTTTGATCATTTCCTCTGCATACAGGTTGAACAGCAACGGTGATAATGGGCAACCCTGCCTTACACCCCTTCCTAACACTGCCCATTCCGACTCCCCGTTTCCCACCCGCACCCGAGCAGTCTGAGACATGTACAGGTTGCGGATTAGCCTCCTTTCCCTCCAATCTATTCCTATTTTCTGCAATATACTCATTAGTTTTTCCCAATTCACCCTATCAAACGCTTTTTCGAAATCTACGAAACAGGCAAATACCTCCTGGTTGTGTTCTATATTCCTCTCGATTAATAATCTCATTACTGCAATGGCATCACGCGTACCTCTCCCCTTCCTAAACCCAAACTGATCATCCCCTAAGTAATCATTTGCCCTACTCTCTATCCTTTTGTTTATGATCCTGAGAACAACTTTAGCTGCGTGGGATATCAAACTAATTGTCCTATAGTCCTCACATGACGTGGCCTTTACCTTTTTCGGAATAGGAACTAAAACTGATCTCACAAAGTCTTCCGGCCAGATTCCCTCCTCATAAATGCTACGGATCAGCCCATATAGCCTCTTCCTCCCACATTTTCCTAAGCATTTTAAAAGTTCCACGGGAATGTTATCTACCCCCACGGCCTTATTTAGTTTCATCTCCCTTAATGCCCTTTCTATCTCATGGTCTAGTATGCCTGGACCTAAGCTGTCCTCCTCTACGTCATTTTCTTTTTCAATGTCTAACTTTGTTGGTCTGAGTTCTTTACCATACAGTTCTTCTATATACTCCTTCCATCTCTCTTGGATCTTTCCTGCGTCAACTATTACCTTACCCGACTTATCTCTAACTGCTATCGTTGATCTCCCTTTCTTACTTCCCGATAAAGATTTAACTTGCACTGCGTCTTCCACCATGCTTATATGGCTTTATTTGTTGCCCGCCTCAATTTATTGTTCAATTCTTTGTACTTCATTTTGCCTAATTCTGTATTCATATTCTTCCATTTTCTCCGCTCATCCATCTTTGTAATCATCTCATCCGTGATCCATGGTTTCCTAGTCCTTTTAGCGTTAACGGTTCCAATAGTGTCTTTTGCGGCTTTAGACAACCCCTTCTTGATCATTTCCCATTTTTCTTCGATAGTACTAAGCCCTTTACCATCCTCCATGATGTTCTCTACCGCCTGTTTGTATTACTTCCTTTTCAACCCATTTAACGCTTCTACATTCCATTTTCTAACTCGCCGCCCCTGCCTTATCTTTTTGAAACGTACGCTACATTTCATAACAACTAAATTGTGGTCAGAGTCCGCATCCGCTCCCAGGAAGCTGTGCGAATTTATCACACTGTTCCTAAACCTATGTCTAACCAGGATATAATCTAGCTGATAAATTTCTGAGTCACCTGACATTTTCCATGTATACCTGCGTCTTTTGTGTGTTTAAACCAAGTTTATGTGATGACTAACCCCTGTCTCCTGCAGAACTCAACTGCTTTCTCCCCGCGGTCATTCCTCGTGCCTAAACCGTAGTCCCCCACCTCATCACCATCTCTTCCTTCGCCTACCGTCGCATTCCAATCCCCCATCACTATCAAATGTTTCCCTGCAGGAACACACGCGATTATGCCCTCTAACTGATCGTATATCCTATCGACCTCTTCTTCCTTATGGTTGCTCTGTGGCATGTATACCTGAATAATAACCAAGTTCATCGGTTCTGCTTTTATCTCTACTAGTAATGACCTATCCGTTACATGCTCTTTGTTGACTACGCTTCTTCCTACCTCTTCATTTAATACTATGGCAACCCCTCGTTGGCTCTCGTCCCCACCGCTGTATATTATTCTATACTTATCACTCCAGTAATCCCCGCTATCTTTCCATCCCCGCATAGACCTAAAATATCTATATTTCCCCTTTCCATCTCTCGTTTAACATTCTCCAATTTCCCTGTCCTCATCATTGTCCTAACGTTCCACGTTCCTATTCTAACTAATTTGGTCTTCTTCTCCTGCGTCTTCTGTCCTGCTGCTGCTGGTTGTCCCTTGAAAGGGTTTCGTGGGATGACGACCGCGGAAGCCTTGCCTCCCTCGCTGCCGGGCACGACACACGGCCGATTGGGCCGAGCCCCGTGGTTGCCAGGACTCAAAATATCTCTATTGTCCATCATATTTTTCTAGGGAATGATAATTGAGGTGGTTTCCCGTTGCCTTCCTCAATAGTGTTTTTTACGTGACACCATCACTTATTGGCCGCCCCACTGGGGTCAGACGCCATTGCAGCCGCCTCACTGAGGAACAGACGCTGCATTGACTACCTTTCGTCTGACTCCTAACCTTCGACCTATCTGGCATGGGTGACCCTACCAGGAGTAATTATTAATACTCCTGCCAGCACAGCTCTAGCGGTCATGGGAACGCAGAAGCCCTTCCATCACGTCAAGGTTGTAGTCCGGGATATATATATATATATATTTATATATGAGAATATGTAATACATATATATATATATATATATATATATATATATATATATATATATATATATATGTATTACATATTCTGATCCCTTATTGTTCACGTAAAAAAGGACCTCTTAAATCTATCTGTTCTCTTTTAAGCTCATTTTAATTTTTTAATTTTTGGGAAGAAAAAAAATCCGGTGGTGCCACATCAGTGTAGTAAGTTTCCTGGGGCGAGATACAAGAGATCAAGAGGGACTGTCATAAGAGGAACCATATATTCTTCCGGCAGCACCTTGTGGGTCGTCTTGGCCCGCCCCTATCTCCTGGATAAATCTTCGGAAAGAATGCGATGCACTGTAGGTTTATGGAAAATTGCACTCTTCGACTAACATTCTGACACTCGGGCGTTGATCGGAATTCAGCATTTCTCTCCAGTTCTGCACATTTTCGGCGCATTGTGTATTGGACGGACGCCCAGGGCGTTCCTTGTCGTCAGCCTCCTCTCTACCCTCCCGAAACGTCTTCTACCAGCGGAAAACCATTCCTAGGGGCAATTATCATGGCCTAAGAACCGGATTTTCCGAACTTAACATTAATTTTTATCGCGTATCTTTATCCCATGGAACGTGGCATCGTGAATTCATGACGTATGCCTTTAACAGGGGTCCAGTCTAGCAGCGATCCGCACGCTGTTATGCCATTCAGGCAACTGACGCGGGTCGCGGTTCTTTTCCAAGCCCGCCCACCACCTTTCCTGGTACATAAAATTATAATGGTAGCTACCATAGTTTTTGGAGCTTGATGTTGATATGGGGAAAATAATTCTAACTTCCATTTCACGAACAAGTTATCTCTGTGATTTTTTCTTTCTGTCCCTCTTTCTAGTCATCCCATTCCATTGAGGCCAAAATGAAATTTGTATTTAATTTTTTATTTTCCAATCTATTTTGGTTATATATCTCGAAATATGTTGAGGCGGGGAAATGATATTTAATATTTGTTCCCGTCAAGTTTTGGGCATATATGTGAGAATATTTTGTCCAAAACCATTTTGATATTATTTTAGTAAATAATTTGTTTCTTAAGTCTGTATAGTTTCAAATTTTTCTCTTGTCCACATTGATTCCACGTTATTCTCAGGTGAGGTGAGTAATTTTTCTTTTTGATGGGACTGTATATAAATAATCATTACCCTTTTCGTAACTCATGCAAACAACTTGGGAGTGAGTATTAAGTGGAACTACATGGCGAAAGTTGGAGGTGATTTGAAGAATTTTGAGATTTTGAATTGATGATAGTAATTGGGTATTTCCCTCCTGATCTCTCTCATGAATGCTTGCATGCCGAGCAGACTCCTTGGAGTCTTATTGAGAATGATTGAACTGCAATAAATTAACAATCCAGATGCGGGACGACAGAAGGCACTCTAGTACTGAAATACCTTTAAAGGCGTGACGCGTTGGTGCATATGCTGATCACCTCCGCCATTTTAAAACATTAAGCAAGTATTTTAAGCGAACCAAGTTTCCAAATGGTTGAACTCATGCAATTAATGTAATCTGTTGAAATCAATGAAATCAACATATATTAGATTCCGAATGCATTTCCTTTTTTTCTAGACATCACTACTTCTGATAAATACATACCAATGTATGTATTGGAGACATATAGGTTTTCATACAGAGAGGTATTGAGGATTTGTGGGAAAAGAGTTACCTCCTAGCAAACATAACGAAATAACAGTAAATATAGCCACACTCTTTGGTAAAAACATTGGTTCGTAAAGCAATTAGTGAATTTTTGTTCCAGGAGATTTGAAAATAGTTTCAGCCATCTCTTTCTTACTTAACCAAATTAGTCTGTAATAACAGTTCAGACCTATGGAGACACTCCAACAAGGCTCATAGGGTCCTTGAATTAATGATAAAAATGTTTGATGTGGCTGGAAATCAATTACTGTATTATGTGGGCCTATACACCTGGAATAAGAATAAGGAAAATAATTTGTCTTTGGCCGTTGGGTACCTTACGGAAGAGCTCGCATGTCACAGACGATTTCGAGTAACAATATGGCCAGAAAAGAGGGAAACCGTGTGCTGAATCTATTGTACTGATCACGCTTAAGGGAGCCAGCGCTTTTAACTCCATTCCGAAGATGTAAAATGTCATTTCCAAAGGGACGAGCCGTGTCAAAAGGTGATCGGGATGTCGCTGTATGAAGGGGGAAGGTAGAAAGGAGGCAGGGAGGAGGAGTGCGATGGTGGGGAAGACGAGCCTTGGAACGGAGAATAGGACGGAGGAACGAGGGAGGGTCTGGACCGCGGCGGAGAATGGGACAAGCCGAAATCTCAGAGCATGCAAGTGGCGCGAGAGGATCTTTGCTACTACAACGATCTTGGACACACCGCTGCGATAACGACATTAAAAGATCCATTCCGGACCCACGACTACCTGCATATTCAAGCAAGGTAATAATGAAATGCTCACGCACTGATACCCATCCTGTAAAAAATAATCCATTGGCAAAACATTGCTCATCTAATGACAAGTCACACTCGGTATCCTGGATGCATTCATTAAGCAATCTAGATTCAGTGAGATTCAAGATTAAGAACTTAACCAGTGATCAATTCCAGCACAATGACTATCGAGTCGATCTAGTGATACCACCAGGCTTAATGTCTTATGATTTTAATTTATATATGTTGTTCACAGTCTCATATATATATATAATGATCATTAATCAATGGATGATATTCATCTTAAATAGATTCTGGACGGTCACCAATAACTAAAGTATGCTCGTGTTAATTTACTCTTGCACACGCTATCATATATCCTGCTTCATACGCTCTAGAGGTCGTTCAGCAAGACAATTCCCTTGCATCCTCTTCCCTTCTTGACCAACACTGACCTTTCTAACACGGGTTCCAACGTCTCGCCACCTCATCCCCTTCCATTTCTAGCCTCGGATTGACACCCGGGATTTCACCCGACAACTTCCTCTCTTCTCCTACATTACAGGTATTTATAACGCCTTCAATAGTCTTTCTCTCTGTTCAACCTATGTACTTATGTTCTACATAATTTAAAACATATTGACTTTGATTTGTGCTTTATTCCAACCGTCCGTGGCGGTTTATGCGGATTTCCCGTCTACTGTAGCGAATGCTGGAACATTTTCGCAAGTGAATATAATTTTTAACAACCGAGACTCGCATCCTATTGATAAATGCATGCAATATTTCCACACCCGAGCCCTAAATCGTTTTTATCCTGTAGCAGGGCATTCTTCTCTGATGTTACGTTGCATAGTTTTGTTTTGCACATGTGTATATTGTGTTTGTCGTATTTTTATTTTTGAAGCGTTTCGGTGGATAGCTTAAAACTTTATTAAGTGCATTTTGAATACATGTATTCACGATGTACTTGGACTGCGGAAAAATTGAAACAAAGTGATCGTTTTTGGTATACCTACGTGAAATTTGAATACATGCAACCTTCAATTTTACTTGAGACATTCATTAGTTTAGCTCGCGATTTTAGGAAACAAGCCATTTTGACTTTGCAATTTTTTATTCAAATCACATTTTTTTCTCTTTAACTCCAAGCTTCCAGGTTTCTATAAATTAAAATGTAAATATTTCATCACTATTCTAAATTAATAGCCTTGTCCTAACACCAGGAAAAAAATCAAAAGTGTTTTTAAAAAACTCTCGAAAAAAGTAACGCAGACATTTTTTGAAGCCCTACTGCATTGCTTCAATTGAACAAAACTCCTATTAACTTTTTTTACAGTAAGAAATCGTTTTCGATTATCCAATATACTCGTATATACATAGGTAAAGTAACAGAATTTGCTTTATTTGTCTAAAAATAGCATCTAATTTCGTTTTATAGAAGTGTTTTGCCATAAATCACTTTTGGAACAAAAACAATTTAAATGATAAAACCGCAAAATTAATGTTTCTGGAAAGTTTATTATCTTTTGTACAAATTTTGAAATCGTGTTACTATTGAATTTTAATTCCTTTATCCCTCTTTTTCCGTTGAGAGTCGAGTAGTCCAGGGGAAGAGCGTAGGAATACCAGAGGACCCGGGTTCGATTCTCGGGCTAGTCTACCTGGGCGCACTGAGAACCACCTAAGCATTGTGATTTTTTTCGGGCACCAAATCTGCCAGGCAAACCATATCCGGCACGGGCAAAAAAACTGCCCCCCCCCTTACCCTCTTTTGTGAATCTCAGTCCTTCGCAACGCTACTTCCGGGCATGCAAAGAATTGGGTGGACTATGATATCACCTTCCTTTGAATTGATTACTGTGCTTGTGGTTTCTCCCTCTCTTATCGTGTTTTTTTACTTCCTACTTTCAATTCCATATTCCCTGGAATTCTAGAATTTATTCATTACTAATCCCGCTTATTATTTTTTTCATTGTATCGCTTTGCAAAACGCAATACAATTAAACGATCTACGCACGTAATAAAAACTATAGTTGCCACAACTTCTTTCTCCGCAGCTATGCTTAAGGTATTTCAGTATTAAAATGTTCAAATGAAGCCGAGGAATTCAACATAAATTAATTATGAACACTTGATAAAAAAATTGCCATAATGCAGTGATAGTGATGAATGATCACTTCGAATGTCATATAATTTTGTTATTTCAACCGTTGTCACCAATCTAAATTTTTAAATGATTAATTAAAACTTCCTCAGCAAGACCTCCCTCAGGACCCGTTTCGAACTTTTTATGCTTCTGTCATTTTTATTATTCCTTGTATTGTTTTACGGCATATTTGCATAAGCCAACATCATATGTTTTCAAAAATGTCCACACTCCTTTCCAACTCGATAGCTGCATTACTCTCTCATTCGTCTCTTCCATAGGAAACTCAGAAGTGTACAGTTCATTCTACAATACCTCACCTTCCCTCTCTCTGCCCACCTTTTTCAACGGAACATTCAGCAGTTAACACACCAGCGTTCAGAGCATCACATCTTCCTTAAAACTCATTTTCTCCCCGAATCCACTTTTTCAACTACAAAATATTGGTCTGCTCCTCTTTCTCCACCTCTGGTTGCCCTTCACTTTCAGCGCCACAACGGTAAAGTGTCCTTCGCTAACACACTCAGTCTCTCATAATATGCGAACATATGATCTTAGAGTTATCGTTATATAATTATGATTAAAACTCATATGCGCAGATAGGCAATGTCAGGTGGCACACAAGTCCCAAGCATTACAATCAAACTTGCCTTGGTATGGGCAAGTTCAATTGCAATACTTGGGACTGACTGACAATAACATGACATCACAAATCCAATCAATATCACATAAGATTATAAATAAAATCAGTCAGAAAAAAATACACTTAAAGGAAACTTACAAACACCAATCTCTAATACAACAAAAGAAAAGAAAATCCCCATCTCATTAACATCAGTATCTCAATCAACAAGAAAAAAATCAAAACAATGCTGAAACATGCAATTTTACACAACTCATCAATTAAATTATTACATAAATTGTTTACATCTTTTCTCAAAAGTATTTAAATTATCCTTCTACTATGAAACAAACTCCAATGATTTATTTTATTTAGAACGTATTACAATTATTTCGTCAGGGTCACACACATTCAAATCTTTTCTCAATTTGCCCCTTGAACTCATCCCTCGGACTTAGTTTCGCCATCCAATGGCGCGCAGGAAGCTATTTTCTCAAGCCTTCGAATGCCCACCTTCATGCAAACTAAGAAAAATCTCGGAAACTCTAGCTTGAACCGTCTTGAATAAATCTTGACCCCCCCTACCCTAAAGCATTTTCCGAAATCCATGCATTGTTCGCTCCTGGCCGCCGTAGTAGACAACTTGGACATCGTCACACCCTTAGCACTTTCCTTCCCAAATTCACTGGACATTCATTCCTCTAGCAATGCTTTCATTGAACCATTAGCCTTCTATGTCCACCTCTAACATTTCTTTCACCATCCATCCACGAACCATTGCCTAGTTTTAACTCTTTAACTCTTACTATTTAATCTATTTTAGATTTCGGATTTTATCCATGGCTAAAAAAAGTACGAAGACGTTAAATAATAATGCTCCGGCAGATAATTATGTAGCCATTTAAAACCCTTTGAGTTCGATTCTATGCGGTAATATGCATTGGCATAGTGACATGTTTTGATGTAAGCATAATGGACAAATGAGAGCTAAAACTTCCTCTGAACACAATAATGAATATGGGTGAATAATGAGTGGCTGAATAGTTTATTGTTGAAATTATCTAGTTACCAATATCATATGTTTGGGTAGAAAGCTCTAGTATCACTGAATTTCTTCAGTCGAGTAAGATTATTTCAAAGAATTATCAAATATATGCTATCTTGGAATAAAGCTTCAGTGTCTGTAATTTCTTCTATCAAACGCGGTCAAGTTAAAGAATAAGGTTTTATTTTGACAGACTTCATAAAAATTGATATCTGGAAAATATTTTTGATAGAAAAATTTCAAAGTACTTTCCCAGACCTGAAATCACAGGCTTCTCTCTCTCGCTGATTCCTCATCTTCGGTCTCGAAGCCACCAGACCATCGAATTTCACTTCCACTTTTCTCATGTAAAGCGCACTCCACTTCCTACTTTCAACGAGGTTAATAAGGCCAAGGGCTGGATCAGCGTGAAGGCAGGGAGGAATGCTAAGTATTGGGACTTTATGGTAGTCAATCGTCAATTGGAGAGTTTCAACGAATTGATAGTCGTGATGGATATTTAGCTAAGGTTGGTAATGGCAATGCAAGACAATAGATTTATACCGACGCGTATTTAATTAGGTACAATATATATCATAGGCAAACCTTCTGCGTGTATTAAAATTAAATAAAAAGAATCCCTGCGCGTAAAGACTCAGTCAAAAAATACCGTTTCTGACCTCTGAAGGTCGCCAAAAACGATAAAATCTCAATTCGACCAAAATATGACACACACCTCATAAGATGTACATCATATTTTGTTCGCAGGTTTAGATAAATGAAAATAAATCATGGATTTTAGAAATAAATGATAATTGACAATTGTAATTGCCACTAGAGTTAAAAATACTATAGTGGAAATCACAATTGTTAGTTGTCCTTTATCTCCAATATGAAAAGTTTACACAAAGCCTGAAACTATATACGGTTCGTTGTGAATTTTAACTTACGATATCTAAATAAAGTTGCTTTCACGCTATTATTTCATCACAGAGGTTGATCAATAGACGACTTAAATACTATTATTTGAATAATTTTTCATACCAGAATATATATTTGCTTTGGAGTGTCTTTTACTTGTGTAGGGCCAGATGAATCCAATAGGATAGGAATATTATGAATCAATACTAATATATAGGCACCAGTATCTATTGCAATTTTCTAACAAACGGAACTTTGATGGCTCGGGCAGGAATCATATCGCTAGCAGGCATCTTTATCCCTAACCGAGATTGTTAGCGGTCCGCAATCTTGGGCAACGGAGCCTATTTTTTCAGGTGAGAATGATCTTCAGCTGAATACTGCTAACATTATTGATACTGAGATGTGGATGCTTAATATTTTAAAACTATTTTTTGCCACAATGGCCCAGGCCATTTGAAATTTAAGAGTCGATGATTAGCTAGGACAAAGATATTGAGTATCCTCAGCACCTACTGGAACTCTACTGGTCAGAAGCTCTAGATGGCAGTGGTACCTATGCACCTATGACTTAGTGTCACCTTTGCACAGGGAATTCGTTTGTAATAGTGGATGTGTCTCGATACCAGGGAATCGATACCGACCTCATCGTCTCATATGCATTAATGGGAGGATGAGGTGGCGTTCACATGGTGTGTGAGAATGTGGACATAAGGAGCAAAGAAAGGAGGACAACTCATCATGGGGCAATAACGACGACAGGGGCGGAGACTCGAGGGTGTAGGGAATGTATTTTTCTTTTTTTTCGGCGAAGGGTGGCTTCGAATGCTGACGGAGAGAGGGAGGGGGTTCCGTGAGGCGTAAGGGGTGGTGAATGCATGGCTGCTCGCTTGCCTGCCATTTTATTCTTTTGACGAAGTTTTACGATCCCGGGATTCCTTCTCCGTCTCACCCCCCCCCCGCCCCTCTCGTGTCCCCTCCCTAGTTCGTGCAGGGGATTTCACGACCGCACCATCGCTCCCTCTTCTCCTCCGCTGCTCCCTTTCTTTTTTTTATTATTTTTAGACAGCGCATTTCACGATCTTTCCGTCCTCTCCCTCCCTCCCTGTCTTGTTTCTTAGCCGTCGCTAACCATAGGAAAATTATTGCCGTCATCGTGCGTGCATTTTTTTTCATGCGGAACTTTTATAAAGCCCTGGTTTTAAAGCTCGTCTACGCGTTGGAGCCGACCGACGGTCCGGTGACAAAAAAGTTGAATGTTGAATCGCGGAGAGCAAATCATGGGTGAGTATTGCGGAGCTATATAACTTCGGAGGCAAGTAGTTAAAAGTACCACAAGTTCGGCCGGCTGGAAGGGATGAAAATGCACATTTCGTCTACTCTTCCGCATCTTCGCTCCACATTATGATATAGGGAACTCAACGGGTTGCGTGAAAATGTACAGACGAACTTGAAAGCTCCGGAGAATATGTAATATTTCTTTGTATATAGTGAAATATAAACTTTTAGTTACCTCAACTCCTCCTCCCGTGGGAGGAGTAAAAAGATCATGAGCGTCAAGTTATGACAAAATTTACATGGGATTCGGAGTTTTTAGAGAATAATATTTTATGAGTATTTGGACGACATATAGTTTACTCAGGCGAAGTTTTTCAATCCCAAGGCACTACATCACAGTTAAATTACTGATTTTATATGCTCGATAGAATTTTATAGAATCGATATATTATCTGTTTCAAACTTGGATCTAGTAGAAGTGACGTTAACACCTACGTTAAAAGGGTTGGCCTGCTAATACGTACGGTGAAGTGTGACTGATTAATGTCATTTTATTTTATATCAAGTTATTGACAGATAATAGGCGGGTGTATTGGCATGTACTAGCTTGTTACACCAAGGGATCCAATTTGAATCCCGGAGGAAGTAGAATTTTTCAGAGTCAATATCCCGTTCCCTAATTGGGTGCTACGTAGAGAGCATTTCAACGGGTGTATACCTTCCTTTGATTGGCACGTTTAAATGCGTGGCCAACAATTGGCAAGAAGGTGATAGTCGGCATCGAAACCGGTTGCAAAAAAATGTATATTTTGTGGGAAAGCAATTTTTTTTCTACCATGACATGCATTTGATTATTGTTCTTTCCTCATCTATTCCTTTCAACTACCTCCTCAAGCCTTCCTGCCTTATACATTCATTTTACGCTGCAAATTCTCCTTCAAAACAACATCCAGAAGGGTTGAACTCTTCTGCTTTCTTTAAGTGGTTCACTTTTCGCAAGAATATGAAAACACTCAAGATTAAGAACTTAACATTTCTTTTTGGAAGATTAATTGGACTGTCCTCAGCTACCATAACCTGCAGTTTTTCCAGCATTTCCTTAGATATTCTATACTTTTTGCCCAAAGTATAATGCCATTAGCGAATCTGACGCATTTTAAACTCTTCCCTCCTTCATCTCTTTTTCAATATTCCGAGATCGTTTTTTTCTGATTTACTGCAAACGAATTGTCTCGAACCAATGATTCTGGAGCGTAAATATGTGAACTCAACTCAGATCTTCTCTCGTAACTCTAAATATTGCAAAGTGTTGAATAATGCGTGTTTTATGATTACGCGGAAAAAAGCGCATGTGTTGAAAAATATAGCTGAAATGCCTAATGCGTAATAAATCTGCAAGGGAGGATGATTATATCGGATATAGTATGAGGAAAAAATAAAATACTTGCACTGAAGCAAAATTGGGGTGAGTACATGAGGCAATCAAGGCGGTGCCCAACTAACTGCTTATCGGATTACTTCGGCGTTACGGAGAGAAATGAGGGCACTGTAACTTAGTGTTATATTTTAGACATTAAATTTATACTTTTTAAATCAATAAAAGTAAGGGCGCGAAACCAATTTGTAAATCAATAAGAAAGCTATTTGGAGAAACGTAAGTGGAACCAATTAATCACGTGATTACGTTCCAATATTTAATACTAGATATCATAATCTTCCATTAATTTTGACGTAAAATTAGGTAACGGCACAAAAAATTAATTGCATATATCTGTTTTCATTCCCATTTATTAATATTGGAAAATATCCTTTAATCAGAAGGCTTTTTAACTTACACCTAAATTACTTTGTTAAGCACTCCGTTGACTTTGAGTAATCCTGTCCTTTCATTAATTATTCCAAGAAAAATACGTCGGAACTCAGCTTGTTCCACCATGGCTTGGCAAAGACCACGCGAGTCATGTTCGAAAAGAACAAAAATAGGAAAATAAGTAGTCCCAGCAAATCTGTTCATTTTGCATATTTCCATTAATTTCGCATATCATGATATCTTGTAATCGCCATTTACTTAGCTTTTGGAGTCACTGGCGACGCTCCTGTTCCCGTGTCATCAGCAGAAAACACATCGAATAATTTTTCTCTTACAATATCTTCACAGATTCACTGACTTCGCATAAAATATTCTCCATTATTATATTTCATTGAGTATTTATCTTTCGTGTGTTAAATTCTTGGTGCATACTTCTAAAATGGTCAATACCTACTTTGATTAAGTGGTGAGATCAAAGTATTCATTCGTAATTCTCTAAGATAATGGCATAGATAAGACGATTCATTCTTTTTTTCCATTTTCATGTCGTTTCTGCATGCATACAGGTGTGTAGCTTAAGTGGGGAAGTTTGGCTTGTAAAATATACATATTAGAAGCACACCTGGATATTTTAAAAGAATATTGTAGTAGTCTGCAAGTCACCACAAGGGTGTGCGGCAGGGGGTGAATATGCACCTGACAAATTTTGATCAAAATATAAACCCTGCCACGGTCCGATAACACTTACCCGGAAAAGACCTGAAGTATCTTATGATGCTCTTGAGTTAACTTCATCTATGAATACCCTTTGTATCCGACGATTCCAAAAATATTTAATCCAACCTAGGATATTTTTATCTATGCCATATGCTTCTAGCTTTGTAAGTACGAGGGTAATCCCAGAAGAACCCGACCCAACAAAGAAAACACAAAAGTTTTGAAAAAAATGTATTTATATTTCAACATAATCTCTTTTCAGCTCTATACACTTATCCCCGCGATGTTCAATAAGTTTGATACCCTTGTTGTAATAATAACTGTCTTGCTCCTCAAAATAGCCATTACCTGTCGAAATCACCTCTTCACAGTTGGAAAATCTTTGACTACCATTTGACGACCATTTTTTCAAGTTTGTGAACAGAAAATAAACTGGGGGGGCTAACTCTGGAGAAAAAGGTGCATGAGGTGGCAATTTAAACTTTAATTAATTAATTTTGGCAATTGCAATGATGGATTTGTGTGCTGGTGCATTGTCTTGATGAAACGACACTTTCTTCTTAGCCAAATGCGGCCACTTTTGGTTGATTTCTTCACCCAAACGTTGCAATAAGTTTGCATAATACTAGCAGTTGATAGGTTTTCCTTTTTCAAGATAGTCAATGAAAAGGATCCCACGCGCATCCCAAAAAACTGATGCCATGACCTTGCCTGCAGCTGACACGGTCTTCTCCTTCTTTGGAGGCGGTTCTCCCTTTTGAATCCATTGTTCTTTTGTCTCAGTTGTGAAGTAATGGACCCATGTTACATCCATGTTATTACACGGCGCAAATATTCTTCATTGTTACTGTGAAACGTTGCTAAACACTAAATTGAAGCATCTTCACGACACTGGTTTCGCTCGAGTATGAGTATTCGCGGCACCCGTCTTACACACAGCTTTCTCACGTCCAAATTTTCAGATAATATGCGATGTTCCACACTTTTTGAAATTCCTACTATGTCTGCTAGCCCGCGCGTTATCAGTCGACGATCATCAAGTGTAACTTTGTGGTTTTCTTCACCGTTTCTAGCGTCGTCACCTCATTCGGTCGACCAATGCGATGCTCGTCTTGACAGCTCGTACGGCCTCGTTTAAACTCTGCTAACCAATATTTTGTTGTTTTGAATGAAGGAACAGACTCACCCAGAGTAGTATCCAGTCCAGATTTTATATTGGTGGGGCGGAGGCTTTTCAAATAAAAGTATTGTATCACAAATCAATGACCAATTTTCTCCATTTTAACAAATGCACTGAAAACGTTCACTATTGATGGCTGCCAAACAAATACTAAACAACGTAGAGTCTTCCAACTTGAAACATATGCTTTAATGATTACATTATTTCTAATACAGTAATATTTTTCAAACAATTACCGCCATCTCTAGGTCAGGCCGGATACTTCTGGGTCTTTCCATGTACTTTACTACAAAGTACTTTGTTATTAATATCTAAAAAACCGCGCCCACGGGAACATTGCTCACTCTCGAAATAAGATTATCATGCACATGAAGCCTGGACGATTTAATAAAAAATCAGCACGTTTTTGAAAGGGTAGATCCTGCGAGAAAAAACTTCTTTATTCCATTGACTCCGTAGTCACTTGTAAGATACATGCATTTATTCGCCGACAATGCAGTGGTCTACCGTGATATCCGTGATCTTGAGGACACAGCAGCTTTGTAAGATGACCTTATTGCTAAACAACGCTGGTGCGACACTTGGCAATTAGAAGTTAACTTAAAAAAGTGAATAGTGATGAATTTTTGGAAAAAGAGCAATTCCCACCCGAACGCCTACTGCATTGGGAACACCGAAATAGAATGTGTAGGCTCAATGAAATGCCTAGGCCTCTACACTCTCACGATCTCTCCTGGGTGAAACACATACGTGGAGTTTGCGGAAAAACTAACAAAAAATTAGGATTTATTAGAAGAATACTCGGTAAATGTGATGAAAAGGTCAGAGAGAGATGTTATCTTTCGCTAGTTAGGCCTCATTTAGAATGTGCTGCATGTATATGGGATCCTCACGAAGTTGGATTAATTGCCGAATTGGGACGCGTGCAGCGTAGAGGAGCTAGATTTGTAAAACGTTGTTATGATAAACTTAGTAGCGCATCTAAAATATTAGAGCGGCTAGCCCGGGAATCACTCACGGAGCGAAGGTTAAATGACAGATGGAAGCTATTGCATAAATTGGAAGGATGTCTCTTTAGCAGTGATGTTGAAAATATATTATTACCCCCCATGGTACTACGGTAGGGGACATCATGGTAGTAAAGTTAAAGAGATTAACGGTAGCACAGATAGGTTCAAGGTGAGATTTTTTTCCACGAACGATAAGGGATCAGAATTAAATCGTCCGAGCACGGTAGGGGTAAAATTATTCAGATAAAAATTAGTCTGGTGTGTATTCACCCCTTCCACACACCCTGGCGGTGGCTTAATGATTACTAAAAATAAAAATTTCTCTTTAATCTTTCTCAGTTAACGTTTGGTGAAATTGAATACCAAATATTCACACTTTCAGAATTGAATTCAAGCACCTTTTCTTTTATTGTATTGACCAGATTACGTTGTTATAGGTGAACACTCGAAGCGTGGTAAATTTTCCGATCTGCAGATAAAAAAAACCATAAACACAGTAATAAATCAGAAGGTCAGTTTACTAGGATGTGATTGAGTTCACCCAGTATTAAGCCTGACGGCGTATGAAATTCACGCATTTAGGGTAGGGGGGCCAGTTCCTTTCCCTGCGCCGCTTATGGTTTCCCAGGAAGATCTGGTACCCGAAAAATCACATAGGTTGGGTGGAGCTGCAGGTGCCCAGAGAAGCTTGGGAATGGAACCCGGGCCCTCCGGTCAATAGCCCAAAGCTCTACCCCGGGACTACCGCGACCCACCAATTTATGATAGCAATGTATGCATCATAAAAGGTGTTATGCCTATGCCAACCCCCCGTATAATAAAATCAATTTTCAATTCATAGAAATACTCCCTGCTAATTGGTAACTTAGGCAGAGTAGATGGTGGAGTTAAATTAAATTTAAATTTAAAATACCATTTCCATTTTCATCTTCCTCCTGAATATAACTCACAGATAAGTAACAATGATGACAAAATTCCGTGGCGTTTTTTTAATTATGCTCTCAAAATATTTAATTTAAATCAAAATGCCAGGGAAAAAATGTAATTATCATGAAAAATGTTTCCGAAACCACTCTGTCGCATGACTAAAAACTTGCAATCATATCCACTTCTTTTCCGAAGTTACTTTTTTAGCACTTTCCCTTCAAAAAAAATATCGATGGAATACTCGGTTTGACGAAACTTTTGAACGTAATGATATTTAAGAACAACATTTTCATCTCTCGATCAATCTGAAGCGGATTCGAAGAATTCTAGAATGGTACCAATGGGTGTCGCGCAACCATCAATACGATTCTGATCAAAATTGGCCCCATTATATAACACCGCTTCCGTACGCGGCGGCATTTGACTCTATCAATATTAAGCCTTTCCCATGCGAAACATGTGGCGAGGAACGGATATCACTCCTCTCGCTCGTGCCCCGAAGGCATTGTGTCCCGTAGAGGAGGAACCATTAGGTTTTATTTCAAGGTAAGCGAGGCGAGGCAGCAGGTGTGTCACAAGCGCGTGCAGTTCTCCTTTCCAGCTAATTCGTTCCCCTCAATCATCAGTAAAAAGTAATTTGCCGTGTTGAACACACACAATTTTTTACGGATCATCTTTCTACAGACAGAATTCGTCGAATACGATGCTTACAAAGTTACCAAATTCGGCCGATTACGCTTTTTTCCCTTAGTTGTCAACTTGCTTGACGACTTGCATGTCATACTCCTATCTACGCTCACGCGAGCAGTTTCTTCCTCGTAGCGTTCATTTTTTCTTCTCTAATAGTTGAAAGAAAATCGTGTCGGGTTACACTGCCACGTGATAAGGAGGCGAAGGAATATTCGGTATTATGTTACCGCACGTGTGGCTCCTGCAGCTGGCACATGCAGCTGCGTGATTTACTTTTTTTATTCATTTGTATACACCCTGCAAGCCACCGACAGGGTGTGTGGCGGGGGGTGAATACACACAAGAATAATATTACCCGAACATGACCCTACCGCGGTCGAGCAATGTTATTCTGATCCCTTATCGTTCGTGGAAAAAATGACATCTTTAATCTATCTGTTGTACACTTGATCTCTCTAATTTTATTGAAATGATATCTCCTACCGTTGCCGATGGGGGTCATAATACATTTTCAACATTACCGCTAAAGCGTCTTAGCAATATATGCAAGGGATTTAATCTGTAATTGAACCCTCGCTCTGTTAGTGATTCCAGGCATAGCTGCTGTAATATTTTGGATGCGCTACTAAGTTTGTCATAACAAAATTTAACAAATCTAGCCCCTATACTCGACACGCCATCCAATTCGGCAGTCAATCCAACTTTGTAAGAATCCCATTTATGAGTAAAAGAAGCCAATTCTAAATGGAGAGGTAACACGGACTACAGACCGGAGGGCCCGGGTGTGATTGCCCGGCAAGCCTCTCTGGGAACCCTCATGTCCACACAAGCTGTGTGGTTTTTCTGGTAACAGATCTTCCTGAGAAACCATAACCGGCAAAGGGAAAGGAACTGGCCCCCTTACCCTGATGTGTGAAAATCACACGCTGTCGGGCTTAGTACTGGGTAAACTTTACCATCACATACCAAGCCAACCTTCGGGTTGATTACAGTGTTTATGGTTTTATGTTCTGAATGAGGCCTAATCAGCGACAGATAATATTTCTCTTTGACCATATCATCACACTTGCCCAGTGCTCTTCCAATAAATCCTAATATTTTGTTAGCTGGTCCACATAATCACCGTATGTGTTTCATCCAGGAGAGGTCATGAGTTACGGTAACGCCTAAGTATTTAATTGAGTCCACTTATTCCTTTTCCGTATTTCCGATGTAGTAGACGTTCGCAAGGGAATTTCCCTTTTTCCAAAAATTCATCACTAAGCATTTGGTAAGTTTACTTTTAATTGCCAAGTGTCGCACCAGCGTTGTATAACATTAAGTTCATCTGAGAAATCTGCTGTATCCTCAGGACTATGGACATCACTGAAAGTCACTGTAAGTCGCCAAATAAATGAATACTACATGCATACGACAAACTCGAACACATGACGATTACACAAATTTAAAAAAATCGAAATTTGTACAAAAAACTTAATTAAAATAAAGATTTTTTTCAATGATCAAACAAAAAGTCTGTAATTTAACTTTCGCTCCTTGGGCAATATCCAGCCTAGCTGCTCTAATATTTTGAATGCGCTACTAACTTTACCATAACAACGTTTTACAAATCTACCACCTCTACGCCGTACGCGATCCAATTCGGCAATCAATCCAACTTTGTGAGGATCCCATATGCTAGCAGAATATTCCAAAAGAGGCCTAACCAGTGAAAGATTACATTTCTCTTTGACCTTTCCATCACATTTACCCAGTACCCCTCCTAAATAAATCCTAACTTTTGTTAGTTTGTCCACTTATTCCCCCTATGTGTTTAACCCAGAAGAGGTTGTGAGCGAGGTTACCAGAGTGAAAGGGAGAGTACCAGAGGGAGCTAGGGAGAGAGTAACGTTATGTACCTAAGTAAGATGCATTATGGTGAATCATGAAACATTCACACCTTTGTGAGAAATGTGAGAAACACTCTAGGGCTCCCGATTTCTGGAGTCTAGCACAGACTGTGACTGGGTCACGGGTCCTGATCCCAAGGCTGCTGGTAGGTTTTTTAATCCAACACAATTAGAACATTATCCCTATCATTAAATAGATTCACAGTACCTCATGTTTCTTTGGCGAAGGAACTTCTATACTCAAGACTGTTGAACACTATCCCGACCGAGTACTGTTTCAGAGTATTTCAAAACAGCGCGTTCTTTTGACTTCCATATATATCCTGTTCCCTATAACTGGTTTTACTAGCGATTCCCTCTCCAGCATCCACATTTGCAATGCCAGCATCATTGAGCACATCCATTCTTGGCGGCACGGTACTTATCGGGCAACCCCAGTAATCCGGTTGAATCGGTAGTGCCAAATGTACTAAAGAGGACAGCAGAGGAAAATGGCCGCTTTTTTGGATTCCTTTAATGGAACATTTGTTCTCCCGCACACGTTTCTCCCTCCATCCCAACACCTTTGCTAGGGATATCGACGAAGAAACAACTCCAAGTACGGGGCTCTAATTGGTGTCTCCTCTAATTAGTAAGAGCTCCCCATCAGAGTCTGGCGAGGGAATGAGTATCATAAATCCTCATATTCACACTCGGGTATTACATTGTATCTCTTTGTCTACCGCAAAGTTTTTTTAACTTGTGTTGGGTAATTAGAGAATACGAAGGCGGAAATCGTTTCGGTAATAATTCAGCCTTAGCTCCGTAAAAGAATCCCTTGCTAGTTCCTCTAATAATTTTGACTCGCAACTCACTTTATCATAGCAACGTTTCACAAATCTAGCTCCTCTGCCCTGTACGCGATCAGATAGCCACGGACGAAAAATTCTATAAGGGATTCAATATTAATAAGGAAACGATCCTTGTTAAAAATATATACAAACGTAATGTCAAGAATACATTACCTGTATTGGTAGTAAATTGCCGGAGTGTAAAAAACATTGTCACAGAATATTATCACCTTAATCACAAGCGTATAAAAAATTATTGGCACAGGAAGTTGGTTATCCATTAATATCGCCGACGGTGAAATTTTCCCAACATCTTTTTCCGTTTACAAAAACAAAAGAGAAAATAGAATCGGTGGTGGTGTCTTTATTGTAGTTGAAAATTCTTACGCCAGCAGGACTGAAGTAATTCCAGATAATGGTTGAAAAAGCGTTTGGTGCTCAGTTAAAAGTCTTCCATTCAAAATATTTTTGGTATACGCATTTTACAGCCAGCCGGTCAACAAAGACAATTCAATGGTAGAATTAGATCAGCAAATCAAAAGTTTCTTATTCCTACAAAATCATCGTGACGTTAAAATCAGTGGAAATTTCAATGTCCCTTCTGTTGATTGAAGCAAAATTATTTTTTAAACGGGGGTAAAGACAGAGATATTTGCGAATCGCTATTGAATTCTTTTACGTTGAACTCATTGAATCAACTTGTCACTTCACCAACTAGGGGCCATAATATTTTTGATTTGTTAGCAACGACATAACCGAAAAAGTCTTAACTTTAGAACTATAAAAAGAATTACAGGTGTTCCCCAGGAGCGTGTTATCGGACCTCTTTTATTCCAACTTTACGTTAGCGACTTTGACCCTGTAGTCACTAGTAAGATACGTTTATTTACGTTATACGAACGATGCAGTGGTTTACCGTGGTGTTTGTGGTCTTGAGGATACAGCGGCTATATCAGTTGACCTTAATGCTATAAAACACTTATCGATTAGAATTAAACTTAAAAGAGTAGGGAGTGATAAAGTTTTGGAATAAAAGTAATTCCTTCCCGAAGGCCTACTGCATCCGGAACAGTGAAATGGAATTTGTAGACTCAATTAAATACTTTTACGTTACCCTCACTCACGACCTCTAGCTA
Organism: Hetaerina americana; assembly: GCF_022747635.1. Taxonomy (NCBI): domain Eukaryota; kingdom Metazoa; phylum Arthropoda; class Insecta; order Odonata; family Calopterygidae; genus Hetaerina; species Hetaerina americana. The sequence continues at coordinate 70,012,272 of NW_027287538.1, read as the reverse complement.
ACGTGGTCAGATATGACTATTTGGCATGCCTGACATCACTGATTTCAGTCGTTGTAACGCGCCTCCGATCCGATCCAAATTACCTTCGTTATCAAAACCAAGGTGTCATTACACATATTTTCATTTCGGGCGCAGCCCACACGAAGACTCACTTACCACTTCGAAATTCAAACACAATTGGTACACATATTACGTATATTTTGTGTCTCTGTTTCATTTTATGTCCACATATACATCCGAGCCTTAAAGGGGATGGATATTTTGACACATAAATAAAAAAAAACCGGAGTCATGAGTCTATATCTTTCGACGCAGATATCATGGCCCATAAATTCATTTTGAAGAACCTCATTCGTTGAGTCATCGCGACTGCTTGCATTCAGGTATTTATTTCCTTCGGCCATCTCTACCACAGAGAGACGAATACCACGCCCAAGACTGACGTGACATCTCCTTCTTGGATATATCACGATGAATACAAAATCGGCACTTCCTTTATGTTCCGGAATCAATGACCTTGGCGATTACTTGAGACATTTGAGAAGCGGGAATCATATCAGCAAAACGTTACTGAATGCGAACGATATGAATATGTTAATTTTCATATCCCGAGATTTATAACTCATAGTTGAATACTTCAGTTGGTATCTTGGTTTTTCCTACGCTACCACGAGGGAAGCCGTTGAGTATTTTCCTTCATACGCCCTTTATGTTTTGAGAAAACGAAAAATTTAGCACAATAGACTTTCAGCTGGAATACGTAATATTTTTCAATGGCGTAAAGTATGAACACCTTGATAGACCAATTCATAATTTTAATCTTAAATCATACACGAGAGGGTATCCTAAACTTATGATTATTTATAAAAAATAATCGAGATAGAAACTCAATTTTATTTGTTCTTCTTAAAACTTCTGCACGCAGTCACAATCCGGAGTTTATAATTTCTCCGAGCCTTCCTTCACCTTTCGAGGCCCGTCATCGTGGAGCAGAAGATTGCGTCGAAAAACATTCTTCCACCTATTGAATGACGTAATTTGTGCCGTCAAATATCCGACCCCGCAATTGTTTTTTTTTAATTTCTGGGAATATGCAAAAGTTGTTTTGGGCAATATTGAGCGAATATTGAGGATGTAGCAAAATGTCCAATACAAATCACTTTGCTTCCGCAACTACACCTCGAGATGAGTTAGCGTGTGCTATGCCGGCAAGGAGACGGATGCCATTGGTGGTCATACCGCACCAGTTCTTTTTCAGGGCATCCAGAATTTGTTAAGCAGTGCACAGTAATAGGCACCAGTGATGGTCTGACGCATCTTCAGGTAGGTTGCTATGATGACTCCACGGCAGTCCCAAAAACAGACAGCATGATCTTCCCTTCAGACCTAGCCTTCTTGAAGAGGTGAGTTACCACGCCTCCACTCCTTCCTTGATGACCTCTTTGGTCTCTCGATCATGTTGATAGATGCAAGATTCATCCATTGTTACCAGATGACCAAAATATTCACTTCGTCTTGCTCCAAAGGATTCAACAACTTCCTTGACAGGTCGCGCCGTATTTGCTTCTGAAAAGGAGTCGGTAGTCGTGGAACCAAGCGTGCTGACACTTTTGACATGTGCAGTTCTTCGTGAATAATTTTCTACACACTGCCGTAGCTAAGATAAGTCTCATTCATAATCATTTAAATATTTGCTATTAGGTCTAATAGTATAAGGTCATCCACTTTCTTCACCATGACAACATCGTCCGTGAGTGATGGTCTTTTACGTCTTGAATCGTCTGTGGTAGACGTGACCAGTTAGAAAATTCCTTTTTGAAGTCTGGGGTTTTGAGGCAATGTAGAGTGGTGTGAGGTTATTGTGATCTGAGGATCATGAGGCTCCCTGGTTTTCATGGATGAGGAAGGTTTGCTCCATGTGTGTACCGAAGAAATATGTCATCTGAGTTGGTTGGTAGAGTCTAGGTTTAATTCTACTGTACATGGATAATTACAGTGCAAGTACAACAGTAAAAATATCCAGCTCTGCATAAGTGTACCAAAGACAGTGATGGCTTATTATTACATAAGATAACATATTTCAGATAATAATTCCCATTTTCAATCCATAAAAATGGAAAGGTTTCTACGAAAAAATTCCTTTGATATTTATTCTGGATTTCAAACTTCCATTGCTTTGTGTTGATTTTTTATTTCATTTGTCTTATTACTGTTGGTTTAGCTTTATGAACTTTTCATTACAAATTTCAATTAAATTATAAAAAATTGCATTGATCATTACGGAATGACTATTTCTTATTTTTCACTTCATGAAAATTCTACCAATTCAATTTTAATAGTTTTTAGGTGAGGCGATCGACAGCTGAGGTCATTTGAGCCGTTAGGAATAGATGAGAAAGGAAGGGTGGAGAGAAACTCGGCGTCGGCATTAGCCTACTCTTGTCGAAAGGCGCCAAAGGGTCCGCAGTTTAATGTCCCGCCCGACGGACGTCGTACTCACTCAAAGTGCTCTCCACAAAGCACCTCAAATAGGGATCGGGATACCACTGAAAAATATTTGTTGTCTTCAGGATTATAACCCGAAGGTGGGAAGCCTGTACGTTAGCCACCGCACATTCCGATCCCCCTGCCGATCTTACACCCCTAATGGGCATACCTATATAACGACAAATCGAATTTTATGAAAATACCCGAGATTCAAAGGGATTATAAGGTTTGCTGTGACTTTTTTGGGATCATTTCTTACTAGTGCTGTTTCTTCCTAGTGACTACGTAGTCAATGTCACTTGCGCAAAGAAGAATTAAAATGACCCGATAACTTTACTCTGGGGAACACCTGAAGTAACTTCTAAATTTGAGCTAACTCCATCTATCACTACTCTTTGCACCCGACCATTCAAAAAGTCTTTAATCAAACCCCGGACATTTTTATCTATGCCATATACTTTTAGTTTTGCGAGTAGTTTACTGTGAGGTACTTAATCGAAAGATACAACAGAACTAATACTAGAACTAGGTCAGCAAGTCAAAAGTTTCTCATACTAATACAGCGGTCGCGATATTATAATCGGTTGAGTTTTCAATGCTCCATCTTTTAATTGGAGCACATGAAGTTATAAAATGGGGTTTGAAAAAAAGATATCTGCAAGTCGCTGTTAAATTTCTTTACGTTGATTGCCATGCCCCGTCACGTCACCAATTTGGTGCGCCACCAATTCTTAAATTATTAGAAATCAACATATCCAAAAATGTTTTAGCTATAGCAACTCTAAAATGAATAATTTATACGTATGAGTATACATGCACACTCCTGGAGTTAGCAAGGAATAATGACAGCGGTACATAGTACTGACAAAAAGTACTTGTATACTTTCAGAGATACTTTCTATTTTGTCGGTCCGGTATCCATAATTCGACAGAATATAAACACACAATCAAATTAATTTTACAGAAATTATGAGACCGTTATGAATCCTAAAAGGTACAGGAAAAGGAGTTGGAGTACATGCCTATGTTACAAATTAGTTTTGCCACTTTCTCCCGGCATCCTTCCCAACTATCCCGTGAAGCCAGGCGACTCAGCAATATGGTGATGCTAGCCGAGTTTGGGTTGTTAACACCTTCTATCTTCTAACTTGCTCCCGTCTTTTAAAAAAGGCCATCCAGAGAGCGGAGCGAATGATTTAACCAGGCTTAGCCTTTGCGGGCGTCTGGGGAGGTGATGTTTTATCCCTTTACAAGGTGTCTCACGAGAAAGCAGTGCGGCAGTCTGAAGGATTGCCCTGCTCGTTATTTTACCCCTGCAACACAAGGGTCAGATTTGTGCGATTTTTGAGGCTCACCCCTTTCCAGCCCCATCAGTTGATGGCGATCATGATATATTATTGAACCCAGATCCTCCCTGCCTGGCGGTTAGTGATTCCAAGAGGCGATTTGTCCTCCTCCCCGCAGAATTCGCTGGACAATTCTCAAAGGGAGAAGCCTACATCTGCTCGCCCAATCATCCTAATCTAATGCAACAATTTCAGAGCGTAAAAATCATTCGCCTTGACTGGGACTCGAACCCAGATCCCTCAATATCCGGTCGAGTGATCTTGAGGGATCTGGGTTCGAGTCCCAGTCAAGGCGAATGATTTTTACGCTCTGAAATTGTTGCATTGAAATGCACATTAGCGGATGACTCCGTTAAAAGTTACTGTTGCGGCATCTCTCGCAGTTTCTTTGGAATCCTAATCTAAGTTCAAAAACCAGCTCATGCAATATTGCAACCTTTTTAAATACCAGTGAAAATATAGCACAGAGTTGTGGTCTCCATATAATTAAGGCCCCCTACACAATTTATTTGAAGGGTGAGAAGCTTGGATGTTGGTAATACATCATGAGCAAGGAGATTAATTTAAACGCTAATTGCCATTAAAATTTTTCGAGAGTGACACTGCGTGGTCAGGGGAGTTTTAACTTACCTCCCAAATGCTCGGCTGACGATGGCTCACAGTACCTGTCAGGAACAGTCAGCCTTTTCCATGACCGTGTTTCCAATGCACCCGAACTAATTATAGAATCATTAAAAATTTTCGTAAATATAAATACTACCTTTGTTAATGTTGCCAACGATTCAGTTCGTTTCCATAAAACTCAAGTTACTTTAGAACGGTTATATACTCACAACTTACCAACACTTTCCCCGTCAGAGGTGCAGCGTGATATGCATCTCCTCTCATCATTCAATGGGGATGCAAATAAAATGAGAAATTCAGGGTTAATTATAGCAGGAGTCACCTTTGTGGTGTTATGCATAATTTGTTGCCTGGCACTGCGGTGTCTTCGCTCTGAAACATTAAAAGCAGCGCCCAGGGAGGATAGACTGAGGACTGAGGATCGACGACACCAGCACTGCTTGTGAAAAACTTTTCCCCCTTCTCTTGGTGTAGCAATTTTTTTGGTTATTTTCGAGTGTTCCATTAATTTTTGTATCGTGAATTATTAATTAGTGCATGTCATTTGCCTCGAATGGCTCGACCCTTGATTTTATTGGCTGCTGTGGTAATGTCGCAAGTATGCGGCATAGTGTTCCTTTCCTGGCTCCTCCAAATCTCCAAGTTACCAAAGACACAATGTCGCAATTATGCAACATAGTGTTCCTTCCCTGGCTCCTCCGAATCTCCCAAGATTGTAAAGATACAATGTTGCAAGTATGCGACATAGTATTCCTTCCATGGCTCCTAAAGTTGCGTGGTCGCGGGGCGGCACTAATCCTCAGGAAAAACGCCACCCCTCAAGAAATAAAAGGAGTGGTAAATACAACACTCATGAGACCAGTATAAACATAAGCAGCACCTCCATGGATGGGGCTGGTAAACAGATCCCCCATGGAAAAACTTAATAGTACCTTAATGGTGGAAGACAATAAGATTGGCCCCAAAGGAAAAATACTATCTTTGCTTTCTACGAAATAAACTTTATTGGTCAACTAGTTTCGTTACACTGTAACATCCTCAGGACTAGTGGTACAATATAGATTTTGTAATTAAGGAAAGGAGAGGTGTTGGGGGAGAGGTTCCAGGATAGACACATGCTGTTGAAATATATGTTGATCATGATCACTCGAACTTTAATTGTAAGTTTCTTGTACCACTTGGCCTGTACTGCGGTGTTAGCGGACTTAATGCACTGAATGGTTTAGGCCTTAACTTTGTAGAATTCCATTTTTAACTCAGGAAAAATACTATCTTTGCTTTCTACAAAATAAACTTTATTGGTCAACTAGTTTCGTTACACTGTAACATCCTCAGGACTAGTGGTACAATATTTACAAGAAACTTACAATTAAATTTCGAGTGATCATGATCAACATATATTTCAACAGCATGCGTCTATCCTGGAACCTTTCCCCCAACACCTCTCCTTTCCTTAATTACACTCCCCCATCTCCCATCCGCTACCTCTACCCGACCGAGTATATAACTCAGATAAATCTATATTGTACCACTAGTCCTGAGAATGTTACAGTGTAACGAAACTAGTTGACCAATAAAGTTTATTTTGTAGAAAGCAAAGATAGTATTTTTCCTGAGTTAAAAATGGAATTCTACAAAGTTAAGGCCTCAACCATTCAGTGCATAAAGACTGGCCCCCTTAGGAAAAGAACGAAAAAATATAGCAAAAATAAATAGAGAAAAACTGTTTACGTTTTTACTGAGGAAGAGTTTTTTTTGAAGGCACCAACAATAGTGCTATGAAAAACTCAAAAATTAATAAAGTTGGTCCATATGACAAATATAAAAGGCCAAATAACGTATTATACTGCTAAACCGTATGAAATTAGAAAAAAGGCTACTATAACGTTGCTGGACTGGTCTTCCAGAAAGTAAAAGGGAATAATCTATATGATACGGAGCATAAGTCCAATAAGGCGACCTTTGACAAAAAAGCCGCCTCAAAAGTGGCAAGGCATATCGTTAAAAAGAGTCAGTTAGTTATCTGGCGGTGACCGGTGGGACGCGAGGCTTCGGTCGTGTTGTGCTTGTCGCGACAGCATGTCCTATTGCTGACTCTCCAGCGGACGAGGTCCCTGTCCGTGTTACAGTGTCTTTGACAGCGTTCGCCGCTCCCGCAATCCTCGTCGGACCTTACCTTTAGACGAGGGCTCTTGCCTGAGTTACGAGTCTTGTGACCTTTTCTATCCTGCCTTCACCCTGTCCCAGGTAATGTTCCGCCATGCATGAATGTCCGTTCTCGCGTTAGGATACCAAGGGTCTAGCCATCCATAATACTCAATGGCCTATACTTATGTAAATGGTGTAATATGACTGATGTTGTATAATGCACGATGTTTTTGGTAAGACTCTGCGTATTTGATGTGACTTTCCCCGATACCTTTCGTGTCGCATTCGAAACGCCCATTTTGACATGTGGAACAATCGAACACTGAGCAGCAAATGCTAGGTTTTCCCTAAATAGGGTTAGATGCTTAGAAGACAAGTTTATTTGCTTGCAAATGGAGACTATAATGGCGTTAAATTCCTTGTTATCGAGTTAATTTGCGACATTTTAGTAAGATAGTAAACACTGAAGTACTGAGGATACTTAGAATCACTTCTTAGACATCACTCTGCAGGGAAAAAGTTCGTTCCAAGTAAATGTATGAGATAACACGGAACCTACAAGGTACAACGCAGGAATTAAAAAATCGCCAACAAGTCAAGATGAAAAATATAAGAAACGATATTTCTTATGACCAAAGGAGTGAGATCACTTATGATTATAAGATAACTAGGGCAAATGCTAAGAAGAAATTTAATCTTCCAGTGGATGCAGTTTTTCTAGATTATCAGAGAGCTTTCGACAGAGTACGTCATAGTAAACTACTCACAAAAAAAGAAGTATAAAAGTAAATAAGGATTAAAAATTAAAAATGAGCGAAGAAATGTATTTTTGGGAAAGGAGTTCCTAATGCCTACTGCAACAGGAATACCGAAGTATAGACTGATTAAATACTCAGCCGTTACCCTCATTCACGACCTCTCCTGAGTGAAACATATACGAAGAATGTGTGGAAAAATTAAAAAGGTTAGTATTAATATAAATTTACCGGATAAACAAATAGATTTTTCGTTCGTTTCGTTCAATTCAAAATGTATCTGAAAAATTAGGGATAGTCTTATATTCCCGTACGCTAATAAAAAAAGAAAATAAATTAACAATTTGATAAAATGAATATGAAATAATTGAAATCATAATTAAAGGTCAATTTGATCTAAACTCAACGAAAATATACGTAACATTGTCTCATTCACATTTACCTGCGGTCATATAATAATTTCAGTTGGTCATTGGTACCTTTTAAGATCCCATTGGAGAATTAGTTATTGAGGGTTTAGTTACTAAATGAAACTTCAAGCTCGTATAAATAATAGTGACTGAAAAAAGACGTCTCTTTTGCAATGTTCCCAACTCAGAGCATTGATTGACTACAGCCCCCATTCTTCTCCATCACATGCAAATGACACCCCTTATAGCTCTTCTGTCTTATATCATTTTATTATCAAAATAAATTTATTCATATATCTTCCTTGAGGATGCCTTCTTGGCCGCATAAAACGCCCTGTTACACTATGATTCGAAGACATCTAGAGAAATAGAAGAACTTCTCTTATGCGTATAATATTCTGAAGAATTCTTTTTGAGAGTATAATATTCCCCCTTGTCATCAACTTTCATTTTAATTTTTTTTTCTCTTTAACCAGTCCAATTGATATACAATGTCAACCTCCAATACTAAACGCCGAAAGCTGCTTTCCCATTCTATCTGGTTATTCAGCTGTCAGCATCTTTCACCCATAATATACTTTACTCAGTATTGATATATCGCGTCTTACTGACGAACGCTAATATTTATGAATTACATCGGGAACTTATAATCAACAATTCCATTTTAATGTGTCGTTTTGGTACACGTTAGAAATGAATGTTTACGTAATATGTCTTTGGACTGTGATAAATATTCAAATGCCAATCACGTCATTTGCCCAATGGGAACCGGTATGAATTAGGTTTAGAACGATTTATCTATTGATGCATATTACCAACGCAGCAACAGACTGAAAATAGTTTTTCTGAGTCCTCCTGCAAACTAAGGGTGAAAATGGTTGTCCACTGATGTTCTGAGACTTTTTTACTAAATTATAGACTGATGATGATTTTGTATTGGCATCATTATTGTCAAGCGAATATGATTTGACCGCCATTCCACAGTAATGAGCTATTTTTGATGAATAATCAAGTGTACCCATAAAAAAATATTCACAGCATGCAGAATGATATTAATTTAATTTACGTCTCCATTATATTAACAGTTATGGGTAAAGATCGTTTTAATATGGAAATCTAATATACCATTCATTCCTCCTTCTACCCCTCACCTGCAATTCTTTATCTAGTTGACAGCAGCTTGCTGGATACCATCAGTCGTTCATCCAGGAGGTGCCCTTCCATATCCACTCTCCTCCCCTTTCGTATCTGCTCCGGATACAATATAATAAAGGTCGTCTCCCCACCCGTAATCTAACATTCTCTTTCGATTACTTAGGACCAGCGAATGTGCCATTAATGGTCTCTCACACCTCTACAAATTGCAAAAGTTTCGAATAATTTGATGAATTCTATTCTTCATTTTGAAAATCAATATTGAAAGGAATGAAAAATAATATTGAATCACTATCTCTTATACCCGTATATATAGGGATCGCAAATTTTCATTGCTTTTCTTGGTATGCCTAAATAAACTTTCAACAAGTTTCTCTCATAAGAAAAATTGAATCGATGGGAAGGACTAAATCTTGATATAGGAAGTCTGTCCAAAAAGTCTCGCGAATTTTGAATTTTTGCGGGTTACATATTATTTGATTTTCGATTTTTTTATGGTGCTATGTTAATACTTATGTCTCTCACTTATGCCAAAAAGTTCGGCCATTTTCAATGTTCAGTTAATTGTTGACTGCTGTTTTGCTTGGACGTTTTTTGGCTTGTCTTCGATTTTTGCCTGTTTGCCATCACATTCATATTAAGTTCATACATGGATTTCTGCGGTGAAGACGTCAAACGTGCCATTTTCCGAGAGTCACAAACCGTTTAACACTCTCTATTATATCAGTTCCATTATTTTACTCTCCGAATGACCATCTAGCAGCATATCGTAGCTCGTAGACCATAGCATACTCCTTGCACATTTCTTTATCAGCTGTTAACTCGGTCCTCATTCTTAAATAAATAAATCTTCTCTCGCCCTATCTTTTCTATTTTTATCCAAAAATACCCCAAACTTTATTACATTTAGTCATCATTTAGCGTTATACTGGCATATCCAAGTTTAACTTGGATATGCCAGGATGTATATTGGTTTCTATATATGCTGGTTGTGTACATATATAAGTTTCACTTTACCCCAAAATGTAGAAAAGAGTATACTCTTATGAACTACCTTTTACGTTGCCTTCGCCAGACATTCACCTTCTGATTCCCGCCACATATTCCAACAACCTTTTCTTGGGCATTAACACGATGATTAATCTATTCATCTCTTGCAAATTTTTATGAAAGTGCCCAAGAAAGGACGATGCTACGCTACAAAGACTGCATCGAAGGAGATGCTGAACGAGGATTTTTCGAAGTGCTTCGAGGATTGGACAAAACGTTGGCACAAGTGTATAATATCTAATGGGGACAAGATAGATATTCATGAATAATTAAATAATTTTCGCAAAAACAAAGAAGTTGCGATACTTTTTGAACAGAGGTCTTCCTTTGAACGATAGTCTTCGTCATTTGAAATATACTTTAAAGTCCAGGCGAAAGCGGGCCACTTAAAACTCGAAAGTGAGTGCCTAAAATAGGCTTGACCATGCACCTAATTAGGCAGTCACTCCCCTCTGAGAGAGAGAGAGGAGAGAGAGTTCTCCCTCGCTCCCCTCCCTGGGTTACGAAAGGTCAAAATAGAGTGACCCCAAGATGCGCTGATAGGCGAAGCCGCGACGACAAGCCGCATTACTCGATGAACTGTCATCTGCCGAAGGAAATCAAATGCAAATAAGTCACATGCACCGAAACGGAGGAAGGAGTCCATAAACATCTTGCTGAATGAACATGAGGAAGGGGAAGAATGGATTGGGTGCAGCCATCATCCGTATCCGTCTCCTTGTTCGATGTAATGTTCCACCCCATTCACCACTCAATGGACACTTTGACTGAAAGCCAAACCCATCCCTCTTTCTAGTTTATTTAATTCTCCATCCTGATAAAAATATAAAAAGAGATTTGTATGTGGTACGTACCTTGGTCTTCGAGCAATGCTGCAGATTTTTATCCTCTTCCAACGGAGCCCTTGAAATCACTCCGACTGTCAGCCCACGAGGAGGATTACAATAAGTCACGTCTATCATCATAACTACAGCATGCCTAACAGGTTGAATTCACTTGAAATAAATCTTCACAATGGATTGAACTTACTCAAATGTTCTGGTGATACAGAAATTTCTTATTCAATAGGTTTGATGTCCTAATTACTACATCGAGTTCAACTACAAGTGCTACATTTTAGCTACTTCAACATAAATCAATTAAAGTAATCATTAGATTTGTTGAAGACAACCTAGACGTAAGGCTTTAGCAGAAAAATTTCTTGAAACGAAGAAATGAAATATCATTAACCGCATTTTCCTAATCGGAGTGGATTTCAAACGTAAGAAAACTCTCGAAATCGCTATAAGATGATGCTTACTGCCCTACGCTATAGACTTATTATTAAAAGATAGACGTTTTCTAAATTATCCGGCACATATGGGTAAAAATAGCGCAGAGTATTGTCTTTACATTAATAAAAAGATAAATGTCCAACTTTATGAAAATTGAAATGATTTTATGATTCACGAGCTCGGAAGCAGAAGGTGAAAGAGGGCTTATGAATGCTTAATAGCATCAAATAAGTTTCTTATTATGATACCCTGTTTGGACGTCATCCTCTTTCTAATTGGGGGCAGGTTTCTGGAGGAGGTACCCTGTTCCTTCGGAAGATTCCATCTTTTCTTCACTTCCTTCACTTATAAGTCCGCTCCGTTATCCCCAGAGTAGAGGCTATATCTCCGCGACTACCCCAGTGCACCTACCCCCGACTTCTTCCTCGTTAAGGTGACAGCAGTGAATGTGCCCCTGCTGGTCTCCTACCCCAATCCGAATTCCAAGCATTTCGAAACGAATTCACTTCCCTACCGTGGGGTGAATATGTATACGCAATGAGCCGCACACCAGTCGAAAATTAAGAACTGTCGTGAGCAACGACCAACGGCTGCATACAAGTATTGCTTGTATGTATTCTGGCGTTCGATCACCTTTACATTCACTCCTCTCCTGAATTTAATCATGCTATCCCAAGGACAGAAAATTTAAAAAAAACAACACTTATGATTTTTTTATAGGGTTAGAGACCCATTCAGGAAAGGCAAACTCAGACCACCAATAGAAATATATCAAGACGCATTCAAGGCAACGTGGTGGAAAAAAAATCATGAATCAACTAAATTATTGCAATGCTCGCGAGTTCTTTTACGTCGGACTAAGCATATGCGGGTACATGTGCCAAATTATTTATAAAATTATATATAATAAACTCACCCCCCCCCCCACCCTGCCATGGACTAAAAATGTGACGTGGTAGAAGGGCTTGTGCGTTACGATGACCCCTAGAGCTGTGCTGGCGGGAGTAATGATAATTGCTCCTGGTAGGGTCACCCATGCCAGATAGGTCGAAGGTTAGGAGCCAGACGAAAGGTAGTCCTCGCAGCGTCTGTTCCTCAGGGAGGCGCCTGCAAAGGGCGCCACCCCAGTAGGGCGGCCATTGAGTGATGGTGTCACGTTAAAACAAACTGTCGCGGAAGGCAACGGGAAACCGCCTCAATTATCATTCCCAAGAATATGATGATGGACTCTTTTAAAGAGTGGGTTACCGGACTGTGTTTTGTTTGGATTAAGAAAATATTGTTATGGTAGTTGTGTCCATCCAAAACCTAGTTAACCGGAAAATTACTTTAAAAAACATATTTACGTATAATAAACTCGTATATATTTATAAAAAAGATAAAGGGAAAATTTGGCCCACTATGAAAGCATCCTAAACCTGAGATTTTATGTACGAGGGTCATCCGGAAAGTAGTACCCGTTCGTGAAATAAAGACACAAAAGTAAATATTAACAAACATAAAAAATTTTATTTGAAAGAGGATACTTTAAACTACTTCTCAACATAATCTCCAAGCAAATTAAGGCATTTGTCATAACGTGTGACAAGTTTCTGTATTCCTGCTGCATAGTCCTTCGCCGCCAGCTCATTGAGATACGCGAGGGACCCATCTTGCACAAATTTTTGCATAATGCAGATGGTGTTTAACAATTTCATGAACAATTGTTCGAGAAACATTGGGAAAATGCTCACAGATGTCATCAATTGTGACGCGCCGATCGTTCCTCACGAATTCGTCAACTGAGCTCACCAGTTGGTCTGTAATGACAGACGGTCTCTCCGAACGCTCATCGTCGTGTGTGTTCCCCCTCCCCATGTTGAAGTTGCGACACCACCGCCGAACAGACGACTCGTCCATTACATTGTCTCCATACACCTCCTTTAATTGGCGATGAATATCACATGGGCGAACGTTTCTTGCATTGAGGAATTTAATCACTGCCCTCACTTCACAACTGGCGGCGTTCTCAATTTTTTTAAACATTGTAAACAATCACAGAAACAACACAGGCAATGCTAGCGTCACGCAACTTGGCTCAGAGAAGGCAGACAAGCCACTGAAGCTATCTGACCTCGTCCAGCGGCTACTCGCGTCGTCAGCACTTCATGCGGCACGAACGGGTACTACTTTCCGGATGACCCTCGTAATACCACAATGTGCGATAATATGACCATTGCAGTGCACAACAGCCTTGCCAACTATAAATATGACATATTATAATTAACCAGATATATAATTCAGACATATGAACGATATTTTCAAACAAAAATCATGCTATGAAACAGTAGAGGTGAGAGCCCCATTACCTACCCCTCATCGAGTCTCTCTTACAAAACTTGTCTTTCTCTCATGCACTAAACAAATATCATGGCAGTCTCGTATGTTTCAGCACAATAACAACCTCTTCTCTTTTCTTCAAGACTTTCAAAGGTCAGGTATTCATTCCTTTCTCTTCCCTCCATCCCTCTCACACCACATAGAAATTTTTGATTCCAATTTACGATTCATTTTTTAAGTTACATGGCTTCAATACTTCACAATACATATTAATTGTCGTCATACAGGTCATACCTGTAAGTAAAACTTCGAATCAGAATCATAGTTGTTTTTGAAACAAGGTAAAGAGAATATGTATGTGTAATGGGGAGAAAATATGTGTACTTTAACATTACCTCGGTGACAAGACGCAGAAAATGATAAATACGTCAAATATTCCTCTGCATTTTACCTGGTATTATAGTCGCTTCCAATAATTCTGTCTTTCGAGTATTTTCTACCCAGAAATTGGAGATCAATAATGGGATTAGTCGAGAGGAAGGATAGTGATTCGTGATTCTCACGGCTTATGGTATGTTATATAAATATATATTTAGTAATTAATGGGTACAAGTCACCTGAATGCGGTAAAGTTTATCCGTTTGTTTATTTATTAGCATTCAAATCAATCTTTCGAAATTGATCTGAAATCAGCAGGAGGAAGTAATCAAATGTCATCTGAGTTGGTCTCCTTTCCTTCCCTATTTTGAGAAATAGATACTATCTAAGAATAGATAAAAGAATATCAATGAATTTAACAATTTGTGAATAAATGGATTGTTAAACACTTTGTGAGGCCACAGTGACTCATAAACTAAAATATTGCATGAAGCTAACCTTTTCCAAGAAAACTTTGGTATTAAATGGAGTCACACAGGGTGCGGCAACATAACTTCCTTTTTTCAATTCAACTTGTATATGAAAAAAGGAAGTTATGTTGCCGCACCCTGTATGCGACTCCAGTCAGCCAATGAGTGAGGAATATTCTCTATATAAAAAAACCATAAACACAGTAATCATCCAGAAGGTTGGTTTATTAGGATGTGTAGGACTAGAGTTCACCCAGTACTAAGCCCTATACGGCGTGTGAAATTCACACATTCAGGGTGGGGGGGGCAGTTCCTTTCCCTATGCCGGTTATGGTTTCCCAAACAGTTCTGGAACCCGAAAAATCACATCGCTTGGGTGGAGCTCCAGGTGCCTTACAGAGTTGAAGGAAGAGAACCCGGGCCCTCCGTTCAGTAGACCAACACTCTTCCCCTTGACTACCGTGACTCACATTCTCGATGTAATATTGCGTATGTAAATATCTCTTAGTTATAAAGAAGTTCTTTCAGCCATTTCTTTTGTTACATTCCTTCCCACATTGTATTCGGTAAATTTATATAAATATTTGGGCTACTAAATGTACTTACGTTACGCATCGCGAAATTCGAAATATTCTGTCCTGCTTCTACGATAATAACGAGCGCAAATTACGTGCACTTACTATGTCATTCCCTGAGAGAAAGGCAAGTGAAAGTAGTACAGTTTCAGTTTCAAATCTGACACAAAACATTATAAAACAATGCAGACCGTTAAACCGTACCTTTTACATCGTGACAAAAATAAGGCATAGGTTTTAAATTGTATAAAGAATTAAGTGAACACCATCCTTCGATTATTTAATATTAAAAATATGACTATGATATTACACAGTAAATACTGCGTAATATTAAAGTGACATATCAATAATATATGAAAATGTATTTATGCAATAATAGTTTCAAATTGAAGAATACTCATGGGTTATACGCATCATGCACATATAATGTCATCTTTAATCAGAGTAGCGGAATAAAAATGCAAAAGGAATTCTTCGCTGGTACAAGTAAGTTCTTTGAAAAGGTTTTCCAGGTGTGACATACAACTTCATTCATGGACTGTGCATATAATGAAGTCTACATCATGACCAGACATGAGTCATAGATAATCTAATGATTACAGTTTCTTTACTTGAACAATATTATTGCTTACAATTTTTATTACAGTCTTGCAATGAATAATATTTACGTTATAACAGTGTAAAATTATGCTGATACTGGTGCAAAGTACGAGGGCTGTCCAGAGAGTAACCTCCGTTTTCATGCAGCGTGAGTATTAGTGGAGGAAGCCGAAGAATGGTCACTGCATTGACGCACACGGTAGGTCAATACCCCTCGATCTGCATTGGTTGGAAGGTCGGGCCGCTTCTTGCTTGTTTCCAATGGTGATTCAAAATTAACAATATCATTGAAATTCCCGCCAAATGTGGAGTTCGTTTAGTGATAATGTTTTTACTGATAAAAAAACTTGAAAGCTGTTGACATTCATCGGGATATTTGTCCACCGTATGGACTAATGTGATGAATGATAAGACTTGTGCGTCAGTGCGGTCGTTTGTTTAAAAGTGAACATAAATGTCCATAATGATGACAGAGGTGACCGCCCGTCTGTAGGGAACAAAGTTAACAATGTGGAAAGTTGGGCTACTGCACATGTTTTGCGCTCGTCTAAACGAGGAACTTCAAGATGCCGTCATCCTTTGGCTGCGGCACCTGAAAATTCACGAGCACTACGTTCAAACCGGCATTTTACGATATCTAAAATCTTAAGAAAGTTTTCTTACAGATTTATACGACTCTGTTGCATGGAAATATGACTGCAAAGTTCGGCTACTTTATGTTTTGCGCTCGTCTAAACGAGGAACTTCAAGATGGTGTTATCGGTTGCCTGCAATCTCATGCGACAGAGTTTTATGTTGAAGGAATTTGAAAACTAGTTCTGAGATATTGCAAATGTTAAAATCTGTTTGGCGATTATGTATAAATTAATAGAGATATGTAGTTTTGAGATGGAAATAATAAATTTTCTAAAATATTCATAATAATTTCATAAAAATATTTTATGGTATAACGGACGTTACTTTCTGGACTGCCCTCGTCGTGTATATATATATATATATATATATATATATATATATATATATATATATATATATATATATATTGGGTGCGTTGAGTTTGAACATGACTTCTCTCAGAGAAGGTCCCCCCTCCCTGATGCCACTCCCTCCCGCAAGATGACTTGCCCCGCACATGGAATTCGCTCGATGAGAGCTAAATTGTCGAGGTGAATGTCTTCCATTTTGCTCAAGGTGTGGGAAAATTAATGACGAATTGATAAAATCCAAATATGGAATTTAATTCATAGTTTTCACCTTCTCCGCTAATTCACATTCTATCGTTTATCTACCGAAAAAATTAGAGTCAAACGTTAATAAAATGACGGAAAAATAGGAGAAAGTTCCAGAAAATGACTAAGTATGAGTAGTCAATTTCAATTGCCTAATACCTTAATTATTCTTAAATTCTAGATTTTAAAGACTCAATTTAGTAAGTTATATTTAATAGCGCACATAGTAAAATCAATGGGATATTGACTAATCTCTAGCTAGATTTTTTTCTTACCACATTTTCTCTGACTAGATTTGGCTATTTACTTTCACAGAGTAAAGAACTGCAACATCAAGATCGAAAATTTCCCAAAAATATCCCTGCAAATTTATTATTTTTCTAAATTTCTGGCAAAAAATATATTCTGCTTCAATTGCCCCCATTTTCAATCTGGAAGTAAATTTCGCCCGTTTGATCATTGGATCTTAGGTACATGATAATTTGGCAGAGCAGCTAAACGTTAAGAATGTTCGTCCTCAAGAAATGTTTCATAATCAAAATAAATGCACCATTAGAATTAAATGTCAATCCGATTACTTTGAAAATAAGAATTACTTCTTTACCTGTGATGATCGGATGGTCATTATAAAGGGGTAAATATTGAATTAAAATCTGGACGAAATTACAGAATGGCATATTCTATGCCAATTATTACATATGTAATGCTTCCTATTCAGCATACAGAGAGGCTCTAATTTATGCATTATTATGACTGATAGTTTACCGTTTAAGGTTAGTTTTTGAAAAAAATAGAATGATCTTCGTTGTACTTTCCAGCTCCATCCAAAAAGGCATAAGCTGACACCCCATGCACACTGCATTAAACTTTCCTTTTATACGGAATACTTTGCATTCCTCTTCATTCTGCCCAGCATGTCCGTCCTAATCCTTCCTCGCTTGCCTAACGTCCTCCCATCAATGACCATCTCCAGCAGTGCATTACAAATGAAAATTCTCCGCATCCACTTTTTGCACCTCATTCAGACATCTACCAACGACCATTTGTCCTCTCCTAACATTTCTAGAACTTCTTCGAAGATTTTCATCTCCACTGTTGTATTTTTAATTTCTTTCTTAATTTTAATTTCATACTTTGTATTTTTAATTTCATTAACATGAATTTCCACAAGGTTGAGCCAGAAACAATTGAATATTTTCATCTCCGTTTATATTAACTTCGTCGGCTACGGTGGAGGCGGGCTTACGTCCTCGCCTGCCGACTCAGAGGTCGTGGGGTCGATTCCCGCCTAATTGGGTTTTCATCCACGTAGGATTTAAGTGTTTGTAATTGTTTCCAGTAATATCATTGTTAACAGTAAAGGACAAAGTGCTGTTTACGGATTGATGTGAAATAAATGAACGGATTAGTTAAACAAAACTCTGTCATCATTCTCCTCGTCCACATTTCCAAAGCCTCCAATCTATGTCCCCTCATTTTGATTCAATGACCAAGTTTTCGAGCCGTCCAAAATCACTCCCTATTCCAATGTTATCATTAGTCCATTTATTAACCACTTCATTTATCGTCCTTTTCATCAATACTATCAACTCTTCCACCTTCTTTGGTTTTGCCCTCCTGCTTTAAATGTTAACTTATTCTTACTTCTTCTGCATAACCACCTAGCTTTTGTTATTTTCGCATTCAATCGCATCCCATACATATCACATTGTTTTTCTAAAACGCTCAGTAGTGACTGTAACCCATTAGCTGTCTGTCTAACTGAAACTTACTTCGGTCAACTATGATGCGTATTTGGGTTCTATTTAAAGTCATCCTAATTCACCCTGATTTCGATAAATGATTTGAACTTCCATTACTTAAATAAATACAAGGTGTCACAAAGGTACAGGTATTACGTAGTATGTGGAGCTCAATCCCAACCAAGGGTGGCGCATTGACTGCCGAATAAATCAGCACCGAAGCATCAAGATGAGCCACGCAGGCATCGTTTTACCTATAATGCATTTCAATTGGAAATACGATATCAAAATTTCTCATCTCATCAAATCATAGAATAATAGACCGGGTAAATTCACTCGTCAGCTAATTCTGGATTGCGGATTCCAACAGAATGATGAATGTTTACATATTGATGGACTTTCTGGAGCTGAAATTTTGCCTCAACGTAACCTGTCGTAGTCCAATTCAGTCCAAACATCTTCTACTAAACGAATTATTTTTGGTACAATAATGACATTGAACTTCCAATTTGTTTGCATCTTGGGCCTCGAAATGTTGCCGGTAAATTCCGAATATCGGGGCAGATTTTGTGAAATCGGTAGCCAGTTCTCCAAAAGGTCTCTTTCTCCTGACCTTTAGGGCAAATAGCACGCTGGTATTGCATGGAGGAGGAGGGGGAGGGAATCTAGAGAGATATCAGCTTGACTATATTTTGCCTAGACACAACCAGATATCGAAAGCTACGCACGGAACCAAAGGAACAGTAAATAGGAGATGGACGAAAAATCGATGGATTATGCATTGATGATTATGAGAATAAACGAGAGAGTAAAATGATAAATGTAAACACATAATCATGGTAAAGGAAGAATGAAGAGTTAATTAATCCACATTCTGCACATGTATATATACATACACTCGCAAATATTGCGTATATATTCATATGCGTTTCTAAATACATATATAATGATATATACGTATATACACGTGTATATATATTATTCAACACTTCCGTGTTACTTCGGCGAAATCATAAAAAAAATATATATACATATATTCATATATATATATATATATATATATATATATATATATATATATATATATATATATATATATAATATACACACACACACACACACACACACATTCAAACACGAAAACCCGCCATATGGCGACCAAATATTCATTCGCATGGAAATAGTAATAGGGAAAAGGGATGGAAACAAGAGTGCGGACACGAGACGGGTGGGGAAAGCGAAATAGAGCAGACCACAAGCGTAAAAATATTTCCTTGACCGGGGCTTGAACACCGGATCTTTCAATTTGCCAAACCATGCTCCTAGCTCAAGATGCTCCAACCACTTGAGCTATTGAGGAAACGTAATTTGCACTGAGATTTGAGACAAAAGTGTTAACATACGCAATACCTGTATCTGCTCATTGCCGCATAATCCGCCGTAGGCCTCTATGACAGGAGACGTTTTTGATCACAGATGAATGTTATGTTTACTTTATGACAGAACATACATTCGTGCGTCCATTTTGGGAGATAAACTCCAGTATGAAATAACGTTCCAATATTTTCTAATTTATCTTCAAGAAGTAGAAAATGGCGTTATAACTAGAATTACATGTAGTTCGGCAATTTGGAAGCGTTGCATGATTACGTAGTTCGTGTACAATTATTACAATCCGCGTAATTGGTGTTTTTTACTGGGAAAGTTCTCGTCTTTTAACACTCTCCGAGATTTGCAGATCAATTCGCAGATCAACACTTCTTTACAAACAGTGCAAGGCAGCCGTGCTGCTGAAAGAAGTTACTGCTCTCTATTTTAGCGAATCCTCGCCATCAATTTAAATGGGCCCACAAATTCAATGTTTTACGTCATCTACAATATTTTCCCTTATTTTTAAAGAAGAAAAAGTGTAAGATTGAAGTATGTTAGTAAAATGTGCCAAATAATTACCAAACACGGAGGCTGCAGGGCATATGTTGCCAAGATGGGAAAAAAGAAAAGTGGGAATTGTGATGAATACGGACTGCAAGGTATATTCAAACATAGAATAACTACTTTCATTAAATATGAAGTATGGGGGCTTACGCTGTGGCATGAGATGGGGTATCGGGCAGAAACACATACTAAAATAGTACATTAATGTTTAAAAAACAATATGCATGATAAATGAATTAAATAAATTTAAGACATCAACAGATGCCAAGAAGAAGAAGATAATCGTAAAGAATAAGACAATTGTGCCAGGAACACGATTAACCGGAGAAAAGACTCCGAACCCCAAAAGTTGGCTGATTTCTGTTCCCCATGGTACCCTTCCAACCGAAATGGAGCATTTTCATCTTTCCCCACTTCCAAATTAAACTGATGTCTTAAACAGTCAGTAATCACCACACACCTATTTTCACAATACGGCTATCAAAGTACTCAATTTCGGATTGAAATATTAAGAACAATATAAAATTGAGTTCAACTAAAACACTCAAATATTGAAATAGGATTGGGAATGCAAAAATCATATAAAAAAAGGAAATTAATGCGAAGTTCAGAATGAGAAGAAAAGACGGACTCGTTCAATATAGAAAATTGTTCCAGGCGTGATTTAGTAGAAATGTTTGAAGATTTAGTGCAACATAAAAACTTAGTTAATTCCACGTTACTATCTTAATTACTCGACCACGCACAGTACATCCACCTGAAGAAGTTGCACAGCAACGTATCCTGAGTCGCATTATAATAATTTTTATGTGAAATCAACACAGTTTTTAAGTTCTATTAAACCAGGACTCGGTTAATTTAGAAATTGACCCAGTTATGCTTAAAATCCGTTCCCAATCCCTCCCAGTGTTTTATCGCTGGATGGTCCGCTGAATTCAGCCGCAGATGATGTGAACACGAAAATAAGAGTGTAAAAGTCTTTAAATCGTACATATGCCTGATGTCCTAATCTCCTGAACGCCCTGTCCTGTGGTCGACTGTGCTCTTTCTGAAAACGAGGAGCGATGATCCGTGTTCACTGGAGCAATGCTTGATGAGAAGTGCGACGGGCGTCGGCGATGGCCCTCGCGCCTGCCACCCTCGTGTCCTCGATGTCGCACTACTTATGTGGTGGACACCGCCCACGGGCTCCCGGGGCTGGGGAAGCGAGATCCGGGGAAAGTTTCGCCACTTAGCGGAGCTTCAGCCCATTGGGAAACGAGAACTGTTGCTGGGTGTCCTTAATATTCGGAAATCGAGATGGAGTAACGTGTGATGCAAATAATAACAAGTGAGGGTGGGAGGAATTTCCGATCGAGTGGTGTTTTTCATCGCGGATCTTGCGAGTTGTGATGGATATTCCGGACATATAAAAGGACCACCTTCCCAACCATTAAATCAGATCACTCGATACCACCAATCCAATCGCAACCAAGACAGCAAGCAGAAGAAAATACATCACAATGAAGGCCGTAAGTACATCACATTTCAATTGGGTTGTAATTTAAGAGCTAACTTTAACGACGAAATTTCGAGTGATAACAGCAATAACTTGCAACTAACTTAGACACTCAATATCATCACGATATTTTAGTCTAGATGATGATATTTGTTTTTAATTCGAGTAAACGCTCATACAATCACATGGCTACTTAATAGATATCCAACGTTTCTGTTCGTATATTTTCTATCCAAAGAGTCATTTGAACAATTGAATAAATAAATCCTTAGGCTTCCGCGACGTCTATCTGACGAATCCATGCTGGTTTCCGGGAATTACCGTCGCGTAGTTTAGTTGGTTGACAACTGTTTCGCCCCCAGTCCTGGAGGCGTCTTCAAACTTCGACCTGAGACCTGGAGGCGAACTTCGACCTGAAGACGCCTCCAGGACTGGGGGCGAAACAGTTGTCAACCAACTAAACTACGCGACGGTAATTCCCGGAAACCAGCATGGATTCGTCAATTGAATAAATAGGCTAATTTCAGCCTAAAATTCGGGTCACCAACTCAATTCTGCCGTCCAAAGAATTTTTACTCGTGGATATTTTTCTTTGGTCTTATTCTAAAAATGTCTAAGGTATTAAAAATTGAGAATGCTAAAAAAAAGATATTTCATTATTTCTTTTAATTAAGGTTAATATTGGCAATTAGAAATAAAGTAAGTAAAATTCTAATAGGAGATAAATAATGCACACTACCATCACACCTTCAATTATTATTATTGTAGTTAGAAATTTATAGCGAACGAAGTTAGCCGAGACGCAAATGATATTTTCTATTCCGCGTTGAAAGTGACAAGGATTTAAGATTCACCGTCCGGACAGCACGGGAAAATGACTTTTCGCCAAATATTTAAAGGATTGTCACCAAATGAAATCGGAGTGTATGTATTTGTACGCCGAAACGTTTTTTAATGACAGTCACTCAGTTTATGCACCAAAAGACTACTTGGCAATGAATACTTACAAACACACACCATCAATAACGTGACATCCATCCGCGAATGCGTCGCGTTCGCCTGAACAGTATCCCGAAGGTGGGTGTGTCAAGCAGTGAATGATAGGACACTAGCGAAGGAAAATGCGAGGGATAAATCACTGAAAGAGCATCAATCAATGTTATTGTGTTAGGTTTTCCTTCTGTTCGTGTTGTGATCTCGAAATTATCGAGGGATAAATGAGTCCTTGAGAACATTTGCTCGGTAGTTTCTCTCTCTCTCTCTCGATTTCACTACCTCACTGTCAATGTCTGGCCTGCCAATCTCGTAATCATCTTCTTGACTCTTTTGCAAAAAAATATGGCACAGATTTTAATTAAATTAAATCTCTATGGCCAACTTTTGTGCATGTTGCTATTCCAGCTATCCTTCCATCAAATAATATTTAGTCACATTTGGATCTTCGTGTATTTTAGAATTATTTCCTTCTGAACTGAATTCATAATGTTAGTTTGAGAATGGACACTACTAATATAAAATATCTTATTTAATATATAAAATATCTTAATATAACATATCTTTCTTTTTCGTTGCTTTATTTTCTAATTAACCGGTTTACGGATGTCAGTTACTTTAATTCGTCATCTTATAGCAAGGTATTTGAGTATGTGCTATCTTTTGTGTTTTCAAAATTAGGGTGACAACTGTCTTGTACGTGTTCAAAAAAACTAGCTTGGAACAAAGATGTTTTCGGGTATGATAAAAAATTATAATAATAGACAATAGTTGGATAAATGTGAATGCATCATGTGAACTAGATAATGGTGATGTTTGTGAATATCAATAGAGAGCAGGCAGAGGGTGGAACATAATGAAACCTAGAAGTGCTCTTGAGTTAGCCTCGTGTTAATGAAAACTATCAAATGGTCATGTCGGAACCTAAATTTTATTTTCCAAGCATCAAGTACCGTGCTGACAGCCAGTACAAAATCAAGGAACTTCTTTATGCCTACTAAAATGCATAACAATGTTACCATTGTTACAATGACGAAACTGAGGCTACGGCATCATCGGAATCTCATTGACATATCGGCTACCTGTTTGCTTTATTATTAGCTATTCGGTTCATTTTCCGCTTTTCTTTTCCTTGGTGGGGAAATATTCGATATGAATGTTCTTAATTTTCATATCAATGAAGGTAATTTTCAATTGGTTGCATACGTTTTACCTGGAGAAATCTTCAATTGCAATTTTTTTCACTATCATAGGGACTGCAAATCAATTTCTGGTACTTTCACAGATCGTCGCTGCACTTCTGGGATTGGCTGCCCTTGCCAACGCTCAAATTCGAGGTCCCGCTACGTCCTACGGACCTCCAGCCCCTGGATTCGCCCCCCCTGCCGGCATTAGTCGCCCTATATCCGTTGGATTTGCCCCACCGGCCATCCCAGCTAATGTCGGCTTTGCCCCCTCGGTCCCCGCTACCGTCGGCTTCGCCCCCTCGGGCCCCGTTAACGTTGGCTTTGCCCCTTCGGGCCCCGCCTTCGCCCCATCCGGCCCCGCTAATGTCGGCTTCGCCCCTCCTGCCTTTAACCCGGCAACCTCTGGATTCGCCCCCGGCGCACCCTCCGGCATCCAGGTGACCACCGGCTTCGCACCTGGCGGCGGTGCCCCGGCAACCGTTGGATTCGCCCCATCCGCCCCGGCCTCCTTCGGACCGGGCAGCGGAGGATTCGCGCCATCAGGCCCGGCCTTCGCCCCACCCGCCCGAGTGCCGTCCACCAGCTACGGTGTGCCAGGAAGATTTTAAAAGCTCGTCAATGGATGCCAGGTATTTACCTATCAACATAAATTATCTCACAAAAACGTGTGGAAGCGAGTGTAAATAAAAGGGAATTTGCAATTTCAACATAAAATTAGAGCAAAATTACGTGGTATTTAATTCAAGCGGTTTGATTGATTTTTCGACTTTTTTATCGAAAGCCGTGTCGCAAGGTGCGTGAGAATAAAAAGGAATACTTACATCAACTGGTTTCTTTGACACCGAATTTGGCTTACTTTCTCTTCGTAACCACTGCATATAACAACGTAGACTTCAAATAACTCCTTCGAGTCAACGTAAACATTCATGGGATTTACGCTTTTTCAGTTCAATAGCGAATGAAATATCCCAGCCCTTGGAAGCTGTCAACATTTCATTATTAATATTACTTCTGAAAGTTCATTTTAGTGTGTCCTAGAACCTAAATACTTGTTTTCCATTTTATAGGGTATAGTTCAAAAGTGCTATTCGCAAAGCTTCTGTGGGAATCTTTGCTTCTTACAAAGTGATATTTATTTTATAGTAGACGATTATATATCAAATCCCCATACTTTAAGCTTTGAGAAAACTATTGATAGAGCTTATGCAAAAAAAACAATTCATCCAAAGTTGTTTTGTTTTTAGCTGCTATTCATGTGAAAGCTAGGAGAAGCTGGACAAGCCAGACGAGCGTCCACACTCACTAATCCAGTCTGCCTATAGACATTTTCCATAATGGACATTATCCCAGAGAAAAGTTTTTGAAAGTTTAGATCGTCGTTATAGCAAAAGCAGAACTACCAGATTGACAATTGCAATTATATCGAGCCAAATATGTTCTCCCTTGAACTCTAGAAACAGAAATTTAAGGGACTTTAATACCATCGAGGCGCTATGCTCATTTCAATATGGAAATAGAAAAAGAATTCATAAAGTTATGGGATCCATCATTGACGCATTAAATCGGTGCTAAAAGGAGGTGCCTAGTTCCTTAAAGATATCCAAATTAAACTATTCAAGGCTCTTTTATTGTTCTCACTTCTACTTAATCCATTCAGGGTCTCGCAGATCCGAATCTATTTGCCTTCATATGAATTGCAATGTATTTGCGCGTCAGTGTTTTCAAAAAGAAAAATTGTAATGGATCTGACCCTCAAATTTTCATGCATATATTACAAAAAATGTTGTAACCTTTTTAACACACATCATATTTTTAAAAGAGAATCTGTCTTTTGTTGGAACATTATTTTAAAGCATAAATAAACACAGCAGATATAATCAATCACATTTAGTAGATTCTGAAATTCCACTTGACCATAAAAAATATTTTGATAACAAAAAAGTAAAATTGTGCTTCCCCTTTTAGTAGCTTTTGAATGAAAAATTAATGCAAATATCACCTTTAACTTTACTCATTACTGATTATTCTTTGAACAGGTGACCGCCTCTCGCATTAGCTGTGAGACAGAAGCCGACAGGACAACTCAACCATTGAATTGTACCCCATGTATAATTATACTTGAACATATGTAATAATAAATATCAATAAAAAAATGATAACATAAAAAGATACTTCTACTTTATCTGCGATTGAACTTTTAAGCAATTTAACTTTTTCAGATAGAATTCACTCTTCATTCCGTAGTAGAATTTATGAGCAAACCAAGGTAGTTAGGGCTACTTCTCTGTTAGGTTATGCATAAGCAAAATACTATGTTTACAAATTTTCTCTAAATGACCTTTTTAAAAGTAATATCGATCCTAAACTTGCGCTTCATATAATTAATCCTCTATTTTTTTAAAAATATCAAAATATTTACTAAAGAGAAGGTGGTTAAACATAATTATCTTATAGACAATTGACAATATAGAATATGATTAATGGTATTTAAAATTTGGCAAACTAGCCCGTGTCCAGCGATGATTTAAAGTTTCAATATATTAAGAGATGAGTACAAGTACAAGGAGTACTTTTATTTGAAAATCTCATATTAATTATTATAAATCTTCTCGCATTTTCAGTATTTATTCAAAACACTGGAGACGATAGCTTTGTTGGCCCGGATGTAAGATAAAACATAAAGTTTGATAACTCCAGTTCCTAATTTGAAGTGCACTTTTTTAGCAAATCTACCTGCATGCATTTAATCTCCTCTTTGTTCCCAAACTGGTGAGCAGTGCTGTCTTTGAAAAAACCATCGTGTGTTTTCGCAACTTCTACGATCGAAATGCCTTTACCATACCTTTCCTTCACCAACATTCTGGATAAGATTGCCCAACCTGTCTCTTGTCTTGTGTGTCCCCCTTGTGTCTTCATCTTAGATTATTAAGCTTTTGATTTTTTCCCGGGTTTGAATTTTTCCATCGGTTTATATCTCCAGCTAGTCTCTTTGTCTTCACATACGAGTTGCACCCAACATATTTCATGATCAGCCTCATAAATCAATTTCTCGGCCTCCTTCCACAATTCTTCCCCTTAATTTCTCCTCCTAAAAGGGTTCTAAAGAGAGTTTTATGTTCCATGCCCACTCATCTCGTCTTCTTCGCTTTATTGCCATTCAGAATGCCGCTTTTTCTTCTAGTGTACCTTTGTTTTCCTTATTCAACTGTTATGATCTAATGTGGAGTCATAGTCCGAAGGCTCCCAGCCTTCCTTTCTCTGCAGCTCCCACAGTCCATTTGTCACTGCCATGCAGAGAAATGTTCCCCACAAACGTCTATAGGATAGCATTTGTTAGTATTTAGATGATAGTTTAGTCATTGAAGACTTACTCTTGTGATTAGAAAATGTCATCGCTTGATTTATTCTGCTGAGAATATTTGCCAAGAGTTGCACTTTAAGTTGCATTGTATAAATAATTCTCCTCCTGCGTACGTGAATCACTCACGTCCCCAATTAGGGAGTGTATTCGTAACCTGGATGACGCTCTCAGTTCATATAGACCCATGCAACATCAAGCGGACTGCAGAAGGGATGCATTGAATTCGGTCGGGGAAAGATAATGTTACAAAGGGAGCCCGTGAAAAAAAGATTACATAAATTTATCAGCGAATCGTCATATTAGTATGAAGCTCGTGAGTTATGTGAGGAGAAAACATCCCCTCATCCATCGGTTCGGAAGTATCTATGTATCTAAAAGAATCATAGCTGCATGAATAATTTCAAGACATATCTATCAAATATATATCTCTATGTATTTATCCGTTCATACAGTCCTCCGAAGTAGCACGGTTATTGGATGATTACGTCAAAATCGCGAATGCAATCACATGATCGAAATTTGTTTTAGATTTAATACAGCCGATTGCCATATGGCTCCAAACGAAGGTAATGTGGTGGTCTACTTCAAACCAAACATGGACATTAGTTTGTAGTGAACTCCACTCTCATTCTTGTTTAAATTTTTAGAAGTTTGGGTATGCAATAGATTACGGCGGTTCGCCTATTTCTTGGCACGTCACTGCACTGGGCTGGCGGCAGCGAATAGGTCTTTTTTAAAACTCCGAGATTCCTAGCAAAAGAGAAGAGGTTGTGCTCTGTTTTGGAACCCTGTATATCCTCTCTCAGTTTTTGGTATCTAAAGAGCACCATTAGGCTCTTTCCTAAACTAACATTCAAATTGACAGTCTTCTCCTAAAAATATTTTCTCAGTTTCGCAAAATAATTGACCAATCTTATGGGAGTGACTAATAATTTTTCGTGAAAAGTGTTAAAATTTCAATTTTGAATACTAACCTGGCTGATAGAGATTACCGACTTATTTTTTTAATACTTTCAACCCTTAGTTGTATTCTCGGCAGGTTGAAAAAAAACCAATTGAAAAACTTTGTAGAATGTTTTACCTCGAAACCAAACTTTTAGAACCTAGCAATGATTGTAACGTTTTTAGAAATTTTTTAGAGGTTTGTACAAGTCCCTGCCCCTTTTTTAAAATTTCTATTTCAGTTCTTTCCAAGGGACTTTGTAAAAGTCCTCACTTATGACAATCAATATATTTTACAATATATTATTTCTGCCATCGTCGAAATAATTAACTTAATATTAAATAAAATAATTGATTGAATTCACAATAAAAACCCTCGCCAAATAAGTAACCAACAATACGTTTTACATAGAGTAAATATTTCGGTATTAAGTGGAGTAAAACTCACGCCGCGATACCGAGGTGGCATACACCCGCCATTGGGTGCTCAAATACACACACTTTTAGTGTATTTTCCCAACTCCGTCCAAGGAACTCTTAAAAAATCTCCGAAGTTACAGCTAGATTTCCTAAATTCCCGATTTGTTCAAACCTTAAGAACGAGAATACGTATTGCCGCGAAAATCCTCTAACTTTTCCGAAATAATCTCTTTTATTTGATTTTTCATTCAACATTGTCATCAAGGATAGAAAAATTAATTTAAAAAAGTAGCTTTAGGAGATATTTTAAGTATGTTAAGTCTAAAAGAGGCCGTAAGAGGCTCAATTTGTCCTTCCCGAAAACGTCAATCGTAATTTTTCTGAATCCGATGATTTGAGGCTATACTTAGTAAAAATTCATGGTCATGTATCATTTGTGTAAATACCTGATGATGTCACCTATGCGCCAAAACCGGTAGTACCACCATAAGGTTTTTAATGTGTGAAATAATACCAAGTTTATTTATTCAGTGAGTAAATTTTCCATTTAATAAAGCCTAATGATACATCGATCTTTTTAACTACTATTATAAAATTTATCGACGTTCCCATTCACTCTACAATCAGTATTTTAGTCATGAATCTCTACTTAAGGCAAACGTAAATGAAAATTATGTTCTCATTGAAACTGGGATAATACATCAATTTTGATTTATAATATTTAGAGTGAAATTTAACTGGCATTCGTTTCCCACCGTGATCTAAGCTTTATAAAAATTAAAACGGGCGTAGAAAATTTATTTCGATTTGTTTTGAAATCCACTGACATGCTGAGAATGAATTTAAAAGCAATATTATGCTGTGATTTATTGATCAAGTTTTTGCGATAGCATTTGTTGCATCATATCAGCTCATTTTCAGTCCTCAAAGAATCAACAATTTTTATTAGAAAAAACTATACACTAATGTGTGCGTGTGTGCATACATAAATGTGCGTGTACATAAAATTCATGTATATTTATATATATATATATATATATATATATGTATAAATATACACACATATATATTTAGCCTAACATATTCACATATTTGATACATTTCCAATTTAATGTCAGAACTATCAACTAGTGCATCCACATGTCTTTTCTTTCTAGAAGGTTTTCTGGAGTAAATTTTCTTGGCAAACCTTAATGTTAATTCGCTAATAATTTAATTTCATTCTTGCTTGGGAAGATAAATGATCTTCAAACTCAAGAATGATAGACAGCTCGTTTCTTGCATGAAAAGCTACTTGTCTGGAGTTGTCATGTTTTTATTTTAGCTTTTTAGAAAAATAAAAATTTTCTATAGTAAAAAATCGCTCACTTTACCCCCGCTCTTTAAAATGGGGAGTAAATGATTCATAAAAGTGCATCTTGGACAAAAATACAGTAATTTATCGCAATTTCTTATTATGGTCCATTTTACGATAAAGATTTCAATCAATTCGTTGAAATGGATAGTTTACATCTCGAAATTGGTCAACGAGATATGAAATGTCTTTCCGGTATATCGAGAAATAGAAAATTCCAATATCGTTGCCTAATATGCGGTCATATCGACAATATTACCAAATGTACAAGGACCCTTATATTGAAAGATGTTTTTCATTGTGAATATTGTTCATAGTGATACCGACGATAATCATTAACCATTGATACATCGGTGTCTTCAAATTACACATATTGACCATGTTGATTTAAAAAGTTAAAGAATGTTTATTGAGGTATGCTGAAATACAGGAAACTTTGCATCACTTTAGACAAAATACTACCCATAACGCATAGCCGAAGACTTTTTGATACCTGAATAAAAAGGAAACACTGAAACCAACATGAAACTTTTTGATGATTAACCTACATTAATTTATTATTTATTACATGGTAGCCTACAGACAACCGCGAGGGTGTGTGGCAAGGGGTGACTACTTTTAACCCAAAATACTTCTCCCCCTAACATGGCCGGTAAACATTCTTCTTATCCCTCACCGTTCGTGGGAAAAATGATATCTTAAATCTATCTGTTCTAATTTCTCTAATTATATTTTAATGGCCGTTGTATGATGGGGCTAAAAATACATTTCCAGCATCGTCCCTATAGAGACACCCTTCCAAAATATGCAAGAGATTTAATCTGTAATTTAACTTTCGATCCGGGAATGACTTCAATGAATGGAATGATTTTCAAGACCCAATAACGAGTAAAAACCCCAATTTATTGTAAAATGAAGATGTATGACAGCAAATATGTATTATGTGTGGTTAACATTTTAAATTGGGATAAGGCATTAATTCTTTATACTGAACATGAAATAGATTTTGATAGCAAAATAAGAAAATTTCAATTGAAAAACATGTCTCCAAAAGTAATATTTGACACTGAAACGACTAAATATAATGAAAATATAGTTTTTAGAAATATGGAATGATTTCATGGAAGTATAAGAAAGCTGTCAAAATAACCGTACTAGGCTTTTAGGTATATACCAGGAAATGCATATTTTATAGACTAATAAACAGAAAAAGAGATTTAAAATATAGGCACGAAAAGTGAAGAGTCAGGCGTGATATTGTGGAATCGAGACATAATGAAAACTTCGTTGCAATTTTCCACAGTTAACTGTGGAAAATTGCAACGAAGTTTTCATCATTTAAAATATAGATTCAAGAGTATATTTCATTAAAAAACGAATAATATCACAGATTTTTATGAGTTAGCAAGGGATCAAAGATTATATGATTTTTTAAAAACGGTGAAAATGACCGCTTCAGCTCATTTGGTGCTAAACAGATATACATTCCTTGTTACGCCGCAGAAACCATCTTGTTAATTATATTGATATCTTCAGACCACATAATCTATCTTGGGAATGATTGCTATTATTTTGCTCTTGCTCAAACACTGTATGAAATGTGGCACCATTTCGAATTTCTGTTGCTGTATAGCTTTTCAAATTTTTAACCTAAAATTAACACCAGATTAATTGCACTCTAACACCAGATTAATTGCACTCTAATACCAGATTAATTACATAATTGAAATATTGCTTTTTGATACTTTGTAGTAATTTTCCATAAAGTGTGCAGGTTAATAGTAGTAGCAGTTAAATTTATTTAAAGTTTCAACCGAAAGTTTTGAAATATTTACTGGAGTAATATTGTACTAATTCAACACGAGAGATACACTTAATTTCTGTCATGCCAATATTCAGTTGAATGCAGTTTACATGAGCATTTATGAACCTGCGAGCCACTAAACTAGTCCCAGTTTTTTCAGAAACATTTTAACACATCCCATTCCTTGATGTACAATTTGTCGCTTGACTGTAACGATTGATGTCATATCTGATGGGATTTTCAGCGACGGCGTAGTGAATAATATGTCTCTCCCGAGACAGGTATAACAGTGTTCAAAAAATATTTTTCCTGTTTTCCCGACTGATATTTTCCTCGAGATTCATGAGCAATAGAGGAATAAAATTCATGAGAACAGGCGGGTATTATATTCTGACCGGATAAACGATGCTATACGTCGTAGTTAGCTCCCAGTAGATAACTCCTCTTTCTCTTCATAACTTAACTAAAACCGGTTGGGAAAATGTAATTGCTCGGAGTGGAAACCGCCAATGCTATAGGGTCTTCATTGATATTCCGATATTAATGCATGCATCTTCATACGAGACACGATTAAAAGCAGAGCATTTTCCGCCACTTCCGAAATGCTGGACAGAATTGACTTCCCAGCTGAATATAATGACCGACTCCTTTGCGCGAATTTAAGTTTAAATTACCTAGCTCCACTCAATTACTTTGACTGAGTACATGTAGATAAAATAATACTGAAGTCCCAGCGAATCAATTAGTATGAGTTATTCATAACGGGCACATTCCGAAGAGAAATGCATCACCTCGAATATAACAGTAAATAAATGCAACAGCGCGATGCAATAACCTCACGGCGTGTTTATTAAAACCATGTTCACTTAAAGGTTTAATAACTTTTCTTGTGTACACAATGATAACGACCTTTGAAAAGATTTTTAAAATCAAGAGTATGCTTGACAATGTTTCTTTTAAGGAATTTATTCTATTACATTTTTAAGCAAATAGTTGCGGACCCATCCACCGTACATACCCCTCGTGAAAGTCTCAATTGCTTCCTAAACCTTACAAGCCGCATGGTTCTTTAGTTATCCGTAAATTAAGGTACCGACTGAAAATGTTTTGAGCTGTTTGCTAGTCATTGGAAAGATATTCACCTACACATTGAACGCGTGTAAGTTAGGATTATCTTCCATAAAAATGGCAAATATTTTTGCACGAATTGGGGGTCGAATCTCTTGCTACTGCTCTATTTAACTTTGCGACGAATGACAAAATCCGTGATCATAGTTTACTCTCTCTTCACTTGTTAAATGAAAAAGAATATCTGTACATTAATTATAAAGAGCATTCTTAGAGACCTCTTAAAACGCAAAACTATGGCTACTACCTACGTCTTCCTTCGTCTTTACTTCAAAATATCATGCATGAAAAGATTCTACCATGGAGTAATACTTATAAAACCGTTTAGGCATCAAAAAAGAAACATTGCTTTCCTATTAATGCAATATCATCGCTTCCAGTGAGAGTTTTACATGGGAGGGAGTTCATTGAAGTCCATCAGTAATTCCTACGGCCTTGTGGATGTTCACCGTTCAAGTTAGAAGTGTTACTATCTATGTTCTGGCGATAATATTTGTTACAGCCATTCGGTGGACATTGGAATTCTCAGAAAAGCTCGGGACATTCTTCTACCAATAATTCTGCCCTCACTTAATTATGTATTCGCCAACCCAACATGAGACTAAGGGACTCTCAAAAATCTACCCCAAAAATATTCATCGAGTTTTTTCTTGAAAGAAATCAAGCAAATCATTCACTGATTCCTCTGAAAAAATCTATCTCCATCCGGTCCACTCTCTCTCAATAGATTATCACCTTGTGGAAACAAAGTGATCGCTAAAGAGAGAAAATCCTCCGACAGTGATTACTATATTGATCAAGTCGGTCTATCTGTTCAATATATTGATCACGAAAGGTCTTGAAGTGGTTGGCACTCAAGACCTTTCGAAACAAAATAGTCAAGGGTATTTTTAGAGTAAATAACGACAATTCATTGACGCAGGCAATATAGCCGGTGGAAGAAAGTGTAGTAACTTCCAAAAATATTCAGGGAGAGCTAAAAGCTGTTATAAAAAAACCTAAAAAAAGGGAAAAGCCATAGGTCCAGACAAAATACAAAACGACTCTCCCGTGCACGAACAAAATACTCTTGAACAAATATATCCTTCCACCAAAACAATTTGGTAAGCTCCAACGCAAAAAATAAAAAGGCTCATACATTCGGGGTATTTCTTGATGTGTCAAAGGTCTTCAGCAAACTTTTGTCACAAAGGGTTACTTGATAAAAAATGGATACATGAACGATGCCGACAGGGATAATTTATTGACCGAAACCATACCTTGAAGGAAGAAAAATATTCGTAAAATGGAACTACTCACTGTCATCCTTGAGGGAAATTGAAGCAGGAGTTTCTTAAGTCTCTGACCTCGGATATACTTGTACTCTGTTGCCCTCTAAACGACTGACTTTCCAGTATTAATCGAAACAACTGAAATACTCGGGTATCGTTAACTATTTGCGCTGACGATGTGGCAGTGTTAGCCAGCAACATGATACCAGACCAAGCAGTGATACACCTGCGGAAATCAATGGGACACTTTAATGGATACATGATAAATTAAAGCTTGACTTGAAGTTCAAAAAATCACAAAATAATGGCTTTCCGAACTCGTGCCTCCAGGAAACAGAAAAAAAAGCAATAAGTGGGAAAAGTATAAAGTACTCCGCGTCAGTAACCTATTTTGAGGTTAAATTTGACGGAAAAACAAACATAGGTTCCCATGTAATGAGAATAGTTAAAGAGGTAGCCGGGGCTTGAGCAAGAATGATCAATAAATGAAATCAAAATATTTGACTTTGGACATGAAACTCTTGCTGCATGATTTAATAAGCAGGCGATCAGTCACGTACACAATCATCTGGTATGCCGTACCTGAATGGGCAGGTTATCTGTCAAATATGGGGTGGAAAATGATCAAAAGTTTTGAGAAAATGACTCTAAGAACAATCTTTAAACCAAGTTGGTTGATTGCCATAAAGAGTTGGAATTAACTAAAATAAAGCGGTATACTGAGAAGTCAGTGTTTACTGAGAAGTTATTACGAAAAGATAGCGATGCAATATATCCAGGTCCTAACTTATCCTGGCCCTAACAAACCTAGACTTAAAAAAAACATCTACATGGGATAGGTATAAACTTTCAATGCATGCAACCGGGGAGAAGGTTGCCTTCCCATCAAATCGAATAATTTAGGAACTCCAAGCAAATATCGCAAACGTTAAAAAGCCCCAGTGTGCGCCGTGACAGTTGGAAATGAAATCTAGAATTTAGGTATTCATGGACCACTTGTCACTCATTTCGCGCGATCCCAATCCAGAATCAGGAAATATAATCTCCCCTATCCAACTAATCACGGATGTAATGAATACCTATTTATTTCTTTCATCGACAATCTGTCCCTTCCTAAAACCTCCCATTTATGCCTTTACCGGAGGTACACAAAACCGCAAATTTCGGGAGGCTCATTGTTTCTGACTGTCTTCTCATATAAAAGATTCTTACCTTCACCATAAAAAGTGTTCATTTATAAATACTGCGAACAGCAATTGGCACTCGAGTGGCGCTACCTCATTATAAATTTTGGCGATATTTAACGAACCTTGGCCATATCCTTGAATTTCTCTTATGTGTTCGTTACATCGATAAATTCCTCTTTTTGTCCATGGTCAATTGGATGAATGGTCTTCCCCCATGGCCAATGGAATATGAAATTTCAATTTTCACACCAAACTGCTCCTTAATATTGTATTTGCTCTTCGTTGTGAATCACTTCAAGAGAAATCAATCCAACAACTGCGCCTTCATCAAGCCAACAAATCACCATCACTCCCTCCACTTTGAAAATCCGCTTCTACCCCACAGCAGACGCTCCATTCCTTTCTCACTCTCCGTCCGTGGCCAATGCATCTGTAGGAATATCAATCATCCCCTCACTGAAAAACATAAATAATTACGCCCTTAAAAAGAATTCAGCAAGAAAATTTGCTGAATTAGAAAAGTATAAACCCCTCTTTGCCCACCAGTCCCCTCGCTCCAAAAAATAGCAGAAAATTTAAATTATTTTTTTTTAATTTTTGGGCACCCAAAGAATCTGGCATGCGTCAAAAGAGCATCGTTCTCTTCTAAATAAATACTAAAAAAGTTTCGAACAATTCGTCTTTGTCGCGCTTAAGCATCCCGCACCTACAAAATGTACGCAATCGACTTCGTCCCTGGAGCCTCACTCACCCCTCTCTGAATCATTTTACTTCTGACGCTGTAGCCACTCAAGTTTTTTGTTCCTTGAGAAGTGTGATAAACCGCCTATCTTGTTCCTTCTGGCTCATATTTTCAATCGGGAAATTCATCACAGCCTTCAAATCCAAGTGAATACCACCGCCATTTCACCACATCCGCCGTTTTCCTTAATTTCTGCGTCCCTAATCACATCGCTTTCAACTGTAAACCGTTTTCCAACTACCCTTCCGACGTAATAGTCGAACACCTCCCACTATCCGCCGCCAGCATGGAGGTAAAAACCCGCGAATGCCACACATGGCTAAACAGAGCATATAAAACCCCCTGACTGGACGTGCTTCACTTAACAACACTTGATTAATGGCTCACTAAACAACATCAATCGTATTTCAATCAATGGTCTAATTTCAGCGGAACATCTTTTTAACGTAGACGGTAGTCTCCCCTTACACACATACAACTGTACTTTTCCTATCACCCCCCATTTCCTTCATTACCCTCTCTTAAACCTTTCCTCTCTTTCTCTCCCCCCTTTGCCTCAAACACATCACACTCATAATTCCTGCCTCCACCTAGAGAACACTGCCTCAAGGGTTTCACTTCTCTGCACCTGAAGGAGTTGAAATGACCACCGAAATGTGAAAATCTCTCTATGTGTGCCAATTTTTTGAGTGCCTTAATTTTAATGTGTCATTTTGCTGGTACTTGGTAAATATACCAGTATGTGTGAGTAAGCGCGCACCAGTAAGTGCGTTCTAATATATATATATAATAAATTGGAAAGCAACAAACAACATAGAAACACATAAAAAGAACACTTACACGTTATTTCTTGATCATTTCGACGGAATTCTGCTCCGTCTTCATCAGAAGATAGAGAAGTAACGATTATCACTTAAGAAGTGATAATCATCACTTCTCTATCTTCCGATGAAGACGGAGCAGAATTCCGTCGAAATGATCAAGAAATAACGTGTGAGTGTTCTTTTAATGTGTTTCTATATTGTTTGTTGCTCTCCAATTTATTATTCTGCACTTCCGTGTTACGTCAACGTCACCTATATATATATATATATATATATATATATATATATATATATATATATATATGTGTAGTATATATCACTGTGGAATAGGAGTTTATAGCAAGCAGGATAAAGAAAAATACATGAGCTCAGATGATAAGAAGAGTTTCAGTTTCAGAATAGCTAGCCGGGCTTCAATAAAAATTATTAATAGATGAAATCATACCAATTTTATCATGGATATAGGACTCAGAAGTGAGAAAATGAACCTGGGATATGATCGATATTCACTACTCTATGGTTTAAAGAGGATTAAAAAAGGAAAAGAGATAATATTAGGGCCGTTTCATATGTGGGCGTAAAAAATGGGTAAAAGATTAGCGTGGTGGACAGTGGGAGGTGCGAGTATGAGCTGAAGCTACTGTCAAGGAAAGGAGCATATCAAGGGTTGGAAAGAGAAATTTGGAGACGGAAATACGTTGACGGATACGGTGAAAGGAATATTTGGTGGGGCTCCGTACTAGTTGATACAAAGGAGAGGGGTAAATTGGAAAGGATGGAGAGTAGAGCAAAGGATGGGTAGGTAGAATGTGCTGCCCAGCCTAAAAAACAACATTTATTTGAGATTGGCCCAAAAAGGTTTTCTTTTAAATAGTTAAACTACGCAATTTAAGCAGTGAACAGTGGAGACAACAGCCACTGGCTGGCGTACCGATTAATGTTTCTTGAGTGAGGAATATTACTCTTTCATGAAATAGTAATGTCCAATTAATATAATTAATATGTTTGGATACTTGTAAATCTCCACTAAAATTCGTATGCATAAAAAAAGGCTAAGATAGACGGAAAATAGAATTGAAAAATCAACGACCTTTGGCGATAACTCTCAAGGCGTACTACTGTTCCTATCCCGCATGCTTTCGCCAAGCTGCGTGTCTTCGGTATTCTCGTTCAAGCCGGATGAATGAACCGGGTTCTTAAAGCTAACGTGAAGCATAAGAACGGATTCGCTGCTGGCATCGCGTTTAAGTACGAATCACTCCCTTCCGCGGCGGACGACTCTATTCGACTATCTTACAAGCTCTTAGAACAGGAATAATCTCTCCTAGGCTTTCAGGGGATCTCTTTGAGATCAGCCAACCATTTCCTCGTGTTCGGACGCCCTCACGGACGGCATTCGAGGCATTCGAGAGCCTCAAACCTACCTTGCCGGTTGGCCGCGTCGCAATCACCTCATCTTCGTCTCAAAGCGAGGAGAAAGAGGTTAATTGGCTTGCGAAGTCATTAAGTAGTGTTTATTTTTCTTATATTTTATTTTAGCATTAAATATATAAAAGGCTCAGTTTTTTCTATCACTCTTAATTAATTTTTTGTAATTATACCATTAATCTTGTAAATTAGAAGTCGTAGTGAATACATTTTGAGAATATGTGTTTTCTCAAAGTTCTTTCGACAAAGTTGAATTCACCCGACTCTTAAAAATACTGTGGCATGTCATTTTAAGCGAATATATGTATGAAATTGACGTTAATTATCGGACGGCGATTAAAAATAAATTATTAATAATTACAGGACATTATTACCTCTCAACACTTTTTAGTGCTAAAATCTACGCAAGGCACGGGATTAATACTTAAATATTACATCCAGAATAAGATTAAATTATTGGAATTTTTAAAGTTATAGAATAATGTTTATTATTCCGGAGAGAATGATACTTATAGGTGAATATGACATATAATATCTCCAAAAATATTTGAAAAAAAACGGAAAAGCTACCGGGATAGATGATGCGTGTACATTAAGTACATCCTGAAGTGTGAAGGCAAGTGATTTATTATTTGTCTGTGTAATATGTTTCAATTATATATTAAAAATATAATTGTCCCAGAGGATTGGAAGATTGCAGGGTACTTAAATAAAAAAATATAAGAATGCATTACTTGTAATTCATTATTTATTTGCATTTATATATTTATTTATAGCCTGCAAGACACCACCAGGGGGGTGTGTGGCAGGGAGTGAATACACACCAGACTAATTTTTACCCGAAAATGTCCTTACCCCGGTCGAGTAATGTTATTATAATCCCCTAACGTTCGTGGAAAAAATGACATCTTAAATCTATCTGCTCTAAACTTAGTCCCTCTAATTTTATTGACGTGATCTCTCATGCCGTAGTACGATGGCGGAATAATATATTTTCAAAATTACTGCTAAAGAGATGCCCTTCCAATTAATGCTTCAATCTGTAATTTAAACTTTGGTCTGTGAGTGATTCCTGGCCTAGGTTATTCATGCCAATTCCCTTCTCTGCCCATTGCCTATCGCTTCTTCAAAAGCAAAATGTCAGGCGAATATTTAGAGGGTTATACGAAATTTCTGTATTCTAATATCAGGGAATATAAAACCCCAGCTGTATTTTTTTGAAAGGCAGAATTAGACGATTTATATTAACGTACAGATTAAACAAAGCAGATACCCTTTTACACCTCTGCAGTAAAAGTATAAGTTCATCAAACGGGGTCTTACAAAAAGGCTCACGAGAGATACTATATATCATTATCCTAGGGAGGAATGGAAAAGCAAACCGAAATATAAAAATAGACAAAGGCACAAGTCCGGAAGTTATTTCCGCTTGAATGCTAAAAATACTTACTGAAAATACCGCACCACACTTAAAAACAATTTGCCTAAGCTGATAGAGGGTTCAGTACTTAGAGACTGGAAAGTAGCTCACATAAACCCCCTGTACAAAGGCGGAGATAGGGAGGATTCCAGTAATTAAAAACTGATTTATTTAACGTCTATAACTTTAAAACCTGAGAATAATCATTTTTGACAAATTGTTGAACTTCCTTGGCAGTAGGAACATAATTTACAGTAGCTAGCAAGCATTTAGGAAGATAAGGTAATACGAAAGGCAATTGAGTCTCTTTATTAGAAATAAACTGCTATCGGGGAACCATCATGTACACATTAATCATCTTGGCTTGTTCTCCCTCGTGGGAGGCTCTGTAATGGTAATACACAAGATTGCATCGAAAAAAATGAACTATTTTTAGATTCCAAGAAATGCTATGAAACCGGCCCCTTATGTGAAACTGAAACACAAGGTAAGACCGTCTGTTATTAATGAGACTTAAAGAGAGACCAATTAGAAGTAATACATTTCATTTGGGACTTCTTATCAAACCAAAAATAAAAAGTATTGGTCGATGAGTTGAGTTAATTAGAAGCAGAGAGTACGGCAGGGAAACGTCATAGAGCCCCTAATATTCTTGGTGTACCTTGCCTACTAGCAACCTACGATTATTTGCCAACCAAAAAGTTTTACTTTGATGCAAGTATACCGGCAGATCACGGTCTCATCCCTTGTAATTTCAACCTCACACGAGAGTAGTGTTAGAAATACGGGTCGGAACATTATCTCAAGTATTTGATAGCTCTGGATGAGCAACTCACTATTCCTCATCCCCCACCATATCTAATATTTACGTGCTCGTTTTCCTCTTTGCCAATTTTACCAGTTCAATTCTTCCTGTTTCATTTTGTGTGTTAATCGAATGATAGCTATCAATAGATCACATATATAGTTTACCTCATAGAATAGATTACTCTACTTATTGCATCGGTGTTACGAGTTGAGGGTTTAGGTTTTTGGTGGGAATGGTTTGGAGAGAAGAGGCGAGGGGTTAGACTACGTTACGTAGGCCTCGATGTGAACACACAACGGAATTACAAAATGGGGCCACGAGAAAGCAAAAACATGTTGTTTTTACAAAGCAACAAAGACAAATATTATGAAGGCCACTTTCCCGTGTCTCCCTAGGGTTGTGAAGAGGGAGGTGAGGCGAATATATATTTAGAAGGAGAGAATGGGAAGAGGAGATTTTAGTCATTGCGAAGGAAAACATCAACCGTGTTACTTTAGTTTGCATATTTTTCAAATATAATTTTCATCCAATTGTGATGGAAAGTACAGGCATTAAAATGAATGAACCTAGTAACTTGTTTGAAACTGTTGGGTCATATTTTAAATTTTAAAAATTCTGGTACTCCATACTTTGTGCTTGATGATTTGTCCTATGTCAGTTTGACAACTGTATTGGACACCGCAATTATCGAACGTCAGTTGATACAGCCCAATTCTTTTCAGATGAAAATATTGCTCTTATATGCGGAACAAAATTAAACCAAATGCTTTTGCAATTTTACTGTCATATTTAGAGGATTATTATTCACCACATTATTAATACATATTAAACGTTGCGGAATTTCATTAATTTATACTGTAACAAGTTTCAAAAATTGTTGTATCAATATATTGTAAGTTATTTTAATGTATACAAACAGGTAAATACATGTATGACTTGTACGGTAAGAAAAGCTTATCGAACTAAATTTTTGATTACATTTCCTTAAAATAATTTTAACGAAGCTTTGATTGAGATTATAAATTAAAAACTATGGCTTTGTTATCGCTCGAAAACTGTAAAAAATGTCCGTATTGAGAAAAATATGAAACCTATGATTGACGAACAGGGCAAAAAATTAGACTTCTAATGAATAACGAAATTCCGCACCCAGGATTTTCAGGCGATTTTTTCTTCACAGAGTGGGGATCGAATAATGGGAGGTTTTTCCAGATCCCAGGATTACGGGTTCAGTATCTGAATAAAACACGGCATAATACCTGTATATACACATCCAAATATTACCAATAACTTGATTTAATCGGATGATAATCAGGACGATATTTGCACTATTTTCAGAAATAAAATTAGTGTAAAAGAGATAGATACATACAGTTACATTTATGAGCAAATATTCGACAAAAACTAGACTTCCATTAGCGAAAAGGTTGTTATTTATTTCTCAAATCCTGTGAATTATATGCGAATAAAATAATGAATTGCAACCAAGGTTTTGATGTTGATTTCTTCAGGTGATGTATCTGCAATAAAACCTGGGTGGTGAATAAATAATATTATTTGTGTAAAATCACTTATTTCTATATTTTAGAAAAATGAGAATTACTAGGTTTAATAGAGAAATAAGGCAGAGCACGTGACTGCAGGATATATTGGGAAGCAATATATCCTGGTGAAGATATTACATGAAGGGAGAATGCTGAGTGAGGAAAAGAACATAGATCTTTAATGTATAATGGGCAATAGAAAGTTAACTAACCAAGAAATGAGTCATTACAATGTGTTCTATGGGATTTGAGGGTTGTTCGGTAGGAATCTGAAACGCAGCGGGGCATAGTGCTTTGGTCCATTGGAAATCTAACTTAAATCAGTCGGCTATAACTAATAATGATGAAACACAAAGGTAGTATTTTCTGTGCTTGACATAATCTCAAAACAAACATTCATACACTCCACAACTTTACTATTCGAGGTAGGTTAAATAAAATTAAGCATGAATTTAAATTATTCTAGGGAAATTACTCCATAATTTTTACTAATTTTTCGCTACCCAGCCCATGCTAACTTCCATTTTTGCTATCGCATTCATATTTTAGTTCATACATGGATATCTGCGGTGAACACGTCACACATGCCATTTTTTGAGAGTCACAAACCGTTTAACACTCTCTATTATATCAGTTCCATTATTTTACTCTCCGAATGACCATCTAGCAGCATATCGTAGCTCGTAGACCGTAGCATACTCCTTGCACATCTCTTTATCAGCTGTTAACTCGGTCCTCATTCTTAAATAAATAAATATTCTCTCGCCCTGTCTTTTCTATTTTTATCCACAAGTACCCCAAACTTTATTACATTTAGTCATCATTTAGCGTTATACTGGCATATCCAAGTTTAACTTGGATGTACCAGAATGTATATTGGTTTCTATATATGCTGGTTGTGTACATATATAAGTTTCACTCCACCCCAAAATGTAGAGAAGAGTATATTTTTAT
Source organism: Hetaerina americana (assembly GCF_022747635.1). NCBI lineage: Eukaryota > Metazoa > Arthropoda > Insecta > Odonata > Calopterygidae > Hetaerina > Hetaerina americana. The sequence goes on along the minus strand of NW_027287538.1, from coordinate 69,968,910 downwards.
GAACTACTTTTTACGCTGCCTTCGCCAGACATTCACTTTTCGATTCGCGCCACATATTCCAACAACCTTTTCTTGGGCATTAACGCGATGATTAATCTATTCATCTGTTGTGTGATTTTTTCGAAAGCGTTCCATCACGAGAGCGAAATCATCCACTTGTTCAATTATTTCGCCAATTACACTCAATATGCAACAGTTTCTGCCACTCCTCTTATCTGGTACATTTACTACTGTTTTGGAAGCAATTACCGTGAATTTAGTTCTCCACATTGTGAACAATAATCTGTTTACATCTTGCCGTGTCAAAAATACTACCGCTTACCTTTATACGAGGGTCATCCGGAATGTAGTACCCGTTCGTGAAATAAAGACACAAAAGTAAATATTAACAAACATAAAAAATTTTATTTGAAAGAGGATACTTTAAACTACTTCTCAACATAATCTCCAAGCAAATTAAGGCATTTGTCATAACGTGTGACAAGTTTCTGTATTCCTGCTGCATAGTCCTTCGCCGCCAGCTCATTGAGATACGCGAGGGACCCATCTTGCACAAATTTTTGCATAATGCAGATGGTGTTTAACAATTTCATGAACAATTGTTCGAGAAACATTGGGAAAATGCTCACAGATGTCATCAATTGTGACGCGCCGATCGTTCCTCACGAATTCGTCAACTGAGCTCACCAGTTGGTCTGTAATGACAGACGGTCCCCCCGAACGCTCATCGTCGTGTGTGTTCCCCCTCCCCATGTTGAAGTTGCGACACCACCGCCGAACAGACGACTCGTCCATTACATTGTCTCCATACACCTCCTTTAATTGGCGATGAATATCACATGGGCGAACGTTTCTTGCATTGAGGAATTTAATCACTGCCCTCACTTCACAACTGGCGGCGTTCTCAATTTTTTTAAACATTGTAAACAATCACAGAAACAACACAGGCAATGCTAGCGTCACGCAACTTGGCTCAGAGAAGGCAGACAAGCCACTGAAGCTATCTGACCTCGTCCAGCGGCTACTCGCGTCGTCAGCACTTCATGCGGCACGAACGGGTACTACTTTCCGGATGACCCTCGTACTATAATGGACGTGGAGTGCATTTTAATGTACCTTGAACGAGGTGTGCATTTATGCATAATTCATACTCTTAATTATAATTTTATCACCATTAGTAAGACATTTAAATGCATAGGCTTTGAATGAAGGTTACGGATATTATAAGATAGTTGTGCGTTTATAATTGTGCTTCATTGAGTCTGTACTTGAGCTTCACCTGGAAAAATATTCATTAACTGTATATATGCTATGTGACAGTCTTTTTTGTAAAGCTCCTCTGTGCTTTTCCTCCCTCACAAAGGATTCTGAACGGCACTTGACTATTCTCTTAGAACGATGACATTTACGAATGAGGAGTAATACTGTTGATGACTGTAGTGAAGTAAAAGCATTTAGCTTGTAATATTTTATATCTTGCCTCGTTGAGTGAATAAGTTGCTGTGTCGGCGGTCACGGTATCACATTAAAATTCTCTTTAAACAACACAGAGGGATAATGGACATTCCTGCCTTACTCCTCTTCTCAATACTGCCCATCCAGAGTCTCCAACCCCCACTCGCACCCGAGGAGTTTCAGATTCGTACAGTTTGCGGATCAGCCTCCTGTCCCTCCAATCTTGTCCTATTTTCTGAAACATATTCAATAGTTTTTTTCCCAAAATCAAATGCATTTTCGAAATCTACGAAACAAGCAAAGACGTCCAGATTGTATTCTATTACCCTCTCTATTAGTGACCTCATTACCGTAATAGCATCACGCGTGGCTCTTCCCTTCCTGAAACCTAAGGACCCGCTAAGTAATTATTTGCCCTATCTATCCCACACACAGGGTCCGTACAATAAGTATCGGGACTGGTTCCAGAAATCCAAATTTATTGCAGTTATCATTACAACTACTTTTAAATCTTCAAAATACATTCATCCTGCATCGATACCCCTGCAGTTCGGCGCGTCTGTCACTCATCAAAAGCCCGCTGGAAGTCGGTTTCCTGAATACTGCTGAGAGCCTTTGTCGTCGCCGCTTGAACCGCCTCGATGAAGTCGAACCGATATCCTTTCAGCTCCTTTTGAGCTAGCCTTTGAGGTAGTAACGCTGTCGAGAAAATCTTCATCTTCCTGGACGCAGTCCCCATTAAATGGAGCAGTTCGCTACCGTTCGCGTCTGAAATAAATTGACGGCACGTGCTGGAGGAAGGAGAGGTGGGAAAAGGGTTCAGGGTCGTTAGCCTCTTGGTTCCACTCACATTTGTGTCCCCTCTTTCAAATCTACGGTGAAAAGTCGCCCAAAAGTAGCATCAAATATAAACAATAAGTACATTGAGTAACGATTTCGAGAACGGCGTCACGCGTGGAGGAGAGATCGACCCCCCTCTTTCTAATCTACAAATATAGCATTATTGGTAATTTTTCAATAATGTTAGATGTTTTTTAACTGGTACACCTTGGTCTACCGAGATATAATTAATTGTACACTTTGTTCTTTCTAATAATCTAACTAAGCACTAATAATAATATTAGTGCTTAGTTTCAGGAGCATTTGTATCAATTAATCTGCAAAAATGCCCAGCAATGTATTTCTGGGAAAATAAAAACGTACACCTATAATACTGTGGAGTTAGAGGAAAAGACAAGAGACTACTGGTAAACGTCAAAAATAAGAGTCAAACGAACATGGTAAATGGTGTAAGCCTGTTCGCATTTTAATATTCTTCTGATAAAATCTTCTTTTAATATTCTTCTGGTAAAATGCTGATCGCATTTTAATGCAGACAAAAAGTAATCTTTGGTGGGGTGAGTTAATTAATGGCAGATCTAACTGGAAGAGTATTACAGAACATTTTTACACGGCCACCAGTATTCTATCCACGTTAGCAACAGCCTTGAATTATTTTCATAAACTAAAAAGATTAACATAGAAATAAGACAAAAGGTTGAGGGGTTGGTTTCACTTCAAGTTTGGTATCATCTTGAAGACACAGCAAGCACTAAGGATCCACGGAAGAAAACGTTAGTTTTGGAGTTAGAAAAGGATTTTAAAAATCAGCTAGTGCTGTTTGTAATTACTGCGATAGCAAAATACGTGTACGAAAACTTTGGAGAAATTAGGTTGGGAGATACTTGATTAATGATGAAAGTAGGAAAGACATGCTTTCAGAAAAGAGCAAGACACCTGAGTTGGGTTGCGACTCCGGGGGATATATTTTGGCCGCGAATTCTATTGACGGAATGGACCACCGGGAATAATAAGAGATATAGGCAGTGCAATCGAGAGATTCAAGTGCTCCTTCCTCCCTTGCACAATAAACATAATAACTTAAACCCGAAACCCAAATACCCGAATATTTTCATTTAAATACCAAAATTAGATGACGTAGTTAAATAAACCAATGATTTATATGAGCATGAAAGTACGAATGTGTGCATGCCTTTTGTATATGCGATAATAAATTAATATGCATATATGAACTCATACTTCATGTTGAGTCGATACCTAATATCCCCACCATACGCCCTGGCCGGTGGCTTGCAGGATACTGTGTAGAAAGGGATACGTATATTCCAAGAAGTAGCACCGTTCACCGTCAATTGCATTCTCTGTTGTAAAGCATAGAAACATCTCGTTCTATTATGACATATTCGCAACAAAAATAAGAAATAAATAAGGGGGATTGATTATACTTAGGAGTAATAAATTTTCATTGCATGAAATTAGTCATTTTGAGATTTATTTTACAGATTTCTTCAATATTTTTAGCCTTTGAATATTGTCCAAAAAGCAATTAACACAATAGAGTTGAAGTTTATTTATTCAATTATATCTAATGCTGCCATCAATGAAACTGAATTTCACGTGCATTCGAAAGGTAAGCGCTGACAAGCAGAAAATCAAAAAATTACATGAGTGTTCCTCAAAAAGGAATTGATCGTCATATTAAACGTTTAGAAAAAAACATGAGAATGCGTTCGAATACGTAAAAAAAATTGATGCGTAGGTTGTGGGGGTCTTAAAACATTAAAAAAATATGCGGGAAGAGGCAAGTCACACCGGGATCACTCTGACAGTCACTTAAGTTGGGAGATGAGTGTCGACTTGGAATACATCCCTCACTATTTACCATACGTATTTGTAACAAATGGTCATCTGAATTTTTTATCCGAATGATTGAGGCCTCTCATGGACGAGGTGGCATTTAGTATGAATTTATTTGCGTCCGGTTTACCATGGTTCTTTAAAGACACATTGTACCGATTCCCGCTCCGAATTCATCCCCCACCTCAACTCCTCTCTCTACATTTTACCTACCTTCCAAACCGTCGGCATCAACATCACTTATTTAGACACCCGAAGTTTCCCTTTCCTGAGGCCAATTCCTCACTTCAGTTCGAATCAAACTTATCAACCGCCAAGCGCGTCTCCTTTTCGACAGCTACCACCCTCTAAACAATCGCTCTCAATCCATGCCTATCGCATTTGCAATTCTCGAGCATCACTCGACCTTCATTTGAAAAACGTCTAAGCTTCCCTCCTCAAACCGGGCTACAACCTTCGCTCATAAATAGACGCATCTTACCTCCCTCATCTCAATACACCCCTCGCCCCAAATCCGTTATCGAGACGCCGTTAAACCCCTGCACCACCATCAACCCCTGCAATACGAAAAATATATTTTTATCTACTCCCAACCCTAACGGGCGGCCCCTTTGCCGCAAACATTGTCTCCAAACGTCCCATTATCTCCTACACGACACCCACCAAATATTCTACATACCCGATGCATTCGCCACATAGCATCCCTCTACAGAAGCGTAGGCTCCCAACCTCGAAATAGACCACCGTGCAAAAAATATATCTTCATCCTCTCTCTGTCCGCATTCACCAGCCGCATTCCACCTCCAGTTCCATCTCTTAGCAACGGACTTTTTATGTACCCCACTTCTTTATAGCTAAAAAGTAGAACCAACTCCGCCTCCAATGGAGTTTGCCGCACTTTAAAATTCGCCCACCTCAGAGCCTCTTCTAACCAATTACCCTTTCTCAAAACACGCCCTCAACCACAACCAATATTTCCCATATAACTGAATTCGATAGTTATTTTTCCTTGACTATTATTCACTCTACCCTCCTGATGACTCAAGAGCATAGAACATTAAAAATATTGTAGATCCGGAATGACAGACTCTATTATAACCACATTCATGTATGCCAATGCAACAATTTCCAATCTTCCTTCCCAGCAATTCACATTAAACTTCATTTTTTTGCAAACATTCTCACCCGCGTCCAAATCGATGACGCCCATGTCCCCTTCCTCGTACATCCCGCCTTCTTCCTTCTCCATTTCCGCACCAATCCACCTCGAGGCGATCGGGCCTTCGCTTCCACCGCCACGCTTCTCCCTTCCAGCCGGAAGCACTCGAAAAACTTCCCTTTTTCTGAACAAGCCTACCTCGTCCAATACCCTTGACGCGATATTCATCAACATAGACGAGTACGCCTATTTCTACCTGTGAAGAAGGAAACCCCTTTACTTGTCGAAGAGTCTTTAATAGTTCTTTTTCTCATGCGCCAATTCTTAAAACATCTCACTTCAAATGTGTGTTTCAATCCATCCAATGGAATGTTTTTCTCAATGATACGATCTCGTATATTTGGGATGGTTTTAAACCGCTACTTTGCCCTAATTATTATGTGAACCCTCTTTAATTTGATCAATATAACATCCGTCTTCGTTCCTTATGCTTAGGCTTATTCTTTTCCATTCTCTACTCACCCAACCTAACATTCTCATTTATGTTACTACCTTCAACATCCCACAACATCTCAGTATTTTATCCACCCATTTTTTTCTGCCTTTTATGAAATCTTTTATCGATGAATCTCAGAACTACCTCTGCTGCATGTAAAACTAGTCATATTGTGCCCATATACAGCCAATTTACTTGTTTTTTGGATTGCATATCAAAAACAATTTGATAAATTCTCGTAGCTGAATTCTTTTTCAATAAATACCCCGCATTAGTACCAAATAATTCTCCACTCCATTTTTCGAAAAGGTTTAAGTAATTCTAACACTTTTTCTCCGGTCACGCCACCTGCCCTAGTGTCTCTTATGAGAAGTTCGGTGATATCGTAAAGGCAAGGACCGGCAGGATCTGAGTGAATGAGAGAGTATTAGGGGAAGGTATAGCAATATGTCTACATTTAATGCGCAAACCGCGGCGAGGGCATTTGGCAGGGGTGTTGGAGGGATGAGCTTCGGGATCTATCCCTAAAAATAAGAAGGATAAATCTTGGAGAAAAATTCTATTTATATCAAATAGAATATCACTAAAATTATTCAAAATAGCACCCTTGTTCGTCACAACGATGCCGGCGCCTCTGCCAGTCGCGGTACGCATCTTGGACGCGTACGCGGTGACGGGGAGCTGGTGTTCGGGCGCCTGTGTCAGAGGTGTTAAGAGAACGCCGAGAAAAAAAAGAGGGAAAGAAATTGGAAACACCTTTGAGCACAAATGTCTCCTAAGGACTATATTTGAAGGAAATATTCACTTAGATAGGGAAAGAACAACAAAGGAAGATTATTACTGAATTACGGGAAACAGGTTTGCGTCAACAGCAAGTAACTGGGTAGAAAGAAGAGTTTGGCAGATAGCCGAATCGAGTTAAGCGCTTCTACAAACTAATTCTTGTATTTACATCTTTTGAATTTGATATACATTAACTTGGAAGTAGGAGCTCCCTAATTACTCATAAATATACAGGATCAAATTATCTAGTTCACCATAATTTGTTCACCCCGCACTCAAATACATCCGACACTCCAAATGTAGAAACAACCAGCACACGCTTGAATTATTATTGCAATCATATGACCTCTTCATGCCTATTTTATGACGCCTTTAAAAGCAATGATATCCTTATGATCGCTCATTCCACTAAATTTAAACGAACTGGAAGTTGAAGGTGGAGAGTGCCGAGATTAGAACAAATATCTTAGAAATTATCTCTTCTAAAGGGAAGGTTTTAAATTTTCATCAATCCGCTTAGGTGAACAGATATATTCATGATTTTTATGTAAATCTCAATGTTTTAGCACGACAATATGTCGAAATAAAGTGTGATACCTTCGCACACCAAAATGACTGAATACCCTACTAAGACAATGATTTCCGCATTTTAAATCATGTAAAGAGTAACTTTGTTCATAAAGAAAAGAACTCAAAATATGAGAACAAGAATATTAAGTACGTTGTTCAAATTTCTACCAAAAATTATTTTACTAAATAGAAACTTCCCTTTACAAATATCAATTTAACATGAAAGGTCTATAAGTCTTTTTTTGTTAATAATAGTGTGGCCGTTATCAGTTTATAATTTAAATCAAGCAGGAATACTTTCTGTTAAAAATAAGTAGCGGTCGGACAAAGTAAGTAGTAAGCGGTCGGACGACGTTATTCTGATCCCTTATTGTTCGTGGAAAAAATGACATCTTAATTCTACCTGTTCTTAGCGTAATTTCTCTAATATTATTAACACATCTCCTATCGTGGTACGATGGGGGTAGTAATACATTTTCAACATCATTGCTAAAGAGTCGCCCTTCCAATTTATGCAAGAGATTTAATCTGTAATTTAACCTTCGTTCCGTGAGTGATTCCCAGCCTAGCTGCTCTAATATTTTGGATGCGCTGCTAAGTTTATCATAACAACGTTTTTACAAATCTAGCTCCTCAACACTTGCACGTGATCCAGTACGGTAATCAACCCATTCCATACACCGGCAGCATATTGTAAATGAGGCCTAATCAGCGTACGATAACACTTTGATTTGTCATCACATTTACCCAGTAATCTTATAATAAATCCTAATTTTTCGTTGGCCTGCCCACATATTCCCCGTTTGTGTTTGACCCTGTAGAGGTCGAGAGAGAGGGTTACGCCTAGATATTTAATTGAGTCTGCACATTCCATCTCGGTTTCCCCGATAGGGTGGGTATTCGGTAGTGTACATGAGAGGGTAGAAAATGCTTTAGTAAAAAGGATACCCTGAGAAAATCCAGGGTAAATATGGTTGAGGCGATTTTCAGGGTATTGATTAATAGAGGTCGTGGGAACGGGAGAGCATACCAAGTATAGGAAATAATGTGCCAATTGTACAGAGATGAAAGAACTTCGAAAGAAGATTACAGCATGTTTGAAAATATATTACTTTGCTAAATTCTAAGTGAATGACTCAAAGTGAAGATTTTCTCTTTTAAAACGGAAAGAAAAAAAATGAATGCAGCAAATGGTCAAATTGTCTTCGTGCAAATAACTCTAATATTGGACACGAAGAATGATTGGTGTAAAAAGGCATTTAAATGAAGAAAAAAACGACTGTGAGTGAATAAATTTGACACTCGAATGTATTCAGTGCTGATTTAACTACTTCCAATATTTTTATCTATAAGATCTGCAATCCACACCTTGGAGTTAACATGTGGAAGCAAAATATCTAGGCATTGTACTTTAAATACATAATGATACATTGAAGGGATATTCATTTGTAAAGAGCAACTCTTTGATTTGATTTGTAATGAAAGGGATCTGATTATAATTAGTGTTTTTTCAAATTGAATAAATCATGAGGGCTTTAAATTCATGAAAATACAGATTCAAGATTTGAGCCGGTCTAGAGAATAGCTACGGAGGTCGTAAAAGCGTTCGGAAAAAAACAGAATAGTTACGTAAATATTACACGGCGAGAGAGAGAGAGAGAGCGTAAGGAACATGAAAAAATCATTCTCTGTCGACTTAGCAATTTTAAATCTGAAAACGAGCAAATATTTCAAGTTCCACGCTACACGAACAGCTCAGGAAATAGCGATAAAACAATCAAGATCTGCCTGAAGTACAAATTAAAAATGCTGTTTGGCCCGAAAAAACTTATTTCCATTTTGTCGATTCCTTTTCTCTTCATCTTATTTCTTTCCTTTCGTGCCATAAAGTTCGGCATTTTGGCGGATTACTGGATGATTTTTCGTTTCCAAATCATCTTACGTGAATTTTCATGCGTAGCGACGAAAATTGGCTTTCTGCCCTGTTGAGAGCTGGTCCATTGAGCGGATGGAAGAAGAAATGGAGTCTGACGCCAAAGAACTCTTGGTCGTCGCTGGAGAAAACAGAAATTGAGTCAGTTTTAGGACTCCCAGTAAATAAAAATTCGTCAATGGTTAAACAGTACAATTTAAAACCATATCTTAAATGTACAGCGTATTGCTAAAGGCTGTTAATATAGTGAGCCCATGTAGGACCAAGAGGCACCTAGATCGCCGTATGCTCTCCGGGAACCTTGATGAAGAAAAACTTTTGGGTTTTAAGTGAAGATTTCTAGCACAAAATGGTATTTTGAATTTTAGTTACTATTTTTCACATCTGAGATGAACTGATGATAGTAGCAACTTGCAATAAGTGTAACATAATGAGATATACAAGTACATATTAATGACTACAAGCTAAGCTTCTGTTTCGACAGTATTTTCTCATAGGACGCGTCAGTGACAATCATAAAAGTCCCTTATAATTAGCCAAATAATGGAATGTTACACTATTAGTACTGTAACTCATTTCCCAAATAATTTTTTCCCGTGTTCACATCCATAATTACACTTCCGCAGTCCAATAGAATTTGCATACACGAAAGAGATATATTCCTTAACTTAAGCTTTCCGTCTAAGAGCAGTTCAAATGTAGTTATTTCAAGAATCTTGTCGTAATTTTGAGTTTACCATGACATTGTAGATAGAATCCTATGCATCCACTTATCGCATATTTGAAGACTAAAGCATAGCTGTGAAGTGAATGCTAGAATTGTAATATTTCAATATAGTCACCTTCCCGCTGTACCCTTTTAATAAATCTTAATATTCCATTTTACTTTCAGCATAATTCCCATACATCTGTCATCATTTTACGAAAAAACCTCGACCACTCATAATGTCTCATCTAAATGCAAATGTCTTATATCTCACATAGTGACACGTGACATAGTGTCCTAATGTGGAATATTCTCGATTCGATATTTCCCGCGTTTTAATAGACCACTAGTAAATCTAATGAAATCGAAAGATTTGGCGCCTTCATGACGTATGCAAGAGAATCCTTTCAGATCAAGTGAATCTGCACCGTGTTAAATCTTGCATTTTTCAGGGGCAACTCAAACATCATTTTCAAGGCTGAGACCGAAGGAAGAAAAAGACTCATGTTATAAGTCTGGAATAAATAATATTCCATATAATGTATTTATAATAATAGTCCATATATGTATAAATAATAGTCCATATAATGTATAAAAATTCCCACATAAAATGTATCAGTTGGCGAACACAACAGGAAGCTAAGGGACATTAATCGTTGGACAGAACCATGCGAGGAATTCTTATGTCCTCTCACAATTGGTATCATCCCAGAAAATCACGTTGTACCAAAACACCAATTACTCATGTAGTTAGCGGTCAAACACCCCCGCCACACATCATGGTGGTGGTTTGCAGGGAGAAATGTCAATGAAATAAAGAGGCCCAATCACTCTTCCTTGTGTCACGCCTAGATCCACCTCTAGCTCTATAAAGTTCAAGCCATTATTCTTACCGTTAGACGGCATTTTATTACTCGCATTCTTCTCAGTCAACATTATTTTCTTAGTTCTTTCCCATGCCTACATCTCAAACTCCTACAACCATCACTCATCCTATTTCCGGCAATATAAGGTTACTTCAAGGCCCATTCCCTCTGCTATTTCCGTAAAATCTAATTTTTCAATTTAAGAATCAATTCAATGATATTAAGAGACGTGATCGTTCAAAGAATACATTTCTGGGTTAACTGACCCGAGCGATCGGAGTCGATGATTCCTTTGAGCATCCTCAGCACCATTCAAGCTATGTTATTAATCCGGAACTAGATCTTCCTGAGTGTACCGCAAAGTGAGCGGGAAAATGAACTGACAACATACACACTAGACACGCACGCCATTTAGTATTAGTTGAACTCCACCCTCACTTCAAAAAACCAAACCTTGGAGTTAATACACATATTATTTTTTCGTCAAAAGCATCCGTGCGCCAACTTTTCGTCTGGACGAACGTGCATTGAAATGCATCGCAAAACCCACCACCCGTTTGATGTCTCAGCGTCCCCATCGCCCCCCGCCTCAACCACCAGCCGCACCAGTTCCCGTCTCCAGTCGGAGTCACTTTGGCCTCGCAGCGTAAACTTGGGCAACCGGTCTCCTGTGTCCCACCTTCCCCTGCCCTACCCCCCCTCTCTCCCCGCGCATTCCAGCCCCCTCTCTTCGCCTCGCCCCTCCCTCCCCACTCACCTACTCCCCTCGTCTCCTTCCCCCTTGCCAATCAACCCCCTTCTTCCACCTCTCCTCGCGGGGAAGAGGGTAGATAGAGGATTGCAAAAAAGGATATCCTGACCTCCTCCCTCAACCCCCTTCTCTCTCCGCGCGCACGACCGGCCCCCTGTTTTATGACCCCGCTCCGTGCCAAAACGTCCGTCGGAGTTGCACCTCGCCGTCGTGGAGCGAATAAGTACGTGGCGGGCGTGGAGCGGGCGGTAGGAAGAGGAAGGTCGGTGGCAAAGGGAGAGAAGTGGAAGTGCCTCCTTTGCGTGAGGGACCGGAGGGGGAAGGGGGGGTCCAACTGGTGGGTACCTGCGGAGTCTGACGGGTAGGTAGTCCTCACTTCCTCTCCGCCCACGTTCCCCTTTTTGTTCCGCGGGAAAGGTTAAACTCCCTCACTTGGACTCTGTTACATAATGTTCTTTCATTTTATTCGCCTCTCGTCCTACCCATTTGTGAAAACTCAAGTCATTTTAGGTAAGAATGACTCCGCGGATTTCCCACGCTCAGCTACTGGCAACGATAATCACATTTCTTGTGCCCCCATACACAATATGTCATCATCATTGGCAAGTTACCTATGAAATACAGGTTTTGGATATCCCTCGACAGGTATTATTAGGTCCACTGAATTACAACGTTGTTTGAAAAGATGTTCATGACCCAAAATGCGTCGTTAAAATACTCAAGATAAAGAAAAAAATCTATCCCAAAGTTTGAAAAACACAGAGAAATATATGATTTTTTATTTGAAATAAATGAAAAATAATATGTATCATGTATCACATTTTTTTATCAGTAAAATAAATTAATAATGTGTATTGTTATTATATCTCCTAGAACGATGGTATGGCTTGCAAAATTCTATTGATTAATATTAATAATGTAATCGTATTCAATAGAATTGAATTCAATAGAATTAATTAAATTTAACTTAATATACGATGAAAATAAATTCAAAATCCGAGTTCTGTCTGAATAATAATTGCAAACATTTTTTCGCATTATTTATTGTGTACACTTATAATTTTTTATTGTGTTTTTACCTTAACAGGTGATGTACTGTGGTACAAATTGCATTGCTTTAACCACATTTTTGCGTCAGCGGAAGCCGTTGCAAGCTGAAACATGTTCAGTTCGCCTTTGCCTGCTTCTGATGATAAAAACGATTTTCTTGAAGGTGTTTCTTCACATTGAGAAACAGGAAATGTTCTCATGCTTCCGCATCATAGGGAGAATGAGAAACATGTATCACATCAATTTTTACGAGACATGCAGCAACAATATTGTCGAATATGCGACCACAGTATGGGATCCCTTTGAAATAGGGCATGTGAAAAAATTAGAAGCAGTGCAAAGGAAGGCTGCCAGGTACGTTTTAGGGCGACATAGGCAGACTGACAGTGTAAGCGACATGCTAGGCTCACTAGGATGGGGGTCACTAAAGAACAGACGGAAGCTGAATAGACTGTGTGCCATTTTTAAAATATTGAAAGCTGACGGAGGCTGGAAAGAACTGAACGAAAGTGTAAATAAGCCATGTTATCTCGGCAGGAATGATCACCCGCTTAAAATCAAATACATGCCCCAAAGGACAAACACCGCCAAGTTTTCGTTCCTAAATATGGGAATCAAAGAGTGGAACCAGCTGCCTGATGAACTCTTTAAGCCCTTACCCAAAAGCATTAAATCATTTAGGCGTGAATGCAAAAGGTATACATGATGGGATTGTTAAATGCAATACGGCAGAAGGTGTATGGATGTATCAAAACATATTGTTTTTTCTCATTTTTTTTATTTTGTAAGTCTACTATACGATTATTTAATGACACTGTGATATGTTTTAAGAATGACTACTGTTTGTTATATCATGTCATTGCCACCCGGCTTATCGCCTAACAGCAATGTATCCCAAATAATAATAATAATATTTGGTATGTACGATCGTGCATTGTCGTGGTGTAACATTCAGCCCGCTGCTTTGAAATATGGCTTTATCGGAGAAGCAGTCGAAAGTTGGCTTCGTGACGCGGCGGGAGAAAGGTACGACGCCGGGATTTAACAGCTGGTTACAAGGATGCAAAAAGTGATTGATTGTCAAGGCGGCTATGTAGAAAAATAGCTACATGCTCAGCCTTTCCAACTATGTACGCAAAGTTGAGACTAAATTTTGACTTTTCATGAAAAAAAATAGGAGACCCCAGTTTTCGAATCGCCCTCGTATATGACGGCCTTCGGCAGGTCAAGGAACGCCGGGAGGAATAACTCTGGATGGTGATTTTATAGATAAGACTTAAGGATAACGAATAAAAAGTAAGTTTCCATCTCGATTATTTTAAGCAATGATTAAAAGTTGACGATATTTCCTCGAATGTCTAATTAAATGCGCTTTCGTTATTTAGATTCTATCAATTTGTGTAGCTTTGGATCGGACTTAATCGAGACTGACAATGACGAACTTATTATTTTCATTTATTAGATGAAAAAGTTAATATTTTTAACTCAAAAATAGTAAAGTTGCTTGATAATAATTCGTAAAAACGTACCATTAGGCTAAAATGTTAAACAGTAATATTACTTACTACAAAGAGGTAAAGTAAGGGATGTTAGGTCACCAGCCGACAGTAACTGAATGGAAACGAGTTCGAGATCAGTAGTTCGCAATTAGGTTTATTGAACTTAATTATTTTGTTATTTAGCTTTGTTTTTTGTCATCAAAAATCGTATGAGGAAAGAGTGTGTCCATAAATTTTCGGTGCTGCAGCCTAGCCCCCTTATCTTATTCGAATAGTCCAGTCGGCATTTATAATGATGGACCTTGATAATTTCTTCGGTGCCATATGTTAACTGGAGAAAACTGTAAGGCTCGTCTTATTACCTTAGGCTCGTCTTCTACCCTAATTTTTGGAGCGTATCCCATCCTAGTTCCCCTATTAACCGCGTTTTCCTTACTTTAGTATCGTAATATTTCTTAACAAACCTAACAGACCCTCTTTAAGCCTTTTCCATCAGCTTATTCCGCTCCTTTTCTGAGGGTCCCAAGTACGTACCACGTATTTCAAGTGCAACAAGTTAGGTAATACCTTTCCCTAAATTTCTTATCGTAGTTTCCTGTATTTGGCGGAATGAATCCAAGGTTTTTCAGGGCGGTTCCATATATATTTCTAACGTGCTCGTTTCGTGATTCGGCTACTTTATCAAACTAGAGATCATCGTATTGATCGTATTTAACTAATGCTAAAATTTGCTCAATAATTTATGTCGCTTACAGATTAGGGAGGGTAGAGGGCCTGTAATACATCTTTACGGTACGCCGAAAGTGAAAACTACCCCTTCCGAGCTTATGCCATCGATTAGCATTGCTTATTTAACATGCGATTAGAATTCTCTAATTGATTTAAATATTTTCTCCTTTTTATCATGATGCATCAATTTACCTATCAACAATACGGAAGTTAGGAAATCGCTTATTATATGATGGCAAGATGAAAAATTCAAGGGCAATATCTCCAGCGAAAAACAAAATGTTTTCACTTATGATTGTCGCAAGGGACGTTTCAAGTGCGATACAAAGGGTTTCGGGAAACGTCACATTAGAAACGACGAGTCTTACCAAAAACATGGTGTATTATACAACATCAGTCATATTACACCATTTGCATAAGTATTGGCAATTGGGTGTTATGGATGGCTAGAACCTTGGTAACCTAACGCGAGAACGGACGCCGATGGTCCACCGGGAGGTCCACCGTGTATGGCTGAAAGTATCGGCCTGGTGTGTGACAGAGTGTTCCTCCCGAAAACTGAACTGTGATGCCGGCAGGGTTGTGTAGGCCGCGAAATGTTTTAGATGTGGCAGCAGTACCCTCTCAAGCAGCTTTCCCAGGGTCGCTAGCAGGGCGATCAGGCAGTAGTTCTCTACGTTCTGAGCGGACTTCGGCGGCTTCGGCAACGGAATGACTTTTGCCGATTTTCAGATGACTGGAAAATGCCCTATGGAGAAGCAGGCCGTGAAGAGCATAATAAGGTGAGTTGCGAACAACACAGGCATCTTTCTAAGGGCCTCGTTCGGGATGTTGCCCTCTCCTGGTGCTTTCTTGGAGCATAGTCGTCCAAGGGCTGCTCTCAGGTCACTTTCGGTAACCTTCGGTGCCATCATGGTAGCTTCTTCCGTCGTTTCATCCTCTCCAGGAAAGTCAATAGGTTCATCTGGTACCAGTGGATCTGGTGTCAACGGAAAAGTGGCCTCCAGCGTGGTTGCTGCAAATTCAGCCTTTTCCTCTTCCGTGATAATAGGGCCACCATGTGAGTCGATCGGTGGGTCAATCCGAATGTTGTGGCAAAAAGAAGCTGCCATTCTCCAGATGATCCCATTTACAGTTCGGAGGGAAGCAACTTTCCTTTCCCACGTCGTCTGCCTGCATTCCTCGATGAGCTGCCTCACTTCGGTTCGTTTTCTTCTGAACCACGCCCCGTCTGCAGGACATTTAGTTCTTTGGAATCGTCGCCGAAGCCGAAGGCGGCAGCGTCAGATGTCCAGAAGCCGGGTCACTTATATTGGCACGGGGTTCTGTACTGCATGATCCACGCCAGCTGTTATGACAGAAGCGTATCCGTTCAGCATAGCTTGCGACGTCAGTGGTGGCGGTTGTTCCGGTAAAATGTACGACAGGATCCTCCTGTACTCTGCCTAGTCTGTTTTATCCAGGCAACGCACCTGCCGTGGGGGAAGTAACTAAGAAGAATTCAAAGAAAATATCAAACATAAACGAGAGTCCAAAAGCATTTTGGTCCTATATCAAAGTGGTTCAGGGAAATAAGGGTACAGCTATTCCAATCAAAAACGATATAGGCGATATAGCATTAAGAAGTGTAAAAGGCAACTAAATTAATTCCTTCTTTCAAAGCGTCTTCAGCATTGTTTTACCGAAGGTCTCGAAGAGCTTACCAAATCATTTCTGCCAAACAATGCTCAAAATTTAATTGTCTAATGATGGAATGGCGTTTGATTAAAAATATTAACCCTGACAAAATACTCTCAGCCCGATCTGTTACCAGCTGTTATATTTTAGAAACTAACGTTAGATATTGCGTCGGCAATGGAAATCATATTTAAAAAGTGCCTAATAGATCACGAGGCTACCAGTGAATGAAAAATGGCTGATGTACGTATCACTTACGCTCATTTGAAAACTGAAATAGGGAGGAGCCAAAAGACTAATGACCCATTTTCCTCAAATCCATATCATGAAATGTCTTGGAGCATGTGATTGTTAGTTCGACAGTGAAAATGTCAAGAATTATAGATGAGAAACCAGTAGAGTTCAACAGTTTCAGAGTGTAAAAATCAGTCAAGGCGAATGATTTTTACACTCTGAAACTGTTGCATTGAAATGCACATTAGCGGATGACTCCGTTAAAAGTTACTGTTGCGGCATCTCCCGCAGTTTCTTTGGAACCAGTAGAGTTATTGAAAGGGCAAACCTTGCGAATGACAATTTCGCTTTTTGTTGGTGATATTTTTGGCTCGGAAGAGAGTATGATCCAAGGGAACACGGTTGGCAAACCTATGGCATAATTAAAAATATCCAACGCAGGATTAAAGAAAAATCAATGTCCTTCCGAACGCCTACTACATCAGGAATAGTGATATAGAAAGTTTAGACTCGATTAAATACTTGAGCGTTAATATTACTCACGACCTCTCTTAGATGAAACACACGCGCGAAATATTATTATTATTATATTAATCTCATTGCAACTAGGCAATTGCCCTGGTGGAAACGGTTTAGTCTGGTCAACGGTCACTCTTATAATGCATACGGATACATACACAAGAAGAACAGATGTGATACAAAATACTCTAATATACAATGACACTTAAAAACTACCAACCGCACATTTACCATCACATATGGACTACAACGCTCCCTCCATCGACTGACTGACTCTGTCCATAATCATGCACTCTTCAATTTCATATACAGTTCAAAATCACGAACCGTTTACACATTAATCACTTTTGGAATACAACTTCTCACGCCTTCTACATCACGTACAAATAATATTTTAATAACTACAATAGTATTATAATCACTGATCAATGAAGTTTATCACGCAGTGGCTGCCTTACACTTATTCTTAAAACTCCTAAAATTGGATGGAAAAGGCTCAAACAAACCTCCAGTCAACGAAGTTGGATTAATTTCCGAATTGGGACGAGGGCAGCGTAGATGAGCTAGATTTGTAAAACCTTGTTACGATAAACTTAGGAGCGCATCCAAAACATTAGAGCAGCTAGGCTGGAAATCGAAGGTTAAATTACAGATTAAACCTTTTGCATAAATAAAAGGGACGTCTCCTTAGCAGTGATGCTGAAAATGTATTATCACCCCCATAGAACTACTGTTGGAGAGACCATGTCAGTGAAATTAGAGAGATCAAGTCTATGTAGAAAAGATAGATTTAAGATGTTATTTTTTCCACTAGCGATAAAGGATCAGAATAACATTGTCTGATCGTGTAGGGTCATATTAGGGCCAAAATTTGTCTAGTATATATTCACTCCATGCCATACACCCTAGCAGTGGCTTGCGAGATACTAAGAAAAAAATGTTAATAAAATTAGACAGATTAAGTAATATAAGAGATGGATTTAAGACATCATTTTTCCATAGAAAGATAAGGGACCAGGATAACGTATTCAGACCACGGCAGGGGGGAAGAGAACGTATTTTATGCAAGAGGCAGCAAGGTCCATAATCACCTCATTCCACACACCCTAGCGTGGCCTTGCAAGGTGCCATGTATGTACGAGTGATTATATAAAATTCGTAGGCATGCACAAAATAATTAAAACTGGCATGCGTTAAAAAATAAAACCGTGCATGAATATTATATCCATTTGAGTATTCTGTTGTCCTTAACACTTCATAAATAAGAACACCCGACTGTATTTGAAATGATCTCATATTTCTAAACCTGACTATGGCAAAGTATGCTCCTGCAGTCGAGAAATGTCACCTAGCAACTAGCTATTATGTATGATCTAATACTTTGCAGTATATAGATGTTAGAGATATTGGATTGTAATTACTCGTATTCCTGCCACCGCCGCCTTTGTAGAGCCTTCGAATCTCCGGGCGTTGACCTTTAGTCATGGACTTTCAGAGAATATTCTGGGCAAATAAGGCGCAACTTGATCGGCAAGATCGTTCAGGCTGCTTGTAGGTATTTCTTCCACATCTGGGGCTTCATTTACCTTTAGGATAAAAAGCTGTTTGCCGATAACTTTCGTGAAATAATCTCACTCACGGCCACCAGGTGATACAGATGATGCAATCTAGTAATTAGTATTGTACATGCAGATGCTCTGAAAAAGATATTGTAATGCATTGGCCAATATAATATGCTTTGAGGAGACAATCAAAATGGGGAAATACTACCTTGATCAAAAATTTCCCGGAATTTATTCAGAAAATTAAAAATACAAGTTTATTCATCCAAATCTATATTGTCCCCTTCAAAGTAATCCCCATCGACTGCAACACACTTATGCCAGCGCTTGATCCAATCCTCGAAACATTTTTTATATTCGGTTTTCGGTATGTCCATCAGTGCTTCCTGCGATTTTTCCATTACTTCCTCTCGGCTGCTAAAACGCGTTCCCCGTAATGGTTTTTTAACTCGATTGAACAGAAAGAAGTCACAGGGAGCCAAATCAGGTGAATTCGGTGGCTGTTGGATGGTATTTGTTGCATTTTTCGTCAAAAAATTACGAATAATGATAGCACTGTGCGACGGTGCGTTATCATGGTGCAAAATCCACGAGTTTTCTGCCCACATTTCTGGTCTCTTTCGGCGAATTGCTTCACGCAAACGTCTCATAACGCCCAAATAATACTCTTTGTTTACTGTCTGGCCTTCTGGCAAAAATTCATGATGCACTACACCGTTGTAATCCATGAAAACCGTCAGCATTGCCTTCTTTTTTGACTGAAAACGACGTGGTTTTTTTGGTCTCGGCTCATTTGGTGAACGCCATTCACTTGCCTGATGTCTGGATTGCGTGTCGTACTCATAAACCCACGTCTCGTCTCCAGTAATGATCCTTTTGATGAATGTGGGATCGGATTCAGCCTCGCAAATCATGTCTTTTGCGACGTCAACACGGTCTCTTTTTTGCATGAAATTGAGGTCTTTTGGCACCAACTTTGCTGCTACACGACGGAAACCCAAATCATTAAGCACAATGTCTTGGGCGGATCCATAGGCAATGTTCAAGTCCTCCGCTATTTCTCTGATGGTTAATTTGCGGTTATTGACCAACATTTCTTTTATTTTATCAATTTTTTCACCGACTTTCGATGTCGATGGTCTGCCACTGCGTTCATCATCTTCGATTGACTCACGACCACTTCTGAACCGCTCGTGCCACTGGTAAACGACCGTTTTTTTTAGAGAATCGTTGCCGAAACACTTTTCCAACATTTCCAACGTCCGTGCGCCACTAAATCCGTTTTTTACGCAAAATTTAATACAAGTTCGTTGTTGCAAATTTAAATCCATTTCTGAAATTGTAAAAAATCGCCAACACACACAGAGATAGATGTACTCTTGGCTACGTAACTTTTGCAAATGTCAAGTTATGACACTAAGATTTAAAGGGAATATCAACAACAGATGTACCAATTTAACAAAAAAAACAGAACTCAAATCGGAACGATGGGAGCGCCACACGGTGGTTATTCCGGGAACTTTTTGATCAAGGTAGTATTTGCTCTATGGTTCTGTCGATGAGCTTATAACAGTGGGCACCTTTATGTATTTTATCTAAATGAAACCTTGCAAGCCACCAATAGGGTGTTTGGCAGGAGTTGGTTCCACGCCACGCATGTAACATAAAAAATTAAACTGATGACTGTTTTACACCGTAGATAATCCTTCTATCGCACGATTATTTTATATGTGGAGTTCTGTCGGATGGAACGCCATCAATACAATTTTTTTAGTACTCTGCTAGCTAGTACCCTAGTAGCTACCGCTAGGGTGTTTGGCATGGCGTTAATAAATACCAGACTAATTTTGATCCGAATATGACCCTACTGCGGTCAGACAAATTTAAGTCTTTATTTCACGTTCTAATTCAAACTTTGAAAATTCCGAGAAACTTAGGTCGATCTCATTGAATACGAACTAAATTCCTTTGCTGTTGTCAACTGCGTTGGACAGTATGAAAAAAATCCTATGTTTTACTACACGAAGGCAAAGACCCAGTGTAGAAAGAGTAACGCATTAAAACTCGATCAAAATTTTAGTTCTTACATGTGTAGGCAAGCATTAGATGATACAAAGTATGGCAAATTACTGAAGGCCCCAAATAATTGAAATTGCAAAGATTTTCTACCATCCTATTTAGAGTACGAGTGTGCTCTTATTTTTCGGCTTATTTTTCCTCTTTCTCTACCCATGCCCCGCGCTTATCCCTAATCTATCCACTTAGAATTTCCCCCCCGTCAGATCCTCCTCAAGATCCCAATCTTCCTTGACGCCCTAGTGAAATATCCTAAACGCCCTACTAAATCTCTTTCATTTCACTTCTCCATTGTCTACCTCTCTCCCTAGTACACTAGCCTAACATCTAAACACTACACTAATGACTACACCAAACAGCGGACTGCACTAACATCTAATTAGAGAGATTAAGTGTAGAACAGATTCATTTTGTCCACGAACGATTGGGGATCATAATAAAATCGTCCGGCTGTGGTAGGGTCAAGCTCGGGTAAAAATTAGCCTGGTTGTTTTTCACCCCCTGCCACACCCCCTCGCGGTGACTTGCAGGATATAAAAATAAATAAAACCGTGAAAACATAGAAAAGGGCCTAGATTTCGAAAACATCTCCAACAATGTGTGCACGAACTGTTCCACTGGTCATACTTACGCTAGATCATTTGTTTCTCTTCGAATTCGTACGCTTTCACGTACAATTATTGATGTTCACACCGCTGTAAAATGGCGATTGTTCATCACCGGGTAACGAATCCGTCATAGGAGTTGAAGGGTGTGGCCCTGAATAACTTACTTATTTTTTGTGTACCCTGCAAGCCACCGCTAGGGTATGTGGCAGAGGGTGAATACACACCAGACCAGATAATTTTTACCCGAACATAACACTACTACGGTCGAACAATGTAATTATGATCCCCTATTGATCGTGGAAAATATGGCATCTTAAATCTATCTTTTCTACACTTGAGCTCTCTAATTTTATTAACATGATCTTCTCTACCGTAGTACGATGGGGGTTTTAATACATTTTCAACACCACTGCTAAAGAGACTCCCTTCCAATTTATGCAAGAGCTTCAATCTAAAATTTGACGTTCGCTCTGTGAGTGATTCCCAGCCTAGCTGCTCTAATAGTAAAAATACGCTACCACGTTTATCATAACAACGTTTCACACATCTAGCTCCCCTGCGCTTCACGCGATCCAATCTGGCGAGTAATCCAACTTCAAGAGGATCCCTTATAATTGCAGCACATTCTAAATGAGGCCTAACCAGCGAAAGATAGCATTTCTCTTTGACCTTTCCTTACACACACCAAGTATTCTTCCAATAAATCCTCTAATAATTCTTCTAATTTATTGTTAAGTTGCCCACATATTTCCCGAATGTGTTTAAACCAGGAGAGATCGTGAGGGGTGGAAACACCTGGGTATTTAATTCCATTTAGGTGTTCCCAATACAGTAGGCGTTCGGGAGAGAATTGGTTTAACTTTAAATTTATCACTACGCACATTCGTAATTTTAATTCTAATTGTCAAGTGTCACACTAGCGTTTTAGAACATTAAAGTCATCTGACAAAGCTGCTCTGTTCTCAGGATCACAGATATCATGGTTAACCTCTGCAAATAACACAATACATACAAAGTAACACACAAAGTAAATTCTCCTCCCCGCAAACCAGCTAATATTTCGCATACATAATTAATAATCGATTTTAATTCACTTAGGATTGGCTAATAGTGCATTTTCAGTATCATCTCTGAAGATACAAGAGACTTAATTTGTAATTTAACCCTTGTTCCGTATTTAATTCCAGCATCTAGTTCTTCTAAACATTTTAATATACTACTGAGTTTATCATAACACCGTTTTAGAATACATACTAGCTCTTTGGCGCTGCTCGCGACCTTATTCGGCAATCACTCCCGAGCGATAAGGGATCAGAATAACGTTGGCCGACAACGCTAGGGGGGAAAAAGTATTCCGGTAAAAATTTGCCTGGTGTCTATTCAGCTTCTTAAGCCACACTACATGAGGGTGGCTAGAAAGTTAAAATTCTAATGCAATCCAAATTATATTAGCGGCATATTATTTAAAATGAGGCTAACTAGCGAAATATACTGCTCTTTAACCTTTCCATCAAATTTTCTCAATAATTTTCTGAAAAATCCTAATTCTTTGTTTTTTTATACACATGTTGCCCGAATATGTATATTAGCGAGATGAATAGATAAATAATAAATTTTATATTAGAGAGATTAAAAGAGATAAAATTAGAGAGTAGTTTAGAACATATAAAATTGAATGGTTCTAGGCGCCACTTGGTCGACGCAATTCATATCGGAAAAGAAAATACTTTGTTCTTCCACATATATTTTATTATTCACGACCTACATTTCGACTTACAAACTCATCTGATGATGACTTTTTCGAAAGTCGAAACCTAGGATATTGTAGGTGAAAGAACAAAGTATTTTCTTTTCCGATAGAGCAGATAGATTTAAGATGTCATTTTTTCCACAAACGATAGGGGATCATAATAACATTGTCCGACCGGGGTAGTGTGATGTTTGGGTAAAAACCATCTGGTGTGTATTCATCCCCTGCCACACACCATAGCGTTAATTCGTAGGGTGCATATATAAAAAAAATAAATAAGTCAAAATCATATGAGTTCTCTAGAAATTGCTGATTTCCGGTGTAACTTTATGGAATCGATGAAATTCTCACTCATACGCATTTTATATTTACACTGACAGCAAAAGGCAGTTTCTAGAAAAATTATTTTCTTGCCCTCATCGAACATAATTCGCCCTTATATGAATACCACTCGAGCCGTATCGCTGAAAGAAAAAAAATTAGGATTGTGGGAAAATAAAAAACAAATAACTGCTGGGAAAACGCGACGCGGAACTTGGAATTCTGGAACCACGTGACATAAGAATGACTAAATGCTTCTGAAAGGTGCTATGCTTCAGCCTCTTACTCCGTTGAAACAAATTACGGTGACTTCTATGATGAAAATACAAATAATATATAAAATTAAACTATAAAATGTGTTATGCAAAATGCTGTAACGCCCTAACTTCTCATTTGACGTTATTTCAAAAAAGCAAACGAAAACTAGTCCCATTTTCTGGTATTAAGACTTTTCGATGATTTTCAATTTACTTTTGGCATGTATTGAATCCATTTGTAGAAAGTTTTTGTTATTCAATGTGAAAGAAATTATTTTCCGATAGTTTAAATAGAACTTTAACGAGAATAAAAAGCAAATGTGTCCATCCCCGAATCACTACATCTCCTGGTATCGATTATCGATCAACCGAAAAAGAGGTGATCGTGGATATTATTTGAAAATAATTAAAAATCCATGGAAAAAATATTTCTTAGCATTATTAGGCTATACCAAGTAATAAAGGCGACATTAAGTTACGAATATCGGTCAAAGTTTAAGTGAAAAATAAAAGTATAAATTGAATCGTTTCGTCAATTGAGATATGAAGCTGACAATATTTTGTCCTTTTCCCATTCATTATCACGAAGAATTTTTACTTGCACTAAAAAAACCCGTGCGGCAAAAATAAAAGGAATGAAAAAATAAATTACAAAACGAGAAAGATGTTTTAAATAATATTTCTCTACCCTTAAGTTAACACGCGCAACTTTTTACTGCAGGGATAGAGCTATTTACAAAAATCATCCGGTAAGATAAAAATATTGTAGGCTTCACGTTAATTAAAATGTATCACCATCATTAGTATTTCAATCCCAGGATTGGTTTGATGGAACCCTCCATTCTACTCAATTTAATATCTATTCCCTCAATTCCTGATGCCTTCTCTGTTTTACGTCCTTCTTAATTCGTCCTATGCACATGTCTCTGGGTCTTCCTCGTGGAATCTTCTCTTCTATTTTTCTTTCCATTATATTCCTAATCAATCCATTGTGCCTCAATGTGCGTCCAATCCATATATTTCTTCTTTTTCGTACAGTTCTCCACATGGCCCTATTCTCTTCTGCTCTTCTATACACTTCCTCGTTCCTTGCTTTGTCTGTCCATTTAATCTTCAGCATTCTCCTCCAGCACCATGTTTCTAAGGCTTCTAGTCTTCGCTGGTCAACTTATCCAATGTCCCAAGTCTCAAAACCATAGATCGCCATGTCCCGCACAAAAGTCTTGACGAATTGCTTCCTTGTTTCCTGTCTTAGGTTTTTTGAACCTAGTAATTGCCTCTTCTTTATGAATGCGTTCTTAGCTTGAGCTATTCTTCGATTGATACCGGTCGAACTTCTTCCATCACATGTTATGCTGCTGCCCAGGTAGGCGAAGAATTCCACTTGCTCTAGTTTCACCCCTCAAATGGTGATATCTGCATTCAGCTTCTCTCTTCCTCACACAAGGGTTTTAGTTTTCTTCTTGTTGATTTTCATATTACATTCCCCCAGTGCTTGGTCCATAGCACTTTGAGTTGCTTGCAGGTCCTCTCGCGTTTCCGCCACTGTTACGATGACATTTGCAAGCCAGAGCATTTTGGTTTCTTCTCTATTTACCTTGACTCGTTTGATACCCAATTCTAGTGTTTCTTTTATTGTCTCTTCCAGGTATACGTTGAATATTGCTGGTGAGAGGTTGCATCCTTGTCTTACTCCTTAGTTTATATTGGTTTCTTTTTTCCTCCATTTTTCGTTTGCCTTTTTGTAACCTGATTCTTTTCTATGAGTCTATGGATGATTCTTCCGTCGTCGTAGTCCAATTCAAGCTATTCTAGAATCTAGATTATCTTGCTCCATTCGACGTTGTCAAAGGCCTTCTCTAAGTCCACGAATGTCACGAATAATAGCTTGTTAACGTGTCTCATTTTTTCGGCCAGAACTCTCAAGCTGAGAATTGTCTCTCTTATTCCTCGGTTTTTCCTGAATTCGAATTAGTTTTCCGAGAAGTTTACTTCTATCCTTCTTTCTAGTCTTAGGCTAATTATCTGAGTAAGGATTTTTGATGCTTGAGCCACCATACTCAATGTTCTGTGTTCTTCGCATTTATCTGTTTTCGGTTTCTTCGGTATCGCGATCATTATACTTTTCTCGAAATCCTCTGGTAATTAATATGTATATATTTATTATTTTTTAAATTCCAGATATTCCTTCTACTGAAAGTTTTTTTTGTACAGTCCCTTACGCCCAATCACTTATAATCATGATCATGAGAATACGCTCTTGTTTTGCCTAAATTATATCTTTCTTCGTTTTTCGACTGATTCCAATGCTCTCTAAAAATTCTACTTTCTTGCTTTCTGTATCCCACTCAGCAAACCTTCTCCCCTTTTATCTTGGCCCTCAAATTACAGCGACTATTCCATATTTACTCCATCCATTTTCCTTGCCTTTTTCGGATTTCCCCATTAACTTCTCCTCTTCGCCCACCCTATTTAGAACCTCAGCGTTCATCTTTTCCTCTGTCCATTTATTTTATTCATTTCCTACCGCATGCAGCATACCAAAAGCCACCATTCCTCGCTCATCCGCTTGCCCAAAAGATCAGGCCTCGCGTTCATAACGCTTTTCGCTCCATATTTAAGCTTTTACAAATATTTTCTTCCCATCTTCACCTGGTGTACCCACCATCAATTCTCCTCTCTTACAAAAGCCCCTTCCGCCAACGCTATACTCCGAATGTTCCCGATACTAATACACCTACCAGAAATATACGCTAGAAATCTTTTTCCAAATGTCTTCATTCAATTCGTATTGATCTAAACTAAGACCTTATTTAGCTCCTCATGCTTCTTCAACCCCAAATGTCGCCCAATACGTTCCTCTCGTCTCCCTCACCTTAAATTCCCGGTTTAGCACAGCCTTCAGAGTCCCCCCCCATTTTCCCCTAACCATTTTTATGACGTCGCATTCCTCTCCTCCCTCTCTTCCAAAAGAAGTATTCCATTGTCTCTCAGCCCACACATAACATTGTCCTTATCCCGATCCAGGCCGGCATCTCAAAAAGCAGCAAATGTAGCCTTATCCTCTTTTTATATGAACAAGCTTATTCAACATGCTACACACCGCATCATTTGACATTCTTTGGCAGTTTTCCCTCCATATTTGAAAATCCACTTCTTTGTCTGTTTCCTTTCGCTTCGATATTCTAGGCATTCCCGTATAATTGCTTCCAATTTGGTGCAAATCTCTACCCAAATATTTGTACTCTACCCACACTCCATTTCATGAATAAGTACGTAATTGAGTCGAACTATATTTTGAGTATTGATACAAGTACCTGTACACTTACGAATTTCACATCGATTTTACAATGCACTCAACAATTTCTGGAACCCATTGAATGATTGGCTCGTTCATTTGAAAATCTAAAATAATGAATTGGCTACCCACCTTCTTTAACACCAATCACCAATCCTCCTCACCCAGGCTTACTTTTTCCTCGGCATTTAAGACAAATAGGGGGTGGACAGCTCTTTTAATGGAATGAAGAATACAATGTATTTTTCCATTGTTCTTTATTTTGGTGCTACTAGTTTCAACGCTTAGGCGTCATCATCAGGTACAAATTCACTTAAGTTGCAGTGCCTTTATATACCATTCTTGTGGGGTCAGTGAGAGAGGGGAGGAAGAGTAGGAGTAGTGATTGGTGTTGATTGGAAGGAGAAGAGGGGTATTTAGCGTCAGGAAGACAATTAGTGGGGTTCTTATTGGGGTGAAAGGGTCGTTAGGTCTTTTTGTAAAGGAAAGAGATGCTTCCAGAGCTAAGGAGAGGTGTTCAAACAATTACTCTTAGACCAAGTGACCCTTTTTCAAATTCCTTCTAATTTCCAGCTATTCCCACTCGTCTATTCTCCTTTCTTAGTCCATTTGGTGTATCAGTTCCGGGTTGAAATCTTCTCCCATGATTTTCTTCCCACAGATGCTTGGCGAAGTGAGATTTTACGAGGTCACATGTCCTAAAACAGAGTTTACGTTCCTCCGCTCGTGTTCTTCATGGTTCCCCGTTTGGCCCATGAAGATAACACTGCAGTCTTTACATGTTAACTTATAAATACCACTTTTATTTCGTTTTTCTACTTTGTCTTTCGTAGTGTTCATGAGTCATTTTAGGTTGTTCACATTGTACAATGCCATCCGAAAGTGTTCCCTGGGGAAGAGGTTGACTATATTTCCTGAAAACAATACATAATAAGAGAGTCCGGCCCATGTGTAATCTTTTAAATCCTTATTAAACAATTTAAACAAAAGAATTTTTGTTCTAAGGGAACATTATTTGTGTAGTGTTTTGTCGAAAAATCTTATTTGTATCCATTTATCACTGCAATATCTTATGTCGTCTTTAGTTCTTGATCAAAGTTACTTTTAAAGAGAGGTATGTCCAGCAGTCCAATTAGCAGGAAATGAAAAGTGGATAACTTTTGAGATATATGATGGCGGGAGTTTAAGTGGGTGATGTGTTCTGAAGCGGTAATTTTGCGAAAAGTTGCGAATTCAAAACCCATTCCTTTTTGGACACTGTAATATCTAGAAAATAGAGTTTCCCATTATGCTCTTGCTCACTTGTGGAACTGATTTCTTTGCATTAAGAATATAAGGTGTTCGCCAAATTGTCTAATTGTTTTTCATTGCCTGTCTATATGTTTAATTTGTACCTAACTAATATTGGTTCCTATACTAAACTGTACTAATATTAGTTCCTACGCCTAAGCGTAGGAACTAATATTATCACAATAAAAAACATTGGAAAAATATATTGTGTTCTTCATTCCATGGACATGAACTGCCACAAAACTTAGCCAGTAACCATCGACTTTAATTCAACTCCTTTGATCTCTCCTCTTCATTTTTGAAAATGCCGAATCTCCACACTGCGATTTTTTCCTACTTTTCCTTATGTAATTTGATTCCCACAAAGATTTCGTGCAAGACGCACTTCCTTCAATTACATTCCTATTCAGGTATTCGGATTTTTTTCATTAAATTTGTCACGTTTGTTCCTCTGTGCATCTTACCTAAATCCATTGCTTCAAAACAGATATTATAGATTCTACATTATTTTAGCTTATTTACATATTTATTTCTTACATTATTTTATATTGTATTTCCCAAGCACTATGGATTTAATCGTTCCTTCCTCCTTCCTAAACTAAAAGAGAACCTAAGCCTAAGTAATACTCCGTTTTCTTTCCGATTCCTCTGTCCACATCCTTTCGTTTATGCAAAATATGTTATTGTAAAACATTTAAAGAATAGAAATAATTATGTTACATATGTTACATACAGTTATTGCGGTTAAAGGATAGATGAAATATTTCATTTACTAAGGAAGTATCATTCTGCGCGATGAAGGCATCTCAAAGGAAATGTGGGTATTATCTCATGCCAACTTGGGTAAAGCCACAGAGAGTTAACTATAATTCTCAGAGGAGAAATGAAAAAAGAGAAATGACGTGAAAAGATTGATGTGGAATGTAGTGCCCTTGGATCGGGACATGGACTACTGGGGAAGTAGATTAGAGGAACAAAACCCTCCGATACTTTTACATCTACCCTACCTCCGCCCCAGTGAGATCCAGAAGGACCCGTCATAGCGGGAAGGGGGAAATTCTTGTGAAAGGCAGCAGCAACCTAAGATGTGTGATGGTCCCATTGTGGGAGAGTGCATACCATGAGGTTGTGAGCCAGCGCCTGACGGCATGGGGCATTCCTGGTGCAATACATGGTGCGACTACGACGCCGCGGACCGTGGATACGAAGAGATTCTGAATTCCTTCAGGGAATCAAACTCGGAAGTGAAGAGGGTGGGTAGTGTGGAGGGGGTTGAATTGACTCTTGCACTCAGAGATTTAGTCTAAGAGGACGCCTCGGTGGCTTAACTAACGAAAGCACTCGGCCGGACTTCGAGGGATCCGGGTTCAAATCCCGATCAAGGCTATAGATTTTTTCACCCTACAATTGTTGCATCATAATACATATTAGCGGATGCTTTCGTCAAAAAGTTAATGTCGCGTCATCTCCCGCAATTTCTTTGAATTAATCTCTCTAATTACAATTATATAATCTGTACCCTATTAAATTCGGTAATCAATGTTTTTTGTAAATGGATCCAATGCGCTCGCCGCATACTCTATATTTTGCCTTCATAAAGAAAAATATCACGTTTCCTTCACTCTCTCGTCAGTAGACCTTACGATTTTTACGTTTGACGAATGCCAGCTTTTTTAGCGCCCCTCCACCAATCGTGCGTATGCTTTCCCAAGAAAGATTCGATGCCATGGTGACCCCCAAGTATTTCAATTCATCCACGACGCTCATCCGAACAACTCCGAGTGTATGTGTTGGTAAAGTTTGGTCGTTTTTCCTATTGTTTAAGAAATACATAAATTTGCATTTTTTTCGTATTTAACTGCAACCCCCATTGTCCCAAAACCATTTTAATGTTGTCTCAGGTGGTTTTTAACGAGTCACGAACTTCGCCATTCGCTATTTCCCTGTGGATTACACAGTCGTCGGCAAAGTCTTATGCATTGTGCGTTACATGGTGATGGAGACTTATGCTAATGGCCCTAAGGGCAAATCAAACGGCAAACGAGAAAAGCAGAGGAATGGAAGGGAAAAAATGAATTGAAACATCATTGGTGAAAGAAAAACAAGAAATGGACTGGGCACATATTGAAACAGAAGGGATTTACTGGGGGCATGTCAGAAAACTAAAATTCAAGGTTCTATGGGAGACATAGGGACTTCTGGGTCGGCAAAGGGACATACGCAGTTCAGGCAAAGAGATCATTGAGGCAAAAGAGAGATGTTGGACGGCAGAGTTCTGATTTGAAAGTATCCCCTTCGTTTTGGATTATTAAACCAAATACTATTTTTCGCAACATTGGCACACATTTATGAAAGAAAATCGACTGACTCATGATTTACTTATCGAGGAGTTGAAAGAGGATAAGTGATGCTAGCTCTGAGTGTAATTTTACGTGACAATGTCGTTGCAAAATTATTAGCCTGTGGCAACAAATCACGTGGTCACCGTTGAATCTTCATTTGTTAAACATTCGCCTTAAAGCGGATTTTTGCAAGTCGTTTGCACTCAGAAGAGTCGTTGGGAGCTAATTAAGAGAAGGCAAGAGCACCAATACTTCTCTATGCAGTCACAGGCAAGGGCATGTTTTACGAGTGGTTTCTTCCGCGAGAGAGATGGGATACCTACCGTTATCCACGTGCGACAACTGAGTAGTGAGTAAATTATTTCAACGGCGTGATGAAACCACGAAGAATACGGGCGGGTGTAGAGACGTTGGCGTCACCAGATGCCAGCGGGCGGGCTTCAACGTGATCGTCGCCCCGTTTCGCTATTATGCAGGCGACTGCGAAAAAGATGGAAGACGGATGAACTTACGTTCTCGCTATTGTAACACGACTTTTATCGCTTAATTTTCCACCTGTCACCACATTTTGCGCACTATTTAGCCCTAGTTTTACCCAATTCCACGGCGAGGACAAGAATACATTGATAAAAAAATGTTTTTTCGTTATGTGGATAAAGAAAAAGAAGCATAAACTTTAATTTCAAAGAAAGCATTTAATAATTACTGGACGATAACATTGGAGACATTATAGGCGTCCAAGTCTTTTAGGAAAGATGAGATAAGAATAAAATTAGGAAGGCATATGAAAGAGAAAGAGGCATGGAGGGAGAGAAGGATGTCCCCTCCAAACAAGCTTATTTTTTGAAAACATCCATTGATTGGTGTATAAAAATTCATGTTTAAAGTAAAAAGCTCAATGCAGGGATTTCGGAACTGCGAATATCTATCGTGGGTATCTTCGACTATACGGTATTCCCATATAAATCCTGCATCAACAAACGATTATATGAGATAATACTTGTATGGATGAATCAACAAGAGAAGTAATTTTACGTTAGTAAGTTCTCATCTTAAATTTGACGTGAAAATTGAAGCATTGCGTGGAAGGTGAAATAAACAATGAATTGAATTAGAAACCGAGTAAATACACGCCATTCGTGCATAAATACAATTAATGAAAACGAATAATACCAAGATGGACTAAAGGACCCCGGAAGGAAAAAAATATAAATACATGAAAATTATGTCCCAAGCTTAACTTTCTGAAAACTACTAAGTTGCGGAAAGAACTCTATTCCACATTCGATGCACTTAAAATTACCTTGGAACGCCCCAATGATCAATGAAGATTCATGTTGAACATTACACAGCATTAGGAAAGCAAACATTTAAATAAATAAATAAAATATTTATTATTAAATCTGATACTTCTACTAAATCCTTATGGCAGAGGGGGTGGTCACCAAGAAATCAGAGGTAGGGCAGAGTAGGTCAATTAGAGCCCCTAAAAGTCCTCTCAGCCGAATAATGTAGCTTTAAATGGAGTGATGGATAAAATAGGTCATTTCATTTGCATCAGATAGCGTGGGGCGGAATATTTTACACAGAATTCGATAATAATAAGAAAACGATCTCCGTTTAATATTCAAGCAATGGTAACGCCAAGGAAATATTATTTGTATTAGAAGTTAATCAAAAATAAAGTCTCGGAATGTCATCACCTTATTCGAAGCAAAGGCGCAGATGTAATTGTAAGAATGAAATCTGGTTATCCACTGATATCGCCGGCATTGAAATTTTCTCAAATTGCTTTCCATTTTACGGAATATAAGAGTAAATGCGGGGTTTTATAGGTGTTTTTATTGCAGCTGAAAACTCTTGCGTTAGCATGGCTGAGGTAATTCCAGAAAGCAGTTGGGAAAGTATTTAACGTTCAATGAAAAGACTTGAATGCAAAGAATCTTAGGTTGCGCCCATTACAGGCCGCTGGACGACAAAGATTATTCAATATAAGGACTAGACTAGCAAATAATAGGTTTCTCATCCCAATATAACGATTAAGATAATAAAATTGGTGGACATTTTAATGTCCCATCTTTTGATTAGAGTACATTTTGCTTCAAAAGAGGAGGTAAAAACAAAGGTCACTTCCAGTCATAATTAATTTTCTACATGTATAAACTTATTACTTCATAAAATGGAGGCAATCATATTATTATTTTTACCAACAAATGTACCCGAAAAAGAAAAATATAAAAATTATTAAGAAAAACCACAGAACATTATATGCTAATTCTTTCCTATGCAGCGTCCGAAATAAGAAGTACAAATCAAAAATTTACTTGCGTATGAAGAACACTGCGATTGCTTAAAGTGCGTTTTGCGGAGTTTATTTTTAAATTTTAAGAAAGATAGTAAACACCAGAATACTAATAACACGTGAAATCAATTCCTTGAGATCACGCGCTCAGTAGTCAACAGGTCTATGTAAATTTATAAACGACAACACGAACCTTAGATAGTACAACTTGGGAGTCAGAAAATCGTTATTACGTCAAAATCCAAGTCACCCTAAGATTTAAAATATAAGGAAGGATACAAGTATCTCCGGTGGCAAAGTAAATGGCAAATTCGGTTATAGGGTTTGTATATAATTGTCAAGAAGGAAATTTAGAAATGTTCAGCGACTTTAAAAGGAAAATACTAAAACCCCAATGGCTTGGTTTTTGTCTAAAATAAGTGTATTTACCTTTACAGGAATTGTTCCGACAAGTTGGATTAGGTGTGTGGCACATTGATGTGTCAAGTCTAGGGCTGCACTTGTGATTTACTCATTCAAGGTATACGAATCAGTTTCTTTTCATGTGGCATTTGTTTTTTAGACCTGATAAACTGAATACTCTTTCCCCTGAGTTCAGAAATTCAGGTAGTGGTTTCGGGCCAGTATCTGAACACGAGACCCTTCGATCAGCTGCCAAAAGTTCATTGCACTAGGCTACCATGTAATTTAATGCCAAATTAAGATGACTTTTAGTCTTTGAAAACATAAAGATACTGAGGAAGGGAAGGCATTTGGGGAAACGGGCGGGAGGGTTGACTTCGTCGTCCTGATTCGAATAAGCCTCTAGCCGGCACGCAAAGGCGAACTTGAATTCGTTTTAGTAATCCAAACGGCTTAATAGGGAGTCGAGGGAAACGTTTCGGCTTGGGATGCCATTAAAACTTGCCACCCCAGCCAGAAATTTCCCCATAATCACGCATGACGATTTGTTGCTTGCATCGCCTATACAACCTACTATCACCAATCAAAGCCCAATGCGACGCTCACAAAGGCCATGTTCATGGTTTACGGCTAGAGATATAGGCGCCAAGTTTATTTTTCTACTCAAAACGTTGCACTTTGATTTTTATTTTGCAGTTATCATTTAATTTATTCTATATCACCGAAAACAAAGTCTAAATAAAACTCTCCAATTGCACTCAGTTATTTATTCGAAATATGTCATGTAAAAAAATATCTTTCCCTGTACACATTTGGCTAAAAGAAAATAATTGAAGTAAATAAAACATCAACACATTACAGAAATAGTTTTACAATTATTTGAAATAATGTAAAAACCCAGGTATCTTACAATTAAATATTTATTTTTGTTATATTTAAGATTCCAGGAATAATTTTTTCATGAATTCAACTTTCACTAAAAGAGATCCCATAATATTAGTCAGCAGATCATTTAACAAAATGTTTCCTCTTTCTGACTAACCGAATCATGAGCAGAATTGATTATTGGGAATACATTAACTGTGAATCAACCACGACCAAAATAACAGGTTAAAGGCTACGACGATAACCACTGGTGATGCTAGCTTTAAAAAAGCAGCAGAAATGTAATCAGTTATGTTTTCAACATTACCGTAAAATATACGCTTTGCCTACCTAATGTAAGCAATATGTCATATGAGTTGAAAATCTTAAAAATATGTAGTGATTTTAGAAACGGGAAATAATCCCAGACTGTCTGAACGGCCAATAATTTCATAATTTTACACAGTTTACCCACACTTTCTCTCGATTTGTTTCAAACCGACCGTAAATTTTTTGGTGAAAAACACTCACAGAACTTATAGTTTGCGAGCGTCAAAAAATCTCATTGCCACGTTAAATACTAAGTCATTTCTTAGTCCTTAGGATGGTGCCGCAAAAATACCGAGCCAGTTCATAATGAAGCACATATAAACCCTTCGTTCCGAGAAGAGATCAATTTTTATTGAGCCTTGAGCTATAAATTTCATCCTTTTGCACAGCAATCAACCAAACGAACTTTTTATGTTTCATATGGCTTTCTTCTCTAATGAACAACCGGTACTCCGTCAGTAGGACTTGAATAGCTCCCGGGAGAATTTTACGGCATTAAGAGCTGCGTACCGATTTTTATGGCACGCGAGAGTAATAACGAAGCCGAAAGGAGAAACTCAATTGGTCTTGGGAAAAAAATATTCACCATTTGTGAGAAAATGTGTAGGAATACAGAGCTAGGTGGGAGAACGACAATCTAAAATCTTCAATTTGCGAGTAATTTACTTTTACCTTTCCTAAAACAAAATCAATTTTATGAAGCCAACAGCTAAATCACATATACACCTAAATGATTTCAGTGGTTTCCGATTTGAAGAGCTGACTTCTCATGCGTAAAGAGGTTAATTTATTCCTTTCTTATAGAGAATGGGTCTAGATGGTGCTCTAACACACCGCAACGAGTAATTAATTTGCTGGGTAATGATCAGAGAGAATTTAAAATAAAAAATAATGCCTAATGGTGATAAAAATTGCGCGCTCTTGGGAAAAAAAATTAGTCACAGAAGTACTTGGGAAGATATTAGATGTCAAAGAAGCGTTCATTCGAAATGAAAACTTCCTAGAAAAACTTTGATTTGAAGCTACGCAATAACTTTTTTCTTTAAAAGTGAAGATATTTGCATGAGGGTGAAAAGAAACTTAACAATTCCACAATAAAGATGAAATATTTCCTTACTATACTGTTTATTTCATATGTATATAGTACAATACACAGTAACACATAATATAGAAACACAAAAAAAGAGAACACTCACACGTATTTTCTTGATATTTCGACGGAAACAATCCGTCTTCCTCTGAAGATATAGAAGTAATGAGTCTTACTTCTATATCTTCAGAGGAAGACGGATTGTTTCCGTCGAAATATCAAGAAAATACGTGTGAGTGTTCTCTTTTTTTGTGTTTCTATATTATGTGTTACTGTGTATTGTACTATTCGGCACTTCCGTGTTACGTCTATGAAAGCATATATATATATATATATATATATATATATATATATATATATATATATATATATATTGTTTCGATGCTGGGCATCATCGTCACCTGATGATGATATGTGCAGAATTAAAACCATGGTCGTGAAATATTAAATCTTTATTGTGGAAGTGTTAAGTTTATTTTTACCCTCATAATGAAGAATTCCACAAATTTAAACCTGAAACTGTTATGTTTATCAAGATATTTGCAGTTAGAAATAAATGCCTTGCCTGCTATCTGAAAATATCTCAGAGGTGCCTTTTTTTACTTTTTATTCCAAACTCTTTCCTTCAGTTTTAATCGTTGTATTCCAGCTATTTATTTCCAGTGTATATTAATAAAAACCATGGAACAATATGTGATGAATAGTTTGCAAAATATCTATTCTTAAACTCGTACTTAATATCTGAATAAAGGGGCCAGACATTAATGTTTGGATGCTAAATAAATTTTAGAAATTGCATATAGTTAGCAATTATAATATGTATCAAAATAAAGGGAAACACATGAAATCATATATGCCGTCAGAAATAGGTGCATGAAGCCAAAGAGTTTTGGAGCTCGAAGGTAAGTAATGGGTCAAAAATTCAAATTTTATGTATGACAAACAGGCTATGTTTTAAAAAGTATCCCTCCCGCAACGGTAAAAACTTAGGGTTATTAAGGTTTGGACGATTTTTCCAATATTTGACAACATATTTATCCAGAAACATTATTTCTTTCGCTACAGAAAATAACAGTCCTGAAGTAACTACTTCCGAAATAAAAAAAAAAAACTGGGGAACGTGATAAGACCGCTTTGCTTAATGTGTGCGGCTCCAACGATGAAGGAAATTCAAATCTTGGCAAGTGTAGTCCTCGGTAGCAACGGCTGAGGAGCTTGGCTGTCGCAAAGGAAAATGCATGCATGTAACTTCGGTGGAGAAAATATTAGAAGTGAGTGTAATATGGCAGAATATATGAATGATGAATGTTAAATTGATAGACTCATTGACAAATAATGAAATGAAGAGCTTTTGAAAAGATTGAAATAAACTGCGGGGTGTGCCGCAAAAAGAACTTTTGACGAAGTCATCCTCTAATGTCTGTTACAATGCAGCCATTCCAAAACGTCCAAATTGTTTGCCTAAGGTGAATGATTTTTGAACTTTTATATTTTTACATTCCAAAGAAGTGCCTGAAGAGTGTTTTAACTAGATTGGTTTCTTCTGTTCTAGCTGTGCAGTCATAAAGTAGCAGATGAATCAAGCATTTGAAATATGGTTTAGGAGTATACTTTTTAACAAGTGGATGGATTAAATAGTAAGGTATGATGAGGTACTCAATTTTGCAACCTGAAAAAAATCACTTATTGGCAAAGTTAACAAAAAATAAAAATGCGTCGGAACTCCTTATTACTGGATATGAGTAAGGAGAGGGGTGAAAATGAAAGACAAATTGAAAATAACTTAAAGTTAGTTCGTTAGTGAGAACTAGTTAAAAACTTGAAAAAGATTCTGAAGGATAAACAGAAGGGAATAGCTGATGGAGTAATGATGTCTTGGCCCTGCAACAGAAGGGTACTTCTGATGAAATCATAATTTGCGCGTTTTCATATTTAAAAAGGACTAATGGGCTTCTAGTCGTTAATTTCAAAATGTGTATTTATTTATCGAGGACCCATTATTAATATTAAAATATGTCGCTATAATTAGAGATGAATAGTAACTATAAACCTTACTATTTATCACCGTTACAAAGAGAATGAAACAAAAACAGCTTTTTCGCGGACGACTGATTTCTATGCGGAACGTGAAAGGAGGGAAATGCGAGGTGTGAGTCACATTCTAACGACAAGGTGGCGATATTTTCTAAGATATTAAATCAGTATATTTTTTCTTAAATCTATAAAAGAAAACCACATTCCACCATAATGGCAGAGTAGTAGTTTTAATGATCTTTAGAACTTGCAAATATACATGTATGCATGGTGCGTAGGCATTTTATTGCCTTTATTACCTAATTAATATTAAACATTCCATTAAGGAAAACCACATGTATAAATATTTATTTGATCCAATTATCGAAATAAAATGTCTTTTTACCCTGCTTCATCATTTAATTTATCTGCATAAAACTTGCTATATGTTAAGTAAGTGTTGCGTTTAATTTTCAGTGTCTGTTTTAATGAATCAATTTCAAGATGGGATATTCCATAGCCCACGCTTTATCATTCATGGAAAATTTTGTTTCAACATGCACTCGTCACAGAAAGGCCGAGAGGAAATGTCAGTATTTCAATTTTGTTTCTATTTTCACTAATAATCATTCATTTCCAATAAAAACTCCAAACATTTCAATTCCCATACTGTGCAATTTGACCTTTCATTTAGAAAATTTATCGTATTTACATACACGCACTTACTGGCCGTGCTTAATGCAGAGAAATTATATCTATTCTGAGCACATCGCAACAATTTGAAATATTTCAACCCTGTATGATCATTGAGAGACGACTTCAGTAAACCTTTTTAAATGCCACAAAAATGCGGCAAGTTTTCGATGTAGTTTATGGATAATGTGGTATCCGTATTGAAAGATTCGAGGATGTGATCAGATTGAAGTCCTGGAAATATTATGATCTGTAATATTCGGATAAACCATTGATCTGAATTTGCATGATTGGATTATACATAATTCAGATAATTTTTATATATCAGGATAATTTTAAAATCGGTAATTAAAGTTTGTGCTTGGGCCCGAATTTTTAGATCCGACACTTAACAATATTTTAGCTTCAACGGATGGTTTTTATCATATTTCATTAAATCGCATTTAATTTTGGCGAATAACATCTTCAAATGGTTGAAAATACGCAGTTTGAAACCCCTTTATCAGCGATTTTTTTACAATGCTGAAATTAGTATATATTACAAAGTATTATCCACAGAGTTAAGTCTGAAAACAAGGAATATAAGTACATATTCTGAAAATGGAATATTACAATACATGAAACTGAAACAAAAACTGATTTCATATTCATTTACAGCGCTTAAAATGAATATGATTCAAATGCTTCTTTGGATACAACCACATCGATGGTTATCAATTCACTTATAATCAATTTGAAGGTATCATTATAGATGATGAAGAAATTTCACTTGACTTTCGCGGGTCGCGAAAATATTTGCTCCATACAAAGATAGGGTTTTAACACTGGTTGGATAGAGTTTCACGCCAGAAGAGTTCTTACTCGTACTTATTATATGGCCAAGCAAAGATAGATTCTGATATTTCTGCGAGGATGTTTGAACGACTATGAAATACGCGACGAAAACACAACGGTTACAATGCATTCTAAGAACCAGATAGAAAATTGCGATATTGGACAAGTTGACATTGAGAAGGTCCACCAAACGCATGCCCTTTTTCTCCCTGCCATTTTAGGTCCTTGAACGTTATCCAGTGAACTAACCATTCTCAGATAAACCGATGGACTTCGAATATTACATTTTTTTATTTAAACCACCATTCTAAGTTCGAACATTCCTATTATAATTAGGATAGGTGCGTTTAAGCGATAGTTACTAAATTAAAGATGATGAATGTTGTCTTTTCATCATCCAGAAAGTCAACGCCGATTAGCACTCAATTTGCACGTAAATGAGAACATGTGAAAGGGCGGATGCTATGTTTTCTATGGCCGAAGGCGATTTGCGATTAGATAAATATCAAGGAAGAGCCTTGCTGTTTTTCTTTAATTTTAAGTAGTAAGTTAAATGAAACAATTGCGTCTTATTTATGCGCTTAAAGTACGTATTTTCCGTTTTTTCCAACAATAATGCTACGAGTTTAAAAAAAAATCTTTGCTAAAAGATTTTGTTAAAAATATCATTGGATAAGCAACACGAAAATAACAATCAAATTATGAAATTGTGTTCAAATTTTTAACAAATGGTTCATTTTGCTATGAAAATATTATGGTAAACTTTTTTATTTAAAATTGAAAGATATTTTCTTGAAAGTTCATACTTAATTTTCAATACATCTTTAGTTATTTCAGAGCTCAGAAATATATGCCACTCATGTTTGCCTACAGTTTTGGTAGCAGACGAAATTTATTCCGTGTATCAAATTTGAAAAAAATACCTCTTCCCCGAACTGAATATGTCAAAAAGCTTATTAGGTTAGAATTTCGAAAAAAAATATTCTTAGTAAAAAATAATTTT
The DNA here is from genome assembly GCF_022747635.1 of Hetaerina americana. Classification (NCBI taxonomy): domain Eukaryota; kingdom Metazoa; phylum Arthropoda; class Insecta; order Odonata; family Calopterygidae; genus Hetaerina; species Hetaerina americana. The sequence continues at coordinate 69,928,751 of NW_027287538.1, read as the reverse complement.
ACGGGCACTATCCTTCGTAGTTACACTCAATTACCCTTAAATTAGTTTGGCTGGATCCACAGTCAGATATCACGATGATATACTGAAAGAGGGTTAGCGGTAATAAAAGTATTGTTCCTCCAGCAGCAAGTTGCTCAAAGCTCACAGTCAATCACTAACCTCCAAAAATCGCATTTAATTAAGAATCTTCTTTGCCTCATGATCTTTGACATTATGGCTTGAAGATGCTGGAATAGATTAAATTTTACTACATAAACGTACTAATAGAACGTGCATTAGGGCAATTAACTTTGATCACATTTCTTTGGTTCCGGCCAAATAATGCATTTAGTGAGACGCTGAGTGGAGCCAAAGTTTATATTTTCATTAAATAAAGCGAGCTGATTGTCTTCCAGGTGAACTCTTCATTCACAAAATGGAACCTGCAATCAAACCAGCTGATTCGTGTCTACTCAACCTACCTAACACATTTCACCAGCTTTCTTCTCATAGTAATAACACCGTTGAATTTCTCGACTTAATATTAAGTAATTCTATGCCCCTCTAATAATACGGGGGATTTATGATCCCAGTTAAATCTCTCTATAAGTCTCTCTCTAAATAAGTCTCTCCATCAAGATATTATATCGGTAAAAACCGAAAGGGATATAAAACGGTCGTAATGATTGCAATCGGTGTTGTACGTTCAATTCCTACCATCAGACATTTAGTGAAGAGGCTTGCAAATTGCTCCGTTCGAGCATATAATGGAATAAAAGAGTTGTAAAGTATAATGCGACAACTCAATACTTATGAGCGAAATTCCCTGAGTGAAGTTACAGAGCATTTTGGTGGATTTAATGCCCCGGGAACCTGCTCGTAAACTCGATAGTTTATTTTTTAATCACAATTGTCTAAAGTGCAGCATTGCACTTGAGGGACTTGGGTGAAAAACAATCTCCTACTGAATATTTAAGAAAAAGAATAGTGACTAAAACTAGTGCCTATGGACTGAGAAGTAACTCGGAGCCTTGTCATAGGAATTGGAACCTAGATGGCATCAAGCCTTGGATCCTAGATACGTGTAGCGAGATCCTGTATCTACAGGATGACTATATTCAAGTAGTGAGATACCGATACATATGATAAGAACTCATAATAATAGTTGTGTGGTACCGAGCTATCTAGTTTTCTTGTATATGCACCAACCGTTGAAAAACGATTCATGGTTCTGGAGTGTGCACGCGTGTGTGTATGCGACTCGAAAAGACTTGAACCTGGAACCAATTCTTCACTTTTTAAAAGAACCGCTAAGCAAATTTGCAGAAAGTAGACCACACATGAACAACCCGCTGATCGAAACACGGCCTATGGAAATGGAAACACGACCACAAGATACCGAGTACTCATAACAAGCCAAAAGTTGCCCTTCTTCCCACCCATATCCCCCTAACCTATTCCCAATCACCTTAGTCGCGAATATGTCCAGCGATAGATGACTACCAGCAACTACCATCAACTGCACCCAATCGGAGATAGCCGAAACGTTAGATACGACTTGTATACAGATAACACCGCGATAAATAGGCCTTGCTTTGCAGCCTATCTAAACATTCATACGTGAACATTTCAATCATTTACAATCGCATTCAGACTGTACTGCTTCAGATTTTACCTCTTTAAAAACTATATGACTTTTTGTCGAGAACGAAATTACAAAGTGATGAAGGACTAAAGGAATGGGTGACTACTTCTCTCAATGGACTGAGGGCAGAGGAATATGATACTGAAACACAAAGCCTCGTTACACATTATTAAAAATATATTAATTTCCAGGGTGACTATGCTGAGAAATAGCTAAATGTTTTTAGCTAACCAAAGTTCGCCCGAAGCCTGCGCTGGAAAAACGCTAGGAAGATGCACGCATGTGTAAGCCAAGTTAATAACACTAACTCACTGAGTAGAAATTTTTGTTCAGTATAATATTAACTTCAGTCACATTACGTGTCAGCAAAATACTCCTATATTTATTTTATTCACGCATTTTACACCTGTAAACCAAAAATTAATAAAAAATAAAACTGGCAAGAAAATTCCAACTAATATACGTACTTATTTACTGCCTGTTTGAAATCTCTCTACGAATGATCAGCAGCCAACCATTGCTTTTCATTTCTATTCAGGAATGAATCTTCATTTTCCGCAGCCTGCTAATAAATAAATTTTAAACAAGCTTATCTCCCAAGAATAATATCAATGGTTTCTTTTTTTCGCTTTTATTTCTTTTAATTTCACATTAAAATAAATTTATGGGCTCATGTTGCTTTAGCAGATTTTTTAAACATCTTCGGAGTGACTTTTATTTAATTGAGTAAGTAATAAATAAAGTTGAATTATATGCATGGCTGAGATTATTGAATTGTCCATAGGATATCTTCTCAAAGAATTACCATTTTTATAATCTATTCGGCTTAATGCCAGACCAGCCTCAAGTTTTTGCATTAATAGCTCAGAAAAGTTGTATTTTTTCAAGACCAATATGTTTGAAATAGCTACCAATGAATTGATATATTTTCAAACACTATCATGGACATTCATATCTTGAAGAAAAGTATTTTCCAGTTAAAATGTATTTCTATTCATTTATCCCTACTTATAAGCGAAGCCAGTTGGTCCAAATAATTTGGTTTTACCGCGAAATGCGTCGCAGTCCAAGGGAAAATGTTGTCGCCCATTATTTGGCCTTTAACTTCAGAAGTTTGACGGGGAAACCAAATATCAATTTCTCATAGACTTTACAAAATAGATCCACACAAGTGCGTAAATCCAGATAATAACAGAAATACTTACCAAAATATATTAAATAACGCTTTATTCAATCCCGAATTCAGGCATTCAGTAGTTAGCATAAGACAAATTTAGTTAATTTTACACCGAATGTCTCCGCGTAATACGATAGTAGGGTATTTAATAAATAAGTCTGGTGGAATAAAATTGACACTAGGCTATCAGGTTATTAAACCGCTGAATAGAGTTGTGCAATAATAAAAATACAATTTCTAATTTAGATAAAAAGCAAACACCAAGGCACCGACAATTCATGTACATGGAGTAATTATATATCGCATAATTTGATCAGTGACTTTTCGAGTTTCGACTGCTGTCTATGGTAGCGATACGTCTAATAATATAAAACAGTGCAGTCTACATCGTCATTGCATATGCCAATTATAATCCATACATACATAGCCTATGCCGTATATAGAGCATTATTTCCATGATATCTACCGCCATTAACTCATACCTGCACGAGATAAAATACTCCCTGACGATAATATCGCCTCTGGCTTCATAGCTATCGATGACAGTTGCGTCCATTCCTTTAATTATCCGCAATTACCTGTCTATATGATGCAATATACACATGGTAGCAATTAAGAAATTTATCTTGCAACCCTTAACCAGTAAACTATCTTAGAAACTCATCCTGAAAGGCAATTACTTTTCTTTTTCACGCTCCATACAAACTCTTGCAAGAGAGGCCGTTTATTTCTGATTTCTTCTCTCCGTCGTATATGCGATAATTAAAGAATGACGACTCGACACTTTATGATTCACTTATAAACCACTCTTCACTCTGATCTCTTTCGCCATAATTTGGATTAAAGGTTGATCTGGCCGTTTGGTCAATCCTCATGCCATGCCTGCTGGAGAAAATTACAGGTAATTGATGAGAGGGGAGGGGATGAGAGCGGTGCTTTCAGAAAAAAATTGGCTCTCTCTAGACCTTTGATAACAATAATCATTTCGTTTTCCACGTGCAGAGATCGTAAAATATACAATTTGCATTTGTCCACTTACTTTGCAAGGAAACCCGAATTATGGATGGCGTTCCTGTTAAGCACTTACAAATATAGTGATTCGCGTGCCTCGTAAGAATCGATGACACGCAGGTGCAAAAGTATCCAAGGAATACTGGTACACCTACTTGTCAATTTCTCTACTCTTGTTTGAATATTTTATTCTCTCAAATGCTATTGCGGTACAATACAGCAGAAGTAGTTCTGCGTAAGGGACAGAAAACATATTTTTCAGATTAATCATCAGGTAATGTAGTATCGCCAAATTTTTTAGCCACATTGCCAACAATGCTGATTTTTCTTTATCGTAATGACATTTCAAATAACCACTTCTGTTATAAATGCTAAGGCATATTAATCGTAGAATACAGTCTCCAATTAGCACACGCACGCTAAAGTTATTTGAATAACTAGTAAACAGTTACCCACAGTAGTTGCCAGATTTGCAGAGGATTTACCTCGCTTCCCGGCGTACAAAGAATGGCTCTATTGCTGCCCATTGGTCACGAGAGAAACCTGGTATCCTCCATCTTCCTCTAGCGACGAGAATAATGCCCCTGAAACCACTTCATAATTGGCCGAATTTCTCCCCAAAAAATCTAAGCCCATCCCGTTCGGTGACCTTGAACGGGAGGGCGCAGTAAGAGAGGGGAAGGGTAAAGCAGGGGACCCGTCAACAGGTGGCTGCCCATTGACGTCGTACCCCGAGCGGGAACTCGCCCCTCTCGAGTGAATAGCGGACACCCCTGGCCTAAGCCGCGGCCTAAACATACCCCACAGTCAATGGCTCGGCTCCTCTTCCGAAACTTCGATTAAATGTGATATTTGATTTCCCAACGGTATTATTTAATCAAAATATTGATTGAATATGATCCATAACTTCTGGATATCTTCTGATGTCTTATCATGAATATAAAGTCTACGAAATTGAGATTATTTTTTAGAATCAACTTGTCTCTTATTTCACAGCGAGCGTCTTGAAGAGCGAAATAGTCAGATGTCCCATTTCTCCGACTTAAATACCTACTATCCGTTGCCTGGAGGTCTTTCATTTATTTCAGTTAACCTAAGAGACAACTGTTAACACTGGTGATCCAGTCTTTTACTCGAAATTTTACTAGATGCTCGTATAAATTTTAAACCTAATTAAATAACTTAAAAAATATATCAAATATCAGCTTGATAGGCTAAAGAATAAATTTAATAGAAACTTGAGCAAATTTCCAGAAAAGTAAAAACAAATTATTATCGATCTCAAAAATCTCGTGGGTGTCACAAAACTATATCCCTTTAAAAACCACATCCTTTAAGTTCGGGCCAAACCCTCGTTACCACAACCCTCTCCCATACTTCACGTATTGCGAGGATAAGTCCCAGTTTCCCAAATCAGGTATAGAATAGACGTAGGTTCCAGTTATAATAACAACTTCCATGTGATAAACATAGAAGGAAAAATGGATGAAGATTCCTGAGTAGAGCGCATCAAAATTCACGTATTCATCATAAAAAGAGACGTTTCAGGCGTGATATTGTGGAATATCATGATAAATTAAAAATTGGCGATTTTCCAAAAAAATATTTTGTGGAAACTTGTCAATTTTTATTAACGTATTCATCAATTAAAATAAGAATTGAAGGGAATACCTTGAAGAATAAAAGATCGGAGAACTTCTGCAAACTATATCGGATGGATGAATGCTCACGATTAAGCTGAGAAATCATGAAGACTGGCATTGTTTAATTTAATCTTTGTAATTCAAGCTGTTTTAGCAATGAATGTTCTTCAAGAAAGGAGAAAATGCGGAAGAGGAGTTCAACTTTAGAAAGGGTACTAGAACCGGTATATGTTGCTATGAGTATTTGAAGAGAGAGAGTTGTCTAGAGAGAGTGAGAGAGAGAGACAAAACGTTATTCTATGATCTTTTTACACCTTTTAAAAAGCTTTTGATTGTTTTAATTGGATGAAACTAATTGGAAGGTTAAAAAAATGCTGGGAGTAAAATAGGGAAAGAGCAGACTGATTGGAAGGCGATAAATGGATATAAGTGTTTCAAGAAAATGACAGCAATCAGCAATTACTAGATGTTTAAACACACTTAGAAACATAAATTACTGTAATTAATAAACAGCTGGAAAAATGGAGGGGAAGATCAAAAGAACTATCTACATGTGCGAGGACTAGCATTGGATACGGAAAAATACTACCCGTAGTCAAAGAGTCTTAGAATTGATGGACCCACTATTTATTTATTGAATTAAACGTTTTCACTTCAAAATAATCATAGGTAAACTCAAGCTGTTCAGAGAAGTGTAATATAATCCACAAGTAATCAGATGAATCCATTTCTTGCCACACATCCTTAAATATTCAAGCAATAATTTTACAAATATGCTTTGCAAATTTAATATTAATGAATAAAATATATATGAAAACAATCTTACAGAAGTTTCGACAGCTGTAGTATGCTCAGGAAAATCTTTGAATGTAAGTTTTCGCCATGATTCGATAATGCAAATAATTTCGATTATACCGTGGAAACAATTTATTTTGTAAGAATATGGCTAACAAAAAAATGTGCAAGTTAGAGGAAACCAGCATGAAATTTCAAATGGGAACAATTTTTGAAAGGTCGTATCTTTACTTTCAGATAAATTTTCTTTTCTTTTCTTCTAGTTTGATTTTCAATCACATGATAATTTAGCAGTCCTTAAACCCCAGTGATTACATAAAATATCGCTCGATATTCTTCAGGGAAAAGAGCGAGCAAAAAAAACATCATTAACCCTGGAGATAAAAATCTTAAAAAGTACCGATACAGACAAATGCTAAGTGCGGATAAAAATATATGGCCAAGTGAATGCAAATTATGAAAATTACCCATAAAATATCACATTTTACTTACTTTTTCCCCTTACTTCAGGAATAAAATGATGAGGAAAACTGGGATTGGCAATGAAATAAAGGAATGGGGAATGTCTGTCTAAAATCAAGCAACACCCAAACATTTGCCAACTTTCGGTTTAAATAAAATGTGTTTATGTGAAATTTCTTCTTTTAAAATGCTAGCTTTAGATCTCCGACTGGAATTCAAAGAGATAAATTTTGAGTAAGTACAAAGCACTAAGAACTCTACAGAAAAAATAGAGCAAATTTAACAGGATGCAAAAAATTAAATTTATTTCAACATTTAAAGTGGAGTGCAATCAACTTACTGGGAAGTAGCTGGTGAATGAAATGCCAATAGAAAATAATATGATGGCTTCACCGCCTAAATGATATTCTCTTGAATCGACCATAACAAACACCTTAACTAAAATGGAGAAAGTACATACAATAACTGATTAACATAAATAAAATATGTTTTCAATATCAATTTTTCTATGATTAACCACATGCTTCACAATAATAGTTTTCATTAGGAACTGAAACACTAGCGCCTCGCGCACGACTACGAATGCATGTGACATTGTATGTACGGTATTTCGTCATAACATCTAGTTCCTTTAAAAGCCCCAAAATTTCAGAGTTTAAGAGGACGCCTCGGTAGCTTAAGTGGCTAAAGCACTCTACCGGATTTTGAGGGATCTGGGTTCGAGTCCCAGTCAAGGCGAATGATTTTTACGCTCTGAAATTGTTGCATTGACGTACTATAAGATTTATTTCCCTTTATTACCATAACGCTCTACATTGAATTTACAGAATTTTGTAAAATTCGTGATTTCACTTGCATTAATTTACACCTGAGTCTTATTCAACAAGTGAACATGACTGCGTGAAATGTGCAGGGGGTGCTATTCCACCATTCATTAGTGTATTTGGTGCTTATTGAAATCTCTACAATTTATTTTCTCAATTGCCCTAATTGATGTTTTCTGTTGGTTTCGTCAAAATTTTGCTCAAAGAGAAAATAATCCCTTCCATATCGGTCTGTTCGAATACCAGTTTACCTTAACTCCTTCTTATAGATTTTGGATTAACCATAGGCACAATGAATAAAGAGTTTATCATTAGTAGATATTCACCCAAGAGAACAGAGAAAATATGAGCTTATACCTTGAAGGAACTTCATTAGTGGTAATTAAGGAAATGAAATGAAAATTTTGTTCATGATTTTGATTTATTTTGGAATGCCTAGTTATGAAATGAACCATAAAATTCCAGATTAAGCAACTTCATATAATCTTATTATATATATACATAGATATAATAAGATTCAATTTACTTATATAAAGGTGGCATTTTTATGAGTGAAAAATCTAAATATCTGATTTGCTCTCAACTGCAATTCATGTTTGGCAGTTCAACAAAAACTTTTTTTTCTCCAAGAACGCACAATTGAGCATTTCCTTTCCTTTACCTGCGTAGGCATCGAAATTAATGGGTGAAACGAGTGTTGATTCTTGGCTTACTCTTTTGTTCCTAGTTTTTCCTTCCCTAATGATCCCGGAATTAATTACAGCCTTGTGATTCTTTTCTAACCATTTTTAGCAGCTCCAATCACCTTCAATAAAATGAAACATTTTACTGTAGTCGAAGTTATAAATCCTGCAACCTGCATTCACGCGGCGGATTCATTCATTCATTAATACACGATACTCTATGAACCATCGCTAAGAGCGTATGGCAGGGATGATTACTCATCAGACAGCTTTTGTTCCAAAAAATACTATTCCCCCCTAGCGAGGTTGGACAACGTCATTCGGATCTCTTATCTTTCGTGGGAAAAAATTAAATTTTATGTATGTCGGTTCTATAATTAGTATCTCATATTTTATTTACCTAATCTCTCCGTAATCTGTTTTTATTTACCAAATCTTACAGTAGCTTTGTACCCGTATAATAATACATTTTAAACACTTCCGCTAAATAAACATGCCAACTAGTTTCCAATCTGTAATGTAAACTTTGCTCCATGAATGATTCCCAGCCAAGCTCCTCTAATAATTTTGATGTGCCACTCAGTTTATCATAATGTTTCTCATATCATCTTACAAAAATTACATCTACGCTGTGCACGATCAAATTCGACAATTAATTCACATCATGACGATCCCTTTTACCACTAGCATTTTATAAGTTAGTTCTAACTATCGAAAGATGACATTTATCTTTAATCTTTTTATCACTTTTCCCAAATATTCTTCTAATAAATCCTAATTTTTTGTTCGCATTTCCACATATTCTCCGTATATATTTCACCTAGGAGAGGACATGAGTGAGGGTAACGCCTAAGTATTAAATCGAGTCTACACTTTCTATTTCGGTATTCTAGATGCAGTAAGCGTTCGGGAGGGAGCTGCCCCTCTTCGAAAAATTTATCACTCCGCGCTTTTTAAACGCTAAGTTCTAATTGGCAAGTGTCAACTATCCGTTGCGTAGCATTTAGGTTAGCTGTCAAAGCTGCTGTGTCCTCAGGATTACGGATATCTCTGTAAACCACAACATCGTCGGCATTAAAACGTGCCTTAGTGATACCTACGGAGTCAATTCCGTTAATGTAAAGTAGGAATAAAATAGGTCCGATAACACTTCCCTGTGGAACACCTGAAGTAACTTCTATTGCATTTGAGCTAACTCTATCGGTGAAAACTCTTTGTACCCGACTATTCAAACAGTCTTTAATCCAATCCATGATATTTTTTTCTATTCCATATGCTTCTAGCTTTGTGAGAAGTTAACTATGAGGTACTGTGTCTAAAGCTTTATTTTAGTCTAGAAAAACCGTACCTGCTGAAACATTGCTCTCTCCTGTACCAAAATATCGTGTACCAAAATAACGAAACCCGTGCTGGTTTGTGTTACAAATAAAAATGTGCCACAGATGGAGGCACATTTAAAACCAGATATCTCTTGAGTAAGAAATTTAAATAGCTATGTTTGCAAAGATGTTTTGCAACAGAGAAATCTAAGAATTATCCTTTTAACTACATTTAATTAATAGATTCTGGTTTCATGTTACAAAAACATTTCATTATCTTACAAATCTTAAATTAGAAAATTTTTTTTAATGTTGAGCTGTGAATTTTTGCGTTCCATTAGCCACTGATAATCAATTCCCTTCCTGCCGTCATTGGGGAGTTATTGACGATAAAACTGACTCCATACGTTCTCCCACACTCCAATCTTATTCCAAATTTCTCCCCTTCTCCTTATATGCTCTTCTCTTCTATTCATGTTGACCAGCAAGTCTATACATATGAGAACATAAGGTATTTTCTACCTAGTCCAAACTTACCTTGAAAAATACACTGATTTAAGAAACCATATTCGGTATCAAAGATTCCGTCTAGACAAATAGAAGGGAGGGTAAGGGTTCATTTCGAGAATGATACCATTACAATATTTTCTAAGGGAGAGAGAAATTATAGGCCCCTGTGAGAAATGAACAGAACTATCATAAATAATCTTTCTTGTTTGTGAGTGACCGGTCAATAAAATATTTCCATTATTTTTCAAAATGGTCCGAAAATTTGACTTTATTTTGGGGGTATTTTTTCCAATATGATTCCAAACACCACATTCATCTTAAATTAAAGAAATCACCTACGTGGGTTCATGAATGACAGACCAACCCTGGAAGAAAGTGACAAATTGATTTGTTGGAAACACAAAGAGAAACCATTTACTCTAGATGTAGTAGACACTGTAAATTCTTATGTATTTGTACTCTAAGAAAGTACTTGTTGAGACTCTTAATATGGGGCTCTCCTGACTGTCACAAATACTGGGTGAGCTCCCAAACAACGCCAGAAGCAAGCGTAGAAGAATTTTTGAGAATATCACTCATTTTATACCAATATGCAAATGCTTATCAAAATATCCCATTAATTGAGAAGTCAATTTATAGTTATAGTCATTCAAACACTAATATATTCTCTAAATAGCTAAGTTAATGATACGATATTGAGTTTAAGTTACCTGCATTTGATTTGACATGAGCATTGATATTTTATTGTCAAACCGTGCTTCAAAAGGGGAAATTATATTATTCTGTCATTGTAACGAGTAAATAAGCATATTATGAGGCTGGCATTATTTTTTTATTATAATTAATTTCCTTTGGCAAATTATAGTCATAGATCGAAGTCCAACAAATGCAAAACACAGTAAATTCTCTATCTCCACTTATTTCCAAAATTACAATACGAAGGGGTACTAATTTTTTAAATTTGAAATGGATTACAATGCAACAATTTGCTTATTAGCGGGTGACTCCGTCAAATGTTACTGCTGCGGCATATCCCGCAGTTTCTTGGAATTTGTTAAATGTATTCTTTTCCCAAAGAATAAAATTAGGAAAGCTTTTATTCAACTAGTAATAAGATGTTTCTAACATACTGCTATATCATTTGAAAATTACCTTTTCATGTGATTATTGTATTTGCTAGCATGGATCCACTGGGCAACTATCTAATTATTATAAAAAAACTTCCCACAGTTTAGATATCTGAGCACAATCATCATTAGCATGGGACGAGAGAAGGAGGAGGTACCCATAAGTTTTAGTCTAGAATAACTTTGACTGGAAATGTAAACGGATCTGCTATGAATTATGGAGGTGAATTCAAAGGCCGAGTCAGTCGGGGTAGCCGCGCGGGAAATGAGCTCTCCTGCTAACCCAATGGGGGCGAGTTAGATTTCCACCTCGGGCATGGGCGTTACCTCTACTCTGGTGGTTTGACCCCTTGGAAACGAGATGACGAACCAAGAGGTCATCGGGATCCCAACAAAAGGCGTCCCGATCACCAGAGGCGCCCGCAGAGCAAAATACAGCAGGATCACATTTGGGAACAAAAATTTATTATTGCATATTTTTATTTACAATACTTCTACTCCACTTGTGTTTGAGTTCGGATAATATAATACTGAAAATACTAATCTAACCCAAACCTGACACAAATATCAAGAAAAGCAATAACAGCTTTTTCTTAGAAAGTAGTGGAAGTACTATATTGACAATAGTTCCATTTTGATTGAATTATAAGAAACCATCAGTTATGTTTAACGCAAACTAATTACAATTTTTACTTCAAGAACGTGACCCTACACAACTATATAAATCCTTTCCAATCGAAAATTGCTTGCACGAGAAAACATGGCACCAGCTGATGGTCAATTTTGAGGTTGGGTTATTTGGTACGAATGAAATTTTTTACCCATGATCAAAACCTTCTTTCTCATACCAGGCCACCAATATCACCGCTCCAATTTGCACCTGGATTATCCCCACAAATACTTTATTTATTCATTAATTTTTTGTATATATTTATTAAAAATATTCACGTGCCGATAGACATTGTCAGGTGGCACACAAGTCCCAAATAATCACAAAAGATAATAGATAAAATCAGACTTCAAAACACAAATCTCTTTAACAAAACAAGCGAATCCCCATCTCATTTACATCCATCAATCAGCAAGAAAAAAAGATAAATAAAAAAATAAGCTATTTCATATAATACAATACACCACACATCAATCAAATTATTACATATATTCCTTACATCTTTTCTTTAAAGTATACACTCTGTTAGGAAAGGGCTCGAATATGTTTGCAGGTAAGGTGTTCCAATCAACAATTGTTTTGTTTAGAAAAGAAATCTTTTTATTTGTTCTCCGTGCCCGGCATTTTACCTTAAATTTGTGATCATTTCTCCCTGTAAAATTTGGGTTCCCCGCCTCTTTCCTAAGATCTGCCCAAGCTTTCTCCTCCTTTAGAATTCGGAACATTCCACAAAGTCTGCTTACTTTCCTTCTAGTTTGTAGAGGTTCCCAGCCCAGCGTTTCTAGCATGTCAGACACACTCTCCATCCTCCTATGCTTCCCCAGTACATATCGGGCAGCCTTCCTTTGCACCTTTTCCAGTTTTTTAATATGACCTTCTTCATGAGGGTCCCATATAAGAGAAGCGTACTCTAAAATTGGGTAATACTCCAATAGATAGACTGTAAAACATTAAAAATAGAATATACCGAGAAAAATTCAAAACTACCTTTCACTTCTGTCGGTATTTTTTTCGATAATATCAGTAGATATTTAATAAATTAACTAGATATAATTTTTTTCCATAAATATTAGCTTTAACGGCATGTATTTCTTTATGTTGCTTTCACGTAGTTTTAACTGATGAGAGGGTTGAATATGTAACAGCGTAGTGGCAAGAGAGGAAACCTTTTCAGAATTTTCTTTTACTCGAGACAGGCAATATTCAGGTTGGTTCACTTGGCCTTCTCCATAATGACACGAATACAGATGAAATAAATTATTAACTTTCAAATCGTCCAAAATATCATGCATTCATTAGCTTTGAAAAAATTTGATATTTTAAAAAAACCGACCGTGAGGCACTGATACTGAAAGGTCTCCATGGTTTAACAAATGAAGTACAACGTTTAGAGGATTCAGTCAGAGGGATTTGATGGAAAGAAAGAGTTACGATTCACTGCAAGACAGTGGAAATATTTTTTTCTTGATGTATACTGAAGAACATGCTGAATTCAAGGTACCAAAAATCCATCAGCCTTAGCTTTTCCATTTAATAACTTATTATCCACTACTAATAGGTAAAATCAATTCTTGTTGGGCATGAGGAAAGCGGGGCTGGTTTATTTTTTGGAATAACGTTCAATTACACCTTGTTCCATTCGGGACTTAAAGTTTTATTTCAATGCTGACTCTTTTTCAGAAGGAGGACAGCATGGATGTGTTCAGATAGGTTGGTCCCCGAGAAACTATTCACCGTATTCCTACAAGCCATAGTGAGGCGCGAATTAATGACACCCGAGTATCGCGCGGGCAACGCCTCTATTTGGTTTCAGCTGGGGCATCATTTATTTGCGGTGACGCAACTTTTAAAATTTCAAAATCCACGGATAGCTCGGAATGATCACAAATTAAACTCAATTGGTCTACCACAGAGGTATCACCGGAATATCTCAAAGACATATGTAGAATAGTAGTTACAGGGTTGCACCCAAAAGTGGTAGGACTGATTTTCTCAGGTGCAAACGGAGCGGTGGAGGGGACTCTTAGCAACAGACCGACACCAACCTCAGTCACCTGCGGGCTGTCGTTGAGTGAGGACACCGTTTTTAGTGAAGGAAGTTTTTTGTCCACGTCGAAAAACAAAATGAATCTGAATTTAGAGCAACGTTATTCCGTGAAGTTTTCTGCGAAACTCGGGAAGACGGCAACTGAGACCCTTGATATGACCAAGCAGACTCATGCGGACACTGCCTTAAGCCGTTCCACAGTATTTGAGTGGCACACGTTGTTTAAAGAGGGTAGGGAGCTCGTTGAAGACGACCATCGCTCTGGACGGCCGTCGACGGCAAGAACCGACACGAATGTGGACAGAGTGAGGACACTGCTGAACACAGACCGACGCTTAACCAGTGAAGAAATTGCAGAGCAGTTGGGTCTGTCTGCATCCAACATCCAACGCACTATTTCACAGGATTTGGCCATGCGCAAGGTGTGCGCCAAGATGCTGCCGAAAATTCTGAGTGTCGACCAACAGGCAACGCCTTGCCACGTTGCCGCACCCGCCCTATTCTCCCGATCTGGCACCACCGGACTTCTTCTTCTTCCCCCTGATGAAAAGACAGCTCAGGGGACGACGTTTTGACTCAATAAAGGCCGTTCAAGAGGCTTCGACGAGGGTCATCAACGGCATCCCCAAAGAAAATTTCCAGCGGGCGTACGGGGAATGGGAGCAACGTTATACTAAGTGTGTAGCAGCTCAAGGAGCATACTTTTCAAGATTATTAAGTCGATTTCAGTATATCGTCAATAAAATCTTTGTAAAAAAATCAGTCCTACCACTTTTGGGTGCGACCCTGTATTTATTAGAGGAACGACATTCGAACGAAACTGCATTTCGATAGATAATCATCTTTGCTTTTTATAACACATCTGGACCAGGTAACACCTTTGCGGGAAATTAGATAATGAAAAACTGACATGACGGCTATTTCTCTCGAATTTTTATGCGAACTCGTCCTCTCAAAGCATATTGTGATCAACAGAATGAGTGCAACGATTTTGTCCATAGTAAATTGGAATCTGTGGGGTACTTTCTCATACGTAAAAGGTCATATATAAAGGAAAAGGGTGGCCCACTATCAACCACAGCCTTGCAGTCGTATGTTTAAAATACGTGCCAATAGCTTGATGCAACAGCTATAAGCAGAATTATTAGTATGTTGTCGAAATGCACTGAGGTGAGCATGGGTAAAATAAGACTGAACTATCTTCCGGTATTCTTGCCTCATATGGCCTTGGGATGACTGCAGGTGATCCGAATATGATGGTTGTTTGGACGGATAATTACCGCTCGGGCCTGACATACCTTGAAAATCGAAGAAAATTAAGAATAGTATCTCAATTTTCCGCTGCAATCAGCTCGATTAATTTCTCAGCTCGACACATTTCATAGAACTGGTGATCGTTAACTCTTAATTCCTGCCGATTAGCGGGTATCGTTTCAAAAATCTAAGTAGTCAAAGTCAACGGACTTGAACCCTCGATGAGCATTCACGGAAACGCTTCATGAAAGTAATTCTTACCTAGTACATTAACGGAAGTTTCGATAAAAAAATACTAGTTAAAACATCCAGATAATGGAAGAGTTTTATTTTGTCCAAAATGAGCGATAAGAACTTTCTGATAGATAGGTAGTTATTCGAATTGATCTAAATGATTTCATCCCAGCATATTTTGCGATTCGTTAGCAATAACCAGAATTGACGTCCATCGTCAGAGGAGTTTTTACGAAATAACAATCAATACGAATAAGCACAATGAGGCACCAGGCACAATCAGTAAACCGCTGACGGACGCCAAATAAAAATAAAAATAGACTGTTGCATCGAATTGTACGAAAACTGAGCAAATGACTGCTGAATGACGTATATACAGGGTCGCACCCGAAAGTGGTAGGACTGATTTTTTTACAAGAATTTTATTGACGATATACTGAAATCGGCTTAATAATCTTCAAAGTATGCTCCTTGAGCTGCTACACACTTAGTATAACGTTGCTCCCATTCCCCGTACGCCCGCTGGAAATTTTCTTTGGGGATGCCGTTGATGACCGTCGTCGAAGCCTCTTGAACGGCCTTTATCGAGTCAAAACGTCGTCCCTTGAGCTGTCTTTTCATCAGGGGGAAGAAGAAGTCCGGTGGTGCCAGATCGGGAGAATAGGGCGGGTGCGACAACGTGGCAATGCCGTATTTGGCCAGGAGCTGTCTGACGACGAGCGCACCATGGCACGGCGCGTTGTCATGATGAAGCACCCAGCAGTTTGCGATGGCCGGTCGGCCAAATCCTGTGAAATAATGCGTTGGACGTTGGATGCAGACAGACCCAACTGCTCTGCAATTTCTTCACTGGTTAAGCGTCGGTCTGTGTTCAGCAGTGTCCTCACTCTGTCCACATTCGTGTCGGTTCTTGCCGTCGACGGCCGTCCGGAGCGATGGTCGTCTTCAACGAGCTCCCTACCCTCTTTAAACAACTTGTGCCACTAAAATACTGTGGAAAGGCTTAAGGCAGTGTCCCCATAAGCGTGCTTGATCATATCGAGGGTGTCCGTTGCCGTCTTCCCGAGTTTCGCACAAAACTTCACGGAATAACGTCGCTCTAAATTCAGATTAATTTTTTTTTTCGACGCGGACAGAAAACTTGCTTCACTAAAAACGGTGTCCTCACTCAACGACAGCCCGCAGGCGACTGAGGTTGGTGTCGGTCTGTTGCTAAGCACCCCCTCCACCTTACCCTACCAGACAGACCCCCTTCCACTGCTCCGTTCGCGCCAGAGAAAATCAGTCCGACCACTTTTGGGTGCGACCCTGTATATAAACAATCAGCGTGAGAAAAAACAGCATCATGGTTTTTAATATCGGATAAAATATTTGCGGTCGAAATTGCCTGGCTGGAATTCCTCCATCCCGGATATTTTAAATTTAATATCATCAATAATTAATACAAATTGTGTGGCAGAGGGTGAAAAAGCACTACGCTAATTTTAACCCGAATATGACCCCCATCGTAACCTGACAAGAATATTGTGATCCCCTATCGTTCGTGGAAAAATTGACTTCTTAAATCAATCTGTTATACTCTTAATCTCTCTAGTTTTATGGACATGATCGCTCCTACCGTTGTACGACGGGGGTAACAATATATTATCAACATCACTGATAATGAGACTTCGTTCCAATGCATACAAGAGATTTAATCTGTAATTTAACCTTCGTTTCGCGAGATTTAATCGAGTGTACACATTCCATTTCGGTGTATCCGATTCAGTAGACGTTCGGAAGGGAATTGCTCTTTTTCCAAAAATTCATCATTACGCACTCTTGAAGTTTAATTCAAATTGCAAAGTGTCACACCTGCGTTGTAATTATTGAATTTTCGGCAAATAAATGTATCTTACTTGTAACGGCGGAACCAATGCCGTTTACGTGAAGTAGGAATAAAAGATGTCAGATAATATTTCCCTAGGGCACAAAAAAACGAAGTGACTTCTACTGCATCTGAGCTAACTCCATTTATGTACCCGATCATTCCAAAAGTTTTTCATCCAACCAAGAATATTTTTATCAATGCCACATGATTCTTTGTAAGTAGTGTACCACTTTTGCTTTCGTCGAAAGCTTTCTTAAAATCTAGAAAAACCGTGTCCACTGGAACGTTGCTCTCCCCCGAAATAAGAATATCATGTACAAAACACGCAAATTGTGCTTCTCTAGGCAGGGTTAGGGGAGGCGACCGACAGCTGAGGTCATTTACACCATTGGAGTTGGATGGAAAAGGAGCAACAAGGGAGAGAAACCCGGCATCGGCATAAGCCTGCTCTGAACGAAATGCACCAGGGGGGCACGCAGTTTAACGTCCGATCCGACAGACGACGTATTAACTTTAAGTGCTCTCCACAAAGCACTTCAGCTGTGAGGTCGGGAAACCACTGACAAAGATGTGCGGCCTCTATGATTCGCACCCTGGCTATCTGGGTGGGAAGACTACGTTAGCTGCCGCAACCTCCCAATCCCCAAGTTATTCGTTTCAGCCGACGACGACCGAGCCATATTAACGTTAAATGGACAACGTGTAAGGAGTAAACGCAGTCAAGAGGAAAATATATGACAGAAAAATAAACCTTGGTCAGAGTGCTAATGAGAATACGTGTATAGTATACGCTAACAGTGTTGAAGCATATGTTAATTTAACACAATATCATTGACGAGCCGATTCGGTGATGGTCCATGCTGTGCAAACGGTCTCCGCGTTCACCATTTTTCTTATGAGAACAAAACCAGATTGCAACGGAAAAAATCAACTCGATAAGCTACTTACGTACAAAATTAAATCGATAAACTCCTTACGAACTCATGATTTTCTCAATAGCTCTCTTTTAGTTTACAAATTCAGAGAAACTGCGGGAGATACCGCGACTGTAAATTTTTAACGGAGTCTCCTGCTAATATGCGCATTACATTGCAACAATTCCAGAGTGTAAAAATCATTCGCTTTGACCGGGATATCCCGGTCAAAGCGAATGATTTTTACACTCTGAAATTGTTGCATTGTTTCAGTTAACAATTCACTCACTCACTCAGATCACTCACGGAGCGACGGCTAAGTTACAGATTAAATCCCAATGCATAAATTGGAAGGATGTCTCTTTAGCAATGATGCTGAAAGTGTGTTACTTGCCCCATGGTGTTACGCTAGGAGAGATCTTGTCAGTAAAATTCAAGAGACTAACTGCAGAATAGAAAGATTTTAGATATATTTTCCACGAACGATAAGGGATCAGAATAAAGTAATGCTTGTCCGATCTTGCTTGTAGGGAAGGAGTTTTGGGTAAAGGGTAGTCTGGTGTGTGATCACCCCCTGCCACATATCCTAGTAGTGACTCGTAGGGCACCAAATGAAATAATGATATTTTAATCAACCATAGATATCAACGAAATCGTAATGCTCAATACACAGCACGAAGACGTTTCGCTTGCGTCGACATTCACGACCAGGTGTCCCCAAGCGAAAGGCAGTACTGTCTTGCCTCGAGAACGGCTTGCGAGAGCCTGAGAGGTGGGCACTACCCCCTCCCCAAATATCCCCCTTCCACATCGGGGTCAATGACGTTACCGAAACAGCTCCGCTTGAAGACTTGCGAACCAATCTTCATTCCTGTAAAATAGGTTTGAAGACTTGTTTGTAATAAAATTTCGCCACACCATAGTTCTATTCTTAAACCAAAAGATTATAAAAATGGCACTCTCATGCTACACACGTCATTTACGTGATTTCGTACATTCTCGTTGCTGTAAGTTTGCAGGAACAAGAAGTTGTGGATCCCATTAAGGGTCCCGTTGAGTTAATTGCGGCCACTGATTTTTAATTCCTTCGAGGGCTGAAGTTTGTCACACCAGAACTTAGAGGAAAACGCTTTCAATAACTGGAATATGGTGTTCTCAAATTCAAAATTCCCATGCCGATATTTTATATTTGTCATGTGAGAGTACAGGTTGAAAAGTGACCGAAACGTATAACGTAATGTATGAATGGCTTACCAAAAGAATTGCAATTAGTGGGGCCACTTTATGCTTACATACACTCACAGCGTTGTCCTATTTTTAAGTTAAACACGTCAAGGAATAGTCGGACTTTACAAATGGGAAAAATATGTAAGTTTAATATCAAAATGAGTTCTAGATTAAGAATAGAGGTTATAGGTGTATCCCTGGGCGATAAAGTATAAGAAGTAAATTCATCACCGAGATTAAAATATCGGAATTGGAGCATTTGTTTAAAATCGTATTCAACGCATAAGTGCGCATATTCCACGTAGCGGTCGGCCAAAGTGTGCAATCTGGAAACCCAAATACGCGTCATACTCTTGTAGTGCATTCGCAGGTGAAACCCGTGTATTTTTATGGCTGTCTTAGTTCACCATGAAAGATAGGAGAAGGAAATGCACTTACGGACATCTCTGAAAAGATTAAAGGGAGGAACTCTGAAAGTACTTAAAAGTAACAACGCATCCTTGAAAGAAAGTCACAGTATTTGCGACGGCCAAAGGACGCCTGGGGCGTCTTGAAAGGTAAATAAAAAGTCATACGTTAATAAAAGATAAAAGGGTATTAGATCCACACCATGACAGAGGGGTACTTCGTCATGCGATAAATGCGTTCGGATCGATTTTTCATCTATAAACTTAGATTCCAAGTTTTACGGTTCACATTAAAAATGCTATAGAGCTCCGAACGTTTGATGCAAGTAAGTGATATCACCACGGTAATTTAATTGCCACTCGAAATTTCCGTGAAGATCCAGAATGCACTTTGAGCGTCGAACATTTTACGATCGACTGGTACGTAAGATAAACGAGCGTGCCTCATTGTGGCGAAACGAGAAGGTGTGGTGGCTAGCGCTCTGGAGAGTCCCTGCGAGATGAGCGGCGTTGATCTATATCTTCACGATCCACTCAAGGACAAGGCAGGGGGAGATTCCTCAAGATGCACGTCTTATCCACATGCATATTATGAGATGAGACCAGCAAAGAAATTATGCAATGCATAGTGTAGGAGAAACGAAAGCAATAAACGGCTGCACTCCCTTGAAAAGAGTATCAACTCGAAGATTGGTCTGACAATTGAGGGTTCAGCCACATCATCCACTAGCTCTATTTCCTCCCAACCAGTTTGAAATTCAAGCATTTCGGGAAGGGATGTGGCGCAGTTGCTCTCTCTGCGTCATCCGTGCATCCGTCTTTTGGAAATATATTCACCGCAAAATATCACACTTTTGGTGTGTCCACAGGATGTTAATTTAAATTCGAACTTACTTTTCCTACTCTATCTTGGAAAACAGCCAATTCGACTCCAATTCCAATAGATTTAATATCGCATGTTATGTAACTTTGAAAGCGAACACTTGAGAGTTCCAATGTGTAATCCAGCGAGTAACAATTATTTCTTTCTAATGGGTGTATGATTTCATCAGAATATGTTACGAGACATGACATTGTCTTTAAAATGCTGAAGTATTGCGTCAAGTATGTCAAGTTTCAACCCAGAGAAAAATATCACTTGAAAGACGAGCGAACTCATTCTGAAATGAACTTCTCTTCATAAATTTAATTTAGTTTTAGCATTGAATACTATCAAAGTGCTGTTTAAAAGATCTATGAATCAATAAATTTTCAAGAGAATATGTCATTAATAGTTGAACTGTTAATGCCACGGATGCGGATGTGCACGAGAACAATCTGAAATTATAGAACTATTATTTTAATTATTCATTTATTTTAATGTTATCTAACTAATACGTTAGGTTTATATTCTAGCTTAACCTGTATTACTGCCCATAGCCATTTCTTCGTAACTTCTCTTTGCCTTCATGCGTATCTTCCATTCACTCTTGCTGCCTTTTTCGGATTTATCTCAGAAACTCTCTCTCTCCGCTCTCATTGTTAATGGCTCAAGGGCTTGTCTCCCTCTCTGTCCAACTTTTGCCGCACTAACATATCTCAATATCATTCAATCTACACTTAGCATCAATTATTACAGATTAATTTTATTAAATATGCTATTCCAGTTACTTGTTCGTCTACGGGTCCAAAGTGATTTATTACGGATATATTACTGCTATAGTAGTTTTCAAAAATGGGCTACGTGTACAGGTATATCGGATCGGGTTTAGTAGACTTATTAGGGTTAATGGCTTTCAGTCAATATCAAATCAAGCAACTCAGGTAGTAATAATCTAATATTTTGGTCCTCCGTGTAATCTTCGTGTTTCCATTGGAACCTAACCAAGCATTTACATTCATATACATTCAAATGCATACATGCAGGATTATATCAAATACATGCATGGAGGGCCTCCATATGCATACATAAACGGTACCCTGCAAGCCACGGCCTAGGGGTATGGCAGGTGTGATTACACATGAGACTACTTTTTACACAAATTACATTTCCCCGAAAGCGCGGTCAAACAGCTTTATTCCGAACCGTTGCCTTTCGTTGAAAAAATGGCATCTTAAATTTATCTTTTATACACTTAACCTCTCTGATTTTTTTTACCCGATCTTCCTAATCGTTGTACAATGAGGGGAATAATACCAATAATTAAAATCAATATATATTTTTAAATGGTGTAGAATCATTAAAATATTCTAAATTAAACCTAACCAGCGAAAGATAACATTGTTCTTTAACCTTCTCGTGATATCTCCTCAATACTCTTTTAATAAATACTAATTTTTGTTGCCTTGTCCACACTTAAAGCGAAAGCCTGAAGATGTTTGTACCCTTCACAAAACGGGTATCCTTTCTCTCATGCGGTATTATTTGGTTTAATTTTAAAATTATATTTAAAAAACTAGGTGTTTATTCAAGGTGAGGTCCGCTCTACACGAAATGACAACTTTCCTTAAAATTTTCATTTTAATACATCTATACTAGCCGTTTTAACTTATAATCTATGTGGGTATATGTTGAATAAGCAATATATTACTCCCTCGGAGGATGCAGCGTTCGGAAAGCCATGCCAATATAAAACAGGTCCCATCGTACCTCTTAAGGTTTCAACGAGAAAAACCGGACAGGGCTGGCCCATATTAGTCGGTGTGAATTTGAGTTCTTTCCGTAATTAGCGTTATTTACTATTGACATTGACACACTCAAAGGAGTCGGTAATGCCTCAATGCACTCTCGAGGGCAAACAGAAAGATATTCCTCGAGAGGACCCTTGAGATTGGGCGAATGTCAAATGCCATCCGGGAACCTGGGGTGGGTGTGTGGGGGGGGGGGGGAAGGAGGGGCAGAGGGTTGGGGGGTGGACGGAGACACGGGAGGAGTGGTGTCGAGGAAGCGAGTTCCTTCAGCGCCATGCATAAGGTGAAGGGTACAATGTCCGGTTACTGAGCTCAAGGAATAAATTGCCCGACAAGAATTTCCTCCCCACAGCAGTAATGGGAGCTGATGGACTTCCAAAAGACGCATCTGCCAAATTGGTTTTGAGATCGGACGCTGGCAACCGCGAATACGACGTGATTCACATCTAACACCACTCAATAAAGAGTGCCTGCATGTGACTGGGCAAGCCTCAAACGTACCGCATTCCACCGTCTGCGAGAGACTCCCATTAGAGATATGATGGAGTGAATGGAAGTCGGAGCTGAGAGAATCTAAGAAGAAAAATGGCTACTCATGAAAAGAGAGATTTTCCATAATCTTATTTTCATGCTTATGATGAATTTGATGAAGCAGACTGAAACACAGTGACACCTTTGATATTCCACGACTTTCCCGTTGACGTAAAATCACATGATGTGAGTTTGACTGTAGCTATAAAGAGGTTCGCCTTATTTGGAAGTGTGGTCTGTAGGATAACATTCTACCCACTACGTAACCTCTACACTTTTGCAGACATTAACACAAAGAGGATCAATAAGGTAAGGAAAGCGAAGCTGAGCTACTGTGGGTTTACTTCAAGGAAAACAGCAATATATAGAAAAAATTAAAAAAAGGAACTTCATTCGGTTTAGTTAATAAACACTATCATCAACCTACAGCTTAGAAGTAACCAGATATTTTTTATATATTGTAGTACCCGAACGTATATTTTGACCCTAAAACGACCCTACTACGGTCGAACAATATTACACTGATGCCTTATCGTTTGTGGAACAAATGGCATCTGAAATCTATCTGTTCTACGAGGGTCATCCGGAAAGTAGTACCCGTTCGTGCCGCATGAAGTGCTGACGACGCGAGTAGCCGCTGGACGAGGTCAGATAGCTTCAGTGGCTTGTCTGCCTTCTCTGAGCCAAGTTGCGTGACGCTAGCATTGCCTGTGTTGTTTCTGTGATTGTTTACAATGTTTAAAAAAATTGAGAACGCCGCCAGTTGTGAAGTGAGGGCAGTGATTAAATTCCTCAATGCAAGAAACGTTCGCCCATGTGATATTCATCGCCAATTAAAGGAGGTGTATGGAGACAATGTAATGGACGAGTCGTCTGTTCGGCGGTGGTGTCGCAACTTCAACATGGGGAGGGGGAACACACACGACGATGAGCGTTCGGAGAGACCGTCTGTCATTACAGACCAACTGGTGAGCTCAGTTGACGAATTCGTGAGGAACGATCGGCGCGTCACAATTGATGACATCTGTGAGCATTTTCCCAATGTTTCTCGAACAATTGTTCATGAAATTGTTAAACACCATCTGCATTATGCAAAAATTTGTGCAAGATGGGTCCCTCGCGTATCTCAATGAGCTGGCGGCGAAGGACTATGCAGCAGGAATACAGAAACTTGTCACACGTTATGACAAATGCCTTAATTTGCTTGGAGATTATGTTGAGAAGTAGTTTAAAGTATCCTCTTTCAAATAAAATTTTTTATGTTTGTTAATATTTACTTTTGTGTCTTTATTTCACGAACGGGTACTACTTTCCGGATGACCCTCGTACAATTGACCTCTATAATTCTATTACCATGATCTCACCTACCGTAGTACGATGGGAGTAATAATAAATTTTCAACCTCACTCCTAAATCCTTCCAATTAATGCAAGAGATTTAAATTGTAATTTCACGTTTTGAAAATCTACCTCCTGGCACACCCTAGCAGTGGTACTGTGCAGGGTGCTAATATACCCCATTCGGAAATCAATCCAACTTCTCGAGGATCCCATATACTTGCAGAATATTCTAAATGAGGCTTAACCAGAGAACGATAATACTTCTCTTTGTCATTTTCACCGCGTTTACCAAGTACCCGTCTAATAAATCCTAAGTTTTATTATCTCCGCCACATTATCCCGTTTTACCCAGGAGAGGTCGCGAGTGAGCCACCGAGCAAGTCTGGAGAGTTCCAAAGAAACTGCGGGGGATGCAGCAACAGTAACTTTTAACGGAGTCATCCGCTTATGTGCATTTAAATACAACAATTTCAGAATCATTCGCCTTGACCGGGAGCGTCAGGGGCGCTCAAATATAGTTTCGGTGAGCCGAGCTCACCTCTATCGGTCTTTATAATTTCAATATTGTTGGGGTAATAGAATGGTGGTTCTGTGAATATTTGTTTCAGTGAAAAAGAAACTTACAAAGATATTTATAGGCACATAAAATTTCTTTTTATTTTCATTTTGGTTTGAATTGTTTTTTATTATTTTTTAATACGTGAATATATTTATTTAATTTCATTTTATTTTTCCTTTTTTATTGTATCATTTTTATTATTCTTTCTTGTAAACACACACACACACACATATATATATATATATATATATATATATAATATATTATTATATATATTATATATATTAATATATATTATAATATATATATATATATATTAATTCGTTTATATTTTTAATTAAAACTTAAATGTAATTGATTACACATTTGGGGTATAAGGTCTCGAGTCTAAATTTAACATTTTTGTTTGTAACAAATTTAGAGAAGATAACTAAAATTAGAGAAATAAAATTATTAAAATCACGATCGAACTAGCAACTATAAGTATGCATATGCTTAGGAAAGATCCGGTGTTCAAGTCCCAGTCAAGAAAATATTTTTGCGCTTTTGATCTACTCGATTCCGCCTTCCCCACCTCTCCTGAGTTCCTTATTTATCTGTGTTCCTATCCCTTTTCCTGGTATTTATTTCCATATGAATGAATAAACACATACACATACATGCACTAACACGTGATGCTCTCAGCCACATTACCAAAACACAAAAGCTCTAAGGTATACTAAACGATCTTTACCCAACGTTGAAAAGTAATTATTTCACTTCCTTTCTCTTTGCCCAATGCCCTTCATACCCTATGAACGACCGACCAACTTAAAGAAGGCATCCTTCAATCCATCAATCCACTGACGTGATCTCTTGACATCTTCGTCGCTTCTTGCAATGTGGATGTCGCCGTTGCCTTGTTTGCCCACGTCCTCTTTCGCTCCCTCTCTCCCTAACCCACCTCACCGCTAGACAAATTGCTTCCTTTGCTCGTACGTCAATTACCTTTCCAAAAACGTATTTTATATTCTTACTTGCAACTTCTACCCCTCCTATATCAGGGAATATCAATTGATGGATGCTTATCGGCTTCCACATACGATGCCCTTACTGCAGACTCAACAAACAGCAAATTGCAACCCAGAGAATGGCATGCGCAAGTATTTGGGTATTTATAGTCTTCTAATCTCCCTGTATGAGTCATCTCCACTCAACGCCACTCCCTTACTTTCTATCTCTAACCCGCCACTCGCTTCTATTCCTCTTCCTCTCCAAAGCAACCGGTATTACCTACTTTCTAGCGTCCGATGACAGAGGTTTGCCGCCTATTCGATTCCTGTTTACATATGTGAAGTATTTTTCTATTTGTCTATAAATCTATTGAGCAATGGGCTATGTTTGAAGGACTATTCTAACTTCATTAACTCGAAAAAACGAACCAAACTCGCGGTTAATATATGCAAAAAATTGCTTCAACTTGAAACTTTTACAGCGCTCAGGCATAAAAATACAAGAAGTCAAACCTGTTAGCATATTGCTTCAATGCAAACTACTATTACTTTGTGAAAATTTTAGTATTTTACGACACACTGCGAAGTAGTTACGAAAAACGATGCAGTAATTTTAGAAATGTGCCCAATTTCACGGCATTGACTATGTTTCCACAAAGTGTCAACTTCTGTCGGGGAGAAGAATCAAAGAAATTCACGCTCGAATTCAATGAAAATATCAAGAAGAATTTCGTTACGAGCAACACGATAAAAATCTTTCGATCAGCGAACGAAAGGAAAACGTTCGTTCCGTTGGGAGACGGTCCTTAGGAAATCTCCATTACCACTCCGGAGTAAACGTCACCAATAAGGAGAAAAAGAAAGAAACTTCAATAATATGCACATTCGTACGGTAAACATAAACCTGGAGCTCGGACCGGAGAGGTTTTCTTTACGACTGTTTCCACGTTTCCCCTCGTGAATACAGGACTGCATCGATTTAAATTCGCATTTGAGGAAGAGAGTCAGCCAAATGGGCACGGGGACATTTTGTAGCTGAGATGTTGAATAAGAAAAATCCGCTCCAATAGAATGTCTCGCCCCTAAGGTCGGCGACTTGTAAATGTGAAAAGTCACCGTCTGCATTGTCTCGTTCACTTCGGACGAGGGTAGCAGAAGGACAATGTCTCGTTCGCATTTAAATCTTCTAGCATAATACGCATTTCAAGTACAAACTTCCCTGGGTACTGAGGTCGACTACGTTTCCCTTTTACGTGGAGAAGGAGGTTTCGCCGATGAGAAGCGCTTTCGTTTATACAAATAACACGTCCGCTCCGTTCCATATATTCTTAATGTCTTGCAATTCACTGCTGGGTTGTGTGGCAAGATGCGATATTGTAATAAAGATACAACACTTATTTTACGCGATGCTGGAAGGTTAGTAACTAATTCAAAAGACCAAAGTCAAATATGACTACGGCAATAACAGGAAATAAATAGCTTTATACTGACTCATTACATCAATATTTCATTTGGAATACTTCTTGACTGAAGCCATTCATTTCCCATCCCCTACGCAAATTCCGTTGGCCCTCGCTAGAAAAATCCTTCCAGAAACCCAGTATGCTTAACCTAAGTACGTGTATTATCCTGAGGCCCAACTATAATGCTTTTATATGCATACACACACACATAAATATATATATATATATATATATATATATATATATATATATATATATATATATATATATATATATACACATATATACAGAAACATACATAAGGAAAAGGGATAGGAACACGTATAAAGGACGAACACAATAGAGGTGGGGAAGGCGGAATCGAACGGATCACAAGAGTAAAAATATTTCCTCAACCGGGACTCGAACACCGGATCTTTCCACTTGCCGGGCGGATGCTCTTAACCACTTGAGCTATCGAGGATATGTAATTTACCCTGAGATCCGTGGGTCTTATATGTCATCTCAGGGTAAATTACATATCCTCGATAGCTCAAGTGGTTAAGAGCATCCGCCCGGCAAGTGGAAAGATCCGGTGTTCGAGTCCCGGTTGAGGAAATATTTTTACTCTTGTGATCCGTTCGATTCCGCCTTCCCCACCTCTATTGTGTTCGTCCTTTATACGGGTTCCTATCCCTTTTCCTTATGTATGTTTCTGTATATATGAGTATTTATTCGCCGTTTGGCGGGATTTCGTGTTTTTATGTATATATATATATATATATATATATATATATATATGTATATATATATATATATATATATATATATATATATATATATTTAACCGGTAGATTACCTTAAAAAAAAATATATATATATAGTATTTATTCGCCGTTTGGCGGGATTTCGTGTTTGAATGTATATTATATATATATGTATATTATAAACAAGCGTTTATCCAAAGACTGTTAGTTTATTATTAAATAAATTTATTATTTGGTCCCGGACGTATTGATTTAACCCAACTTTTGTTAAATATACATCACAGCTTTACAGAACTTAGTGTTTATGAATGTTATACATGTTTTGTGCAGTGAAGGTGCAATAGATAAAAAAAGACATTTTTAAAATTTACATGTGAATATAGAGCTACAGGGTCCGTACAATAAGTATTGGGACTGATTCCAAAAATCAAAATTTATTTCAGTTATTATTACAGTTACATAATAATCTTCAAAATATATTCCTCTTGTATCGATACACTTGTAGTTCGGCGCGTCTGCCACTCGTCAAAAGCCCGCTGGAAGTCGGTTTCCAGAATACTGTTGAGAGCCTTTCTCGTCTCCGCTTGACTTGCCTCGATGGAGTCGAAGTGATATCTTTTGAGCTCCTTTTGAGCTATCCTTTAAGGTAATAGCGTTGTCGAAAAATTTTCATCTTCCTGGACACAGTCCAAAATTTCTTGGGAAATTCCCAGCCACGACAGTTTTTGTTCCTCGCTCAAGACTTTCAGCGCCAGCTTCGCGCACACTTTCCTCATCGCAAGATCCTCTGTTACAATGGTGTGGACGATTCCAACTGAAAGGCCGGTCTCCTCACTGATAAGGGTGATGATTAAACGCCTGTCAGAGTCTAAAACTTTTTCCACTTTGGTCACCTGAGCATCGGTTCGAGCGGTCGTCGGGCGTCCGACGCGGTGCTTGTCTTCGACGAGCTCCCGGCCTTCCTTAAACATTTTGAGCCACTCAAAAACTCTTGTGCGGCTTAAAGTATCATCCCCATTATCCTGTATAATGAGCTCAAGGGTCTCCGACGCGGATTTCCCGAGTTTAACGCAATACTTCACAGCGTACCGTTGCTCAACGGTTGCTCGACAACGACAGGAGAAAAATCCATCACCATTCCATTCAAAGGAATCGGTTAACAACTATGTAAATGAAAAATGGAAGCTAAATAGAAGCTAAATTGAGCAAAGGATTGAGTCAAGGATGCAACCTCTTGCCAACAGCATTGAACATATACCTAAAGACAATTACTTAGCAACAAATATCAAGAATACACAACCAATGAAGCAATAGAATTGGTCATCAAAGGAGTCACGGTGAATGGCGATGAAATTAACATGCCCCGGTTCGCAGGAGATATGGCAGTAAATGCAGGCATGCGGGAGGACCAGCACACAAATATGAATGTTATGGACCAAGTGCGTTGGTAATATAACACATATGGACATCAATTAGAAGGAAACTAAAATCCTTGCCTTTGGAAAGCGGGAGCTGAAGGCAGATAAGGCAATACGGGAAGTGAAACTAGAGCGAGTCGAATCCTTCAACTACCTGACCGCAGTAAACTTGTGATAAGAGAAGTTCGATCTAAATCAAGCGAAGAATATCTCAAGGTAAGAATGCATTCATGAATGAGATTATTTAAATTATTATGCAAAAATAAACTGAGTTTACAAATAGGGAATCAGGTCGTCAAAAAATATTTATGGAGCATGGCATTCAATGGAACATGGACCACGGGAAAAGAGAATCAGCGAAGGATAGATACCTTGAAAGTTATGTTGCTGTAAGAAAATGCTGAAGTTTAAATGGACAGATAAAGCAAAGTAAGAGAAAGCACTTGAAAGAGCAGAAGAGGAAAGAACAACATGGAAACTCTACGGTGAAGAAGAACTAGATGGATTAGAGACAATGGATTAGCTGGACATAAAATAATAGAAGAGAAAGTCGAAGGGAGCATACCATGGGGAAGACCAAGAGGCAAGTACATAGGACAAATTAAGAAGGGCGTAAAACTGCATTTAAGGAGGAAGAGAATTCGTACTAAATTAATGAACATAGATGGCTTCAGCACTCCAATTTCTTGATTGCAATACTGATGACGATGGTGAGGAAATATATTCAACTCTGTACTCGAATATTATTTATATCAATATCATGGACAATAAAATATTTTAGATTTGGAAAATGACCAATTGTCGACAAAACCGTCTCAGTTAAAAATTTTCCACACCGTACTGTTTGATTAAACATATTAATAATGATTTATAATAATTTCTTGATTTGAAAGACGAATAAACACGCTTGGTTTCAACACGGTTGGTATTTACTACTAATGCCATAAATTACCTATCGTGTTGAGGTATACTTGAAATACACAATAAAATTATACCAGTCCTGGCTTTATTTTCCAGCCCTCTCTCCTTGGCAAATCGTAAAAATCGAGGATTTTGCGATTTTGATATTAGTTGGTTTTAATGAAAGAACGTGTTGATGGGAAAAAATAATTTTAGCAAGGTTCTGGACTTGACAAAATAATCTTTCTTTTGCATGTGGATATATGACGGTATATTTGTAAAGAAAGGGGTGGATAGTTACCCCCCTAGAAATGAGCCGCGTAGAAAAATCAAGTTAGATTATTGCAATTTTTCGGATTGAATGGGTATTGAGCATGATAATAAAACGATAAAATTTTATTATATTTCAGGAGTTCCGGATTCAAGAGGTTGCGAAAGACCCCAGGGTACATGTAAAATAACTCAACCTATGTAATGCTCAGGAATGCTCTTATCCTCCACAAATGTATTCAAATCAAATAGTTTACAATAGATTGTGATTTATCCGTATTTCAAATTCAATATGGTGTAAACCAATCAGCTTAAATGCGTATGCGTCTTCCGAGACGATCCGTTACTTTCAGTCATATTTCAGATTAATTACAGCCACCACACAGTAATTGGGACCAGTCATTTACAGGTAGAAGTTGCGCCATTTATATTTCCAGTCAAAGGTGGAAGCGGCAGATGGGGAAAGACCTATGCTAAAGTTGCTGAATCATGTGATGAAAAATAATAAAAAAAAACGGTCTATTACTCTCATCGTTCTTAAAGAGGTCCCCTAACGTCGATGCCTTTAGAAAACATGCTCAACCTGCTCTAACACTAAAAAAAGGTTTGTTTCTTGATTCTTTTGACAACTGGTGAGCAAAACCTACCAATCAATCCTATTGATGCCCACTTGTTGTTCAAGGATGGAATAGATGCGCACTGTATGATAGTACCTTGAGTTGTGATGCGCCCATTTTTTAGGTTAAGATCCGTCCAAACGTGGAGGAAATAGGTTCGGACGAGGGTGGAGAGAGAAGTAAGTATTGGGGAGGGAACTCTTTGAACAGCCCTCTCATTGAGCATTTCCTTTACAGCGAGCATTGCTACTCTACGAAATCCGCACTGCTACGAAAGCAAAAATAATGGACAAATGTAACAATTAACGCTAGGTAATTTAAAATTATATTTATCCGCTTTTAGCAAATAATTATAGTATTTAAGTAACGATATCCCCATGAATTTGAAAGGATAAGTTAAACAGTAAATCGTGTAAGTATGATTAAAAGAAATATTTTTTATGAACTGTGATTGACTTCGTAGAGATGATATAAATCTTTTCATATCAGCTTAATTTATTGTTAACTCCTACTTACATGAAGATTAGCTCCTATTGCTAAACCTTCTTCTTAGGAGAAATCATATTTTTCAATGGTATCCCTATCTCCCTACTTGAGGTACTTTGTGGAGAGCAATTTAAGTGAGCAAGCCGTCCGTCGGACTGGACGTTAAACTTTTTCCCCCTTGGTGCCTTTCGATAAGAGAACACTAACGCCGACCCCAGTTTTCTCTCCCCCTTTCCTCCTTACCTATCCATTCCCAATTGCAAAAATAACTTCAGCTCCCCCAGAACGGTCGACTCCCCTAAAACTATTACTGATACTTCAGAAACGCTCTTTTGTAATTAACCGTACTTGGTTGTTTTCTCCAGTAAAGAACGCTTGTAAATCCGTTTATAAAGTGCATTGTGATCAACAATTTTTTTCGGCTGCCTTCCATATTTCAATTCAATTTGCAGGCAAGTAATTCATACGACTATTTGGAGAAATATAAGTCATGGATTCAGATCTCTTAGTTTATATTAGTTTGAATGCGAAGCACTAGTAGATATGGTGTCTCCAAAGATAACTACTAGCAGCGGGAGCGTGACATCGAATGGGCTTTTGGAGCGTTTCCTTCTCGCTTCGAAGCAGACAGTGATGGGAGACTCTCCTCCCGACGATCCCGAGATGTGTATGTATGAAGCAGCGGCGAACATGTCGCACAGGCCGATAAGATACAATCGACTTTTTCCATGCAAACTCCCCCTTTGCTTTTTCATTCACTAAGGAGAGAGGGAGAGAAAGACGAGATCTTTTTTCGTACATTTTTTGTTTTATTCCTCCTCGCATCCTCAACAGCCGCAATTGTTTTTCGGAGGAGAGCACCGCGGGCAGACATCAATGCGGGGACAGGGGAAGAAACGCTGGGAGCATGGCTAAGAATCGCTCTCGGTATCGCCAATATCCGGAGCATTCGGCGAAACACACACACACACATAAACACACGCAAATAAAACCGACCACACACGCACACAAACACATATCCGTCCGAGTCCTGCCTTCCCGAAGGGAGGAAGAGGCGTGCCTTATTTGCCGTTGCTATGTCCTCGAAGGGAGTGGACCAACTCACAATTTCCCACCCACCATCCAACCTCCTCCCTCCCCCCCCGTCCCTTCACCCCCCGTGCCTCCCCTCCCCTCGCCTTCGCACCCTTGTCCCCATCCCCACGCGCCAGATGACCGCCTAACCGAAAACCTCCACATCGCCCCACTCTCCGTTCCTCCAACGCCCCCTTCGCCCCCCCCCCCCACCACAACCATTCCTGACGCCCCCGCCCCGCTCCTTCCGGCCTCCTCCCCGCAACACAGTCAGAAAAGAGGTTTCCCTCGATGCTAAGCGCCGAGATGCATTATTGGACTGCAGAACAATGCGATGCACACGGCTTGGTATGACGTTTTCAAGTGCAGGCGTATGAAAGTTCATTCCCTATCTGGACGAGATATCTGAGAGAGTGCGGGGGAGCGGGGGGGGGTGGAGGATGGCGAAGAGTAGGGCGAAAGAATAAGGATGAAAAAGTACGGGGGCGGCCCTCCCTGGCAGCGCCGGCACTCGAACGCCCTTGCCCCCGCACGCCGTTCCCTTCGCTGTGAACCCTCGCAGCTCACCCCAGCAGATCAATTCCGGGGCAGTGGAAAAAAATGCTCCCCCCCTCCCTCCATTTTAAAATCCCCCGTTGCCAACCCCACTCCCTCCCTCACACACTCCCACTTCCGATCCCCCGGCGTGTGCAACGCAATAAAGGAATCCGGCTGACCCTTTACTCTTCCACCCCCCCTCCAGTCCGCTTTCCCTTCATTCCCCGCACGTCCTTCAATCCCCGAATCTCTTCTCCCTCTTCATCCCTCCCCCTCTCGCACCCTCCTCCGTAAAAATAAAAAAAACTCCCCGAGCGCCGGGCTCTTTACTCCCGCCGAGTGAGACACACGGAGGCCGAGAAGCTCTTCACAGATTCGCAGCGAAATCCGTACACCTTTAATTTCGCCTTGTAGATCGTCGGATGTTTCGCCTTCCGCCCGTCATCCTCGCCCCTTGCCCCTCTCCACTCCGCTCCCTCCGCCCGCCTCCCCACACCCTCCTCCCCCACACCCTCCTCCCCCCACACCCTCCTTCCCCTACACCCTCCTCCCCCACACTCCCCGGCGCCATAGATGCGAGCCCACGCGCGTGACGGTGCAGAGCAGGGGATGCATAGTTCTCGGACCCATTCGCGGTGGTTGAAAATGATTGGGGTGGAATGAGACTCATTATGGGAATATTTTTTTTAGAATTCAAGGTTTACGAAATGCCTCGCTATGTTGGCGTTGTGAAGCATCTCGTCCCTTCTTCACGCAAACGGCGGCATTCCTTGAGAATTGTAGCTTCCGTCTACGTGTCTGATCGGGAGACACCGGTCAGTGGTCAGATTTCTGGCCTGAAGAGGGAAGATGCAATGCTTCCCAAAAGGTCGCCTAGAATATGAAGATTCATCACAGGGATAAGTTCCGAATAGCCCTGAATATCCAGAACAGCGTTGAGAAAGCCACCAGTTGTGGCGTTAATGGCATCGTCGAGCGTGAGTATTGTACGTAAATAATGATACTGCCTTATTAATTAGCGGCCAAACACCTGTCCTAATCCAATTATTAAATTGGATTAGGACAGGTGTTTGAAGGTCTTTGGCACTGCATTCTACCATACTTCTAAACATTGCGGGTGCTGCCAAGAATTCTTAATTATCATGACCTAGATTTAACTCATACCTGGATATGGTGGCGCCGGGGTGTCTTGCCTGACAATTCTTCAGAGGTCGCGGTTTCGATTTCCGCCTATATTTTGTTTTTCGTTGACCTAGGGCTTCTATGTAACCAAGATTGCTATCATTGCGTACCTAAATGTATTAAATTTTCTGGTTAATAGCAGTCCGGCTCGCTTGCGTAGAGAAGTGTAGCATGTCTGTCTTAGAAAAAAACCGCCCTGCCTAGAGTTGGGTTACAGGTTACCATTTAATTGTAGATTTATATATATATATATATATATATATATATATATAACACTTTTTGAAAGTCTCACGGACGTGAATAATAATGTATAACACTTAGCACTAGTGGACACAGACAAAAACACAGAAAAACACAAAAAAGAGACTATTGTTCGAATTTTCGGTGGTCGGGACCACCTTTATCAAGGAAGAGAGGGACAGAACTCTGAGTTATATATATATATATATATATATATATATATATATATATATATATATATATCGCAGAGTTTGGAACGTGTCCTTTGAACCAATGGTAATAACTACGGTTTAATTCCAATTGGTTTGTCTATCAACATTGAAAGAGAGTACCTGAAAGTGTCGACATAGTCTTGGAAAAAAATCATCAAGATTATGAGGGGGTAGTTTGTGTAGATTTTAGGGTGGAAAATGATATCCTTGGCGGCCAGTGCCTCGTGTGAACGAGCAACCAAGCCAATTCAACATCATAGCTGAACTTGATTACCAACCGAGACTCGACTGACCATCGAGACAAACTTATCGTACGTTGAGTGAAGTGTCATCAATGTATATTAGTTGGCGCATAAAAAAATCATCCTGTCACCATTAAATATCAAACTAGGCCCCAGGAAATAATTTTTGAGGGCAAAACGAAATCAGATTATGCTGTCTTCAAAGCAGAATTTTATTCTGCTTTGTTTTTATATCGCATACCTTTCCCACCAAGGGAAAATTGAGAGCAGATATTGTTTGGTTCCAGATGGAACAATTTAATACAGATGTACATTTTTGAAGCAAAATAGAATCCCTAGTTTTGAAAAATCAGTGAAGAGCACACAGGGTAATTAACAGAGGTGAAGTACAAGCGCTTACTGGGAGAAATAACGCCTTTTTTTTAGTTACCATACAATGGTCTGATAAGTATCGCGGCTTTGTCGTAGAAACGTTATTTAAGAGCAATAATAGTGTGGTTTTCACGCAGAGGGCAATGTAGTCTAGCGATGAAACGCATTTTCACCTCTCTGTCTCAGAATATAAGCACAATTTTCAATACTGGGCGACTGACAACCCTCGTGCACTTCATCCGAGACCTCTTCATAGCCTCAATGTGACAGTTTGGTACTCTGTGTCCTCCATAGGCATTAATGGGCCTTACTCTTTTGAATCTCTTGGTTCAACTGTTACTGTGAATTCTGTGCACTATTGTGAGATGCTGGAGAATTATTTACTCCCCAAAATGGAAGAGTATGGCGAGGAATATGACTTATGCCTCGGTGAGGAATATGATGAAAGCCGTCTGTTTTCAACGGCATGGTGCCACGGTTCATACCGCTCGTCTTTTACGCCAATCCTGCATGAACAATATCCCGGTCGCCTGATCTAATTACGAGAGCATGTTCCATGGCGCCCTAAGGTCCGCGGAATTGATCCCATGTGATTATTTTTGGGAATATCTCAAAGCTGAGGTTTAAAAAGTTCGACCAAGGACCTCCGAAGTTCTTAAGCTGGTAATTACAGATGTCATCGCCTGAATAACGCAAGATATGCCGAGAAGAGTTTTAAACAACTTTTTTTAACGACTCAACTTATGCATCGCTCACTAAGATTATGAAATGGATGGAATGAATGGATGAAATAATTTTCAAAACTTATTGAAAAAAATTGACATTAAATATAGATTTCAGAAATAAATTTATTTTAATTATCTTGGTTAATTTCTTTACAATTTACTCGTGAAATCGGAGAGTCCATTCTGTACTATTCTGTATTTATACAAATTGTTATGTCGTCAAATATTCATGTCATTAAAATTTTTCTTGAAAAATACAAAGCAGAAAAGCAAATTATCAGAGAATGTTATCACAGTTTCGAAATCTTCGATGTAATATGTGCTTCAAACATTCATTATCAACTGATGAACTAGTGTTTCGCACAATCAGGAAAATACCGGTGACTTGCGCGAACAGCAAGGTGAAAACCTCTCCAAGACATTAAAATCATTGGAAGGAGGTACCAGGAGTGATGGAACCTTTGGCAGTACCAGCCTAATAGATCCGATATGAATAGCCTGATAAATTTTGTAGGCAAAATTTAACAAAAGGCGTTTTTCCTAAGTACACTGAATGGCAGATATATTTTGTTTCATAAACGTATGATTTCATCAAAACTTATCTTAACTTTCAACTTATTCAATATTATAATTTGTTTTAAACCGTATGAAATTTTTTTGATCGTGCATAAATAAATAGTGCGACAGATATGGAATGAGAATCAATATTAATAAAAGAAAGGTTATGAGATTTTCTAAAAAGAAAAAGGCTAAGCCGAACATTAAAATAGGAGGGCAAAAACTAGAGCAGGTAGAACAGCTTACGTATCTCGGAAGTGCTTTGGACCAACACGGTCAAAATAGTTGGGACGTAAGGAGAAGAATTGCGCTAGGAATAAAGGCTTTCACAAGGAGGAGAGAGTTGATGACAGGGACGTTGAGTAAGAATATTGAGAAAAGGCTCGTAAAAACTATGAAATGGAGCTTAGCTATGTACGGCACGGAAACGCGGGCATTAAAGCAGGAGGATAGACGTAGATTGGAGGCTTTTGAAATGTGGGTGTGGAGAAGAACGGAGAAGGTGAAATGGACAGAGAAGAAAAAAAATAAGGAAGTACTTCGTATGGTGGGCGAAGAGAGGGGTTTGTTGCGAGAAATCCTATGGAGGCAGGAAAAGTGAATGAAGGGCGTATTTACTGGCAGTGAGATGCTGAAAATTGTAATAGAGGGAAGAATGATGGGAATACGAGGAAAGGGCAGGAACAGGATAGGGATGTTGGACGGGATGAAGGGAGGAAGAAAGTACTCAGAGATGAAGAGGGACCTGATGTAGAGTAGGATGCTGGATTTTGTGTTTTGTTACGAGTCACAAAATATTTATTTGGTAGTTGTGTCCTTCCGAAAAGCTTCCGTAACCGGTAGATTACCTAATAATAATACTCAAATAAATATTTAGAGAGATCATAAAAACTTGAAATCAGACATAAAATCAGTATAAGCAGCGAATAAGTTGGTAATTAATTAATTAATCAATAATGTCTCAATTCTCCCCTCTTCGGGGAGAATTGAGAGTTTTGGAATCAGTGGGCGATATACATACAAGTATACCCAACATTAGGTCTAAGACCCAAAATTCCATTGACCAATGTAATAAATACCCTTATGCTATTGAGTCTAGATGCCCCGAGAAGCCCTGAGAACACATTTAGCCATAGTGGAGAGATTTTTTATTGATTATTACTGATAAATACTGATCTGGTTTATGGTATTTTCTTCTTGGCGACGTCACATCACTGCGCTAGGGCCTCCTCTTAGTCTTCCCATTGGATCGGATGGATCTTCCAAGACGTCTTATTCTCTACTTCGGTGTCTCTTGGCGTTTTGTGGCTGCGGTGTTGGTTTAACTTCGCCGCGGCTTTACGATACATAGGGCATTTTCGGTCTTTATATTCCTCGCATTTTAAATATATGATTAAATATCAATAAACTGCACTATTTTCATCCTACCGGAAAGCTTTAGACAAAGCGCATATTACAAGATCTCTTGCATAACATTTATGGAATCAATGATGAAGTGGGTATTTAATTTGCAAGTGTCTCGTTCCATTCCAAAATGATATCCCTTGCTGTCATGAGCTCAAAAGAGTCAGAAAAGACATCTGGCTGGCCATAACGTAGTTTGCGATCATAAGTATTTCAGTTTAATTAAATTTAGATTGTAGTGGGTTATTAAAAAATTTAGCCGACTGCATCCCTAGGCCTTCCCTGTTCAATGCACAACTTACACCTTGGGAGTTCAATAGTCTGAAGCCTTTGTTTTGGCTTGTCTACTCATCTATTCCATTATCTATCATATTGGACCTCTTTAATCCATTTCATCATTATTCTTTCAGATCCATTGCGTACACAGGCGTGTCCTATCCGCTGATTCTATTGTTTTTCAGATGATTTATGATTCCGATTTTCCCTCTTTAAAGCTTCCGTACCTGTTCCCTCCCTTCTCGATCTATTTTACTTCGGCATTCCAGCACCCACGTTCAGTAACTATTGAAATTTTTCTATCCATCTCAAATGTGATTTTCCAATGGTCCAAATTGATATTTCTCTTATATTCGCTAGAACGTTTTCGCCAACTGCTTCCTTGTTAGCAAGCTGTACCTTCTTTGAGTTCAGCGTCAATTAAAATCTTAATCTAAAAACCTTCTTACATACAATAGTTCTGAGGTTGAAGGTCCTTCGAGATTCTTTCAGCTCCTTTCCGCCTGATTCCGGGCTGATGAAAAATTCCACTTTTTCTCGTTTCTCTTGCACAAACCAACGTCCTGCGATCCTCTATTCTAGTTGCCTCCTTACCAATATTATTTTTATATCCTTGAAGTACCTGATTGAATGCGGTCAGCGATGCCTGAAGGCATGTTTCATTATCCCCAACATTATACGTACGCCATATGTGAAACGAAGCAAGTTAATGATTATCCGCTTGCCCATAATTCATATAATTTCCGCTTCTTGCATACTTTTATTGTCTCTTTCAAGTAGGTATACGTTCAGTCGCACTGATGACGCATTGCATCATCGCATGACTTCTTTTACATTTGATTCTATAATTTAATTTGCTGGTTATTTGAACTGTAGCGACATGGTTCTCGTAAAGGTAATATGTCATCGTTATTGAATACTTTTTTTGCACGATAATTTGAACATCATTTTCTCCTAAAAGTTTTATCAATGTGGATAAATATTCGGATGACACGTAAAATGGCCAAAATTGTCAATTCTTTTTACCTTTTTTAGGTAAGATTTTTGGTAATTGTATCCCAAGTTTCTCTGCTCTACCAGAATTCGATTGGGGTTTATAAAGATACTTTTTCAATTATTGCTCATTTTACTAGGTTTATGGCTTAACCTTCCGGGCACAGAATACGCACAATTCAATTTTTGAAGTTTCTCGAAGCGCTCAATCCACAATTCACTCTGTTACTAATGGAAGATATTGAGGAATAGTGAATCACTTAACTATTCCTCAATGTCTTCCATTCACTTTGCTCTCTTTTCGATTATTCCTTGCGGGAAGTATTTCTCTGGTTCCTAACGAGCTTCGTTTATTTGCTAAGCTACCAAAGTTTTTATTCTTCTCCCAATCCTTGGTTAACCCTTAATTTTTCATGGAGTTTGAGTAAACTTCGTGTCAACTTCATAAAAACTATTGCTCTTAAACTCATAGGTAGTTAGGTTGTAGTTAGCTAAGAGGTTCACCATAACTTTCTGACAAGCCCCTTGGTTAGAGGCATGAAAAAGGTATATCACTGAGAATAATTACAAAAAATACATTAGTTCAATAAATGACTTAGAATTTCAAATATGAATAAAAATATTCACTTACCACTATACCCTATTGTCTTCATCAACCTTCTTATCTCATCGTCTCAATCTCGCCCCAAAATCAAGACGAATATCTATCTACATTTTCAACTTTCCACAATCAATCTTTATGAATTTTGGGCCCTTTATCATATTTCCTTGCATTTCTTCCATCTGATTTCTTCACCTTGATTTCTGTCTACTCTTCATGCCTTTGCAGATTTTACATTTTGTTTTTCTTCATTTCCAAGTCCTACAATCCAAAGTACTTCATCTTAAAAGCAGTAATCTTGCCAAGGGTATTTCATGAATGAGGCACAGAAGAATATATGTTGAAGAAACTTACTTCATTAGAATAATAATAATAATAGGATAATTCGTTCAATAGGTTTTCAATGAAATGACATCCATTGCCATCGCATCAGTCTCCAGAGATCACCCTGAAAGATGGTATAGAAAGAATATATGGTATTCGCCGTTAGTTCTTAACTCTAAGCATACGTGCTTTTCTTGGAGAGGGACATTTTCGGTATGGATTTATTTTTATCAAATAAGTACCGCAGCAGATTTCTCCAAAATCTTGAGATTCATTAGCCTTTATGGAAATCTCTTAAATGATTAGTACTTTACCCAACGAAAAAAAAGTTGTTAAATATTATATTTCAATATGTGTCGTTCTTTTTGAAGAAAACGATAACGCGTGTATATATTACCAAACCTAATAGTCAGGAATGTTTTCTGTTTGAAGTAGCTGCGTTAAAAATGCCCTG
Source organism: Hetaerina americana (assembly GCF_022747635.1). NCBI lineage: Eukaryota > Metazoa > Arthropoda > Insecta > Odonata > Calopterygidae > Hetaerina > Hetaerina americana. Next base: position 69,887,767 of record NW_027287538.1, on the reverse strand, counting down.
TTTATGCCTTCAACAGGGCATTCCATGAACTGTAAACGCACAAATACGTTTGAAGCGTACGAGTTTGATATCTTTTCTACCTTTCCCATTTTGCCAAAATGTATTTTCCCATATTAAATTTCGAATATATATATATATATATATATATATATATATATATATATATATATATATATATATATATATATATATATATATATATATATATACACACACACACATACACATAAACCAAATTTATCAACTCGAATGACGGTTTGATAGGTGAGGATAGAGCTCAAGAGCTAAGCTCGATGTTGTGTGTGTAATTCCATGCGTCAAGGTAGGGGGGAGGGCTGTTCCTTTCCCTGTGCCTCCTCTTGTTTCCCAGTAAGTTCTGATACCCGAAAAATCACAAAGGTTCGGTGGAGCAGAGGAATCTGGGAATCGAACCCTGGCCCTCCAGTAAGTAGTCCAACTTTCTACTCACTGGACTATATACGAGTATATGTACATACTCGTATGTACATATATACCAAATCATCCCTAAGCTAATAAAGATTACAGCCAAATCCTAAAACCTCACAGCCGATAAAGAGAACGCTTAATTAAAAAAAAACGAACAAGAGGTCACGTACTTCTGGGGAAAGCCTATTGATGGGTCCAAATGGCGCCTCTTTTCCCCCGCTGACTGTTATTCTGAAAGAAGTGGTAGATTACAGTGGCCTCGCCGTGTTCCTCCTCTATTGATAGGGAGACTGAATAGATGCTCTGTGCACAACTTTCCAAGGGAATTAAACTCCTATGGTGAAGATAGAAAACGGAGTGGGGCATTGGAAATTTGACAGTATCTGTAAAATCCAGTGAGACTATTGCAACATTCTTAGAATAGAATGCATACCTCTCGTAAAGGAAACACGGAATAGGACCTTACTCAACTTGCAGCCAGAGCCAAAGTGCATAGGTAGGCATTTGCTCGCTTTACGTTGGAATTTATGGCGACGAAGCTATTTTCTCGAAAAAACTGAATTTTATCCTAGCCGGATATCGAAACGTCGGCAGCAATGGAGACACTAACCTGGTGGAAGACCGGGTGAAAATTTAACTTCATTGAATTTGATCCTCTTTGGGTACGAATTGTTTGTATGAGTCATGTAATTACATTTCGTATTTCTTTCTCAGAAATGTAATGAATTTTTATGGTAGTTCCAACGAATGCGCCTGACGACGAAGCTTCCGAGAATGAAGTCCACGAGGACATTTATTTCGTTTAAAGAGTATATCCAACGGTATGAAAGAAATCTACAAGGCTGGGTTGAAAGAGATAAGGTTTCAGAAATGTCCATGTCTTTGGATGCTTTCTGCACTGAACGAGAAGGAATAACTATATTTCAGCTAATAAAATAGATCTGAAAATTCTTAAGTACATATATATTTTCAGCCATATCATATTATTATTGATTCTGTACATCGAGATTCTATCAATTAAAATAAACTCTTATCTAAAATTTTGAAAAAAATCTTCTAATGATTATCATCGCTGACTTACTAGACGGTGGGTTATTTTACATTGGATATTGCCATAAGAACTTATTAGGTTTAATGCCAAAATCTATTCTATTCCTAAGATTGAATAAGTTTAAAATTACCACGTAGCCTTTTGAGTGAATTAAACGCGCAATTATGTTTCGATTATTGCCAAAGTTACCGGTGGAGTAACGAAATTACACTTGGAAATATGGTAAAATATATTTTAACACAAATAGTCGCACAATGACAATAATTTGCCCTTGAATTTGTTTTCAAGCTTCTCCTTCCTCATCTCTCTATGCTTGGGGGACGCCTCTGCTGCCTGGAGCGGCGTGTCGCATTCCCCACCCGTGCCTTTGAAGGCGGGCACCATGAGTTGCATGTCCTTTTGCATGTAGTACTGAGGAAGGGTGAAATTGGTGTGCTATACAGTAAGATTAAAACCCTGTCAAGAAGTAAGAAGGTAGAATCTGAGTAAGCATTCTCAGCTGTCTCCATGTAAAATTGATGTCTCCATGTAAAATTGATGTCTCCATGTAAAATGAATATGGATGAGGATTTACATCAACATTTTTTCAATAATCCTGGCGCAAATTTATAATTTTAAGTAAAATTTACGTTTTTAAAATGTCCTAATCCCATTTCATTTTTGCTTAACTTCGATTGTTTGAGTTAAAACTATTTTTAAACAATATACACCGCAATTTTAATATGAAAAACAAATCTAAAATATTATGGACATTTCAATTCTGGCGGTATAAGAAGACCACACCCCGTCGGCGAGTGACTCCGCGACACTGGAGTCACGGATCTGAAGAAGTTCAACCGTTTGCCGCTGGCGGCGCTTGTGCACAGGGGAAAGTTCTGCGGTGGAGGCGTTGCAGGCTTCACCGTGTTTCGCACGAAATGGCGACGTGACTGCGGTGGGAGATGGACAGCGCGCTTTTCAAATCGCTTTGAGAGATGACATTGCATATAGTGAGCATTGCACTTATCTCTTCTGGTTCTTTTCAAGTAGACGGAACTAATAATACCATCGGCGTACGTACTCGTGTTTTGAATGATCGCCATTGGGATAGGATTAGTGAGGAGTGAGTACTAGGATATGGTACTCACTCTTCCGACTGTAAGTATTAGGACCTTTGACTCCCATCTTAAATGTTAATACACCAGAGCCCCAAGTTATTACGGTTACCTGTTATATCGTTTAATCAGTTTTTAAGGATTACTGGAGTTGAATAAAATTTGATTAAAAAAGCATTGGTGCACAATTTTGACACCTCTGATCAATAGTGACATCCCTTGGGGGAAAATAACACAGTTACATTCATTTTTGGTGTGCATTCATTCACCATGGTTGATTCCTTTCTCAGTATAAGGTGTTTTTATAATATAAAATATGAAGATGAGCACCCACGGATCGAAGTTTATCCTTTCTTAATACGGTGGCACTAGTAAAAATTCTTCGACATATGTTTATCTTTGATTTTAAGTGCCTAATCATCATTTAAAACAGAGAATTGTCTCAACATTAATAGAAGAAGATCGGTTGTTGTACTGTCGAAGAAAATCAAGTGTTGGTAAAAATTGAAAGCTAGGAATATGATAAGTTTGGGGAAGGTAATTTACATGGAATGTCTTATTTTTTGGATCGGATTTCTTTGGCCTGATACGGGATATGAACGATGAACATTTACGGAAAGGATATAAGAGAAGCTTTTGAGAGTCGGGCATGCGAGCGATGGACAGAATAGCAATACAAACTGGTTAGAAACAAAGAGATTTAGATAGGATTGTAATGTAATGAGATAACGTAAAAGCTCTAAGAAAGAGAAAGACGACCTGCGCAATGCATTATTGAGGAATGGTTGGATTGAATGAAGAGAGGAAGGCCCATTTCCTAATCCCTATTTGAAACGTCTGTGCACGAGAAATCCCCAGATTCCTGTCCTAACACACTTTATCAATAATTACTGAAATATTTGTACAGGTATGTCCAGATGAAAAGAGGTTGGTGGTTAGACATTTTTTGATGTGAAATAAATTGAAGCACCGAAAAAAGACGCAACATTTTATTTGGGACATTTTCGTAAAGAAAATATTTTTTGTTTTTTATTGGCAGTGTTTAGTCCGCATAGAATCCACACAAATGCTTTTTTTATTAACGACCGTAAAATCGCTCTCCTAAAAAATGGCAGTTTTTGACTAATGTTATTCCTACCTCCATTGTTGTTCCTTGAAGTATTACCTTACTTCAACCTGCTGAAGAAGTGTTATTTCATTTTGAATCAATTATATGATCATTATTGTCTAACAAATCAAGACAGTATATTAATTAAGTACCTGATAGTTCCTGGAGAAATACTTCAAAATCAAAATAAATCCACTATTTGAGTGGGTAATTGGATATCAGTAAATTTCGTCGTAGACTATTGCCGTCACGGCATTTAATTGAATACTTTGACGCAACTGATGAGTGAAAGAAATAGACTTCATATTATTTGATGTTAGCAGATACTATTCGCATGAATATCATACGCTAAGTGTGATAACATGTAATATAAAAGTAATGTATAAATAAGATTATCAGCTCAAATAATTCAGCGAACGAACTGTATTTTGTCCACATTGCTCTGAAAGCCCTTAGCCCCGGAAAGTATAAATTCTCAATGAACAAATTAGGAAAGTAATAAAATTTGGATAAGTAAAAAGAAAGTACTCTAACTGGTAATTTCAGTGAATTTTAAGTGATATTGTCCCACGAACCGACTTCACTCTTAACGATAATAATACGAAATATCAAGCATCATACGGAAAGGTTGCCATTATCACCGTCAGTTATTGGCGCAAACAGAAAGCAATAGTGAAGCATCAAAAGCTAGCTCATAGAGGGTCATGGTTACTTGTGGAAACTAATTAAATTACTTGTCTTTGTAGTAAGAGACGTTTTGTACCCATAACTAAGCTATAACATGCGAGCTGCTGCGGAGGTGTGGCAATGGGTGCGATGGCACTGAGCTATGTACATTATATAACTGCAGTTAAGATGATGACTTTCCCAATGGCAGTTCAGTTGGCAGGAGTGACTGCAAGGTAAAGGAACGTTCTTACCCCGGTCTTATAAGGCCTCATTTAGAAGATGCATGCAGTGTATGGGATCCGACTGAAAAAGGTCTCATTCGGGAAATTGAGAAGGCTCAACGCCGGGCAGCCCGTTTCGTTAAAAACTCTTACGATAAAACGAAAAGGGTCACTGAAATAAATGATTATGGAGTTGGGGTTGGAATCATTAGAAGAATGACAATTCAATGCTAGGTTGAATTTGCTAAATAAATTCAGACCCTAATGTTTCAGAACCGACGTCTCGCAAATTATTATAGTACACCAGCATGAATTGGTCGTTTGGATCATGTACAGTTATATTAGAATTTTCAGATTTCAATTTAATCTTTCGATAGTATTCCTTTGCGTAGCCCTGGGCTTTCGTTTTTTTACCACCACAACACGCGCATGGCAAGAGTATACTCGTACACCGAATATTTCCACGCTAAAGCCTCTTACTATTCAAATAACTGCGGAAGATACCGCGACGACAATTATCAACGGGGCACCCCACTAATATTAATTGAAATGCAGACATTTCAAACCGCCTATCCCGGTCAAGGCCAATGATTTTTGCACATTTGAATTTCTCCATCATATGGCTGTTGTTTTAATCAGCTGGTCTGATCTACCGCTGTAAATTTGGGCGTTAATAATTCATTCTTCGGCATCACTAGTAGACTCAAATGTTATGCACCTTCCTAACTTTTTTCTCTCAAGCTCTCTCTCTTTTCTTAAAATGAATCCAACCCTAGTTTTTTAAGTACTTCTGTCACGCTTACTTTACTTTAGTTAAAATATTCAACAAATTTATCTGAAATCATTTGGAATTTTACTGATTCCTTATTTAAAACTCTCTCCAATAGATCAAAAGAGTACCTTATGGGCACTCCAAATGAGGCATGACCAATCATATATATTATCTCAACAATGCCTCCATCGTTTTCAATCTCAAGGAACCCCAATAAGATGGTCGACCCGCATATTCTTCCATTGTGATCTTTTCAAAATAAAATGGATATTTAGGTGAGGCTCATCCTCTTAACCCAAACACACTTAGAATTTCAAGATTTTTAATAATTTGAATCGATAAAACTTATTTCCCCAGCCCAGAAAACCTTATCCCGCACTGACCAGTTACAGTTATTCTTACCTCTGAGTAAATCGTGATTATAGGGTAAAATTCATAGGAGTTAGACTAAATGTAAAGTAATGATTCCCTTGTATAATTATGTAGATGTATTTAAACACCAATTTAGGCAAAGAAACTACAGCATACTTTAGTGCTAGTGATTCATATTTGTACCACTTTGTGTTAGCCTGTGATAACTGGTGAAATCGTGAAATAATTCTTAGCTACTTACCTTTTTACCAAATTTATTTTATTTATCTGCATTAGTTAAAGCTGTTAGATGAATGCTGTCCTCCCAATGTTAGATTATATGACTATGCTTCGAAGATAACATTACCTTGCTGACGTAGATACTAACCTTCACAAGTTGAGAGCACCCATATGATTCAACGCCGCTGAGATGCAATATCTCGTTACCATACAATTCTCCATATCTTTTCACGAACACACTCTTTTTGAATACCAATCATTTACTATGGTGCACATTAATTCGAATGCTTCATGGCTATAACAGCATCTTTTCTTATTTAATTTGTACACGACTACTGTCATGGCTTATGAGTATGCCATGGAAGAAGGATAAAATCTTTATTTAAAAAGAAAATTAAAATAACATATCACATCAAAATTTAATGCCGAGCTGTCAGTTTAACAAACCGTGATGCTTGAATTTTATTTTGATGAGATATAGGATATTCATGATGACGGCCAACTATTAAAGAAAACCTTCGATTGCCGCTTTGGCAACCAAAGGGTGGAGATACTTTGTCCCGGTCTGATGTACATTGGAAAATGATGGCAAGAAGCGAGTAAAATATTTTGAAATTATTTTACAGATTTATTACTGTAATCACCAATGTATTCACATTGATATCAACAATTCTCTCACGCAATGTTATATGCAGACAACACAAACTTCCAAAAGAAACTTTTGTTACATGGCTTTTCATTGTAATCTAACATACATTGAACATTGGAACTTTCTAACAACAGTAATTGCACAACGACACGCCGTTGAGGAATTGAAACGCTTTCAATCTTGTTCGTCAAATTTCAAATGTTTAACACAACAAGATTAACATTCAAGAAAATTAGTTCAAAACACTCACTGTATAGAAAATCTATACATTTTAAAAATTTGTACGTATTTCTTCTTTACAAAGTTAATGCCACATGCGGCGACAGTACATAAATCATCTCTTGTGTTCATGTACCATGATCATGATAAAGACCACCTGTATAAACAGTCTTTTGGCTATTCTATATGAATATATAAAAATGTGCATAGTTTTCTTTATGGCAAAAGTTCATTTGTTGTTTATTTTTTTTTACTCGATGATACCTCAAGATGATGTAACTACACTTATTCACAGTTTTCTTCGCCTACATTTTGACACAATAAACAGTGCACACTTTTTTCTCCTCCAGAAAAGCACTTCACAGTTAGAAGCAAGTTATAAATTAAGCAGCAGAGAGCACAATTTCGAAAAAACCTATTGGATTAGCTATACTTTAAAAGAGAGTCTTAAAAGCAAGACTGTTTGGGGTTTACGAAAAATATTCCGATTCCATCGGACCAAGACACAAGTTTCCACGTATGTTTATTTATAATAATCACTCCCAGACCTTGCATACTTGCTATTATTATACAAGAACCCGGCACTTTTATTGATGAATTGTTTCATCCCTAGATACAAACTCAATTCACTAATTCCTATCCTACCATTTTCATGACTAACTACACATTTTCGAAATATTCGAACTCAAGCAATCATCGCTCGTGTGTCGGTTACACAGTGCCGCTCATTCCTAATCAAAACATGTAAGTATTAATAATTCATCGCCCTTAACAGCTGATCACCAAGCGAAAAATTATTAATAGTCGGACCAGGAGTATATGTTTGTCTCGCGCAAACTGGTTCCTTCAATCCGACCCACTTATTTCCTGCTGCTATTCACATTCGATTGAGCCATTTGAAAAATCCCTCTTTTCATTTGTACTCTTTTAGCTTAATCAGCCGCTAGGTCAGCTGTTGAGTGACCAAGAGGCAACCATAAGCATTATGATTCATCTTTACACGGAATGTTATACATTCCCGTGGAATATTTTTAAATTTATTTGTCTCTATATATATATGTATAAAACTTTCAGCACCAATCGCTTCATATTTCCTTTAAAAAATATATTTACAAATACTCGCTATGGTAATGGCATTATTCAGTCACGATAATCCAATTTATTCGTACACATCCACATTTCTGATCCTATTCTAACATATGGGCGTCCTTGTGCGTCTAAATTAATTAGAGTTATGATATTTTGAAAAACAAAATTGTGATTAATAATGTGCTGGCTTTAGTTTTGACTGCAAGTAAATAAAATGGTGTGACTACAATTGTGAGATTCATTTAAATAGGTACTAAGTCTAGGAGCAGAAAATCACAAAGACATGAACTGTGCCACTTTTTCCTATTGATTAATATGTCTCGTAAGCCATTCGTAAGAAACTTTAAATTCTATCACATGGGCAAAACACGAGCTCGCAGTTTATTTCTTGAAAATGTACGCGGAGCAATATGTATATGCATATGCAAAGAGTGTTTTTTTTTTTTACCAGTCACTATTTCAGAACTATTTAAAAAGAAGTCCGGGCTACTTAATGAGATAGGTCTACCAGATCAATGGACATGTCACTGGTACTGTGAGTTCGTTCGATTTTAAGATTATGTTTTCTTAACTATTCGGATACATTTCTGCGCAATTCTCACAACGGTAAGAGGAATATTTCAAGGGCTCTGGTAGTGAAGGATGGAATTGCAAATAAAAAGATCATGTTATTATATCATAGTCATGTATTCCTACAATCTAGAATATTTCAATTCATGAATATATGATTTCCCATGCATGACAGTATCAAATTCCTGCAAGTACATAGCTTAGTTTCCAATTTTTTCAGAAAAAAACAGCAAGTTCATTACACTGCTCATATTTTTAAGGACACCATTGAGAAACAGATTTGCAAAATTTGTATCCTTTCCACCTTTTATGATTTGGGTTTTAGAAAAACACGTATCATTAGTGCATAATAATTTAAAATATGAAACGCAATCCGTTTTCGAATGGCCCTGACCGTTGACTCATCGTTTTATTTTTTTGCAAAATTGAACTCGCGATGGGTTCGGGGCGGGGGCTGACGGGCGACTCAACCGTGCACAGGGCCTCGTGGCTTCGGATTCTGTTATTTGAATGCGGGGCTGCTCTTTCTTACGGTTCTATTAAGGGCCCTTTAATTTTGGAAAAATAAAGGAATTCTAAAAAAAAGGAATTACAATTTTCATTCATCTCTTTTTTTTTTGAAGGCACTTCATATCGGACGCGCGGGCCCTGTAAAATGTGTTTGCGTTAAGAGAGAGAGAGAAAGGGTTTATAATTGGCGTGACTTGTGTGGATGAGAGAAATTGAAATGGCCGTTAGTGCATATGTGCTGTTTAAGTCTTCCGTAAGATGTCACCACTTAGGTGATAACCCAAGGTGTGACAGGAAACGGAAGTAGGTCCGGTTCTGAATTCCTGAAGTTTCGTTGCAGTAGTTGGTCAGTGTTTGCCTTCTGTTTCAGCTATTGTCGTTGAAAATGTCTTGACGCTAGAAGAGGTGAATTGATGATTCAATGCAATCGATTGTTGGTGAACAATCCGTACGAAGCACTGTGCACGGTCAATGGATACAGCTCAGGCGCCCCCTATTGTTTTCTGATGATCCCTTCGCGAAATTCGTACAATATATATTTTTAAAATAATTTTCATGCCTTTTTCTAGGAAAGAGAACTATGTACTATATAAATGTGAGTAACACTACGTCAATGTGTACAGCCATGAAACAGAAACATTTTACAATGAGCGGCAACATTGCTACAGCCATCCGTTCAGTAAGAAACACCCATTCATTCCCATTTTCAATTTCACAATGTTCTTCCGCTAAAAGATATTTTGCATGAACGTCTTCTTCCTTTCATCTATCATAGTTTCAGCATCGTCATTTAAACAAAGCAGTAATCATGATTAAATCAAAAAAGTAAACTAACGCAGCTTAACTCCGATGCTAATTTACATTCAATGGAATTGCATGTTGAAAATAAAGGGTCTGTCGACTTCACACATTGGTGAACGAGAATCGGAATTATTGTTCAACTCAACCTTCACATGCGCACCAAGTTTAAGAATGAATCATCTCATATAATCCAACAGACATTATGATCAATTTTATCTGGATTTCAGAAAAAGACGAAGATAAATTGAAACGAGAGAAGTTGAGACCACAAGCAAAAATTCCCATGGTCCGAAGCCAGACGAGTTTTTTTAGTTTTCCGCGCGCGAGATTCAATTTAATGTTCCCTTTGCCGGTAACTGCAATTAATTGTTCAACATATGTTTTGGATATGTATAGTTAAGGAATTGGGGGTGGTAGAATAATAATAATAATAACATATGCTAATGCACCAACTATGATCGAGATCAGATTGTGATTTCCACATACTCGACGGAATGTCTGTATCCAACCTGCTCGAATAATTCAACGTTAGAAAACGGTCTAGCTGAAAAACAATCATCAGTCAACACAAAGACGATAAAAAACAGCTGAAGTAAATAATGATAATCACCCATAGAAATGTCAACAATTCTCCTAAACACAACTTTCGCTGAGAATAAAAATAAACGGGTCAATAAATAACCATTAAACCTAAAACAGCATCATCTTGCATAATAGTTACATCCTGGATAACATTTGTAAACACAACTAGCATTCGAGTCTTATTTCTGTTTTGATTTGAAAGTTCAACTGAAGCAGCATAACAGCATTAAGTCCAAGGTCAATAGGACCTATCCACCAACTGCAAGGAATAGATATGACATTGACTGAGTTCGATTATTTAATGTCAGGGGGCCGTGCGAGCGATTCACTTTATTTTGCCTCGCATAGAATACAGTTAGTAAGCACAATGTTAAAGTTTAAAAATCGAGTCTCTACGACCAAATTCACTCATCAATCAGGAGACAATTATTATTCAACAAATTTTTATGACATAATATTGCCTGCATTTGTCATTATTTCGATATGGATTGAATACTTTTTCTACGCAATGGATGGATAACTTTATTTCTCAGAGCTGATGTGATGACTAGATGCCGACATTCCTGCGTAAAACTTTAACGCATCCATGGAAAATAAAGCGCACTTTGGTTTCGTTAACTGTTCATTTAATATTCCCCTTGACCCGAAGGCTATAAAAGATCCAACGATGCATTGAATAGAAGAACTAAACTCGATGGATGCAATATCCTTTCAAAGACCGTGCATCAGGAACAGGATGACGGAATCATTTCGCCGGCAGATAAGGGGCTGACATCCTCTGACGCCTTAGGCTAATTACAATTGCATAGCCCGCGTGTCTAATACGCAAGATGGAACTACACTCCTTTTTGAATAATATAAACGTTTTCCTTCAGCATGATTCAAACGCAATATTTTACTGCTTTAATAACAAATATCCTTCTTACGCTATTTTGATTGTAATTATTCATGTGTTGCTGATACTCAGAAAGTATTCAGGCGTAGATAGAGTGATATATGCACGGCTAAAACTCATGCTGACATACATGCCTGCTTTCAATCGAGAAACTCATAATCCAACAACCTACATTGCTCTAGTAATTATTAGTTTTCACTTCACAGGTTTATGGGGTGGATAAAATGTTTTGGGATCGTAATTTATCTTTCACTAAATTTGTCACTGTTATAATAGGTTTAACGCACGGAAACTGAATTGTGTCCATAGTGGTATAACAAAAAATATCTTCCGCGGTTTAAAAAATTTGTTTCCCTAAACGAAAAAAAACATAATAAAGGGATTTCGATGATTGGGAACAATTAATTCATCGGAATCATATCACCAAGCTTCAGATACTCATGCACTCATCTTGTTATCTATTTATCCTAACAATTTTGGCTAGATAGAATCATTCAAAGAAGCAAAAATACATAGTTTTTGTTCAATGATTTTGTTTTCCCCCATCTCAAACTTAAGAATCCGTATCACGATTCACACCATACGCTTCGAGTAAATGGACGTAATTGGACCTAATGCCTCGGAAATTTGGAATTGATTGAATTCCCTGTCAGTAGTACATTTTTCATTGTTATTTTTCTTTTGCGTCGTCGTGGACTTTTAAAATAGCATGTACTTGAAAAGAGAAAATATAAATTGAAGAAACATGGATAACGACATAGCTCCGTGGAGAAAAATCCGTTCTAACAAATAAATAAGATAAAAAATAATTTCCTAAGAAAAAATGGAGTCAATTCAAGGTTTATGAATCGTTTCACGAGCTGTAGACGAGTTAGTGTTGCCGTGTGATAATACGCCACGACACTATTGGATCTATGATCCAATTCAAACATTTAGGCACACTGATACAGAGCGGTACAATATGTGAAAAAACCATTGGAAAGGAAGTTTAAAGCAAATAGTTATACCCTAGCTCACCTTATCCAAAATTAATTCATTGCAAAACCTCTCAGCCTCATTATTTAGATTTTATTAGCGAGAAGAGCATTAGAAAATGACGACATGATGAAGAGTCCACCGTGAAGTAACAAAAGTAAGTACACTCCTGCTAACCTAAACAATAATTAAGGCTCAGCATAGAAGACAGCTCAAAACACGGAAGAATTGAATCATGATCCTCAATTATTCCTCAGTAGTTTACACCTCACGCATCACTTCAACATTTTTCTTCGTTCATCTAAAATAAAAGGTTTATGGACACACCATAGTGCTTATATATTTATGCGTATATATATATGTATGACATTTATGTACACGATAGATCCCATTAATGTTTAACTTTAATGGCGTCTTCGATTTATATATATATATATTAATATATATTTATTTTGTATATATATATATTTTTTTTTTAAATTATTTATAGGATTTGGAAGGCATGAGAAGGCACCACTTCTCATTGTCTTTTTTTACACACAAGTCGAAGGACCTCTTTCTACTGAATTTCTTCAGTGTTTCAGAAAGGAAAGAGACACAGCTTTTTTTAAATCAGGGAATGATTTTTTTTTATATATATCAAGATATATGGAACAAGGAGGGAAGGGGTTTCACTATCAACCATATATATATTTTTGCAGTCCAGATCTGCCATGTCCAATTTATATGCATGATTTTGTAAACCACTTCCTATCTTTGTCTTCTCGTCTTCAATCCCTCGTCTCAGGTCCAGAAATAACCACAAAACAGCCGTCCATCATTTTGCCTTTTGACTATAAGTGCCACACGTTTAGTCTTCATTTATGTCTCTTTATTTGTCGATTATAAGTTACTCACGCACACGTTTTCTTTGTCTGTCCAACTCACTCGCAAAACAATGTAACCAACATACTTGATTTTGAGAGTTCATTACAGTAAAGAACGGGCTTATCCTCCACCATAAACCCGCAAACTCCAAATAACACGCAAATATAACGCAAAACTGCGTCCAACTGTCTCGATCACACACAAACATACTTGAGTTTCAAAATTAAACAACACAAATGGAATGGCTTTGTGTATATATATATATATATATATATATATATATATATAATATATATAATTTTGGTGAAATGATAATATACAGTGATAGCTTGGAAGGGAATGAAAGGAAAACAGAAGCATTGTTAAGGTGCCAGTTCGTTTTTGTTTCTTGCACGTCGAAGAACATTGAGAATATATGACAGGTATTTAAACCTGCTTTTTAAAGCGATGTCACCTCAACGCTTCGTCGTCCAAAAACAATTACCTCGCACCTTAAAAAATATATATATATATTTTCAGGTGGCAAGTGCCGGATTTCGGTAAAAATATTCACATGCCACGGAGACTAGTTCAAAAAATTCAGTCACATGTTTAAATAAAAAAATGAACATTTGCAATACAAAAAAACGTACCGACACCTCAAGGGACTTCGAACACAACCATCCCCATTCCTAATGTCCTGTTTTTTTGCAATTTTAAAAAAGAACCGTTTCAAGGCCTTTTTCTTTCAAATAAGCATTCACTTAGGACACATCCTCAAAAAACTTATTGGATCTAGACGGTTTAAATGAAAAATATATATATATATATATTTATGTATATATTCGTTATTTATTCTCATCTTAGATAAAAATATTCACCCGAACAAAAATATCAAGTGAAATTTTTGGAAAAAAAAACTCGTCCTCTTCTTGCCAAAAGCATTGGCTTTGAGCAAGAAGGTGACCAGCTAAAACAAGTGACTGCTCATTTAAAATCTTTTGCGACTCATGAAGGCAATTTGATTTTTTTAAAAAACCTCAACACCATCATCAACACTTTTTTATGCAATCCACACACACTTTCACTCACAAACATCTCTTCTACATATAATTTATCATATAATAATATTGGTAATAATTAGGTAATGACAATAATAATATTAATAATTAATAATAATCTTTGGTTGTGAACTCTTTCAATAAAAAATCTCTCACTCGCTAACTTATCCCTTCGTCTGTCATATTCTCTATGCCTCTCCCGTTTTGTCTTCCGACGGCCAATGGATATCGGCTTGTTTTTGAACAGAACCCATCATCCATTCGCACATCGACAAGTTCTTTACTATTATTTATTTAAAAAGAGGAGACGAATTAGGTCATTCTATGGAGTGAAAAAACAACACAACGGCTAATCACATGAGAACAAACTATCTTCCTCATCAAAATGAAGGAACAATTATTAAAATTGTTTATTTAGAGAGCCTATTCTCCCTAATCATAGTCCCTCGGGTCTTTTTCCACCACCTTCGAAAATTCAAAAAAAAAACGAATTCTCAATACTTTGGGAAAATGTTAAGTAAGACTCAAATTATCTTTCCCCCTCCTCTCCTTTTATCTCACTCTCTCTCTCTCTTTGTCTCCTCTTCGATTTGAAGAAATTGGAACCATCCTTGCACCTCCAATACGCCTCTTTCGAGAGCAATTGAAACGTCTCCACACATGCTGCGCGTACGGCACTTAATGAAATACCACGTGAATCCTCCTTTCATTAGCGTGAACATGAATTTTCTTAAAATGTGCATTCATTATAAATACGTATGCAAGCGTTCCCCCTTCTCTTTCCGAAGTGTCCCTAAGGAGAGTCCCGTCACGGATAAACTGACCAACATAACCGCGACAGGTCACCAGCCTCCCCTTGATCCCCAAATATTCATTCTCACAACGGATAACCCACATTGGCATAGACAAATTACACCTTCCCCGAAGTTTTCAACGGTTGATCCCGGTGCGGTGTCAAGACAGAGGGAGGCGTTTCCCCCCCCCCCTCTCCGTGAAGAAAGGGATGATGACATTGGGACTGGTGGAAGACAGGGGGGTGTGGAGGGAGGTTCGCCGGTCGGGGATAGGCGGGGGGTGCGGGGGATGATTTTATGAGGAGGAGTTCTGAGGGGTCGTCGGCAGCTTCCGGATAGCCGGTTCCTCAGGGACTTCCCGTCTCCCGCTCCCCACTCTTCCCTCCCCCGTCTCCTCCCGGAGAGGCCGGGAGAATCAGTCCTCCGTCCGTCGTCCAGGAGGGTCGGGGTAGTAGGGTCGTCGGCCTCTCGCGGTAAACTGCCCGCGGCTCGCCGTCTCGTTGGGGCGCGTCCCGACCCGCTCAGCCTGAGGATTCGTTGAGGCCGCCCCAAAGGGCCACTTTCATATCTTCCTCCTCTTCTTTCCTCTCCATTCCTCCTCCACCACCTTCCGAACCCCAGCACTCCAATCGCCTCCTGCCAACCTTTCTCTTTTCCTCCAGTTCCCGATGGCGTCTCTCGAGCACGGACAATCTGCACGGCAAATACGTTTGGCATTAATTTCTCTTTCCACTTTTTTGTGTGTTTTTTTAGCATCACTTTCACAAATCTCTTCAAAGTGATTTTTTTTGTTTTTGGTTTTCTCTCACATTTTTGTTTTAATCGTTTTTTTATATAAAAATTCTATTCAACAGCTTTTATTACACATTTTTTTTGTGGTCAAGGTGGTAATGGAAGTTTTTCCGTTGAAGTTTATTTTTTTTCGGAAGCAGGAAGATGAAGTAGCAATTCATAGCAGAAGTAGAAGATTCATATACTCTTTTGTCTGTGCAATTTTTCTTAACATGATTACATGACTGTATGGACATCACCCTAAGAATCTTACACTCAAAATCTTGGTACCGTGCGCATACCCTCTGCGCACGATGTCCGTTTGGAATATTTTTCTGAGACCATGGAGAGGATTTGAGGGCATAGAGATAATGGAGAAATAAGAAAACCACAGTTGCAAAAGTACCACAAACAGCACAGCCTTGGTGGTAAGGCGTCATGTGGTTACATAGAGATAGTAACTAAATAAAGAGTCAAAGGAAAATGAAGGAAGGTGTATGTCGAGTTTATAATACAAGCTGAAATTTTGTGCCCTTGCTCAAATATTATCATCACCACAAACAACCTTTAAGAATTAAACATAAAATGTCGAGAAAACCATGGGAACAAATTTTGAGATAACTACTTTAACAACAAAAATTAATAATATTAATTTTCACATATAAATTCTACTGTAGACCTAACAACTTTGCCACACTGACAGATTGAAAGGATGAAGTGTATAACAGAGAGATAGACAGAGAGAGATATATATAAAGAGAGAGAGAGAGAGCGACAGCAAGAGAGACAGTATTCAGGATCAAGGCATAGCGAGTGAGAGTCCTAGACAAGAGTTATCGCTATTTTCAATTTTTTAAAATGATTTTTTTTTCACTTTAGTACAAACCAAACTTAACAGGTTATAATACTAGATAATTTTTACATCTTTCACACCAAAGTGGATGGAAGGCAATGAACAGGCTCCACTCGGGTCGCAGTTCAGTCCATGCTTTTTTTGACTAGTCATATTTTTTGATTGATAAAAGTGGCATAGAATATGAGACCCACACACACACGACATTGCTGCCAACCAGTAAACATTTTCATTGTCTTGTTTAAAGAGTTTCTCACAGGGTTGTGTAGGAATCACTCATGCCTAAGGGACAAATGGCTGTGATTTATGAATTTGTTTTCAGTTACTGTTTATGTTTTCCAGGTTCTTCCACCTCAAAAAACTGGGTAATGGATTAGCTTTCCCAAAGGATTCTAGTGTTGTCAACGGTTTGAGTGTGTTCAAATGTTCGTGTTCCAACAAACAAGTCTCCTTACTCTAGCTGTTCCAGAAAATTTGGGGACTTGAAGTACTCTGGCACAGGGTCGTCCAGGCGAGAGATTATCTTGTAGATCGACTTCTTCCAAGACTGTTCGGTGTCCTTTCCAGATTGAATTGCCTTGAAAAATTCTCTAAGAGTCTGTTCTACGACATACCGGAAATTTGAAGGGACCTGGAAAAACAAAAGTACAAAAGAAAGGATTACACTTGGAGCACAGATTAATACGATAATTGAATGAAACTCGGATGAATTGAGAAAACAATAGCTAATTGACACTTAATTACTGAAAGTATTCATACCTTAATAGGTAATACTAACAAACTCTTTACTGCTTAAGCGTTACCAAAAGTTTAAAAGTGGATTATAAAATAGGATGCAAACCGTAATTCTATGACAAGAAACTGTGCTTGAAATTAGGCATACATTTATTAAATACAATACAATATATTATTAATAGCGTCTCTGTTATCAGTTTTAGTGGAATTTTAAGGTCAAAAAAAAAAGAAAAACGTAAAATATTATCGACTCTTTGTTGAAGATTAATACAGAACTTGGCCAAAAAATTTAAAAAGATATTGGGAGTAAAATTTTGGCAGTGGAGAAAGGAAATGCTTACGTGGCAATGAAACAATAGATCTCCACATACGTTGCCCATTGGAGAACAAACGCACACGAACGCAAGAGGAACTCGGAAAGATAACTAATGGGCATAAAATGTTGGGTCTACTTTCGCGCCGGTAAACCGTGCGATGACGCAGGTTATTCGTCGGCGAAGAGGGCAATTGATGGGAGAGGGATAAATATTGATGACATTGCCGTCCAACAAGACGTTTTACACTGAAAAGGGGACAAGCCGACTGCCCCATTGGATCCGATTAAACTGACCATCTCCCCGTCCACCGTCCTCCCTCTGGTTGGTTCCTTTCAGCGAACAAAGTAGCACTTAGCGCGAAGTGGAGGGACTGACGCGGGGAAGAGGGAGGGGGGCGCCAAGAAAAGACGGCGCCCTTACAAAGGAGGAGCGAATAGCGGCGTGAAAGGGTCCGAATAAGAGTTAAGTCGTGGGGCGTGCGGAAGGGGGAGGGTGGAGGAGGTGGAATTATGGGCATGGCGCAGGACTAAGTGGACAGGAAGACCACTCAAAAGTCCAGTCCATTTACTGGAGCGACCGACCGCCTGGCGACTATTTCCTTCAAACTTTCACCGAAGGGCCGGGGAGAAATTGGTCATCTTGTGAAAGAGAAATGGGCTTTGGTGGAACGGAACATGTTATTAACTCTGTATTCTTCCCACAAAGATCTACGCGATACCAATATTGGTGGACGGAATCAAAAATTAGTACCCCATCATGTACAAGTACAAAAAAAAGAGTAGTTTTCGACTATTTTGAGGATGAAATGTGACTCTGGGGTTCATAATATTCAAATTGAGTACGTTAATTCCTCAGTGCTACTTCCTCATTACTTTTATTTGGATATATGGCAGGTTGCGCCACAAGCCATCCCAATCAATTTCGCGAGAGGTTGATAAGAACTGGGTGATCATGAATATCAGAAAGTACAAAATTTGAAGTGGACCGTATGATTTGAACCGTTTGGGCCAAGTGGAACGTAAACGTTTACATTACAAAACAGATATCAACGTAAATTACTTGATTAATTGATGAAATTCAACCTCAGTAGACCACGGTCAATATAAGTAATGCTACCACAAAGATAATAGTGTCGTATTCATAAGGCATTAGGTTGCAATTTAATATTAAAACTTTATAGACCAAGATAATATGACGTGATCCACTTAATGACCCTCCTCCTGTCCTGAGACCTCGATTTATGACTATCGAAAATTAATGAATTTATATGGAGTCTTTATGTACGCTGTATGAATAATATTTACACAAATAAGCATTATGAATAGTAATTTACAGTTCAATTGGAAAGAGAAGAAACTACATGCTTGAACTTGTATACTTTATCGTCTCCACCACAATTTTTTTTTAAACACTTCATTGCGGTTCTATGGACACGAATAATATTGCTAAGCAACGAGACAACCAGACAATACACGTGCAAGAGAGTTTTACTTTTTTTTTAAATCAGGCATACGCGAGACAGACACTGAAGAGAGTAATTTGAGTATTGGCGCACCTGTGGTCCCCATACCTCTATGTGATTGTTACGATTGTAGTGAAGATTTAGGACGCGGTAGATTTCAGATTCAAGTGTTACGATCAATTCTTCTGAAGTCTTCACACCTTCGCTCACAGCTTGCCTCGCGTACTTCTCCATCTGAATGTAGTAGAACTCCCTGGAAGAGACAAAAGCGAAAGTTTTTCTTTAGAACACAAAGTATAGAAATATGGTTAGTTTCACAATGTTACACTAGAGAGAGAAACGATTCGAATGGATACATTAAGAGAGAAACGGTTACGGTTAAAATGTATGTATGGCTTGGTTCATTTTTACTCCCGAGACCAACCCTCTCGGCCCACTTGCGAATTGTTTCTCCCTCGACTCGAAACCCAAGTTTAGTCAACGACGCCTAGAGCAACAATTGCCGGCGAATTACAGAGAGAGAGAGAGAGAGAGGCTTAGCGCACATTTTTTTTCGCAAGTTTACACACACAACGCGAAAAGCGTTGCATAAGCAAACGCGCTGCGGTTCCCGTGAAAAGAAATTTCTGGCGCTCATTTTCTTTTTCATTTTTAGGCTGAGTGAAAAATTTAATGAGGTGGTCTCTGCTGCTTTGCCAGAAGACGGGCGGGATAAACAGCACGTGCGACAGAAATGCAAGAACACGACGGAAATGGCGCAACACACATACCTATGTTTGGCGCTCAATTAGGGAAAAATATTGCACGCGGGAAGCAAAACCTTGCGAGAGTGCAAGGAATCAAAATACACATATACGCGCTGATGCATTGTCATAAATATATATATATATTTTTTTTTTAAACACTTAAAACTCGCGGCAGTTGGTACTGAGGCCGCCTCTCTCTCGACTACTCTTTGTGATTCACCCTTTCGTTACGTGTTCCAATTGGAAATGTCTGGAAAGTTCTCTCGCGACAATTGGTGAGGGAAATTTTTTGAAATATTACACAAATCTAAATAATTGAGGGAATAAAATACTATAAGTCATTAATCGGGAGGATGTGAGAAGCTAAGAGGGTTTGGCGGGGTGGTGGGTGGGGGGGGCGGAAATTGCTCATGATCCAAATGGCGGAGCGAAGCGAATTATAATTACTACCCACTAGCCGTATTCGTTAAAGACCATTTCACCGAGAC
This sequence comes from Hetaerina americana, assembly GCF_022747635.1. Classification (NCBI taxonomy): domain Eukaryota; kingdom Metazoa; phylum Arthropoda; class Insecta; order Odonata; family Calopterygidae; genus Hetaerina; species Hetaerina americana. The sequence goes on along the minus strand of NW_027287538.1, from coordinate 69,867,451 downwards.
GGGCAAGAACGGTCCAAGGTGAAAACAAGCTCAAAATGCTCCTTCGAGCGCTTTCTCCACACTGGTAAAATAATAATTCGAATCAGAATCAAAAAGGGAAAAGCATTTCCGCGGGCAGGTAGGTACCTTATATACGTTTTTCTCACCACACGTTCGTAAAATTCTTTGTCCGATTGGCTTTTTCTAATGTAATGATATTCCTCGCCGTTCAACCAGGAGGATTAAAAAAATATGTACGAGTGTGTGTATGTATATGTGTATATATCTGTATTTATATTTATAATATCGTATATGTGTGTACATACATATACGCACGCACAAAATCACACAACAAACTTCCATGGAGGAAGCACTATCGAAGTTAATAATTTAAAAAATGTTAACCATCGCTCAGCCCTGGTAATCTTTCTCACGCATTTTTATACGCTTTTCTCCTCTCGCCTGTTCTTTTCTGGGTCCGCGACTTAAGTACCCAGTGGCAAAAGCCAACTTGAGTGGGGGAAATACGACAACGACAAAACTTTATATATTCAAGTCTCACTCCGTCTCTTTTCATCTTTCCATAAACCAATGAAAATTAATGGTAAGAGGAAGTTGTTTACGGCTCATAAGCCTCGTCCCATTCCACTCGCTTTCTCCTCCCTCCACGCCACGATACATCATTTATCCCCTTAACTTGTCCTGAAAAACCTCAAAAATGAATAAAAAGGAAAGGGAAACTTTTCTTATTCCTGCCCGCACCCGAGCTCCGAAAAGACAACAAGAATTAAAACTAGGGGTATAAAGACAAAGGAACGTCGACGCCCGAAACTTCACGAAACCCGTAACACGGAGAGGGAAGGCTTGTTTTTTTGGGGAGGATGGGGGGGGGGGAGGCATCCCCCTAATTCTCCTCTCCCAAAATCTCCTCCTTCAGGCAAGGTTCCCCCCTCCAGGTTGCCACCCCTGAATCTCCAAAATCTTCTCCCGGATTCTTTCCCTTTGAAGGGTAAAGAGTTCCATAATTAGCATTTTTTCAACGAAAAAATATCCCTTCACCTGCTCCAAGCAGCAACCCCCATTCTCCCCTCCTCCCCCGAACCTTCTTACTTACAAATAACCTTCCCTCAAACCCCCACCCACACTATCTCCGTCCTCCCTCCTTCTTCCTATTAATTAGTTGCGACCAATTAGCACCAAAACATTAATGGGCTAAGACCAAATCGAGGTGCCCCTCCCCTACGCCCAGACCCCTTCAGGAGTTTCTCCCGAGTCTTTCGCATGGCCTCTCCGCCTCCTCCCATTCCCCCTGTGGTACCCTCTCCGATTTCCACCCGAATTTCTTCTCTTCATTGATGTTTTTCGTTCCCAATTCCGGGAACACACACATGTTGCTAGGTCTAACGACATCTTCCACATGCCTCCCTCTCTTCATCCACTCACGAATTTTTCTTACGGAAGTCGGAAGTATCACCCCGAGCCTCGTTTTCCGCGTCCGAAGACCTCCCAACGCCCTCCCTCTCCCTAGCTTACACGCACACACGATACAACCCCGGTGAAGATGTAAGAATACGAAGTGCAATCAACCTGACGTGTAGAATCGTAGTCAATCTAATATCCATCGTGATTATTATCATCAAATCGGAAAACCTGACAGATATAATTGATCTCCATTAGGTATCTGACGATAAGGCGGTCCAAAAAGGTTTTAGTGAAGCAAGGAGTAGTTTCACCAATATAAGTGTAACTTTATTCCAACCCTGAAGTTGCGCGCAAATAAGACAGTACTTTGTTAAGTATATCCTAAAGGTTTTCCGGAGAGCCGCGCCCCTGACTCCAGGCGCCAGCCCGTCTTCCCCACCTCCTTCACCCATCGACTCGGGGACACAAGCAGAGCACAAAAGTTTCATCGACCCACTCGCCGCTGTGTACCTATGGCGAAGGATCGGTCAAAAAAGAGAATGTCCCATTCGATGGCTGGAGTACCTCCTGGACCGAAGTGGGACTCGGAAAAATTAACCGAGATTCGAAAAAGGAACCTCAGGATGGGAAGCAAGTGCACTAGCCAACGCATATGGAGTCGATGCCTTTTAACCACCCATCCGCCTCCTTCAGATTTTCCTATTCCTGTTTAAAAGCGGGAAATAATAGTGTTGAGAGTCGGGATGGAGTCCGAAGAGTGGGAAGGGCGCAAGGGAGGAAGCATCGGAAGGTGATAATGGGTGCTTCGGTTGAGGCATGGGCGAGGCGCGGGGTGGATCCGTCCCTCTTTGTCCGGGGGGGGGGAAATGGGGGAGTTTGCGGGGGAAGGAGGAGGAGGGGGTGTGGAAGGGAAGGGCGAGGGACGGAGAGAACTTCCCTCGCAAAGGCCCAGGAGTCACTTGGGGTCGGACGTGAAAAGGAAACTTCCAGTCGGACCAAATGCAGGGGAGAGGAAAGTCAAAAAATAAAACAAAACTTTCATCCGTCACTCTCAATGGGTGCCCCAGACGTGGATTATTTATGCAAAAGCCACCGCTCGGGAGAAAAATTCGAAAAATGCCGAGGATACAAAGAGAGGCACGTATAAGGAAGGTTGAACAAAAATTCAGCCGGGCGATCGGTGGAGACGGACACTGCGGCGGCGGTCTCTGACCAACCACACCCAAGATCCCGACGCCCTCCAGGGGACGGCCCGCCACGTCGCGTCCTCACTCCCCGGTATCAGCAGGGAGCGGAAGCGCTACGACCATCACTACGGACCATACATATATATTTTTTTAAGATTAGCTGCCGTGGGGCGAAAATGACTCAGCGACGGAAAAATGCAATTTCCTTATTATAATGTTCCTCTAAATTAACCAAATTCTAATTAGAATGATAACCAAGAGGGAGTCTTGGAAGGAAATTTAGTTCGGTCGAGATGGTTTCATTTTCACTGCATCCGCATAAGCAGTTGAGATTAAACTAAGGTGAAGAATTGCAAACGATTGATGAGCTTAATTCCGTGCATAATATAGTGAACAAAATCCTCGATGAGAGAATGAATAATAAATCTAAATTATAATAAAAATTCGAATGGTAACTCAAGCACACATTTCTATAGCAATGGGCTTGTGAGCCAAATGTATTATTTTTAGCCAAATTGAATGGTCAAAGTTGGGCTTGAATTTTAAATGGAAATTAGTTGTAACGTGTCGGCAAATATTTAACCATGAAAATTTATAAAAAAAACCGTAGATTAATTCAGTCAAATTTCTTATTCGACACATGAATTCAGAGGCGCAAATCATGGAAAATCAAAACAGCATTCGAAAATTTCGAAACTTTCCTTTTGTGTCATCAATAATCTATTTCTCTTCTTACGTTTTGTCTCTAAGAGCGAAGCTTAACTTAGAAGATCGGTTCTTGAACCCTCTTCGGAATTTGTACCCAATTAAGGATGTAATTCTAATACTTAAAGGGCTCATAAAAACTGAATTGAAATAACCGGATGGTTATAATGTTGGTAAATGAGAAACGCTAGTCAATTTCAAGAACAAATTAAGTCAGATGAATTTGCATACCTAGGGAAAAGTGAGAGGGAAAGGGAGAGGTTTGACACGGCGTGGGAAGGAAGGGAGGGGGAGGATAAGGACTTGAAGAAGAGATTGATTTCCTTTCATTAGCGAAGGACTGTCCTCGTCTCCTTCCTTTCTCCTTCTCCCCCCCATCTCACTCTTTATCATCAACCAACGGAATTTCCTTCCTCGCTCTCTCGCTTTATTTTTCCATCCTTTTGCAAATGCCCACTCCGCCCTCCCGTCTGCCCGTTTTATTCCCGGAAGTGAAAAGGAACGTAGGAAGAAGGGCCCGACCGTCTCCCTCCGTCCCGTGCGACCGGTCACGCCGCGCCCTCCAATGGGAAGAGGAGCGCAAAAGGGCGAGAGTTGGCCGAGGAGCGGGCGGGCTCGCGAGAGAGGGGCGGGGGCAAGGTGTGGGGAAAGAGCCCATCCCCCAAACCCTCTCCTTCCCTTCCGTGAAAAAGGGAAAGGGTTTTCATCCCTTTCGGAGGTGGATGGGTGCGGGAGAAGGGAATGAAAGAGGGAAACGAAAATGGAAAGAGGAACTTAAAGGCATTCGAATTCGTAAGAAGTAATTTATTTTTTTACCATCCGAGAGTATCTGCTGTAGGTCATTCGTTCGAACGCTAAGGGTTCCGATTCCATTCCTTGCGTTTCATTTTCTACGTCAGTGAGTAATTGCGTAGAATTGTTGGGAGGAAGTGAGCGGAAGGGGAAAAGACCATAGGGAGCAGCAGTGCACGAAGAAGAAGAGGCAAGCGAATGCACCACGCTTAGAATTCTTGTTAAATTGTTAGAAAAATAATAGAAAGTGAAATTGAAGGAAAGTTCGTGTGAGCAAAACCAAGGGACACACGACAAGGTCGTCAGGGTGTTGGAGATTTACAATTGGGGAGGGAAGCTTAGAGGGGTACAACCAAACATTTTTTTTATTTAATCCATTTATGATCATCTGCTAATATATCTACAAATGTGCAACAAGAAATATTTAGCATTATCATTATTAGTCCTATCCAGAAGACACTAGATCCATATTCTTGAGTGGAAATTTAATTTCCTCCCGGAATCTATCGAGGGAAGCTGGTGGGGATAAACGTGAGGATGACTGAGTGTTCCCTAATTCGTACTCGGTACGTCGAGGGCCAAGAGAGCGATCACCAATTTCGCCTGCGTCACGTCGCAATGAATGATTTTGGTTCTCATCTCAGTTGGCCAAAGACACGCACCGCGCAGATACCTTTGCAAATAGACGGACGCACGTAAAAAAAAGTGGTCTTCTCCGTGCTCTATTTGACTTACGTGCACACATCCGAAGCGAAGTGAATGAGGACTAAAGGCGGGGGGAAGGCGGGAGGGGGGGAGGGCGAGCGGGACTTTCGGGAAGGGGAGGAAATGCAGGGAAAGTGGATTGGTCCGAAAAAAAGAAAGGGTTGGCTTGGGAGATATTGAGAGGAGAGGAGGAGATGAGGGAAGGTTTGATTCACGCCGAGACGGAGTCACGGGGCGAAAAGCCAATAAGGTATGCCCGGGAAAAGGGCAGCGCTTTAAGACTCCGGAAGGGGGGGAGGGCGGCAAAGGGTGAAAAAACTGAGGGAGGCAAGCGAATGAAAGGAGAGTACGGAGGAGGATGAAGGGAATGAAAAGGGACGGCGGTTAGGGAAAAGGAATCGGGCAAAGGGTTGGGCTTCAGCTCCCAGCCGAGAATGGGAGCGGCAAGGGAGGGAGCACGTTGAGACACGGAAAAGGCACGAATTTGGCGATGCGGAGAAAGAGAGAGGAATAGTCCTTAAGCATGGTTAAGAGTCGAATCACATGCTTTCCTTGGAGCAGTTTGGAGCTACAGTATGCTTAGAATGACGATTACCAAATCGTTAAACTCGTGAACGAATCAATTCGATGCACATTATCTAAAATACTCGTAGTAAGCCTTTCCCATGCCTACCTATCACCGCCCAGAGAGAATATCCGAGCACACAACGCCCACTCCCGGGAAATATCAGCTCCACGAACGAAACGACGCTAGATTTGTTTCTTCGTTGAAACTTCTATTGATTTTTCATTATCTTTCCAGGTGGATTTCCGAAAACAAATTTGACCAATCCGTGAAACTCATTAGTAAATTGTAAGGGAAGGGAAGAATTTAAATCGACTGAGATAAACTGAAACCTGATCGTTTAACACAGCTTTTCCAATTCGCATTGGTTGCCAAAATACGCGCTAAGATCGGAAAAAAGTTATGCTAATAAACTGGACGGCAAGGCTTGCACTCATCAACGCTTTCACGTGTCAATGGCAGGCTGGGCCGCAATCCCACGACTGAATGCTTCAGAGGAGGAGAAATTAAACCCTGCGGGTTGACAGCCTTATCAAACCGCGCACGCATTATAACTTCACGAACGAGATGTACGAGAGTATGCCCTCGGTTCCTGTCCACGTCAACCTAAAAAACTTGCAATAAACTCCCCCTCCCCTCGTTACGCGGGTGATCCAGCGTGTAACTCCAACAGCACCGTCATCATCTAAGCGGGTTGGTTTGGAAGTAGAGGCGGTGGGCGCCCCTGGGGACTGGCTATTGGATGTATTAAGAGAGCTCCTCTCCGGGAAGGGGGAAGAGTTAGGGGGGAGAAGGGGGCATGACTCGTTATAGAGACAAGTGACAAGTACAATTGCGCTCATGCTCACTGTGAAGGGGGAGATGGAGTAAAGAGATTGGTGGGACGGAGAAGCAAGGGGTATGAAGACGAGGGATGGAGTTGGGGGAGAGATGGGTGAAGAATGAGGGAGGAATGGTGGGAAAGACAACAGCAGAATGGAAAGAATAAGGAATAGTATCCTTCCCATAATACTATGAAGGGAATGATTAGGGGTTTAGGGCAAGTTATAGATAGAAGATCGGAGTCTGCTTGACAAGGGTATCAGAAAACCAGATGGATACAATACTATCACGCGAATAAAGCTACCTTAAACTTTTTCTTTGCATCAAAGTTCAGGATACTGAACACATGCTCTTTTGCGTTAAGACTATATCTTCTCTTCATTCTGACTATATTTATTCCAACCGAAAGCATCTAATAAAAATCAAGGGTAACAATAAAAGTTAGTTCAATCACGATGTTCTGTTTCAATACGAACGTTTAATAAAAACCAAAAATTCACGACGTTGGCTCGCTTCGAAATATGATCACGAAATTACGGTAACCTTCCTGAAGCCAATAGTTAAACAATTCTTGCTTCATTTAATGATTCTCGCTTTGCAGAAAGGGGGCATAAAACTATTTATATCCTGCCGAGTGTCATGAAAGACAATGTCCTGCCATCATCGAAAGATTAACTACGGCTTTCACCTGCCAAAGCTGGTTCGATTCCGCGGGGTGGGTGGGGGAAAAGAAAAAACATCGGCGAGCTGTCGAAGAGTTAATCGAGTGCTTGGAAAAAACCAGACTTCTGAAGGCATGAACGGATTAGAATAAATCGAGTACGATTGAATGCATACTATATATCACTAGAGAGGGGAGGAAATGAAGCTAACAGAGAACGGGAAAGGACGAAAGTTGGAAGAGAAGAACGGGGAATAAGTGATGTGAGGAGGATACAAGGATAGGAAGAGGGAGTGCAAACGTGTTTCAGCCAAGAGAATAGACCTCTCTGTTTTGTACAATGCATTACTCCACACTCGGCCCTTACTGGCATTTGGTGAACATGACTATAAGTTTTGAAGATAAATCCATTCGAATAATTAAAATATTCAAATAAATATATGGGGAACGTTGAACTGGCCGTTAGGAAGCCGCCAATCAGTCAAGTCAACGAATATAAGGGATGAGATTATCTTTGAAACATAAGCAAATGTTTCAAAGAGTTTCATCGACACTTCTCAAAATTATGCTCCAACTCTAAAAACATTCTTATTCCTCCAAAATATGTTCTTGATTTGGCACTTTTCAGCCGTGCGGTAAAACGCCCATCTGTAGTCAAGTTAACTAGAGCAGGTATCGCAATGAAAGTACTCGCCCGAGGGGCCCGTTAAGTCACATCGCGGTTCTCGAATGGCGCGCAAACCGGAGAAAACACCGGACTAAAGGATAAGAACAAGAAGGAAGGGACGAAGAGAACGGGGTGGAGGTCCAAAAGGGTAAGAGAAGGAGGAGAGGGCTAGAAGGGAGGGGTGTGCAGCAGTGAAATATCCTCCAACGACGTTGGAGTTAGTACTCGAAACTTTTTGAAAATCGATAGTGGCTGCGGGGGTGGAGGAGGAAGCGAGGAGGGAGGGGGGCGGGCGGGGGAGGGAGGCAAGTTGGTTTGTCCGTCCGAGGCTTTCAAAGCGGAGTTGTGGGGTGGGAGTGGGGGTGGTATAATGGGGAGGACCGGAGGAAAGTGAAGGAAAGGGACGCGGAGGATGGCGGCGGAGGGGTGCTTTCGGAAGCGGGAGATGATGCAAGGGGGTGTGGGTGGGTGGGGGTGAGGGAGGGCGGTGGAGAAAGGACGTACTGACGGGTTTTGAAAATGCATGGGGAAGTTGCGGGAGTTTTCCGCGGAGAGGGGGGAGGGGAGTAAGGGTAGGGGGGAGGGAAGGAGGTCTTTAGAGGGAGGGGTGCGGAGGAATGCATGTGGGGAGAGAGTGGTGAAGGTAATGGCGAGGGGAGGTTGGTTTCATCCCCTTCGCGGAGGAGAAGGAGGTTGTGTATGTGGAAGGAAAGGGGTTTTTCGGATGTTTGTGCGCCGTGGAAACTCCGAATGGAGGGGGAAGGAAGGCTTTCGCCTGGCCCCGTCGATCCCCACGTTTAGTCCCGGAACGGGTTTGAGCGGAGTAACGTGGGTTGGTGAGGTCAGAGAGAGAGAGGAAGATTTTTATTTTTTTTCACTTCTCAACGTAAAGGGGGATCGGGTTGAGGGGGAAGAGTGGGAAGTTCATTTTTTCCCGTTTGCATTTTCCTTTTATTTTCCCCTACTTTTCGGCTAAATGGTTGAGGGCTGACTGGGAATGGTAGTGGAGCTAGGGAACGGTTTGGAACGCGTAGGGCGGGGGGAGACAGCGGGATTCCGCGCTGCCGTTTCTTGCACCCCCGAACTTGCAACCCCTTTTCCATCGGCCGGAAGCAACCCTCTCCGCGGCACCAACACCACCCCCCACTAATCCCAATGCGCTCCCACCACCACCATTCATCTCGCCCCGGAAACTTTTCTAAAACACCACCCACGCCACCTCCCTTGACCCACCCTTCTCCACCACCCCGCCGGAATTAAGTTTCGCCCGACTACTTACACGGGATTCCCGACATATCCCCATCGCCGTTCCCACTCCAAATCCCACACAATCCTCCCCGCGTCTGAGGTACGAAACCCTCCCGTCTCGGACGTTGAAGGGTTGGGCGGTGCAAGGGATGATAAATGTATGCTCTTTCTCTCAATCTTCTCCTTTCTGCGGACAATCGATGCACTTCAGTTATTACTCCCGGGCGTCTCCGGTCGGTTTTGTCATGGCGGGCGTTTATGCGATCTATTGCCGGAGGGCCCCTCGCCGACGCCCCGGGAGGCGATGACGTCCGAGAGACCTGGCGGTGGTGCACTGCATCTCATCCCAGTTTACCGTCCCAAGGGAGATCTAAGTCACGCATCGTCAACTGAGAGTACTGTTATTATTTAACTATTGCCGTCATCGGTTACCAATAAGATGCTACTTTAGCTTCGAAAGGAAACGTACTCGTAAACTTGAGGAGTTTCAGTTAAAATATTCTTTACTTTGTGCGCAATATTTTCCGCTTTACTCACCCTGGGAGTAATAAAGGGGCTTCCGTGCTGAATGAGGAGGTGAACAAAGGTAAATTCAAGGCACTTGAGGCAAATGTCAAGCACTTGTGTCTCTTATTGTCACAGAAAGTAACTTTAGTCACAACATACGACAATTACCTACGTATTCCTAAGCTGTGGGATAAAAACGCATGGAGACACTTTAATGTCAAACTTTCCGTCTCGCAAGCAAAAAAAATTCGTTGTATAACGACAATGCCTTCCTATCGCGCATGCGAAGGAAGGAAACTCCCTTAAAAGTGTGTCGTCAGAAATAAAATGTTTTTTTCAAATGGAAAACGAGAGTCTAATTAGTCGAGGATTATGCACCTTAATCTATCATTCAAAGAAAAACACAATCGAAAAAGTATACGTATGTCGCCAATTGTGTTATACAATACATTTGTTACTGAAGAAATTAATGCTTAGTAATAGACAGGAAATGAACAGTATGCCCATTTAATTATTATGGTGTGTGTGAAGTGATCGCTATGTGCGATGCAGCACTTTTACGATTAAACCTCTCATTCGTATTCGACTTCCATCTGTTAGGAGCTACGACAACTAATCGGAGATACCGAAAATGGAAATAAAATATTGCTCAACATTATTGAACAAACCGATTTAGGCCTTCACACAATGAGGCATGAATGACACTTCAATTTAGATTTTTATGACAATTTAAATATCGAAAAAAATTATGATCAGATCGAGTTCCCAATGACGGGCTCAAGAGAACCATTGTCTCGCCTTCAGGACCGCTCTGGCGAGAAGATCATTTATTTCCCCGCTCTTCCCTCCCGCCCACCGGATCCCATCCCGAAAGGAATTCAATTGCTCCGGGCCCCGAGAATTGAGTCGCGGGACGGGAATAGGAGGGACCCGCACGCCCTTAACTTTTTCCGGGTGGCAATTGGATCTCGCCAGAAGGCGAGAGAGCAAGCAATCCCGCCTTAGCCCGCCCTCGACCGCCGCATCAATGGTCTCCGGGTCGTTCGAATACGACGGTATATGAATCACCGCCCACACAGCGGACCACCAGGGAGACGCACGGGGAGAGAGGAGAAAACGCGCTCCTCCTACCATCCAGGGTACGGGAGAGCACAGAGCGGCCAGGGTACAACGCAGGGGGAATGGCAGGGGGAGGGGGGGGGCTGGGTTTTTGGGGCGTTTTGAGGAGGAAAAAAATCAACCGTTTTATCGGGGCAGACGACCACGGGTGGACCTCCCATGTCTGGTAGGAAGTATGCCTGGACCTCTTTCGCTCCTAGGAAGCGGCATATGGGGAGGGCGGAACTCCGCTCTCCCTCTATCCTTTCTTCCTGCTCCCCCGAGAAAGACTTGCATGGGCAGATGTTCTCACAATCCAATAATTCCCCACGGTGACAGGGACCCCTCTCCCCATTCCCCTTCCCGCCCTCCTCGCCCCCGTTGCAGCGAGTCCCTCTTCGGCGCGCAATCGGTACGAGGGCCAAGGGGTCGCAGGGCAGACAGAACGGGCCCTCGGTAAAGAGCGATAGTAAAAATAACGGGATACCGGAAGGCGTGGATGTTTTGCCGCGGGGGGTGGGGGGCGGGCCCGGAACTCGCACTCGTCAATTTCTCGCACGTTGTGAGTCGGGCTGTGTCATTCCTTTGTCTTCAATTAGGTGCCTTTAGCCCATCGGATATATTTTCCAAACGAACTTTATTGAGGTTCACATTGACGATTTCGCCACAAAGTTCGCAAAGCATTTAGAGCCTTCAAAGGGATCGATCAAAGAAACTGATGTTTTTTCGGGTCAAAATAAAAATTGGTCAAATTAAAATCATGCGTAAACACGGTAGATATATTTTTTTACTGTCGTATGATTAAAATTCTGTTGAGATCTGCTGTCGTGCAGATATACTTGGGGGAGGAACAGCTATCATTCATACATTTTAATTTGAAATTCTTTATGAAAATCATGTTATGCGTTACAATTAAGAATTTCGCTGGAAAAATATTTTCCATGTGTAAGTATCGAGATTTCTCCATAAACAGTTTGATAGTTCAATAAATTATAAATTTATTGAAAAATCAATTCTACAATATAAAGAGCTTATAAGCAAAATTCAACACAACCAAATTAGTAAATCCACATTTTTGGCTATCGAATTATTCTGTTGGTAATTTTATACGCCAATCTTTAGGCATTTAAAATCCTCCACATATTCTGGATTAGGCGATTACTTCCCTTAACAATGCAATTCGGAAAACTATCACCTTCTGCACATCTTGGGAGAATATTCCTCTTCTGTCGCTACAGATGACAATGGCCAATGTAAGGGTGATGGACAGGTGGAAATCTGTCACGATTGTCCTAAGGAGAGACGTATTCAAAAATCATAACACCGCGGAATCTCTCTCTTAATTAGTCACAATGGCGGAACGAAGGAGCGGTCAGCTACGAGGTGCCCACTCTTTTCATCCGGCGCGCACCGCTTCCGGGCGCAGGGGGCTGGCGATGGGGGGAGGGTGAAGGATAGAGAGCGCATCTGGAACACCCGCGCCCAAATAAAACAAAAATATTCGCCCTCCTCTCGCATGCGGGCGCCCGCCACGTCTCGGGTGCTCTCCCGCCCTACTCCCGCCGATGCCAGCAATTAAAATTTTCCACTACCTGAATTTAATTCAAAAGACCTGAATATCTAAGGCTTAAGATCGTCTTCGGGCACAGATCCCGGACCAGTGCTGTATTAGACCTTTAAGCGACAATACGATCTTCACAATGTGTCCACGTGAAAAAATAATTAAACTATTGAAAGTTAGCCCGTATTAAATCAAGTTCAAATTGTGGAAATTTATATTTGTTAGTCATTCCTAATGTTCCATATCCACGGAATCGCGTCTAAAACTTCGCCTTTCGCGGAAAGTGATGATGTACTCGTATTTCACTCACGCAGCGACTAAATGTAGAAACATCGATGCCAAGTTATCCGGCTCGAATCGACGATCGCTACATCGCCGTCTCTTGGGAAACGGGACACGGGTGGGGGGACGACAGGGGAGCGAAGGAGGGAGGGAGAGAGGCGGGTAGGGTAAGGGAAAGGGCGGGTTAAGTCGAGTTCCGAAGGGTTCCTGGGCAAATGATGAAGAACGCCATGTTCCTCCCGGGCTTCGACCTCGGGGCCACTCCCCTAAGGGTCCGTCCGAGCGCATCGGGAGGGAGGGGGTGGGAAGTCCGGCCGACTGTTGAGGCTCCTCCTACTTCTGATTGGCAGGAGAGGAGGCAGGGGGAGGAGCGGGGGTGTGACGGGTGGAGGGAGATGGGGGGGGGATGCTGCGGGACGGGGCGAGCGGGGGACAGAGAGCGAGGATGAGAGGAGGCAGTCCTGCCAATCTCGCGGTTTTTCCCGTGGACTCAACAAAACTTTACTGCGATTCGTCGTTATATCATTCACCGTATAACTGCCATTGTGGTCATATCGATGAAGATACATATGAATCGTCCCAGAACGTCACTATATTTCAACGAAAATTAAATCGATGAACAAGCCACATAGGAGCAATGCACCAATGCAAAAGATGACTCTTTGTCGTTCCTGACTGCTGGTCATGTTTGGCTTGCTTATGGAACATTAAAAAATAGGCAAAGAAAATTGTACATGGAATGCAGAATGTCATACATATTTATTTTTTAGTTATAAACCCGACGACCGAGGGTAACACACTTACCTACTTTGAATTTTTAAGACGGTTGCAAATACTTTGCAAATTAACTTTGCTAAAATTTCGCTCGGAGTTTATTTTTGTGATGATTTCAGGAATTTGGAGAAAATTTAAATTACCTGTTTGGATAAAATAGATGATTTATCGGTAGAAGAGCAGTGTTTGAGAACTATCGCAATTACGATCGGATTTTAGGGCCAATGTGACACTTAAAATTCCCATAATTCAATTTATTACCGGGATAGGGTTAGAGAGAAATAATGGAAATATCCGAGATTCAGAGGTATATCAATTTTGAAAGAGACTGAACATATGAAGAGTAGAGGGAATATTAGGGGGAGTAGGATTCTTTACGCTGATTTATGGAAAGGGGCAAGAAAAGACTCAGTGATTGGTCGATAATTATCGTGCGGGTGAATTGATGTACTGAAAAGACTTAGAAGTGAACAATTTTAGTGATTCCTCCTCCTTATCCCCTAATCGAAATAAAAACTAATAGAATCGAACGCCAATCCGATACCAAGGTATCGATACGTATTTCTTTATCAAACGACAAGCATAACTAATACCGCTACGGAAAACATACTTTTATAACCCATTGATGCGAGACTTGACAGCCACAATGAGTGGTAGATGAAATTTAAAGATGACTAATAAAAGCATATGAAAACATGTAAAGATGGAATACGTTCCCTCGAACGAGGAAAATAACTGGCAAAAAAAGAATCCCTCATTTGTGTCTACCGCTGGAAAAAACATCTCCGGCACATTCCTGGGCAAATGTATTAAGCAATCCGGCAATAGATATCTTGGTCAATGTCTAATAAATTGCTCAGTAAGTCAAAGGCAAAATATTTACGGAAAACGCACGGAACAGCTGATTGGCCGGCTCACCGGAGGGGGTGGGGGGGGGAGAGCAGCATAATTACGAGCAGCAAAGAAGAAGAGAAATCGACCCTTGAGAACCACGGGGTCGGCATAATTGCGCACGGCATGAGCTACCTATGCGGCTCCGAAACGAACAAATAAAAATAATGCAAAATAACGAATGAAAACCGCCCGCAACCACAAAGAATGCCCCCGAGCCTCTCCCCGATGATGCGCTGCAAATTATAGACTAATGGATCCTGGCGGAAGGATTCCTGCGAGAGGGCAAGGGAATCTCCCGTTCTCGCTTCCCATATCATGCATTCGCATGGATTAAAAAGAAAGGAAAAGAGAGAGAGAGAGAAAATAAAGGAAAGGATCCATTCTCTCTGAAGCGCGCGTGACGCGCGGATGTAATAGGATGGCCGGCGTAAAGAGATGATAGACGGGGGTAGGGTTTGAGAGAAGGGGGATGGAGGGAGAGGTGGGGAAGGGACTCCGAGGGGGGGGTGAGGGGTAAGAGCGCTGTGGTATACGGTGGTACCTCCCTACTCGGCGGGAGTTCGAAGAGAATAGGCTTAAGTCTAAAAAAATGGAATAAGAGATACAAAACGCTAGCAGGATAGGGAGAGATGATGCGAGGGGGAGAGGACCCAAATAGGATAGCTAGCGAGAGTGGGGGGGTGGGAGATTGGGGGTTGAAAGGGTTGGGCTAGTCGGGCTGATTCCATCGTTACGTGCAAAATAAAATAGCACCATTGGTGGGGGAAGCCGAGGGCTTGAGGGTGGGCGGGCGGGGGGTGGTGGGGAGAGAGATACGTGTAGGGGAAAAAAACGAACTCAGCCAGGGAACAAAAAGCTCCGGGTTCTAGCCCAGGGAGTGACCACCACGCCGTGGGAGATATGCGCGTTCCAAGCGTACGTACGCGCAAACGTGCACTCCTATGCATATGCGATTGCCCTCGGTGTCCGCCTATCCGTGGGATGATGCTTGCTGCAGCATATTCTGCATCCCTTCACCATCTACCCTCCCCCGGCCAACCACACTCCCACTCGCTCACTCCCTACTGAACCCTCCCCTTTTTCCCTTAAATCTCCCGCACACCCCCGCCCGCGAAATCCTACTACACCCATTCTTCCCCCCTCTTCCTCCCTCCCACCCGCGGGCACCTACACACGATGCACTCACTCACTCACATATGAGGCCCGCACATGGGAAAGGGAGGTCGGCCAGGGAGAGAGAGTACGGCGCCTTTTTTCTCCCCCCGCCCCCCCCCCCCAACTCGCGTCCGCCCGCGCCTTTTTATTTTTTCTTCTCAACCGCGGGGGAGAAAGGGGGATGCCGGAGTATGCAGTAGCCGGAGGTGAGGAGGGAGGAGGGGCGGGGAGGAAGGGCGGGTGCGAGAGGCCGGGAGTCCTAACTCACACAGAAACCGGAACGCAGGCGCAAAGGATACTTACAAAACGCCGTAGTTATGCACGTGCCCATGCCCATGTATATATTCCGTAATTTGATGTAAATGTGTGTTGAGCAATTTTAACCTGTCATTAAAATTTGCAGAAGATAACCGTGGGGTGCCACTAATGATCATGATTCGCACGCAATTTCGTAGTAATCAGCGCATAGGTAGATAATTTTTCAGTTTTAATGGGCGATAGTGCAACTCGGCTCGAACGGAGCTTTATCTCGTGTGCAATCCGCATGTGTACAGTACGTGGAGACAGTTCCTTTCACTGCGTTACCATCTAGGTTTTCGAAGATAGAATGATATTGATTTTTCCGGCTCGATACTCTCCATGCATCAAGTTAAAATTGTTTATCACCCCAAAAACAATTTATTACTAAGCACAGTTACATATCTTCGTTAACTTTCGCTAACATTCTTATTCACTTGACTTAGAACCAGTGACAACCAGACTAGTGATGTCGTAAAAGTCAACAAAGAACGTGAAAAACAACATATTCAAACTGGTTCCTCTCGTTGAAAATGACGATAGGACCATGTGCGCATTTTATTCTTCAGAAAAGTGGTGAATACTAACATTTAATAAGATTACAGCCCGTGTTACGCAGTGCGCGGTGTGCTCCATTCCTGACGGCGCACAAGTGTGGGAGTGGCGTTGGGAGGATTGAAAAAAATGAAGGCAGTGCAGCGAGGAAGCAGGGAGGGAAGAGGAGAGAGAATAACTCTCGACTACTGCAAGTCCTCCTTTTCATGACCGCCACACACGCTGCGTATGGGTCAGAGCGGTCAATAGAAGTACTGTGCACTTGTATTCTGACGTTTTCAACTACTTACTCCTCGCTCGCTCCCTCCTCTGACCCTCTCACGCCCCTCCCTCCCCCCACTCCCTCTCCCAACTCCTACAAACATTCTATTACCCTTCACCGATGCAATACACATCACCCGGCCCGTCCTTCCTACGCCGAGCACTTCCTCCTCCTTCCACCCGCACCTAACCCCACCACAAACCATCCCCCCCCCCACGCCAAATCACAATCCTTTAAAAAAGAAAGAACGAAAAAAATAACCAAACCCTACGGACCCCACCCACGCGTATCTATTTACCTTGCACGCACTCGCAGGTCTCTTCGCATATACCGATTCCGACATTTTCCCCGACCCTTCCCCTATCCGCCCCCACACCAATTCCTCCGTTGCTAGATTACCAACGTCCCCCTCTGCCTCACACACCCACCCCCTTTCAATCGCATAAAAATCTCGGGATTTTTTCTATCAGTTCTCGTCTATCTCCCTCGCTCTCTCTCTCTCCATGAAAGCTAGCTCATTGGTCAATCGGCATGTCCCATAGAAGCGCAAGCTACCTGGTGGGGAAGAAGAGTCGAGGGGGAGACGCGGCTTGGATCAGGGAATAGGAAGATGCGATCATTGGCGAAGGGAGAGTGAAAGCGGAGCGCATGCCTTGATTTTCAATAGCAAGTCAATACGTAGTAATTTTCAAAATATTTTGGGTAGGTATTATTTCACTCAGGAATAGTACTATGACTGTATTCGTTCTCATAGTGCGACGAACAAATGCATAAGACCCTTGTTCAATCCATGGGATTTGAACACTTAACGAGAATCAGTCGGTTCCACTGCCAAAGGTTATATCCTCTGTTTATACCATGGCTGAGTGACCGCTTATCCACTTTAAAGACACGTTAATTACCAATGTATTATAAATTCCGTGAAATGTAAAAATATCGTTTAATTAACAAAATGAGCATCGGGTACCACCACTACAATATGCACGCACACTTGCATGACGCAAAGATTCGCGATACCACATTTCACTGGCGGAAGACTCCCCCCCCCCACTCGAGAGCACGCGTCCCCACCGGTGGTGGGAAGGGGTGAGGGGGTAGAAAGGTAAAAAAGGGGTCGGGGTGGCGCAAAATTCCCCAACCTCCCTCCCTCCATCTCATTGCTTGACCCCTTGTCGACGTCGACTCCATCTCCCGGGGATACCGTCCTCGGCCTCAGGGGCATGGTTTAAAACATTTCTGGAATCAGGAGGGGAGGGGCTGGAGAGGGGGAGGGATTGTGTGGACGGGATGCGACAGAAAGTGAGGGGAAGTGGTGGTCGTGATTCGTGCGAGAGAAGCCGGGACACTGCGTGGGAGGAGGACGACAGTAGGAGGGGGGTTGGCCCAAGGGGTGCCCGGTAGAGAGAGAGGATGAGGGTGTGGGGGAGGGAGAGTATTCGGGTACGACGATGATACGTATTGAGGAAGGAACGGGCGGGAACGAAGGGGGGGGGGAACGGATTTGCATTCCCTCACTCCTCTGAGCCTGGCCTTGTAAATGCAAGCTAGCGACTGACGACTCCTGACCGTATACACACACACACGCGCGACCGCGAGCCGAACCACCCTCCCCCCCCACGCTCCCTCAACTCCTCCCGATCGCCCCATCCTCCCATAAAAGCCGCTGGCCCCCACCCTCCATTTCACCGTCTCCTTACACCCTCGACGGAGCACGACAGGGTAATGAAAGGTCCTCGAGTCTGATTTGTCTTTACATGGACGGGCCTTTACTCCCTGACCCTCCACCGCCCTCCGCCCCCGCTCTTCCGTCCGGAGTGACCACGTCGTCTCCCACTGCGCCTGCCCATCGGGGGAAAACGACTCTTGCGGTGGGATAGGATGTGGGATGAGTGCGGAGGCCCCGACTACATAGAACGTAGACCGGTGGGATCTAAACCGTGGGCACTCTAACATGGGCACGCACACAAAAATACTGCACGTGGATTCACATCTTTTTAAGGATAAGGAAAGGCATGCACAGGAAGTGAGGCAATGGGACATGGGCGTTCATTATTCGTGCACTACACGTAAACGTATGGCTCTAAACAACAAACATTGCTCTTCACCATCTTACGAAACGTATCGAAAACCATAGGTACTTGAGTTTGCATGACTTTAGGAACGGAAAAAAAATCATCGGCTACAATACAACACACTCACCCGAGCGCAATTGGTAGAGATGATTAGTGGGCTGAAACGAAACATGACTCCTCAGATCTCCTCGGAAACTCCGAATTTGCATTCATGTTCACTTCATGTGGAAAAAGAGTTAAATAAACCGATTGATTTTGGTTTAATCTCGCTCTCGAATGATTGCAAGAACCAGATACGCTTTAATAAACACGGGACGGATGGAAATGAAGTCTGAATGCTCCTCTTTCCCACTGATGATCCCGGCGATACAACGAAGGGGAAAGGGACGGCTATCCACACGAATGTGATTACCTGATGAGAGTAAACCATGAATAATTTCCTTTATGGCACGGGAGGAACTGCTCGCCGGACCACCTGTTATCCTCCGACTTACAGCAAAACCATTGGCCACAATCGTGGAGGCTTGATTGCGTCATAATCTCTTGGGGCTACCTGTCCTGGGCTAACGACGCCGGCCGCGTTGACTCTGTATCCGGCTAACGTCTGTTTGGAGTCGAGCGGGCGAGAGAAAGACAGCCGAACACTGTGTTCCGTGGTCGGAAAGAATACCTACACGTGGCGTCGCCCGGAGATCAAAGGTTTGACCGTGAAATACCATTTCTTGGTCCACGAATCAACGATAGACCGGCGCGAACATTTTTCTATTGTTTGAAGAAATATGGCTATCTTCAGACAGAAAACTAGCAACTATTTATTTACAGAATACATACAAATAAGGACAACATCGTTTGTCAATTTATGATTAAACATATAACGAAGCATAAAATAGCATAGAGATCTATTGAGATATCTCACCTACGGTAAGATAGATAAGGAAACTAAAGTACCATCAGAAGTGAGGATTCCTGAGCAATCTCTGCATTTCTATCGAAATAGAAAAAATGAGCTGAATATAAACCGCGTGCTACACAGCTTAATATCCTCGACATTGAAGCTTTATTTCACCGGAAGTTTTCGATTCCTTCCAGTTCCGTCGAACCTGGGCCCTATTTTGAACCAGGAGACACAGGTTTTCGGATTTGGGGCAACCGACCAACGAACGGGCTTCGCGCCCAACTACGTCCGCCTCCAAACGGGCGAATTCGCCCCCCCCCCTCACCCCCCCGTGAACGATGGTCTAGGCACGAGTGATTCCCTCCATCCATTGTGCGGGTCAGGTTTTCCTCTCGTCGGTTCGCAAAAAAAATCGACAAAAATCCAAAATTGGAATAATTCTCCTCAAGGAGAGGGTTTTTCTCATTGGCGAGAAACTTAAAGAGATTAGAAAGGAATGGTTAGGTGGATGGAGAAGGCCGAGAGAGGAACAGTTTTCGAAAAGTCCACCGTAAAAAAAAAGAAGAGGGAATCAGCGCTCTCCCAGGTAAAGTAAACCGAGGGGAGAAGAGGGAAAAAAATATCCTTCGACCCCTACAAAGTGACGCGGCGTTGAATTTCCCCCGCTCCACTTTGTTTCCTCGTTTTATTTTTTTCCACCCAAGAAAGAAAAGACGGCACGGAAAATGTCCAGCTCACAAGGGTCCACGACAAAACACACAGTCCGGCACTCTCATTAAAAGGTCCGGCGCCTTGTATTGGCAGGAGTGGCTTTAATCCAAACCACCCACATGTGTTCCTAAGTACGTACGTGTGGATACACACACACACACCATGCCGGCCGGACCCCTTGGTTCTATCAAGTCTCTACAACAGGTATACGAGCCCCGACCGCCATTTCAAATTTCCTTGTTGGACGGGGAAAAGAGGGAAAAACTTGCGAGCAGTACGGCCTCCAGTTTCATTTTTTCCATTAGTTCATCGCAAGCGATCCCTGCCTACTGCGCGTCACGTGTTCCGAGACGGCCAATGAGAAGAGAATTGGCTTCCTGCCCGCCTTGCTCTCTCTCCCACCCCCTCTACCTACCCAACCCCCCGCCAACCTTTGCAGTCTCCCTCTACAAAGTCTTTTAGGTTTCGCGGATTTTTTCCCTGCCTACTCGCGTAATTTTTTTTTGATTCGCATTTTTACGAAAAATGTCGTGTCTTCGACTTCTCCTTTTCATTTCCACGCCGTGGAGCTTTTCAGAAAATTAACGTTATTTCACAGCTTATCTCCGTTTTTCTTTTCAAAGGCAGCCTTTTGCCTTTTTTTTTAATATTATCCCGAGGTTTGCGTCAGAAACCGTTTCGACTTCATTAAAAATCTTCCAACTAATTTCTTCGCCGTTTTGTGAGGAACTGGCCACAAAAGTAACGCTTTTGAATTCTCGGTAAAGCGCGCGAGCTTTCCAATGTAGGGAACTTATTACGGTTAAGTATTACACACTGAGTGCCTAAAGCATTGTTAAGATTTTGGGAGAAACGAAGATATCATGAAAGGAATTTATTTTTGTTGAATAGACTTCAGTCGAATCCACTAAGGCAACTTAAAGCCGTGTCGTAATAAGTAATGTCAATTATCCCTTTGGGGGTAAAGTCTGAGCTCTCACGCAGTCGCTGTAGTCACTAAATATCCTCGAAAATGTTAGCGCTACTCTGCATAAAGAAGATTCCAAGAATGAAACGATTTCGGTCACATACGGATATTTTTTCAGAAAAAATAATATTTATGTTTGAGAGCGAAACAAATGAGAAAACATTGAAAGTGTCTTTGAAATTTGCGGGCACATAAATTCAATGTTTTGAGCATTCATTTGTAACTGACTAAAACTTTTAACCGTTTAATTACATTTGAACCTTGGCGCAGTTGAAGGATTAATTGCTTTCAAAGTCCTGCCTTACTACGTTCCGCTACAAAACGAATGGCAAGTTCATGCAGTCTTCACTTGGATTTAAATTTCCATTGATACTATGATTGAACACCATTCAAACATTTTTGTTTCATTAAAGGGGCATTTGGATATAAGGACACAAAACCTACTCGGTCAAAATTCCTTTAAGTCGAATTTAGGTTTAAGGAAAGACTAGCGGAAAATGTAACAAGGAAGTTACCGAGAAGAACTTTTTGGGAAGTAAAGATCTAAAATACTTAACGTAGGTATATGAAAGGTCTTTAAGAAAAATGTAGAGTACATTGATCATGGATGACGTTTAATCGACCAGATTTATCAACGCTCCACATACAGAGTTCTAATTGAGTTATTTATTTCTTCATGCTCTTTTTCAATAAAATCCACAACTTTCAATTTAAAAAAAATTTAAAAAATTACTAAATTGACAATAAGTGACCAACTATCAATATGATAGTCAGTGGCGTGCAGAAAATAATAATATTTGATCTCTTACAGTCTAAATTAATAAACGTAATCCAACTTGTACGAAAGAATAATATAACATAATTTACCGTGTCTCCTACAGTTATTTTTTTTTGTCACCATTAGAGCGGAAATACCAGAATGAGGTATGCGAATTGAAATGGAGAGAATTTTTTCCGAACAGTTCATTTCGTTAGGTGGAGAGATTCACGAAGAATACAACATGCGAGACTTAACACGACTCGAGAAACGGCATGTACCCGGATGCTGGAAGGCTCTTGAAACAATCGCAAGGAGGTGGTTGTTCTGCACACCCTCAAAGTTTTCCTTCGATTCAGTCGAAACTGAAAGAGGAAGTGCATGCATATATATGTATATGCATCCAGTCTCACGAGGGAGAGAATGCAAGGGCGATCGGATTCGCATCGGACGAGCCAAAACGCCGAGCAAAAAAAAAGATTCGCATTTCTCTCGCTTAAGGCTAACGGAATGGCGCCCCGTGGAGAGGGTCAAATCGCCCGGGGTACGTTCCCGGCGACAATAGGTCGAGGGGCGAGGAGGAAAAAGATGCGGGAATCATCCAAGGGATGAGAATGGCGTATAGGAGGGGGTCAGGGCGAGGAAGTGGGGTGGGGAGAGAACGCTCGAAACAAGCGAAGCGCAGAATGCACCGACTTGCCTAAGGATCGGAGTTGGTAAGGATAACAAAAGAGTTCCACCCCCGCCCCGAGCGATCCGGTGTGTGAGCTGGCGTGGAAGTTTTCACTCTTCCCATCTTCCTCCACCCTCGATGCAATTTCTTAAAGGTGTCGAGAGAATGTTGGATTGTTCGGGATTTTCGGGCGATATATCGTGATATGGATAGAAACACCCAGGAGAGGGCAGCATCGGGTAGAGGGCAGCGGAGGATAATGTAACTCTCTCTCCCGTCTCTTTCCAGAAGGCACTGCCGTGAATGAACGTATTACTGATGTGATCAATAGGGGAAACTCACGAGGAGAAGAAAGGGGATTAAAGGGTGCGTCGCGTGTTTTCGGGTGACTGCGAATGTGTGTGCGGGAAATGCATCATCACACACGCAAAAACACACAGGAGTAGTCACGGAGCAGGAATACGGCGAGGAATGAGGAGTTCGATTAGATACGGAATCAGAAATGTATTTCCAGGCAAGTTACCAAGCAAAATTGAGGAACGCGTATTGCCCCGACACTGTGTGCATTTCGCCACAATGAAATCAAAGATAAAACAAAGTAATGATAATATCCGTACCAGAAATCCCGTAATAATTCTCGCTGCGAAACATTATCTTTGAATGCGCAGTGAGAATTACAATTTGATCACGGAATTGCAGCTTGTTTACGCGCTTGGAATCACAAATGCAAACTGATTATCTCTTTTTGATGTAATATGTTTTATGCCAATTAGTAATATTTTACGCCTGCTCTAATTTTTAAAAGGGCCGCGGGCTAGTCCACTTCCGAGGCAAAATACATTGCCTACGTACGCATAGGCTCGTCGCCTATTAAGGTCTCCGATTACAACTCTATCCCTAATCAGATTTTTGACCCCCATAGCAACCCGCCAACGGCCACCACAGTCCGCCAAATCAAAAATATGAGCTCTACTTATGTACACCAGTTTCCTGCTTTGTAATAAATAAATAAAAAAATATTCTTAATATAGTTCTGATGGATTATTATTTCAAGGATTCTTCTTCAATTCAAAAGTTCGATCGGAACGGAAACTGAAGTTTAGGGCCTGCCTTGAGAAAAAGATGTGGTGACCCTCAAATCTTTTTCTTTTCCTTAGACGCAGGGAAAGAAAAGTGGAGAAATAGGGATCGCGTGACGTGCGTCCATTCGCCGGGCACGAAATCGGCGTGAGAGGAAGAGTATGACCTTAAACGAGACCGACAACGTGGCCGGAACGGCGGATTTTCCCGTGGTCTTCAAACGATGAAGAAGCCGGAAAGTTTAATTGCTCCCAAGTCATTCCCTTTCACGCTCCTCTGCTTTTTCTCCCCTTTTTTCTTCGATGTCTTGGAAGGCTGAGGTGTGGGGGCGGAGGGTTGAGACCTGGCCCCGCAAGTGGAATCGATGAAACGAGGGCCGATAAGAAAAATTCCGCCAATCTCTCTCCCGGGAGACGTCCGCGTGAAAACAGCCTCGAGACGCTTCCTAATCACTCCGGCGCCGAAGTTTAATTTTCCACGGTCAATCTCGAGACGGTTGTGTGCGAGATTTACACGGATAGACTCCTCCATTTCAGCTCTCTGAGATAAGAAAAATCAACGTCGAAATCACGAATTAATGCAGGTCTCACGACGTGAGATATTTATAATTACCATATAGCCAAATAAACGGTGGATTTGTAGTTAAGGATATATTCTCCACGTACGTTTATATACCACTGCAATTATAGGCGATTTAATCTGATTATCAGCCGCCAATGCGGATAGCTAAATGGTGCTACGCGCAAGTACGGATTAACGACACAATTTCCATACTTCTCGCCTGCTTGAGTATTGATATAACTTTGGCACGTTCTAAGTTCCTGCACATTCTTCGTCGTTGGGTCACCATTTTAAAAAGAATGCAATAAAATATTTCATTACACTGACCCTAAAATGGAACTGATTTATCATTTGAGAGGTAAAAATAAACTCTCGGTTAATCGCAAATAAATTTCAATATTACAAGTTGAACAATGCTCAGTTCTTAAAAAAATCAATTATTATGAAGACACATCACCTATGGGAGACGGATTCTCTCATGCTGCAAAATTAGATTCCTCTGAAAACTATAGGAAATGCAAGCAAGACATAACAAGACATGCCTTAAAAAGTGGAAAAAATGCTTGGCAACTGGTAACATAACAATAGTCATGATTGATTGCATTATAAGGTAATCACCCGCACAACCGACTGTGGCGCTGTCGCTTTGTAACAGACGTGACAATATATGTATTACGGTATGAAACTGCAAAATGCTTCATTCTCACGTTCTGCTAAATTTTCTGTCCGAGATGTTTTGCTTTCCGTTCGCTTAGTCTTCTAGTATGAGGGCATGACATGGGACTGTCTTCGAGAACAAATTGAGTTCCAACTGTGTGGCTAAATTAAATGTTTTTACCAAAACACCACTTTGGGAACGACGTCACGTCACTTCACGGGTGAGAGGGGGGGGTCAGGACCACCAATGGGAACAGTCTGGTGTTATTTGTTGACCGCGCCGAGGGAAGAGGCGGAGAGACACCGCGAGCACCTATGCGACGGGGTCATTTTCGATCCGCGGCGACCACCAAGTCGCGAACCGGAGAATTCCTGCACCCCTCCTGGGAAACAGATTACGAACACGACCCACCCGCAACTCGCAAGGAATGATATGCGTAATTTAGGAACGATAAGAAACGCGATTGGGTGAGGGCACGACAGCGGAGAAGGCGACCCCTGAGCAAGGGTCGGTTCCCCCCAGGTAGAAGGCGTTCTCCACCCATTCGTTTTTCCCTCGGATTTTTTTAAGAATGACATGGGGGTGGGCGTGCATGTTACAGAAAATCACAAAACCACGAGCATGTGAAGGGGACACCTCGGGGGGAAAAGTGGCGCAAATCCTCGCTGGCGTGCAGGCATTTGTAATTTTCCAAAAAGAGAACCAATCGGTGGTGAACGCTCTTCAAAACGCGAGCAAAAATATTTTTATGTGATATGCCACATGCATTATGAAGCACTTCAGAGTGTTCCGGAACTAAATAACTTTTCTCGAGGTTACTACGCCTGTGGGGGCAGGGTTGTACGTAGTTTGTATTCGGAGTATACGGTTTTTCTGGGACTGCTCAAATTTTGACTACGAGGTTGCGGATTACAAATTCCCACCAAAATATATAAATGAAATAAAAAAAAACATTACGGACGGGGGTTGATGGTGGGGAGTTTAAATGGTTTCTCCCTCCGACATACAAGGGGAACCAAGGGGCGGTGGCAATGAGAAGGAATGCGGTGGATGGATTACTAGAGAAAAGGGAAGAAGGGTGCGTGGGACCGGGGAGAACGACTGGCGTTTAAAAAGGAGTCAGACATGAGAGAACGCGGGGTTGGGTTTTTCGAGCCGTGGAGGGTAGTCGGTTGATGGGGAGGACTTGGGCTCGAAGAGGGGCAAGGGATTGACGAAAACCATCAAAAGAGACGAATGGAGAACCCGGGATGGGGTAAACTAGGGGCTGCGGGGCCGAACGGGAGAAAGAGAGGGCGAGGGTGCGAGAAAGATTTTAAAAACTAGGGGATGAAGGTTGGCGTAGGTGCGAGGGCTTTCCGAGGTGCATGCAGAAGTTGACAGAAGGGGTGAGGGCGTGGTGAGGAAAGGGAGGGATAAGCAGGGGGTCCAAGATTAAAGAAAACATGAGACAGTATCGTGCCAAATGTTTGAAGAAATAAGAACTATGGGGTTAAGGGTTGCAGAATAGGCAGTCAACTAACCAACTGAGTTGATTCCAGGATACACCCTGTCATTACGTAGGATATCTTACCAAAATTAATCTGGCGTAATGCAAAACTATTATCTATAAATTTACATAAGTATTAGCTTATTCGGCGGATGATTTTTACGATTTTCAAAAGATTTTCTTATCAGAATATCGAACATGCAAAACTGAAAATTTGTGGAAATAGCGCATAGTAAGATGGAAACTATAGGACTTTTCCACACGCATACAACCGAAAACGAAAGTGTGGTGAAATTTAAAAGCGAAATTCAGCAGAATTGAGTTAATAAATTACGGAAATTAATTAAATGCAAAGAAATTATTACAAAAAACGATGTAAAAAGACTGCTGATGTAGAAGGAAAAAAACATACATAATAAATCGTCCTGGTTTTGTGCTTGGATCGAAGGTTTAAGAGACAAAGGTGACACGATTTTACACAAATCGCGAAACTCTAACGACTAAATGTACTATGCCCATACTGAGATCCTGCAAGACATGAAAAAGTATTGAGAAGAACGCGGTTTCGTTCTATAATGGAATCCACTGGGCAAACACGACTTGTTGAGACAATTTTGAACGATATAGCTCGAAACCGGTAGTCAAGACAATTCCCGGATTGTTGACGAATTCCAGCAGTCACCCGATGGTGTCTCCGGGAGGGTTGGCAACACTAGTTGCGAGGCTCGGTGGGGAGAAGAGTGAAAGACAAGAGAGCAGGGAGGGCACATGTAGGTATCCTCGCGTACACCACATGGGCACGTGTGATTGAGGAGAGATGGAGGGAATTCAAAGGTGCGCTCCGAAGGGGTGTGGTTGAAGGGGGAGTGGCGGAAAAATATGGTTTCTGCTGGACCGTGGGAGAGTCGGGGGTGGGTGGAGGGGGCGCGGATGGGGAGGGGGTAGCGGGTTGGGGGTGTGTGTTAATGGTTAAGGGGGCGATGGTAAGCGGCGGGGGGGAAGGGGAGGGCTTGGAAAAGGGAAGCGAAGAAGGGCCGTCAAGGGACAGGAGTGAAGAGAGCGAAAGGGGAGATGGAAGGAGGCATGTTCACTAATTAGAGCCAAGTCGGTAATTAAGTAATTTTTAATTAAGTGACTCCTGACTTGGCAATTCTGCTCTTGCTCACGGTGAAAGGGTGGCGCGGGGAGGGAGAGAAAGGGGCGGATGGAGAGAGAGAGAGAGGAGAAAGGGCGGGAGGGAGCGAAGACCCGGGCGGGAGGTGCGGGGGATGACGACGGTGAAAGATGCATTAAACCTGAGGACTGAAAAGGGAAAGACAGGATTGTGGGACAGGGGGAGACGAAAATTTGTTTCCTGTGGAAAAAGGAAAAGGCGATGGGAAGGATTTTGTTATTCCTCGGCAATGCCGAGGAGAGAGATTTGAGGGAGGTGAGGTGAGGTGCATGCCGGGAAGGGAGGAAGGAAAAAAATAGTGGTGGAAAAAAAGTAAGTCCGAGGAGGCAAAAAATAAAAAGGGAGAGCGTCTACCCTTCAAAGTGTCTGAGGGACACGAGGAATTGGAGGATTTGCAACTTTGGCGAAGAAGTTTTGGTCATCAGAAAGTGGGATTGGGGTGGCTTCTAGTGATAATGCTCAGAGACTAAATTTCGAAGTGGGAATTCAAATCTCGACGCTAATACTAAAAACGCTGGAAAGTCATACAAAACACCGCGGAGATTACACTCGTCTTAAGAAGTTAATTTTAATTAATTCCAAAACATTGTGCTGTCCAAAAGTATTTAGTTTTATTACATTGCTTATATCAAGGGAAAGAAACTGACATATAAAGAAGTACGACTCTTGGTTCTTTTGGATGATAATATCCGAGAACTTTTCAAAAAACGCTAGCTTAAAATACTGAAAATGTGCTCTGTCAAACAATAAATAAACGATAGTATAAAGTTATTGTAACTTCTATATACGTCAAAAGTTATGAGGAGTCCAGCTAAAAATATCATAAATTGTTACTGCCTCGTATCCCTGTTTCTGCATCACTCAAATCGGTGTTTGGTCATCTAATGAGTGTAGCCGTGGGCTACCAGAGTGAGAATGCCGACTTCAATTTCAAATGATGCACTTTCACACACCATCTCTCATCAGACTGAGTGATTTTCTAAGAGTGACAGAGGTTTCTGGTCAAAAGTATTCGGTGGAGGCGATTATCCCCATACACTAATTTCACACGCTTTACAATTTGTAACCGATGAGCTTCACCCTAAGCAATCAAACTTAGGGTTTGAGACATTTGCCGAGTGTTTGAAAATATACCGAAAGATAGAAATTGCACATTTACTGGGCAATGAAAATGTGACTTATGCTATGTCAATGCCATGCTGAATTAACCTACGTCAGTAGTGTTTTTCTGATGGAGAATGATCCCTATATCTATCCCAAAGCGTACAAATGTCACTGCAAGTCAAGGAAACTCAAAACACGGGAAGTTTTATCAGGATCCGTTTCGATAAATGATTCACACTACGAGAAATCTAAAGAGAAAGAATAAAAAAAATCCTTTGATTCTCTAAAACGATAACTCAAAATAGAGCTCAATATAGCATTTCAAAAATAATATCTCTTGCATACTAGAAGAGGCTAAAGAAAGTACATGAGGATCAATGATGGTTGAACTTTGAATTTGCGCATCGATCATTAATAATTATCTCTCGTCCTAAATGCCGTAGAATTCCCCCTTTCCGAGAAACAACAACTCGTTCGCCTGACGTGCGACGGAAACACGCGAAAATCCCCGCTTTCGAAGAAAGAACACTCCGTCCTAGACGACGGCGGCTTCACTCGATCCCTTCTCTCGGGGCCTTAAGGGTCGGCGGGGCCGTGGGCGACCAGGAAAAAAAAGCATAAGAAACCAAAGGCAAACCGTAGAGCGACGCTGAGGAAAATAAAAGGGGCGGGAACATTCAAGTCGAATACAACAAAGTAATGGGTAGGAACGACCAAGCCGAGGGGAGAGGTGTGACAAGATCGTGAATTGCGCGGGAATAGGAGAAGAATGCCCAAGAATGAGGTTGGATGAAGGGACAGAGGGGAGAAAGGGTAGGGTGGTGGGGGGGGGGGTTAGGAATTGCAGCAAGAGGAGGGGTAGAAAAGGGGGGGGGGTTCACGAGGAGGAGGAAGCGGTGTTTTTTTTCTTCAATTTTTTTGTATATTCATTCCGACCCCGTGGGGAAGAAACCGGAGTGACTTACGGGGAGTATTGCGGAGGGAAGAGAAGTAGGAAGGGGGGTAGGGAGAAATGCAAGGGTTTTACGCGTAACGGATGAGGAGGGGATTGGGGCCGCAGAACGCAGCGAAAAACGGAGTCGGAGATGCAGAACGGGGTGGGTGGTGAGAGGGGGGGATCGGGTGGTGTAAGGGAGTACTGGAGTGCGTTTTTACGCGGTCCCCTTTATTACTACAAGTCTGAGGCCACGGCGGCAATTTTTTGAGGGTGTTTAGGTAGGAAGGTAGGCCGGCGGAAGAGAAATGCACGCGAGTCGGTATGTCGAGGGATAAAAAAAGGGGGTGGTTAGAAAAAAGAAGGCGGGGAGAGGGGAAGGGGAGGGATTGGGGAAAGAAATTTCTCGGGGGTTTTGCGTACAAGGGTTGGTTGTTCGAGAGGGTTGGAATTTGTTTTTTAAATGCGGGGAGGCGACGGGGTTGAGAAGTGCACGACAAAAGGAGTGGTGGGGTAGGATGGAGCGGGCTTAAGGGAGTGCGGGTTCTCAGCCGCGAAGTCGGGGTTGAAAGAGGTGGTCGGGCGGGAGGAATCTCAAGATATAGAGCTATGGAATATGATGTGGGTTAAAGGATCTAGCCTGTCCTGAGGTGTGCGCGCCTGCCTCGAGAACCGTAAGAAGTACCCTTGGGAAATCAGGTCGCTCCGCCGATTTATGCTGTGGGGACAAATGTCTCCCTCGGAATGCTCCGCCTCTACGTCAATGCGAGCTGCATTGACACCGAGCTCCTAGAAGAAAGATCGAACGCTGTGTTCTCTTCGGAACGAGTGCGATAGGGGAATGTTGGGCAGCGAAAGCTAGTCGGAGACTGAAAGCACTCGGAGGTTAACTCACCGTGAAATGAATTAAATAAAACTCACCAAGCTGTTTGAAATGGACCATTATTTAGACAACCACGCCGTGGGTGATCCAAGCAAAGGTCATCGAGTAATGATTATTTGAAAAGATGAATTTGTGGTGAAATGAGGCTGAAGCAGAATAACCATTTCTGAAATACGATTCAATTTCAGCGAATTTGAGTATATGAGAATAATGAAGTCTCTAATAATGAAGGTTGTTGGGATGTTGTTGCTGTTTGAAGTCGCTAACGTTAGGTTTGTTGTCAAGACACGAGGTAGTCAAAATTGGAAATTATTAAATTCCTGGAAATATTTTCAGGGTGTGCGTCAAGAAAAAAGGTGGATCTCGTAATCTGCATTTACCTGTAATATTTGTTTCTCCCCTGAGCACGGAGAGTGCATCGGAAACTCCTCTGGGGATTGAAGGGGAAGACTTCACCGAAATTGACACAGGATCCTTATTCTTACCTGTGAGTAAATGAGGAGAAATCCCTTGACACCCTCTAGCACGCTTCCCGTGATGCACCGCGGGGGCATAAACAGCCACCAACACAGTCACCTCCGCCCCACCGCTTCACGACAAAACAAGTGAACGACGCGAGGACCAGTTTTCCACTCGACGAATTCTTAATAATTCGCCCGCCCCCTCCCCCCGCCACTCCCAAGCCCCACCCAGCCCACACCCACACCCTCAACCGGTTTCCAAGCACCCTTTATCCCGCGGATCCCTCAGAAACCTCTCTTTTCCTTGAAAAACCCGAATCCCGCCTTCTCTCTCGGGCGAAGCGGCATACTTAGCCGAAACGGTGAAGAGAGTCGCCTAAACCGCTCGCCTCCCCCACCAGCAAGCTCTTCCTCGGAGAGTGGGGAGTGCAACTAACCTCTGGGGTGCCGCCAATTTGCTTAACAGCTATCGGAAGCGCTGGAGCGTTATACGCGGCAGCAGGCGAGAGGATAAAACGCCCCCTCCGCCTCCCTCCCTTCGCTCCTTTCTCCTCGTCACTCAGGTAGGCCCACGCCGCGTGAGCAAGTCGTTTTTTCAATGATTTCGCTCCCCCCCTCCCCCGCACCGCAGCGTCTCCTTCAGCGCATGTTAATCCCGCGACACACCTCGCTGTCCCACCCCTTCCCCTCCTCCGTCCCTCCCCGCGAATCAATCTGACGCACCCCGCAAAAAAAACCCGCACCCTTCCCCCGCAAGGCCTCAATCTACCCACCCCCCCTCCTAATCCCTATCCAGAAACCGAACAAGCGAACGCGAAAAGCACCCGCGACAAAAGCGATGCGTTTTAGTTTCCACGCATTTAACACTCATTTTCACCGTTTTTTTATTAATTCCCCCCCCCAACCCCCCCCACCCCCTACCACGGAAAATTCCTTCACTCGCTTCGTCGTGAGTCATTTGTTCATTTTCCTCCGAGATTTTTTGTGTTCTTTTTTAATTTTGTGTTTACTCCGCGCGACGGCGTCGTTGTCGTATTCTCCGGGAGGGGAGGGAGCGAACGCAAACGCCACGGGACGATATAATTCGGGATGAGATGAAAATAAGTGAAAAAAATAACGAACGATGATGACAAAGAAGACGCAATCTTTGGCGCTTTTCTTCGCTCGCGCTCTCTCCCGCGCCGAGGAATCGGGTGCCGTGGAGCGGCTCCCGCGGGAGCGACCGCTTTCCCGCGACCCTGGAAATGAACCGAGGAGGAATCGCTTCCCGCTTCGAATTCGTCGGGAGGCCCACCGGGGACCGGGGGCGGTTGCCGCGCCACAATTGGAAGGATCGTCGCGTCAGGGTTCCAAAATATTGTCCCCCCTCCGTGTTTTTCTAAAACGAGTGACAATGCGATTTTCCAAGCGAAGAGAGAATAGTGGAATTAAGAAATATCAGAGGGCGAAGGAGAACTCATTGCGGGAGAGTGAAGAGCGAATTCCTTTATGTTCTCCGGGAAAAACAGAAGAAACGAAATGTATGACGATATTCAAAGAATGGTTTAAATGCCATTCATGAAGATTGAAACGGTCGAAGCGTCAAAATGGAGCAACAGTCGTTCAATAAACACTCCGTTTCTTTGCAAGTTGGTTGGTATTCCATTTGTTATTTAAGGAGAAGCAATTGCAAGCCACTGCTTTTGTTACGGAAACATGGGTCTCTTATGCCTTTTACCTAGCTATAATGGCACGCGGTCTTCAAAAATCCAATCCTTAGACTAATAGGCAGGACGTAATGCCCCATAGAGATAGGGGAGGGAAGAGGAATAAAGAAGAATAATTTCGGCAACGCAGGTGGTCAATGGGAAGAGAACACATATTCAGTAACTAGTAGTCTAGTTTCGTTTATTGATCATTTAATTTGATGAAATATTAAGGAACATCTACACCCTAGTGAACTATGAAATATATTTTCCGCTTGTGTATTTAAAAGTGAAGTGCCTGCTGGAAAATAATTTCCTTCGTGTCCCTAGATGAAACAAGACACCCATAATTGGAGATATTTGTCTAAATGTTTTATGTACAGGTTTCAAACCCAGAACAGTTATTCAGTACAAATGAATACTGTAGACTAGGTTTTAGGCAAAGTCCTAACGCCAAAGAAAAAACCCATAACCTACCTGCTTTTAGCCGGTAGATTATGGTTTAAAATTTTCAACTAAATAATATATCATGATCAAAGTGCCGAGTATCGTGAACTGTGATCAAAATTCCACCCTCTCTACGTTAATCCGGTCACATGATATACGTCGAAGTCACCTCATAGAAATTTCACCTCCGCGAGCATGGAAGACGAAACATTTAACGTTGCTGAACTATGTCAACAAAACGAGGGAGGACCTTAGACAGCGAAAATTATACACATCTATTAAGAAGAATCTCCCATGCGCATAAATCTACATACTTTTTACGTGCTCTTCTCTGGCACGTTTAGCTTTCTCATCGTGCGCGAAGGCCGAAGGTTTACGTGTCGTCGCCCACCGAGGAATATCGACTCCTCTTTAGAGTTTGGGCGAATCAAAACGGTTACCTTTCTCCCTCCAGTGGCAGGGAGGAATTATCTTCAAGTGGAGGGAGAGGAGAAGGTGAGGTGATTAGGACACTTTCACCAACAGGGCAGGCGGGGGAGGAGAGAGGGAGGGAGGAAAGAATTCATTGATGATGATTGGAAAGTGGAGAGGCTGGTATGAGGGGAATGGAGGAGGAACTGGACTGGGAGGCGAGGGTGGGTCTTTAAAAAGAGACAAATGAGATGTGCTGATTGAGGGAGTGAAGTCTTTATTTGAGATCGTCGCTTCGTAGGAGGAAAAGACGGGGGTCTCAAAGATGGGACGGAATCAAAAGACGAATCGAGGCTTGGGAGATAGGGCTTTAGACAAGGAAAGCAGGAAGAAGAAAGATGTGAAACAGGAAAAGTCAAGGAGAGGTTGAACAGGAAAATGTAGACGCGTTTTGAAGGGAATAAATTCGAGATGAATCCAAAAAGATAAGTTGGGGTGAAACGCGAGCGGTGGAACCTGTAATCTCAAACGGAAGGGAAAACATTTTCATCTCCATCGAGTGAACGAATTGTGCATTTACGATCAAGTGACAGAGGAAAAAGCATTTCCTAGTACTTAGCCCTTAAAATGAGAGGTGACACCATATCAGTCACTTCAGTTGAAGTCTTGAATTTAGCAATTTGAATCAAGTCGAAAAAAAAACATTTCAAAACGATCCATTTTTATTAATAATTGTTTTACGCACGCTGAAGACTGGAGACTATTGAAAATAAAATACCTTAAACGCAATAGTTATCTTAAGGTAAATCCTACATATACCGATTTCAACATTCTTTTATCTTTTCCTTCACCAGCATTCTCATCTCGTCGATCAGGGACAGGAGCACAATCCCGCCCTTCTATCCGATTGCTTCCGTATTTCGGCCGCTTAGCCCTGATCGCAATTCGGACCATTATTATTAAAGCAACGAAGAATAATCATATCATATACCCAAACCTCAAGATAATATTAGCGCTAGAATGAAGCGACGCGTGGCAAAATTCAAGTCAATGACAGAGAATTAAGACGCCTTTCTTCCTTTCGGGCTTAAAAAAAGGATAGCGCTCCTCTTGTGGCACGAAGAGACGCGCTCCTTTGGTCCCTTCCATTCATCCTTTTCATTTTTATTAACCATAAAGAAGCTGGAGAGCATATAAAAGAGGGAAAGACGGGAGCGAAGAAAAGTCTGCGGCCGACTTTGAGGAGAGTTCAAAGAGTTAGGCGTCGACCCGGGCCTTGGAAAAAGATACGGGGCTTAAGGCGATGGATGGCATGGGGGGTGGATTGGGGGGGGGAGGAAGGAGCACGGTGCCCGCGAAGGCCGTAAGGCGAGGTGGAGGCGCTGGGCTCGGGTCGGAGAGGAGTCACACAAACGAAGGTTATGGCAGGGGCGTTGGGGAAGAAGGAACCCTGGCAAGGGAAACAATGAGGAAAGGAGGAAGAGAGGGCGAAGCAGATTGCCCCGGGAACCCTTACGGTAAGCCACTTTCTTCCTCCCCACCTCTTTTTCCTTAAACCACACGCTTCATCATTTTTCAGGTAAACAAAACAAAAGAAGCGGGCGCAAAAAATTGACTGTCGAAATAAAAAGGCCTTCCTCTCCATCTCTCTCCCTTCCACCCTTCATCACCTCTCCCGCCGTCTTCTCCCCTTTTGCTCAGCGTCTTTGTGTGTTTCTTTATTTTCTTCTTTTATTTCTCCACATCCCTGCAGCCCGCACCCCTTCCCGGCATCCCCCCGGCGCGACTAACCCCGTCTCACCTTCGCGATTCTTTTTTTTGTTTATCCCGCTCCCTTTTGTTTCTTCCTCGACGTGGCCGCCCCCACCCCGACAACCCTATTTCTCTCTCCCTGCTTTCGTCCTCTTCGCCAAGAGTTCCTTTGTGCGAACTTCTCTCTCGCTTCCCGACTCCTTTTCCCGCCTCTGGAATGATATCTAACCTTAGGGGAGAGAGAAGAAGTCAGTCTCTTTCTTCTGAGATTTTTTCCATCACGGGCCTTGACGGAAGAATGCTGGGGAAACGGGTGGGAGACTAAGGGGATAAAAACACGCTGAAAAAATATCCAGGTTTTTCAAATCAGCCCTACTCCCGAATCCTGCAACCTTTAAAAAAATATATTTTCTTGGATTACCTTCGAAGGCGACCAGCTATACTGAAAGAAACAGTATGAAGTCATCTTAAAAACTTCGGCTACAAAAACCATTGCCCGCGAATCGACCCATATTTGTTTGTAGAAAACGAATATACATAGTTGATGACAACTAATAGTAAGCAGAGGCTCCAAAAATCTAGCCACCATATGAAGAAATCGGAAATATCTTTAAGGACGAGGATTCTTGGGCGAGTAAGTGTAGCGTATACGAGAAAGAAAGAAAAAAAATACTCCAGAGTCAGAGGGATGCGAGGGAAAAAATAAGGCAAGTTTGTTGAAATCTCATTCTCATCCTCAGAAAAAGAAAATAAAACTCTCTCCCTCTCTCTCGGTGGAGGAAAGAACAATTCACCCCCTCTCGTCTTTCAAGCAGCTAACCTTTATTCAGGAGCCGTTCATTAGTGAGTGCAGGTAATAGGGGGCGCTGTTCTCTCCATCTTTCGGCCTAAGACTTTCTTATTCCCACCACCCCCGCCTAATCTTTCTCGTCCTCGGACTTAAGACTGCGGAATGCCTTTTTGTTTGCCGTGAACGAGAAGGAATATCCCGGAGGGCGACGGGAGAGATCCCACGGGATTAGAGAATGAGTGGGATTCCTTCATCCGCTTCTTAAGGTTTAGATGAAAAGAACGCGTCTCGCAAAGATCAGTGCTCCTTAAGAAGGCATTAGTAGAAGCGCATAGGAGAATACACACACGCCTTTACTTTCAAAAATATAAAAACGATTGAGTATGCAATTCATAAATATATGTATTTCCTCAATTACAGCAATGTAAAATGAAATATTTTTAATTTTGGTGTTTGTAAACTGGAATTCATGGAGGTTTCCAAATTGTTCGAACTTAACATGATAATGGATTTCTTTTATGTGCCAAATTAAATCCATTCTTCCTTTATTTATTATTATTCTTAACTTATCGTTTTTAAAACACATGTGTCAAAACTCAGATGAACCCCCACGCAATGATGATCTATACTGAAGGATACCCTTGATAAGCTTCAAGTCTAATGGAGAGTTATTGTTGAAATAAAACAGAGTAAGAGGAAGAACATCAACTTTGTCATTACCCAGAACGATTGCTGGATCAGTTTATTTGAAATTTGGAAACATTAAAAGCTTCTACATGAAGGAAAGTCATTCTGACCATTCTTTGCTCCTTTTGTTATCCGGAATCGTTACTAATCGGAAAGACATTAGAACCCCTGCCATCTTTTAGATTAACATAGCTGAAAAGAGGCTTCCAAAGGAAACAGCGTAAAAGGAACTTCTTCGATTTATTGGATTCCGTTTCACTGATCGAGGTCACTCTGATGCGAAGGGAAAACTTTGCAAGAGCTTTGTCTCCTGATTGGAAAACCGTCGAGCACTTAAGGCGAGGGAATAACTCAGCACGAAGATGGCAAGGACAAGTAAAGTTTTTCCCGAGCCATATTGGGCGAAATAACAAATGTTTTTTGCTAACGTAAAAATGACATACTAAGACAGTAGTGGCATGAAATTGGATATGATATTATCAAGCTATCTACGTTAACTACACGAAAATCTTTGTGTAACGCGAAGAAGACAGCTAATGAAAGGGGATTCTCGCCTTGAGGTTTTTTACCGTGTGACATGATTAAAACTGGAAATTAGAATTTCAGAAGATTTCAAGCAAACGGCCATACTAATGTAGCGACCCTCTTCTCCACGACAAAATTTATTCAACTTACTTGAAGTGCCAAAGGATTTCCTCTATTGGTAATTTCCGTGTGCCTAATATCCCCATTATCCACAAAAAATTGTAAAAAGTGTTTTTTTAAAGGAAGTAAAGAATGATCTCAAATAAGGGAAACAATTATCGCGAAGTGCAAAATTCTTACCAACCGCGTTGGGTGTCAAATGAATCACAAAGTTTGACGAGAGTAAAACGGTAAATATTTACTATTCGGTCGAAGAATCCGATCGAGGGATACCTATGACATTTTCCGTCGCGTGCGATTTTAATTATTCCCGCGCAACAATACTGCCGGATGAACACACTTCACGGCCGGACGAACACTCGTCGCTTCAAAAAAAAAATAATGGATTGATAGAGAAATGAATGGAAACCTACGCGAACCCATCTTCATCAGCGATTTATGGGATTCTTTGGCGATTTAAAAACACATCCGTGATCCGGCAGGTTCTTCCGCCTAGGCACTCGCGTCCGTCGTTATACAGCGACGACTACAGGCACCACGACCACGCGATCCGATGGTGCATCACCCGACACCGCGTAACGTACGCGAACCACACCCCCTCCCCCGAGCCCCGATGCACCCTTTCAACGCCTACTCTCACCCCCTTCCACCGCGCGAGCAGAAAAAGGGAGTTTCGCGGGGACGCATGGGAGGGATGAGGCGGAGTAGGGAGGCAGGGTTTGGGGGAAGGAGGGCATGGGGGTGGGGAGGGGAAGGAGCCTAGCAGTGGCAAAAGGGTTCGAGTGGGAATTCAGTGTGATTGGTCCGCCTTCCTTCTCTCTCTCTATCACCCTCTCTCTCTCTCTCTCTCTCTCTCTCTCCTCTTCATCTGCATGCGGGGGTGGTTTCGGCGGTCCACGAGCGCCATCGTGTGTATGTGCTTGTGGTTGTGAGTGAGAAGGGGGTTGAGAGGAGACACCACCCTTGAGGGGGTGGGGGGTTAACTCACTCAGAAAGATTTTCTGGAGCAGAAGAACAAGGGGATGGAGAGTCTGAGAGCCGCCTCATCATCGCTCCCGTCTCAGTTGGCAAGGTTCGCAGTCTTGCACCAGAATTCTAAATGGGGAGAAGGGGGTGGCTTCGGGTGCGGCTTTGCTGCACTTGCCCTCTTGGTTGCGGGGAAAAGGTTGTGGGGTGAGCGGGGGTCCTGCAGCGATTAGTTTGAAAATAACAGGAATTGGACGAGTCTAAAATTTAGTACGGTGTTGACAATTATCATCGCGAAATCGTTATTAATTGTAATTATCGTTTTCAGGCAAATGGATATGTATTTACTGCTCATACGTATTATCTTGAATGTAAACAATACATTACATGATTGAAATGATTAAGATTTTCCCCATGAACTATAAACTGTAAAGTAAGGCAGAGAAATATATGGTTTGCACTTAATGGCGCGGGTGAATAAACGTTAAAAATTGGAAAATAAATTTATAAAGACGAAAATTTCATCACCGATAAGAGCAGTAATAAAAACTTATGTAAGTTGGAGACTGAAATAAACTTTCATAAAACTAATAAATTCTACTGAGTACTGTGGAATATGTTGAATTGCTGATGAATATTCGATTCAGGATATACAAGAACAAAAGCAAATTCGAAATACGAAAAGACAAATTACGAGAAAATAGAACCTGCTTACAATGAAATTACGAGACCACTCAAACCAATGGAGTGGACTTGGCTTACGCGATACCCATCTAGAAACTTCGTCCAAAGTTTTGATAGTTCAATGTGCACTGGTAAAGTACACCGCGTGATCCAACTAGGAGTGCGATTTGCCCGAACGAAACACAATTGTAGTAAATCAAATGCTCTGCCAAAAGTGAACACCGTAATTCATATTTACTGCGCAGAGTTTTGGCCCTGCTATACTGAGAGAACTCAAATGACCCAAGGAGCAGATATACGGAAGAAAAGTTGCAGTCACTGCATTCGCCAAAGGTTATAAAAACAAGCGCCCGTTCTGAAGCCGCCGTTGTGTTTGCTCGAGGTATTAACTTTTTAAGTCTCAAGAAATATTTTGGCCCAAAATTACCTTTTTCCTCAGTGCGCAAGCCTGGGAGTTTTTTAACGACTCGCATAAGCAATTGTTACACTCATGTATTCTTTTATTACCATAGGCAGATCTTTATTTGCAGCTCATTTAATCTCAGGTCTTTTCGGAATTATTAAATGAAGGATCCACAAAGGCGGGAAATCTAAAGTGAAAACCTCAGTAAATTATGTTGCAAAGCGAGTTAAAACTTTACAAAATGCATCAATTTCGAGTTCAACCTACGTTGCAGCGGGACACAATGAATACACTCTCAGTGCCTGTTATGTGGCGCTCTGCTAGCTTCGAGGGTTTGGACAGTTATGAGAGAATTTTTCTGAAAAGACGAAAAGTAATTCCGGGAGCTAAGTTACAATCATCAGAGCTAGAAACACAAAATGACCAGCTCTGAAATATGATTTAATTTTCTTTGGCGCTTCAAAAACACGAGAATGGAAATTTTAATGAGGAGAATAACATCATATTTGAAAGGGGAAAATTTTAATAAGAAACAAGAATAAATTAACGACCATATATAATGACCCCGGGCATGATCACGTATTTATTTTAGCTTTCCACAAAAATCTTTGCAATCCGCTTCATTAGTTAAATATAAATCAGACCTCGGGTGATTTACGTCGAGTTAGAGGAGCAACTTTTTAATGCGAAAAGTTCTTGGAGAAACCAGAGCCAAATTTGCTAGGTGGACTACTGAAGGTATAAATTCCCGTCTTAGTACTTTAAGTAGAAGTAAAACTTAGAACTTTAAGTAGTAGTAGGAAAAAGCATTTACAACTTACCTGGACATTTGAAATGATCTAAGATTAATCAATATCGCCTGATTCGAGTTCTCTCCTGTAAATAGACACAATTACTCATCTGGCAATTATGTCCCTCAGAAATATATTAGCGGACGGTGTTTAGGATATGGAGACAATTCTTGCACGAAATTACATCGAAAAATGAAAACCAAACTATCTAACTATTTGACTATCTGATACGCCCTTGCATTATGCAAATGCTTGAGGACATCCCTTTCCGATTAAGGCAGGGAAAAGTCTCCTCAAATCAGATAACCTTAACCGAAAACCGCATATAAGCTGAGAGGTACTGGATTAACCGAAACAAACGAGCCGTAATCTCTTTTTTTTCACGTATTTAAGGAGCACGGAAAGTCTTTTGAACTTTCTGTCTCTTTCTCCCTCGATTAATCGAGCGTCAAAAAAGCCCTCAGTCATTGCGGTAAGTTTTCCAACAAGATTGGATAGATCGAGAGAACGCGATCGAAAACGAGAAGGAAAGGGGCGGGAGGGGGCGGAGGAGAAACCGACAACTCGTGACGCAAAAAGGCTCGCTTCACGCTCGGATCTCGGGGATGCAAAACAATCGCGGATGATGGAAAAAGGCCGTCGTGACGGCTCGAATACAAACACACATAAAAAAAAGTGTTTGGGGCCACGGCGGAAGCCTTGGGGGACTCGCGGACGAGGGAGGGGCGCGGGAGGGGGGCTAGGGAGGCGGCGCTGGGGATGATGGGCTCGGAGGGAGATTTTCAGGGGGGTGAAGGGGGGGGAGCGGATCGCATATCTCCCGTGACGACGTGCCATTACGCGCATGTACGGCGATGCCGCATACACGCAGTGCCTGTACCAGTAGTACCTACCCCGCACATATCTGCGGCTGGCCTCAGGGGACGGGGAAGCGACCCGCCTGTAGGGGCCGAGGTTCTTGTGGGGGCGGGAGACGAAGGGTGGCCTCAACCGGGAGCACACGAAGCGGTCCCGGGACGGTATTTATTTTTTTGTGTCAAAGATTTGGTTGGAAAGGGGGGGGGGAGGGGAGTGAACCGCCGGATAGTTTCGTTTCTCCCTTTCTGCCGTTCCCGATATGCGAAATACGCAGAAAAAATCAAATTCGACGGTGCTTTTGGACTCGTACTTTTTCCACAATATTTCTTTGTTTCCGCCAACTCCAAAGGTGGACGTCTCGGATGACTTCTGCAAATATTGGACAAAGGAACGTCGATCGAAGAGGAAAACGGATCGCCGAAGGTTCTTTCCGCGCGGTTGACAATCTGAGAGCAACTAATTCGTATAGCACAGAAGAACTAAAAACGCCACACATATGCCGTGGGTATCACTGCTTAACAAAGTTAACCGTCACTTGGAGCCAGGAGTTCAACGGATTGAGCGCCAACGGAACAATTCCTCTGGTCTCGCACTGCCGTCGTACCTGTTCCGAAACTTCGTATTTAGATCACGTGCACGGGAGCACAACGTCGACTGTATTTTACTAAACGGAGAACTATCTAATCTAAAATAATTGTGAAAACATTTAATAAGAAAACAAATCCATTATTACTATTGATTATTGGAGAAATAAATTTGATTAAGCGTGGAAAAATAAATAAAGAATGCTCCTCCGCCATTTGTACGAAGAAAATTTCACTCACGATTGCCGAAAATGTCGGTTTTTGTCGGAATTGTCAACTGTCGGTTTTTTCTTAAAAAAGTACACCTGGATTGATTGGAATTTGATGCTCTGATTGAAAATGAACTAGAATATAACTGAATTTGAATATATGTGATATACAAATTATTTTTGTTAACTTCCGATACAAAATAAAATAATAAATTTTGATGATACTTTACAGTATTTCTCGTCAGAGGAAATGTGGAAGGAGAAAAAATGACGATACTTTTCCGAAGACGGAATGAGATCCATGAAATAAAAATAATAGGGAATTGGCAAAAAACTAATTACATCAATTCCTGGATTCGAAGGATTAATTCCTGCCCATTCGATGCATAATTCCAGCGCAGAAATCCTTTGAAGGACTCACCAACCGAGGGGGTTTCGGGGAAGCGCCGGAAAGTCGGAACTTCGAGGAAATCGAGCCAGGTTCAGGCATTAACGCGGGAGAAATAAGAAGACATTTCCTCGTAATCCGGAAGCTATAATAATAGGAAGATCTCACGGCTACGTGGCTCGGGGGGAGGAGGGGGATGGGGTGGGTGGAGTTATTAAGGAGCGGGAAAAGGAATTGAAAGGAGCCGTGAGGGAAGAAAGTTGAAGGGGACGTGAGATATTGGAACATGGGCACGGGGAGGGGGAAGAAGGGGGGGAGTTCGTTGGGGCTCGGGCGAGAAAAGGGGGAAAGTAGTGGAGGGAGGCCTGCGAGCAAGGAGAGCACCCAGGGGGAAGGGCCGGGATATATAGTGGTGAAGGGAAAAAAAACAGAAGTTTTCGGGTACACCACCAGTGATAAAAAAATTCGATCGCCTCAAGAAATTTAAATCGGCGCTCATCAGCGCTACCAGGAGGGTTTGGGACGGAGGAGTGGTGAGAAGGCACCCCCCCTCCCTCACCCCTCCCCTTACCCTTGGATCACTCTCCCTCACTCTCATTAAAAGGCTTTCGCACTGAGAGACAGGGAAGGGAGGGGGCGTAGGGGAAAGGGTTAAGAGGGGACGGTTAAAGTAGGATGTGAAGAGGATTGAGCCGGGGGAGGGAGGAGGGGAAGGGATGCTGGGCGGCGGGGATGGAGGAGACCTGGGAGGAAGGGGTCTCCGCCAAACGCTGCTGTTTTGTGACGCTTAATAGAAATGGATGTTATATTTTTGGCATTGCCCGTGTGAAACGGGAGCAGACACCAGTGTCCATAATATCTAAGGGATACCACAGCTAAATATCATTATTTGATTGAACAATATAAACATTTGTCAGTGATGTGATTTCCGTGAAAAACATCTATCGATTCCTCAATGAAAAATCTCGATTTAAATTCACAATTCACCAAGGTAATTGACAAGCATTGGCCAATCATTTTCCAGGGTAGCCTACATTTAGTAAGGTGATTGTTTTTAAACTCTTCTGGCAACAAAGGATCAATAGTCACAGTGTAACTTTAATTCTAATTATTTCGAAGAAATATATTAATTGATATTAAAAGAAAAGCAGCGATAAAGCAGCCATTGATATTGCAAGAGCTGGTCCACAGTGAAATATTTTTTCATTAATCTAGTATTCAGAAGGAATAAAAGCAAATATGCCTCCGGGAACTTAATTATCACTCAAGATGACAAAAATTGACTCCGAGTTCCTTATTACATTGAACAGGCATAGAATCTCTCCTTTAGGCAGAAGTCGAGGGCACATGTTCTTAATACCACTCATTTCAAATTAACTTAAAAATAACTTCCGATAACACATTTTTCTTTCCAAACATCGAAAGCAATCGTACTCATTGATGAACAACTTACCTTGTTGGCCAGCTTACACACGAAAAATATCGATCGTTGATATTCGACAACTTATTTGATCCTCATATTCGTGAGGGATAAAAATGTCCACCCCCACAAAGACAAAGCTGAACCAATTTGCACCAGACCGATCCAAGCAATCCCCCCGCCCCCAACTCCGATCAAACAAAGCACTATCTTACCGCGTCATCACGCGTTCGGTCCCGTGCACCTACACCCCCGTCTTAACTCCCCATCCCTCCACTCAAAAACCTCCGGCCTTACTTATCCTCCCAACTCTTCACCCCTTCCGAGGAGAGCGCGCGTGGAAATAAAGAATGCCCTTTCCCTTTGTCTGTCTCATCATTCACGCCGATAGCGTCCGAAGGGAGATGCGCTCCATCAGAGCTCCCTCAGGGCTATTCCATCGCGCCGAGGGGTCGAAAATGACGTCATATCCGTGGTTGATTCTTAAGGGAGTGGGAAGGAGACGATCTGGGGGTGTGTTAACGCTTGCTCCCTGAGAGATAGGATGAGATGAATGAAGAAACGGGGGAAGGGAAGGATTGCGGGTGTAGCAGCTGACGACCACCGACTTGGAGCAGGCCGAAAAGGAAGAGCGGTAGTGTACTAACCGTTCGGAAGGGATACAACGAAGGTATGAGGAAAACCTGAGCGTCCATCGAAAAATGTCTCCGATTGTAATTTTCCGGCGATTTCGTCGTCAAATTTCACTCGTCGTGGCGCTCGCCTTCAGCAGGAGCTCAATGTTTATGGCGGAAATACGAGGAAAATGGAGCTATTTCACTCGAAAGCAGTCTATCTTTCCGATAAATATCTTATCGATCCTTACATTTGATACATGATGGGAACTCAAAGCGGATCTGTCGACCTGTTACCTTAATGTCTTTATGTGCTTCCATGCTTGCTTCGTTTAATTCGGAAATGAATTCTGGGTAATTAGTTGAGAATATCAAAACTCAGATAAAAATAACAATGACACTGAACAAAACTCTCTAAAAAATATATTGACCAATCAGCCACCGGACACTTATCTTTAAAATGAATGATGATAATATGGAAATTTTGGATCACCTTTGTGGAAATGTATCCGGGTTCTATTAAATTGATTCTAATTCCATGTACTAATTGTGTTTCCTCAAGCGGAGACTAAAATGTGCACATAAAATGGTGATGGATGTCGTCTCTCTTTAACGTCATTCAATGAATGGCTTATCAATTGAAACCGTAATGTCTTTTCCTCAGAACCTATAGCTCCCGACCCTCTGAGATATTTCAGGATATATATTAAAGCGCCTCAACGGGACATCTCGAATTTCAAAGCAGCTTGAGATAAAATCTAAAAACATCCATCTTTCAACGCCTTTCGCTTCCTAGCCTGTTCCAAGTTCGCTTAAAAAAACCATCTCACCCTGAACTCTCGGCGGACTTTCACATCTCCAAAGCTCCAGCGTTTTAACCCCTTGATGAACACGAAGGAAGGAATATTTCACAAATTGCTCAGTCTAGGTGCAAGAACTG
Organism: Hetaerina americana; assembly: GCF_022747635.1. Taxonomy (NCBI): domain Eukaryota; kingdom Metazoa; phylum Arthropoda; class Insecta; order Odonata; family Calopterygidae; genus Hetaerina; species Hetaerina americana. Next base: position 69,822,620 of record NW_027287538.1, on the reverse strand, counting down.
CAATTTACGCTTTGGGTAACATGCGCACCTAGGTTATTTATAAATTGTGCATTCCCGTTGGCATGGCGAACATGTTTGCTTGGGTCATGCACTCGAGAAAGCAGCCTCGTACACTAATGGGGTCATAGGCTAAATCCTTTCCCAGAAATCACCGCGTGCACGAGGCAAACGATGCTCAGTGACCATTAGCGGTAGGGTCGGCCACGTACCGGAAAGAACCCAAAGCCTCAGGGAAAGTTTTCGCAAGGAATATTTTTTTTAAGGAATCAAAATATCCCGCCATGCAAAACAAGCTTGACCCATTAAAAAAATAAAAATAAAAGAGAAACGGGTACTCGAAGAGCTGACGTATGCTTTTGCCCAAGCCATGCGTTAATTTGCAAGGGCTGGAAGAAGTTCTGATTAATTACGAAATCTCAAGATTAGGTCTGAAATTCATACCCTACTGGAGGATATTCCCGACAATTTTCAATTTATTTTTGCAACAACATAAATGGCGTATTTCTAAAAATTCCATCGCAAGAGAGAATTACATTGAAACAAAATTAGAAGACATCAGTAAATTTTTAACTTGAACATCGGTAAAAATTGAGTAAGATTTAATAAATTCGTTCTTGTCCATCTGAGGGGAAGAACTGGTTTCTGAATAATCACTTTTACAGGATTAAATTAATAAATAATTTTTGAATGCTTACCGGAAGTTGGAGAACCACTTGACGAGCTGTGCCGTGTTGTTCTTGTTGAACTTAATGTCTGGGAAGTACATCTTCAGCACCGCAGAACTGGGATACCGTACCCAGAAGAACATCAGCTTAGCTTTCCTCAAATGCATCGGCGTCAATGTTGACGAGTAAGCTTCAGTTAAGGCAAACAAGGAATTACTTCACAAAAATAGCATAAGAAATTTTCACATTTACAATTATAGAGGATCAAATGATCAATGATCTAAAGACATCTTATGATATAAAACAACTATAAAAAATTTGTGGATCCAATGAAATCACCACAGCATTGATATATATATATATATATATATATATATATATATATATATATATATATATATATATATATATATATATATATATATGGTGAGTGAACATTTAAAAAAAATGGAATGTGAGCATAATATTATTCAAGCAACAAACCAATCGATGAAAAACCCAATGTGAGTAAATGAAAGCGTTTACATGCACACGTTAAAAAAAATCTTGGCAAGAAATAAGTCAAAGCCACAGGAATATGTAAAAATGTCGGAATTCAAATTTGTTTTCAGGGAATAATGCGCGCTTTAATAATTTAACTGTCCATTTGTATGCACAGGAGCAACTCATACGTATTCTCTATGGAATATAGGTGTCCCAATGATCCATTCTTGCCTTTTAATTGGTCTACTCAAAATGTCAAATCAACAGGGTTAGAGCAATACCATCCAAGAATTGGAACTGGATACAGCGACCTTTAGACACAAAAGCGGACGCATTTCACATCAGACAACTCAGGGTGACCTTCAGAAGTTCATTGGCTGCACGGTTTAATATTTTTACTTAACACTTAATGCACTTGTACATATGACATGAATATCTTGGCAAAGATTTACGTATTAAATAAAAAAATGAAGGTGCATCTGATAGTCAAACACATTGAAACATCTTAGTTTATCCCTAAGACACTTTTTTGATATGAAATGCTATTTTCTCCGAGATTTTAATTTTAATTTATTTTTCTCCGAGATTTAATGTCTCAGAACTACTAACTAACGGATGCTTCCGATTAAATTGAAACTTGAACTCTCAAGGGCTCTCCAAACGCTTGCTCGTTCCTTTCCGCAGCTCACCTTATGCGAAATCAACCCCGGTTGACCCCACAAGATGACTTACAAATACATAGGAAACACCGAGCGTTTCACGTATTACGCACGGATCCTTGGGGTTGAGGCAGGAATAAAAAGAGGGAGATACGTTGGGAGGAATACAAAAAAAAGACAATCCTCCGAGGTAGTCCGATTCCTCGCCGACCCCCGACACATTCTCAATTCTCACCCCATACAGAAGCAAACCCCATCCTTCAGGGTGAGGAAACAGAGCCCACAACTCAACCACCCTCCCACCTACCGCCACGCCCACCCCCGCAGAAATGTCCCCTTTTCCTGCGACCGGTCGTCGGCTTCCCCACCCTCCCTCCTCGAACGATCCCCACTCCTTCTGATAACTCTATATACACATCTCCTCGTCTCAGGGCGTAAGTAGTAGTAGTAAGGATTCATCAAAAATCCTCCTCCCACCTATCTGGCTTGAGTTCGCCTCGTCTCCCCCAGTAGACGGGCGTTTACAATGCAAAAAAAATCAGAAAGGAAACCAACGCAAGTAAGATTATCAACTGCGACGCTATCGTAGGATAAGGCCACGTGATTATTAAAAAAAAAGAAAATAATTCGTGGGAAGGGATGGGGTGGGGGTTCATGTGTGTGGGGCAGAGAGAGAGAGAGAGAATGAGAAGGGATTGGACACTCGTATGGAACTATTCCGGATGCGGTAGGTGGAAGACGGTAAGGACTTGGGGTTTGGGGGAAGAACACTTTTCCCTTGCGGTACGCTTCACCCTTGTCCCCCTCCGCAATTTTGATAAGGCTTCCATTTCGAAGTCCCTGAGGCTGTGGCTTTTGCGGAGGAAAGGAAATGGAATGTAATGAGAGGTTAGCTGCAAAGAAGCAGTACGCGGGGGAGGAGATTCGAAGATTGGATAAGACTTTCCTGTATCGGAGAGGGTAAAGAAGTAAACGGTGCCCTTAAACAACTCGGTGGTGGTGTCATCGAAATACGTGAAATTCTCATGGATTTGAAATTGAAAACGGTTAGGATGTTTCGTTGCAGTCCGTGGGAACATTGCTTTTATCGACATTTTCAAAAATATTAAAACATTTTTAGTGATTCAAGTCGAATATTTGAAGCGTTCAACCATTTTTTTTTCATATTTTTTTCTAAATATAAATCGTAAAAAAAAACTCCAAATCTTGAAAGAAAATAAACACACTTCACAGTTTAACTGAGAATATATTTTTGAAACGGCAATATTTTCCCATTATTCAAAAGAAGACCGCCTTTGAAATGGATGAATCGTTCATTGTCGAATATTGCTTTCGTCTGCCCGTAAGGTCTTTTCACGTAAGCGTTCTAAGGATAGCAGAAAAAACGGAAACCTATTCTTATGTAACCCATCCCACTTCTGTGCCATCCATTGACTCTCGTAGACGGGAGATGACAGAGATAAGTGCAGTACAGCGAATAATCCAATTTGTCGAACAAACAAAACCAAAAATGCTGAGGAACATCAAGAAGTCTTCCATCCTCCTTCAAGCAGTGGGAATTGGATCAACGTGAAAATACTCCATGAAGGATCTCCCGAGACGAATGATGTCCAAGTGCTTTACCCTCCAGGCATTAGGAAATAAACATAATAATAAGTTTTTACTTTGCACTGGCTTCATCCTATTTGTCCTAAGTTTTACTCTTCATGCTAAAATGAAAACAAACTGCGTAACGGAGGAGGCTAATTCGGGGCGCTAAATTATGTAATTTACTTTCTGATAGGCATAAAGTCGACCGTAAAATTATGAATTCACATCAAATTACGCGGCTGCAGTGTATGAAATAAAGCCCGACATCGTATGAAGTAAATTATGATAGCTTAATTGACCAAAGCGCAAGGTTTTTACACTCTGAAATTGTTGCCTAGAAAATTATGATCTTGGGCATTCGAACGTCAAAGCTTTATTTCATGGTGACCTCCCATTAAATTGAAACTGAGGGTAATCATAAAAGGCTTTGCAACAGCGAACTGAGATTCGAAAGAGAATTCTGTATATTCGTCATTTATTGCATGTTGGATGCCTTTCTATATCGATTGTCTCACGAGCAAATTCATCTCAAGACCTATTCTTTTGTTTCTAACTCCTCACGACAAGTCATTTCTCTCTTCTGCCTCCACGCCCTCCAACACCACATAAATATATCACCCTCCTCTCCTTCAGCTGCTCGAATCCACTTAGGCGAGGCCAAAGCAAACAAACACCTAGTCCTCAAAGGAAGCCACAGAAGTGACTCTGCTTCCGTGATCGGTTAAAAAGGTGGTCGAGCAGGGACAGGAGAAGGAAGGCGAGCGTGAGCGAGGGAAAGAGATGGGAAAAGAGGTGGGGGCGTATAATAAAACCTTAAGCGGATGGCATAGCCGTAGATTCAATTCCAGTCGTCGTCGAAAGAGCCCATTGTCGATGAGACAGGCAGCAAACAAAACGGAAAGCAGACCAATTGGATCAACGGTGGTAATTTCACTGGGACCCACAGAGGAAAAAAGCAGCTTCATCGCAGTCTAATTCTCCCTCTTTCTCTCTGGAATAACTCCTTCAAGGAGGGGCAATTTTCCGATTAGCTATTCCGCTAGAGAATCGATATCAGAAGGTGGAGTCGCAGCTCCACTATTATCGAATAGAGTTAGTAATTCGTCTGCCCATTTTCACCGCGTACCACCTTAGTTCTACTTGTATCGGGACTCAAACCCCCGGACTTAAACTGACGTGAAAAATATCTCTGCAATGGGAATTTTGAAAAGTATTTGGGAGAAAACTTTGTATATTCGCCAGAGTCAACCAAGGAGCATTTTATGAACTTGTTGATTGCACTCAAAACCTCAAAATTCTACGTTCTTTATCATAAGATGAACTTTGCACATACTAGACAGTTGAAGTCTATTTATGCAACTAGAAATTAAAATACCCACTATTTCAAAATCCCTTCTTTTGATATCACTAGTCACCAAAATAACCAAACAAAACTACGGGCTGATAAAATGTTATCTACTGAAGGGGAAAGAGAGCATAAAGGAAAAAAGTGAAAATATTTCTTCGAAATAAATAAATTAAATGACCCACGAAACCAGCCGCAGAATACAATTCCACTAAGTTGGGTTATTTCTTGATTCCTAAAGTTCGAAAGTAATTTCCTCCGATATCACAAAAAAACTAGTTTCCCATAATACAACATCTTATGATTAACCGCTCCCTTCGATCGCAATATATAGGAAGGGAAAAAATAAGTGAGAATGGCAAAGAAAAGAAAGAAAAGGGAGGCATGATTTTTTTACTCCATCGATCTCCCTTGGCCTCGTCCTTAAATTAATAATGCGTCACTAAACGAGTCATACGGCCCAAAGGATGCAATCAACTTCTCACACCAGTCCATTTTTGTACGCTCCACCCCCACTACCCGCGCACTCCACCTTCAACGAAAGAACTCGTTGTGCCTCACGAATCACCCCCCCCCCCCCTGTCCCCCCCTGTCCTCTACCCCGTCGCCCCCCCTCCCCAACTACCTCCTCATCCTCCTCCCCCTGATCTTCGGGATCGACTCACGACTCCCCCACTTCTCCAAAGTCTCATCCCCAACCCCCCTTTTCCGCCCCTACAACTGCCGCCCCTTTTCAGCCCTAGGGCCCTCTCAAGTCCTTACGCACTCGTGCAGCCCGTACTACTAACCTCTGCATATCCCGCTCACCATCACCTCCGATTCACAGCACCGCCCCTGTCTCTCGCTCACTCCCTTCGTTAGACTAAGCCTCCCCTTCCGCCTGCTCTCTTCTCCTATTGCAACGGAAGACATCACGCGGACTTCACTACTCTCGCCCGAATACAGCAGCCCTGTTTTGTTTAACCCACGGAGAGCCGCGATTTTAAATGGTTTGAAAAAAAGCTGCAAGGACGGTTAAGCTTTCAGGAAATTCGCGAAACGGAGTGGGTCTCTGAAACACCTGAAAATGTATTTATTTTTTCAATTTTGTCCAATCCGAAAGGGAATGGCGTGAAGTGTACGAAGGCCGCTCGTGGGGCTCACGAATCCAAATAAGGGGGAGAGGAAGACGGCAAATATCAGTTTCATTAGAATTCTGTTAGGATGCTACATTTCTGAAATTCACTCAGCCTTATAACACAATCTTCATTGGCCATCGAAGATCGTAATTAAAACGAGCTTCGTAAATTAAGATAAACAAATGAAACGACCATGTCACCGGACATAAATAGAGAAATTCCCATCCAACTCCTAAGCATGCAGACACCACTGGTGTTATTAGTCGTTCAATGGTATCATGAAACGTAAGGCGTTAACAGAATCGTCACTAAGTGCCTTTTGCCACTCAATGAAGATTTACAAACTTCCGTACCAATTTCTCCCTAACATCATTTCCATTTATCGTTGACTCTAGTCCTATAACATTGACATCGTGACAAAATCCATTCCTTTCATTCTCCTTTGAAATTTCTCCCTCCACGTCAGCGCTAGCAAACCGTTATGAAAGAACTACCGCGCAAACCAAAGGAATATCTGTCTTCTCACCCCTAGTCTCTTTCTTCCCTCACTCCTAACTTCCCTTACCTCATCATCACGATTCAGTGATGTGCCCTCCAATGAAGCGAATATCGACAGAAAGGCCGTGATTCGTGCGGAGAGCAGAACTTGGAGGGGGGTGGATTGGAGAGAACAGGGAGGGGTGGCGTGGAAGGTATTGAGACGTAGTGGGGGAGTGTGGGGAGGGGCGTGGGGGAGGGGTATTTTCCAGTGAACCACCCCGACTAACCCCAACCGAAAACCATCTAACCCCTCCCCTCCTTTCCCCGTCCCCTCGGGGGAAGCCGTCACCCCTTCCCCCCTTAAAAAATACACACTCCCCGTCTCCAAATACTTCCTACGCCACACTCCTTTCTTTTGTCATCGGGATGAAAAAATTGTCCCCTTCTCACTCTCCTTTCCCGTTTGCATTTTATAACGCGCTCCCGAAATCTCTCCACCCCCTCAAACATACAAAAACCCACCCTTCCCCTCTCTCCAAACCTTAGAAATCATTATCGCAAATCATTCGCTTTCGATCACGCTATCATTAACTCCACGAGGCCTCCTCCTTCAATCCCCTTTAATGCTCCTCACTCCGGTAACTAGATGGCCACGTCAAGCAGTTCCGCTCCATGTGCGACAGTAATCACCAATAAAACAATAACATTAATTTGTTTTCTCTCCCTTCCTCAAGCAAAAACCACTTTTACTCCCCTAAACATTTGGACGAAGTGTGGTGAGGCAAGTTGCAAGTTTATCGACCGCAAAAGTAAATTATTTGGGTTGGTGTATTCTCTGATTGTAAATCTACCCAGTAAATTAGAGTAATTCCAAGTCTCTGCGTCAGGTAACACTAAACAAATGCAGAGCTTGCTCGCATTTCAAATCTCAGGAATTACGACAAAAACATACTGCAGCATTATAATTACTGTCGTCGCAATGGCTGAATAACCTGATAATATAAAGATTACTTAGGGTACGCTTTCTAATATGTTTGATATTTTCTACGAACTTTAACCATAGCCATAAAGAAAGAATGCCAACATATTAGAAAAATTACCCAAAGGTAGTTAATGTTGTTATTATCTTCTATACAAATACTTTTCAATGGATAGACATACTTCGCATGATAATAGGTTTCATAACATTCAACCATCATCTACGTACATTTATACATCACAATAAGTTTTCTTTCCAGAAGAAGTAAAATAATTACTAAGATGACTTCCAAGTTTATCCAATGAATTAGAGTCGTGCTTAAGTTACTTTGAATGCTGGGCGAGTTTTAAGGGGAATTGTGAGTAAGCGCAGAGATTGAGGCGGAGTGAAAGTGTGATTCCGAGGGAAGGCAGGGCAGGAACCTTTGCGAGTAAAAATTGAGGAGGAAATATGTCCACCAAGTAGTAGATAATCCAGACATGAAGATTTCACGACCGCCGCTAGCCTCAATTATACACACCCCTTCACGGCCCCACCCCATCTTATAAGTGATGTGGGCTCACTTTCCATCCTCTCCCTCCAACCCCCTTTCCGCTCCTCCCCCCTCCCCCAACCTCCAAGTCACTCTCCATCTCCCTCCCCATCTTCCTTCCTCGCATTACCTCCCCCATCTTCTTCCAACCCCCTCAATCAGATCCCTGGGGACCGTGCAGGGGAGACACCCTTTACAAACCGGCCTCTCCTAACTTGCTAACCCCTTCGATCTCTCAGAGACTACACTCCGCTTATCTACATCCTCCAATCCTTCCAGGGGATGGGGGGGGGGAAGAGGCAGAAGGGAAGGAATTAATAAGAAAAGAAAAAAATGTACATCACGGCCTAAGCGACGAGAGGAAGAAATAAATGACTGTCAAAACTCGTGTCGACTCGCGACCGCTCCATATGAAGAAGGAAAGTATTGGGATGACAAATATTGGACTGCCAAAGCAACGCCTTCGCTTTTCCGCGAGTAATATGTGTTACCACAAGACAAAAGATCCCTCAAACCGACTGCTCCCCTCCCCCGCGCAAATCCTCCAATGAACAAACAAAGCAGAGGTTATGAAATTCGAATCGTGAGATGAAAGTTGCAGACAAGGATAATCTTAAAAGACAATTCCTCAACAACTTAATCGAAAAAATCTTCCATTGGGCTTTGAACATATGAAATGAGTTTACATTACTCTGCAAAAAAATATGGCGTTTGAAAATATATCTATTCCTATTAAAACCACAGATTTAGACAGAATAACCGTGAGATTAAAAAACCAGTACTTCAGGAAATCTATGATAGAACAACTATTTGAAAAAAAAGCAATCAAATTTGCAATCAAATAAAAATAACTAAAAAGGAATCACTCTATAGTAATGGTTAAAGAATGGGTAATCAAATAAAAAAAGAGGAGTGCAATGTTAACGTAAAAACGTTAAATTTTTAGGTTTCGTAAAAAAGAGACATGCAAACCATAATTTACTGATAGGATGAAATGAGAAAGTTGCAAATGGTAAAACAGCTAAAAAAAGAAAAGTTTAAGACGGAAAAAAATAAAATAAAATTTGGCAACCATATCAAATTTATACTCCGGAATGAGGAATTTAATGTAAAGTGAAAAATGGGAAGACGGCGAAAAAGGAAATTTGCAAAGATGATTCCGAAAATAAGCAGAAAAGGATATAGTGGGCGTAATGCCGTCGTATGGACCATCACCGGAGTTGCAGTCCGACACACGGTCCACGCTGTCGTTACCCGCCGACGCACCGATGCTGGTGCGGAGGTGTACGTAGTCGGGCGATCCGTGGGCGGCCAACAGGGCCGGGTGCAGCATGGAAGGCGGGTGCGGGGGGATGGGGCTGTCCGCATCCCTCGGCGGCCTCTCAGGAGGACTCCCCGTCGAGTGCATGGGACCGGAGCTCCCGGCCGCTCCTCCAACAGGCGCCGAACCGCTCCCGCCGTAGAAGGGCGAGTATGGGGAGAACACCTGCGACTCGTGCAGACCGGGGTTGGGGATGGCCACGGAAGTGGGCAGTGATACCGGGAGGATGGGCGGGGGCGGCGGGTGGTAAGGTCTCGGCGACGGCGACTCGCTCATCGAACCTCCCATCCCGCTCGGCACCCCACCAGAAAGCGGCCCACCCACCACTGATGGCCCTACCGGGTTCGGCCCCGCCACGCTCACAGGAGGCATCCCGGAGACGGGCATGGCGGAGCCGTTGGCGCCCGCGGACGCCAGCAGACTCGCGTACTTGCTCTCCAGAAGGTTGCTTGGAACGCCAGAGGAGCTGACGGTAGTGGGAACGACGCTGGTGGGCGTGCTGCAGACTTCCCCGCCGTTAGTCATGGCGCCTCCGGGCGGTGCCGAACTCCTGGAGGGGCTCTCCTGGGAAAGGATTCTGCTCACTGTCCTCGGGGTTATCCTGGTGTCCGTGACCTTATGCCTCTTCTTTTTCGGCGTCACCACTAGGCTGAGGGCTTCGTTCTGCTCCGGAGCACCTCCTTCCCGGGGTACTCCGGGGACGCTCCCGGTGCTTGCTCCGGTGGGCGTCACAGCTCCGGTGCTCCCAGAGCCGCCGACGCTCCCTGCGCTTTCCCTTCCACCGGCACCGCTCCCGGGAGCGGCGGAACTACCCTCGGGGATGCAGTATGGATTCGGCTGCGGAGGCTGCGCCATTCCGCTTAGAGCGTAGAGCGCGGAGGCCGATGTGGTGGTGGGCACGGTGCAGACGGGTGGCTTGGGGGGAGGAAACATAGAGGCCACGCTAGTGGGGGGTCTCAGGTGCTGCATTCCCATCGGGTTCATCGCCTCTTGGCCGTGCATGGAGTTTGTCATGCCCATTGGGTAGGCCGTGCCGTTGACTCGCGGTGCGGCCTCTCCTGGTACCTGTGCTCCTTCCGGGTGCCGACCTAACCTGTCGGGCGCGGCAGGTTGCCGCACTCCACTTCCACGGTCGATCACCTTGGTGCGTGGGGACTTGCGATCCAGCAGCTGCGAGGCCATCAACAGGTCCTTGTTAAGCTGCTCAGCGGCGGCGGCCTCGGTAGCCGCAGCCGCAGCGGCCGCCGCGGCTGCCGCGTGATGATGGTGGTGATGGTGGTGCTTGGCGTTCATGAATCGCCTCTGCTGTACGAATCTCGCCACTACAGAGTCGATTAAGATAGCAAGCGAGGCGGAAATCTCGGACTTCAGCACGTCGGCAAGGCCCTCGAGGTCAGCACCCGAGATGGGTGCGGCCGCAGCGGTCGCCGTTGCCGCCGCAGCCGCTGCTGCCGCGGCCGCATTGCGGAAGAAGGAGAACCTCTCGGAGAAGTCGGTACTGGGTTGACCGTGGGGCTTGACGTTCATCGCGTGCGGCGGTGGCGGCGGGGGAGGAGGGGGAGGGGGTGGCGGTTGCACCACGGAGGGTGACGGGTGGTGGTGCGGGAGGGACGGGTGGCCCTGAGCCGACATCTGGTGCTGGTGGTGGGGCGGTGGGGGTGGCGGGGGAGGCTGGTGGTGCGGTTGTGCCGGGTGCGGGATCTGCGTGGGGAGGTGCGACATTGAGGGGTGGGGGATTTGGCTTGCCTGAGGCTGTGGCTGGTGTTGTTGTTGCTGCTGTTGTTGCTGCTGTTGTTGTTGTTGTTGTTGCTGATGCTGCTGCTGCATGGCGGCCTGCTGTTGTTGCTGCTGGTGCTCAGCAGCTACAGCGGCTGATGCGGCCGCGGCTGCAGCTGCGGCAGCCGCTTCCTTGGCCATCCTCGCCTCTTGCTCAATCATGAGCTTTTGGCTGACTCCGAGGTACATTGCCGCGGCGGCCGAGTTTGGAGCAGAAGGGTGAACGTGGTGCGCGGGTGGTTGCTGCTGAGGGGGTGGTGGTGGTTGGTGCGGGGGATGATGGGGATGGTGCGCCAGGTGATGTGGGGGCTGCACCTGGTGCTGAAGGGTCGCTTGGTGCTGTGCGGCTGTGAGCGACGGCACACCACCGTTCAACGTCGGGTGCTGGTGCTGTTGGAGGGCGTGATGCAGCTTCGCAGATGGGGGGAGCTTGGCAAGGGACGACTGCATCACGGCGGGGGGTTGGCACTGTATTTCCTTCGTCGGTGTCACGGGCACATGAGGCGCCGCCGTGGTCGTCGGCGGGGGAATCTGCGGGATGGGTTTGGTCATGACGGACACTGGTTTCTCCACGGGTGCCGGTCGAGGTGGCACGTCCACTTCCGCGATGTCCTGGTCCACCGTGTTGGACGCCGCCGCAGCGGCCGCAGCTGCCGCAGCCGCGGCGGCCGCTGCCAGCTCGAGGGACAAGTCACTGGTGTTGTCGTCGGGGCAGTCGGATTCCATTTCCATCCTGTTGCACAGTTGCACATATTTCTGCTGCATTTCCGCCAATTGCTCCTGCATTGTCCTCAGCTGGGACTTGAGGGCGTCCTTCTCCACTCTCTTCTGGCGTACCTGCGGTGGCTCCTCCTCTTCGTCTGGGCCTTGGTCGTCGTCGTTGGCGGCGCCGGCGTTCGCCTGTGCCATCATCTGCTCCTCGTCCTCCTCCAGGTCCTCCTCCTCCAAGTCCTCGTCCATGCCCTCCATCATTTCCTCCTCCTCGTCCTCGTCATCGTCGCTACGAAGGAGGAGGCCGGAGGCGTGGGAAGCGTTCGTGGAGGAGTAGCGCACTGCCCCGCTTGAGTCATGCTGCTGTGGGTGGTAAAGCTTCCGCTTCTTGCACCCATTGACCTGCTGCGCCCCCGTTACGGACGTGGGCAGCAGGGAGGGACTAGAGCGCATGGACGACACTATGTTCTCGACACGCGCGCGTTTCAGCTCCAGCGTCTCCTTCTGCTCCTTGGGTTGCTGCGGCCCGCCGCCGGGTAAAGCGGCGCCACCTGCGGGATTCGGCGGCCCTCCGGGTCCGCCTCCCACGCCTCCGCCCCCACCGCCGCCTCCGCCACCCCCGCCATCGCCCTCCTTGGGCGACTGGGGGCTGGGGGAAGGAGCGGAGGAATTGGATTCGGAACTCGTGCCCGCACCGTTCATGTTGTTCATGTTCTCCTCCATCATCTCCTCCTCCTCATCGTCCTCCTCACCGTTTTCCCTCCCTCTCTTTTTCACCTCACGGTTCATCTTTTCCAACTGGGCCTCGTCGTCATTCGAGTCGTCCTCGACACCGAGGCCACCGTTGACCGTCACTTGTTCCCGTTTGATCAAAGCAACTTGACCGTCGCCACCAACTTCACTCCCGTCGGCGTTTAAGCCGTTATTTCCACTGACAACACTCCCCACTACACCGTTTTTGAGTTCGTTGTTGTTGTTATTGTGGAGGGCGTTGTTATTGTTTGGCGAAGCGTTTAAAAAGTCTCTCTCCGCGGCTTGAGCGCTGCGGAGTTCGGCCTCGAGGGCCAACAGTTCCTTCTTCCGCCCCTGGAGTATATCCCGGAGCATGTGAGCGTTGTCCACGAGGGACCCGGGGGCGGAGTGGGGTTGCGGGGGATGAAGCATGTGAGGGATCACCGCCGCCCCTCCCTGGGTTCCTGTCGGCGGAGGACTGCCTCCCTCCTCCATACCTCTCCGGATAACACTCGTCGCGTTGAGGCAGTCGAACGCCTTGTCTGTCGCGGCGGTTGCGGCCGCCACTGCCGCAGCCACGGCCGATACGCTCCCCGCTGGGGGCGGCGAGGAAGCCGCCGAGTCCGTGCGTGAGACGAGGGCGGTGCCGCCCGCTGAAGCCGCTACGCCGGCCGGTCCGTCGCCCGCTATTGCCACAGCCGCGGCCGCGTCGGCAGCCTTCGCTTGCCTCCCCAAAAGCTCGTTGAGCATCTTAGCGGGGGAGGCGTAGGTGGGGCCCCCAAAAAGGCCTCCGAAGTGCTGGTGGTGCGCCTGTTGACCACCGAAGATGGCGCCGTACAGACCACCGCCCGCTCCGCCTCCACCTCCGCCGGCCAAGAAACTCGGCCTCGAACTGAAGTTAGGTATAGAGGAGTAAGAATTCCTGGGCTCCCCTGCGTCCACGCGCTGCCTCGTCCTCTTGGCTTTCTTCACTAGTTTATCTCCATACAACCCGAAACACTCGGCATCCTCCTCCGATGACATCATAAGAAAGGCCTCTCCTGATTGGACGAAGGTTTTTTCGGAGGGCCCCCCTCCACTCTCCGCTCGGCCGTGCTCTCTTTCCCTTCCCCCTTTTTCCTTTGAGACTCACGCAGCCGTGAATGGCTGGGGGGTGGGGTGGGGTATGGGGGTCGATCACGTGGCTCGGATCCGCCGTCAAGGAAGGCGGGCGAGCGGCCTGTGGGGGCTGCTCTCTAGGCTCAGTATTTCTCACTCGTCCTCTCCCTGCCTCTCGGGGCGCGGGGTTTGGGGTGCGCGGTCCGCGAGGGCCGCCGGCTGGGCTCCGGGGGGCGTCGCTGGGGTGTGACCGCGGAAGGGGGTGGTGCTTCTTCACCTCCCCCCTTTGCGAAAGACGCCCGGCACCCCCTATCTGCAATAAGAAAGAGAGCATTGTTTTAAAGACCATTCCTGTGGAGGAATAAAGCGCAGGTAAACTGAGAATAATAAACAATTAAAATTCAAACATTAGATATCCTCTTAGAAAAGGACGGGGATACACTTAAAAGATATTATTTACTCTTCAATGTTGACCATTTTTTAACAGATATTTCAGAGAGCAAAATTCTTTTTTCTATGGTTAATGGAAAGGACTGGAGTCGGATAGGAGAAACGAAATGCGCTGATATATATGTGTATATATATTAAATTTTCCATCATTAATTTCTATTTTACCATTTATATCTTACATAAAATCAGTTGCATGTTTTTCATACCATTAATCCCAAGCAGAAAAAGAAAATGGCTTGGAATATTTTTAGAATTATCTCAACGCTTAAAGTTAAGTAATACTTAAAAAGAATAATGTTCCAAAAACTTAATGGCAAAATTTAAATTGTTTTAATTATAATCTTAGTTGTTAAACTGCACGTCTTAGAGATCAATAGATTCTTATTATTAATATTTAATAATACCTTCTTGTTAACGCCTTTAAAGTCTCGTTAAGAAATAGTGGAAAATATCATATTATGTCCTCTGAATGGCATCAATATTTTCTACTGCCAACATTGTCAGATCCCAAGGATTGCAATATTTTAGGAAATCTGGTGGCATTAGAGAGCAGAGGGGAAATAATTTATATAATTATTTCGCACCGCTACTCAACTGAATATGAACAATTGTTATGCCGTTCATAATAAGAAATATCTGAAGGTTCAGTGGTATCTCTATTCCAACTCATCATGTCAGGACGAACATAACTCCATTCCACTCAATAATCGTTAGCAGGTGTCTTTTTTTAAATTTACCTCCTTATATTTAATATTTTCTATACGAACAAGACAGAGGTCATGCTTACATTTCCCGTAAAATTCTTCCCATTATGTGCTCTGAGTGAATACTATTTCACTCTAAAATTAGCATTAAACAATTCAATTGATGAAGTCGATTGTTTAATTTTTAGTTATAATCCATAAAATTTATAACCTGAGTTTACAATAAAAATTGAGAACTGGTGACGGACGGAAATCCCTCCTCGTTTCTTCGGCGGCCGTATAGCACGATGCAACAGATCGCTACGACTCGATATTCCCGATCCAGATAAAAAAATATTTTTTCTCTTTCATCCCCGGGTGAAAATCACCAGGAACCGTTCGGAAAGCAACAGGAACTATACCAGATACGATTATCTGAGGGTGAGTTCGGAGGGCGGGAAGGGGGTTTGGACGACCGATCCCCCTTCCCCCTGAGGAGTGGGAGGGGTAGGAGTGAGAGTTTAACACCTGTCCCACTGGGCGGTGGGGTGAGGAGACTGTCGCTCCCCCTTCCCCTCCCCCCACCCACTCCTCAGAAGCGCTGCAGGACTCATGCCGGAATATATGTGGGCCGCCCCGCACTGGACGGTAGCTCAGCCCGCTTCATATGGAGACCCCGTGCTTTTAGAACGGGGGAAACACTCCACTCGGCTACCCCCCAGACACATTTCTTTCTTCCAACCCCCCTCCCCTCCCAAACCTCCCTTTTTACCTTCCCGATCCCTCGCACTATCCCACCCCACTCACCCCCTCCTCTCTTTACATCCCCCCTACTACTCAGTTCTTCGAACCCCTCTTCCACTCTTCCTCTCCCTCGGCCCCTTGCTTTAGAATACCGGAGGGCGGGGGGGACCAAACGGCTGTGCCACTGGGCCCCAGAGCTCAGAGAGCAGCTCTCCATGGCCCTCGGAGGGGAGGAGGGAGGACTCCCGCCTTTCACCCCTCCCCTCAAAGCAAACCACCCCATCCCCCGCACACATTAGCCCCATCCCTCGATCCTTCAGCTTTCTTTCAGACTTTCCCCTTGCTGTCTACCTCCTGCCTTCCATTCCTTCCCCTTCTATAAAGCCCCCAGCTCACCTACCCCCATCCATTAACCCTCACTCACCCCCCAACACCCTTGGGATCTTTCTAAACGTATCCTCTCCCTCACTCTCTTTCTCGACTGATCTCGCAAATTTTACGTACCTTACGGGATCCGGCAACGAGTGACATGAAGATTTAGTACGCATTCCGTGCGGAAGCGGGGGTAATCCAAGTAATTTGAAGAGATTGAAGACAATAATGCACGGTGAGTATCGTCACTCCCCGACGTGATATCGAGACTGCCGCAAAATGCCCTGATGGCATTTACTGCTTCGCATGTCTCCCGAAAACATGGTGTACACCACTACTCCTTGGAAAAGTAACGTGTAAAAATGTCCATAAAATCCTATAACAATAAAACTTCGCATAATAACTTCTCCAAAGACACAATGGATTCACCTTTAATGTACACGCAAAAATGGAAATTATATCCAATTGAAAATTATACTCGAGATTGCTAGATACAACCAATTAGATTCTATTCCCATTCCGAAATATATGAAAATGCGAATCGTTGACGTTTTCGCATCGAGATCGGCTTTTGGGAATGAGCTAACGCTCATGCCTATAGCCAGGTGACCCAAAAGGACGTGGCCAGTTGAGTATCTGGTCTGATTTTTAGGTCCAGCACGAGATAAGTGGGGGGATGGGGCTCATAGGCCTCAGGTCCAACAGCAAACAATAGATTTGCACTCGTAAATATGTTTTCACATTTGTTTATTGACGTTTACAACTATATCGACGGGAGTTTGAGGCAGGCACGATGATAGCTAATGTATGCATATATATTCGTAGATCCCGACCAGGTGAAGTACTGGCTGTGGGCTCATGGTCAAAGCCCCCGAGAGATCGTGGCTTCGAGACCCGGGGCGTTTATGAGCGTGCGTTCCGTCATATTTCTCTAGCGCAAATGAGAAATGATGATTTTCATCCATACAGTTTGGCAGAAATCTCATTCAGGTATGCCCTGAAAACAGATATTTAGAATTCCACTCTTCAATGGCCGATATAATCAGAGATTCACAAGAATTTTAGCATTAAACACTGCATAACTCAATGATTTATCATGTACTCTTAGTTCGAGAGGAAATATAGCGACAAAATCACATTTATTTGAATATCTTTTTAGTTGGTAAAAAGTGGAAAGGCAAAAATATAATATGCTTTCGAAACTATTGTGATGTACGAATTATCAGTGCGGAGTTATTTCTAAAGCATTAACTGTTGAAATGTGTATACATATATATATATATATATATATATATATATATATATATATATATATATATATAATACTCATTTATGCTACTTAGTATATATATATATATACATATATGTGTGTGTGTGTGTTTCTGTGTATATATATGTATGTGTGTATGTATATATATATATATATATATATATATATATATATATATATATATATATATATATATATATATGCACACGCACCTCTAATAAGCGGATAATATTTGACTCGTTGGTGTTGATACATTGATGAACTTTAAAGTTGTGCCAAATCTTTAAATAAAACATTTAGTCAAAGAAATGAACGGATGCAAGTGAACGTGCAGCTCCGTTACTATTACTCCAATTTATATACGAGATCTTAAACAATATACTGTGTCCATAATATTCTCTAAAGATTGAATAACAGAAGACAATGAACGGGGCATACGGCAGGCTTCAGTGCCATTTAAGTGACTGCCGTTGACGGCAATACAATTTTACGCAATTCTTTCCCTTGCCAAAGTGCCCTCTTTAGTAAGATGTCAACCCACACAATCATAAATATGGCAGGACGTGAAATGAAATCCAACTTTCAAGCGAAATTTATAGCACCTTGTCAATTAAAGCCGTATCTGGGACGAACTTTTCCTCACCCTCAGAATGCATGATTATTGTTTTGCAAGAAAAGTTAATGTACACCTATGCTGCAACGGCAGCTGGTGATAAGGAACTCAAAATCATTGAGGAAACCAATTAAGTGCATTTTCTGCATGAATTGGAAGGCTAGTTCAATGACTGATCTGAAATTGCTTTATTTCTCTGACGAAAATCCTTCTGCGAGTTAGGTGCATTCTGAGAACATTGACGTGGTTCACTTTAACCAGAAACACGCTCGCATTGAAACAAATACAACACGTAATTTTTATCTAAATGCCCACGCATAGATACGCACACATTCCCTTAGTAATTATACTTGTATTTTTTTGAAGATTTGCTAAGTGAGAGGTAATTTCAGTTGAAAATTTTCCAGCAAAACATTACGGTTGAATTCATTTCTATCACAAAATGGATAGCATGGGAAATTCTCTTGTAGCGCTGAGGTGACTTAACTGGTTTCACCTGACTGCGAGGACCCAAATATGAACAACCTGACATCCGAAAAAAAATTCTGGCGCTGCAACACACCGAAAATTTCAAACCAGCAACCAGGAGATGATTGCATACAGGTATTTTAGCATTCCGCTCATCACCTAACGGTTTATCTTTCTAGGCCTCCGAGGAGTTGACTTACCTCTTACAACGTTTCCAGCGCGAATTATACGAAGGGGGGTTGTGGGGGAGCGGAAAAAAAAACACACGTTGGAACGGGTGAAACATGCGGGGCGTCCTAATTGGTGAGGTGATCTGAATTCGAGCTTCGGGAAGGTTGCAAAAACACGAGCCCGGAGGAAATGCGTGGAGGTGTTGGGGTGGAGGGGGGAGGCGCGGGTGGAGTGAAGGAGGATCACCGGGAGGTGGATGACTAGGAGGAGGGGGTGGGAAAGGTTGAAAACCTTTCACCACCCCGCTCACCCACAGGCACACATAAAGAGAGCGGACCTCTCCCATTCCCCACCTCAAGTCTCCGTGTCGCCCTCAATACTACACTTGGGTACGCCAGCCTCTTCCGCTGATCCCAACTCCTCTTTCTTCCCCTCCATACGAGCACACGCACGCAGACACTCATGCTCATGGCGGCACCGCGAGTGAGAGGAGGATTTCGCATTTGTTTTATCGTGTCGCGTCCACGGCGTGCTCCACGGAGACCGCCCGCCCGCATCGTGGAAATCTCGCGGCACCGGGGGTTGGGGGGTAGGGTGGAGGCGGTGCGAGGCGGGTCGGAAGGTTGCGAGGGAATAAGGGGGTAGGGGGGACCAAGGAGCCCGGTCCCGGGGAAGGGGGGGGAGAGGGGGAGGCAAGTCGGTCGGCGGGGGAAGGATGTGGGCCCGTGTGGGGCCGTGGAGGCGAAGTAAGGCACGGGGAACGGTCTTGAGAGGTCGCAGAGGGTGAAAATTACGACTCGCCCCAACCTCCTAAAATCTCCAGTTTAAATGGTTGTTGAAACTCAGCGGAAGAGGGGGATATACTCAGAAGAGCCAATTCTGTGATGCCGAACCTTTTGCGCGTTCCACGATTTGGAGTTCAGGGGGGACAAACTGCGAGGAGAAAACCAGGCGATTGAGGAATTCTTGTTAGGGGAAATGTCATTCGTTTCGAATTTTTCATACAAATACACTGATTCGGGGAAAATGAAGGTACGTATTTTTCAATTTCCGTTATGAAAAGGTGAAGGTTTATCATGAAATCCATGGGACGAGTGTTAACCGCAAGCGCCGCCCACACGTACAAATTTGTAATAAATTAATCAGTGTTGTTAGGTACGATCCAAGGCATATAATCATAGTTTCAATAAAAACTTGCATTTCGGTGATATTACAAGCTTCGTTCATAGGACTTTTTCATTATTGCCGATTGAAATGTCATAGCCGCATAACGCTTAACGCACATCAGCAGTTAAATCTGCAGAGACGTAGCCAATAGATAATAATTGCCATTGTGGCTGAATCCTTACAGACATTTATAGCACGCTTTTAAATTACGCTTTTAGTTTGTCAACTAGGCATTCAAATAATTTTGCAAACGATGTAATTCACAATAAGCAAGTGCCTTTACATAGCGTACGTTTACCGTAACAGTGTCTAAAATTACATTTCCCATAGCACTGCCGCTTCATTTTAAGTGAAGCTAGCGATTGGAATCAAATAAAAAGTGGAATTAATTACTTTTCGAAAATTTTCCGTATTTACTTTTTAGTTTGCATCTGATGAAATATAAAGTCTAGATTTTGCGCATGCTGTCACGTAAATTGAATCGTTATGCAAAAAAATCTCCTGTTTTCGATGGAAAACAGCATGCTGGCTCTCAGAACATTTTAAAGGTAGAGAAATAGAATCATTGCATACGATGGCACTCTCCCAAAAATGAAGAATAGACAAAATGATAGGAAAATCTGTTTCACGATCGTGGATTCAATCGCCCCTTCACGGCGTCATATGTTCGAAACGCGTATTATCTCCTCTATCCATTTATCAACCGTACCTCAATCCTCCTAACTATCCAAATTTTCGCCATCGGGTCATATTTCTACTCTCTCCCAACATTCTCGGGCTTTCGTCTCATCTAGATATGATTCAAAATGGCAGCGAAGAGAATAGGAATACGGAAAAATCAACTTGCCCGTCTTGAAAAATAAACCTGCGGACACATAATCTCCATCGCTCCTATAGTCATGAAAATTGATCGAAAATTTCCAATCATCGGAGATCCCCTGGGACGACTAGGAGCGACGTCGGGAGGCGAACCGGACAAGGAAAGCACCGGAGGGGAAGGCGAAGAACAAAATATAAAACAAGAACACACGACTCGAAAACGTTACGCTACACGGAGGAAACGCCTACCGCCCACGAAAAAAAAGCATTAAAAAAACATGACTATTCCCCTACTCTCTCCTCGCGACCGCACCCTCGCCGCGCCCTCTCCCGCACCCCAAGAAGCCTAGAGAGGGAGCGGGAGGGGTGAGGTACGACAACGTGCCCTGTCGGAAAAGAGGGAGGTTTCGTAGCTCCCGGCGCGCATGCGAACGAGACCACGAAGGCGGGATCTGGACTGTGGAGACGCGGGGAGACTACCACCCCGGGGAAGGAGAAAGAGAGATAGAGAGGGACTTTTCTCTGAAGGAGCAAGCAGCGGAGGAGGCAGGCAGTGCGGAAGAGGGGGGAAGAGGAGCGAAAGGAAGGAGGGTCGGCGATGTGGGAAGGGGTGCGCGCGGAAGAAAACGGGAGGAGGCGAGCAGGTATTCGGGGAGGGGAGCGGGGCACGCGTGGGGGTGGAGCCGTGCGGATACTCTTTCAAAAAGCGGGCGGCGGGAGGGGGGCGACCGAGAGAGGGGGGGTAGACACACCGGCTCTCTCCGAAGAAGGAGTTCTGGAAGGTGCGGTGCGGGGGGTAGGCAAGCAAGACGGGAAGAAGGGGGAGATAAACCAGTGGGCGTGACTATCTCTCTCCTCACCTACTGCCGAGGAATGATTCTCTCCTCCCTTCCCCGTCCGCCGCGAGGCTGAGAGAGGGAATCCGAATGCTCGTCCTCTCAACGAACGAACTCCCTCCCTACGCCCTCCCCCACTCACACGCACACATATACACACACCTCCTTGTCGCCACGCTTCCTTGACGGGACACACTTCAATTACCCCTCCTGCCTTCGCCCCCCCCACCCCGCAAACACACTTCCACAACGTTTCTTGGCTCGTGCCGTTGGGAAAGTCTTGTGGGGGGCGGGGGGGTTGGGGGTGAATGCATAAAAGCGTTCCGTCCCATCTCACAAGACGGTTATACAACTACGACCCGGCACGGGTGCCTGGCCGCACGCCCCTTCTATTCACATATCCCCACCCCACTATCTCGCCTCCTCCTCCTTCAAGGAGTCGTTGCGACGGTTGGAAATCCATCCCTCCCTCTACTCCTCCCCCTCTCCCCCCCCCCGCAACGGCCCCCAACACTCGCCTTCGAGATGGGGCAGATCATTTTTAAATCGTATTTGACCGTAACTCTCGAGTGATGCCTCCTACGTAGCCCAAATGTTATCCCAACATTTAAATTTATTATCGGAAAATAGTGTCAAGTGTTGGTAGTACTAACAAGTTAGTGGAGTAAAAAATATATTAAAATAATGATCTACTTAATAATTTCACCACGATAAATAAAAGCTACTAATTGCCATTCGAAAGAACGATGAATTGTGACCATGACTCATATTTTCATACATACTATAATATACTTTTATGAGAAAATGCGATCGTATTCTTTGTGTTTCAAGATGCTCAAGATTTCTTTGAATTGAACTCCACGTAAGTACATGTAATGATCATTTCATTAAATATTTACATGCTAATTTGCAAAACTATGTAAAAATATCCGGGTCGACAAATACTTTAGAAACGTCATTCATCTTAAAAAATCTTGATTTTCCATAATTTTACTAATATTTTATTTTATGCATACAGTTTACTTATCGTGCGAATTTCCTGTTTTAAATTGCTTTATTATTTTCAGTTTTTTTCCATCCATTGTTTGAACGTGTCAATGCATCCATCACCATTGGATAAAAATATCCAAGAAATAAAAATGTAAGAGTTCGTTAATTTTCGTTAAAATGCCCATACTCATCAAGCTCACTTTGACGACAAGTTTCTCTAGAGTTTGCGAATAGTCCTTTATAGATGTTTGTTCATTGTGCCATAATATTTACGTAATACAAAGGACGCGTTCAATCATATCTTTTCGTGATGCGGACAACTAATAATGATGCTCAATAGAAGAAACATAGGTACTCATGGTCGGAAAGAGGACAGGTTCTTTTGGAACCCAGTGCAGACGAGAGAGGCCCTGGGCCACCCTTCGACAAGGACGCTCGCTCCCACTCCTGCCCCCCTTCCCCCCCCCACGACGTATCCGTGTGACTGCCGTGTGGAACGAGTAGAACATTCATTCCCTCTCGAGGAAAGGGGATTTAAAATGAGGCTCCGGTGAGAAAAAGGCGTTGGGCCTGCGAGACACGCAGAAAAAAACGGAAGAAAGCGCGCCCCTTCGAAACGCACCCCCCGTGAACTCGTGATTCCAACGTTCGTTTTTGTCATCTGGCACGTTTTGAAATAATAAAACTTCCTTGGAGTATAACACATGGAGCATTTAAGAGCACGGACGATTAACAAGACGGAAAGAACTAATGATGAACAATTCCTTCGAAGATTGAGCGAAAAAGCTACCTCTCCAAAAGGAGGAAAAGCTGATTGCGCGAAAAGCAACAATGGAATTGTGATAACAACTATGGAAGAATAAATGGATGAAAAGACAACAGGGGGTTGAAAATAAATGTAAAATATTAATACTATAAAGTTGCAATACTTGGTAGTTTAGGGGCAAAATGAAGAGCATAAACTGGAATGACAAAGGGATGGAGAGTTGCTAAATTCGAATCGCTAAGTAATGATGATGATGTCTGAACATTTGAAAACTGTATTTTTTGTGCTTAGTCAAGGGCGTTCTGAACCATGCTTAATACGCTTGCGATTAGCAGAGTGTGCTCAAAAATGCCTGTGAAGTTTAATATGGTTAATTGAGCCTTGTATTACCATTAGACACTTGCATTTCGTTGAAGTTGAATGAATCTTTCATTAATATTAAAAATTTTCTTTATTTTCAGGTCTCCTTTTGGTGTTTAAATACTTATATTATGAAAAGATGTTCCGAAAGAGAATGTCATCCGAAAGATCAAGAGAAAAGCTTTGCAAAAGTTCCTGAAGGTAATCATGTAATTACAAAATACGTCTCAATGCGTAAAAAATATTGAAAAAAGACGTATCGAGAACTGCTTATTAAATTAAGGGAAGATGTGAAGTTTTGAGTTTACGGATCTACTATATATGTAGTCGCCAAATTTCAGTTGATCGATTAACTCTTCTGGATTATAACCATTGCCAGTTCTTTCCTTTGAATACGTTTTTCAAATAGGTAACGCCATTTATTTTGAACGTAACCTGCAATAGGAATGAAGTCTAGACTGGTCCACCCAGTGATATAGAACAAGAGATAAAAACTAGCTAAATCGTTAGCTGTCATGCAACTCAGAGAAAGTTAGCGCATTTTAAGGTAGCTAATGTTCCACGTAGATGCATAACAAGTAGCTAAGACGGGACCAAAAGTGGAATTCAAAGAAGACTCGTATGCTAAGGTTCGGTGGGAAAGAAAATAGGCGTTGCTTAGCAGCATAAAAAAATAAGACGAGTGAAGCGTGCCTTGGCAACCGGTTAAGATAGCCACTGGGACGGGTTTCGTATGTCCTAGGAGGCTCGGAGGAAAAATTCGCTGCACTAGCTTTGAAGAGGTGAGAATAAATGCCCCGTTGCTCTGATTCTATTGGATTTTGCTCTTTGTGCACTGTTTAGACTGAAAAGTGCGCGCAGAATGTTTCTTTAGATCCAAAGCCTGTAGTGATATTCAAAAATGTTAATATAATAAGAGTCATATTCAACGGAAATGTATCAATATTCAAAATAAAATCACATATTTCAACGCAATTATAACTACATACTATATTTCCACGACAGTAATGCATAGCTATGCCATTCAGCAGCACAAAAAACGGAGAGAAAATAGGTCTGGATATTATTAAGTGTGTGAATTACTTTGTATCGTACCAAGAATAAATTATTCGCACGATGCATTATATTAGTTAGACCATTACTACAGATGCTGTGCTTCGTGGAGCTGAAACCAACGAGAGATGGTTCGCAAAGAATATTACGAGTGATTTTTACTACAGCATTGACACGCAACCGCTTTGACTAAAAATCACAATGACCTTCGCGACAAGAAATGCAGAGCAAACTTTTCTTTGATTTGCAATCGCTTCCGGCCCTTTATTTAAAATTGGCAAGTGTAGATCGAAGGCCTTCCTTTTAAAAACGGTAGTCGCTCTTTTTTTTCGTAAGAGAGTTCGGAAGAAAAAGATCCCCCACCTCCCACTCGATAACATCTTAACGACCACATAGGTGGGACGACCTCCTACCGGCACATCCGCTTATCTCTCCTCCCGAATATTCACCGTTGGCGGCGCGCGATGGGCTGGAGCGAACGCGAGTCGTGTCGGTGGGATTTAAAAAAAAACAGCCAGGGGCGGCGAAGGAAGACGGAGCATAAGAAGAAGTCGTTGGGCATTCGGAGGAGGGGGCGGATAATGGCACCGCGCCCGTGCCACATGCGATCTTGCGGACGATCGCAAGCGTGCCGGCGGGGAACACGGGGAGGAGTTCCCGGGGAAGGCGGGAGACGCAGACTCTATGGGCGACTGGGGGGGAACACCTTTCTTCGACTCTAACGGTTTTCCCACCGTCTCCTCCCAGTCCTCCCCGAAAACCTCCGACCTTCGAAAGGGAAAGAAAGACCACCACGGCACCAACCCCGCCTTCCTTATTCTTCGAGGCCCAAGGAGGGGCGGCAAGGATTCTGCAGCGAGGAGCTGCCGGGAACGAAGTGGGGATGAGGCCGGAGGGCCGTTTCAATCGGAGAGGGGACGGGGGAATCTATGACCTCTCCGCGGGAACTCTGAGAAGGAGGAGATCTTTTGTACCGCAAGCGCGCTCCCTTTCTTTCCATCCTCTCCATTCTTCCGTCCAAAGAAGGCGAGTCGGTCCGTTGAGTAAAAGACCAAGGGAATGGGGGAAGGGAGAGGGTTTGGGGAGAGGCAAGGTGAAGCGTACGGAGATGGAATGGGGACCTCCGGAGACTCCGACTCCGCCTCTGGGAAAAAAATTCCCCGTGACACCTCCTTGAGACCTTTAAGCGCGGGAAGCAGGCTGTGCGACCCCGTAGCAGAGCAAGCAGAGGGAATTCACCCCCAGTGGACTGCGAGCCATAAAGTTATAGGGAGAGAGGGAGACTCCGGAGGTTAAGAAGGCAAAAAGGTTGTGATGGGAAGAGGAGGGAAGGAAAGGAAGGGAACTCGTGGATTACCTCCGAGGAACTCAGGTCAGAATCCTAGTCGGAAGAGGAGAGGGGGGTGGGAAAAAAATATACTACCCCCACCTAGGGTTTCATGGGTGTGTTTCTCGGTCTCGTCGAGGTGGAAGGAGGGGGAGGGGAAGGGAGGAGGGGATGTTAACCGCGGCAAAGAAACTGGGATGTCCAGATAAGGAGTCGTCTTTACGGCGGGTTTCGACCCTTATGTCGGGTATGCAATGCGTTCCTCAAAACCGACCTCACAGGAGCATATTTGGACCATCCCTCCCGACTCTTCCCTCGTCCTTCCCCCCGCCCCTCCTCGCTCGAATTCGACCCCACTGGGATCCCCTTACTTCTCCGGGACCGAAATTCCTATGCGGGGCAAGTAGAAGAGTGGGACGGGGGGGGGGGCGAAGAGAGGGGCTGGGCTGACTCCTCCTCTCGATTCCCACACTCGGGGACTCTTTCCCCGCGCCTCCAGCCCCTCCCTTCCCTCCACCTTTCATTTTTCCCACCTTCCTCGCGGGGCACTCCCATCCCTCCTCCCCCGGACCCCGCCTAGACGACCCTGCGCCCTCGCTAGGATTCGCGCCGCTATGCCAAGAAGATCTCACCGCCACGGAGTCAGGTCTCCGTCAAACGCGCGAACTCATACCTGCAGAACTGGTCGGGCAGCTCAGTGCACGGGAGCGCTAGCTTGGGCTAGGATACGCCCATATTTCATTCGCGCACTCGCTATCGTTGGTCTGATAATTACTATGTTTTCTCCACCAAACATTTTCGGTTTGCGACCACATTCCGTCCCGCGTTCGATCGAATGGATGTGAGGAGCTGTGGACTGTCAATGCGACGGTCGGACTGCCGAAGTCACCGGAGACTCAAGATAAGCCGGAGATTTAATTGAATACGGGATTATGGTCATTTATATCAGCAGCATTGCAACCGAAATCACCAACTTTGAGGCTAATTTTGTGATTATTTTCCCTAGAAAAATCATTCAAAATTTATTTGTAAGAATACTAAGTAAATACACCAACAATATCATTCCCAATGTTGTAATATTTATAGCAGAAATTATAGACTCGTTGTTTATTCACAAATGAATTTGAAAACCTAATATTTTTTAAAGGTATTAAATATGTGTATCGGTCTCCTAATACGATATATAATTTATAATGTGTATGTATATATATATATATATATATATAATAAATATATGTACACACATATACATACATATAATATATATATATATATATATATATATATATATATATATATATATATATATATTATTTATTTATTTATATATTTATATATATATTAATACATACATACACATTTATATATTTGTATACAATGAACTTTTATGACAAAGAGTGCAATGTCCTTTTTATGGGTATAAAAGTTAATGAATGATAAGTTCAGAAGCCAGTTGAGTGATCGGATATAACTTGACAAAATATTTCCCAAGAATCTCGTATCTCCGGAGGAGTCGCATTAGAGAGACCCCTCAATGATTGTTCCGGTCACGACTTCCCGCTTCTTCCCGGCCAACTGTCCCCCTCGCTATTCCCCATTCCCCCCCCGCCGAGACTACCGGAATTTCTTTCAGCCCTTCAGCTCCTCCCTTCTCTCTCTCTCTCCCTCTCTGCCGTATCCCCTTTGCCCTCACTCCGAACTCCTTATTCTTGTTCCTCGCCTTGCCAACGGTCTTTTCCCAGCATCTCTCTCTGCTCCCCGTTCCTCCTTTTCCTCCTCTCCTTCCTCCACTTCCTCTCTCCTTCTCTCTCTCTTTCCCCCCCTCGTTCTCCCCCTCCTCAACTCAAAACCACACTCACTCAATTCAGTTCCCAAACATAAAAACCACGGCCTTCCAATCCCCCCATCCTCGTCTCCTCCCCAAAAACCCACACTACGAACAAGCACACGCACGCACAGACAAGAACACATCTCCTCGGGACTCGGGATGGAGAAGTGTCACTCAATTGCTTCTTTCTGCCGCTTTCACTGCTGGCTGAGGAATCGTTCCGAGGAGGGTTGGTATACGGCGTAAGTATTTTGAAGAGAGGGAGGGAGGGTGTGGCGGAGGGGAGAGGCCCGGGAGTCGGAGGCGAAGGAAGTCGGGGAGGGACTTGGGTGAGGGGATCGAGGGGAGGGTCGCAAGACTTAACGGAAAAATTTCTTTCGTAGGGGAGGACGGGAGAGGAGGGCGGTGTGGATTTTAAAATTCGAGCGAAGGAAATTGGGGAAGTGTCTGCTTAAGGAGTTTGAGGAGGATTGTTGAGATCGGTTAATTTTCCGTTTGTTTGAACATCATGCTATGCCATTATTCTTCCCAGGGGATTATACCAATGACGTCCTTCCCAAATGGGAATATCCTGCATGTCAAATTTGAGTCGAATTACGTTTCTCCTTATCCAGTCTATTAAGGGAGGTTTCATGACTATGATTTCAATGACTATCGGTATTTTGCCATTTCGTAACGTCTTATTGGTTTAGCCTGATCGTAACTTCTTGAAAGGAGACCAGTAGATGAACTTACATCTGGAAGGCCACCCAAAATGTGATAGGAAGAAATCCCTTGCCCGAAACCTGCTAGTGACTTCAAAACGGAGCAGTTCTAAGGCCAGAAGCCTTAGGGCTTTTTCCATCGGAGTACCGAACAAGCATCCTCGTGGTCGCATCAGTTGTTTCAGGCATAACTTCATTTTTTTAAGTACTCGATATCCATAGACAAAAGGCATTTAATTTTATTTATAATTTTATTCGGCATGAAATGCGCCCAGTTCCTCACTCTACTGAAAGATAATATATCAATCAAGTTTCAAGCCGGGAAATAATATTCAGCGTATATTAGATAGCTTATGAACTTATTTGGCAATAAATTAATAGCAAATATGTACCGAAAAATAAATACTTTACTTTAAAAATTATATGCCGCCTTAATTTGAGTACCTAAATCTATAAACCCAGGTTAGACATAAGCCGATATAGGCCACAACTTAAGAACACTAGTGTTTTATCTATAAGGCAACTCTCAATTGGAAGACAAAAAAGGTTCCCTGCCATGAATTCAGTCTACCACTCCATTCAAAGGGAATGTAGAGAACAAGCACAAAGAAGCCGATTTGCTCGTGTTATGAGGGCTATTCTGCATGGGCCCTCCCCATCTATTTGCCACGTCGTTTTGAAATGGGATTAGTACGGGGATGAGAATATTCCACCCTCTTAAAGACGTGGTGTCACGCGGTGCAGAGGCCGGAGTGCCACACGATGGCAACCGACAATGACCCACTCGGGAGAGCGGCGAACGATCGCAAATTACAGCCTTGTAAAAGCTGAGAGATGCAATGGAGCAGATAAACGGGAAGGATGCCCGCTCCGAATGACAACCTACGGACGGAGGTGGACCTCATGCATGTGTCGGATGACTCGGCAAACATCGATTCCTATCGCGACAAAAGGCGATCCAATCATAAATGGGAAACCCTTTCCGTACTCTCCCGAACCTCCCACTTCCCCCCTTCCTCTTCTATTTAGGACGACACGGAAAAAAGAGAGGGGATAAAAAAAATAAAGATCGCGCGACCACAACGGACAAAACTTCGAGCAAACAAATACGAATTCGTTGTTGCCTTTTCTTCCCTTATCATCCGCGGAGAATCTCTCCCTCTTCCCAATCCCGGAAGGACGGCGGGTGGGCAAAATAGGGAGAATGAGGAACTGATAAGACATTTAAAAAGGGCCGAAGGGGAAAGGAAGGCGTCCCGGTCTTTGTGGACGACCCCGCTCGCGGAAGCAGTGTCTTTTTTTTGCTTCTTATTCTTCTAATATCGCCAAGCCGTCGTCACAACACGTCTCCGACCCCCGCTGCGGGGCGGAATTCGGCAGACGGCGGGTAATGGACGTGCCGGCGTTATTGCACGAAGGAGAAGTAGCGTAATGAATGGTTCCTAAATCCGGACAGGGAGTGACGCCGCTTTTTCACCAATGACGTCCTCCGGAAGATACGCCTCCCTTCGCATCTCTTCTATCTCTCTCTGTCTCTCTCTCTCTCGCATCGTGCGAAAATATTGTAACGAGCACTCGGGCCACCGAAGACGTGAGAATTTTCGTTCGCCTCTCCCGAATCCACCCTACAAACCTCTCCCCCCCCCCCCACTGACAGTTCCAACGGATTTCATCCTTTTATCTACTTTATTTGACGACCATGTTACTAGACAATTCAGTTTGTAATCCCTATACGTTTATTTTAGAGAATAGTTAAAAAATTGATCGGTCTTTCGGTGTTAACGAATAGAGTTATTGGCGAAGACTAATGAATGCATTCATACGCATCTACACAACAACATGCAAACCGCCGCAAAGACGTGTGGCGGGGGGTGTTAGGTAACCGACTATAAATGCACAATCATAATCATTACACCTCTACAATATTATCGGGTGCTAAGAATTCTGACTATTCTTCATTCAAATATATAAAAGCGAGTTTTCACAGTTTCATGTTTGATGCATTGGAAGTAATCCATATTAAAGAACTAAAATTTTGGTACTTTTTAAGAAAAAAATGAATAATTATATGTGTTGTCTGACTGAGATGTCATCATCAAGCCGCAGAGTTCTAATTTTCCATCAATGAACGCATTATTAGTAATCTTCGCTTACTTTTTGAGACATGGGGTTTATTTGGGTGAATAAACCGATTATTCAAATATACGTTGTAATCCATTTTCGTTCAGACTGATGCATTGGAAAGATTAATACTGTGGATCATCTATTACAATCGATATAAAAATGTCTTTAATAGATTGGCTATTCGGGGATTGATTGGCGAAGCATGGAACACCATAAGCACGCACCTCCGGCTCGGCCCCAGAAGCCTTTGCTCAAACGCGATGTAGTGAACGGACCAAGGCTCCGATGCTCCTCATAAAGCCTCGCGAAAAAAAAAGAAGTTGGCATAAAGAGGGAGGGATGCGTATTCCCTACTTTGGACGGCGCGAGGGGAAGGAGGGAGCACCACGGGAGACTTCCTCTTGAAAAGAGGACGGAGCAGAGGAAGAGGAAGGGGGGAGGGTGCGAGAGGAGGACGCGGAGAGAGCAGAGCATTGGTTCGAAGTCTATTAATCCCAATTCTCCGACCCCCCCCCCCCTGGACCTCCTGCCCCTGCGTCGTCGGTCCTTGACGTCCATACCCTCCCCCTATCCGAAAAACCTCCTTCCTTCCTTAGGAGGCTCTCTCCCTCGTTCGGATACGGGAAGGGAGTTTTACCACCCTCCCAAGTCCTCCCTTCGCGGCGACGGAGAGAGAAAGAGAAGGCTGCCGGGTAATTTAAACCTTGGGGGGAATGGAAATGATGAAATGAAAAAGGAAAAAAAAATTAAATGAGCGTTTGAAAATTTTTAGGGTGAGGAGGATGTGGAGGAAGAGTGGAGTCTCTCTCTCTCTCTTAGCGTAGGGAGGAAGGAGGTGAAAGATAAATGCACGTACGTGGATAGCGGTGGGGCGGAGATGGGCATGGGGACATGGCGAGGAGTAAATGAGGAAGTGGGTGGGGTAGGCGGAGGAAGGGGCGGTGTGGGGGGTGGAGGGGAGAAGGGTCCTCTCCTGGAAGAGGGGTTGGAGTGTACCGAGAGAGGGGGAGGATGAGGGAGGGTGGAAGGAGGCGACGACGACCCTCAGGGGAGGCGGAGGAGGGGACGAGGAGGTCGGGTGCTGAAGAAAAAGGCGGCGGGGTGGAGGAAGAAAGAATATTATCGCCGAGGGTGGAGGCAAATGCACCGCGCGAGCCGAAAACGCATGCGCTCTTCATCGGTCGACGTTCCCTTCCGTTACTCCGAAATGTGACTCCTTCACTCGCTTCGGGCAAGTGTCATTTTTTTCCCGGAAAAGAAACGAATTTTTGAAGGGATGCAATTTTCTGGGATGATGACCGAATGGAGAAACATAAAGAATGAGAGGTTCTCGGCAAGAGCAAGCATATCAGTTAAAACTGCGTGATATGATGAGTACGCTGTCGAAACGCTCAAAGTTTAGCTAAGTTTTTACGATAGACACCCAAGATATAGGAAAGGATAGTGCAATTTGAATTAAATTAATAATTGGGAATTGGCT
Source organism: Hetaerina americana (assembly GCF_022747635.1). Classification (NCBI taxonomy): domain Eukaryota; kingdom Metazoa; phylum Arthropoda; class Insecta; order Odonata; family Calopterygidae; genus Hetaerina; species Hetaerina americana. The sequence continues at coordinate 69,790,906 of NW_027287538.1, read as the reverse complement.
CCCTGAATTGAGTGGAAGTTTCACTTTGCATAGCACGAAAGGGAATGGCGTGAAGGCTAAGCTCCATCATTATATTAGTGCGCAAAATACGGTATTCAATAGAAAAATGACCAACATCTTCTAATATACAGTTATTAAAATGTTCCTAGGGTAATTATTTTCACTAAAGAGATCGATCATCACAGGAAATACGACCATTAGGCTCACACTCATAGAGAAAATTCTCACAGTTCTTTCCTGGCGTTCCACTATATTTACCAATTCTACTGAAAATTAAAGGAAGGAAATATTAAATTTTCCTGAAGAAAATTCTCGAGAACGCCGACCGCTTCCCCTCCCCCCAGGCGGTTGCTCATGAGTCAATTACTTAACCGATTCCCTCACATCTCTTGGCAAATGGGGAACAAAAATGAGCGCGCATGCCTTGGAAACGTATTTTTTTTGCCCTCCTCTGGCTCATCAAGCTCGGGATGCAAAAGGGTTAAATGTGAACGTCAAATGGCGACGTCCTCCGAGATATCCCCCTCCGGTCTGCGAACCAGAAGCGCGCAGAGCAGTGAGGACAGCGAGAGGAGTGGATCTCAACCAAGCTGGTTAAAAGGGAAAATGTCCTTTACCGCCCCCACCACCGACTCCGCGGGTATTTTTTGTCGCCCCCACCCACCCCAGGACCTCCCCTACCCTTTCCACCCGAGCGAAGCATCGCCACGCTTTTTTCAAAGCGGGCCGCTTAGGGCAGCGGCGACGGTAGACAGCGAGGGGCCTTTTAAAAAATAAAGGCCGAGCCCCTCTCCCTTGCCCTCCTCCCCCTCTCTTCTCAATTCCCTCGATGTCTCCATCTCCTGCTGCCACCGACACTCGTGCCCCCATTAGCGACCTGCTAGTCGTCAATCGGAAATTAGAATCTGCAGGTAATACACAAAACCCAGGCGAAAGAAATAAAACAAAAACCTCAATTAACTGTTGAAGTAGTTATTCATCATAGTTGTCAGTAAGAAGTGGTTTTGCTTACAGCTCTCATCTTTAAACGGAGAGAAGAGAGTAGAATTTATTATTGTCTGGCATGAAAAACTATACCATACTATGTTAAGTTTTTAATCGACTAATTATGCATTCGGCACTATTCTTATTAACGCATTAATATTATTCTCCCACTTTTCCTGACTGATAATATGGAATTTCTTCGTAGGCTTCCTTCTTCAATCTTTACTTCCTTATTCTCTTTAGAAACTCGTTGACTCGGGACAAGCATGTTAAGGTCCTTGTACGAAAATATGCACGTTTCACCAAGATGTGGCAAAATTGAAATTTGAAATTGTGTCGATGCAGTATCACTGCTTAAATCTTGAAGTCATTATGTATTCAGTTCGCTAATACTCGAGAATCAAAGTACTGATTACAATGTTCATTATATCGCATGTAACAAGTACCAGGCGTTATGGCTTAAATAGCATCTTTCATAAAACATGAGTTTTCGAAAGAAAACATCATGGCTCATTTTAGCAATCTTTGGAATGTGACTTTCTTTTCCGCACGAATCAATAAAATTTCAATTTTCTTGAAAAAAAATTGATAATGCCCATATCTGGTAATGGAAAAATATTCATTCACACGAATTATTTAGAAAAAATTCATTCAACAAGTAAGATATATAAGATAAAAGATATCTCGTAAGATATATCTACATAAAAACTTGCATACTAAGCGCGTAAATATGCATAAAATTACATAGGTAGGCCACGAATATTTTATTCTTGAAGCATTCATGATGAGAAAATAATTGCATTACATTGGCTGCATGATATTCTTCCCTGAAGGCAATTGCGCAAGATGTAGGACAGACTGAGGAATGGAAAAAAAATATTGAGAGAAAGAATATCTGATAAAGGGCGGTCCCTGCTGCCACGGAAATTAAAAGTAAAAAAAACAACTCAATTTTTATTTTTTTTCTATCTAGGAAAGAAGCATCACCGTTGGATATCCTGAGAACGAATTTCCCATGGAGAGAGATAAAAAGGAGCGAAACTCAGCAAAAGAGGGCTCCTTAAATACCCACTGGCACGGTTTATTTAGCCCACGACTTTAACTGCGATCTCCCCTCCGCTCTCCCTCCCTCCCGCCACCGTCATCTCCCTCTCCCTCCTCATCCTCTCAATTTTCTTCCATCTCTTCCCTCCCTCCCTCACGCCCTCACTCTCCCGCCCTCGGGGCTAGGCTGGCTGACGCAGCCGTGGGAACAGGCTCCGCCAGAGGAGGTTTAGTAGAGGATGTCGCCTATCAGGAAGAGATGGGAAGGGGGAAAGGAGAGAGTGAGAGGCGGGAGGGGGAGAGGGAGAGGGTGGGAGGGGGAGGACGTAGAGAGTCTCCCCGTGATGCGTTCTTCCAAAGAGGAAAACGCGGGGTTACCAACTACGCCGACGTCCTCTAGGTGGTGCCGACCCCACTACCCAATCGAGCACCCGAAGAAAAATTGGTGACTCAGGGTGGGTGGGGACGCGTGTCCGGCGACGGAGGGAGTGAGTGAATGGCTGGGCAGCTTCCACGCGTGAAATCTGGAGCGAGGTAGTTTAAACAAAAGGATTACGCTCTCCCCGGCGAATCACTTCACATCCGCGCTCACTTATGATTCCCTTGCGTTTTCCCGCAATTGCATTTGTGACGGAAGCGTTGCGATTTGGGTCCGACTGCAAAGGATGCTTTTTTGAGACGGAAACAGATGTATTGTGTTTCCTGGAGTCATATATCTCCCTGTATAACAATAATATGCGTAGCCAAAAGTGATAATATGAGAGATGAAACGGAAAAGTTTGCCCAACGCTGTAGTTTAAAGTGAGGAAGCTTATGAGGAGGTGAAAAGTGTTTATTCTGATGAAGCTGTCTCTTCGCCCGATGATTTCTTGTTTCGCTCTCATTTGCTGCATTTAAAAGTAATTAATAGAATAGCAAGTTTGTTTCACGCCTTTTGATCGTTTGTTATGACATTTTACACTCCTTGAAGTTATTATTATCCTCCTTACCCCTGAATAGTTACAATATTTGCTGTTGATTGGAATTAATTCCTTAGCGATAATAGGTGATATGGGTTAAAAATATGAGTAGAACGAAAGCTATCAAATCTCAATTATTTTCTAAACTTATCCGAAAAGTAAACAAAGTAACCATATGTCTCATTAATTAGTTCGATTATAGTAGTTGAAAATCTAGGGAAAAAATACTCGCACATTTGTTAAATGATCTTTACTGTTCGTATGCGCAAATTTTCTTCATCTTGTCCAAACTTTCTCCAAAAGCAATGAACGAGGGGATATACATTTGAAAACAGAACCGGAAGACCGTTGCAATATGTGCTCACGAAAGGTAAAATTTTCGAATTCCCTCAACCCTGTCCGGGCCAGGTCCGTGGTTGCTACATCAATAAAAAAAATGTAAGGAAATCACCCAGCGGGGACCAAAGCGAATCTGTCGTGAGGGCATCCCACGGATTACTTCAGGTAGGGTCCCGCCGTTTTACTTCCCGTTCGATCTGATTTCCTTCCGACCAGAACCAGGGTATGTTTGTATGCACGCGTGGTGGCGGCAGTGGAAAAAAAACACGAGATCCCCGGCGAGATGGCGAAGGATGACGTGAAAGGGCCAAGGGGTTGACCACCTTGGAAGGGTCATGGGTGTCCGTTTAACTGAAAGGGTAGGGGAGGGAAAGGGTTCATGGAGGAAGGAGTTAGGTGCATGAGGGAAGACGTGGGAGGGTGAGGAAAAAAATGAGGCAGCGGCAAGAAGAAAAAAAGGCGAGATGGAGAGTGTCCCACTGCACGACAGGAAGGGCCTCCTTGAGGTCAGTAGTGCGAGAAGTGGACAGTGCGGCTTGGCCTTCGCTGGCGAGGTGGAAGGGTGAGAATAAGAGCACACTGGCTGCGCGTCACGGGGAAGGCGACGTTGAGGGAGGACGGGGCGTCCCGCGGAGGCCCTTATGACAAAAAATAAAAGTCAGAGCATTCGAAGGGCTTTTCTTTTTCAAAGTCCACCGATGGGTGAGATTCGAAGGCATACTTCATACGATTTGGCAATAGCTAGCCATAAGCTAGAGCTCGGGGCTGTTTAGGCGAGGGACTATTTAGATCAAGGGGTCATGATTTGCTCATTATAGGAAAAGAATGACCGTCAACTTGAGATAAAATAGTATTCGTACCCTCGACCAGCAAAAATGTCGATGTTGAATGGTTAACATCATAATTACCGAGTTATAGTGTGATTTTATTTTAGATTCCCATCATCTCATACGCTAATAATATACAGTATTATGTAGTCTAAGTATAGAATTAATGAAGCCAAAAAAATATTAGTATGTTTAAAGGTAATGTTTTTAAACACCAGTATGGTTAGTAAACATTTCGTCATCTATCGACGAATACAAAAACAAAAGAATAAAGATTTTAGGTGAATTTATGACAAATTTGCACGTGTGAAAATTGTATGAAGTTATACTCGGTTCGTGTTTTTCAACTGTTACCCGTCTTCACAGTTACCCGACGCAGCTCATTGTTTGCGGTGACGCTCCGTAAAAATGGTTCCGATTCGCCTACGATTAACCACAGACTACGAAACAAGAAAGACGTTTTGAGGGATGTCAAAATCTCTTCAAGGAGTCACCGTCGCCCTCGTAAAGCGGTGGCCTCCTACTCTAAAAAGAGGGCTTCCCTAAACCGGCTTCACAAAACGCCTTTCCTCGACCTCGCTCGCGACAAGGAGGATAGTGAAAAGACCCTTTTCTTCTCGGGTGGTGAGACAGGGAGAGGAAAAAACGGACCCTCAAACAGTGCTTCCGACCCAGTGAAGGAGAGGCATGGTGAAAGGACGGGGGAAAAAAATGGAGTGGAGAACGACGGAGGGACGGCTAGATCAGTTTGACCGTTACGTATAAGACTTAATGACCCCCTTCCTCCTCCTCCATCTCCTTATGGCGGGTCCCCACTCGTCTCTTTAAAAAGCCTCACTCACCTATACCAACGTCCAACGTCTTTTCAAACCCTCCCCGTTTCTTTATCTCAAACCTCCACTTCCTTCTGCAATCGACAAATTTCATTCTCCGATTTACCCCCCTCTTGTGTCCGTGCCATTGTTTACTTTCCCGCGCTGTTCATTGTTCGGCTCTCTTCAGCTAATACCACTTCGATTGCCACCGAAATACATGCTGGCATACTAGGGGTGAAGAATGAAGAATGCGCGTTGCGAGTTCCCGTCCCCTTACGGAAAGAAATTAGCAGTTGACAATGGATTTCCAGTCGTGAGAATGACAAAATTTTATGAGGATTCTTTTCACGCAACGTATGGTCGCAAAATTCGACGATATCAAGTGTAACCCTGCGAGTTAATTTGTGATTGCAAAACTTTCTCAAGGAAAATTCTAGTGGTATTCCTTTTTGGTTCTTTTTAATTCACCCCAAGCAATCTTTCCCGCCTTTTTTGGTGGAAAAGCTACGTTCCAAGGGGAGGCAATAAGTTTTTTTCTGTCCTTCATTCGCGCCTACCTGCTTCCGAAGAAATAATGACGCCCAGCACAGCGTTAAAGGTCCGGCCCGGCATATATTCCCTTTTATGGTCTTCACCCCGTTCCTGGACTTAAATATTCCGGGTTCTTATTCATGCATCTACTTCGCGCAGCACACCACGTACTTATTCGCATCCCTTGCGCCGCTTTCTCCAGCCTCTCCTCGCCACGTCCCCGCCCCGAAATACGTGCATATCCCTTCAATTGATGAATAATTAATTTTTAGCCTTTCCCTTCTCCCTCCACCCTTGCGATTTCCATGCAGCCGCACCCTCTCGCCCCTTTCACCTTTCCGACGCTGCCTCATCGTGAAATGTGCATATTTTATCGGATTCCCCATATAAACCTTACTCCGACTCCAGCCTTTGCAATCTCATCGCCCAAGATTTTTCACCTTCCTGGTCCACCTCACGGTCTTCCTTCACTTCATTTGCATCCCGTCTCTCTCCATCCTCTCGCCTCTCTTCGGTCAATCCTCCTCTCCTTCGTTCCACTCTCTCTCTCTCTCTCTCTCTCTCTCACTTTTTTAGCATTTGAAAGGACTGATGCACTCCATTCCGAAGCCTCACTCTCTTCCCACGAGTATCTCCCAAACACCCTTTTCGCCATCTTTTGCATTTTTGACTCGGGCATTCTTAACTCTCAGACGACTCACACAATTCTCAGGCCTCCTTTACCATAAAAATCCTCACCCCTTCCAACGTCTTGAACGGAACACCCATTGGAGTTCAATTCAAAGGTAGTGCTTCGCAAAAGAAATAAGCCTTTGTCACGGGCGGTCGAGCTTGGAATTATTCCTCTGGAGGCGCCGAGAGAGGGAAGTCACTCAAATCGGTTGCACCACTACATGAAGTGGATCATACGTGTATATTGCAAAATGACATGACATACTTAAATGCTCGGAAAAAAGGTACCCAGTTTATTTCCGGCAATATATATTTTCATCGAAAGACCCGAGAAAGAGTCTGTCCAAAACTACGGTTTAAAAATATGGCTCTCCCATATGTTTCCCTGAAGCACTCCTCACGCGATATTTATTTTCAGCGAAGAACTTTACTAAACCGTGTTTAAGGCAAAAATCACTCAAAACAGTATACATGATTGTAATAATGTCAAAAATAAGTCAATACAAAATAAATTACTTTTCCAATAAATTTGTCTTTGCCCAAAGTCGATCTTATAAGCCCTGTATAACACGGTAGCTAATACCGTAAATACATGTATTTAAGTACATCTAAACCATTTTATAACTTCAAATGCAGCGGTTAGTTACGGTGCTTAGTCCCTAGGATCATCAGAAACCTGCATTTACCGATAGAATACTGTCTAATAGTACAAAAATATTACCTGGCAGCAAAAGGACTTCTGTATTTTCGCGCAAAAGCTTAATATGTCGGTGGCCATGAGGTCGTGATAATTTTAGCAGCGCTATCTTTGCGAGTACATAGCTACTGTATACAATGAGTCGCACCAGAGCAAAATGCAAAAAGAAGAAACCTGGTGCTACCGAACAGCGGTTTGTCCACCCTGGCCCTCCATTCCACAACCCCCAGGAGACCTTTTCCAATCCCCCTCGGGGAGAGATGTCCACTGTTGCCCCCCCCCCCACCGCCACCCAGCGGGGTCCATCACGCTCCCGCCACATCTTCCCGCCTATAACTCCCCCCCAACCCGCACCCCTCTCACTCTCGCGCCCTGCCGCTCACTCGCTCTCACGACCGAACCCCCCCCCCCCTCCTCGCTCGAAGCCGCCGTTGTCGTTTTAAAGAAGTGGGCCTCGCCCCTGCGTGACTGAAGACTTCCTCCTTGAGACGGGAATTGAGTGCGACGGGAGCGGGGGTGGGCATGCGGAGGTGACGGACGGATGGGAAGGGATGAGGACGGGCGGGTGTTCGGGAAGGGACGAGGTTGGTTTGGCGGCGGTGGTGGATGCGGCGGCCGTCGGGGGTGCGTTAGGGCGGCAGGAGGGAGGGGTGGGGTGGTGGAGATGGGCCGACCAAGGAGGAAATGAGCCGTGCGGTGGCGACCCGGTTGATGAAGAAGTGAGGCGAAGGTTTCGCCCAAGACAATATGCATGCGCGAGGGGGGTGGTTGGCTCCTGGAGCCGACCCGAGGGGGAAAGCGCGGGCGCTCTACGAGCTGAGGAAATTGGAATATGGCCAATCAAGCCGTCCCTCGACTAATGTCCACACTCTCAACCTTGAGCCAATCTTCTTGAGGACGAGAGCAAGTTGCCAGCGCTATCGATAGCTTCCTGAAAAGAGGTGACCGCGTCCTTGAAATGGAGTACAAGTATCCTCAATTATGCAACATTTTCAGAGTATAAAAATCATTCGCCTTGACTAGGCGAATGATTTTTACACTCTGAAAATGTTGCATTGAATTGCACATTAGCGGATGACTCCGTTAAAAGTTACTCTTGCGGCATCTCCCGCAGTTTCTTTGGAATCCTCAATTTTACTTGCATCCTTAATTTTAGAAGTCAATTAAACTTGAAGGGATTCCGTTCACATTAAGTTCAAAGTAAATGCACGGCAACGTTTTCAAATGTCATATCTCCAGCGCAGTATCTCGTTCCTTTCCCTGCCATTCTCCAAGTGATCGGAGTCAAAAGAAAATTGAGGCGTTGAAAATCTTTTCGAATTCTTTTTCGCTCTAGGAAAATAATATAGTCGTCCAAATAATCCTTGCGATTTCCACCGGATAAGGGAGAGCATAGTATTGCAGAAAATTTTGCATTGAAATTATGACGCGATATCATGGAATAAAACCTAAAAAAAAGAAAAATAAAAGCTAGTAAACGCTTAAATACACTAGGAACGAAATTATGTTTTCTATAGTCTCCGGCATTACTAAACCCGTTCAAAGCAACCGGCGTGAAGGAAATCAACACAAACAGAGCACTCAAGTCCTGATTTATTTGTACTTTTCTGCATTTCCCCGACATATGGGGGAGAAGAACCGAAACCTTCGGGCTTGAGAGAGGTGGAAGTATAGAAGGAAGAACATCAGTGATTGGCCTTTCAAAGGTAACTGATAGACGCCCCCCTTCTCCCATCGACGCCGTGACAACGGAGCCCGCATGAACTTGAACCTCCCTTCCTTCTGCCGCCCCTTAACCGCCCCCGCCCCCTTCACTCGAGATACAATGTGGCCTCCCACCATCGTGGCCCCCATCCTTTCCTTCCCTTGCTGCCGCGCTTCCTGCCACGTTCCTCCGACGAATCCACTTCCTCCCCAGCCACCGTCTCCACCCCAGCTTCCTTGGTCTTCTCTCCTGAGTTTCCCATGGGGCGTTCCCTTTTCTAAGAGAGAGGAGGGAAGGGCAAAGGGGTCCATTCTACGAGGAGATAACAATGGAGACGGTTAAAGAGAAGGTACATACCTAAGCACTCCCCTTTTCTGAGGTCTTGCGGCGAGGAAAAAGGGACTCGGAGATATTCTGTCCTGAAAAGTCCTCTTCAGTTGGCAACAAGGAATGAATTTTGGGTTTCGGTTGAAAATGCCACGCAAATCTTTACTTTGTATAAATTCAGAATCCTAAGAATAAACCCGTAGTGCTGGGAATAAGTATTTGCGTGCAGTGTAATTTGCGCGTTTAATTTTCCATGAAATTGTAAGGTGTGGGGAAGGTTGCTCACCTCGCTATTAGACGCAGTGCGTTCGATATGGCCAAACCAACCTAAATCTTATTTCGGTGTGTGTGGATTTTAAGCACCTTTGTTTTGCAAATAAAATCTGAGAACATTGGAATATGCTTTCACAATAAACTTTTGATTGAAAGTGCTTACATAACAAGGACTGGGTAACGCCTTATAACTTTATTAATCTTCATTACTACGCTCTTTATTGTGAATGCGACTATCTTCCTCGGAGGAATACAGAAACTCTCAAACAAGGAATGAATATCAAAGAATATCAACCAAAATTGGGGTCAAACACTTGCTGCTTAATATTACAGAAGAAATGATATCATCATGATTATCAGCATTCTTTATTTTTTTTAGAATCACACAATCTAGCTTGCATATTATGAAGAGGAAAGCCATCGTTTAAAGGAAAACTTATTAATGATAATATTAGAATATTTCTGACGAAAAATAAACACAGCTTCTAGCAGTGGGTTTTAATGCCACCTCAGAAAAATAATTATAATTAGCTTAGCCAAAGAAACGCGCATGCCCGATACAAGGCTCTGACGCTCATTAATGATCCCAACTACTTGATCTAAAAATTCAATGCCTTGGAGAAGTATTATGAAGTATTATATTACGACGCTGTAGTCCTTGGGGGTCCTTTCTTTCGAATCCGGCATCCCGTATGAAACAGCCTGCAGAGAGAATCCCCAACCGTAGCCGACCGCTTCCTCCTTCGGGGCCCTCGTGCGCGTCTTAGGAAAGGTCGCGAGGGACTCCGGAAAGGACGCATTCTATTAACTGGCTCCCGTCCTCAGCTGTTACCTGGGATATGAGAGGCCGGTAGAAGACGGAAGGAAGGAGAAGGAGTTTGCAAGGGGGAAGTTTTCTCGAGGTGGGGTCGAGGGCCGACCGACAAGGCCTCCCCTTTTCCACATCCTGTGAGGTGGGACAAGGTGCAGTAAGGGGATCGCAGCAAGCGGGGGGGGGGAGAGAGAGAGGGAGGGCGTGTTGGATAACTTCTTCCCCCGTGGACCACGCCCCTTCTCTTCCTCGGGAGGAGAAGCGAGTCACCCTTGATAGTGTGTCTTGCAAGACGCGTGCTTTCGGCTCAATGGTTGCTGGCTCGCTAACAAAGGTAATGGGTACACGAGTACCTAGCAGAGCACGCACTCCTAAACAACCCGCCACGCCTATCTTCTAGCAGGGGTTGTGTGGACACTCGCTAGATTGGGAGTCCTCGGAGGATATGGAGCAACACTTGGGGGGGGACCACTGACGGAAGCTAATTCTAAACAGCAAAACAGAGGCATTTTTAAGAATATTATTTAATATAATTTCTAATATTTTAGGAATTTTTGGGTTATTAGAGAATTTTGATTTTATGAGCCGGTTAATGACAACAATGAAAGCAGTACGTCCCGCTGGTTTTGGCCGTATTGATAGAATGAGTTAGAATTGATTCACAAAACAGGTTCATGAGCGAAGAGTACCTAAATGGTTTGAGAGGTAAGGGTTAGTCGAGGTCATGGGTGAATGTGGTCAAAGGACTCTCGAGACCAGGAAAGAATGGAGGAGATTAGTTGGACGGAATATCCCTTTCGTAACCTAATACCAGACATTTCTTGACAATTTATATTCTGGAAAGAATACGGAGTGGCTTGCGTGAATCTAATAATAATGATAAGAAATTCTTCTAAAATTAAATTGCCTTACTATTATAGTGGGCGATGCTGAATGCTCTTTCTTATTTCAAAACCAATAGATCGCGTGATCGAGTCCCACCGCGGGCATGGGTGCCGTATGATATTGGTTATCAGACCCCTGGTAAATTCTATGCAGGGCCAAACTTGTCTGGTTGAGAATTCAGTGGATATATGTTTCCATCAAGCGTAAAGACAGCAATAGCCGCCAAGATAGTAGTATTTAAAAACGGCCTGTAGGTGAAGAAGCATGAAGACAATTCAAAATATTTTTACATAAATTAATCAAGTTCTATTTCATCCTAACCATGGCCTAAGAAAGCGATAGAGAACATGCCGAATGAGGAAAATGTCATGTTTGCTTCACCGAAGCGAGGTAAGTGACCGAGACGACACGCCTGCAGCTGAACTCTCTTATTATCAACCTCCGCAGATGGAACCGGGAGTGAAAGACGGAGGAGGCCTTAGGAAGAAGACTGTGTCGGAAGAAGACGATGCGGGTGGCTCGGCAACCTGATACGGGCGAAGGCGAGAGGAGTTCACACCTGACAATTCCTGACAAGGTGGGGGAGGCGGAAGGTCTTAAGGGAATTTCCAATGTATTCACGGTCGCCACCTTCCTCCCAAGCCGCTTTCATTGGGTGGCATAGAGCTGTTTAGATAGATTATGACGTCCATTCCTGGTTAAAATATGCGCGTGGAGAAGTACTACAAACTTCCATGCCCATTGTTCTTGCAGGTGATAAGGATGTAGGACTGGGAATTAGGATTAAGCAGTGAGAAAAAAAGAGAAGAGTTTTTTCACCTCGAGGTCTTAAACACCTGAAGGGCAAGGGATTTGCATGTGCTCTAAAGCACCTTCAAAATTGCTTTCATGAAGCCGACAGTATTGTTTTTTATTTACTTGAAAGCTTAACCTCAGAAAATTGACACAGTTCTCAAATTTTTGACTTCCATTTGAAATGATTTCAACGCATGAAAACTTCCAGAGCATTGAGGAAGAAGATTATTTTATAGTTCGAAAAACATTTCATAGGCAACATTGTACTCGAAGTTAGCGTGTCGACGGACGAAGTGTCGCGTACAAATAATACATGTGTATTACAATTCTTAACTGCTTTATTTTTCTTGAACTATTAGACATTATTTTAAGTTAGGTTTGACAGATAAATGACCGCACCTTTTGGCAGATTGACAGATCAATGACCGGAATCCTTTTATACCCGAATTTTACCCAAGCATATACGTTCCACTGTGATTACGCATTTTCTTGCGAGAGTTAATACTGACAAAAAAGCGTAATTTGATTCAATACTGAGTATTACGCATAATACTAGTGTTGGGAGCATATGCCAAAAAAATCTAATATCATATTCGTAATAATGCAAGGAAACCCGATTCAATGAACTAATGTGACTACATATCTACTTTCCCCGAGAGGCACTATATTTTATATATAGACTCCGTATTTCAAGGTCTTCGTTACTATTGCTCTTCCTACCCCCCCGCCACAGCAGCCATTTGTGAACCAGAAAATAGCCAATGATGGAAAGATAACACCACTAAACACGATAATGACTTCATGCGTACAAAGAGATTCTCCCAATCAAAAGGGTGGATTTTCACAGCAGTGACTCGGGGATTAGCTGGATAGCTGAGGAAGTAAAGTGCTTCTTCCGAGACACTTCTTATGAAAGCAACTTATTCATCACCTTTAGCGATTTTTTCTCCTAAGTCGAAACATCCGGTTCTGCCCGAGTATCCCGACGCTTCTCTATAATGAAGCGTGAACTCTAAGCGGGAAATTACTTGTCCAATGCTACCTTCCCGTTAGTAATTCTCCTCCAACGAAAACCCTGCCTCCCCCCACGTGTCTTCAGCTAAGCGTGCTACTTGTCAACTCATTCCTACGCCCTCATTCCTCGTCCAAGTTCTTACGGAACGGAAGGAGAGGATGAGAGGGTGGGGCGGGTTGATACGTCACTTCCTTATTTTTTTGTTTGCGGAAAGGGACAGGGCAGGCGAGCTTCAGAGACGGTCAAGGAATTATTCTTCGCGCGGAGCGGAAGTTGCGCCCACACCTGTTTGCAGGGATTATGGCGTAAGCGGTCTCGCGGCATAAGATAATGAATGGTGGCTTAAATAGCAACACATTTTCAAGTGAGCCATCATTAAGTGAACCTAATCATTTCTGCTAATAAAGAAATCATTTATTTAAAAGGAGCATATTCATCTTTTAACATTTCCGCACATGGAATAATTTAACTTTCATTAACCTAAAGTTTTCAAATACGCCGTATGCTGACTGATACCGTGTATCACAAATGCAGGCGTATAAAGCGGTAACCAAACTGCGGGTTCATAAAGTTAAGCGGCGTTGTGGCAATCCATTTATTTACGAGTGCTTCATCAAAGAAGTAATTTCTCTGATAGCGAATCATACATCTTCTGCCCAAAGTAAAAGGCAAGACCCCGATAGGGAAATGGCGTAGTGCATTCGGTTTTAGTTCTCATTTTGACTACTCATGAAACGAGTATATCGAAACAAAGAATTCGCAGAGTTGTCACGGAACCATGCAAAACTTTTGGAATAAAATGAAGACAATGGAGTCCAACTGCAAAACATGAAAGGGGTCAACAACTTTCCGCGATTTAGCTGACATATTGTCATCAGGGGGGGGGATACAAAGACTTACTATCGAAATTCATGCTTATGATTGATGCGTGATCCAAAAAACCTCTCCCTCACGCCATGTGATCGCAGTGAATGGGCGAAAGGGCACACCTGCGGAGAACACACGACGGCACGCCATTCCCACCCAACCCATCCCCTCCGCAGTCACTAAATCACTATAAATGATCGAGAGAAGATGAAAGAACGCAAAACGCACACAGTAAGACACGTGACGCACGGTATCCGCTCCGCGAACTCCTAATAAATCAGTCAATTCGAAAGAGCGACAGGGCACGGGAAAGTAAAGGGTCATTCAGAGAAATAATCAGAGCGCCTCGTGACCTGGTAGTTTTGTTTGTTAAATATTATCAATCTTAACACTAGCGAACGCGGAAATTTGCTTTTATTCAGCAGGAAAAAAATAATTAGCGAAATGGAACACAAGATTTGAAATCTGGTAAGTAATATTATTGGCAAATATTAAACCTCTAGAAGGGTTCAACTGTCTCAAAAAGAGTAGCTATTTTTATGACTGCAGTTACTATTTTTCATTTCATGTTATTACAATTCAGTATATTTAGTTTACACATGCATTTGATTACGTTGAATCGTGGCACATTACAAAGTTTAAAGCCAATAGTTTGAACGAATACATTTATAAATACTAAGTAGCTACCATCCGGCTGCGGTGCTTCAGCCACTGATAATAGCGCTCCCGAAACATATCAGCAACTTACATTATAACAACTGAATAATACTATGACTCGATGCAATATCTGATTTGAATACACTTAACCAAGCAGTGAGCTGGAATGTAAAATAGTCCTTTTGACTGGGCAGCACGGGCAAATGTCCCACGATACAAGAAACTGGCATAGTCTTAATTTTTCGCGAGAATTTTTAACCAATATATGTACACTCCAACTCAACTGGGGGATTGAAATTGCTCACTCTATCATTTGTGCATAAATACTTAGAAATTTTTTGACTTTAGTGTCACCTATATACACAACACGGAATGGTAAGACAATTTCCGACGCCAAGGCGTTGCAACCGAATAAAACTTTAATGGAAGAATAAATAGTGAGCGTCATATTGGGGACGAGTAGGAGAGTTTTTCGAGGACTGTTGTGAAGAGAGAGAGAGGGAAAATGGGGGAGGGGTCTTAAAAATAATAAAAAAGAGAGTCCATTCGCGTAGGTCCACTGCCCTTGTGTCCCGAACCGCTCCCTTTTCAAAGGGCGAGAAGGAGAATGCGATCGCGGAGAGCGGACAATGATCGAGGGTGGGAGATTGGAGAGAGGAGGACCGCGTCAGAGTTTGCTGATCTCACGGGCCGGAAGAGGCGGGGACGCCGGCGGGGGGGTCCGAAGTGCGGTGGGGCGGGAGAGCGAGATATCCACCGCGTCCCCCCCTCAGCCCCCGGAAGTGTGGGTGGTCAGCGGTGAAGTCGCGCGGGCAGGAGATATTAAGAGGCGGGAGGGGGGGGGCAGGAGGTGCCGGGGAGCGGAGGAGTCCCGAAGGGAGGGGACGTGAGGTGAGGAGACGGACATTAACGGGGGCGGAAGTGACGCAGTTCCGAAATGGGAGGGGAAGTGTTTCCGTGCGACATTGTCCGGGGAACTCTGGGAAGGTGGAGCGTGATGAGTGGAAGGGGGAGGGGGCTGAAAAAGAGTGCCCATGGGCGCTGACGACGGACGCCCCTTGCCCCACCTCCTCCACCGCTCACCCCCTTCCTTTGGCCCCTGCTGACCCGCTGCATTCTCTGCATGAGGAGATACCTACAGGATGGCGGGGGGAGGGGCGGGTGGAGGTGAGGAGGGCGTGGGAATCCTGGACCGTGCGGCAATTCCGTTTTCACTACTTCCTCCAGGAATCACGGTACGAAGGGTGCCGATTTCGAGTTCGAGGTTTGGGGGCGGAGGATTTTGGGGAATGGTTGGAGACTGGATCGGGGAGGGGAGGGCGTGTGGCTGGCGGGAGGAGGCGGCATGTCGTGCCGCATGAGGGTGAGCACGCGGCATTACTCGCGAGAGGAAGTAACGAGGAAAGAGGGGTGAGACAAGATTGAAACCTTTTAAGAGCCCAAAAAAAATGTTGCAGTGCTCTTTTCTTCATATTTTCCGTATTAATTGATCATCATTTCCTTAATCTTAATGTTTTGACCTATTATATCCTGACGCGTTTGTCAATATTTATAGTCTCTTGTGTCCCTAGACCGGAGATTCAAAATTTTTCCATAGGGTTTTCCTCATTTCTGGTGCTTTTTCAAAGGAATTCAATAAAATAAAAAAACTAACATAGATCTATGAAAGGATACACTTTTTTACTGTATGATAAATTAACTAATTAACACAAAAGGCTTCAACTTCTACGGTATCATCAGTTGCATTGTACAGGCAAATCGTTAGTGCTAATGAATTGAGTTATTGCGTAATTTATAAAACGAGTTTTCTAAACCCTAATGCATTGATTCAAATGTTTAAGGTTTTGGAACGTTATCTCATAGACATATCCGCAAAATTTTTGCGATATTTCCACGCACTATCAAATGGGGCCTTTCGATACGCAAGTACTGATCGATGGCATTAAACTTTGCGATTTTTGATCTAAGAATGAGATATAACTAAAAGCAGTCGCAACTATTATAAGTAATAGCTATCGCAACGGAATCGTCGGATGGCATTCCAATTACTACCAATGGCGTTTCAATTACTGAACCGTATGATAAGTATCATTTAAAACAGATTCTCTCATGATAACCGAATGACGATCTTATTTTATTATTCATCATTTTTCTAAGAAACTGCAGGTAAAAACCCAATGCTGTCAAAATAATAACGGATTCCCTCGAATACGGGAAAACACTTGCAGGGAAGCACTGCTGCGGAGCTGTGCCATCACCCTCCCCGCCCGAAGGCCAATCAAGCGTCAGGTGGTCGGGTGTGACGACAGCTTTGATGTCCTTCCACAAACCACGCGATCACACAACAGTTGTGGATGGAGATAACTTGCTAGCGGTAGCGCTTACAGGTCCTCGGGTCATTTTTTATCGTTCCTCTGCAACGGGTTATATGACATCATCCGCTATCTAAACAATACAAACTGTTCGTGGTCTGCGTCATGGTCTCCGACCGAAGCTCTCTCGCCAAATTGTTAAACCGCATTTTAACCTGGCCTTCGCCTCCGTGAATTATAATGCACTATGTATTAGATGAGTGCCCTGAACCCCCCCTGAAAGATTCCATTCCCTATAAAATGATATCAAGAGACGAGGAGAACACGTCATCAGCATACAAGAAAACCATATTATCTACAAGTTAATGAAAGAAATTAGTTCCACCTGATTGGGAGATAGGGCAGGACGGGGCACGAAAAGGTCAAAGCTCTATAGTTTGAGATATGAATTAGATTGGCAATATATTTATATTCAATCTCTAAGGTACGCACTAAATGAATTCAAATATGCATTGTACTCATACCGAATGAGTACACTAGCCGAGAATATTACCAAATATTTTTGTTTTGATTATTACCATTCGGATCCACCAAATATGGAAATTCGCCATAAAACCTTAATTTTCTCAAAGACCTACTCGGGCAAGGTTATGAACATTCGATGAAATAAGCAAGGAGACAATCCCCCTCTCCAATCACCTTCCCTTTTAAATGCCCCCAAAGGTTGGAGGGGGAAAGGCTCACCCTCCCCGGACACTTACCAACTTCCTCCCGCATACCCCGATCTTTTCCCCGCCCCGGATCTTCAGTCAACAACTCCCACGCACCTCAGTTACCGCTTCCTCGCCCTCTTCCCGGACTTCCTTCCCCCCTGGAGGAACTTTTATTTTTAAATCCCAACATCCCGTTCGGATAAAAAAGAAACCACACCTCAAAATCCTTCCGGAACCCTTGAAACGAAACGTCCATTTCCTGAGGAGTCGCGGATAGCTTGTCCCTTTTACGCACGCGGTCACGCGGGGCTTCAAATCGGCTTCATCCGCTGTTTCTGTCATTTTATAATAGTAATAAGGCAATTTACTTTTTATTTTTGCAATAAGGGCACTTCGCACGGATACATAGCGATGGCGGGTTCCAGAAGTGGTGGGTGGCACCCTTATGTTATTTTCTCTAGAAGAAAATGCTTCAAGGCTGGGATGGACAAAAATTTACTAATTATTTGTCACATGTTCAGTTTCTGGGCTCACATTTTCATGGATGTAAAACAATTCCATATTCCTCCCCCTATTCATGTAAATTAATAAATTATATAGAAAATTGGATAAACAATTGAATACAAAGTAGATATGCCATTAATTTAAGTGACACGATTTTCATAATGAATGCAATTTTAAGAGATTACCTTCAATAGATAAACTAATTACGAATGACGATTGCATAAAATGAATAATTATATTAAAAGCTAGATGCGCTTAATCAAACATCTGGGAGATAAGGGGCTGAGTACATGTCTATGGTTTCAGACTCACCCATATGGAAATTTATGTTAACGGTACCAGAAGCACTATCTATTTTTCTTATCAAATTTTAATTGAAGTGCAGCCAGTTCCGACCTGAAGATAATAAATACCCAATCGTTGAAACTAGTTGCACCCGAATACATATTCAAATAGAAAAATATACAGTGCATAATATTTCGTGAATGGCAGTACTACACATTTAAATATGTATATTCAATAGCATTTGACTCGTTGAGCTAAAATTACAGTTTCCGTAAACATTTCCCCGAGTACGATGATCAATGATGCGAGGGCAGGCGCACAGAACCCACGAAAGGCAATATGTCAGAATGCACGCATTATGGCCACGGCCATTATTGATGTGCCATGGACAGAAGTGGGCAATTTCTAGAGATCGATGACTCCGCTGATCAGGAGTGGTCAGAGGCGACTGACCCGGAAGCAGGCCGAGAAGCGAACGAGCGACGGAAGGAATCAGGGCCCACTGAACATCGACAACGCCCACGGACTGATATGAATCTGTGCATGCATGTGCGACACCTTACCATTCCGGTGATGCCGTCTTTAAAGCGCTAATTCGTCAATTCAGGTGAACGGCCGAGAGGATCAGCCAAACTGCGGGAGCCAGCCGATCAAGCAAACTCTTGCAAAGAGCGTTTAGAAGGATTACAAGTTATTGAAACCCTGGATTTTTTAAGCAAATATTTCGCCCGTGTTCCAACGATGCTAAGCAGTATTAAGGTAAGTGTAAATGTGGGGTTGGATAATATTTAGAGAACGAAAGTAAACGAGGAATGTATTAATGTAGGTGCAACACAAAAATCGAATATGTTATTAGATTTCAGGAGTCAATATTACAACAACAATAATCAACCACAATGACGTACTATAAATGCAGCCGGAAGCATAAAAAAACATTTTTTTAGAAACAAAGAACAGCACAATTCAATTAGTACCAAATCGACCTGAAGGAAGCATAATTACTGGAAAATATATCGGCCACGTCCGAGCCTTACTACCCGCAAACTGAGGTCGTGGATTTTCCGAGAAGTGGTAAATTATGGGAAACTCAGTTTTTCGGCAAAGCCCCGCAAACTTCTAAGAAAGAGGTGAGATGCACGGTCCGTTTGGCAGTCGCGCGCATTAGGTAGAGAGCCCAGTTTGCAAGCGGGTATCTGAGCTGTTAATGAGTTAAAATAAGTCATAAGGACTTCATTGTGGATGGCGTCGAGGATATATCCGCATGCGATTACCTCTCCCGCCCACTCAATGCAAAAAACAAAACCCTCCTCCCCACCCTCAACTTGCCCACCCACCCGACCAAAGAGCTGGGCACAGAATCTTACACAAAAGTGGGCATGGGCCTTTTCAATTAAGGCGCCTAATTGCGGTATCGACGTGTGGAGGGTGGAGGCGGGGTACATACATACAATCTCAGCTTGCGTGCCCCTTCAAGCGAGCTAAATCCCGCGGAGGATCGAACATTAAGGACCTCCCAGCTTAGCCATGAATAATTTCTTTCGCGAATCGCTTTAAAGAGAAGGGAGAAGTATATAAAAGGACGCCAGAGAGAGAGAGAGAGAGAGAAGGAAAAAGAAATGACAAATGGTTGAGCACATTCCATCCTTCGTCTCCGGCGCCGTTCTTTTTCCTCTCTAAATGCTCCGGGACCCAACCACTATCTCCGACTCTGTAAAAACACACGCGAGTCCATTGTACACAATCAGTTAACACACCGTTTTAACACACTCCGTCCTCTATCCCTCTTAATCGCAAGCGAGTCCAGCTTTTGAAGAGGAGAAGGAGAAACAGGCGCACACAGACACACATACCTAACCCCAAACGGGAACACTGAAAAAATAAACCCTTTCTTTTCTCTCTCCCGCCGCCGAGCTAATGAATAATTCGCTCGACTTGCGTGCAGGGTTGGGGGAAAGGGTTGTTTAATCTAATAGTTCCAACTTGGGGGGAAGTGGAGGGTTGAAGAAAGAGAGAACTTCAAGCATGTGGATGGCGAATATGAGAAGCGAAGAGACGGACATGTACTGACAATTTGAAAATATCCCCACGCACAGGTTCTTGAGAGTAAATGAAGGCCTAACTAAAATTGGTTTAGATAAATTATATAAGCACAATAGAACTATCATACTTCTACTAGGCAACGATAAAGAGCATGTCGGTATTTTCAAGCTTAAATTAATCAAATAGTCAATGAGCGAACGGTTGTGTAAACTTAAGCAGCTGGACAAATTTAATACGGTACATTAAATGATTACCTAAATGACAACAGAAATGAAAAAAAACATTAGTATTTATGTATAGGTTCTAGAGTTTATAGCTTGCGCAATTCCTTAATTGTATTCCTTCCGTTGGCCTTAATTAAAACATAGCTGTACACCAGTTAGAGGACAACCCACATGAGAGAACTTATTTTGCAGAACAATTTTCCAGTAAAATTTCAAGGATGTGAACTCAGGTGATTATCAGGAAAGAGAAAAAAAGTCCAGCAGAAGAATAACGCAAGTGTGGGAGTGGGATGTCATTCCGTGAAGAAATGAAATAACTCGACCACCCTCCTTCGCTCGCGTCCTCACACGAAAGCCAAAAAAACACACACTCCCCCTCCCTCCTCCCCATCCAAAGAGACTTTTACGTCACATCATTACCCTGATCCTATAGACAAGACGAGACCCGTCCGGTAGCAATTAGCCACGTCCTGAGCGAGGGAGAAAAAAGGAAATCATCTCCGCGGAGGGAATCTTTTGTCTCTCCTCCGTTTGTCTCACAAAACCCCTTCCCTT
Organism: Hetaerina americana; assembly: GCF_022747635.1. Lineage (NCBI taxonomy): Eukaryota > Metazoa > Arthropoda > Insecta > Odonata > Calopterygidae > Hetaerina > Hetaerina americana. The sequence continues at coordinate 69,770,070 of NW_027287538.1, read as the reverse complement.
CCAAAAGAGAAAATACGCCCCCCCCCGCACTCCTCTCTCTCTCTCCCCCCACCCTGTAGCCCCTTCAGTTTTTTTCCACGGAGCTACACTTCGAGCCCGTACCCTTTTCTTCACTCCCCATTCTTCCTCTCTCAGGGCCAACGTCTCCTGGCAAACCCGTGGTGGTGCACACTCCGTCGCGCCCGCACACGAATACCAATCCCAGGCTCACCTCTTTCCCGGCCTCTCTCAATCCTCCACCTCCTTCGACCGCGGAGTCTGCCACTCCCGAGGAGGCCGCGTCCTCACCTTCGGGCCGATACCACTCGGTGACTCGAAGCACCGAGCACGCCCAGCCAAAAATTAACGGCGATTTGGAGTTCCCCCGCACCCAATGTTTCTGTGAAGTGTTATACGCTCGTTTTTTACGTCATCACGATTCCACCGTGGGCATTGCAAAGACCTCGGTTTTGTCTTTCGAAGATAGTGCTCGGAAAATTACAGCTACAAGCAAAAGAATTTTAAATATAATAATAATGATAGGATCTCACTCCTTTTATTACAAACAAAAAATCAGTTCAATTCTTTCGACTCAATATCGGACTTCGGGTTATATTTTTATTGAAATGGCCCCTGAGCACTTGTTAGACGCTAATTACAAAATGTGCTGTTTTTCCCTCAAGTGGCAGACGGAATTCACGCGTGGAAAAAACCCTTGTTTTGCATCATTGAAGACGAGAATGAGCCCACGGTGTGGAACAGAAGGCGTGTTGTCATAGCGTGAGGGTTGATGGGGGACCGCAGCATTGCATTTATAAGAATAGAACGCGTATGCATGCTCTGCATTTCCACTCTTCATACTCCAGCAATTCTTATCGAGTGCTTTCTTTAGTATACTGATTCGCGATTATGGCATGTTAATTACACTGGTTACTAGTTCCTGTACAGAGTAAAATAGGGCAAATATGCGTCATATTGCTGCTGCTTTCACGAGTTTTAAAAGGTACTTATATGCATTTGATGATAAGAACACATACAATGTATTTCCCTGTGAGAGCGATCGAAATTAGGAATCTTCATATCATCTTTAACCCTCTTATTTCTTTATTAAACTACGGAGGAAATGCAGATGCTAATCTCCACTCCCATCACCTTGGCCTTCAAGATCAAAAGGGCATTGTTTCACTGTTGGCCCGCGGAAAGAAAAACCCTTATCCGAATATAAAAACACTCAAGCACTTATTATTGAAAAATCTTTACAAAATAAAATTTAGAAAAACATTTCCGCGACTTGAATTGGCAGCCAATGAAAAGGAAGTTGAAGGTATCTGAATTTGAATAAGAAGATGATCGGTGCGAATGCGTCGCACCGCCGCCATTCTTTGAGTTCGCAAACCGAGAGATAGAAAAAGTATGGAAACAAAATAAAAAAGGGTCCCAGTTGCGATTAGGGAGCCACCGTCCCTTTGCCTCCTCTTTCCACCCCCAAAAGTCTTAACTTCCACTTTCCAGCCGAGGAGGCCGACGGATGGGAAAAAAATGTAGAGCGAAATATCCTTTCGCAGCGCCGAAAGTACAGGGGGCCCTTCGAGACCCACCCCCCCTCCCCTGCCCCGTGCACGGAGAGGCACCCACTCACACTACCATCACCACCACCAAAAACACCGGCTCGAGAAATCCTGAAGCATTGGCCTCGTTGGAAGCCGTCCGTGTAGCCACCAAGAGAATTTCCCCCCCGTGAACTTCCGACGCCGGAGAGGGTGGGGTCGGGTCGGGTAAGAGAAGAAAGGATGAAGGGAGAGGTATAAAGGCCGTGAAGGGAAGAACGGGAGGAGGGGGAGAAGTATCAGGAAGGGTGCGGAGAGTTGAGAATCACAAACCTTCGTCAGCATCAGTGATTCGGATCCCCCCATCCTCTCTCTCTCTCTCCCTTCCATCGTTCGAAATCACTCTTCCAATCCCATAAAAATCTAGATCCCTCCCTTGCACCCCCTCAACGCCCCATTCCCAAAAATCCCAGAAGCCGAACTCTCTTTCCGCGCCACCCTTGCGGCACCTCCCTTCTTTCGAGGCAGAGTGCCTCAGGCCGTCGCCGTATCTTCGGGATAAGAAGGAAAGAGACGGAAGAGGGTTTTTAAGTGGCGAATGCCATAAGTATTTAATTAGTTGACGCAAAATTCTGTGAAATAACAGGACTGTAAAGATCTACTATTTCAAAGAAGATGGAACGTAAAAGTTATATTTCAAGCATCAGTTAAATTGTTAACGTAACCATTGACTACTTTATGCAAAAAGGTGAAGATAAAGTAAAAAGAGAATGCATGTCTCTTTATGTTTAAAGTTAATGGTGTGCATATTCCCAAAGTTTACTGATAATAAATTTCAATTTCGTTGAGTTTTAATGTAAAATTGTCTGGATAGGCAAAATGTTGCCAACTTAAGTACTGCATGTTATAGCAAAAAATGGCTTTCACACTCAGGCTTAATAGGCAAAAGAATATAAAAGTAATATTGAAATTAAGAGAAGGAAAAATATGGAGTATTTTCCTCTGGAATTCTCCACCTAACCACGACATAGAAAGATAACGCTCTCAACTATGATGCCATTAAATAAAAACGTACCCTCTAAAAGGGCATGGGACCCATTTACGCCATTCACAATTAATATTAAATATTTCGCGGCACTAGTGAAAAATGATACTAAAACTTTCGGCCAGCATCGGAAAACGAATTGGGCGAAAAATGAGACTCCACAGCGCAACCCCAAGTTTCATCCACGTAGTCACCCACCCTTTCCTGAGATTGCAAACTCTGGCGCTACCCTCCTTCAAAAAAAATACAAGAAAATAAGAAAAAGCCGCTCTTCTCGCATCTCCTTACTTCCCTTCTCCTCGAGGGGAATAAGGGGGGTAGGAAATAAATAAAGGAGTCTTCCAACCCCCTCCACGTTCCGAGCAGGCTCCTTGCGAATTCCCACATTCGCCTTTTTGAAACCAACCCCTATCACGACCCATCTCCGTCCCATTTCTCCCCCCTCCCCCCAACTAAACATCACGTACAATTCACGGACCCTTCCCGGGCGTTCATCTCCCCTCCCTACACGCATATAAAAGTACCGATTCAACCCCCAAAATCCCCCTACCCTGCCAACCCCTAGCAAAAGCGAGTCGGCATAGAGTATATTTCATGGAATAACATGATACACATTATATATATATATATATATATATATATATATATATATATATATATATATATATATATATATATATATGGGTATAAAATCGTATCACCTTGATCAGACGAAGGGAAGTGAATACCGTGTCTGCAAGCATGCATAATATATGCTCAAAATTAAAAAAATAGATGCTGAGTAACTTATAGACATCGTTTCCTTCTCCAAGCTCCACTTTATTTTTCCTTCATTCCCATCTGACAGGAATCTTCCATCACACCTCTCTTCCCTCCGAAAAGACGGCTCTCCTTCGCCATTCCCAAATCTCCCCATTGCGACCTCACTCCTCCACGCCCCACTCCGTCTTCTCCTTTCCTCAACCCTTCACGCCCTCCCCCACTTTGCCTTCAGCTCCATCCCCGAACCCCTTCGCCAAAACCCGAGCCTCCCTCTGCTCGCCCCACGCCGCCGCCTCCCTCTCTGCCCCTCGACACCCCGTCGACCCACTCAATCCAACCCCTCCCTTTTTCGCATCTCCGAAACCAACTCATCCAGCTCCTTCCACTTTATTCCCTCAAATGATTCACCTTCCTACCAACTCCCCCCCCCCTGCCCATTCTCCCTCCTCCGCCTGCCCCCCCCCCTCCCGCACACTCACGACATCCACTCCTCCTCCTCCTTGGACGGCGACTGCGATGCCGCCGCACTCTCCTCTCCTTGGCGCGCCCGAATCTTCTCTCGCAACCGCCCGGTCCCCCCTCCCCCTTTCCCGCGCTCCCTCCCCGAATAAAACGAAAGCGGACGCCCCCTCGGGGCCACGCGATGTTATGGTGCCGATGTTCCGGCAACACGGCTCGACCGCGAAGGGCTTAATGTGTATGCGGATGGGTATCGGGAGCGGGTAGGGGGGATGTATCGGATGTCCGTGCGCACGCGGATGTGTCGACTCAGGGTGGCTCCGCAGTGGGGTTGGGGAAACCCCTTGTAATCCAACTTTCGTGTGTTTCGAAGCCACATGACTGGGGTTAATATGAATTTGTATTGCCGCCCCGCAGTACACAATTCGCCGCGTGTGCAGAAAGTTATGCTCCGAACCCCCTCCCTGTTCTCTGCTTTAATGGCCAGCTTTGATTGCAGCTTACGTTACAAGCCATTCAAACGATGGTTTGTGCTGATTGTAGGGAACTTTTGACGCTCTTCGCAAATTAACATCTCGCTTTACATTAATGTCCGTTTGTGCCTGAATGATATCATGATTTTGATATAATGTCGAAATGCTTCTTAAAATGTTCAGAAGTTGTAATGATTTTAGCACGTTATTTTTTATGCTTTCGACTAGATGTGCCACCATACATGCCACCAATGTTTTTCAGTGTTTGTTGTTGGACTTGAGATGTACGAGTTGTCAATATTGTCAATATTTTCCGAAAAGAGTGTTGAATTAACCATATTTGAGAATCATGAAACTCAACGAGGTGCTATATGCGAAAAGTGCACAAACGCCCTAACGAACTGTTTCCATTTAACTTGTGCCAAATATTCTCTTGCCTTCGTTTTTTCACAAAAGGAAACAACATTTTCACCAGCTATCCCCTCATCCGATAGATCTATACACTTAAGTAATCACTCGACCGTTTAATTTTTTATTACCTGCTCTCTTTATATATATATATATATATATATATATATATATATATATATATATATATATATATATATATATATATATATATATTGCAATTTTTCTACCAACCCCTAGTTCTAAGGACTTAATAGACCTTGGAAATATTATTTACTAATTCCATGAAATCGGTAAAATGTGTTGCCATACTACTGTAGCGCAGAGATTATCTCACCAATTTTCTGACAGCGTTCCTCCAAACACACATAGTGAACTCGAAGATTAAGTTATAGAGATGATAAGAGTAAATTAAATGAGAGTGACGCTGAGAATTTGTCTTCAACGAGAAAAATATGAGCCCTTAAAATTGAATAAACATGATGCTAAATCCAAAATTTAAAAAAACTTTTTCTCGAGTATATTGTTGTGGTTTTTCCGCAATTACTTTTAAGCCAAGATTTAAATACTGCACTAGGGATGTCTCCCCAGGAAAGTCGGGAAGCTGGAAGGGCATCACTTCCCTCCCTCCCTGCCATCTTGCGAATACACACTTATTCGTCCCTCGCCCTCCTCCCCGCATCTTCCACCCCCATCGCCAACTTCCTCTCGCCCTCTCCTTCGCTCCCTCGCATTCACTAGCCATTTCCTACAGCCCCATTACGGCCTCACCCTTCATTCCCTCCGCCAGAAGACCCACTCCACTCCCTCCCTCGGAGGTCCAAAGCCACCCCCTCCACCCATATAAACCCCACGTGATTCCGCTCACTCCACCCCACTCTCGGTTTCGCAAAAAAGGATCCGCCACCCCCACCCCTGTATCTCTCAGCAACCTCCTCCTTCCAACGTCTCCCCTTGCAGCCGACCAACTTATCAAATCTTTCCCCCTCCTCCATCCAAATCCTCTCTGGTGACGTCCCACACCACTCTTACACCCTCCCTACGCCACCCTAAATCTCCTTTACTCTTCCCTAACTCCCTTCTCCCCCCTACTCCATTCATTTTATAGACGGCTCCGGTGCCTGCCTCCTCCTCATCCCTTCACGAAACCATTACCCCACACTATCATGCATGTACCAAACAAGTGAATCACTAGACAAAGCGTGTGCGTGTGCATACACACACACACATATATATATATATATATATATATATATATATATATATATATATATATATATATATATATATATATATATATATATATATATGCACACGCATATATGCCACCGACTCCTCCTCGATCTTCTCAACTCCTTCCTCCATTCCATGAACCTTCTCCCCCTCGAGGTGAAGGTTCAGGGTATGAATCACGTGACTGCCTCCTTTCCTTGCGTTACCGCGGGCCGCATTCCCTGTCCCCTCCCCTCAACCTCCCCCGGCTCTCTTGACTCTCCTCTTCTTCCCCCTTGCCCAAAAACGAGCGGGGGGTAGGGCACCGTCTTTGTGGATCTTAAAAAAAATACCCCTCCCCACGCCCACTCGTGCGCCTCCCTCCCCCCTGACTTCGCGAATCCAACCGATCCCTCCTTCCCCCTCCACCTCCACTCCCCCCTCTCCCCCCACGGCCCCGTTCACTCAATCTTCCTTCCCCCTTCAATTCACAGTGGCCATTCGTGACGCTTCACCTCCTCCCGGCCCCTCGACGCACAAGTTTCCTTCTCCTCCTCTCCGTCCCTCCCTCACGCTCATTGCAAACAAATTCAAAGTCCCCCTCCTTCCACTCCACCCCCTCCTCCCGTCTTTTCACCCCTGCCTCTCCTCCGACTCCTTACCACAACTCCCTTTCTCTCTTCATCCCCTCCAACAACCCCTCTCCCTTCTTTTCCATCATCAACCCTCTTGGCTCGCTCCTTCCTCTCTTGCCGCAGCTTTCCTTCCCTTCCCTCTCTTGACACCGTGCGGTCTTCCCATCGCTCTCTGCTACTCGCCTTCTTCCAGGGTTTGCGAATCCTCGTGAAATTCTGCAGAGCTCCCAGGCCAAGGAGCTTAGTCACCCCGGAAAGGATAATTTTGGGTGTGGGCAAAAATCCATTGAGGTCAAGCTTCTCCGAATATTCCAACTCTTGTCCTCACAACCACCTCCCAACGGTGTGACAATGTGACAATGACCTTATTTTAACAATATGATATCTTATTTTAATGATACCACGAAAAATCACGAATCAATGGGTACGCTCATTGCCTTATGTCTTCATGAGTTCAAAAATAGAAGATGAAATGAACGCTCACGGTGGCAGAGACCAATGGCACCAGTTCTGAAGGAATCACTTGGGCAAAATGCACATTTCTTCACAAAAACCAATGATTTGAATCATAGCCACTCATGCAACGCGTTCTTAGTTGTTGTTAGCTATTTTAAACGATAACACATGGATGATAAAATTTTATTAATTCAAATAGAATATTTGAAGCTTCGTTACAAAACTAAACTTTGGCAAATACCAACGAAATCTTTCAATAGATCTGGGTTTGTGACCTGAGATTATTAGTTTTTGAAGCTGCATGACTCCAAGGTAGGTTGAAAGACCTTCCGCGGTGTCGGATATCCTTTCTCGGCCCACAAAAAATGGACACTCTCCCATTGCTTCCAATGAGAAAATCCTCGTGAGGAATGGTTGAAAAGAGTTGAGATCGTAGGCTCCCGCGTCATATCGAACCTGCCAATTAGACGGTCAATAATCTTTCTATGATGCACGGGCGACATTTTCATTTCCGTGTGAGCCCTCGTCAAAGGATATTGATCGTTTTAATTCTTCAATAACGCTCTCAGAGTGATGTAATACATTTATGCTACAAACGTGCAGTGCTTTGGAGGGTGTTCAATTGCGAGAAAGGCTCATGAGTGGCCAAGGGGTTGCGGATAATACTGAGGAAGGAGGGAGGTGGGCAGAGACATGGGTTGAGCAAAGGTGGAGGCGGTTGAGAATGGGAGAGTGGAAATAACGGCTAACATGAAAGGCCGAGAGGTAATGACAATAGTCCCAAGAATAAATCGCAAGGTGAGATTGCCATATCATAAGCTCCGAAATAATATAACAAGCAATGAAATATTGACAGAAAACCTCACAGCGAAAACTACTCGTGGTACATTAAATACTTTATTCGGACTATATTTCATGTCTGATTCCATGTTGGGTAGGTGGAAATAACAAGGATATCCTTTAAAAAAAATAAAGAAAAGCAATAATAAGAATGTATTGGAGACATTGAAAGATTTCGGGTGTAAAGTGTACCAATTAAAAAAAGGAATGAAAATGTGGAAGAAAGCAGCGACTATTGAGCCAACACACAAGCTATGAAAGGCACAGAATAACAGAAGATCAATGAGATAATAAGGGATGCATGTACATTCGTGTGGAAAATGCGTTCTTTGGTGAAGGAGGACGCCTGTAGGCAGTGAAGATGGGAAGGTATGTAACAATCAAGTGTATCTCACGATAGAGATGAAGTACACTTACCCTGATAGTTCTTGTAAGGACTCGTAGAAGAAAGGCATTTCAGATATGAAAAAATATTTTAGCAATGTGTTATCCAGTTATCTTTGTTATCGAACGAAGACTGAAGATTAAGTGACACGCTGCCGCTAATCTAGAGGAATACTTTGCAAATTTAATTGGCGCATTTAGAAATATCGCCAAGCAAGTAATTATTTGACGCACTCTAAAGGAATATTTAATGAATTATTCCTGAGGGGATGTGAGATACTTATGTATTTCACGAAAAAAATGTAAGGACGCAAGTATTAGTGGATATTATGGCACCAATCGTGAGGGTGTAAAAAAAACGAGAGACTAAGGTCCGTCAAAGAAAACGAGCGAATCATTAGGCCGTCGACGGCAAAGAATTTCATTTCCTTTTTTTTTTCACTGCAAATAAACTCTCCCTCTCCACATTCGCATCAACCCACTTCACGTTTTGCACCCTCCTCCCCCCAAAAACACTCGAAAAATATCTCTCCTCACACGCCGGCCGAAAAAACCACCCCCTCTCGGCGAAAGCCACCCCTTTTGCCACTTCCCATCCCCCAAGGTGTGGGCCGGACCAACCATCGCCCTCCGCCCTCGCCGAGCCTTATATGTACACGCCGCACATAAAAACATAAGCGGGTGAAAAAAGATCCTTGCATCGCGTGCTCCCTGGCCACGTGATTTTCGGCAGCCCACTCCACAGTCCGTAGCCCCGATGTGGCGACGCACACCCCGCTCTCCGCTTCACCCCTCGGTACGCGTGCTCATGGGTCGTTCCTTTGCGAAAGGGGGGAAAATTCGCCAGTTACCGTTTTTTAATTGCGTATCCCTTCTTTGATCCTCTTTGGTTAATTCGCTGGTGAAATTGGCAGAGCCAGATGACTTGCCGCTTTCGACGCCAAATCCACACTCAGTCGTCGTTCATTGTGGCTATTCTTGGACGCTGCTCCAAGCACAGCGCGACCGCCTTGCGATCTTTTGCACGCAAATATACGCCAGCTTGCAATAAAACATTGAACAATAAGAGTAAATCCTTCCTGCGTGGAGGCTCTCCGAAGTCGCTGCGTTACCATTTAATTAAGCTGATATCGAGGATTGTTTGAAAGACGTTTCTAATAGTGCTCCCGAATGTAAGTACTATTTAATATGCAATCAACCGGACGAAGCGTTTTACGAATAATTAGTAGCTGAAAGTTTACTGGCTGGAATTTTGAGAATCAATACCGATATGAATGCTCTTGTAACACGATTTGTTCAATGCAAATTGCAGCAATGCAACTACAATTGTAAGAAACGTATTACGAGTAATTTGCTTATGCCAGGAGACATTTTCCTCTCACGTGAGCAACAAAAATACATTTCCCAAATAAGATCCGAAAGAATGAAGTTTCAATGAAAAAATTAAATTTCCTTGAAAAAAAATTAATTTTTTTTTCAATTTGAATCCTGTAAATTTTGGAACGAACAAATTGTGAAAATTTTTGAACTTCAAAAAATGTAATTTGAAGTTATATCAGGACCGATTTTTAACTCGTGAACACAATGTCAGAGTGAAGCTGGGTCAATTTTTAATTTGATCTTAATATAATTTAAATCTACAAACATAAAAAATAATCAAAATTGGAACAAAATGGTTATAGAATTATTCCGTTGTTTGTAAACCAATTTGATATCATCGCCGAGAATGTAGACCTCTCCGTCAGAAATCTCTACCTTTATGGTATTTATGCTCTTAGCTTCAGTAAATTGACAATATTAAATAGCGAAAACATAGTCTACAGTACAAGCTGGTCAAAAAAATGAAAAACTAATACGCACTTTGCCTGAATCAGTTTCAAAACGTTCGTTAGGGCAACATGGATCACTCGGATGCTGGACGACATTCATAAGTACTTATACCCGTGAGATTCACAGATTCGAGACTGTGGACAACGGGGAGGGATAGGAAGCATCAGGGAAAGTGATTACACACTCGTTCCATCTTTCAAGACAAAAATCTTGTGCTTTTGGAGCGTTCAGAGAACCCAGCCGGGAGGGCGCGTGTTTCCCCGCCCCCACCGCCCTCCACTCACCCTGCATCCCACCCTCGTCCTTCGCCTCACGGATTCGTCCCTTCGCTGGAAAATTCCCCCGAGCCTCGCTCCATTCGGAGTTCTTCAAATGCAAACCAGGAGTGGCGAAAGAACGGCGCCGTTCTCCCCGGAGGAGGAAAGTGGGAAGTTGTAGCCGGGAGAGCAGCGAGGAGCGGACCGCCGGGGGTCGGGGAGGGACGGCAAGGGAGAAGATAAGAGGCGGGAGATAAGGGTGCCGACGCCACAAAGTTCTCTTCAATGCGCATGAAATCGGCCCTTTTCCCTTCTCTACAGAAGAGATTTCATCCACGCACTACAAAATAATCAATTCCCCCGTGGATTACAATTAACATCAGAATTCAAAACGCAATAATATTTTCATCATAATTGAATCTATTTAATTCCTCCGAGGATAAATAATTAGAATTTAAAGTTGCATGTATAAACATGAAATTATTTGAAAATACAATTTTATGCACATATTTTGTCTAGTAAGATGGGGATGTAAACAGGAATGCTTGGAATAAAAATCCATCCAATTGAAAGTAACTTTTGAAAAAAAAACAATATTGAATAAAAAAAGCACTTTTCAAATTTTTTTAAGAGCTATCAAGCTGTATTGAGCCAATGGCATTTTCAATGATCGTGTCACTGACGATCGTCAAAAATACAAAATATTTGGTCTTTTTGGTAATGTACACACGGAAGAAGGAAATTTAGGAATAGCAGATGAATTGAGGGAATAAAGGGAATACAATCATACGTGTACTTAAGACATAAAGAAAATGCATAATTTTCCACGGTTTTCTTGAAATTCAGCAAGAAGTAAACTGTGCAGTAGCATAGAGCAAAGCTCGAGTATGCAAGAGCTACAGGGGAAGATTAATGTGGACAGTTCACACTTAAACTATCGCAAAAATTTGACTCACTTATTTCCTTGTAACAGTGTATGTCACCTAATTGTAAATTATAATCAATGAGAAATAAAATGTTACAAATCTATTTTTCAGATTGATATAAAAGGGATAGACATTATACCCACTCCTACAGTGGTTACAGTTGTAGAAGCCTATATTACAGTTTGTTTTCAAATGTGAAGAGAATGTTACAGGAAACACACATTTTAGACGTTAACGTCTCGTTTCTTTCTTTCAGGGAGACTGGAAGAGCATCGAGAGGCCTAGAAGATGAGGGATATGAGGGAGAAGACGGGTCCACGGGAGAAGTGATATTTCTGGGATAAAAAATGGAAAAGTCAGGGAACGGATTGAAAAATATCTTTCCCTCCACAAAAGGCACACACTACTACGCGAAAGGGTTCTTCCCTCGGGCGATATTGGGAGAAAGCGGAGTGAGGGCCCGGAACTTCTGACTTTACCGTTCTTTCTCCGGCGCCCCGGAGCACTGAAGTCCCATCTTACCGCGCCATTCGTTTTCTTTTGTTTTTCTGTCAAGAGGAGCAAAACCCTCAAAAGGTCACTCCTATAACACTAACGTTAGGTACTTTATAAGTATATATTGACGTGTTTTCGACAAATGATCATTTTCCTTGAAAATTCCTCGCCTAACGACCCTGTTTTTCTTGAATTGCAAACGGATGCGGATTTAGTAGATCGCTATTTTGGTTTTAGCAAAGTTCTACCGTGAAATATGAGGAAATCTTTTCTACAGACTAGATTGTTTATTTACAAGAAGGTCATAGATTAAAAAAAACTTGTACGTGGCCCTGCGACCGATAGTTTCGTCGATCAAAAACCATAACCATTCGCGCCATTAGGACAATCAGCTAAAACACTTCCAGGCTTCATGAGCAAGAACTAGCCAAACTGATGGACTTATTACTCACAATATCAATTACAGACGCAGGTATGATATGGTGGAACTATTCCATAATACTTAAAATCTAAAAATATTTTATGTCCCCCATAATCTAACAGAGGAAAGGTAAACGGCAGGTAAGTGTAACTTTGTTGTAACAAAAATTATGCTTACCTAGAATTTTTTAACGAAAAATAGAGCTGAAATGTTTCCCTCTCTCTCTCTCGATCAGTTGGATCAGGCACCTGTAAGATATAAATCAAGATTAATAATAAAATATAAAGAGTTTATTCTATAATACTAAATATTATTGCTCTACTATTTAATATCATTTACTTATATAATCGAAAATTGTGTTTTCTCTGGATGGTACTTCAATATGAATGCTGTGATGTTCTCAAAAGTCATCGAAAAACAATTGAATGCCGCCTTGAAAAACCTACCTGATTCCACGATTAGTTCAAATGAAGAATGATCGTGAAGCGATTTGCATACGTACTCATTTTCATTATAGCCACTCATTATATCAATGCTTGCAAAATAATACGAACTGAGTGGAGACTAAAGCTTGCTTTCATTCATGCGTGTAGGGATATATATTTTTTTTTTTTTGACATCACTTGCCTTCGCAAGACGAGAGAAAGCGGGACCGCTTCAAAGTATTTCGAGTCGAGAAGCTCTAAAACTGCACCACATAAATGCGGAACGTGAAAATAAAGTTTACGTACGTGGTCAGAATTGAAAAAAAAAGGTTACGTAGCCCGTTTCCCTTTGGCAAATAACTTGAAGCATCGGGAGAACACACGCAAGAGGTTTAGAAAATATTTCCCGTTATCCAGAACAAAATCGAGCAAAACAAAATGGCGGACTCAGAGAAAAAACAATTGAAGTGGGGGACACGTAAGTGGTAGGTAAAGTTTAAAGAGCTCATTTGTTTTCCAACAAAACCTTCCCTCTGCCGTTTCGCATTGTTGGAACTCTCCTGATTTTTGAAATACCTGAGTTTCATCGCTCCGTTTTAAACGCAGACGTCGTTCGTTTTCAATGCGAACTTTCACTGTGCATAATAGAAAAGCCTCTGCTAAGCGTAGTTCTCAGTTCGGCACTCCCCCTTTTCCCTCTAGTGCTCAATTCGAAAGCGCACTTTCAAGGGCTTGTACGCAATATAAGATTTATGCTACGAGTGGCGACAACCAACAGGAGATTATGTTGGGAACAATGTGGACGGTGATTTTACATGGATTTCCAAATTCATTTTTGGTCAGGAAAATTTTGATTCGCCACTGTATTGCTGTGCCTGTAACCGGAAAAATGGGTGCCGTTTTTCGGTCGGAGTTACAACGTTTCAAAGAGGATCACTAAGCCGAGTAGATTATTCTCGAAGGTGACGCAAAATTTGTGGAATGGAAGAAACTGTTAAATGAATCTCCCCAATGCTCATATAGATGGCTAGGAATACAAATATATAAGTACCTGCTCAAATACTTAGGATCGTAAGTTTTAATTATTATATTGTAGGTTAGATAGTAAGATTTTCATGCTACCAAAACACCATCTCTGACCACTTATAATATCCGAGGCTTGGATGGAGTGAAACAATGAGTTCAGAGGTATAATGGCATACGAGGTGAATTACACATAAGTGGTGATGGCATCCCAATTTTGAGTAAATGAAAAAGCTCCAATAGCCGTAAACAGTTTAAATTTCAAAACAAAGCACAAATGAGATTATTTGGCTAACGCTACAAGTCAAAGTAAGGGGTAAAGGGTATAAAAGGAAAAGGAATAAGAAAGGTGAATACGAATACGCGTATTTTGGCCAAAAAGTAGCCCTCCTCAGCGTACGTGAATCGTCACGACAACACAAGTTGAAGTCAGGACTTATATTATGTAGGTAACATGACATCCATGTAACATATATAACATACATATAGCATGATGTTTCATAATAAATGACATTTATTCAACACTACTAGACGTAAGAGCTCAATTCAATCAATATTGTATCACAATTTCTTGCGACACAACGTACCGAGCACCAATCTCCATCATTCGTCCAGAAGTGCGTACGCTCACGGATGGATGCTCAGGCACCTCGCCATTTCGTGGAAAAAGGCGTAGGCAATTGAAAATAAAAAGCGAAAGGGAAGAACTTTCATCTTTCCCTTTCCAGTATCTCGCCCCTTTCCTGACCACTAGCCGACCCCACCAAAGCAGCTCCTACCATTTCAATCCTCGCAGCACTGGATGTATGACTTTTGGAGTCTTTGCACGCGGGTTCATGATGACTATTGCAGAATCTCTTTTGCCTCAATCCCACCCCTTTCAACCACCCTTATTCTGAAGCTCGGCATCAACTCAGCCCATTAAAGCCCCTCACCGATGAAAGACTGTTGAGTAGGGAGCCCATCCCACTCTTTCCTTCCCTCCTTTCCTATACCGAGGCCGCGGAAGGCCTTGTTGCCCTGACACTTCGGATGCGAACAACAGTAGACGCGTAATACTCTGCGTCGAAATAAGTCCTCCCATGCCGCTGGAAAATGGAAGTTCATTCGTTATACTTACAAGGGCCAGAAATAAAATCGACGGTTTTATACTGAATCGAATGAGCAATGTCGACATGTCTTAAGCATCAATAGTGATGACGTCGTAGACAGCGTCACGCGCCATTCCATAGCGTAAGAAATATTCATAATTATGTATCCAACGAATTCGTTAGAGGCGAATCACAACTCGAGAGGAAAATAATTTATAAAACCCTATTTATGGTAGAATTAATACTGGCGATTTTTCTTGCTAGCCCGAGAGTTCGTTACTTGAAGATCAACCCAAACCGGCATCTACGTCAATAGCGATGGTTAACTTTCATATTTTTAACCACAATATATTAAGATTACGGAATGATGAGTTTACGCTAAAGAGATACTAAAAATTGTGATTACCTATGCCTGAGAGTATAAGAAAATCATCATCCGTTCATTCTATCGTCCATTTGGACAAATAGAAGCATTACAAACGTCTTACCCTGGTTCAACGCAAGCCTGCAAACGGAATGAATAAATACACCGCACTGAAAGCGATGACGATATTGAGCATCCATGTAAAGTGATTTACAAGACGCCGATACAAAGATTGCTGCATCGATGCACAGAAGTACATTTTTCGCAGTATTGAAGTCCGTCCTCCGAATAATTCTCGCACTTCTTTACTCCCCCCCCCCTCACCCCGCCATCCTCTCCTCCGGCCCCTACATCCGCGAGGCAAAAAATATGAGACCTCACCACACTTTGGAGGGGGAGAGAAAAGTGCTCGTTCACTTTTTCACGTTCCAGAGGCAATAATGTGTGATACCGCATACACGCATATCCATAACGTCTGATCACGGTGGGAAATACCCCTTTCATGAAGATGACTGCAGAGGATAGGGAGGAGTTGGAAAAGTTGGGTCTCATAGGGAATAAATGACCTCCTGATTGAAAAGTAGGGAAAATTCCGTAGTTCTGCTGCTTTCCTTGGCGATATTGCCGTAAAACAGACCGAAATCTGAGCCTCTGGCCCTTTTATATCTCCACATTCCGCGATATGGATGTAGAAATTTTAATGCTACGATATGCCTTGAAGTCCTGGCAATATGAAATTCCATGAAAACCTATCCATGATCTTAAAATGAATCAGGAAATGGATGGTTTTGGAACATAATGCATGATTTGAACAAATAATGCAAATATCAAATATTCGACATTTTTTTGTCATTTTGTTTCAATAGCGTGATTTCTCAAATGCAAATCCATGATGAAGATGTACTTTGTATTCCACATCAATGTTTTTTATGGCGGAATCACCACTTTCCCACTCTGAATGCCAAAATACCATTCATACCACGCATGAATTTTTTATTTAATGGATACATAAATAAATATACACACACATATATATGAATATTAAGTTCTACAATGCTCAGCTCTTACAATCCGGGATTTAAAATAATTAACCTTTATTACATAGTTTTTTATGCATAAGTTATTATGTAAAGCGCACTTATCTTGATGATATACAAAATTGAGTAAGCGTTATAGCATTATCTGCCATGATATATCACATAAGAGCAAGAAGGCAAAATTCAAAATGATAAACAAAGCACCAAGTGCACCGTTAGCGAATGAACTGAAACTTACCCTCACCTAATCAAATGTGACCCCACACGACAGCATTCCGTTGGCCGAAGATGTCAAGTTTTTAGGAGACGGGGTGACAAGAAGAAAGGAAAGAAAGTTACGCTCGATTTTGGTGTTGGAGGGTCAAATTTTGCAGCCTTGCGTGGATATAATCCTCCTCTTAAATCGCGAGAGCGCAGAAGGAACGAAGAGAGACGATGAAATAAGAGAATTTGCTCCACGCGCATACGGGAAAGGATATAAAAAAAGAAACCGCCTTGATAATAAGAGAAAAAAATATTAAAGAATATAGGATGGAGGATGAAGGGAGGGAGTCAGTGCACTAAACCCCCGATGGGAATAAAAATAAGGAGACAGACCTCGTCTAATTAGTCAACCAAGGGATTGGGTAGTCCAGCTAATAAAAAAGACCCGAGCCCCAGACCATTGTGGGAGCGGATCATTCCCTCTTCCCCAATCCTATCGTCTTCTCCCCACTCCACCCTTATATAACCCACCCACCCGCCACATCCCCATGCCTTCTTTCTCCGGCTGGCTCCTTCCTAAAAGGTCCCCCATCCCTTTCCATACCCTCATCTCACACCCCTTTTCTCAACCACCCCTTCCTCCCTCGTCACCAGAAAAGTTTCGACGCTGAAAATAAAGGAAAAAACCCAACAGTGAGTGGGGGAGGAGGTTTGTTGAGGGAGAGGAGGATTCATAAGTGAGGAAAAAGTTGCGACAGAGCAGTCACGGTGAGAGGGGCGGGGGTGATGTCGGAAGTAAGAAAATGCGGAACGGGGAGACTGTGGTCTGGAGTGGGGTGAGGAAATAGAAAGGGTGAGGACGCGCGAAAAATACGTCAAGTTGAAAGTGAAGAATTTGCCAAGAATATGTGAAAGCTTCGAGATTGACTGGGATCATCTTTAAGAAAAGGCTTCCTATTAGGAAAAGTGCTTAAGACGAAAAATACCAAGACATCAGATCGCCATTTGAAAGGTCTCGAATAACGATTCATAGCAATTGTTTGAATGATGGTAAATAAGTAAATGGGTTTATTTTATTTTATGATTCCATTAATATTTTTCTCTAGAAAATTCAGAATTCAGCTTAGTTAAAAGCGTCAGGTAAGGAATTTCCCGATGCAAAAGATTTGCATGATACGTCATTGGTGTCAAATATCTAACCCAAAAATCCCCACACTTTCGGATTCAGCAGCAGATGAGTGTTTACTCAGGAAGACCACCAAAAACGTATACCATTCTACTCTATGGCCAAGCATAGGAAATATGAGTGATATATGATCTTATTTTAGGTTTATCTGTGCTGGAACCCGATGATTTGAATTTACAATAATCCCCAAAAGCCCTTTAAGACATTTCAATTAGATATTCGTACTTTTCAAACAACCAAATCTCTCTTTGGACAGGTTAAGCTGCAAATGCAATAATTTCTCGTTCATTTTAAAAGCAGATGAAGCGATTATTAAGAGTAAAAACCAGGAATGAGAACCCAGCACTCAGCATAAACACACCGAATAACCCTGAGCCATCGGGATAACGGACTTGCTTCCGCATGTCTCTAGGGCGAATTACCCATGCACCCACGCGTTCGAATAGAGCAAAGGAAAACGCGATGCTACTATCCACGGCTCAGGACATGTGTTGTGTGCCGTGCAGAAGGGCGCACCGGATTGGCCGAACGGAAAAGAATAACAAAAAAGATTGCGATCCACTACACCACCCACACCAACCCTTCCTTTCCCTTTGCACAGGTCCCCACCCCCCACCCACAACACTACCAGACCGGGGCGAGAAGGGTAGGATGGAGTCGGGGTATAAAAATAAACCCTGGAGCTAACAGAACTGCAATCCGTTCCGATGCACCATACGCATAAAATACGCACCCTTATTTCCTCCCCACCCTCACCCCGACACATACACACAAGACCGAACCAGGAATGCATATATAGCTCAGCTCTGGAGAATTCAATAGCCCCAGCTTACAACTTCACCCTTTTCCTATAACCAACCACCCTCCCCCCAAAGTCCACCCTCCACCTCTCTATCTCACTCTTTCCACCCACGCAGGGGAGAAAAAATACCTAATAAAAAAAAAGGGAAACTCACCCTCTAGATTTCCTGGGATGCACATGCTTCCTTTGGCAGGGATATCCCACCCCAAGTTTCCCTTCCCTAGCCCACGTCCGCTCCGACCACCGCCAGGAACCCTTCTCCCGCGGGGCGAAATGCATCTCCACCGACCCCCCCCCTCACCCTCCCGCTTTCATCCCCCCCCAACCAAAACCCCTCACCCCCGCAAACTCTCCAACTTTTTCCCCGTCCCACCATCTCAGGAAAAACTTCCTCCCATTATACCCCACACCCTGGGGTCACTGCAGGGGTAGTCTACAGCCGCTAATTATCCAATCCCGGCAGTGCACTCACCCCCTCCTCCTAACCAGGAGTCCCCCCTTCATAAGCCCACGCGCGCACAGACGCACGGACCGTCCCTCTCCGCCGAATCCCCCCCCGTTGCCACCCAGCTTGAAAATCCTACTCCACCCACCCCACCCCGCGACCGACATCCCACGCCCCCCTCCAAAAAATACTGTGTATCCTTCGCTACGCCACTCTTCCGTTAGCGCTTTTATTTTCCGTGCTCTTGTATTTTTTTAACCAGCCCCCTTCTAGAAAGTCTATCCGAATAAACCCTGCTGTCCGATCCAACACCCGAGCGACGGAAGGCAGAAACCCAAAGCACCTTTCAACCCCTCCTCATCCCTCCTCTTTCCGCCCCACCCACGAAACGAACGGAACGTCCACCACCACGGTGGTTGGTGTCTGTTTGCCGTGCACCACACCGCACCGCACTCACCCCTCGTAATGCCCCGTTCCCTCTCTTTCCCCTCCCACCAAACCGAAACCAACGCCGTCCCCACACCCACACAGCAAACTCTCCAGGCAGTTCGATCTCTGGATGAGTCGGTCGGGGTGCGGGGAGTGTGGTGGTGTAGAAGGTGCAGCAGTGAGGCCGGTGCATCGCGTGCGAGGGAGGAAGTAAGAGGGGGAAAAGGAGGAGGGGATAGTCGGGAGAGAAAAAAAAAGAAACGGGGTGGGATAGAGAAGTAAAAAGAGAGGAAGAGAGAGAGATGATTGTTGAGGAAGTACAAACGGATACAAATAAACAATGGGATGACGATGATGGGGTGAGTGGTGGGGGGGTATATATTTTTTCTGCTAAGGGGAGGGGGTTGGGTGGTGGTGGTTGAGTAGGCAGGTGGGTGGCGCTTGGAGGAGGGGGGGTTGGAAGTGCATCGACGTCACGCCAACTCCTCCCATCCCCCATCTCTCAACCCATCGACGCCGCAGCAAGACCCCTCCCCACTCCCACGCATGCTTTTGTGTCCCCCCCACGTGACTGACTCTTAGCCATTTTCCATCCTCCTCCTTGCTTGGTGGTGGTGGCTCCTTTCAGATGCAACTGCGTTTGAAAAATGTTTATCATCTCGTCATCGTCGTTGTTTTCCACCCCGCGCGCATACAAAAGGAGTCAGCGGAGGAGGAAGGAGGGCTAGGTGGATGCAATCATGCGGCGAGGGGCGGAGCGAAATAATGCGTGCTTGCGAGGAGCGCACGGGGTGGGACAAGAGAACGAGTGCGGGAGACTTGGTGCTCTTCTCTCCCTGTTGTTCTACAGTCATTGGAGCACAATGGGAACCCTAATTGATGGGAATTAGCGTCTTCCATCGCCCCCAACCAACGGATTTTGTTTTTGCCCACTTGGCCTTCCGCGGGACGGGAGGAGTGCGCCATTAAATGCCCGCACA
Organism: Hetaerina americana; assembly: GCF_022747635.1. Lineage (NCBI taxonomy): Eukaryota > Metazoa > Arthropoda > Insecta > Odonata > Calopterygidae > Hetaerina > Hetaerina americana. The sequence goes on along the minus strand of NW_027287538.1, from coordinate 69,749,955 downwards.
CGTCGCATCTCTTCGAAAAAATGCCAATGCTCCGGAGAAATTTACCAAAATGAAAGGCGTATTAAAATAATTAGCTTTGGCGTCAAACGGCACTCCTCATTTCCCTCCAACCTTAGGCCCTCCGTACCGTTTTCCGTATTCACGTCAGATTTCTTTCGAGGACAATTGCATAACTTTTTTTTAGCAACTGGCGATAATTTAAATGCATCATTTCAACAGGTGAAAATTCTTACAAATAAAATAGACCATATGTGCAGCGACATTGTATATCCCGACTGTCGTGTTCGTGCAAAAAGGTTAACTGGTACATAATTATTCTCGTAGGGAAAAGGGCATAAATATGTTTTCGGTAGTAAAACTTACAGATATGCAAATATGAATGTAACTTTTGGATTTATCTTCATCACTGCTGGTTATAAATCCCATCATTAGTTTGACGAAAATCTGAGCTCGATTAATCCATCATCTCAAATCATCATGCTCCGATGTTTCTTTTCCTTGGAACTGTCATAATTCATTTCATAACTCTTCTTTCTCTCATTTGGTTAATTTTGAATGACTATTTCCATCAACCAACTGTGTCTAAAGATGTTTCCACTGTTTCTTCTTCTTTCAACGGGTTATATTAGACTGCTTTCCTTTCCTACTGTTTGTGGAATATCTTCGTCAGCCGTTCTACCTGTTGACTTGATCTCCATCATTTTTGTATACTACCACTTTTGTAATGATCCGAAATTTATAAATTCTGCTACTGTCCTCCACCAAGGATCACCTCAATTGCAAAAGATTCTACGCGTAATCATGCTCCCAGATGGAACCCTCGTGGCGACACGCGAGACCAAGCTAACCGCTGTTAAAAAAATAAAACCCTAGTGCGCCTGCATCCTACTTAATCAAACTCGACGAAACATCACGACAAAGCACTCGTGCTGCTTCCCCTGTTAAGACCTAAACCTTCTCCGCGGTCGCCCGGACGTTAATCAAGTATCGCCGGCGACGTGTGAGCTGGACACCCAGGCACTAGCCCTCCCGCGCGAATTATCCGGGGAGATCGTACATCACGAGTATGCCAATTACAGTGACAGGGAGAGGGACAACTCACCCACGGTCGGCACCCACCCACCCACCCATTGCGCCACCAGCACGGATGCCATGGCAACCGACGCGGAGGAACCCGGGAGATCACCAATCACAACCACCTCCATGGAACACCCTCCCTTCGCGCCGCGACCCGCTACTCCATTCCCACCCCTCATGCACCCCCCGTCTTCCCTCGGGAAACCCATTCCGAACGCTAAGATCACCCACACTACCTGACAAGTCAATCTGCCATTGATCTCTGCAGCAAGACATTTACTCGGGTCGTGCGGGAGAAATAAATTCCCAGCGGTGTCCATCCCCAATGGGGGTTTGCTGATTGAAGGGGCGGCCGTCCGCCATGGCGTCGGAGCGTAAGACGGACCTCAGTTATGAGGAGGATGAAAAATGGCTTGCGACTGAAAAAGACATTTCTACAAGCGCACTCACTCAGCATGAGAAGCGAGCTGCCTTAAGACCCGCGGAAATGAGGACGGGAGGAGCTCAGCCGACGGTCAGGAGCGAACGATTGATTGGACGAACAGAATCGGAGTCGCAAAAGTATACATTATGCGATGCATTTTTTGAATTTCACATTTTTTGCTTGAAAATTTGATGATTTGGCGGAGTTGAATCTTTTTTCGCAAAACATACATCGCCTCCGATTATAAGGAAAATATAAGAAGAATGGAGATAATTGGATGGGAGTAAAAATATCAAAATAATGATCTCTTCAACGATGATTCACGAACCATCAGAAGTTGGAAGATACGTATAGCTGAATGCTATTTTGGTCCACAGACGTCTGAGTAATACTAATGGGTAATGAAGTATTAAACGCAGTGCAAATTCATCCTAGCGTCTAAAGACATTATTCCACACTTTATTTTAAGATATAATAAATGAATTTAGTATGCAAAATGCGTTCAATGTCATCTTCATATGTTTTGTGCCGCCTTTTTTCCGTGTCTTTCCAGAACCTTTCCTCTACGGCATTTCTTTACAGATTACCTCCCAAGGGCCTTATAGCGATATTTTGTGTACTCCTGAGCGCGTGTAATGTATTTACTATGTTAGCTTATGCATTTTTTAGCTGTGATTTTCAGTTTTGGGCAATGAAGACTATTTTTTCATTGTAACTCGGTCCGAGTGGAAAGCTTTCTATCAACCAGTTGAAACGTATGTAAACTCAGCCTTATGATACTTAGTTTTGAACACAATATTAAATAAATACGAAACGGAATTTCAAGATACTTTTACCAGTGCATTGTATGACGTTTTATCGGCAAATTAACGAGTTCACTTACGCTTAACAAGCGCGTAACATGCGCCAGCCAATAGCTGAGGGTGACGTGTCACATGACTTACGATCCCGCGTAAAGAGGCGACCATGGGAGTGTTGGGGGCCATTCGCTCGAAAGCACTGCATCTCAATAAACGTCTGCTGCCGCCTGTCGGAGAGGTGAGGAAACTACAACACACACCTACTGCAATGCTTGGTCGCTGCATTACGACGCCGATAAAGCAAACACATTAGCATCGAGGCGGCATTTCAGCTTAAGATTTACTACGAACGGGACAAGGAGGTGCTTGAAACTACCGTTAGATGAAAATATTGCCCGCGCACAGGAAGCCACGGACTATCCCATTACCCTTCTGATGAGATCTTTAAGATGATCAAAAATCTTACATAAATAATTGTCTGTGCGCGTAGATATTACCGTACCGGATCATGTGTGACCTGATCACCAAGCTGAGAAAAAGGAACATTCTAGTATTATTACTGCTAAATGGCTTCCTTATGATAAAAAGTTTCGATTTACATTATTTATGATATATTAAACACATATTGAGTGAAAAAAGATAGGAAAGTTTGAAAATTTCTTCAAGGTAAATATGATATAATTGCAATAAAGCTGCAGCAACCTTTCTAAATAGCAGTTTTATTTTAAATTAATCATACTGTGATGAACTTATTTTTTTGTTGTAGTATGTGTTGGCACGATATTTCTAAATAGCGCTTGGGAAGTGAGCAACTAAAAGCGGTGAAATTGTTGATAATCATTGGTGATGCATCGATAAATATACGCCTGGCAGAGAAGTCGAGATTTCCCATATTAAGAAAAACGGTTTTCGCTTCGCGCCAATCCCGTTTCCCGACAAGCTCAGCCAGGTACCTCCGTTATTAGCTGCACTTTAAACTTCATTTTTGCTCGGAGATGAACGCATTCTCGAAGAAAAAAAACCTTTCGGGGAGAAAACAAAAGGCCGCGATGCCTCGTTTAACATGCCAAGACTGCTCCATCGAATCTCCTCTGCACACATCTCACATGCGAAAGACGCACTCGTCCGATTTCGCGAGCACCTGAATTACCTCACACGAAGGGGAGGAAAAGCAAAGACGACCCCATAACTCCATCCTGGGGCGGGGGGAGGTATAGATTATTGATCCTTCAGGTCCTGCAACCGGTAATACCTCCTCTCCGTAAGAACTCTCTCTCTCTCTCTCTCTTAGCTCCCGATATGACCAAAGGGGGTTTGTGGAGGAAGGGGTAGGAAAAATCGACTGGGGGGGAAGAAGGGAAGGGGCGTTTGCGGGGATGGGAGGGATGCTCTCCGCGTATTTCGCCGGTGGTTTCCCGACTCCCTAGTCTCCCATGAACCGTCCACCCCCATTCCTTCGTTCCACCCCCCCTCCTTCAGAAAACCCCTCACACGGAAAAGTTGACCGTTGGTTGGTGCATTTGGGCTAGCCGTGCACTTGAGATCTCCGGGGCTGAGTCGCAAAAGTTAGCCAGGGCGATTTTTGTTTGGTCGTGGGATAAAGAATGGAATGGGATGGGACGAAGTTGGGGGTGGTGGTCGGGGTAGAGGGGAAATGGGCAGAGAGGGTGGAAGTGACCGGGGCAGGAGGAAGGTGGAACGGAAAAGGATATTGAGGACTCGGGAGTGAGGGCTTCTCTTTTTTTTTTCAAATGATTTGAGAGCCTTGGAGAGAACCGGGGGGAATAAATGATTTAACTACTCGCATCCACGTATGAGCATGTGTGTGTGCGTGTGTGCCTGTGTGTGTGTGTGTTTGGCATTAGTGTGGGTGAGTGCATTCGATTAGTCTCCCACCCCGACTCTTCAGAAATGCATCGGCCGGAACGAGAGAGAGAGAGAGAAAGAGAAAAAAAAGAGAAAGAAGTTTTGAGACTGAATCGGATGACCAATGGCAGTCTGAGGACGACGATGAAAAACCCCAGACCCTCCAGGGACAAATTTTCGGGAAGAATTGAGAAATTTCTACGTTTTTAGCCCGCGGGAGACGGTAAGCGGGCGAAGATTTTGTACAGCATTCCAAACAATTGGCTACCTGGCTATGAGTGCACTGACGAACAAAATATTTATGTCCAACGGTTTCGTTCCTTACAGCAAACAATGGAGACAGGCTGCAAGGTGGGCTCGGAAGGGGGAGTGAAATTTAAGTCATGAGCAAATATTTTGTTTGGACAAATTTATGTGTATATTTTTTCATTTACCTTTTTCGAATTTGTTTCACCAAAGTGCAAGAGGCAAATAATTGTTATAATTATTATATATGTATATGCGATATATATATATATATATATATATATATATATATATATATATATATATATATATATATATATATATATATATATTTGCATACGATATATCATACACGTAAAATTATAAAAGTCGTTATCTCAGGTTAAAAACATTGGAAATTTTGAAGAATTAAGAAATAATCTGGAAAAAACTTTGAACTATATACGCGATATTTGCATTAAATAAGAAAGAAAATGCTAATTTTAACTAAAACTAGCCCAGTTTAGTGGTTTGTTTGTGGTAGCTCAAAATAAACAAATATGATTTTTAAACTTCTAAAACCTTTTGCAAAAGTCTAGTTTTAATCAAAGTCGATAAAACTTATATGAAATTCAATAAACTTTTATTTCCCACATTTGTGAAAGTTGGATACTTTCTTTTGATTTATATAAGTTGAATTAATTTGAAATAAAGCAATAATATCCTAACGTAACCTGAGTAAAATTCACTGAAGTAGAGTTATTATGCTCACCGCATAGGTTAAAATTAATTTAAAAAACTAATTTTCTGAACCCTAATAGCAATTTGGCAAAGACATTTGACAAAGAAAAGCAATGAGGAAAAAATGGACAAAACATAATGTGTTTTGTGAATTTAGGGAGAAATGGGTTGAGATACAGGCCTGTATAATGAGTGTGCCTATTATAATTGCCAATGCAGTATTCGATAATACCCCCTGATTGGATATACTGATTGCACAACGGTGAAAGCCGTTTGAGTGACAGTGATGAACGCAACGCACAAAGATTCGAGATTATTTGATGGGATTGGAAATCATTACATCCATCATTGTTGAATACTACTAGTATATCTTTTGACTCCAGACGACTCATAAAGACGATGTGTTCCTAATTGAAGAAACCATAGATAACAATTATTCATAAAATCTTTTAATGCTTTGATGAAAAATTTTGTATCTCGTTTCGTCAGTTTAATTCTATGTACAAATTAAAACTAATCATTTGCCATAATAGTATTGATGTGCCTTGCTCTTTATACTCCCTTCCGTAAGTACGCCGACAAAAATGCTCAGTTATTTCTTTATTTTGAAGTATAATTTATCTTAAGTTACTTTTTTATCGCTGACTCAACTCGTTATCTACTATTACTGCCCTCAAGAGTTCACTCACAATCTCTTACTTCGTCACATATCTACATTCTCTGTCTCTTTCAATTTTTTGCAAAGAAATTTTCTTTCTTCTCTCCTTTATTCTATTCTCTCACATAACTAACCTTATATCACATTACTAAATTCTAGAATCATCCTCTTTCCCCAGAGAAATAACGTAGGGCGGAATATACTTATGTCTTGCATGGGTATCTCACATTGCCAAGACAAACCCAGCTGGAAATGGTTACCTACTAGTAATAATACCATAACATTCCATCAGTCTTTAACTACGCTTCCTTCATCGGAGATATTTCGGATCACAGGCGCTGCTGTGTTGTCAATGAGCGCCTGAAAATTATTTTATTCTATATTTGATTGCAGGTTGAGATATTATACCACTGGGAACGACTTCTATGCCTTGCAGAAATGTTCGAGAATTTCTTGGACCAGGGCGAACCATGCCACTCTCTAATTTCGCACCATATTTTTTGCGTATCGGCATCGTCTCAGTTCCAGTTCTTCCCACCTCCCCCTCTTTTGGCTTCCCTCCCAATTTATGCACGGTACGCCAAGCCGTGGAGCGAACTTATCTGCGAATTTCTCCTCATCAACACGATAGTATCTCGCTCCCGTCATCCCCTCCCGACTCGGAGACGCACACCCGAGCCCTCTCTCCCCGTCACCATCTTCCCACACACCCCTCACTCGGTCACCCCTCTCGATCCGCCCCCGTAAAAAATTTATTTCCGGCCAGTGAACCCCACGCCTACACCGCACACACACAAATTGCGGGGCCGGAATAAACCTTATCTGCTTTTCCGAATACACCCTCCCTCGCGGGGTCCGGCGATTGCAGCAGCTGCCACTTCTCTCTTTGGAGGAAACGAGCAGCGTGCAGAAATTCTCCCACGCCCCCGGAGTCCCTCACGTAGGAAGAGGGGGGAGGGCGCTAGAGTAGGGGAATCGACTAAAAGTGCAGGTATCCCACAGGAGAAAACATAAAATCAGCAAAATTCGTGATCTAGTGCTGCCATAGTAAAAATGCTAGTATTCTCGACTAGGAGTATGGGTACGTATATAATAAAAAATCCACTTAGCAGCTAGGCAAATAGAGACCCCAAATATAGTTACATGTTATCAGTAATTATTAATATTGCCTATAGTACCACTAAAAACTTGATAAGGTAGATGCTAACCCATTTATTATAGATGTTTTTCATCTGAAATCAGAAAAAAGCCATAAAATTCTACCGAATTATCGCCATATTACATCTTCTAAATAGATTTTACCTATTCACTTTTTTCACAATTTCTCCAAAGGTAGAAAATATGATGAAACTTAGAAACAATAATAATGAGGCTGGACAACATGCAATATCACTTGAAGAGCGAAAGTATTGCATTTGTTCGATTAAGAATAGATCAACCATTATTCCAAACAATTCCACCCACCTCCTTAGTGCCTTAAAACTTTAAAGGGTGATATATTGGTGGCACAACGAATATTTAACATTTTCAATGTCTCTATCTTCCAAACCTGCTGTACTAAATACTGACCAGGAGTTCCTACCGGAGTTTAATATAAGAAGCAACCCTTGATACGAAATACCGACATTTTCTGCCCATCCCCACGCAACACTCCGCGTTGGCGTGCATGGCGAACGGCTAAAGAGGGACCCCATGGGAGGCGGGGGTCACAGGCCGAAGTGAAGGGGTCGTGGAGGGGGGGAATGGGAGGGGTCCGGTGCACGTCGGACCGTAACGCGACAACAGCCGTGGTGATGGCCATCGGGAGCCGGGGAGATATTGAGGGGAGAACAGGTGGTTAACTGTGCCTTGCAAAAGCACCGGCTGTGCCTTACCAGTGCGCGACCACCTCCCCCTTCCACGCCCTAACCCCTCCTCCGCCCGCCCCTCACCCTTCTTCTCTCTCCTCTTCCGAGGGGCCATGGGAAACGCGGGGCTAATTGCTCCTATATATGGCGTGCTGCGTGCTTTTTGTCCCCTCGGTCGGGGGGACGCGTAATGGGACTCTGGGTGCATGTGTGTGCGTGTGTGGAGGGGAGAAGGGGGTGTTTGTGTCTGTATGCACGAGATGGTCATGTCGATGACGACGGCGAGCCGGTCTCACATGCGGTGGAATTTCCGGGCCGGACGGTGCGATTGAAGGAACGTGGAAAATGGGTGAGCACGGCTTAGAGGGAGGGAGAGCCATTGGGGGGGAGGGGACGTTGGGACGACGTGTGTGGGTTACTCCGTGAGGATTGGACGGAGGAGCTGAATAATACTGCTAGCCCCCTCGCCCACCCAACCCTCCCAACATCCCAGAGAGACTGGATGGCCGTAGTTATTAATCACTTCATCGGAAATTTCGAAAGAGGAACAAAGGTGAGAGGGAGATAGAGAGGGAGGGATGGCAGAATTTGCAGTGGGTGCGGTTGGAGGGTGAACGGATGGTTCGTTGGGTGGCGTCGATCAGTAATTAGTCGTGCTTCCCATTCCTATCATAGACAGACTATCCGTGCGTCCCCTGCCTTCCGTGCTTCACGTGCACGCTAAGACAGAGGACGCTTGTCAGCGGATTGTGACAAGCTGAGTCAGAAGTAGCTTATTTCTCTGCGATACTAATGGCTGCCAACTGCTAATTAATGGAAAATGATGAAATGAGGCTTCACAACACGCTATAATTGCGAGACGTCTAGTGAAAAAAATGATCATGCATAGGAGGCCAAGCTGCATGTGCCAAAACATTTTTTTTTAACGGATCATTTTGAGCTTCAGGCTCTGTTGCATTATAGATAATGCTGATTTTCTCAAATAATGAGATAGCTTAGGAAATAAATGAAAATAAAATAAGTATAGAAATTCATATCGAACCTAATTTAAAAGAGTATAATGAAATTTTTAAACCCCTTCTCAGCATAAATAATAAACATCGAAATTTGCTTGCGTCTAATAGTATTGAAAAGCACAAAAGCCAGTAAAGTTATTACATTCTCACTATTTTTAATGATGAAATGAGTAAAAATGATTTGAGGTAATTCGATGATGAGGGACTACAAATTTCCTCGAAGGTGTATTTAAAATAATGTTTTATCAGAAGGAACAGATTAGTGAACGTACAGGTTGCATCGTAGTATTATTCCACACGATGACATAACCTGCGTTAGTATTTAACATTGCCGCAGTTATGTGATGTTTAGATTGAAGGAGAATTTTGTGCTTTTGTGCGAAATCGGACAGCTTACAGTAGTGAACTCAAAAATAGTGGAGACTGAGAACGTCGCACGAAGCAGGGAAAACATGTACCACCCTCTTAAGGGAGCATCTGCAGCAAAAAGGCAAGCTATTCGGATGCGGAAAGATTTGAAACAAAACGGCAATTGCAGAAACAAAAGACCCCCCGCAATGCGTGCACTCCACTTCGTTAAATTCCACCATCACCCCCTCTTGAAAATTGTCTACGGGGAAGCGGCTCGAAGCAGTAACGATGCAGCTCGGGGTGAGCTGAACAGTGCATCATCTGAGCCGTGACCGTCGATAGGGTAGCTGACGCTCATCTCGACGTCATCTGCAGTAGAAGCGGCGTAAGGGGGACAATTCACTCCCCTCCAGACGTTCAGCTGTTCCTCTACGCATATATTCAAGCCGGTCAGAGTACACTCGACTAACGTCCTTTGGACATTTAACAACCCCGCTAGACGCTGGCTATATGGACAGCAAAGCCGACGAAACCCAATGCCGCGTCACTCGGATCGACGGAACTCGAAAGAAGGAAGGACTTGGAAGGACTAGCCCAGGACGTATGTTACAAATTATGCACTTCCTAGAATAGGGCTGATCTAAAAATGCCCAAAAAAACTCGAATATATCATTCAAATTGGCTAGCGTGGAGTAAAATCCACAAAATTCCCCATTGACGCATTGTTTCCCATTGTTAAACATTTATTTTCGTCAAGTTTGTGAGTACAAGTGATATTATTCTTAGTAAAATAGATTTTTTTAATTTTCATCATTTCCTATTTTTAGAATTGGACAATAGGGGATCATGACTTAGGGTAAGCATTGATGCAATTGATTGATTGATTGATTAAGCAATTGATGTAAGGACTAGGTTACTATTGAACTAGGCGACTTAGCATAAAAAATTGTTTCCTTAACGTCATCATTATTCCGATTTCTTGTAACTCGTGGGAAAAATGATATATTACAAATGTCAGCTAAATATTATATCCCAATATTCATATTTTCTCCGCTCTTCCCACCGTAGCAAAGCTGGTCTCGCGATTTATTTTCAACATAATTGCAAAAGAAACGCGCCTCCGGTTCATGTCAGCTCCCGACTGCGATATAAAAATACTCCTCGGTCACGTGACTAAATGGCTGATCCGAGTATTAGAATAATGTGCGAAAAATACGGCAGCTGACGCAATAGCCTCAGCCCTCTTCATTTTAAGGTAAAAACGCGAAAGGGATCGTCAAGGATTTAAAAAGGACAAACGCCTCATCTCGTAGAGGTAGGCATCTTGCATTAGGTCAAACCATCCGGCTAAATTGCGACCAAAAATTCAATCAGGCAGTTGGCATATCTTGGAGGATATATATTTAGAAGGATCGGGAGGGAGTGAAAAACTTTTGAAGGAGGCGGAGGAAGAGGCTTTGGCGGAAAAAAAAGGGCGGAGGAGGTGGGGGGTGGGGTTTGCGAAGAGGGCGATTGAGTGGGAGGGCGGGGCGTGGGGAGAGATGACGAGGGGGGGGTTGCGAAAAAAAGTAAACGTGGAAGGATGGGGAATAGGGAGGAAAGAGGAGAAAAACTCCCATCGCACTTTGGAGTGCTCTGGAAATTGCACAGGGGCACGTGAAATGAAGGAGGAGGAAGGGAAAAAGGTTACGGATGGAGCGAACATTCTTCCTTCCTCAGCGGGAGAAGGAGCGGGGGTGAAGGGGGGGAGGGGAGGGAAGGGGAGGGAAGGGGTTGGTTGGCGGACTGAAGAAGGTAAGGCGGGCGGTTTGTGTGTGAGTGAGTGCTTCGAGGGAGGGAGAGGTGGCGAGAGGGACGAGGGTAAGGGGGCACATTAACCTGAAGACGCGGGCAATATGAAGAAGTGAAGGGACCCCAGGCTCGGGGAGGAATAAAAGTGTGCGGCTGGAGGGAAGAGAGGGACCGACCTGAAGAACTTTTTTATCACTCACCAAGAGGGAGAAAAATGGATGGTGGTTGCGGCGAGGGGTGGGCGGTGGGAGGTGGGGACAAGATGAGAGAGAAGGAGAAAGAAAGTGAACGGGGAGAGTTTTTTGAGAGGAGAGGAGCGAGAGGAGGTATAAGGGAATTTTTTTCTTCTTCTGAGGAGCTTGGCTGATGTACTTGCATGAGCGGGGTAATAAAAAACAATGACTGAGATGGGTTGGTACCGCGGGGGGAGGGAGGGGGAGGAGATGGAGCGGTACGGAGAGGGGGTGGTTCTAGAGGGGGGGGTTAGGAAAAGGATAAGCCACATGCGAGTGGCTGGTTAAGGTTGGAGAAGTCGGGGCAGGAGTGTTGAGGGTAAGAGGGAGGGGGGCAGTCATATCTCGGCGGGAAAGGGGGGGGGCGTGGAGGGGTCGGGCGGGGGAAAACGTTGGGTGAAAAAAGAAGAGAGCGTCGGGATAGGGTCGGCCCATTTTACTCTGCAGAGCAGCAAAGGCGCATTTTACTCCGCAGCGGTAATTAAATTAAGGGCTTGAGGAGAGAGACAGTGGCTTATGTGTAGGAAAACGAGATGGCTTGCGGGAGCGCAGGGAGAAGGGGGTGGGGTTCGCGGGGGGGTGGAAGAAAAGAGTAAGTGGGGACCAAGAGAGGAGAGGGGGAGGGCGAAGGGGGATTGGCTGGTTGGCTGGCTGAGTGAGGAGGGAAACGTGGAGGGGGAGAGGTGAAGAGGACGTTGAGGTACGTTAGGGTGAGCCCGCGGAAAAATAGGATTTTTTTTTCGGTTTAAAATGCGAAATGAAAAGGAATAAAGCGGCAGGCCTAAATAGTTCACTCTTTTAATGGAGAGTATTGGGAGGGAAGTCAATTGGTCATCTCCTCGGCAATTACTAAAACCGAAAGCGGGAATTATCAAGGGCTAAACCTTATTCTCGTCTCTGCAAATCTTATGGCACTCATGCAAGTCACCGGATGTCCATTGGCGAAAAATATGTATGTCTGACTGTCTGTTTCCCATTTTATTCTAAATTATAAAGTACGAAAAGGAAAATCATCACTTTAGTAGCTACGAAGAATTCATTTCACTGATGAAATCGCAAGACAAAAATATCAAATTGAATTATTTGCTTAAAAGCCTATGTAAATTACGACAAATAATGATTTTTAAAAATTTCAATCCAAATCAACTAAAATACTCTCAAAAAAATAAATTAAATATCAAATCAATGATCACAAGTTCCTAACCACGGCTCCAAAACATTATATGTGTACAATAAAAGCACAAAATATTTTCCTTTCGTTTATAGAAGTACATTTTCAGAAGTGAATTCAAATCATTAATCTGGAAGTTTAGTGGAATCCATTATGAGAGAAAACCTAAGAACATTACAGAGGAATAAGGTTGCACTCCAAGCTAGACGGGTACCGGAGCACTGATGAAAGGGGAAGTAGTCTTTGAAAGCAATATGAGATATCTTTGTCGTAATTTATGCGCATTCAAAAACCCGAGTTCAGAAATTAACCAGATTATCCGCACAGGGAATGCTTTCACCGCTCATTGCGGAGTTATCATTCTTGCGACTGAATGCTCACGGAAATTCGCCGAGTAGTGACGAGAAGAGGAGAGGAAAGGCAAACGAGAAAGGAGGAGGACTGAGTCAGAGGCCGATGGCGGAATTCAACTGAAAGTAAAAGAATATGAGTGGATGTGGGACCATCCACACATGAAGATTCGCCCATATATACAGGTATGTAGTGGGTAATGGGGACGGCAAAGTGTCAATTGGGGTTCAGACGGTTACATACAGCGCTGTCGCATAAAAATGCCTAAATCTTGAAACAAAAGCATGTATGACATAAACAAAATAATTTTCTTCTTCGTCCAACTCTTAGGGTGAGAGATAATCGTATCCAACATAGGCGACATTGGTTTCTAGGAGCTCGGATCAAAACACCTCGGAACAAAAAAATAATAGGGGTGTCAAACAGATATTCATGGGTGTGCTTATTACACTTATTACACCATCAGAAGAGAAAGAATGGATTTAACAAAAAGAGTGTTTATTTTACAGATCTCAAAAAGTATCCCACTTTTGCCGAATGCAATTTTTTTGTGGATTACATCCTATAATCATTCTCCACACACGGGAAACAAATTGCACAAATCCATCCCTCGGCCGTTGTGAATCCGGACGATGTCTATGGCCAACCCCAGATAAACTCAAACCGTGTGATTTTCTGCGCATCAGAGTATTCTGGGTAACCTCAGTCGTCACAGGGACAGGACTTAGAAAACCACCAAACCCGAATTAGCGGATTTCTCACGCCTTGACTTTCGGCACCATGTGAAGTTCACCTTGATCTACCGAAAGCAGATCTTTAGGCGGAAGACTGTGGCTTGCACTTGAGATGGGTTACAACTAGGCACGCGCTTTGCCCATGCTAGGTCAGACATGGTTTAAACCCAAGTACCTTTCAGGAGTCGGTGTATACGATCATGGGGAGGGGCTACCGGATTGAGTGCACCGCAGGAGGGGGAGGAGGACAGACGGGGCGGATCGCTTGCGGTGAGGTTGGGCGGTCTTTGCCCCAAGTAAGAGCGGGAGGAGAGGAGAGGAGAGAGAGAGGGGGGGTAAGAGAGGGAGCGGGGTTGGGTCGTGCGTGGGAGGGAAAGGAGCGGAGACGAAGGAACGGGAGGAATGAAAATGGGAATTAGCGCATGAAAAGGGAATTGGAGTGGCTGCAAGAGGGTGAAGGAGGGGTGCGAGGGGGGGAGGAAGCCGGGGGGGATGAATGGGGGGAGGGGAGGCGCCAGTGAGGGCGAAAAGGGGCTACGATGGGGAAGCACGGAGGGTCGAAAGAGAGAGAGAGTAAGAAGGGGGAGAAGACGGGGGGATCTTGAGCGGAGGGGCGGGTCCCCTTGGGGAGGGGAGGAGAGATATAAGAACGAAGTCAAGAAGGCGGTGGTTGGAGGAGTGGCCTGGCGGGGTAGGTGGGTGTGTGGGGGGGGGGGAATTAGCGAGAGAGATGGCGTGAAAGGTGGATGGAGAAGCGCAAAGGAATGGTGGGAGAGGGATGACGGCGGAATAAAAAGAAAGAGGCGAGTGGGGGTGGAGGCAAACACTCACCTGGGTAGAAACACCGACCGATTTGAAGAACGACGAAAAATGAGGCGAGCGCGGGAAAAATAACTTCGACTTTTAGACGTAAACAACGTATCTTTCAACGTACGCTACTCTCATCCAAGGAACCCTACACATATTTCTTCAACGTAATCCCCTCCCACCAATTGATTACGAAATTTAAAAAATACAAATCCTTGGAAGATTTACTCCAAATTTAGAGAGCAAATAGAAGGATGATCTCGGATCCTAGTCGGGGTGGAGCTAGTGGGGGGGGGGGGAGATGATTTGAAATCTGGGGACGAGGAATAGGGAAGAAGACATGTATAGTAAACATAGACCTAATTAGTGAGGCGGACGTGACATCGCGTCCGATGAAAAAAGTTATTTAAGGGTGCATCGGTGCAGCGAAGAGAGGAAGTCGCAAGAGACGGAGCTGGGCAAGGGAGAAAGAAACGTCGGGAGGTGGTGGGCGCATGTGGCGAACGTAAATAAAGAGAGGGGCGGGAGGATAGGGGAGGTCAAGTGAGGGAAGGAGGAGAACTGCAAATACAAAGATGCATCACAATAGGGTTAAGCAGATTAAAGGAGGAAAGAAAAGGCTTCATGGGGGAAAAAATACCTCGAGGGTTGCAAATGCAGTTGGAAGGAGGAGGGGATGAGGAAGAGGACACGTATTTTTCAGGGAGAACATTTATAAAAAAAAGAAAGAAATCCAAAGAAGTGACAAATAAATAGGTATGCGATTCAGCTGCTTGACGACAACGTTGTTGGGATTTCTGTTCCCGTTTAATTAGCAATGAAATTAACTTAAGGGGCTTACACTCATTGTTGGGTTTGCATGGAACGCAAGGAAACTGCAGCTGACAATTGTACTTCATTCTACAGTATAACTGAGAAACCTTAAAAAAAAATTCGTATTTTATTTCAAACTGTTTCCGGCTACAAACAAAAAAGCATTACTGTCGTCAGATACCTGAGAAATCTATATAAAATGAAATCAATAAAAAAAACGGATGGTATTATTAGAATTTGCATCAAATATTCAATATTGGGTTAAAATAATTTCAGAACTAGTCTGGTCAAACCCCATATTATGAGATTACGAGATTCATGCGAAAGAGTAAACTCCAAACAAAGAATTGTTGCTTAGCCTGCATGAAGACAACGATTTACTTTGGAGAGATTATTAATTTTCAACGCATTCCTATTGAAGAAATTCTGATCCTATAACTGTAGTGTTTCAATTAATCTTCTACGGTATTTCAGCCAAAATTAAAGCCTCAGGCTCAGTAGACTAAGAGGCAGAAGGAAACAGAGTAATAGTCTGATTAAATAAAGTGTTAAATTATGGGGTAAAAAGCTTTCTACCAGGAATGATTGAATTCCAGAAAATGATGAATTATTCATCCATGGACCATAAAATAGAATGTAGTGGAAAAATTAAATGGATAAGTAACACTCGTTTGAATTTAATTCTCCTAAAATAATATCAAAGAAATAATTCATGCAAATCCTCAAAATGTGTTCGTAATCAATCCAACGAACTCGACTACTACCAGCATTAAGATATGCGGAGGGCGGAGAAACACACTGGAAGGCTCGACTCATCTATTTACAAGTAGGTGGTGTATGGGGTCTGGAAGTTATGAGTGAACATTGACGGAATTGACATCATTAAGGGATGAGGCGAAATTGTGATTCGCGATTATAAGGCAAGACGACCACTGGGTCGGTCGACACTCCTTGTGAATCAGGACCGGCGCTACTACCATCTTCCGGAAATTTTTCGAGTCACCCCCGCGTCGTGCAAGTCATTCATTAGGTACCCTCCGGATTCGGCACGGGAGAGCGAAAAAGGTCCACAATCCTTGAAGCGAGAGGTTGGTTTGGGGTTGGGCGGTGATGAGGATTACGCGGAAGTGAATCGTGGGTGCGGGGGAAGAAGGGGAGTAGAGAAGGGAGGGAGGGTGGGTGGCGGTTGGATGCATTCGTTTGGCCGACCGAGGGAGATCTCCTTCCCCGCCTCCACGTGCGCTCGTGTGGCAACTCCGAGATGCAAGCGGACTGCGCATATTGCATAGCGGGGCTGTTGAAAACATTGATCCGTGCCAGTTGAAGGAGAGAGTGAGCGGGACGGGTGACGTGGGAGGAGGAGAGAGAGTGAGTGAAAGGGAGTGGGAGGAGGTTCGGGGGAGGGAGGGAATTGGGGGTGGAGTGGGAGAAAGGGGGGGAGAAAAGAAGAAGGGTGGTGTGGGGGGGGGGGTAAGTCCGCGGTCATGGAGGCGGGGGTGTGGGAAGGAGGCTCAGTGAGCAGTGATGCCAAATTAGCGATTCTGTCGGTAGATTTAGCGATTTCATTGCTACATTTGACGAGTGATCCGTTCATGGGGTTCCGCTGCTGACCATTGTTCCTCCCACCCTTGGTGCACGCACACTCATTTCGTGACAACGGCGCACTCAAAAGTTGCATTCTTTACTATTTTCCGCCGATAGGAGAACGCAGCTGGGATTTTCTTCGCTAGGGACGGTCAATTGAAGAGATGACGCCGCATTCGTATTAATATCCTCGAAGACATTGGTCAGCGGTATTGGACCAACTTTCTTCTCAAGTCTTTTATTTGTAAAAACAAGGACTCGTGGCCAATGAAAGAGAGTTTTTTTAGCAGAAAAATCAAAAAAATACAATAGTCTCTCTACGTTTTTTGAGAAAACTTCAAATTTATCTGAGGCATTAATTTTTTCTAAAACATATCTAAGTTAAATCATTTCTGGTAATATCTAATCTCCTTTACCAATTAACGTGCATTAAAAATGATAAATATTTTGATAATTCACTTCTTATATTGACTGGTTGATGTTGACAAGTACACAAATACCATATAATGACTTCAAAACAGAATATTTCCACGGCTATTGCCACAGAAGAGAATCCTAATTGTATATTCCACGAGAAACTAACCATTTAAATTCTTTACTGTCCTTACTAGTTAATGGCTCGTCCATGATACACAAAAAGTGTCTCACAATACGAAAAACATAAACCTAAGCCCTGGAATGCCTACGAATTCGTTCTCCCTTCCGAGTCTAGGGTTCATGGCGACGCACGTGAGCTACGACAAACCCTGGCGGCAGCCATCGGAACTACTTGCACATGGCTGAGGAGGATATGCATATAATGAAGCAAGGGGGACGCCAATACGTGATGATCCGCTGACGTCAAATTCGCAAACTAAACGTCCCAGAGTAGATGCAAACATGAAATTGAGAGAAAAGAAGAGAGATGGTGTATGAGAAGAACCGAAGTAGGAAAAGTGGAGATACAGGAAGGTGTGTGGAAGGCAGGAAAAAATTTCGTGGAAGGAAGAATTTTACGCAACGCTAGCGGACTGGGAGTCATGAATTTTGGTCTTACGCATGACGCAGTGAGGAAGAGAGAAATTACCCGGAGGAGGATAATGTAATGAATTAATTATTGGACGGCGCCGCGGGGAGTGGCCTAATGGAGCGGGGAAGTATTTGATCACAGAGACTGGATGGATGGACGAAGAGATATCGCAAAAGGGAAGGGCTCACCTATGATCGGGGAAGCTAATATATGCATTTCTTGAGCAAAAGTAATTTAGCGACTTTATAGAAACATGGAGTGGTGGTAACATGGTTTTGAGCAAGAGACACCATTCAAGTTCATGGGAAGTCTTATAACCAGAGATTTATCGCTGTACGAGAGATGCGAATATTAAATGGACCAATAGAGCGAGAAATGATAGGAGGAGAAAGATTTTTGAAGATTCCCTCATAATTATCATGAAAATTATAATTATGAGGGAATCTAGTTCGTCCGATGGCTGAGGTCAAACTAAATATTACAATCGAGGAAAAATTGGAAGGAAAAGTCAAAAGGAAAAGGAGATACGGGGGAGGGGGGCATGGAATGGGGAAGAAAACCCCGTAAAATGAAAAATAATAAACAGGACAGACGGTTTGGAGGAAAGTGAGCACCCGACACCTGTTCTGGGACAGCCTTGAGAGGCTGCAGCTCGCAATTTATGAAGAGTAAAGTCAAAGTTCATATTCCAGTGGAGTAGGACCGTGACACCGTTTGTAGTCAGGGTTTAATTTTCCTTCCCTGATCAAAGGAAGAAGGAAGATCTAGAAATTATTGCTACACACTCGCAAATTTGAGAAAATCCTGAAGTGAAAAATGCGGCATCTTTGATATTGACAGGAAAATATATGTACGGCCTTGATTTGGAAAAGTAATTTTAATATACGGTGAAATACCGAAATATATATTGTATCCTCTTTAGATGGAAGACCCATCATCGGCTGACGACCTATGGATAGACGTAGGGGAACCTCTCTTTGCTTTCACGAAAGATCTGCGTGAAAAATATAAAACGTCAGCGAAAACTTTAATCCTTATTCTATGGCTTGTTTGAGCTGAGAACGACCATATGTACTACGCGGATATCCAAGACGACCACTAATCTGTGCCGAGGTATACATTCATTTTACCCTGAAGTGCAAGGACGCCGAACAGTTTTTTTTTATTCCCTCTCACGCGAATCGCACGACAAGAACGAAAGTGAAGACCCTAGTTAATACCCTCGAAAATCTTCCCCTGGAAGAACTATTGCACTCGTGATCTCCCTCAGTATGACGTGCCTTATTACTTACAGTGCACTTCAGGATCGGGTTGGCTGGGAGAAGAATACAATTATCGCCACCCAGGGGAATCGAACTCCGCTCCTCTTGGACGCAAAGCCTCCACGCCATCCACCCTTCCGCTGTTCCCCCAAGAGATCGAAGGATACGGAGAGAAGGAGGGTGGTATGAGGGGGAAAAGTCAGTGAAAAGGGAGTGGGGGAAGGGGCGGAGCATGGGTGGGGTCGCGGGCGGAGAGGAGGGTGGAGGGGGATAAGAGATGCAAGTGAGCGGGGTTTGTGGGGGTGTAGAAGATATGGGGGAGGGGATTGCGCAGTAGTGAGAGGGTGGGGGAGTGGGGTGGGGAGGGTTTGGAGTGGAAGAAGGGGTGGAAAAATAGAGCGGGGCGTACGCGATGGGGACGGAGGAGGGAAGGGTTTGAGGTTGAGAAAGCGGCAGGCGCGTGAGCGAATATCGCCCCGCGAAAGAGTAATGAATGGCGGAAGAGAGTAAGATGGAGTGATACGCATCGCAAAGGAGAATGAAATAGAAATGGGCGGAAATCTATCATCTCACAATTCGTTCACTCTCCTGCGGTGTGGACAAAAACAGTTTTCAAGGTTGGAAACGAGTACAAAAGAAATATGAATAAATAATTAAGGAATTGCGCTCTTATTACTTCCACGCTCCCAGAGATATGAATGTCTACTAGCGATTGTTGATTCCGAATATAAGTGACCACGATATTAAGTGTGCTCCCTCTAGTAAGTTAAAACTATCACAAAAAATTCTTAAATACATACCTCTGGCGGTCATGAACTAAAGGCAATAGAAACACGATGATATATATATAGACAGAAATATATATTTCACATAAATATAAATAACTAACTATTATTTTAATATATATATAATTATATATATATATATATATATATATATATATATATATATATATATATATATATTTGTAAAACCCATTCCTTACAGTTTTTTTCATCGGGGAGGATAAATTAAATTAGGTCTTTCTAAAGGAGCAGCATCTGTGCAGCATGCTGAGTAAGAAATTTGAAAGTAATTTTGAAACCAACGTATTCAGGCTTTTATGAGAACGAATAGAGATATTGTAATCAAAAGAGATGAAACGGACGCCCTCGCATTAATTCCCCCGTCTCCCATATCTCTCTTTCTCGCACACACACACACTCAGGCAAACGCGGGAAGAAAGCAGTGGTATTAAATGAAAGAAGTTTTTGAAGAGAAAGCTTATTAAAAATTATTGGCCCGTTATTACGAAATAAGACTAAATGAACCGTGAGAACGAAGGAAAAGGAGGAATTAAACTGTATGAAAGTAGTTAGCTTAAGCTCAGAATGTATTTTTTCAAATGAAAAAAGAATGCCATGGTAACTAACAAGGTTAATTTTCTTCTTCCAAAGACCAATATTGACAGAAGAGGAGAGAGGGTTGGGAGGAAACTTCTGAGCTGCTAGCCAGCGAGAAATTCTCCGCCCTCTCAGATCATTGGCTCCCCTGTGAGAATTCTTGAGTTGCAAGTCGATCATAAGTGGTTAGAAATCGATAAATGAGTGCGTTCAATCCTAGAAAAATCTGAAAGATAAATACAATCAGCAATTGCGGTTTAAAATGAAGGACTGAGAAATGTCTGATGTTACGTGTACATTTGAGCGAAACATGAGTTGACCGAGTTATTCTGATCCACTATAAATATTCACATCAATTGTTAGCGTTAAATTTGACTTGTATGCCCTAAGAACTGTACAAAAAAGGAACTTCATTAGTTGTTTTAACTGTAAAATAATTTATTAACCCGTAATCAAACAGGACAAATTTTCTTGTTAAATTACCTATGATGAACTAATGTTGGATTTACTCACTCACAAAGTACTAATCAAATATATTAGAATTATTATGAGAAAAATCACTGACGCATGAAGTGAAAACTTACCTTAGCTTTGGAATTCAATTTCAAGCAATCTTGTGATATCCCAACGTAGTCGATGTTGATGTTGACTGCTTAGGTAATTAAAACGTCAGCTGTGAGGGTGAGTAAAAGGGAGAAAAGGTCTCAGAACGAGAAAGAAAGATCACGTGAGTTGAAAAGGCTTCACTGGAAAGATGTTGATTTTTGTGGGAGGAGTTTGGTGGGGGCGAGAGGAGCGGACAGGGAGAGATGAAAGAAGCAAAAGCCCTAGAAGTGGAGAAATAAAATGTGGTGAGGGTTGGAGGGGAATATGTTCCCAGAGTCACTCAAAATACGAGAAAAGATCACGTATTTAGGGATAACGTTTCGCAAAAGTAGATGAAAACTTAAATACGTAAAAATTAAAGAAAAAAGCGACGAAGCGAGAAACATTTTTTTGCGATCACACAGACTTAATTTCAAATTTTTCCTTAAATGACTCGTATTTTATCTTAAAACGAAATAAAACAGGATTATACCCACGTAAAAGAATTAAATTAGAGAGGAAAATTAAGAAAATAAATACCTAATTTGAGAACATTCATAGTGCCACTGTTCTGGTATTGTCTATGGAAAGAAAGAGGCACAACTACTCGAAGGTTGATGGACAAAATCCCGGATTTTGAATACATTTTATAAAGGAAATGGCATACGTATTTCAAGATTTACTGCAACGTAAAAATGCAACCGAAGCCTTACGGAATCTTAAAATGCGGAAACGATATTTTTACTCGCTGTTTAACAAAAATTATTCTCAGGGTAACTCTTTGCCGTAGAGGTACGTCCAATCAGATAGCGGTAGGCAGGTAGGTTGCGAGAGGCTCTCCTGCTTGCTCTTTTCAATTCTTCTATCCATTTCTTCCTTAAAGTTTTGTTTCCTCTTTCTCCATTTTCACCTCTCTCTCTCTTTTTTCAACTCTCCCTCATATAAGCTCCTCCCAACCCTCAAACCGTGCACTGAAATCTTTTTAATTTAAACTCTGGAAAAAGCACACCAGTGCACGGGCCCGGATCCCCCCTTTTACCTCCTTCACTTCACTCCTTACTTCCCCTTTTATCCGTGCCGGTGACCGACCCTCTCACCCCCCTCACCCGCCTCCAACCCCTCCGGAGGACAAAAAATACATACATACATATATATGTACCTATCCCTACACGTACATACCCTTCCCATCTTACCGGCTCACCCACGCACGCTTACCCCTCTGAAGCAGTCTCTTCCACCCCCTTTCGCCGCCGCCTTCGAAGGCCTCTTCTCTCCCCCACGACCTCTCCCGCCCCCGTCTCACCCCCGCTCCCCTCCACCCTCATCTCCCACCTCCCATATTTTTTAAGCCTTCCATCTCCACAGAAATCCTTTTTTCGTATAATTAGCGACGAGTTCGTAATGAGATTGAGAACTGAGTGACTGAGTACCACCGCCGTGATATATACCTCCCCTCATCTCCCCTCTTTCCCTCTTCCACACCCTCCGCGGGTTTTGTTATATCTTTTTTTTCATGCCTTCCTACTCACCACCCTACCCCTTTTCCGTAACCTTCCCCTGGAAGCACCCTGCCACCCCTTTCTTCGTCTCCGCCTCTTCTCCGCACCATCCCTCGCAACCCAATCGGCTTTCCCCTCCTCGCGCCTAACACCCCCCCCCCACCTCTCCCCATGACACCAAACTTGCAGGGGTTTTCTAACACACTCCTCGCTTCCCCCTCCCCTTCCTTGCCCACTCCTCCCCGCGAGCCCTCGTTTCTCGAGTCCCCGCCCCTTGGAGATCGCCCGTGTCACCATCGTTTAGCTCGCCAACATCACATCCGCGAAGCTGCTCAAGCTAAACCCCCTCCTACCTCCCATGCTCCGTCTGCAAAGTCTTCTTCCTAAATGATATCTTCTTTCCCCCGCACATCCCGACGGGACTCACACTATCCCCAGAATTTCTATCTATTCTCCCTTTCTCTCTATTTTTCCGAAACCTTAGCTATCCTGAACGCTTGTGCCTTTGAATGGCTTGATAGAAGGTATAGGTGGATGGAGAGTGAACGTACAAAGCCTATGGATATCGCACGAGAAGCCACCCTAACAGTTCAAATGACAAATCTATTCAAAGGACATCACATTGTCTATTCAAAGGACATTAAATTGCTAGGCAAGTCCACGGTGAGATGGTAAAAGATGCAAACGATTAAATGAATATTTTTTCCACGCAGTATTAGCACCCATAACTGAAAATGATACACAGTTCATTAAATCCCCCGAAAATTGAATGAAAAGTTTTCATTTTCTAAATATTATCTTCAAATTAAACGTTTTAATGGCAACATCACAACACCCTTCCCATCCATACGGTTGCCTACGCTCCTGCTTTCCAGGCCCTATTCTAGATTGAATTTTATTATAATGCGCAGAAGGACAAGGGAAAAGATATACTTGGTAATCTCTAATTAAAAAAGGGTAAGGGATACTCCAATCAAACTTACTCGATCTGATTTTAACAAATTTATCCGTGAATTCGTTTACAAAGTAGTGTTGGGTTTATGATTTCTTTGGAATGGAAATTTTCGGTAAATTATAAAGGTGGTGCATAGCTTTAACATTAAGAAATATAATCCTAGATGGATAAAAGATTTTACAAAATATCAATTCAAAAATATAATTCTAACTTTATTATGATTAATTGTAATATGATGCTTGAATGAAGCGGATAATATTGTATAAAAATTACAAAATAATACCATGACAAGGAATTGAAATACAGGCTTGATGGAAAGCATAGTAAAGCATGAGATGAGAGCATTAGTCTCTAAGAAGCCCAAGCCTCCGGGGCAAAACTGTAACATTCTAAGTAGTTAATCCATACATATTCTACCTCCCCGCGTATGACTTTGACGCTTCGTTCTTTGATGCACGGCATGAAAATTCTGAAGCTTTTGCAAGATATTTTTTCCTGTACGCTCCGTAAGCTGGTAAGTTCTTTTCCGTGATCTGCTGTTTTGGACTCAATTTCCTCTCCCCCAACTCCCTCCCTCTTTGATTCCATCTTTCCCTCCCTTCTCAAACGCCACCCTTTCCTCTCCCTTCAAAAGCATCGATCACTTTCAAGTTTCTCATTAAACTTCTTTCACGCTTTCATCCACCCGGCGCTGCCTTCTTTCTCTTTCTCGCCGGTGTCTCTCCTTTCTTCATCGTAATCCCCATTATTCGATTTTTCATTCCTACCCTCTCACTCAAATTAGATTTCCTCTCCCTCTCCCGAGAAATGTGGAAGGGAATGCTTAAGGCAGGGATCCAGGGTTTTATTTTTTTGCACCACCTGGAGAAATCTCCAGAAACACACCTTATTTTACAAATGAAAAGGAAGAGTGAATGTGATTTCCCGGATTCGAAAAACTCCGCAAGGAATCAGTATATGGTTATTCCCCAAAGACCTTCCACACAGTTTTCTCTTGGAAAATGAACCTCAAAAAGCGAAAAACATGTTTGCGCATTTGATAAACAAAATAAAAACTAATTTTTACATGAATGAGGAAGAGATTATTCTTTTTTCTTGGGATGCCTTTCGTATAAAGTGGTATCACATATATATATATATATATATATATATATATATATATATATATATATATATATATATATAGCATAAACTAATAAACTCTATTAAATCAATAAATAAAAGATAATCAATAATTAAAAACCCTTTTACTTGGCCTTCTGAATATTATAACCTGAACTTTATCACTAGTTTCATCAATGATTCACCATTTTCTAGATTACATTCAAGCCATACTGTTGATATAAATATTGAGAATATCGTGTCTGAGCAGTGGCTATCGGCACGGAAGCGAAAAATAACTGAATATCAAAAAGTATCTTAAATAAATCATGCAGAGAGACACAAGTGAGTATATATTAACTTTTATCTTCACCCTTCCACCATTGTCGAGGTCTAAACCACCATTTTGCGTTACTCAACGCATTCTAAAATTCCAAGGCGGCGTGCGCATAAATCAAACAGAAACGTACTCAATTGAGAATAATGCCGGGTGCTCACTGAACTCGAGAGGAGCCCGTCGTCGCGTTCCTTTGTCACGCTAACTAAACGGCGGCTCTCAAAGACTCGCCTCCCCCACAGTCCCCCACGATTAAGCCTTCATGAGCGAAGGAGACGCCATGCACTCGGTCTCACTCCTCTCCCCTCTCTCTCCCGACAACCCCTGCATCCCTCTCGTATCCATCTCCCAATCCCCGCTCATCTTACGCGTCTCTCCCATTCATCTTCTTTCCCACGAGCGCAAGCCTCCCACGTGCGGCTCAAGACTATCATCGTTTGCCCCACGCTTTCTTCTCCGTTTCCCCAAGTGGCGGCAATGGACCTCAACTTCTTCGCGTGCCGGTGATTTCTCCTGAATCACTGGGAGTCCACTCGGGACCCTTTACGCCCGCGGGGAAAGAGATATTGTCCTCGCCACTCCGCCGTCCCTCCCTCCCTCGTCCCACGCGGCTCCACATCCGAGGGAGGACCACGGCGCGCATTCGTCTCAATCCCGCAAGAAATAACAGGATGCCTCTTAATCAAGGGTTGGTTGATTCACTGCCATGCGTGGCACTAACTGAGATTGTCTCCAGAGCGACTCCTTCGTCGGTGAAAGTGTCGCTGCGTAGAAATGAAGACGTGAACTAAAGTTCGTTTTGTCGGTGCCTAGCGTTCGGTGTCACCTCTGTTAATATGTAACTACCACGCCAAACAGATTAAACAGCTGCCGACACATAGCTAAATATTAAATTAAATTGTTATTTTAATACATAATAATAAAGAAATCAATTTTAAGGATGATTTGGTTTAAATAAAATCAACTAGAATTTTGAAAATGAATTATTAAATAAATTATACGCTCTCCAAACACCTCATGTGTACATACTAACAAATCTTTTTCTTTATTATACCGACTAAAGAACATTATAAAGGGCGAAAATCAGTAAATGGAGTGTGGATATGTTTATAAGTTACTCCTTGGTCGGTTACTTGAGTCTGAAGAATATAAAAACGCGGATGTTTTAATTAGGCGTATACCAACCAATCACATCGCAACTGAATGTAATAACAATACGAGTCGTTTCAACTGACGCATGAGAATATACTAAATCAGAACCGCAGACGATCAAGTACCCACGGCGCTCACTTTTCCTGGGATTGGGAAAAATCTCTAATCCGACATTAGGCATCTTCGCTTGCACGGGATTATATATAATTTAAAAATTAAAATAAAATTCAAAATAACTTAAGGCGAGACCCGAGCTTTCACTGCTATGCATTTTAATTATTGCCGCATCGGCTTATTTAATGCCTCTATTGGTGTGACCCAATTAATCCTTGTGGCTCCGTCATCCGCTCCCTTGACGGTGGCGCTGTGGGTTGCGAGGCGGGAGAGAGGGGACACTCCTCTCGGCGTGCACACAGGCCAGTTTATGGAGTCGAGTGATGCGCTAACCTTGGCGTCAATTGACCCGAATTACTTATGAACCATGGCATTAAACACATCTCAGTCTACGTCTTACCTACCCCACACCACTGCTTTGATTTCACGTCCAGCGCTTCTCATGGTTGGAGTCTAATCGTTATGACGTCCACGTCAACGGGGGACTGCGCTGACGGATTCACTTGCAGTATCAAAACATTTTACTTCGCAACGAATGTGGGAAAATCGTTGCTAGGCGTAATCCCAAAGGTTTTTATCTCCTGATGGTCATGATTGGTGAGTGGCCATCCTTTGAATAGCTCGTTGAAACTCAGACATAGAATAGTGCTGACTCACATTACGCACCATGACTAGAACGCGTTGAATCCTTGAAATGTCACAAATATGTCTAAATTCATGGCTTCGAAATGATAGCAAAAACAAAACAAAAAATTAAATTTGGAAATTCATATAATAATTACTTCGAAAATGAGAAAATAAACTATAAATTTCTTTCGTGTTCTTGCTGACAATATAATTCGCGGTGAATCAAATGATAATTAGTTGACATCTAAAACTGAATCAGATATATAAATTGTTGATAAAATTTCTCAATAAACAAAAAACAAGGAGATTATTTGCATTAAGGAAGAATCTGTTTGAATTTATAAGGCAGGTATTTTCTTGGAAAGGTTGGTTAGTGATGAGACGTGATGAATTCACGCTATGGAAACCAATCAGCAAGGGCAGAAGTTAAAAAAAGGAAATTCTCCTTTAAGAGTCACATAGTCCACTCCCCTTAGGTTTCCTCAACACATTGGGTCGCCCATTTCCATCTGATAGGGAGAACAGATTAATCTCTCTGCCACAACACCTTTTTAAAATAGTCGGCCTAGAAAGGCCAGGCGAGCGAGACGATGGAACGGAGGAGGCCGATCACTCAACTCCGCCGTGCCCGCCAGCTGTTAGTTAATGGAATCAGACCGAGTGGACTGTCTGGAGGTAGCTGCCGAACCAAGAGACACTTCCCCAGTCCGCCAGGGGCGTGTGTGGTCCCTTCTACTCACGGCCAAGACGTTTAAAACACCCGCAGGCCACCGATAGTCATCTTAATATGGACAACAATGACCAGGCGACCTTTTCCACTGTGCCTCAGTTACAATGGGCAGGCGTTTAAGTCGGACCTTGCGCCATAGCTGTCCCTAATTCACCCTCCGAAGGAATGACCGAGGACTCACATCACCGCGATCGGATTTTTCACCCACTGGAGCGTGGCAAAACGAAGCCAGCTTTCTTC
Organism: Hetaerina americana; assembly: GCF_022747635.1. Taxonomy (NCBI): domain Eukaryota; kingdom Metazoa; phylum Arthropoda; class Insecta; order Odonata; family Calopterygidae; genus Hetaerina; species Hetaerina americana. The sequence continues at coordinate 69,722,473 of NW_027287538.1, read as the reverse complement.
TGAGACTCGTGTTTTCGTGGGCGTCGGTTCGGAGATAAGCTGTTTGTCCTTTAAGTACTATGAAAACTGTATCGTAACATCTGAACAGGAAAGAGGGCTTTGAACCCGGAAAATCATGAGTGGAGGGCCCCCATGACCATAGTCGCACATTCGAAGATAATAGGCAATAGAGCCTCGAGAGGGACAGCTGATCCCTGAAGACCTTTAAAGTGTACCAAAAATTTCATTGTGGCATTTTACCAGGAAACGCTCGAAATTGCCAAGGATGTCAATGGTTTGAGTGATCACGACATCAATGAACTGAAAATTAACCCGCAGTGCGGGGGTTCGTTTTGTGCTGACGGATTTGGCTTTGACAATAACATCTTGACAATACCTTTAGGTAATAGTACTGCTTTCAGATCTTTATTCGAATATTATTTAGTTATATCCACCCAAGAAGAAGGCATGGTGTTTTTCTAGCTACTTACTACACCGGGTTTGCTGTATGCAATAATGCTGTATGCATGATAATGCTTTGTGAAGTAGGGTAAATAGCAACCGTTTGAAACGGGCAGGATTTTACAAGGGAACTCAGAATTAATATATGCATGCCTTATTAAATGGAAAAAAAGAGGTTTAACTAGATAAAGAGTGTCGATTAAAAGGGACATTAGAAATATGTACATACTTAGAATATATTTCGCAACAAATCTCAGCCAATGCTACAATCACCACAAAGAAAATGAAGAGTAATATCGTTCAAATAATTTCAAAATCTTGATGCATTCACTTCATGCGTTGAAAAGTAATATCCCAGGTGCGTATACACAAGAACCTATCGTATACATATGTAAAAAAAGAAAGATGAACATCAGAAAATGGTAGGGGGGCTGTCATCTTGCCGCAGACGATCCAGAAAAGGAAACAACTCGAAAAGTTAAAAATGAATTTAAAAGATGAATTAAAAAACTCACGGTTGTATGAAAGGGAGATTCGAAAAGAGAACACAAAAATAAACGCCTATCTCATCCCGCCAAGGTATTGTTTATGCAGATGCCTGTCAAGGAGGAGAGGGAGGGTATAAAAACGTGACATCGGCAGGGGTGGAAGGAGAGAGGATTTGTTTCCTTTTTATTATTCTCGTACACCGCAGGGGAGGAATGAGAGAGAGAGGGAGAGAGATCAATCAAATCAATCATACTCTTCCTCACGGCGCACACTTTACTCACGAAACGCCCCCCCCCCTTCCCCTCCCCCAACAATCCCCTCTTCTTCTATCGAAATCTCCAGGCGAGGAGCCTCTATACCATCCCTCACTCGGCCCATAATGCACTTCTCGTGAAAACGCGCGAGTCCACCCCTCTCTACCCTCTTCCCCTCAGAGCACGCCACCTTTCCATCAGAAAAAAACCCACGCCACTTCCACTGCCACCCCTCAACGACAACACAAACAGCTGCGCGTTGCCTCTTCGAGACGACCTCCCTCCCCTCTCATCGCATCGGAGCCTCCTCCTTTTTCTCCCGCCAAACCTCCCGGCGGCCCACACGCGCGAGCGCCTCGCTTCGCCTCTCCGCCTTTTATAGCGCGCCTAGCCTAGCTAGCTGGCCTCAGCGCCCTATCAGGAGGGCGACGCCACCGGGGCAGCCGGCTGCCTTTCGTGTCAGACCAAGCCACTCTCCCTCTTACGAGAGCGTCACCCGTGACGTCACGTTAAGGTGCTTACGCGCCTCCGGCCCGCGTCTCGCCTCCTCACCTTTGCAGACGACGGCGGATTTGGGTCTTCCCCCAACCCACCTCCCTCTCCGCCCTCCTTCAGAGATCCCACCCCTCCCTCCCCTGCATAATCAAGCAGCACGCGACCCGACCATTGTCCGCGGGATATTAGGTCTGTATGCTGCCCCCTCCCCGCCGGGTGGATGACGTCTCCACGACGCGGAAGCTAAGAGAGGGCCGGCTGGGATGAGGGGGCTCGCTCATGCCCAACCGCGGGTCTCCCTTGTTTTTTTTCTTTCATTCCGGTAACTATCTTCCACGTCGGGATCTAAGCGCTTTGATTCTCGATCATAATTAATCGCTGCCGCCGGCGGTGAAAAATGACTCCGAGACACCCCACAACCTCTCGACTCTTCCGCAGGAAATGAATTGTCAGGTCTCGAAATCAAATCCCGATACGTTATTGGTTAAAAAAAAAGAGATCACTCTCTTCATGATACCGAAAAAAGAACAGTTATATATTTGCGTGGAAGTCTAAGCGCATACTGTTAATTTTCGTGCCTTAATCTTTCGAGTAATATTAATTAAAAAAAAGTCATTTCTCAATATTAATTTTCTAAAAGAGTTTTTCTCCACATACTAGTCTTTTAAAGTGATAACTATTATTTTAAGATAAATTTTATGGATCATATTGCATCCATCTTAAGTTAAATAAATATACTTGATATAGTCGAACCTTTTCTACTAGTCTCCCACTTTTTGTTTTGATTCTAATGAGTAATCGAGCTGGGATGACGATTGGAATACCTAATGTACTAATTAAGTAGCAGCGAGGGAAAATTCTCTAAGAAATACGATTCCCTTTCCTCTTTCACGACAAAAACTTCACCCCAAGTGAAAAATGATTTTGCATTTCCCCAAAAGCGCGACAGAGCAATTTTCGCGCTAGACATCACGGCGAAGGAAGAGCGGCGGATGGCATTACATGATGCACGGAAAAACCCAGCCACGAACGGAGCGTCGAGAATAAGAAACTTCAGGGACAAGTAGCCAGGACGCGGGGAATATTAGGGGGCGAGCGGTGTGGAAAACACGCCGAGCACTTAGGTAGAAGCGGAGGGAGAAGCATCTTGCCAAAACGAAGCATTTTTTTGGCATCGGAGGGGAATAACGACGATGAACGTGGGGGCGGAGGGGGGGAAAGATGCATGCATATATGGGATATAAAGAATAGCACAGAAGGAGAGGGAAGCGTCGGTAAGTGGTGGAAAACCTTAATGCAAGGGCGATAGGGGGGGATCGGTAAGGGGGGGGGGCAGACAGATGAGTCGAGGATGCAGAAGAAGAGAGTGGGAAGAGGGGTACGGAGAATCTGCACGTATCGGGAGGTGGGTCCGAGAGGATGGGGGAAGAAAAGAGGGTTTGGAGAAGTACCCCGGGGGGGGGGATATTCGTGCAGTTTGGTGGAGGGGCATCGGGAAGGAGAGGGGGACGGAGAGAGGAGGCTTGGATGATGGGGACAGAGGGGAGGGGAATCAGCAAGCTTAAGGATGCACGCAAGCAAGGCATGGCGGGAGCCGGCGGAGGAAGTGTTTGGCTGGGGAGGGTGGTTAGAATGAAAGAGGGAAGGGGGTCTGGCTATATAGCGTCGGGGTGATCTGAAAGACTGGGAGGTGGGGATGGGGGAAGGGAGGAGGGGGAAATGGAGGTGAAAAGAACGAGAGAGGGAAGTTTCGGAGGGTGGGATGAAAAGAAAAGGAGTGGGGAGGATTGAAGGAGGGAGAGAGGGAAGGCCGGGTGTTCGGGAGGAGGGTGGTTTGGTCGGCGGCGGCGACGGAAAAGTGAGGGGGACCCGAAGCTGGTTCTTGTGGTACACGTCGTAGTCACCCCCGGCAAGCAGCAGCGTCACTTCCCTTCCTCCAAGGATTGTGACGCCATGGAACAGCCATAAACCCGCCTGCGTAATACACTTGCCAGGTGGTCGCTGCGGAGGTTTCTGGCGTCCTTCTTATATAAAGGGGGGGGGCGAGGAAAGAACGGGAGGAGGGGGATCATTGCCCCCTCCCAAAAGCCCCCAGCCACTCGGGAGTGACGCTGCAAGGAATGAACGGAGAGGGCGCGTGCCCAGGAGTTTTATTGTTTCGCTAAGGAGTCCTTCCCCCCCCCCCAACACCCCCTTCCCCTTCGTTATTCATTGCGATGACGATGATGTTTTATTAAGATAGGGGCCCGCGAAGGCGTAATGTCGTCGGATGCAGGCGGAGAATGCGCGTGATTCTTGTGGCCTGCCAAAATAATCACCACAAAATTATTTCAGAGGTGGAGAGAGATGTAATCTTGGCAGTGCTCGGCCAGTGATTTGGATGCAATTTATATTATCCGCAATTTTTTCTCTCGAGTAGGCAGGAGGAGGTTCTCTTAATAGCATAATATTTACAAACCGCATCACTAAATTTTGGTTGAGTAGTTCGGCTTAGTTTCGATCAGGCTTTAGAGATTGGTTTTTCTTGATTATATTAGCAAATATTTATTCAGGATTTTGATACCACGTCTTGAAACCTATTTTATAACGTTTACATCAATTCAAATAATCACTGTAAGTTTTCCGATGAGAAATGTTATGTTCAAAATTAGTATAAATAATTATATTTAATATGTAAAAAGGTTTTCTAAGCTTTGGTGCTAGTGAGTTACATCAAGGGTTTAAAATGACCGAAATATTATCATATATATCCCAGTGAATATGTGTGCTTTTATTAGAGTAAGAATACTAATAAAACGAAGCAAAGGTGATGTGAATACAAAAAGGTTGTAAAAAAGACGTGGGCTGTATGGAGAGAAGGTACGATTTCGGACTGATATGACTGTTTTATAAAACGAAGGAGATGAGTTACGAGAGAGAGAGAGCAAGGCACACTGCAGCTTGAACATGGCTGGCTTCCCTTCGAAGAAATCTCTCGCATCGACGCCGTCGCCGCATCATAAACGTGTCACAAAGTGGACCCAAAGTATTACACGGTGCTAATCAAGGGATGGATGCACTCATGGCGAGCGCTAGACCGTCAGAGTCGGGAGAGAGGGGATAGGCGGCGTAGGATCGTGGGCGGGAGATCACCGTGGGGAGATGGGACGAAGACGTAGGCCCTGAGAAGGGAGAGGGAAGTTTGGCGTTGCATCCGCTACTGCAGTAAGGGGATTGAAAGATAAGAGAGGGGAGATTTTTTTTTAAGTGGGAAGACGGGAGAGTTTTGAGGAAGGATGGGGGGTGTGGGTGGCCGAGCTCAATGGGAGGTAAGATTAGGTTGGTGGAACAAAAGGATGGAGGAGTTGGGGGAGGGTATACGTCGAGACGGGGTGTCGCAAAAGAAGGAGGGTTAGGGCTAAGGGGTGTAGTGTGGGTGGAAGAAGAAAGCAGTCGGTTGAAGGAGCCGGGGACTCGACGGTGGTCGTGGGAGGGAGGGAAGCGAGGGATGTGTGGGAAGCGTGGCGTCGCAAGTGGATTGGTCTCGGCGCCAGCTCCTTACCGGTTTCCTCTCTCCCCCCCATCTCAAAATCCATACTACGACATGCGATCCACCCCTGATTTTTCCCCCGTCTTCCACTGCCTCTCACCAGACCGCACGGATCTTATGTCGGCATTGATTCTTCAAGATAATGCAGGTCTGATAAAATATCAGGGAATATAATAGAGATTTTATCGAATAACGCATTTAAACAATTAAATCTTTGGAGGAGCTTATAACCTATAAAGCACTTATTTTGTAAGTTCGTTCCGAGAGATGCTCTTTCCATTTTTCTACTAAACAAAAGCCTCAAGAGAACTTTAAATATTTTTATAATTCATGGTAATAATTTAATTGCATTCTTAACTCTTGCTGTGAGAATTTAAGACGTTTAAGAAGACTCAATGTCGAGTAAAACGAATACTAACGTCACAAAGGAAATGAACTCACTAATATGAGTCATGAGGCAGAATCTGCCGATATTACTACTTTACATGTATTATTACTTCTTTCTCCTGGCTGATTTTTTTACCTCTTTCTTATTTTGTGCTGACGCATGATTATTACACATTATTAACATTAAATTTACTATTGCTTCTCCCTATCTTCCATAATCATATTCAAAATCCCAATACAAAAATAAATTTTTCCCTGAATACATCCAACCATTCGCAAAAAAATCTCTTAATCTGCTAAGATTCATTGAACCGAATTCTCCTCATCTCTGACTTAAAAACGTATATTTCTGTTAAATTACATATGGAAGTTTGCGCTCCGAGATGCAAAAGCTCATCTGCTGCCTCTGGTCTTAAATATCTCGTATATTACTCAAATAAACGCTGGATCTTTCTCCGCGTTTCTAAAACCCCCGTACGCTTACGCTTCACTTGTCCCTGCTCATAGCCGTACACTCCAGACGGATCGAGATACTGCAAGGAATATCCTGCACGATTAATTTTCACCTTACGAGTTTCATCCGAGGCTTCAAAACACCTCAAGATATCCAAGAGAAACCAAATCGTTGAATATTATTTTATTTCCCCGTTAAGTGTTTTACAGGCAAACGTTTATTCAATTTTATAATTTAGACTTTCAAATGACTCTTCATTTGATAGAAGGACAAACTATTTTATATTTCCACAAAAGTTAGATAAAGGAATAAAATATTAGAAAGAAGATTCAGAAAAAAATATTCACAAGTTGAGTGCTCTATTAATTTATTTATCCCGTCTTTTAAAAACACACACAACATTTCGACGCTTCCCCCGTAATTCATCTCGTGTTGGTTGGCGTTTTCATTTTGTGACATCCAACGTCTACATAAGCCACATTTTCACATAAAAGTAAACCGGCTTAAAAATATGCTAAACGGCAAATTAATTTCGCGTTAAACTTTGCAATAAATGTTTCCGGGGCAATCGTGTATGAGGCAAGTGTATATCACACGCATAAAATCCACAAGGGACGCCCGTGTTTCCGCGTTGCGAGGAGTATTTACTTGCTTGGCGACAGGGGCGCATCCCAAACGCAACCAAGGTGGGGACCCTAAAGAAAGCATATCCCCGCCCCACAAGTCGTGGGCATCAACTTCTTCGAAACCCCACGGAGTACGAAAAGAGCGAGAGATAGAGACTCGCACACATGTACCCGATTTAAAAGTCTCCTTCTTCTTCTGACTTATCCACCACCCTCCCCTCCACCCTCCGTTGGACCTTTAAAAGTAAAAAAAAGAAACAAAAGGAGAGAGATATCTTGAAGGGGTCGTCCCTAGGAGACTTGCAGACGGCACCGCTACACGCCCTCGAGGGCACAGGGCGAGCAGTGGCCGATAGTAGGAGCAGACGGGCACTACTCGCCTTGCTAAGGGGTCCTTCAAGGCCCTGGTGAACACGTGTCCTACACGCGACCCGTTCCATAGAAGCCGGCCAGCATGGCGGAGGAGGCTGCGAGAGTTGGGGTGGGATTGTTTGGGAGAGAGGGAAGAGAGAGCGGGAGAGGAAGGGTGTGAGTCGAGGCTAAATGGGAACGGAGGGCGCGGACTGAGGAAGAGGTTTATCACCTTGGTTGGCTACCTAGTCATTAGTTCAGAAAACCTGTGCCTTGGGTTTCCAGTTGCGCACGAAGACAGCGAGGCCGTAATTTTTGGTGTGATAGCGGGGAGGATCGTGGTTACATTTTTTATAACTCGCCCAAATGATTAACCGTAAAGGGGAGAGCAGTTAAGGGCGTAGGCGTGTGTTTTATTGATTGATGAGCGGGTGGACGGAGGGTTGGGGGAGAAATAAAATAGGAGAGGAATAAATAGGCATAGGGAGGCTAATGGCTTGATATGGCACCTAAACATCTTTGAAAAATGTTCACCTTTCAAAAACTTAATTCAACCATTAATTGTTGGAAATGAAAGAGAGACCCGACCAAGATGAACGATAGCAACACACTTCCTCCCGTCTCCACTATATTACGCAAGAGTTCCTACTCGTTGAAGGAAAAAACAATTCGAAGAAATAGGTCTTGTGTTTGAAAATTAAATGAGTAAAAACCAATCAAGATAAATCAATTAAATGGTGATTAAATCTTGACCAGAAAACATCATCAAAAACCTGCTTAACTAGCGCGATTTAATTACCTTTCAGAAGGAATAATAGTAAAATCTATCAATACATCGATAGATATTATAATTTATTGCTAAACATGAAAAAATACGACAAGAGAATGTAGATCACCATAAATTCTTAAGGTGGAAAATCAGATCCTAGGGCGATTGGGTTCCTTTGGAATTTGTTCTTAAAGAGAGAGGAATAAAATGAAAATAAACATTTCCTAAAAATTGGAAAAAACATTAATGGTATATTTTTCTTGTTCATTGGCCTCGGGTATTTGAAACTACCCACGAAAGTTTCAGCAAGAAAAATTGGAAAAATAAAAATTAACTTTCCCCCCCACTAGCTTAGCGCTTTTATTCTCACCCTGGGCACGGGTCCAATGCCTCGCACGCTGAGGGGCACGCGCCGTGGCACCCCTTGTATTACATCCGTTACCTTCACCACTGCACCCCCCACCTCCCCAGCAAGCACGCGCCGTGGAAATGCCACGGAAAAGAAAGGAGAGCTGAAAGGTACGAAAGTCTTTCGATTATTGTCGGCAAGGGGTTTCGGGGGATTGAAAGTGGGGGGGGGGCAATATGGGGGGTTGAGTGGGGGAAGAGGGGTAAGGTGGGTTTTGATGGCTCAGGCCGACAACAATGTTCCTGCACCGGCGAGGAGCAACTCCAGGCGACCCCAGCACGCACACGGCAGCTGTGATGCACGTTGCTGGGCAACAAGGGCCCGTCGTCCCCTCCCTCCCCAATTCTCTTCTTTTTAACTCTTGCCCCGCCACCGAAATGACTGTGTAAGGGAGAGGACGGCCACCTCTCGCGTCTTTGCACTCGATTCGACCAGGCTGCCGCCATCCTCCTCCCCAGAAACTCCCCGTCGGCCGGCAATTCTCGCCTCGATATCCCGCCGCCCCGTTCCTCCGGCACGCGGCCCGTGTCATACCTTCTCTCTCCCGCCTCCCCGCTAAAGACCTTTTCTTGCCCCGGTGTTTGGGAGGCGGGGGCGATACCCGGCGATCATCTGCTCCTGCTTGCCCCCAGAAAGGGCCCAAGCTCGCTCCCTTTTCCTTCGCCATCCTCCCACGCGACGACCCTAGCCTCCGTTCCCAAAACAAACTGCACACTCATTCATTCGTCCGGGAAAGACGTGTGCGTGCTCGGCTGGAGTGGAAGGTGAGCCCGGACACCTTTCGATCTCCGCCCTGCGAAACGGCAGATGACTCCCGAGGGAGAGGTCGCCCCGAGGTGGTTGGGTGGGCCTTGGACAACTCCCACGATTATTTTCGATGGCCTTATCGTAATCCACGTTCAGGGAATAGCAAATAAACGCCGATATTTCATCTGAGTGTACTTGCGTCGTCAGTTATTGAAATGCCTATTTGCTTTGCTGATAAAAAAGCCTAAAAATTCAGAACCCATGCCCTTATGGAGTTCATACAGACGAGTAGGAACATCGCGCAGTTCTTTTTACGAAGCGTAACCAAGTAAAATGTGGCATATGAATCAAGAGAAAATATATCACATTGATTATGGGAACATATAATATGGTTAATACCCAAGAAAAACCTTTGTCTCATGTAATTATTCATAAAAAAAGTAATTTTGCAAGTGAAAACGGCTTTATTTTTCATAGTTAAGTGGAGTATGAATGTGAAAAATTTTGCAAAACGAACCTCTTTGTAAACTCCTGGAGCAAAGTTTGAGCCAAAAAACATGCAATGCCTCCATTTTATAATGAGAACCAGTTTTAAATTTGTAAACTGATTTTTTTCATACATTACCTATTATAGGTTAAGATTTTTCCGATGAGTAGGAGATAGAATACTCCGCAATGCACTCCCAACAGAAGAAGTTGAATTGGGAACATTCTCGTATAATATCTACAACGTGACTTATCAATCCTGAGTAACTGGCCGATATGCAGGCTTTTGCGCAGTCGTTCGAGGCAGGGGAAAGCTATTAAGATTTTGAAAGGCTTGACGAATTTAAAATCCACTCCTTAATGCCCTAGGACAAGACGGCCCTCTGCAAAAAAACCATTCGGGTGTTGCCGAACGTAATCCCCATCGTGGAATTGTGGAGATAAGTAAGGAGCAACAATCCCAAAAAGAATAACAATGGAGCAGTTCTCGGCTCCTTCGATGAACTGCTTAAATTGAGTATGGGAGTTTTGTGCTTCAATTCACACCCCCGTTTCACACCACGCACTTGCGCGCGTTAGATGAATCACCCCCCCCCCCATCCCTCCTCCTCCCCCACTCCCCAACTCTACGCGTGAACTGGGTGGAAAAAATTTTTCATCCCTCGTAGCGCGACCCACAGAAGCCTGAGAAGAGGGAAAGAATACATCAGTTACCAGTGGATTTTTCACGAATAAAAAAAAACATACATCCACTGCCGTGGTATCGGGAGAACGCCTCTCTGTTGAATGTTCGGGTGGTCTTTCGGGGAGTAGGGTGGGAGGGGGTGGAGTCGGCGTTGAAAATAGGGTAGTGGAGAATGATAGTAAAAGGCTTGTGGAAGGGGGGATCCGATATAGAAAAGGGCTTACCCTCGTGGGTGTGGGGGCAAGGGAGGGTTAGGGGCGATGAAGGACGAAAGGGAGAGGGTCTAGCTCCCCGAAAGGAGGTTTCTAGGTCTGGGGAGTGCGTCATAGAGGCTGTGGGGGTTGATGAAGGGACGGGGATCCGAGGGGGGGAAGGGTCCTATGGAAAGGAGGATCCCTTAGATAGGACCAGCTGACTTGCAGCCAGATCCAAGAGGGAGGGGAAAGTTATATTCGGAGAGGGAGTCGGAGGGAGAAGTGGGACGGTCCGTCGCGGGGCGCATGGGAGGAGGGAAGGGGGTGGTGATGGCTGCAGGGCCAAAAGGAATGGGGAAGCCTCATCCGAATCACAATGAAAGCGGTCTCGCGCGTACTAGTGGCAAAGGCAACGTTTAGGGGTGAGCGGGCGGGGGTGAGAGGCGTCGATTTGCACCACCCCCTCCTCCCCCCCCCTCGTGTCTTGTATCAACCCCTACACCCCCGACTGCATTTCTTTCTCCCGTCCCGAAAATCCCGACCCATCAATCAAAATCCTTGATCTCTCTCCCCCTATCCACTCCGCCTCCCCTCCCGCAACCCACGCCCTAACCTATCTCACTCCTGCCACGTTTTCCCAAAATAAGCTGCTCTCCGCCCTGCTCAGGGAACTTCACATCAAAACCCTTTTCTTATGCTTTAAAAAAAATGTGAATGAAATTCAGTCGAGTCTTTTCGAGACCGTAACGACATTTGGAGTCCAAAGAAAGGATTCTCTCGCGTTGTGGGGGAGTGGGGGATGGAACGAGGAACGGAGGACCGGTCGTCCGTAAGAATCAAATATGCTGATTTATAGTAGGACATTTTCCATTCTCTCTTCTCAATTGCTTTCACGGGCCCTATCCACAACGCCTACCGCCGAAAACTTCGCCTCCAAGGGCTCCCCAAATCACTGGTGCCCGATGAGCGTAAAAGCCCAGTTCCTTAATTTGTCCATTATGCCTTTAGTTTTCTTTATTCGGAAGTGGAGGTGCATATTGCGTCTCACCATTCCTCACAAGCGGGAAGTGAAACAATTGAGGCAGATAATGCCAATGAGTTCAGATATTTCTCAATTGAGAAAAGTCTACCCTCGAGTTAAATGAACGGCTTAAGTATTAAAACTGGACTATTTTCTCCGTGTAACTTGTTTTTACTCCAACTTTTTTTAACATTTTTTTTGCAGTAACATTATGGATGAATAACGTATGATATATTATAATTTTCCATGCTATGAATCATGCCTGCTTAAAGACTAATACCAAATCAAATCTCCGTGCAACATTGTGTTGGCACCCCTTTCTTTCGGTTCACCAACAGGTCAAGGGGCCATGAAAACGACCTGTTGTCTTTCCCATAGAGACAGAAATAATAAATGTCTGTCCTATACGTCTTGTGCACGCATAAAATAGGATTGGAAACCACAATTACTATTCAATTTGTTTAGTAATTGACTTTTATTTCAATGGTAATCGAGGCAGAATGAAAATTCTGAAAACTTTGTTCCTTAATGGAATACACCGAAAAATAGAAAAAACTGTGTAAATATGACATCTGATTGGTAATTTTAATGTTTCTAAGACCTTTGAACAATGCAATTTAAAATAATCGAACGATTTTCCTTATTTCAACGAGTTAAATTGATGTAAATATGTTTATACATAGTTTCTTCAAAGCAGTATATTCACAATTTAAGGCATACTATGACCTCGGTCGTATTTCTGGCTCCTTTGGGTTTATATCATAGTTATGGCAATTCATCCCTAATGGCCAACTGTCAGAAGTTAGATATGTTAGGCTTTTTTGCAAGCGAGAAAAATATTTTATGAAGTATTTATTTAAGAAGAATTGAGAGATTTGGCTGGTGCAAGAGTGATTTTTGTGAAATATTGGGTAAAGATGAACATGATTTCATGTAAGAACAAAATATGTATCACCCCAAAATGAAGCCATAGATTTGCGACAACAATGTTAGCCCTGCATCCGCTCGTCCATTCGATTCTTCCTAAGTGCCCTCCCTCATACTTTAATCTGGACGGAAAGATCGATGCCGGCATACGGATCAGTGTCGGAACCATCAATCATTGGGTACAGCTAGGCGCAAATCCGAAAACCGTGGCCAGTGAACCCTAAGCTCCCGGAAAATATCCTCGGCCACTGAGACTTGTCCCGCCATCTTCTTCGAGATGACCACGTCGATAGCGCTGCCACCACGGGAGGTGCGCAAGGCATCGCCGGAGGACTTCCACCCGGAAACACGACTCGGACGGACTTGGCCAGCTCCTCACCCACCCGGAGGGGGCGGAGGGGTCACGAGGGGACGGCGATGATGGAGAAGGAACCTTGTGAGGGGGATGAGAGAGAGGAAAGGGGAAGGGGGAGAACGAGCCACGTGCCCCTCTCCCCACGCCACCCCCTTGTGCCTCGAATACACCCCATCGTGACAACAAGGAGGCGGACAGAGCGTCACTCGGGAGTTTTTTTTTCGCCCGGGAAAGCAGCGGCACTTGCGCGCTTCCCCTCCTCCATATCCTCGGCCTCAAAAATCTCCTCCACTCTATCACACATATACACAAAACACATCCGACCCCCCCCCCCCTTACCTACCACTTTCACGCAAAGAATCGTCCCCGGCCCTCTTAATGGGGAGGGGACGCTTGCTCTCCCTCCATCTCGTTCCCCCACCCTCCCTCGCTACGCGTCGCCTACATCTCCACTTGCATGGACAACTTCCCCTCTCAAAGCTCCCAAGCTGCCATTCTGGTCCAGCTATGTCCCGAGGGGGTTAGACTAGAAGGAGGGAGAGAGAGAGGGATGGACAGCTGTAGGCCTTTAAGTTGCCAATTGGGAGACCCCTCTTGTTCTCCCGCTCCCCCCTCTTTCGACTCTTTTCTCCACACCACACGAAACCACCCCCCCCACCCTTCCTCCCTTTCTTTCTTTTCCCTCCATGCTGCATCGAGGGAGGGGCTCCACAGTCCATCGCCGCACACACCCCTCCGTCCAACTCACTTTCTCGCTCATAACCCTCCCCCCACACTTTGCCCTCACCACCTCTTCCCTCCCTCCATTCTCTCCCACTCTCGCCCGATGGACGCGTATTTAGGACATCTGAAAGCTGGCCATCGAGTTGCCATCTTTTTACCCCGGCCCGCCCTCCCCACTCCCCGCACCCGTAAGTCACAGACCGCCCTGACGGTACTCCCGATCCGGCGTCCGTGGCGAGAGTGAAGACGCTGGAGGGACGCCGCCACGCCGGACATCGTCAATTTTCCCCGAACGTTCATCTCCCTTGGAGAAAATTGAGAAATTATCAGACTTGTAGTTGATGCTAAGGTTTCATCCCATCCGGAGGTGACTCTCTCTCTAGCTTTGAGTAATCGAGACAATGAAAGCAGTTTTTCACGTTCAAACGCACCTTGATCGCGAGAAAAATCGATGGGAAGTTGGATATTTTTTAGCATTGGCATTATTATTATTAAAAACAGCTTTTTTGAACTTTTAATATTATGCTCAGGAAAAAATTAATTACGTACGAGTCATTTTTTGGGGCAATCATTTATAATGCGAAAACTTCATTTAATATTTATTTCCATTTTCACTGACGACAGCGGCGTAATAATTCTGTGGAACAAATTTTGTATTGCTTCCAGAACTTCGGTAATAGTGAGCTCCAAAAAGAAGGTTTCAAAGTTTTTATATACAAAACGCATTCGTATCATACGTAGCTGATAACTGCTTTTGTTTCGGTGATTTATTGTAAAAAATCAAATTTTAACACCGTTAACGCCTTAGATTAGATATTTAATCGCGATCACTTCTATGGCGAAGCGTTACATAAGATAATTATGGCAGTGACGTTATAAAATGACGACTTACTTTCTAGAAGAAAAGAAAACTCCCTTTCCACTTCATCTGGTGATATCCCTCCTCCCCTCTCACGTTTCCCGTGCACGTCACGGACATTAATTCGAGTCACCCGCCCTGTCGTCCCCGCTGATCTCGCGTCCGTGTGCCTCGTTTGTTTGGGGAGCGCGTGAGGTCCCTCCGCTTCTATATTATATCTTTGGAACACGCCTCGAAGTCCCCGATCCCACCTCATCCTCCTCCTCCATTCATTCATCGGTCGCAGGCCGAGACTACCCCAAGGATGTCCACGTCATTCCTATTGTGCGCCGCTCCGTCGAGACGACGTCACGCGTCTCTTAGGCAACGTCTGAGACTCTGGGGCCCCCCAGGCGATGCTGTTTTGACAGTCGGCTCTTGCTTCTCTTGGCCTTGGCCCGACCGGTATGTCGCGTTCCAAGCAATCAAACGCTCGTCGAGATGAAATGAGGAAATGAAATTCATTTTTTAGTTATTGTTATGAAATGGCAGTCTATGGTATGAGTTAGGTTTTGGATGGACACAGACCGAGCACCGCCACAGTTCTTAGCTTCTTCGCCTGACACGATACAACCTTATACCTCACACTGCAATAAATCCTTCTTCAACTCCGCATCCTCTCCACCTCCTTTCATTTCGTTCATCAGGCTCTCCCCTCTATCAGTCTTCGATAGTCCATTGCCATTCAAAATGCTTTGCTTCCACCTTTTCTGCCTCCTTTGAATCTCTTCCAGCCTCTTTCTTAATACGCACTGTAAATACCGATGGATAGGTAAGTACATATATCCCTTTCTTGTGCGCCCATTTTAATTGACATAACGCTTGGATGGCGATGTTACGAATTTTTGAATAAGATCAATAAATATAAATCCTGTAATTCGCTTGAATTTGATATCCTTAGTCTTCAAGCGGTTTTAAGACAATAGTGGTCGAGACTATTGAACAGAAAATAATATGAAGAAAATAAGGGGAAAAATTCGATTAAAATATTTTTGCCAGAGTAAATAGGAACAAATAAAAATTGAATGCGGACAGCCTTGGAAAATAGAACAGTTTTTCGGGTATTTTTTATCGAGAGTTCTGGAAAGGAATGGAATATTGAAACTTTCATACAACCTGACTTGATGTCGTGCAAGTATAATACCTGAAAGTTGATTGAA
Organism: Hetaerina americana; assembly: GCF_022747635.1. Classification (NCBI taxonomy): domain Eukaryota; kingdom Metazoa; phylum Arthropoda; class Insecta; order Odonata; family Calopterygidae; genus Hetaerina; species Hetaerina americana. The sequence goes on along the minus strand of NW_027287538.1, from coordinate 69,707,073 downwards.
CTGTGAAGTACATATCCAAGTTCTTATATTGGAGCACCTGCGAATAGCTTCTAATCCTATGATAATGAAAACGTGTGTGCGAGCCCTGTTTATGAATCAATTATGCCCGACCACTAGAGAGAGAGATAAAGAGTGTGTGTGTGTGTGTGTACAGACCAATAAATGCATGACCTCAATAATAATCCCACCCTCAATTAAATAATCGAACTGGCAAAACTTGGTCGCTCACAATGGAGCCCCAAAATCTGTAAATTAAGCCTGACGACGGGAGCTCGGTTACACTCAATTAGTGTCTAACCTATGGACCCCTACATTCCCACCGCAGAAAAGGCTTTTGCAAACCTCCTCCTCTGGGTCTCGTGAAAACCCTTCATGGCCATCGCAGGGGCACCCATTTCATAATGCCTAGGCCAACCCCCCCACTCCAGACCTCCCCACCCTTAAACCGAACTCCCGGTTCATCCCCATTATGCCAAGGACCCCCGTCCCCCTGTCTCCTTCCCTCCTAGAGCACACTCAGAACAAATGTCCCATAGAGCGCACTCTCCCTTTCCCTCTGCGACGCCACCCCCGCCCCCTTCAACCGATACACAATCCTCCCCAATGAACCCACTCTCCTCGACGTACACCCGCCCGCCCTCACCCGGGAGCCCGGAAAAATGGCCGTTAAGAAAAAACCCAATGGTCCGGGGCTCCAAGGCGAATTGATGCAAAGTGGCTTGAATTGGTTAGGACGCAAGACGGGGTGGGGCGGAAAAATTGGGAGCAAATTGCCTTGCTGGGTCGGTGGCTTGCGGTTCGCGAGTACAAAAGGATAACGCTGCATCGCGAGGAAATTGATTAGGGAAATAGGCTCGTCAAAACGAAAGGCCTGGAAGCGAGACAGAGGGAGAGAAAGAAAGAGCCTGGAGAAGTGGTCGCTCCCATTCATCATCGAAGTAATTATTCATGGGTCTTCGATGGCTGTATGTCGTGCTCTCTCGTGAAGTGGATTGAGGCCTTGTCGATGAGGAGAAAGGGCGGTCAATCAAAATTCCCGGATAAGGTAAATGCCACCAATAGAGCCAATTGAACAACCTTCAGGCTCATGCCAATGCACCAACTTTTGCAGAATAGAAACCTAGTCAAATAGCAGCAATAAATTTTCCCAATGAATTGAATATTTTTATCCTCACCTCAAGATACGTATGCTACAATTGGGTTTTTTCCTAGGGGTCATTTTACTTATCTTATACACGTTTAATAGCGGTAGGTAACCCCATTAGTTACCACCCATTAGGGGTCAATATATTTTACAACTCACTTTTAACTTGCCAATGCAAAACCTATACACGAAGATGATTACATTGATTTAAACTTGAAAAACATGAAACATAAGTTGGTTTATCGAGACAGCGGCCAATATCTGTACTCCTGGAAGTGAGCAACATTATCAAGCTTGGGTCGTTTCTGCATGCTTGCCTTTAAAGTTTTACTCAAGGAGATCGAACCATTGAACATAGTTAATAATTTCATGCATATCAAACAAAGACCTCCTTTAATCACCGAAGACGGGCAAAATTCTTCGACTTTCCCGCGGAGCCTTCCCGTTTTCTTCATCAACGGGGATTAAGGCACCACCTACTCCAATTCCGGAAAAAAACGAGCAATAATCCCCCATTAATCCTCCATTTCTCACGTGCATGCCCGGAGCATCGCCGCCACCCTCCCCCACCATCACCATCGCCTTCCTCCCTCCGCCTCCTCACCCCGACGTCCGCCGACAGCCGATGATGATACAAGTCGAATGCCTATGCACGTGACACCCATTCGTTCCCCGCTGCCCCCTCCATCCCACCCGCCCCCGCGACTCATCTTTTGTCCATCTCGCAGATGAGGCGGGTTGACTGAGAGAGAGGCATTATCCCGCGCAGATTTCGAAGGGATCCGGGGGTTTGGTGAGGGGAGGGGAAGGAACGTACGAGTGCGAGACGGGAGATTTTAGGAATTATTCCACACTCTCCTTCATCCCTTTCCCTCTTCGTCTTCTCCCTCCCGGCTGCCAGCCCTTCCTCTCTCCCTTACACTCCTGCTCCTCCGGCGCTATCTTCCGTCCCCCCTGCCCCCTCCTTCCCTTCCCGCCCGTCCGTGCATCTCCCGGTTGGTTCGATCGCTTAGTCCGCCTTGCTTAATCCCCACAGGAAATAGGGAATCCTACGTACGCTCTCCAGGAGTATTGCCTTTCACTCCGCCCCCACCCCTCATGCACCCACCCGGACTGCGATTTCCCCCGTCTTATGACGGCCGTGCAGCGCGTGTGGGTGCGCATGTGTGTGCTCTTGGGTGTATGCTCATGGGGTGCTCGGGGGGGCGGATGCTGGGGTGGCGTGTCGAGGAGCGAGGATGAGTGTCAGGAGGAATCTCGGCGCGGAGGACGAGGGCGATGCCGCGGCGGTGCGTTCCGTGGGGCCCCGCAAATCCTTCGACGGGGATCCTCCTCCTCACTCTTCGGGGACGGCTGGAGCATGGATTGAGGCGCCGAGGGGGTTGTTCGAGGGTGGGAAGTCTGAAATGCGAACGTGTGTGGGTAAAGAGCACGAGGAAAGGGGGAGCCGTTGGTGATTTGAAATTTTTCGCGGGTGGCATCTTTGTCGATTTTTCTTCGAACCGCTGAAAGGGTGGGAAATAAAGCGTCACGGGAGACGTAGGAATCCTTGGAGCGATGCCATGTCTGCAAGGCGTGAATCGGATGACGACGGCACAAAATGGAGGAATCCTTTTATTTTTTTGAAATGTTTTTTTTTTCAAGCGCTCCCAAAGATTGCAAAAGCCCTCTCCACGACACATCATCGTGGGACTTCCCATTCCAGCATAGCTCGTTGTCATTTCATCGGTGGACAAATTAATCATGAGCCACTAATCGAAATTGGCTTTACCTATTCATTTATTGTTAACAAAATATAAATCTCAAAATACGCAGGTGTTACATCAAGACGTGTGCATAAAGGATTTTTCTCTGGATGCGAAACACGGATGCAGGAAGCAGAGGCGGAGAGAGTGCGACAGAAAGAGGTGAAAATTGGAAGATACAATGAAGATGAAATGAGATAAAGGATCTCCTGGCTGAAACGTTGGACGAAGAGCAATTGAAGAAGAAATAGAATGAGAAAATTGCCAAGAGGAAGGAGAAAACTCAATCTTTAGAGGAGTGATAGACATTTGGAGCACGTTTTAGAAGAAAATTAAACGAGAATGCATGTTGAGGAATGATTCATATTTGAATGATTCGATTGTTACCTAATCTTGTAAGTGACACAATATAAGCACGTATGAAGATTAGCTGATAGTGAGATTATTATTGAATCACTAGAAAAACTAATGACGACGAAATTTAAAACTGAGCTCAAGATAGGGTGAGGAGAATAGGAGGTAAAGTCACCCATTTCCTCCTGGAAGCAGTTATATCCGTATAAGAAATCTTTGGAATACTTCCAGGAGGGCAACCCCAGAAGTTTTTCATCCCAAAAAAACTACTGGTAGTGTTTACTATCGTTAGGGAAATTAGTGATCGATATGCTTAATTTCAAATTCGACAAATTCTCCCACGGAGAGAACGGATGTCTTCCACGAAGATTCCCTCTTAATTTGAAATATCAGTCAGCGAAACGAAGCGTTTCTAATGAAAAAGAAACGGTTAATGTTTGGAAAGAGCTCTTCCATTAAAAAAAAATTGAAAATGTTTCGCTAGTAGGGGCGCTAGGAATCGAGATGAAATCATGCTCTCTATCCCGTTGCAAGCAAAAACTAGCGCGCCCTTAAGACCCTCGGCATTAATACCGCTTCACCCACCTGAAAGCCCACCACTCCCTTCCCTATCCCACTCGCTCCCTCGAAAACTCGAGAGCTGATCGCAGAGGCGAAGGGAGGAGGGGCGAGAAAAAAGAATCCTCCTCCGAAGCACACGTTTTCTCATTAATTCACCATCGAATCCCAGCGGCTAAAAAAAAGAGGACTCCTCTTTTATTTTTACCCTCATCTCGCGATAAACGCGAGAAGAACTTATACTCAGCCAGTCTCCAAGGCACCGGATCCATGGCAACCACCGCTTTCTCCGGAATTCTCCCTCTCTCTATCTCTCTACATCCAATACGGATCGCAGATTCCAGAGAAATGGCGCGGAGAGAGTATAATTTTTTCCCGATCTCTCTGTCTCTCTCGAGGGGGAAGGATGGGAGTCGGCTGTGGATTCTGGGAGATTTGGCGTGGGTGTCGGCAGGGTGTGGGAGTTCGGACGGTACTCGGGGTCGGGGGTAGAGGGAGGATATAAGGCTTCTAGCGATGTCGGGGAAGAGAGGGATGGTTTTCAGGGAATACGACGTCGACTTGACGTTGAGAAGAGCCGAGAAGCCGTGTCAGGGGAGGGGGAGGTACGGAGGGTACACCATATCCATGGATTTGAACATGTGTGCCGGGGCGAGTAGCAAGCTTCGAGGGTGGGGGGAGTGGCTGGTATGGGGGAGTTTGAGGGGATCGGACGGGCTGGAGGAGCAAGGAGGGAGAAGCGAGGAGGGGTGTGGGCAGTCAATGGAGGTAGGTAGGGGCAAGGAAAAAGATAAATAGGTGCAGAGAGAGGGAGGAAATGAAGAATGGTGAGAGGATATAAATTAACCATGCCCATCCAAGATGGATTTTGAGAAGCGCCGATGAAAGTAATAGCCAAATGCAATAGGAGAGACGATGCCGTTTACGCGATTGTGAAAGATGAAATGCAAATATTCATGAATAACTTCACTGCCGTGACAAATAGTAGATGCAATAATACCTACAGCTAACAAGAACACCAATGAAAACAGGTCGCTGAGTTTTTGTCGTCGTTTGTGGCCGTTGAGTTGTTTTGAAAATATTCAAGGTTCACAGTAAAATGAAGACTTAAATAAGAAAAGTTATATAACCTAATTATTACCACATCATATGTAATAAGTTATATATTTAAAACTAGTAACAGTTCATTTCGGCTGAAAAGAGTAATGTTTCAAGTTTTCTAAACGACCCAGAAATTACAAATCATAATTATCATTTAAAGATTAATTTATTTGCTAAATATTTGACAACACTTCTTTGATTTTATGCTAGAAATCTCTTAATGTGAGTTTTTTATGAAAGTATATCGATGTATGAGTTCTTAAGGTCGTGGTTTTTCCCAAAGCTTCGTAGAACCAACGAGTTTCACAATCGTTACTTCTCTTTCCTAAACCTCAATCTTTGTAAACCACTCTTTCTAAGGCAAAACTATGTGTAAAGGAAAGAAAAAACGATTAATAGACTTGAGGGGGTGCAGGGGACGGGATCGGAAAGGAGAAAAAAGCCTCCCGATTGAGCCTCCATCTGTCGGCTCATAGCTCTCTCTCTCTCCACGCGGCGGGGCACAATAAAGGGGAGAGTGGAGGGTAGTGCTCCTGCTCCAACACTCCCCACGAGATGTCGATAGGATCTCGCTCTAAGCCATAAACCCTGCGCCCTATCTCCCATCTAATGAACCACCCCACGGATCGGATCAGGGGAATACAATCCTCACTTCCCGAGCGGGTGCATCTCGGGCGAGTATAGGCGAGATCCTCCTCCACATCTCACACGCTGAGACATAAGTTTGCGTACGGGAGAGTGATAGGTAGACTTCCTCTTCTTACTTCATTGAGCTAAGTTATGGCCGAAGTTGATCTTCTCAATCTAGGGCTAATTGAATGCTATAAAATTTCGATGCGATGAAATTGGACGAAATCACATTCATATCGCATATCTGTGTATGTTATGTTGCATGTTTCTGTATTTGTGCTGAATACTGTGAAAATATGTACTAATTATACTTGAAGTGCCTAGATTCTAATATTCTGTGAATTCTGTAAATGGCTGTTTGTGTAATTGAAAATGCATTGCAAATTGCTATGCATCTATTGGTTACTTGAGAGCTTATGTAAAGAACTGTTTAACAATCTCATATTGGATAACTCAGGCGATTGAAGACAAAAAGGAGAATTTAAGTGTGAGCAGGTGTCCCCTCAATCAACATATAGCAGTGTTGTATTACTATGTATGTTGTTACTTGAATGCACAAGGAAGGGTTGGTTAGGATGTTTCTACTCCTACCACACCCTTCTTTAGAAAAAAATGAAAAAAACACCTGGGTCAATTTTACCCCACCCCTTTATAATGGTAAGATGCACGATATTGGCGACGCCATTATACCTCGTCACAATCGGTTTATATTACTCGGCTACTCAAATTTTAATCATATGAAAATTCCTCTTTCGCCTAATGGTGCGATTTCCATGTTCAAATTCTGGTTTCTCTATTTTAGTAACTAGAAATATTACTTTTCTTGAGTTTATTTGTTTTAATGGTAACTAAAGACATAGACGAATTTTCCCCTGGAAACCTAGAATCAATGCTAGGGCGTTCTATCTTCTGTGCTGTTTATTGGCTATATTTTAATGTAGTATACAATAATTAGGTCCGATTCTGAAAAATATAGCATATAAATTCATAAATATGCTGTGGCGTGCTTGAGGAATGGACGTCTTAATGATATTCCACGTGAACATCGCACATATTCCTCTAAGCATGGAGGTACTTCAAGGACCTGGCATCAACCTTGGATCGCTGGGTAGCCAAGTGTAATGCGTGCGCGGACCCGGAAACAGCCGCGCAACCCTTGGAGATGCGGCGTCACGCATGGGGCGAGAGGGGGCGAGTGCGAGGCTGCGAAGGGAGGCGGGGGATTGGAAGGAGCAGCGCTCGAAGCGCTCGGGTGTGCACGATGATGCGGGAGGAGAAAGCGGAAATGATGGAAGCGATGACTACGAGAGCGAGTGTCCTTCCCAAGAGACGAATTCCCGGAGATGAGACGAGGTGGGAATGTCTCCGCGGTGAGAAAAGATGTCGCGGCATCGAAAAAGAAAGTGCAAGAGAACCAAGTTACGTGCACACACTTGTAGGCGAAGTAAAATTCGAGGAAGACGCATGAGGAAGCCGAATTTAATCTAAGCGGGTCTATTACGGGGACATTCGTTACGAAGCGTCGCAATCAGTAAGATTCTGAATACTATCGGTTTTAATATATTTTCGGAAGAACGAAATTTTAAAGATACATCGAACTTGCATGGAATTCATCTCGTGGTTATCATATTTCACGCCAAGAAATCTAGCAAGATGAGGGTGGCACCAGTATTTCATTTATATTAATGTTACATTTTTTTATTAGCTCTATCAATAAATGAAAAAGAAACACTTTGTTCCAATCCACCACTTTCTTACAGGTACGACTAGTTTCGACGCTACGGCGTCATCCTCAGGTACCTGAGGATGACGCCGTAGCGTCGAAACTAGTCGTACCTGTAAGAAAGTGGTGGATTGGAACAAAGTGTTTCTTTTTCATTTATTAAAATGAACTTCCACAAAGTTGAGGCTGAAACTACTGAACTAGCTCTATCAATTTTGAGTTCCCAACGTCGAATTATTTTTGTGCGTTCGAATAAGCTTAGACAACCCTTACAAGAATTCAGAACGTGCACCATTTTTCTCCCGTGAGTGTAACAGAAGTCGACCTAGACAATTTTTATTCCTTCTCATTTTTACTACTCCTTAACGCGGATCAACCTTTTCTTATTTATAAACGCATAGTCTTAGTGCCAGCAGATGTATATACTGCCATCAAGCACCCCCTTAAATGCAACAGAATACTCTTCTTGAATGGAGAGAAGACAAAAACTTCATGAAAGAACACTTCCTTTTGTGCTCTCGTGTTTACTCCCGAAGAAGCAAGCGCAGGGAGCGCCCGGAAGGAAAGAACATGCGAAAGCAAGACACACAGACCCTTAATCCTACGCTCATTCTTTATCACCACCCCCTCGCCCCATTGCTATGCACACTGCATGCACTCTCCGCCCTGCCAAGAGCTCCCCCCTTGCAGCCTTCATTCCTTCTCCGCGGCTCCCTCCCACTAAACAATATCCGCTTACTTCCTTTGGAGTTCCTCAAGGTTCCATCCTCGACCCCAACCATCCCCCACCTTTTAAACACTCTCTCCCACTTAGTTTTTTCCGTGACAATGAAGGAAGTGAGTGAAAAGGGAGGCCACAGCGGAGGAGAAGATGAAGAAGAAAAGGGTTGTGGGTGAAGAGATGCGGGCAGGGACTGCATCGCACGAGGGCTGCATAAGAAACACGGGAGTGAGGAGGGGGAGTACTTTTTATTAAAGGGTTGGGAACGGCGGTATAGGTGCTGCGTGCGCCAGCAAGGGTGGATGCAGAAAAGGAAGCGACGATGGTGGATACATTTTGAAGAAAGGGGTGACGCGTAGGGACGAGATCGCTTTCTCCTTAGAGAGGGAAAAGTGGATAGTAGGGAGTTTGGAAGATACACGAGTAGAGTGGTTGAAAGATGAAGCGAGTTGGCTAGAAGAGTTCGTTTTAATTAAAGTTTTGAGGCGAGTAAAGTATACTAAATGTATACGGCAACCTGTGTACAATATTATGGTTTTTTTTTGGTGAAAGCATGAGCATGACTCGACACTTGAGGGGTCGGATACGAAATGAATGATTGATCGGTCATCCCGGGGGGTAAAGTGAAAGGATATGTAAACCAAAGAAAATTATTCCTGAAAATACTATAAAATGGCTAATTTATTTTCCATCTCGCAGGTCTCGACTTTAGTGAAAGTTCATATTTGGCTCTCACATAAATACATTCCTGATTAATACCCATAATTAAGATTTAGGCTTTACAAAAGTAACGACGAAAGCAATTAAATAATACCCTCTCAATTGGCATGACACATTTAGCGACTGGGACTGCCGTAAAATTTTATTGCAAATAAAAGACATTTTTCGATAATATTTATACTCATTTTAGCTTGGCTCATCCAATCCATCACCCATGCATGAGAAATAAATGGTATACTACCCTACAGGTAAAGAGGAATATGGGGAAAGCGTTAGCAACCAATACACAATGAAATATTTTTTCCAAGCACCATAACTCACGCATTGCGTCTATCCTTTACCCTGAGCTATTACCATAACTTGGTTTTTAAAAGAACCCTTTCCAACGGAAGCTCAATACACTTTTTTGGTGTCCTTTGCCAAAGACCGACTTAACTCAGGGGTAGAGAGGGTATGGGAGCTGAAGGGAAAAAATCCAGAAAAAAATCGTGCAAGGTTAAGTTTCCGTACAAGAGTATAGGGACGGCGGGTTGCGTTTTGTCTTGAAGGGTTGGAAGGCGGATGAAGGAGGGACTAAATAAAAAAAACGCGCTTTTTTTAAGGGTTATTTTTTTTTCGCGGGCAGGCGTGCATGTCGCAGGGAGGGAAGGCGGAGGGTGACTGCTTCGGAGGGAAATAGTACGAGGAAGGTTTTGAGAAAAAGGGATGAGAGGGAGAGGACGCGGGGGAAGGTTGCCGAGATGAGGCAGTGAATGAGTCGGAGAGTGAGCCCTAGAAGGTTCGAGATAATGAGGAGGCAAGGGCAAGATGCCAGGGTCTTTTTCTCTTGGGGGTGTAAGATGAATCTGAGAGAAATTACAAGGTGCCGCACACACACACACACGCACGGAACAAGGCCCGTGTCACATGGCGTGGCGGGGTGGAGACGAGCGACTCGTGGGACTTACAAAAAAAAGAAGAGGAAAGGAAGGCAAAAAAGAGGAAGTCGCTTTTCCTTTCCATTTTGTCTTGGAACGCGAAATAATATCGCGACTAAAAATGCCTAGGCATGAGCTTTTGGAGTCCTAAAATTATATTTCATTTCCTTCTTTACATATTTCCAAGATCTTCCGGTTTAAGCTGAAGTTACGTTCATTCTTGAGTGCTTAAACGTCTTAGAGGTAAGGCAGAAACAGCATTGCAAAATCTATAGGGAGTGGCATCATACAATCGAGTTTCCTTGAGCAAAGAGAAACCTATCTTAAAGACGGAAGATGACTATCTTTATACTTTACCAAGAAATAAATAATCCCCAGCGTATGATCGAAAGGCAGAGACAAATGATGAACGACCAGGATGTCTGCAGCGTGAAACTGAAGTAGTGTTGGAGAATGCACGATCTTGGTTCGTTAAAAGAGACTCAGGGTAACAATCGGGGAGATATGGGCAGAGAAGCGAGTCTTTATACGTTCTACGGATATGACGACGAGGGGTGGACTTGGAGGCAAAGCCTTGCGAGGACCCTTTCTCCAACTTTTTCTCCTTTCCCCACTATGAGACCCACAGCCAAGCGTAGGTAAATATACGTGCATTACGTTATTTTATACTTTTCTTTTTCTGCGTTTTATCCGCACACCCCCCCTCCCTCTTCATACTCAAAGGGAGAGTAGAACACGGGCAGATGAAATAAAACAGTGGGTAGGAAAAGACAGCGGTAGAAGAGCAAAGGGGGCAAGGGAATGGATTTCGTACGGCTGGCAGAGCATTTCTTCTCGTCTCGACACTAGAGACGGTGGATGTCTGTCATCCCCTTCCCAGTTCATTATTTTTCACTTCTTAACTTATAGGAGAGTTGCTTACTGACTTTTTTTGAGCCCCTCTTAAATCCACCGAGATTTCTCATATTTTTATGGAAAACCTTACGTTCTTTCTTTGTTTCTACGGCAAAGGGGTGCACGAAACTTCTTTAAGCCACGGGTAAACATCGGAGAAACTCTCTTATTTCCTCCCGCCAAACATAAATTTATATTTAACTAAACATGCTAACATCATCATAAATTTTCAGTTACGGGAAACCGCGTCTCATACATTCACATCCAAGAACAATACGATCGGAATATTAAAAAATAAAAAAGTTTAACAGTCACGATGGTTGTCATTGAATTATTAGTAATTCAAAAAAATGGGCCAAGATTCAAACTACCCTCGTATGAAAGTAAAAATGGCCACATTTGTCCATCACTTTTAGAGCTGAGTCGTTGTTTTACTGAGTCAACAAAGAGTTCAGTTCGCATTTCATCAAATGAGATTGATTTAACCCCGCCGAAGTAATTAAGAAAATAGAATAAGCTACTTCAAAAAGCCTTTCATCCTGATGTGCTTTGCTGGACTATTTTATTTATTAATAAAATATCTACGCTAAACACAATTCAAGAGGGATTCGTCTTCCATTCGCTGGATGGAGCATGCCGTTCGGTTACTCCGATGGAAACTCATCAGGCATCGCCTCGGCCATGGCCTCTCTCACCACGTCTTCACTTGGGACCCCTAACGTGCGTTATAATGCCTCCGCCCCCTTCTCGCCCCTCCGTCCCGATTACCCCCCTCCCACAACTCCACTCGTCTGTAAGCCAAACCTCTTACCAAGAAGCAAAGAGCGTGAGGCATCGATTTTTTTGTGTTCACGGCCGCTGCATCAACCAGATCACATCAGGGAGACGCATAGGATTAATACCATTGTCGCCATATGTCAGGCTCGGAGGCTTCCCTCTAAGAATACGAGCATTTCGTGGTCTAACCCTCCCTTCCTCTCTCGCCTGCTCTATGGGCTGATTTCTATCGTGTTCTGCGGCTGAAGTCACACGTGTCCCAACCATAGTTTCGCAGCTGAGAGATCTGTTTTTTCTCCGTCGGCAAATTTCATTCAATATGTCGCGCTTACGAAAGAGAAATGGGAAATGTGGTGTAGCGTGTCCAGGTTCATGGTCTCCGTAATCTCCGTAATGCTATGTACGGATGACAAGACAATAAATAATACAAGACCACATTAGTTGAACGTGTACAATACCTATACATTGGGTTTTTGACATATTTGAAGTTAATGCTATAAATATTCCATGAACTTAGGTGAACGATGTTAAATATACCTTTAGTGTAGTGAATGTAAGGATGGATGTTTCTTTCCAAGAATAATAGTTTGCGTGGATTTTACGAGAATTTTTCACGGATAAGTGGAATTAATTGGTTCGACGGGAAAGGTCGTGCAACCAAACTATTGCTTCCACACCTCTGAACAACTCGAACGTACCGCAATATTTTCTCTGTGAAATATGCTGTAAAAATTTAAAGACGCTAGAATTTCTAGTCATTGGAATTCAATATCGGGGACAAAATGAAAAGCGGTCCTTCTCTCCACCCCAACTCAAACCTCTCTTCACGAAAAGGAAGATGAACCTCGGGAGAATGAAATGATATTCCAAGCTACACGGACAGAGCGTTCGAAATCAACCCGCTGAAAAGGGGAGCGTCTAAAAACCACCTCCCATTACCATCCCCTCGAACTTCTCGGCGAAGAGACGGCTTCCTCGGTAGATCCGTCCGCTAGGAGAGGGGAATTGGCGTGTTTTCGCGGGGACGGGAGGTGGGGAAAGAGAGAGAGAAGGCGGGGAAGCCGAGGAAATCTCCTATCGAAGGGACACCCCTTCCTCCCCGCGGAGGAGGCGCGACCCGCCCGGCAAAAAATGATCCACTCCTCTCTCCGCTCCCCAAGTCTCCCTCTCCCGAGCAACCGAAAAGAATATAAGTCGATTCCCTCGCATTCTTCTCACCGTATTGCTTTCCCTTAATACCTCTGGCCGCACTCCAACCCTTCGAGAGAGAGAAAGAGGTAAGGAGGAGGGGTAAGGGAGGAAATACCTCGTTTTTAAACTCCTTATTCTCACTCGCACAAAACCCCTTTCGTTTTCGGAGAAGGGTGAAATGACGCGAGCGGCAGAGAGAGAGAAAGAAAAAATGTATAAAACAAACCCATCGCGACCCTTTTATGTCGCTAGTGATTCCCCGAGGCCAGCGGAACCGGTGCACTGGTTAAAATTTTTTCCCATCACCTTTATCCCTCGCGATTTTTTTTCTTTATTATTCGCCCAAAACCCAGTAAATCTCTTTTCCTTTCTCCTGAATGACGGGAGACCTCCAAGAGGAGACTGCGGCGGTAGCGGCGACGGAGGAGCAGTCTCGATTTTTTCCCAAGGAGCAAGGGAAAAATGGGAAGACTGAGTGCATTACTGAGGGAGTAATTATAACGAGCAATGCGCGCTGCCCGAGGAGTTTCCAAGGCGTAGGATGAGAGGAAGCGTCGGGTGGGGGGCATTGCGCATTGAAGGGAGGTTTGTATTAAGGAGTTTATAGAGGGCGGAATAAAAGAGGAGGGTTTGGGGAGTGTGGAGCATTGTGAAGGTGATGGTGGGCGGTGGTGAGGCGGGGGGGAAGAGATGTAGTTTTTCGCGGGGGAAGATGGGGGGTGAGGGGTCGTGGTACAAAAGTCATACGTCGGATAATAATGATCTTGTGAGTGCCTCCCCCTTTTTCCTCCATGAACTCAACCCTCCCCCAAAAAATCCACAACCACCCCCTCCCCGGTTATAAATCCTCCTTCACCACGCCCTTATCCTCCCCCCACCCCCTCCTTATCTTCCCGACCTAACTTCCCCCGGCCGGCGAACAGTACCAAGAGAGGCCCCGCCAAGTGAGTGAAGGAGTGCTTGGGGAAGTATTTCCAGGAACAAAATATTTTACGTGTGCATATATATATATATATATATATATATATATATATATATATATATATATATATATGTACATGTACATTTATATAATTTCAGAGAGTTTGTAGAGGAAGTGAGTAAAGGAGATAAAGGGAAAAATTGCGAGGGAAAAAGCTTTTTCGATGTTTTTTCTTTCATTTCGACGCATGCGAAAAATTTTCGGGGAGAGATGCAATTAAGCGTATTTCGTTGAGAGAGATCGGAGACTTTTGTTTTGGGAGAAGGTTTTTGCGTCCTTTTTTTAACTCCTCCTGCCATTTTGTTTTCTCTGTCTCCTGAGAAGACATGTATGCGAGTCCTAGATTGAGGAAAGAGCCCCTCCCTGTTGACTTCACGAAAAGTCGTCCGTGATATATTTTTTTTTATTTTTCGACGAACAATATTTGAAATGACATCAGCGTCTTTCATTTTTTTTGGCTGGATATTTTTTTATTTCGTGTTGTTTTTCTGTGCATGAAAGATGCCATGCTCGAGGCAAAATTTTCCAAGAGAGGAAAACGGAAGACTGAGAGTCATTGTGTAGAATCATCTACTTCCTGGCAGTTAAAAATTCTTCTTACCCTACGTACAAATAAAACCCGGAGTCTCAGAAGAGGTGCAAAATTCGGGGTACTAAACAAAACAGCACTTTGTTTATGGATAACAAATTTATTTCACCTTTGAGCACTCTCCATTCTCATATCTCTTCTCATACAAAAGATCTATTTTTATTCATTCTTGGAAGCTTTCTATTGCCGAGAATTTTGGACAATTGAATTACATGAAGCGTTTAGGAACGAATAGTCTCTACAGGTGAAAGAAATAGTATTTTAATTAGTGCACCCACCTGCTAACGTATGGATTACCTACTCAAAATCCACTCATAGAATTTGTAATGCATATTTCAAAGAGTTTTCGCTGGTTATAAACATTTCGATGCCCTGCATAATCGCAATAGTCAGAATGTTGAAAACGAAAATATTTATTGTTGAAACTCCACAATACTTAAAGGAATAACAAAACTTCATAAGCTTATTCTAACTATTTATAGGAAAAGAGCAAATTTCCCAAAATTCAAAATGAAGATGGAATCTACCATGGATGCTGTTCCTCGCTGATGGATGGGCCTGTAGTGCAAGACAGAAAAAAAATGAAGTGGCCGACTACGAAGTGCAAATAGATCCAGAGACGAAAGCACCCGGACCAGCTGTTAGGATCTCTTAAAAAGTTTCTCTTATTAGGATTCTTTATGTCTGGAGTGTGCTCATGAGAGGGCGGGGGGTGGTATGGGGTAGCGGACAGTGGAGAGGTGGCCAGAAGTGGCCGGCTGTGCCGTGATGCGGCGACGGCGGATGGCGCGTGAAGAATGGATGACCCCAGCGGGGCGGCACGGGGGCCCACAAGGAGATTGCCCCCAAAAACCGCGTGCTCACCACTCTCGATACAAGCTCCCTTTCCTCGCCGCATCTTGCCTCTTTTGTTTGCGCACGCGCCCCCTCCCGTCCTCTCCCCCATTCCACCGACTAGTGGTAACGGTGCACAAATGGGTGCGTCCGAAGTTATTTCTTTATCCTCGAGAGCGATTGTGAAGACATCCGCGCCAGAGTCGAGAGAAGGCATCTGTGGTGAGAGGCCGGCAACATATCACAGGCCGGAAAATGGAGTTATTATCAAAAACAGACATTCCCAACACCTGCGACGCCGAATGGCGAGATATGACGCGGCAAAAACACACGAATTTAAGTTAAAAATATTCACTAATCTGTCTGATAGAAATTTTGCTGAAATGTGTCCACTGTCGAGTCTAGATTCTACCTCCGAGGCCAGATTCGATTGCTACGTACGTGACGCGTTAGAATATTGACGAATAAAGTCGAGATAAATTCGAAAACCTTGGTTCGAAGTTGACCTCTTTGTCCGTTCCGCAGGGTCATTTCTTATTTACACCCGGTCGGAGGAGCGTGCTATTGGCGCATTGTCCGTCCGATTCGTTTCGGGGAACCGTTTGAAATCCGAAAACTTGCATCTCCATCGCTTCACGCCCACTGTGACCGGAGTGTGACATAATTTACGACGCTCCGTCCACCCACAAGCCATGAAACCCCGCAACCGCATCTCCTACAAAACCACACTGCCGCCGCCGGCTCCAGGGACCTTTTACGAGAGAACCTCTCCACGGGAGATCCTCCGGGGGGCAGAAGGGCGCCCGCCTCGTCGGAGTCCACGCGGCGTCAGCCTGAAGGGATTTGTTAGTTGCGTGTCACCCACCTTCTCGCAACAATCGTCTTTATCGTGCGCCGCTTTTCCACAGTGGAGAAATTCTTCGCAAAGGAGATGTGGTCCTAAAACCTTTACGACATATTGTCGTTCATTTGCTTTGTGCGGGTCGACAAATGCCCACCACTTAGCAGACTGAAGTACCTCCAAAGGCTGAAAACTCTCTATTTGTACGAAGCTGAAACTTCACGCCTTCAATCCATTTTGGAAAACACCACTATACCTGGGTGCCAAGACGAGTACAAATTGGTTATGGAGGAGTCACAGCACAGAGGTGTGAGGAGGATACGGCCTTATGGTATTCATTGAAAAATACTAACTAAATCGCCTATCAATAGATTAATGCATTCTCGTTCAGGGTTTGACATCAAACAATCATATTCATTTTTGCATTTCTAATACAAGTTCATTTTTTCTCTTAACCAAACACGTATGATTAAGTGTTGGTGGTAAATACTTCTTGCAATGTCTTCTCATATGAATATGTTATACCCAATAAATCTTGAATGAGAACATACCAAAAAAAGGTGGATACATAAAGAGGTCAGCCTCAAAGGCCAGTCGGAAGTTTTCTTGAGGAACCATCCGGCCGAATACGATCTTTAGTGTCGTTGCATAAAAAACATACCAATTTTTCCTTTAAGCGACCGTAATATAGCACCCTATAAAAAAACGACCCTAAAGTTTTTTTTAGGTAACCGGTGAAATTGAGAATGAGCAATTAACCCCATTAGTAAAAAAAATTGGACCTATAATCCATTAGTAACGATCGATATGATTTCTTCAACGACGGCATAACATATGGCCGGACACGGATCTTTATAAAAAAGCGCCGTAAAAAATCCACTCGCTTTGAAAATGACGCCGGTCTTCACTTTCAGTTTTAGGAGATACGTGAAAAAAATGGCAGATTGAAAGGAGAACTGATCCACCACCACCCGAAGGAGCTACGAGGCTTGACCTAGGCCAAAACGTGTTTCTCTTGGCCACTCCAGTTGTTTTTTAACAAAACGCCAAAAGGCTCTCGCAATTCCCTCCGTCCTCTCGAGGCACCATTGTCTGGGTCGTTCTATTGGCAAGGAAAGTAGCAAGAAAGAATAGGACAAGGCCTTTAAGACCCACCTTGCGTTCCTCTTTGAGGCTTCTTCGTACGAATGGGAAGGGCTGCCCACGCCTCGTCTTGGCCGCCGCCGACGTTCGGTCTCCGTGCGGCAGAAAAGACCGGAAGACGAGGGAGAGGTGAGTCTTCGAGGGGACGGAAGGGAGCTGAAGGGGATGTTGTCAGAATCTGGAGCAGGTGAGGAAGAGATTTCCAAGGAACAAAGAGAAGTAAGGGTACTTTCCTCTTTTGCTCAGCTTCGTACTGTTATTGTTAGAGCAGGCATTGTTGTTACTTAAGGTAGTCAGCGTTCGTGCAATGCAATGGTTTCTAAGGAAAAGAAAGAGCTACAGGAAAGGAAAAAAATAAGATATATATATTACAAGGATGAGCAAGAATCTTAGTTTCCGAAGTTTATTTCTAGAATAATTGGTATTAAATATTACCTCGACGAAGTTTGTATCCAAAGAAAGTACTTTGTCGTTGATTTCTAGTGATAGCTCAGAGATTATGAAAGTCATTAGAACAGTTCGCTCATTAATTTGTACAAGATGATGACAAAAATTTGACTAAAGGACAAAGTGAACGTGAAGAATAGCCAAGAAGATACCGAATATGATTAATATAGAAGAAACGTGGGTTATTGAAGATTGAAGAATGAAAAACGCCCATCCAATTCTTGTAAAATACCTTTAACGATGACTACTTTTGAGAAGAAACTGGATCAATCGCACTAAACAAAAAACAAAGAAATATAGTATAATCTAGTGAGGCGTAGGGGAAAGGAATCACAAACTATTATTTGCCACGTAACCTAACTAGCTAGCATTCACGGCTACTGAAAAGTAAAAATAAAGTTGTAAGAAAGAGCTCTGTATTTTATACTTTTCGAAATACATACAATATGCGTAGATCTTATTCACTATCGCGCATGAAATAAAATGCCTCTAGATTATGTCTACTGTTTTTTATCAAATAAGCGTTCCCTTCATCCCATATCCCAGAGAGAACTGACAGGAGACGGGGGGACATACTAATATTCAAGTCCTCCCTTTGAATTCGTATTTTTAAAAATCTACGAATGGGAAAATCATAGATGGTACGGGGGTTTGAATGAACTTCTTGAAGTCGGACGGTTTAATCAAATATTTTTAGATTTTACGCATATGAGCACATTTCTAAACGCACAAGCTGAGAATCACGGCGTCCAAACAGAGTTCAAGAACCTTTGCCCTCTTTAGCAATCAGACCTCTTTCTTTCTACGCATCTGCTCCATCGGTCATCGAACCCTTTCCCATTCTCCGAGCCAGTCCTTCCGGCTGCCGAGGAGGAGCACGTCGGAAAACAACAACTGTTAGCGACACCTTCGGGGGAATAATAACCTCAAGCAACCCTTACCTACCTCATCCCCAACCCAAACGCGAGGAAATTATCTCCCAGGGAAAGGGTTCCCTGGACCAAGGGGACCCGAACGCTCCCAGGTCAAACCTCCTTGCACACTCTGTTTTCCGAACCCTTCCATTCACATCGGGGACAAGCCCCAGCTGTCCCTTAGGGAGGAAAAAACCCTTTTGCCATGATGGAAATCCTTTAAGAAGGTTTTGCGAGTTCTTGCGGGTCGGGGTGAACGGGTCTGTCATCTTGCGAAAAACAAAATCTGCTCGGCGTTGCCCTCATCCCTCACATCCTGCGGGGACACTGACCCCCAAGCCGGCTGGGAAGGTCGGCAAGGCTTAAGGGGACTCGGAAGGTGGGGACGGGAAGGGACATGGCGAGGGAGAAGGGTTAAAAACCTATTCTTAAAGGACCCACCTCCTTGCCCAGGCAGGTGGAAAGGAGCTATGAAAACCTTGAAGACGCTCAACCAGAGACGGTGTGTCTTTTCTTCTCACGGCCTCATCCTCAGTAATGGGAGCATAGGGGCAGGAATATTCCAGTTTGAATGGGATTATTTTTCTTTCCCGGTGGAGAAAGAAAATAAAAAAGATTTCCTCCAAGCTGAGGAATAGAGACGTCTTCTGGCATCTACTCTTTCTCTGTCTGGCCAGCATGAGGGAGGAGGAGCGTGGAGGGAGGGGATGAGGCAAAGACGTCCGGTGTTGGTCCGCGGGTCGGCTACTTCCCACGGGCGGCGGAGGAGGCAGGGGTGGGCGAGAAAAGCGCATAGCTTCAATGCGGGCGAGGGCTTCGCGGAAAGGACTCATCCGCCCGAAAGGAAGCGGTGGGCTGGGATTGGAGTGCGGGTGTGCGGGGGGATCTTGTGGGATCTCCAAAGGGAATCGAAGGCAGGAGGAAGAAAGACGAGAAAGAAACGGAGTAGACTTTTTCTCCAACCCCCCTTGGTCACAGCAGTCTAAGGTGCGAAGCGGGATACCGAGGGGGGGGGGGAGGAAGGACTTGGCCAATCCGCGGAAGGAAGAGATCTTGACGTGGATGGAATGAATGAGAAAAAGCAGAGGGGGGAGGACTTGAAGGGGTGGTGTGGCAAAGTGAAGTTGTAGGAGGGGATACAAACGAGTCGCGAGGAGCGACCCCCGAGAAATACGCGCAAGATTAGAGTGGAGGTGGCGCCTCTTTGGTCACGCTGCAGTAATAAACCGCACCACCCTCGAAAACCCTTTTCTCACATTCCCTTAATGGATCATAAGACTTCCATTTCTCCCTCCAATCCCTCAAAACCCATCCCACATCATCCCTTCCAGTTTCCACGGAGATGGGGCGAGGTGGCAGGGAGGAGGAGAAGGAGGATGAGGAAATGGGCAGGTTCTCAAAAGTGAGAGAAAAAGGGCGATGGAGAAGTGTAAATCCTTTTTTTTTTACCGTCGGCATCAATGAAAGAATGCAAAAAGAGGTGGCGGAGAAGGCGTGTTGTCGTGCCACGGCAAAGGAGGAGGAGTAATTGAAGGAGTTCGCAAGTGCAGGCAAGCGAAAAAAAAATGGAATATTAAAAAAAACCGCGAATCTTCGCGCTTGCATTTCCTGGATGTTTTTTTTTATTCTACGACTCATCTCCACACCCACGGGATGGGTGAGTGGCTCTGGGGGGTGGGGACGAGTGTGGGACGGGGTAGAGGAAGACAAAGCTCTCCCTCTCTCCGAGAGAGACGGGAGAGCGTAAGAGAGTGCATTTTCTTTTTCTCATTTTCCCCCCTCTGAAGGATTGAGTGCGAGGTTTGTAAAGTTACGTGGGCGGGGTGACAATCGAGGGGTCGGAGGGAAGGGAGGGAGGGACTGCGAGAGGTTGAAGAAGGAGGGGTTGAGGGGGGAGGGTTTGCCGTGTAATCACCGGGGCTCATTTGCTGGCGGGAGAGGAAATGAGGAGCCAGGATGGGGCTGAGAAAGGAGCAGAGGGCTGTTGACCACTCGACCTCGGGGATAGGTGTCAGTTTTCACGATATATTAACCTCATGTTACGTCTGACACAGTCTGAATTGTTAACATCGTCCCTGTTTTTAAAGCAGGGTTACGACACTATTCTTTTTCGCTATTATCATTGATTGATCGGACCCTCCTGATAGAATTGTATGCTTGAGCTGCAATAATCAGTATTTTATTTATTCATACTTATGTATAAATGGATTTCTCCTAAACACAGTTACGCGCGCGATGAATAGGAATTCCCCAAAAGGTCCTAACCATACTAATTAGAAGTGCTAATTTACTTTCAAGATGTGTTCAAAAATTAATTTACATCAAATTTGAACTCCTACGACTTTTAATCCCTGATTCAATTCTTATATATCTAAGTGATACTAAGGAGTGTGGCTTATCATTTCACCATAAAGAGAGGAAAATGAATAATGAACAAAAAAAGTTATTTGAGGAAGTTACACGCATATAGGAAGTCACTAATACTATTTCCATGACGGAACCTCTAATAGTCACAATTTACGAATATGATTCATAAGCCTCGCCGTTTCAAAGATGGCGCAAAACAATTTAATGATAAATATTCTCCATGTCTCAAATAAGGCAATTTTCTCAAGTGTTTCACAGTGACCTCCAGTGAGCCGTATAATTCTTAAAGCCAGTTATGTCTTACTTGAGAGTAATAAGGCCTTTCTTGCAACGCGTCAGAAGCTTATTCAGAGTATCCATCCATAAACAGGTCCTCCCTCCCCCGTTCCGCGTCACGACGAAAAAATGCGTGTTACCCGTGTCACCCTTTCGTGGTCGCTTTTTCATCTCCGACGTTCTTCATTCTCATGAGAACTCTTTGTAAGCCCCACCACTTACCGCTCAAGTTCTTCATTCACGTCTGCTCAAGACGCGGCCAAAGTGCACCTCTTTCTAACTCTTAGGTCCTGCTCCTTCACGCCTCCCGTAGCCACACGCACGCACCGTCCAATTTCTTCCCAATTTACCTCGTCTCCTCCTAACCCCTCCATTCATCCCCCCCCCCACGCAGTATCCTCTCGGCAAAAGAACGCGGCGTTGAAAAAATAATAAATGCGCAAGGACCTCTCCTTCCACCTCCGCCAAACCCCTCCTTCCTTCCCGCGCCCCCAAGAAAAAAGCCGCACTCTGATTACGCGCAGGGTCCGCCATGACGGAGAAAGGAAATGCCTTAATTGCCAGGAGGGAGAGAGATAATTAAGAATTCCCCTCGAGACTCCTTGGGGAGTTTTTCCACATAAACTACATTTTATTTCGCGAAAATCAAGGCCGGTTACTTAAAGGATGTTAATTACTTAAAGACGTTAATTGAAATGTCTTTTTTCTTTCCCCACCCCCTCCCTCGCCTCAAGGGGCACTCGCTTCTTTCATGCGCACATTTTATTTGAGCGGGAAAAGGTAAGTAGTTCTCGGTGTAATTTGAATGCTAGTGTCGAGAAGATTTTCCTGCACAAAAATTCATTTTGAAGATGTGTTTTGGTTTGTGGTGGAAGGAAGGCTGTTTTCTTCGGAAATAGGCATGCTTGTGGGGAAAATACGCTTCTTCATTGTGCAGGATATCACCTTGTTAGGTCAAATGACGTGCGCTTTTAATACACGTCGCAACTCTGTAGCATCAGTGTAGGCGACCTCCGATTTCTGACGAAACGCTATTCGATGATTATTTTTTTAGAGTTTTTCAATTCACATTTTCAAAAATGTACTCGTGGTAATGTGGCTATAGCTTATTAATTTGAAACATTTCCCTGTACAATTTATGAGTTGACTTGTAATTAAAATAATTGATATAACGGTTTGAAAGAGGTTTTCCAATAGAAGTTTTCATCAAATTTGCTGCGTAGGTTTTTTTTTAGTTTGGCGCATCAGGAGTTAAAATCCGTAAAGCACACTTTTTAAGGATATACTTGGATATTTCGTAGTTAAACAAGTGAATATATAAAATTGAGGAGGAAGAATGTTAGAAAAAGAATACAAAAATATATTGCACTCGGTGGATTTATGCAAAGTGTGAATGGAAGAATTTTTTCGATAAGACTGTTAACGTTAAGCTGGAGGAGTCGAGAATTTTCGGAGAGTCCCGTCTTAGGGGGATTTAATTAAAAACTCACATTAGGCCTCTCATAACATTTCCAGGATGGTAATTCATTCCTATTAATTATCCCCGTCTTCTTTCTTAGTTCAATTCGAGGGAAAGAGGTCACGTTTCCCGGTTGCAGAGTTCTAATTAAGTCTTCAGCAGCTCTTAATTTTGAGACATCATCTCAGAATTCTTTGTACCACACATCGACTCAAGGGGAAAAAAATAATACAAGCCTAGTCCCTTTGACAAACCAAGATAAGCTACGTTGGCCATTAGTAGCGACCCCTAGCGGTCACGAATGACTCTTAAACTCTCCAATCTTTTCAGTATATACACTCAGTTGGGAAATGAAACGGCGTTTCCAACCGAATGCTCGAAGCTTAATATCCCACCAGCCAAAAATAAATTACATGTATTTTTGTGACGGAGGTTGCTTTCTTCACAGAATCCAACCCACCTCCTTATGGAACGAAATTGCGTTGTTATTAATTTTTATTTGGAATAGAGGGAGAATTTTTTTCGCCTTCTCCTTTCCTTACCCACACCAGAAGGCTTAAAACTTAATTCCGGTGGGGAAAAACCCTCCTTAAAAATATTTTACCCACGCCCCGTAACTTGGGAGGAAAATTCCTCGGTGCCCCTCCTGGAAACCAAGCTGAAGGGGAGGAAGTGGGTGAGTGTTCTCACCAACTGTGAGGGGACAGGGGAGGGGAAGGGAAGGGACAGGGAAGGAGAGAGCCTTTTTACATGAACTTAACAAGACTAATTTCCTCGGGCTGGTAATGTAACACCGTGGTGGAAGGGTGGGTGCGGAGCGCATGGGAGAAGTCCCCAAGGCAGGGCGTGTGGAGAAGCTGGATGACTTCGAATAAAACTTGCCTTCTGTTTTTTTCCTCCCCCCACTAGACGCCACCACGTTTTCTTGGAGAACACTTGACTTTCGTCCCTAATTGGACACGGAACGGTTATGAAGGGATTTTGGTAAAACCGTTGAGAATTTGACGGATTTATCCGCGAGGTAGGAATTTGCAACCCTTCACAAGATTAGCGAAGCGGTGGAATGAAGGCCTATAACGGACGGCATCGCGTATTTAAGACTCCAAGGATAATCATATGAAAATAATTTGTTATCTAAAGGTGTGTTGTTTCAAGCCAGTCGAAGAACACAACTGCATGTAACATATAAATCGGGAGTCTTCGTTGTCTTGAAATATTTTGATTTATCCGATAATACTCCAAGTCTTACGAAGCTCTGTCCGACGATGTTTGAATAAATTCCTACGGGATATTCTTAATCAAAAACTTCAAGGTGTCAGCGGCCATGAGCCTTAAAATATTTTTGAATAATTCACAGTTCAGTGATTATACTTGGAAAACTGTTTAATAAATTACATCTTAGCTTACAAAACTTTGAAGCAGTTAAAATTACTCAAAGAATACAAACCTGCCGATCTTACTGAATCCTGAACTATTGAAATACCATTCAGTAATGGTGATTACACGTAATATGGTACACGTCATAATTGGCAAAATATTTTATCATGTCAAAAGCAGAAATAAATGCTGATCCAAAGAATGTATCCAAATTGACTGAGCAGTTTCGGCGCAATTTTTCAACCGCGAAAAAATCTGTGAGTATATAAAATGAGTTATTAATTGGCTCAGATGAGTAAATAAAATTAAGCCTTGTTCATCTCATGAAACAATCATTGGAGAGTGATTTTTTGTATACAGATATAAATTGATGAAAGAGGAAGTCCGAAATGTTTTGCCAAACACTTAATCCTTCCCAATAACCATAGCAAACGACGATGTTTCTGGCATTTAGCTCTTCGTCAACTTTTTGGTTTGAACGACTTTAAACAAACCCTAAAAGCTATAATCAGAAACCTGTCGAACATAGTGAGGTGAATATGTGTGTGACGAGGAGTTAAAAGAACTTTTTCAAGAGAGGAACATCTTAATTTAAACATTATTTAAATAATGAGGTTAAAAAATAAGAGAAACTTTACACTTATACTGTAAAGTTTCTTTTATATTTTACCCTCATCATGAAGGAATTCCACAAAGGTAAGCCTGAAACTGTTAACATTACTTAAATAGGTAGTAACTTCAAAATATATATGCTTTTAGATTCTCCTACGTGAAGAAAGAGGCCTTAGCCCCATTTTTCGGATTGAATAATCAGTTCTAATCGCTGATTTTGCTGAAGTTTAGTGGAGTGGTCTTAAAGAAGTAAGCTGAGACTGGTGCAGTGAGGGATTTGTGGATAAAGAGAAGTCACTGGCGAAACAGTAGCAGTCCCAGTATCCTTTCCTGCCCGCACGGAAACGTATATTTTTTTCTCGAAATGACGATGCTTAATATTTTCCTTCCAGGACTGCGATAATTACCGGTTGGGGATCAAAGGTATGACGAAGAAAAGTGCGCGGGTTTGAATAGCCCCATCTACCGCAGAGTTTGTAAAAATTAAGGATGGAGACGTATTTATTTTCTTTTATTTTCGTAAAGGCGTGGATTAACTCTCTTTCTGATATCCGAACGGATTGAAACATGAAAAAAAGTAACAAAGCTCAAGGAATGTCGAAATCTCCAAATGGAATTTTTCGGCAAAGGTTTTCCTGTGACTTTCGTCGGAAGAGGATTTTTTATGGGACTAGGGCGTTATTGCTACGGTAAATTTAACGAAGATTAAAATTTCAAAGGGTTTGCCTCCAGCAAGTCGGCTTCATCAGAATAAGAGGTAAAAAGGATCTAGAATCGTATACATATATGGTCTCTGAGCACCAACTCCGGTCTTTGGCGATGGTACCGCAAAGTCCATAAAGTATTTAAGTGTGTCTTAGCATTACATGCGAATATATACACCGAGTTGGATACGATGGAATACGTGGGATTAAGGGTGAAACATTAATCAAAAAAGCGACATTATTGTGCACGACCGTTCTTCATTTTTATGGACAATATACACCTATTTGACTTATCAATTTTGCTGTTAATGTGACATCCAGTGCGTTATACTTGAAAACTATTCGCGAAAACACGTATAGACCCCAGGGCAAAGTCATGGGGACCCAAAAAAAACGCTGTTCGGGATCGTAAAGATTCAGGAGAAAACAAGAGGGCGGGCTGTGTTTAGGGGCACCGCAGAGAGAATCACTGGGCTCGTGGCATGTGGCCAAGCGTCGTGAATTATCAATGGTTAATGGAAACAAAGAAAGCTCTTGCAAGAGAGCGAAAGCTTCCCTGGGACGCAGAAATAATAGATTGGTAGAGTTTGGAAACAGGATAGGACAGAGTTGGGGCATTGTTTGGTCTCGGACAAAAGGGAACTTGAGGAAGCCCCGTGGAAATCGATAGGTGGGATAAGCTGCGTGAGTTGTTTTTAAGACTTTTGGGCGGTCAAGGTGGTTAGATATTTGGTGGGAGGCGGTCCTAGTTCCACCGGTCAACTTCACCCACGGGCGCCTCGCTGTCGGCTAGGGCTCGGGATGGGGGAAATGAACGCGTCCTGGAGAGGAATAATATTCTTAACGCAAATAAGTGTGGTATCCAATTTCAGTCGGTGTAGGAGGAATGGAAATGGTTCGGAAATCGCAAGAGGGCAGATGTAAATGGCAAATAAGGAGGTGCAGTAAAAATTTACTACATTCAATTGATTTCATTCATTGAAAGATATTTCAAATGGATACAAGAAACTTAGTAAAGTAGACGTTTAGTAATTTATTCTTAGAATCGTTCTCTATTTACTTGACCTGATTGGTGAAAATACGTGGTGAAAACTTAGTCTTGGAGTTTTCGAGTCTCCATTCACCAACATACATACTTCGTCCGATGTTTTTAAATATATTAATGAAGCAATTCAGATCTTCGATGCAGTACATAGATGACATGAATCAAGCAATCATGTATTTTTCAGGACTTAATGCTAAAAATGAAAAATTTACTTTCACTTTTTATGGCTTTCGCTCTCAGGTACGCGGTATTAAAGGAAAACCTCCTCTTTCCTTGGCAAAATTGCTCTTGGCTGGATGAGGCGCCGCACGGATGGTCGGTCCGGTGCGAGGGTGTGCGGGCTGGAGGGCTAGAAATTGGCTTACCTCAATAAGGGAGGAGGGTGCGGAGTGTGGAAGCGAGGAAGGTGTGGGTGTTTCTCGGTGGGATGGGTGCACCTGGCCCGGAAGCATTGGAAAGCACACGAGGGATATAACCCCAACGAGGGCGGTGGTGGAAACGGCAGGAAAAGCCTCAAGGCGACCCATCGTAGGAATGTCTAACTTCGAATGGCCCAAGTTAAGATGTGGAACTTCAATGATTTATACATTGGTTCACAATAAAAAAAATTCAACTAAGTAATTCCTTGCCCAAGGAAGAGATTTCATTACGAATTCAGCCAACGAAGGAATGATGACTAAATTACCACTCGCCAAAGTGATACTAGCGTGTTTCTTTTGTAACCAGAGCTTGTTACTACGAGTTAAAATCTCTCTCATTTCAGTTAAAATGCTCCTTTGAGGTCTTTCATCTTATGTAGGGAACTATAAGTCAATCGAGAGAAATTCAGTTGGATTGCAGAAATGGACTTCAGCGTCATTTGGGCGTACATTATAATATTTACGTTCTGTTCAAGGCTAAGAATCGATTGACTGAAATAACCAATGCTTAAAAGTTTTAAATTTCTATTCTAGCCTATCCTACACAAATTTTGCTTTTATATTATGCATTCAATACACCATTGCATTTGTGAAAATACTCAATCGTATCATACTGTCTAATAAATTTAGGATTTATTATTTACAATGGATTGAAATACTTGAGGTAAAACAAGATAAATAGAGAATAAATGGCAAATCAAGAATTTTCGTAGGTAGTTTTTTGCCTGTGAAATGAATCCACTCGTTTCCACTCATTATCAATCAAGAAATCATTATTAATCAAGAAATAATTGAATTCTAAAATGATTCCAAAAAACACGAAACAACTGTTTTGTTCGAAAGTTAGGTATAAAAGAACGCAAGCAGACTGCCAGTGACAAGATCGTGGGAAAATAACAGCGCGACGGCCGTGAGAAATGTTCACCAAAGCAATTCTTGGAGTGTGTGCCGTATGGTGGCCAAAAGGAAACCACGTAGCCATAACGACACCTCGACCTTTGATTCTCTCAGCCGTCGGGGAGCCTTGTTCTTGGATGCGCGCATACCGCTGCAACTAACTTGGACAAAAAGGAACAGGTGTTCCCGCGGTGGCCCATTGTCTCGCTATCCCCTCAAAAACCTTCGCCGCTCTCCCAATCAGGAAGCCTCCGTGGAGCTCCACTCCCTAAGTCGCACATGGCGCGACATCTACCGGAATCGAAAAGGAGCCAACCTCACGCAAAGGACTCTGAATGCAGCAGAAGAGTGACTTAACGGGGGAACAAAATTGTGTGGCGACTTTGGATGAGGAAGGCGTGGGAGCGTTATCGTGAGGAGGCATCGGCCGTGTATAAAACTTAATAGCAGCCGTAGAGCCGGCAGAGAATGTTTTGGGGTGAAAAAGCGTTGAAGAACGAGTTCTAGGGAGGCCATAAGGATGGGGAACTGGGGGCGGGGGCGAAAGAGGTGATAGACTGTTTCTCTATCCGTTGGAATCGTTGAAGCATTCACGGCAGAAATTGCTGGGCGAGGATGTTTCCCCAGAGAGTCAGCTGTTCGCTAATACCCGTGCAGACCCGTGTGTCGTTCTTTCTTTTTTGCCGCCATTAAAACTACTCCTTGACGCGGGAGAAATTGAAAGTAGTTGGGGATAGGGGGATGCAGGCATGAAAAAAATTAGGGGTGCTCTTCGAGATTAGTTTCGGCTTCACTCAATCCAGAGGTTCCCTGGGGGAACCAGTATGCAATCAATAACGCGATTTATGGTGAAAAGGTTAAGTTTCGAATTAGAAAACATACTGGGCATTTATCAAGATTTTAACGTGACGTCAAATAATAAATTAAGAGCAATGACAGTCCCTTTTATGGAAATAATTGTTATAGTTTGAAGCGTATATCCTTATGTAGTCATGAAATCCTTTTGTTTCATCCCATTCCACGATAAGAGCATCGGTACTGAACGCCTCGACTGGAAATAAAATAGGTGTGACATTGGAAGTGGCCGTTGCCGACTTTGTTTTTTAAAATTCCTCAAAACTGTATTTCTATACGCTGCTCTAAGGGTATTTTAGTAAGTTGATGTTTTAAAAATTTCGTACTGGAAGGGTTCTTTGAAAAGGTACATACATTCTTCACGTGGTGCATATCTAAGGGTACCTAAATGGATTCTCATTCCAGGAACATTTTGCGTTGAGGAATCTAGCAAATACTTATGGTAGAGAATAATATTTTTACAAAATATGGCCATCGTTATTCTTGAATATTTCAATTTAAAGCAATTCATCCGGCTTCATTTGGTTGTCGGCTGCGTAGAGATGCAGAACAGTTTTGCGTAGGATGCTTAAACTAGTATTAACAATTTCTTAAAATTTTCAATTAAAGATTTTGGTAATGGAATATGGCACCGGCCACCCCTCGCTGCGAGGAGACGGGAGTGGGGATGGGGTGGAAGGTGCAGGCATACTCGTGGGGGGGGGGGGATTGGAGAAAGGAGAGGGGTTGAAGAGAGCCCCAAAGAGGGAGAAGGATTTCGTGCAGGGAGGACCGAAAACCGGAAGTGAGCGCGAGGCGTGGGTGGTGGAGGGGGGTCGGCCACCCGCCTCTGCCTCAAACTCCCCCTCCCCCCCGTCACCCTTTTCACGTTTCCACCGTCATCCTCTCTCTTATATCCGTGCATTTTCTCCTTTTGCCCCCCCCCCCCTGGCTCGTGTGTGTGTGGAAGGAGACGAGGGGAAGGGCGGGTGGGTAAAGCAAAGGGGGGGACAACACAATGAGTAGTTCCGGTGTGTCGTCACGGCCCAAAGGACCCCGGCCCATAGGGCACGGAGAGGGAGGAAGAGGTGGGGAGGAGGCAGGGGGAAGGAGGAGGCGCGAAGGAGACGAGCTGACAGCAAACGCTACGAGTCCACCCACGCTGCTTATTTAGACGAATGTCGCTGGCTGGACATGATCGTCGGCATGGTGTATTGCCAGCCATCGCTAGGGTGTTCGGTGGGACGTGAAGGCATGCGCAATTGACCCTATGTAACGCTTCAAATTCACTTAAAACTAGTAGACTTGTTATATACGAGTAGTTCAAAGGGTAACATTGACTGCAAGTACGAGTAGATTTCATGCCTGGAAATAATTGGAGCCTGGGCCAAGCTATCCTTAATGCTCAAGATATACATTTGAGCGAATAAGTAATTCCTCTGAATCATTTGGTGGACAAAATTAAATTAAGTTTAGATTCAATATTTTTCACCATATTTTAACAACATAATTATGTTAGATACCAAAATTAAGGTATTGTTTAAAATAAAATACTTTAAAGTCATTTACTTCCTCGTATTGTTTTTATAGTTCAAACTGCAAGTTGTAAAGGCTGAGTTTTGAAAGCTCAAATAAAAGCCTATCTTTTATTTTTAGGGATGCAGCTCCAAACATTTGCATTTATGCATTATGATAGTTTCGTTTGTGATAGAGTTATTTTATGCGAGGTAATCTGTTAGTAGAAGTCAAAATAGTGTAATAGTCACTATACGATCTCGTAAAATGGAATAATGATTTCTGGTCTCATTTAGTTGTAGACTTTAATATATTAGAAAATGTTTGAACAATCCTTGAAAATTTATATCAGTCGTATTCACAATATTTTTTCTGGCAATTATGTCACATAGTTATATTCATTCGTTCTTAAATATAGCTCTACTTTGCTAATTTAGACATTCCTTTCCTCATTTATTTATTTGTAACGCCAACTTACAGAGTTGCAATCAATTATTATCTTCATCGAAATAACTCAATTTTAGAACATTTTTTACAAGAACAAAATAAACAAACTTTTACACTCTGACTCACCATTTGGCACGAAAGATGAGTCTTTATAACATTGGGTTCCTGTATGGATTTCTTATGTGCTTCTTTTTTCTTGTGTTTTAGAAGAATCCGTGACAAAACCTCGATAAAACTTAACTTTGAATCTTATAATTGATGGTATTTCATACAAAATTGATAAACTTTGAATCTTATAATTGGTATTTTATACGAAATTGATACAATATCATCAAGAGCATATTAAAATGCCTTCAGGGCCTTCAGTTACGAAAATTATAATGAAATTAATTCGGTGGTGCTATCACAACCGCATCGGCCCGACGTGTTAGGCTGCCGAAACTACACTGGGCGCTTAACCGCAGCCGTCAAATCGGGAGGGACGGATTTTATGGGGAGAGATATTAATCGAAACATCTTTTCTTTTCCCTTCATCTGCCGAAATGCCATCCTCCAAGACTTCCTCGATGGGTGCTCGAATGGGAAGGGCCGACAAAAAATTTTAAAAAAACTCCGTTCCAATGAAACATCCCCTTGGACGAGGAGCGAGCTATATCCACAAAAGGGATCCCCCATTCTTCCCGCACTTTGCCTCTCCTCTTCGGCAAAATGGAGAGGTGGCTGGGGGAGGCGGACGGCTGAATGCTTGGCAAGAGCCATAACGTTCCTTTTCACATAATCTGCTTTCGAGTACACCCACGCTCCCTCACCTGAGACCCTCCCAGGTGAAAGAATTCCGTTGGCAGACACGAGCCGAGAGGGAGAAAAGGAAAAAAAATATTGTATCCGTCGTGTTTGTAACTACTTTTCAATTTTTTTGGTCGTGTGTGGGTGGGGATGAGGGTTGGGTTCGTTTTCGGAAGATCCCCTGCTAAACCACCGAAGGAGTGAGGGAGGGCGCGAGCCAAACCGACGCCACCATAAGGTGCACAAAAGTAGAGACGCGTGCTTTATGTCATAGCTCACCGACGAAGAACGTTTTGATGATCGAGTGTTGCGGGGGAGGATTTTTCGACCGACGTGAAAAGCAATTCCCCCCTTTCCCCTGGAGGTTGGAAGAAAATTAGGGCAAAGAGGGGCGAAGGGAAAAGAAGTGGAGCTGAACAGCGGCTTGATGGCTATTTTGAATCATTTTTTTTAGCCGTCGTGTCGAGGTTACCTTTCTTGAAACGGTCTAGTCCATTCGGTAATCGCGTGTGGCGTGTCGTTTAGGGCCTGAGAATTGTGGGTAAATTGGTGGAGATGAGTGTAGAAATCAACAGAAAAAAATCGGATAGGAAGGACGTCAAATTAAGAAAGTTCGTTACTCGTTTTTCAGTTCGAATAACTGACGATGTCTTTGGCTCCAATTGAGGCTGGCAAGTTAGTAAGAGGGAGGCCGTCGAAGACTTTTCAAAGTCATATAGGAGAAAAGTAAAATAATGGACTAAACACATCAGCATTCTTAGAAGCTCATATTTATGTTATGCCAATAGCGTTCTTCCGCTAATTGATTAATGGATTTTAGTAAGTCGGAAAATATATCAGGTTTAAAGTGGAATGAGATACCACACAGACCTAGACTATCTCAATAAACTCCTATTATCAATAAACGTACTCCTCCAGTTATCAGTTATGAATGGAAAAGATAAAGCATTCATTTGTTACAGTAAACTACTTAGTGATCTAAAACATAAAATCAAAATTCGTTCGAATTCTATTAATTATTTTATCGCTAAATGTGGCGCATTGATAAAACATAAGCAAAACGAAACACTGCCAATCCATTTTATTCATTCCGTTTGTAATTAATATTTATACATAATGATTTATGCATCTTGGTATGGCGATTAAACAGCTGTTTGATTAATTTTAACCACCTAAAAGCCACAAGCCATAAGGCATATAATGTTGAGGACAGATACCAATAGAATTGGCGCGAAAATTATAGACGTTACAACTTCAAGGGTTGATGGGAGTATTTTGCCCGGGCCATCACCGTTGGGGATAGCACGAAGTAATTTCCTGCGATGATTGTAGATTTCATTAAACCCTTTCCCCTCTCCTTCGCCTCCACCTCAGTCTCCAACCCTTCCACCCCTTTCAAAACCTTTCAATTCCTGTCATTCCTTGTGCCGCATCGCCCCCGCAGTCGCTTCCTTTTGACGGCGCAAACCAAGGATGAGTGGTCGCACGGCACGAGCCGAGACAAACACCCGGCCGATGGGGGTGGAACTAGGAACGGGATGGGGGGGGGGGGGGGAAAGAAGACAAAAGAACAACACCACGCGAAGCTTTTTTCGACGCCACCACAGACAACCTCTCCCCCCCCCCCTTTTGCCTCTCCCGAACCACCGAGGCGATTATTCAGCCGTCTACCATACTTGCGTGTCCTAGAGTGAATTACCGGTAACATTTACAAAAGAAGGAATAGGTTAAGACCCGCTTAATAAAACGATTCCAATTGTGGGCAGGATTGAGTATTTCCAGTGAGTTTAGTCCAGAGCATACAACGTGTTCCTTTTGTTTTAGAGATCATTTCCTAATTTAAAATTTATTTCAAACATTTTTTGACTTCAGCAAAATCCATTTGATGACTGAACTAAGAAATAACGTCTTTATTTTCTGAAATAGAGGAAAATATCATTTCAGCCAATTATTAGCTTTGACATCAACGTATTTCACAATAATGATTTCCATTTATTGACAATAAAATTTAATCATGAATATAATAGTAAGTTTTGAGCAAACACTAATTAAATTAAGTATCTCTTTCCTGTGTTTGAAATTGAAAAAAATACTGATAGCTAGTATAAATATCATACGCATATTATGAAAACCATAATAAGTTCGCAATTGTTCACTTGTTTGAAAATTCCAGCAGTAAGGAAAAACATCTGATTTTACGCTTAACATGCAAAAATACCTTTTCACCTACTGTAAAATAATAACATGAAAGGGAAATGACGAAAATAGTTTTATTGACCTTTCTTACGAGAGAAAACGTTGGGCCTATCCAAGCAGAAAGTGGGTTATATAGAATAAATTATTTTTATAGATTATTTGAGGAACTCATTTATAATTAAAATGCGGACAGTGGCAATTAGTTCATATAATTAGAATAAGTAAAATCAAATAACTTTGCAAATTAATGACCAGACCTGGAAATGTGTGCTCTTCATTATAATACTGAACTATTATTT
The DNA here is from genome assembly GCF_022747635.1 of Hetaerina americana. Taxonomy (NCBI): domain Eukaryota; kingdom Metazoa; phylum Arthropoda; class Insecta; order Odonata; family Calopterygidae; genus Hetaerina; species Hetaerina americana. The sequence goes on along the minus strand of NW_027287538.1, from coordinate 69,673,615 downwards.
GAATATGTCTAAATATTTTATAGCTTATCGCTGAGGGGTTTTGAGTCTGCCAAACTTCGATGCTAAAATGTATTTTCCCCACTTATGCTCATCAAATGGAAAAAAAATATTTAAAAGTAAGCTAAGGGATCTGCTAAAAAACTAAAGATTTAGATTCAGCTCTATGTCCATTGGTTCCTCGCGTAGGCCAACACCAGAGGGTGCCACTAATGGAATTAACAAGAATTGCAACACGAGGAAGGCATCGGCGGGAAGGAATCTCGGCCTCCTTTGAAGATTATGTGTATCTCTCTCCTCTACTTATATCACTCACGGAAATAAACGAAAGTGAACTGCGGGAAGGGGGTTGGGGGTGGAGGGGGTGGAAACAATCGAAATACGTTTGCGGAGAATGGAGCACGCACGCATTCTTCCAAAAACTCCTTCCTCATCCCCTTCCCGCCTCCCTCACCTCCCGTCGAATCCATTCTGATCACTCATCTTCTTCCCCGAAAAACCCCGTTTCCTCATCCTCCGAAACCGCCTTGGCGCGCGGCACATTGAAAATCCCTTCCCCACCCCCCTATCTTCGACAATCCTTTTCCCACTCCTCTTTCTCTCGCTCCCTTTCCTTCTATTTGTCTCTCCCCCTTGTTCGCGTTTCTTCAATCCCGAAAATAAACCCTTTCTCGTATGGGAAAAATGCACGGAAAGCCAAGAGAGAAACCAACATCATCGGCACCAACCCCCATCTCTGCCGCCTCCACCCCTTCGGTGTCTCCCGCTACCCCTTCTATCCCTCCCGACGCAATCCAAAAAGTCTTTTCCTCTCCAACAAATTCATAATAATCACTCCCTCACTTCGCTCCCCTGTCGCCACCGCATTCGATGGATCTTCGATCACTCTTCTTTTTCATCCACCCGATCAAACACTAGTCTTTGTGCGCTTCCCACCACCACTCTCGCCCACTCCCCTAAAACGCCGCCCCCCTCTCTCTCCCTCTATCGCTATCTTCGCCTCCCACCCACCGTCACTCACTCTTCCTCCGGCCGGTCTTCCCCGCGGCTTCTTTCCCTCCCTTCTCTCAAATTCCTCCTTACGTTCTTTCGCTCGCTGTCTCAAGCAAGACCGATGTCTCCGTAATCATTTTCTTCCCCACGGTAGCTTATTGTTTTGTTTTTTTTTGCCTTTTGATAATCCGAACGGGCATTTCTTTTCTTGCTGAGGGTTTTCTCGAAGATGAAATGCTTTTTTTCCGGGAAAAGATGTTTCGGGATTTGCGAATAAGTTTTCCTGCCTGCCCGAGGGAGCGTAAAGATACCGAAGAGAAGTGATGCGTAATATTGTTCTTTCGGTTTTATTTTCTTCTTCCTTTCGATTTGGAAAGGCCGATGAACGATTTTAGAGGGCTTGTAGAATTTCAATTTATCCGTTTGGTCATATTTTTTCAGTAATCATATCGTTTCTCATCACTTCAAGTAAGTATTGACATTAGGCATAACCTTAAGGGACCGCAAACATTTTATTTCCGTAAGTGGGACTTTTGATATTTTAAAACTGAAAAATTAAAACTATACCTACATACATTAGAATATTATAATCCTTATACAGAATTCAATGGGTGTTTTTAGTGTTTGTATAATGAAAATAGGAATTTGCGGCAGAATGTAAGTTTGTGTAGAAAACTATAACACTTCATAAACATAATTAAATGAAACGTAACTTGAAAGGCAAAATCAAAAATATTCTATACTCAAAACCAAGAATTAGATGATGCATCGATAATTCCTATCGCGGAGGCGAAAAACTGTGATATATATGTGCTCAACGCGTCAGAGTTAATGGTTGTCTCTCAAGGTTTATCACGCTTCTTAAGTTGATGAATTAATTGCTTTGGTGAAGAAATATTAAAGACATTATGAAATATTGACATGAAAATAGCAGGTTTATTATTAGGGAAAGAGTAAGAAAATTTAGTGGGTAAACACCCACCCAGGCGGGAATCGAACCCACAACCTCATGGGTTGACAGGCTGAAATGTTACCTAGCCGCCACCAGGGTCAGAAAATAGCAAAATGAGTAGCTAATGCGTTGGGAAAAATTTTCTATTGCTTTTCAAGTGACAGTATTGCAATATTTGTCAGAAAGGCTTCACCTCGTCCACCGTTTTCATTTTTTTTCTTTCAAATATAAAAACCCCCTACACAGTTAAACTCTCCCTCGTAAAGATTTCAACCTCGAGAAGTAATTTGAGGGTAGCTCGGCACGCCTTGCGCTCAGAATAATAACGGCTAACGCCGAGCAAACCGTCAAAACCGCCGCCGAAGATCTGCGGCAGTGACGAAGGGAGAGGAAAAAAATATCGCGTGGATAAAAGTAATTGTGATGAAAACAAATAGGGATCGAGAGAAAATTTCAGAGACGTTGCCGCCCGAGCATCGAAAGCACACCTCCGCACAACCCCGAAATATTCTTCGGAAACACAACCGCCCCTTGGGCGGGTGGCAGCCGGGTGATCCCTCCCGCTTCTCCACAACCCATCCTCCCAAAAGCCCTCCTCGCGACCCTTTCCCAGCGCAAACCATTTCCTCGACCGCATCCCCCGCCCCGGTCGCATCCCGTCGACTACCCGGCGATCCCTCCTCCGCAGAGCGATTCATTATGGAGAGTACACCGCGGAGATGTCGGCGTGTGGCGAGGGGGAAAAGAATGAGAAGCGAGGGAAAATACATGAAGGGCCGCGCACCCCGGAAGGAGTGATACCTATGAGGACATGCCCTCTAAGTCCTAATTCGCGCCTCTTTTGATGGAAATGACCCATCTGGCAATCCAGTCCCCACAATATAGTTACCAAGCTTGTAAACATGAAAGAGATACTAGGAAATCCTTTCACTATCCAACGAAAAAGGTTGAAATTCTAGTATTGTGAGTTTTTTAATATAATGAGAGAAAAAAAGTTTCTTGGGGTTGTATTTAATTTTTATCCTATTCCTCCAATAATACATTTGGTGGAAAATAATAGCTGGAAAATAAGAATCAAATAGCAGTCAATGACGTTCGTGAGCGAATTTCGAATCGAATTTAGTTACCTAATTCAAAGGTTTGAACCCGCGATATATATGTATTTATTTCTAAATAGACATGTAGAAAAACATGGGGATAACTTCAAAAGTACGTAAAAGTTTTTGTATAGAATTACATGGAAGAAAAAGCAGCAAGTGTTCAAACATATGCTTAAAAGAAGTCAAATGCTTATTACTTGGAAAATTCCTCTATTTCATTTTACCAATGTCTCAATATCCTTCCCAACACGCGTGTCCCGAATTGTCGGGACCAAAATTTAATTGCCTGCATGTATTAGAAAGGCCTTTGCGTAACGCTCGCGGCTCCGATGTGTACTTTTCCCCCAACACCCCCGTCCACACCCGCCCCTTTTAAAAGCCAAAGCTTTCAGGACGTCCCCAGATTCGATTTCTTCCTCACGAAAACCACTCTCTTTAGCGATACGCTCACATCCCATGACAATGAGACATTTTAAGACGTTTCCCCTCGAGCGTCAATCACTTCAGGGGAATAAAATGAAAAACACGGGACAAGATACGAAACAGCCCGGGCACAGATCTAAATCTGTCCGAGATGAAGGAGGATCTTTAGTAGAAAAAAACACGAAGAAAAGAGAATCGCAAAATGAATCTGAAATCCTTCGCAAAACACCCTCTCCTGCTTCCACTTTCTCCCTCCCTCTCATCTCCCTGCCGCCAAGCAACTCCGAAAGGCAACCAACCCCCCCGGACCCCGGCGGAGTCCGTCAGTCACAATTAAAAAATAAAGAAACGAGCCTCGGGAAAAAATCATGTACACTCTTTACGACGACGGCCATCTCTCTCTCTCTCACGCACACAATTTTCCTCTCGCATGAAACAGTCGAACGGAAAATAATCAAATACCCTCCCACCCCTCTCCTCTCCCGCCATATCCCTCTTGCTATGGAGAAGGGGAGGAAAATGCTCGCCAAGGGATGAAGGGATGAAAGACGAAGGGAGGAGAACAAAAGAAGCGCGTCCTGAAGCAGCGCGGTGGGATGTGCGATCGTGAGGATATTCGAGGCGGGAGTGTGTTGGAAACCAAATCGTTCGACGAATCCTGGGTAAGAACCTTTGAAAACGGGCGTGAAAGGGTGTCCATACCGGTGCATACACCTTGTCTTCCTCCTCGACTCTCAAATTGTTTACCTATGTCGCTTATAATCTCCTTCTCTACTTTCTTTTCCGCACCCTGACAGCACATAACTCAGTACACAGGTAAAGTCTCAGCATTTCATGAGAAACATCCACACCAGGGGATCAGGTAAGGAACCATTACAGTCGTAAACAAGGTAAACTAAATATACTAACAAATAATCCTTAATTTATCTCAAAATTTAGATGCAAATAGAAAGTAGTCTTGGGGGAGAGAAAGAAAATTTAAGAGAACTTTTGATGAAACGTGAACGTTATCGTGTTATTATATTTTCAAAAGTTCTTGTATCTCCGTGAAATTTTTATCCACGTAATCAATGAGTTCTCAGGTCTGTTTTTCGTTAACCTCGATCAGTACCTATGCTCACAAGACGTGTGAGCCTGAAGCAGTTTTAAATGGAATACTAAAGTAGGTGCAATGACAGCCTCAGAGAAGTAACCGTCGGTAATCTCTGGCCATACTGGTCGTTCGAGAACACGTGAAATTCATCCTCCTTGCCTAATGAATCGGGAGCACGCCCGTGTTTAATCCAACCGATGACGCAAAGACGAGCGAACGCGCGCGGAATCGCAACCAACCCAAGGATGATGGCACACCAATCTCACATATTGCCCGATGCAGGCCGAGTTCATATGTCAAGACCAAATGAATGGGACACGAAATAACAAGGAAAAAAAGACGCTGTCTTCCTTATAACGCGATCGTGCTTCTCCCACGTAATCCCCACACGCCGAGCCGACCGCATTTCAAACCACCAAATTGAACATTTTTTTTCGCTCCATCTCTCCCTCAATCCATCTTCGATCACGTGTTATATTTCGAGCACTTCGACGCGTTAAAGTTTCTGCTTTCGATATTAATACTGGGACGCGTTCCAAAGCGGGGCGCGGCATAATTTTCCATGGAAGGTTTGTTCCAAGAGACGCTAATGGCGAGAACGGGAGAGGACTTCGGGGTCAGAGAATGCTATTGTCTCGTGTGACCGATGACACTCCTTGTGCATGTTTAATCTGAAAAGTTGGCAATTCTAAGCCAAGGAATCCGGGGTGGAGAGAGGAAGAAAGGTAACCATGGATACAGGATGGTAGAGATTTCCCGCCTGATGAGTTATGAATATTTGTTTGCCATTCAAAATATATGGGATAATTTCAAGATAATCAAACAGGAATGTAAAAGTAGTAACAAGTTGGCCTACCTTTCCATTTTATCACGTGCATCTAAATTTATATCAGTATTACTTCTTAGCAAAAAACAGAAAGAAATAAGGCTGAATCTAAACAACTCGAGCTAAAAAGAACACCATTGAAATACAGAACTCAATATCCAATAATTTAACCGATGCAATATATTAAAAGTAATGCTTTATTGAACTTATTTTTGAAAGTACTTTGTTTAAAAGGAGGCAGATGGAGAACCGAGCGTAACGTGTTCCAACTTCTTTCCACCCTCTGTCCCACGATGAATGTTCCTTCGGACGCGGCGCGGAAAAATAAACTCCCTCCCGTCCGTCCTTACACTTGGAACCCGATCGTTGTAGGGACGAGGGCCGTCAGGGATGGAGGGACCGGGGAGAGAGGCTTCCCTGCCCGGACGGTGCTAACCTAGATCTTTTGGAAATAACTTGGAAATGGAAACTTTCCCGCTTCCAAAATACTTGCACTCGAGTACTCACACACACCGACACACACACGTATATGCATATTTTTATCAATCCGTCGCCCCTTTATTCCTTTCTTCGACGGCGTCAAAATCTGCAAGGCACGTATGTGAGGCGAGCCTTCTCATTGCGCGGAATTCTCGGTGGGCGTGCATGCCTTAGTGTGATTGAGGCGGAGTGTCGATTCAATCTTTGGCGAAGCGCGCTTTTAGTCTGTCGCCTCCGTTGTCATTGCGCTGCTCGAAGAGAGAGAGGGAGGGAGATTGGGGAGGGGGTACCGAGGAGAGGGTGGGAGAGAGAAAGAGACAGGGAGAGAGAGAAGGAGAAGCGAAAAATAAACGCGCTTACCTCCATTTTACCCACGACATAGTCTGAAAGCACATGTCTCGGGAAAGTGTGGTAAGGGTGGGATTTTTGGACAGAGATTTCATCATTTTTTTTCCTTCGAACATGCTTTAATCTTCCAAGAGATGAAAACATATTATTTTTATTAGTTTTAAAAGATTGAATCGTCAAGAGGAAATGAAATCAAAACTTAGGGTGCAAACATCGCCTTCGTGTCGGTACAATAAAGGTTTGTGAATGGACGACGCGTCTGAGAGAAGATATACCTCCTTGTTAACCACGGAAAAAGAGAAACGTAAAAGGGAAAATTGTAAGGATTAAATTAATTGTACTGAAGCCAAATTGAGGACAAATGGATTCAATATTTTTTGTCGTGCACAGGGATCATCAGTTAATACCCAAAACCTCACCAGAGATAGAAGAACGGGTGTTGTAAATTATTTATTCCCGATATTGAAATGGGTATTTACCCCTATAATCGATGTTTCTAAGCGTAAAGAAATCATTTGAGAAATGTAAGAATTGCTGCTGAAAAAGTTTGAAGACATTAAAAGAAGGTAAAAAATGTTTTCCTGCAAACGTGGAGGAGGAAAATGAAATTAAAATTGCCAGCGTTTCCTTTGAGGACGACGGAGACTTAAGGTTTATTTAAAATCGATTCGAGTGAGAAAATGTGTTCATAAATATTAACACTAATGCTCGGTAGATATAGCCAAGGGACCTTTTTTGACTTACACTGATGTCACCAGTCATTTTACCTGTTATTACAGACGTTTTGCTATCAAATTCTTACAAGAAGACCATAGAATCCACAACCACGCCCCCAGACTTAAACTAATGCGGAGGAGGAGGCGTTGGGAATCAAATCCATTCACTCCTTGAAATCACGGCGAAGACATGAAATAAATGAAACCCTGAGATGGAGAAGCGATGGGAACGAGAAGAGTTGAGGCATTGCGTGCGAGTTGATTTGAAGATGTCACAGAAATGCATTTCCCATTGCATTTCCAGTCATCCGTGTGAGTTCCTCGTCATTTCATTTCCCATCAACGCCTTCCCCCGCCCCCTCAAATGCCTCCCTTCCCTCGGCAAAACCTCCAGGGGCTCTCCTCGAGGGTGTTGGGAATAAAAAAAGGATATTCCACCCCACCTCCCCAATTCCTCCGCCCCCAGCTCTCAGCCAACAAACCCTTGCCTCTTCCTTCCTTACCGATTATGTCTTCCCCGAAGTTTGAAAACGCACGTCGCAAGCCTCACTCACTCGCAACTCCCTCGCTCGTGAACGATTCCGTCAATTTGTTACACGCCAGAAATGGGGGTTCAGCCATGGTTGATTTGGTCCCAGAGTCTCATCGATGGGTCGGCTGATTCCTCCTCATTTCATTTTTTCCCATTAGTACATATGACTAAGTTTTCGGAGGATAAATTCTCCGTGGATATCCATCTCTCAAGTATATCGAAAGTTTTAGCCAGCAAGGGACCTGTTTTCGTGGTAAATAATGAAATAAAATGTTAACTTTAAGGGAGATTACTTCTTATTTTCAATGGGAAAGTGTTTTCCTGACTCTTCTGTTAAATTTACGGGATGCCTTTTTTTCGCTCAAATAAAGAACGTTTAGAAAATGTAAAGGCATTGTTAAAAAAAATATTATCAATGAAAGGAGAAAATAAGCTAAAATATATACATCGAGGATATGAATTGTTATATTTCGACTTGAATATAAAGAAAAATTGCCACGACGGTCGTTGTAATGCAAATATATCCAGTAAATATTGACGCAGTAAGCTCATCTAAGATGGTTACTCTGTCCGAGATTTTATTTTCATTAATCATATTGTAGTTCCATATATTTATATTATCGCTTGGATCTATTCTCGATACGCATAACCACCGGCACTATTCGGGTTTGCGAATTGATACCATGCTGATTTAATGTAAAGCGCAATGTGCTGTGACCTTGTTTAAAATAAGTCACTTTTTTATTAAGTATTAATTGATAGGCATAAAAAAATAAAGAAATAACTCTATGACGGTAGGGATTTTTTAAACAGGGATACAATCACCAGAAAACCACCCAACAGCTGCAATAGTGGTATGAATGAGACGCAAGCGATACTGAACGGTAGTAAGGTACTACTGTTCGGTACCGTTCGCGGACTCCTTTTCCTTTCCCGCACCTTTCGGCTGTCACTTATTTGACAGTTTTAGTAATCACTCTTCCGCCTGCGTGCTGCCGTATTTCCACCGTTCCTTCCCTCGCTCGTCCCGTTCCCTTGCGCGAAGCGTCTAGCTGCCGATAGCCCCATCGCCCCACTTCCCCCGGAAAACGAACCTGTACGATCTCTCACGTAAATTTCCTGTCCCAAAGCCACATTTCGTCTTTTTCATACCTCTTTCTCCAGTAAAATAAAACAAAGACGAAGAATTGTGTTTCATTTCCAGCCGCTCCCAGCCCGAGGACGCCCTCTCGACTTCCCTCCCCACACTACAGTCTCTCAAGATCCTCATTTTGATTTCCTCCCATTCTGAGCCGCCATTCCGCGGAGAACCGCTCTCCTCTCCTCCCCACTATCCTCAGGGCGGTGCGAACACGCAATGCTTCCATGATGCGGGCGCGAGTTTCCTTTCGTCCATGGCTTTTATTTTCTCTCTCGGATTGGTTCTCTTTCCCCCGCAACCGGAGCCACGGTGGGTGACATCTCACCCTGTCTTTTCGTCATGGTGCGTCTTTTCGGAATCTTGTTCGTTTGTTTATCTCCATTATTGAGGGAGGCGCACTTGCTGAAGGCGGAATAATCCACGAGGGTGCCGAGGGGAGGGGGATGGTCCCTGTCGCCAGAGATGCTCTCCTCCGAAACGATATTCGCTTCCGAACAACTGCGCCTATTCACATTGTAGCACGCCATCGAGGGGCAGTGGTTCATAAGTAAAATTTGATTTCCTAAGTTTTTACGTTTAAAATATTTTTAACGCTTCATATAATCACGAATGTTAATTTAAAACCCAAAATTACTTTTGTTAAACGAGGTTCGATGGTTGACCTCGATGGATGATGGATGGATTTGATTGATTGCTCATCGGCCGTAATTATGTCTAGCGAACCAATTGGTTATGAAAAGATAACACCTATAACACGCCACAAACCTCAAGTTTGAAGAAGTGCCATTAAGAATGAGTTTCGATCACAGCCGCTGAATTAGAAACTAGGTTTTAGGACGTATATATTCCCGTGAATTTTATTTTCCACACAGAAGAACACACGTAGAGATCACATTGATTTAGGCTATCCCTTATATCGTGGAGGAAGAATCTAGCAATTACGAACCTTTCTATTTCTTAATGCAATCCTTTGGAGCTATTAATCCTTACAGGATTGCATATCCCCTTAAAGAAATGCATTCTTCTAGAAGTCGTAAATTTTTATCCAAAGGTCCCTACAGTTGTTATTACCATGTTGTGAAAGAGTGCGGAAATGAGACGAACCTCATTTTACAACATGGAAACACGACGCACCTTGGTATGCGGGAGAAAGTTTACCCACCACCCACTGCGACTGATCAAGCTTGCGAATAATGGTATGCCCATACGTTCAGAGAAAATTTCTTAAAAGTTCTAATGAATGGCGTAATATGCCATCAAATCCTCTGGTTCAGCGGAGAATAAACATTACTGCGTGAAGCTGAACAACACTCGGGTCGGAAGGACGGGGGTGTGTGTGGGGATTTGGGGTAAAAAGCAGCAGTAGCATGGCAGAATATAAATATCCTTGGAGACGACACATTGTTGAATAACTCGACCTGCCGCTCGTCGTAATGCGCTCCCAACACTACACACACACACACATTTCATTCCTCTTAACAAAATAATCCTTTTCATGCCAACTTTCTCGGGCTTTCGCCCAAATAAAAGACGGAGGAGGAAGGGAAGGAAAGATAGGGACGGGGAGAGGCATGAGCGCGGGAGGAGCGGGGGTGGTGGAAGGGGACAACGGAGGCTCAGAACCGGAATATAATTAAAATTTAAAAAAAATATGTGCGTATAAATACATAAGAAACAAAGGAGAAATGAGCAGAACTGATGCGATGAGGACAGAAATAATAAAGCAAGGTGAGGGTGGTGGAATTATTCCCGAAGGAGAAGATAATGACTGAGATAGTTTCGTCCGAATGCCTACCCGCTCCTCTCTGTTCGTCACGAATATTGAAAACGGCACTGGAGAGAAAGAGAGAGAGAGAGTTTAAGGAGAAAAAAAATCAAGTGAGGAGTTGGGAGGGCTCTGAAGTTTTTTTAGTACACCTATATGTGTTTAAATATGTATATATGTATGTATGTATGTATATATATATATATGTGTGTATATATATATATATATATATATATATGTATATATATGTATATATATATATACACACACACATATATATATATATATATATGTGGGAATATGCTCATTTTTTCTACGATTCCAGGAGGGACTAAGGTGGGTTAGCGGGATAAGTGCTTGCGTAGGCGTACATGAGACAGGAAAAAGGAGGGAGGAGGAAATGGAGGGGGTGGGAGGGAGAGAGGGGCAGGTAAGAGAGGAAGGAGAGTCGGAGGAAGTCAACAGGCAACTTGCTCACAGAGTTGCCATTGAGGTCGCAGAATAAAATAAAATTACAGGGATACGCATAAAGGTGTTATCGTCTGTGGGGAGGGAAAAAAAGTCCGAACACTCACCTCGTTCTCGGGGGGAATGATGGACGGGCCAAAGTTCTCGGGGAATGAAAAAAATACACATTCATAAGTATCATAATGGCGTGCATTGGTGCGCAGCAGACTTACACAATTTTTTCCCGCACATAGGAAATGGAGAGAAGTTAACGTCAATGTCCCCTGCTGAAGGCGAATGGGCAAATGCGTGGGGATGCACGATTCTTTCTGGCAACGCGACGCCAACAAAAATAAAACGAAGAGCGTGAACCGAGGAGCCGAACGAAATGAGACTTTCCTCCTTCCTCAAAAGAGTGAAAATGAAATAATGTTGACATGTGAAGGGCTGTAATAATAATACACCGAAAACGGACGCCTTCACATTTTCCAGACTCGGTGAAATGTGAATTCCTCCCACGCATTCACCCTCTCCCGCGACTCCTCGTACGTCGAGCCGTTTTGGAATCCTTAGTCTGTCTCTTGCTCTCAAGTATTTCTCTCCCTCGAAAACAGTCTCAATCCGAGGAAAATATTATGGCAGGAGTGCACAGAAAAAATCCCATTACGTACGACCGACATAGTATTTCAAATTAAGATGCTGACGCACCTGGAATTTCGTTGTACATCAATTAGGAATGTACATGTTCACGCGTCTGAAGAAGCAGAAAAAGACTCGTCGAGTCATGTCTAAGTGCTGACTAATAAATCAGTTAATCACATTTAACGGAATTAATAGTTCAATAAGGTGCAAGTAAAAAGAGTAAACATATCATATTCCATCGTTATAACTAAAAGTCACTGGCAATTAAAAATAGATTAAAATATTGATCTATAAATGAATAAAAACTGTATTATATCTTACCTATAATGAATAGTCGGTGATTCCCTCCTTAACAACCATGACCTAAAATTAGAGAAAATTTGAAAAGCATTAATAAACTTTATAGGAAACTTGGGTAATTCGATTATTTATTTAGCAATAACACACAGAACATTTGTATACAACGAAATATTTGTATTCTACAAATAATGAATGATTTTAATGTAATTACAACAACTTAGTATTTATTAACATTTATTTGGAGAAATAAATGCCAACTTAGTTCGATGAATCAAGACATTACACCAGAATGAACAATTCCACAAAAATCATGTAAAGAGTAAACGAAGAGATGAAAATGATTGGTTATAAATAGGTGAGGACTTTGATACTGAACTCAATAATGCTTCTGGAATTGAGAAGTGGTCTCAAACTCCCAAAACCGTGAAGCAAACCTAATGTCGACGGAGTTGCAGAACCGAAGAGGCTTAAAGGAAGCTTAAACGGTTCTCTGTTTCTCTCCAATTCAGTGTGAACGCGGAGACGTAACGAGATTCCTGGTTGGGGTGAACATTTAGTGGGTTTTGCGACGACCCACTAATTGCTCCACGAACGTCTTAACTTCACGAGGCGAAGAAAATAAATCACCGCGCGAACACCTAGGGGAACACGTTGCCCGCTGAACATTGATCGATATTGCCGGGGATACCGTTCTTGAGACGAGCTACTAAAAAAATAATTTGTTGCGGAAATCATTTGCTGGTGAATATATTATTAGAGTATTAAAATCGTTATTTAAACTTAACGTTAGAAATAAAACGAAAAATTATGCATGAAAGATCGAACAAGATGTTCGATCGAATACATTTCTTGATTTATTCAAAGGTGAAAGGAGTCCAAGGATTTACTAATAATGATCGATGTAAGGATTTGGAAACAAGTAAAAATTAATATAGGACTCAAAAACTATAGAGCTATTTCTTCCAAATAGATTTCACCCACTGTCCTCTGATAGTGCACTAAGAGGTTGACGGAGAAACAAGCAGTGTAGAAGAAGCCTTAATGAATATAAATTACTGTTGGAAAAATCAATCAGAATCGGGAATGAATCAGTCGCAAATAAATCGAGAAAAAACAACGAACAAAATCTAAATTTTTGATTCAAAGAAACGGAAAATATGTCAATTATCGATCAAGTCAATCGATTTTAATGGGCCTTGTCTATAAATAGCGCTACTTATTTCCACTTCCGGCACAGGCTACGAAACACAGTTTCACCCTTCATTCCATTCCACCCCGTGTGAAGCCCCTTCGCCCGTTTAGGACGCATTCGGGAAGGAAAATGTGGTGACAAAAGCAACCCCAAAACAACGACCCCACCCCATGACGAAAAGGGTGGGCTTAAGATGGGGGAGTTTGCGGTTGTCGGGAAGAAGGGAAGGAAATTAAGAGGAAGGAACTTGGCGGGAGGGCGGTGGCCAACAATAAAGGGTACGTCTGGGGGTAGACGGTGATAGCGGCGGGTCTTCCCCGCTTTCCTGATGAGGGAGGTCGGAGATGTTTGTCTCAACATTGCGGATTCCGCAAGAAATCAAATGTTAAAGAAGGGAAAAGGCTTTGTGCGCTCAAGATGGATTATTAATTAAGACTTGAGACAAAGGGATGGGCCAAGACCCCTGTCAAACTTTGAATCCTCAGGATGAACTATCTTATAGCACGGTCGGCAAGTTTATGCGAGTTTAGCACGTATGGAGAGGGCGATCACAACGTTACCATGCATGCCTTCACTTAAACTCTCCATGCTCTTAGTCGTGAAAAAAGGGTAACGATAACACTGAAGTGAGTGTTGTTTCGTCGGATTTATTTATTAGAATAGAGGGGAATATGAACACCCATACCCCACATCTGATTTGAACGGAATCATTCAGAAATTATAGCTAAACATTTTTGTCAATAAGAATTGTCTTCAACTGAAAATCGTCAGCATTATTTTTCGAGGAACCTGAGAAGCTTTCAAGGGATCAAAATGCACTCGATTTTACAAGAGTGATAATTATAGATGGCGCAAAAGGACAAAAATGCAGCGTAGCGTTATTCGGACGGGATTCTCTAAGGATACTGCAATGTTCGCTACGGTAGGCTCAAGGAAATGGTGTAAGGGGTCGTTTTGGGGTTTGAATGTGGATGAAAGCTAAGGGGAGGGCAAAGGCCAGGGGTTTAGGGAAGTCGGCGGATGGAGTGGGTATTTCCCAACTCCTTTAACGAGGGGGAAACAATGGGAAAACTTGTTCTGCATCATCACCGCCAACTTCTCCACCATAATATCAGGCAGATACTAAGTACCCTAATCTCTTGAAGGTTTGGTCTACTTCCAACCTATCTCTATTCAGCCTTATTCCCTTCCAAAACTTCCTTCCTAGACCCTTATTCAGGCAGAATATTCGAACTGCTTTCTATGGTGGCACATCTACTTTATTGACTCTCTTGCCAACATTTTCCCACTCCTGGTTATCTTATGTATCAAAACGATGTTCTCACTTACTTAAAATACTAAATAATATGAATAATACAAGTTGTATTCCTGTGCACTTATTAAGAAACACAATATCTTTCAGCAGAAATAATATAAACCAAAATCATTTTAAATATTTTGTATTATTATCTGAATAAGAATCAAACAATAATACAGACTATTTTGCTTTGGATGATAGTAATTATTCGTTTGCCTACACCTAATCTGGTTACATTAAAAATACCGTACTAGAACGTAAACTACATGGTTATATATTGCTGCCAATTAATGGCAATCCGTCCTCTTCAAAAAAATATAGTTATTTTTATTTTAATTTGCCTTTTAAAAAATGTCTCCTGTCAATGACATTGTTGCTAAGCTAAATTCTCATATCACAAAGAAGACTCGAGAATTTCGTTACCATGCTGAGCATACGTTGCCTTCCACATTTTTCCCTTTAGGTGCCTTCTACGGCTTTTATCGACCTTTGAATTTTGAGAATGAGCTCTAATATACTTGTGTTGAGACGAGAAATGAAACGTGAGTCTGAGAAGGGAGCGAGGGTTCAAATAGTGCGGCAGATTAAGGTTCTCTGAAATGATATGGGAACGGGATACGGCTTCCCAAGACGCCAAGAGTGGAAAGGAGGAAGGGGAGAGCGGGAAACAGAGGCAGATGGAGCCTAAGATGACAAGGAGCCTGCGAGGAAGTAACCCTTTTTGGAAATGCAAACAAGATAACAAGTGACGTTACAATAACTTGACTCCAGTCAAGGTTCGTCTCTCGTGTGGTGGTTCTTGCCGCGATAAAACCGCCCTCCGTATCTCGTTAGCTTAATCTCTCGTGGATATCAAGGATTACTTAAAGAGAACACCGTCAGCCACACACCAAGTAGGAAGGAAAAACACGACCCGCTAAAATTTCAAATAGACGTGTGCCAAGGTGTGCAATTTTCATTTGTCGGGTGATGTTTGCGAATCGCACAGCGGGAATACAGTGACATGAACTTTATCCCTCCCAGCCCACTTCTTCCCCCATTACGTATGTGACGAACTCTCTTGCAAACGTTGACTAAGCGGAGTGATGTTTAGATGGTTAGACGTGTATACTTGCGTGGGAATGAACGAACGGTTTCGACATTTTATCGCGGTACAAATCTAGCGAAGTGAGTATATTAACATAAATTGCAGATTAAAATTACTTCAAGTGCGGTGGGAATTTATTACTCAGAAATTACTTTGCTCACAAAATTATTCATTACAGGCACATGAATCTACTTTTGGCGAATTTTTTAGTCCAAAAATAGTTATCCTTATGGCATTCATTTTAGCTGAATAAAACGTGAAACAAAGAGTAGAATTACATATGTTGCAGGTGGTATAAGTTTACACGCATTAATTCCTATAGTTTTTTATTCTTTAAGTTTCAATTGGATCGCTCAACTAAACTGCATCCCGTACTTGGGAATACGCAGTACGCGTGGCGTCGACTGAGCCCTCTATTCAAGTCCTTCATAGCTTCCTCTTGATAAATGCAGAACGTGCATAACTTACAGTTACCTACTCCTCCCCGCGGTTCGGCAAGGCTAAACTTACGTTACTCCGATGCGCATATCTGGCTGCGAGGGTGCGTTCCTGCCTAATGGGCGCATTACGCCCAAGATGAACGCGACCGGATAAGAAGTATTTCGTCGCCCAAGGGCACGGGGGTGAAGAGCAGGGAAGACCGAGGGGATGGGAGACCTAGTGGGCCAAGTTTAAGGGAGGAGATTGGTAGAGGCGGGTGAGGGGGGAGGGGCGAGAGAAAGAGGCCTGGTGCCTTGAAATGAGGCCGAAACTTCCTATCTGCGGACCCTCCCCAGATATCACCGCCCCACTCGACCGCATAAGTTCCTCCAGTCTGCCGCGAGGGTCGCTGTTAAGATTCTGGCTCACGAGGGACGAAAAGACTTTTGGGCAATCCCACTGAAGTGTCCGTTCGCGAGAAATACGAGAGACTTGGCCATAGAGAAGTGTAACATCCGAACCGTAAACATTTGAACTGGATGTTGTCTCGCCCCCTCAACCCAGGCAGAGTTAAAAAAAAACTGTTTTCGGTTCAAATCAAAATTTCTAAAAAAGAAAAATTCAGGCACAACCTAATTCGGTGACCACTTAGCACGCGGGACCAAAGGGCTAAGTAGGAGTTAAGAGATGAGGGAGGGTCCATGCAGGAGAAATTCAATATTAGATCTTAGTGCTTTGTAACACAATTCAACTTATACTTATTCAATTTGCATAAATATTTTACTCGTTACACCTATAAGGCTCCTCACAGTGTTTACCGCACGAGTACATGTGTATTAAATGTTACAAGTTGTACGGAAAATAAATAATTTCCAAATAAATCTTCTCTACTTGTTTGCAAGAGCGGCAATTCTGTTAAAACTGGGTGAATTTTAAATGAGTTTCACTATAACTTTAAATGAAAAACTATAAGGCATATGGATTTTATTTGGGAGTTTATATAATCTTTCTCCGATCGGTTATGTCCTAGAAGCGACGTCGTGTATTAAGTCTTGAAAAAAAGCATGGTTAATGGGGACACACCCTCCACTGTTTACAATTGGGGTGAAAATTGGTCACTGACATTAATACAGTTCTATTTCATTACAGTCCTATTAGAGAGAGAGATAAACATTCACATTCCCAGAGCCGTAATATGTAAGATAATGCAGCGGTCAACCATTTTGGAAATCTTAGACTAATTACGGTAATACTTTTGCGTTTAACTACATCTCAGTGACTTTTTCAGTCACTCAGAATTAATTACATTCTTAATTATGTCTTATGAAAAATTAAACATGAACTCAAATTATATTTCTTTTATCTTGAGAAGCAGATGGTTTCTTTTTTTCCCTAGAATTCGAATGACAAAGCAAGGGAATGAGACCATATGAGTGCGGAAATGGACGTGGGTGAGGGGCGGGAGGTGGGGGGGGGGGGGAGAGAGAAGATGTAGTGTATGGCGCCTGGCGGCGAGCATGAAAAAGGAATACGCAATCCCTTTCCGAGATAAGATGAAACGTAGCCGCCGGCCTTTCCCTCCTCCGCACCCCCGTGAGGAGGGAGCGGGGTGAAAGAGAAAAAGAAAAGAAACGATGAAACAAGCGAAGGCGATGGACGGAGAAACAAAACGAAGCGCCAACAAAATGAAAACAAATGAGAAATTAAAAAAAAACTCGTCGGTGAGGGTGGAAGGGGGAAGAGCTTGGGAAAAGGAGATGATTTTCATGTCCTCATTACCACCCTTCCAGCCCTTTTGCCCCCGAAGAGCCCTGGCGATCCTTGGCGGCCCTTTTTAATCCCGCGACCCCGGCGAAATTCCAGACGTACCAAAAGCCACCCCTCCTCCTTCATCATCCCACGTCTTAAACCCCTGAAGTCTCATCCCCCTAGCCCACAATGATACAACGTCCCCTCGATTGCCTCCGGTCTGCTCCATCCCATCCTTCTCCCGCATGTGCGCACAAGGAGTTGAAAAAAAGCAAAGAAAAGCAAGTTCCCTCCCACCACTTTCTTCACCCCCGTGTGGTCGTTACCACCAATTTTCTTCCCCCAGAGTCCCTCGGCGTCTCCTCAGAGCTTCATCCAACTCCCTCCTACTCATTTCCCATCTCCCTATTACCCTGAGGAGAGGCTCTTGGAAGATTCCCCGAACTCCGAAAGGGGTTGGACATGCCGGTCCCTTAACGACCGCACGTCCTTATCCACTCGTCTCCTCCGCCCCTTTTGTGCGGAGACTGAAAGCAATTTTCTCCCAAGATTTCTTCGCTCGCTTCTCCTTTCTAATCCCTATTCATCCCCCCTCCCACCATACTCCACCCAATTTCTTCATCCCTCGCAAGATGCCGTTCCCAAAGAAAGAAAAAAAAATGTTGCCTCTCAACTTTTTTCACCCCTTTTATATATCTAAAGGAACCGAATAAAAGGCGAAGGGAAATCTTTCCACCCTCCATATTCTCTGCGCTCCAATAATTACTCTTTATTTTTGCTTTGCTCAATGCGTAAAAAAACCGCTTGGAAACGGGTTCTATATTTTGAAGGTGTGTGGGTTGAAAAAAAAGCATTCCAGAGGTATGCACAAAAGATTTTTCACGCCGGCGAGTATATTTTTTTCTCGCCCCCTCTTCCCAACGGGGCTCTGAAATCATTTTCTTCGGATTTCTTCAGCGGTTGGAAATTTATTCAAGCATTCCTTTTCCTTTGCGAATAAATGAGTCGAGAGGTTTCTCCCCCTTTTCTTCCCACCTCTCTCTTGGTTCTTTTAGCTTGGGAGACGGCGGAAGAGCAACAGGTTGAGGGAGCAAGGGGTGTTTCTGGGTTGGTTTTTGGGGTGGCTTTTTCATCCCCCTTACGACTTACCCTCCAATCTTTTCGTGTTTCTTCGAGAGACTGGTAGGGGTTGGGAACGGGGGGATGAAAGAGAGGCTGTCGAGAAATGACCCTTCTTGCACCCCATATTCCACCTAAACGACTCAACCGTCTTCTTCTCCCCCCTCGCGTTTCTTCGAAAGTTTTTTTTTTCACTGCCTTGAGCGACCCCAAGATTCTGCTTCTTTATCGACGTGAAGAGTAATCGTATTCTTCAAAAGCCCCATAAAACCTCCCCCCCTTCTTTTAACGCTTCTCCCTTCCATGAATTTTCTTTCAACTGTTTTTGCCGTAATTTTCGGAATTTGAACTACTGTTTACCCTCACATTGTTATTATTATTATTATAATTTTTAAAATAATGACACAAAGGCTAAATGTGATTCAGAAGAAGAATTTAGTTCTTTTATTTAGGATTTAAAACATTGTCATTTAGACTTTTGACGGGCAAAACGTTTGAAAATATATGCTGACATACTGCTCGTATTCTTCCGTTTTTATTCTGATAGATATTCGTATGCATAAGATTAATTGTTTCGGTATCAGTGAATAATAAAAACCGCGATAAACTGCAACATACATTGAATTAGATGAAAAATAACATAAGAGAAAATACCTAAATCTTCACTTTAGTAAGAAAAACAAATGGAAAGAAAATAAAAATGTTCACAGTAAACCAGAACTAAATATATGTTTTCAACTCAAAGAAGTTATTGATATTTAAAACTTAACAAATCCATATTTATATCGATCAAGGAAAGTTGCTACAGGAACCTGCGTGCCAAATTTATGCAGGAAGGCGTGCAATTTATGAAACGTTAAACTATCCAATTAAGAACCGTAAATTTGCTATAATACTATGAGCTCACCAACTCCTAAAACACTGAAGCGTTAGCCCTTGGCGTTAGAAAAGGACCCACTTCCACGAATCAACTCGCTAATTTGCCAGCTTGACGGAACGACAACCTTCAGCCACGAACCCTAACGAGAAGAGCATTTTGGGGCACCAAGACTTCCGAGCACTCCGCAAGATGGCACAGGGAGATTGGGTGGAAAAGGGCGGAAGCAAGGGAAACGTCTTAATTACTTTCAAGAAAGCCAGGACGGGGAGGAAGCCCCCATCCCACTCACTAGACGCAACCTCCTCCCCCGGAGGCGACACGAAGATTCCGGGTCCATTCCTCCCTCCTTGGGAGACGAAAAGCAACCGGTGGCTGCTTTCACGGCTCCCAGGGCCGTGGAATGTCTGGGGGAGAGGAGGAATGGGGCTGAAGGAGACGTGGTTGAGGGGAACGATGGGGTGTGGGGTGAGTCAAGTTTGGTCTTCCTTCTGCCTTTGGAGTAGGGAAATTTGCTTAAAGGAGGAGCGCGAGAAAGAGAGGGAGAGGGAAGCCGGTTAAAGGCGAGGAAATCCCCCGAGATGGAAACATCGTTAAGGCTTAACACTTGAGGGGTGAAGTTGAGGGTCTTCATTCAGCAAAGGCAGTGATTTATGAACCCGTTCCCCTGCAACAGCCAGCGCTCCTTTTTGCATGCCACGGCCTACAGTGGACAGCAATCAGTGATGGGAATGAGATTAAATCAGCAGATGATACTCCACCAACTTATGTGAGCGAAAATGACCTGCTACCGAAATAGTATCAAAATATAATTAACATTTTCCCATACAAATGTTTATTTAATAAGTGTTTTGAAAGTGAAAATGGAAGACGTTTTCTGATGGCCAAAAACATTGACGCGTTATTGAGATTGCAGTGAAATATTAAATTTTTCACACTGTTCTTTAACTTATAATTTGATTTATCTATTCTATTTTAATCGACTTCTAAACCCTTCAGCCGATAGATCCCTTTCATCATGGCATTAATAATGAACCTGATTAACCATAGCAATGTTTGGTCGTGGAGTGCGTATATGATATTTAGACATAGGGAGACATGAAATTAAGACGCAGGGCTGTAATTAAATTGTAAAACTATAATGCGATAAGCTGAAATCATTTAGCAGTTTTTTCTATTCTTTGCCAGCCCATTTTCATGCATGTAAAACAACACGCATACAGCAAGACAGCAAATAAATAATCACCATTTTGCCGACCAAAACGCCTTTATGGTCATTTTAAGGTCACATGGTGTAAGGAAATGATACAGGCGAGGGTAAGATTATCTGCAAGCTAAAATTACCGCTGAAATCAAGCTTTTTCCACCTAATATTGAACACTCAAATTAAGGGCAAGCCCCGAAGCTTTCATTATTCGGTCAACCACTATTATCGAACCCTCACAAAGGACAGAGCTTCCCCTATTTACTCTCGGCCCTTCCTACTACCGCAGAAGCGTCTCTACGAAACGCCGATAAGCTAAGCGCTCAGGAAGTCGCCCTCCCCCCCTCATCCCTTCGACTCATTCCCGCTTCCCCAAACACGATTGTAAAAATCCCCCCTTCCCTAACCTACACTGTCACGCCGCTACCGGGTCCCTGACTCCGAAGCTCACCGCGACACGTGTTGCCTGTTGCGGCCTGTTCTCATCGCGGACGACACCTGGTAGACGCCGACTGCATTCGCCGAAGAGGCGACTTGGGCGGGAAAGGCCTCGAGCGGGTTGCAGGGGGTCGAGGAAAAAAATTTGTTATTGGGAGCGCAAAATCACGAGTGTGCAAAATTATTCTTGAATCGTGAGATAATAAGCGGATTAACCTCTGCTTATGATTACGTCGGAGGACACTCGCGGGCAATTTGTCGAAAGATTCATTGAACGCCATGACGCTGTCTCCAGACAGCAGTGGGAATACTACAATACGCTACTTCAATACGCTTCCTTTACCAAGAAAAGTAGCCTTAAATATATCAAACGATATTATAGCAAACCTTTTCAGTCCATCTTTCGGCACTATTTGAGAAAAGGTGCTCTTTTTACTAACCCAGTACGCTTGGTAATAAACGCGGTTTCCTAGCACGAGGGGTAATTAAAGAAAAACTTCACATTGATATTTTTATCGGCAATTTTGCCACTAGTAGTATTTCTCCTTGTTGAGCGAATTTATACTTGGGCAAAAAATTACATTCTTATTGAGGCCCGTAGAATAAAATTTATAGCTCAAAATTGTTGGCAGCACATTAAAAAAAACGTTGGAAGAATATACTTTGACGACCGTCCGACCAATCGGGTGGCTTCCTCGCTTTCGTTAAGTTATTCGAGCTGTAGGAAACTTCGCGCTTGTGAATTTTGGGTGAGAAATAAGCAATAATTTTTATGCCCTCCAAAGATAATTATAGTCATGCGTCGTCCAAGGCGAGGAGGCGGAGATAGGAGGCGGTCAAAGGGGGGAGAAGTGCTAAGCGGGAGGGGAAAAGGAGGGTATTACGAATCTGTATACTTCGGAGCGTGACGACTCGAGGGCACGCTCCCGGGGCAGTCGCCGGGGGGGCGAGGAACGATTCCAGTCGGCCGTAAAATGAACCGAGGACGGGGAAGATGGACGGGGGGAGGGGGTGGCACAAGTCTCGCTTGCTCTTCGGTTTGCTTGTGGGCGTGGGAGTGAGCAAGGAGAATTAAGTATATATACATCGCCGGAGGAGGAAACAGCTGAAGGCAGATATGCGGGCGCACGCGTCTTTTTCACTCGGCCCTCCCCCCCAACCACCACACCACGCGCACTTCCCCACGCTCCAAAACCTTCCTCGGCAGAAACCACCCTCACAATTTCTTTATGAATCCGAGGGACGAAAGAGCAGTCACGTGCTCGCACTGCTTACCGCTGATCTTTTCTTCCACTATTTTTTACACGCACATCGACCTACCGTCACTTCGTGCATGAAGAACCCAAGTGGTTAAAATAGCCCGACGAAAAAGCAATAATGTCGCTCTCGCTTTTCAACGATTTTTTCGAGTGAAATAAACTTTCCGCGACATATTGGTTTTTTTTACTGTCTCGTAAAAATTTTATATGCAGTTTCTTTTTGACGCGATGCGATCACGTCATTATTAGGGTGTGACTTTAACGATAACGATGCCAAAGAAAAGACCATAGATGCTATTTTTTGCACTTAGAATAACATTCAAACTTTTCAAAGTTTTCCCTTGCGTCTCTTTTCCCCTTCATCTGTTGTAGATAGAAACAAACTTGAATACTTACACTGACCCCGCATTTAGCGACTCTGTTAAAAGGTCGAACATGTCAATTGACGTGAGCAACCATCCCTTAAACAGAACTAGAATGAAGATCTCATCTAGTGCAGCACTTCAATCCATGGTTCTATTAGCACATCTACCTCATTTGGCTATTTTTATTGCACGTTTAAAGCTTTAACCAGTACTTACAATAAAAATCAAACTGATATTTAATTTAATCTTTCAGATGTTCACTTTTAAATATGTTGAATTAAATAAGTCCTAGGTAATATCATATGTTCGTTTTACGCAATTCGTTAAAACTTTATCGTATTTTTCTTTTGTGGATAATTGAAGGCCACACGCAAATGATATTTTGGCTCTTCTAACGAAGCAATGAACACTAACAGCAATTAAAGGCGGTGTGTGTTATCCTATCCTACTGCCTCTCTCATTTGGTAAAGTTACGTATTATTTAAACGTTTAGCTCAAACTCTGGTATTATCAGAATAGCTCAATTTATTTAAAGCATATTAGCGGCAAAATACACATGTTACTCGTAATTGGATATTTAAATTGACAGAATACTTCATTTTTTTGGAATGCAAGTCATCAATTTGAGTGTTTCAAAAAATGTATTTCCTCGGGTACATTGGAAAATGTTCTCCCATTGGACTAACTATTATTAATTGCTATTTTCTTGAGTGATAGTGGGGTACCAAATAAATTTATGTACGCAATATTGCACCGCACGTCCACTTACTCATCTTAATTTCCTCCCACTTCCTCTAGCCATCATTCCAACGACTCATCCCTCCTCTCTCTCTCTCTTTACTCCTCACCTTTCCTTCCCCGCGCGGAATGACTCTCGCCCCAATTCCAACCCCCGCGCGAACGGGAGAGGGTAAAGCACCAACCTCCTCCCCCGAATCTTCCACGAAACTCCAAACTGACGCCGACGGACGGGCGTCCTTGTGGAGCGTGCCTCGAGCACTACCCATTACGCTCCCCACCTCCTCCGCGCCGTCGTCTCCCGAAAACTCTCGGAGCCGAAACCTCCCTCTCAGACAACACGACCCCGACGTGCGCCGAGAGAGGAACCGAAAACCTTTCCGCCGCCCCTCCGCTCCCTCGCCACACGCCTCCTCTCCTCCTAGACCCTCCCCTCCTCCTCCTCACTCCCCACACACCCTCATTCTTAGTCCCACCGGAGCGTCAGGACGCTCCCTCCCCGGCCCTGCAAGCCGGGAAGGGGGAGAGGGAGATGAGGGAGGGGGGTGAACAAAGAGAAAGCTTCTTTTCTCCGACGCACCTGGCTAAAAATGAAAAAAAAGATGCAGTATGTTCATGGGTGTGAGTGCGTGCGATTGGTGCGCGCGTGTATATGTGTGCGTTCGTCTAACCAGAAGGGGTGTGAGAAGGAAGAAGAATTGCTGGAAAGGGTGGTTCTTAATTTTTTATAATAATATATCTACCTTCTGCAGTGGGAGGGTTACCTTTTGGCCTGCATTCACCCACCCTTTGGGGGGTGGGTGAATGCGCGAATGCATGCGAAATAATGGATAATTCAGCAGTGGAGGGAAGAGGCAAAATTTCTTCCGGATCATCTTCCTTCGACTCCCTCTTTGTTTGTTTCGCACCCAACGCCGACAACTCCCTTTTTTTCGTAAGAAAAGCTCCTCAAGACTTTCATTTTAATGCGCCCCCGCGTCTGAGTGGGCCGGTTTATGCTACTGTTAAATCATCACGTATGACCCTGTCCTTCTTGTAAGAAAACCAGTGAATTCCAAGAGCGTGAAATTACTGCTCGCCAATCGTACTTATGCCGTTTGACGAGAAGCATATTTCCTCAGAAAAAAAAATCGCAAGTGGCATTTCATCGTATATTTACTCGCTAACTTAGTAACTCGCCATTTACTTGCACTCTCAAGCCAATCGTTACTCGAAAAATGCTCTGAGAGAAAAATTTGCTCCTGTAAAGTTCCCCGCGTTGATGCAAGCAAATAATGATCAATTTCAAATAAAAAATTAAGTAATCGCAAGTCTTTTAGCAAGATGAATACGATCGAGGCTCATCGCCCTCGGTAGAATTAATGTTTTTCTCAATTTGGAAAGTAGCCATCACAGATTAAAAATCCGGATCTTGGTTTACGAAGACTTAGGGTACCAAACGAACTCACGAAGTAAAGTGAGCGATGGGGTGGGATTGGCTCTGTGAAAGGGTGAAAGAGAGGGAAGGGGTGGATGCGACGAATAAAATAGACATTTAGGCGAGACATCGTAAGCAGGCCGGAAAATACCCTTTGGCATCTTCTCATACTTTACAATTATTTTAACTCCACGTGAAAGAAGAATGCATTACTAGGAATAGTGAATAAAATCCTCGGTGGATTTTATTCAATTCAGAAATCCGAGAGGATTTTTTTCTAGGACATCATCTTATCACCGTCATTCTTTCTTACTCGCTGGCTGCAATGTGGAAAAAAAGAAGCATTGGATCTTTTCCTCGTAATGTTCGCTCCTAATCCACAGAAACACACACGTACCACTATAATACTAGTATAGGGAGTTCTCTTCCCTACGTCTGCCTCTTCGTGGAAATATTCAGACCCTCCTACGCCCTGCGAAAAAATAAAATAACCCTTTCGCGTGACTTATTCTGGGAGTAACAATGGGGTCTTTTGGGGTTCGCCTGGAGTCGGACGAGAGAGAAAAGGAAAAGGGAAAAGAAAGGGGGATTGTTTAAAGAAGAGGAGTTTGGGACAATAGTGTTGGTGTCGTGCGAGTCCGAAATCTCTGGAGGAACAATGGAGGAATTGATGAAAGAAAGAAGAATGGCGAAGATGTCGCAGGACGGTAATACGCGGAAGAGGAAAGTAAATACAAAAGAGAAAGAAGGGTGGAAGAGTTAAATGGGGTTACGGTGATGTTGCTGGGTCGCAGAGATGAAACAAATTAACGCTGTCATATATTAATTCGCGTGTATGTAATCTCTGATTATTGTTGCGATGATCGATAAAAGAATGATTAAAAAAATAATTGACATTTTCTGCACTCTAGTATTTATGCGATAGATTCAGATGAAAATATTGATGAAACAGATGAAAATATCAACAGGAATGCATTATTAATACCATGACTTCGTATTTATTTGTTTCTTAATACCAGTTTAGGGAGAAATATTCTTTACAAACATCCGCAAATCAAATAGTTTGCATTGGATTTTGATTTATTAATGTTTGAAACATGCTATGGTGTAAACAATTAGCTTTCACGCATATACGCGATTAATTAAATTGATAAATAAATAAATACACGTCTCCCGAGATGCTCCTTTAATTCCCGTCATGCTTCAGATTAATTATGGGCACCACACAGAAATTGAGACCAGTCATTTACATCTGCCATCACAAGGTGGAAGTTGCGTCTAACCATTTATATTTCCAATCAAAGGTGGAAGCGGCAGATGGGGAAAGACCTATGCTAAAGTTGCTGAATAATGTGATAAAAAATAATAAAAAGAAACGGTCTATTAATCTCATCGTTCTTAAAGAGGTTCCCTAACGTTGATTCCTTTAGAAAACATGCTCAACCTGCTCTAACACTAAAAAAAGGTTTGTTTCTTGATTCTTTTGACAACTGGTGAGCAAAACCTACCAATCAATCCTATTGATGCCCACTTGTTGTTCGAGGATGGAATAGATGCGCACTGTATGATAGTACCTTGAGATGTGATACGCCCATTTTTTAGGTGAAGATCCATCCAAACGTTGAGAAAATAGGTTCGGACGAGGGTGGAGACAGAAGTAAGTATTGGGGAGTGAAAAAATAACAAGAAACGGTATAAGAAAAGGGATGACTTCTCATTCTGGAGGGATGGCGAGGAGGGGGGTGGTTAGGGAAGAAAGGGGTCCGATTCAGGAAGGAAGGAAGGGGCGAAGGGGTGGAACGGGGGGCCTAGGGGGTGGACTGGGACGGCAGAGGGAAGATCGAGCGTAGGACTGGTGAGGAGGGTGGCTGAGAGGGAGGGTGGGATGGGAGAGAGGCTGGGGAGAGGGTGGACGGAGATGGCAAAGAAAGGCTGACGAACAATGGAGCAGATGGGAACACCCATCCAGCGATACCAGAGCCTTTTTCTACACCGTGGACCAGGGAAGCTGGAACTTTTGACCCCTCCAGAGTTGAATGGGAGGTCTCGGGCACGTCTTGTGTAGAGGGCCCCCAGCAGCTCGAATGCGTGCGCCCCCTCGTTTCGGGGCTGTCATCACGGGGATCACGGCTCGGCCGTTGAGTCACGCGGCGGTGGAGGGCTCGTGCGGAAATTAAGGATGATCAATTCTAAACTCAGTCCTATTCACCCGTGTGGTGGGGCAGGGGGGGCTGCTAAAAGTAATTGGTTCGAGTTCTTAATCTCTTAAACTAACTCAAAGCATTATCTTTGAAATAATGTGCCACGGAAACGCGAGCAAAGTAAACAATAGAATAGGGTTTTAGGCACGATATATCTTTACCATAATGACGGATACAAGGATGAAAATCAATACAACCTCTCAAAAAAAATAACACGATAAAAATATTTCCTCCACACCACGGTTGGTCGATGAATATCCTATGCTGCCCTATTACTTTCTTCACATAACTCGTTATGCACAACATAGATTTATATATACATACATATACATATATGTGTATATATATGTATGTATGTGTATATATATATATATATATATATATATATATATATATATATATATATATATATATATATAGTATTCAGTGGGTAATGAGGCGTAGTCGTGCGATGGCAACGCTTTTTCACAGATGATGGGCTGGCAATGAAATACATGCTGAGGACAAGAAAATTAGGTGCTTTCACGTTTCTTAAAAATATAGGAATACGGGAAAACACGTATGAGGGGAAAGTTATAATTGAGATAGAGTGGGGGGTCTTCTTATTCTGAGTCATATCCAACAGCTGACAGCCGTTTCATGAACGATGTCGTCGCAACTGAGAAAATATTTATGTGGTTCCAACCAAAAATGGGGAAATCGGAGGTAGATTAGTGTGTGCCAAAGCCATGGCACGAGGTTGGCAAAAACGTTGTGACCAAATTTCGCGACGCGCCCTCATAAATTTATTGAAAGTGTATGGGTGACGTGCCAGAAGTGGAGGTATCTTTATTTCGCGGGCTCATGCAAAGTGTTGGACTATCTGGAAACTTCATTGAGAAGATTGATGAAGTTCCTTGAAAGACGAGGAGTGACAAGCCTCCTACTTGTCTCCCAAAAAAAATATATCTTGATCCAGTGAGGGAGGGTAGTGACCTCCCCACTGGAAAGATTGAGCATTTCAAGAGGTCCTACGTTGGGGGTGGATGGTGGGGTTGTCGTCCTCCCTCGCTCATCGGTCCTCCCTTGGGAGCGAGCGACCACCACCGTCATCCCCGCCACTGCCTTGCAAGTCCCCGTACTCTGTCCTGCCCTCTCCCCCCCCCCCCCCAAGTGTCCCCTCACCCTCTACTACGTGCCCCAGACCCCTGTGGACTCCCTCCTTCCCTCACCCATCGCCCCACAGGACTTGTAAGGCGGAGAGGGCAGCTGTTTACACACAGGACTTCCTCCCTCCCATGAAGCCCCAAACCTCCTTCGACCAGTCTTTGGTGCACTGCCCTCCTCCTACGGCGCTCGGAACGGTGGGGAATGGGGAGGTGAAGGATAGGGCAAGCTCCCTCGTCCCCACCACTCTCCCTATCGCTCCACAATACGGAGGCAGCAAATGCGGGATGCCTCCCCGGAGACGAGGGAGGAGAGGGGTGGATGAGGGGGCGACAGAACCCGATCCAGGCTAGCGGCGAGTGCACCGAGTCAAACACCGCGCAATGCACGACCCTTCTTCGGAGGGCCTTGCGCCGGTCTACCCGAAATGTCCTGCCATGTAGCAACCATTCCCCGGAATGTGGAGGTGTAAAATTCATAAAGTGAGAAATACGTTGGGGTAAAGGTTAAAGTAAGCATGCGCATGTATTGCGCATATATTGTATTGTAAGGGCGTCACGCGGAAAGTATCCCAATTTTGCGCGAAAGAAATGGAAAAATAATGCCTTATAAAATGTTTTTCTTTCCGATAAATTCAGTGTTTAATGCAGCGTGAATGAAAGCCGCCTGATGCATTTTAAAACGATGAGTTAATGGCAAGCCATTTCGGCTTTTGGCTATGAATTTGGCTTATCCTGGCGAAAGACCAAAAGGAAAAATGTTAGCACTCCATTACTACGGACCCGTTTCGTACGATTTTGCTCCATCATATTTTCTTTCAAATGGCTTTGGGTTTTCTTCCATGTATTCCTCACGGCCCTCTGAATAATAAAATATTAATGTAAGAATAACAAGAATCGCGGGCAGCCTGCATGTGGACTGTTCCGAATCAAATTTCCGTCTTCCCCTCCACACTCGCTTCTTACAAACTTGTCTTTCCGCATCCCACCCCACCGTTTCTTCCCTCCATCCCTCCCGCCCCCCCCCTCATGCACACTCTCTCTCTCTCTATCTCTCAAGGGTCCACCACTGCTCGCAAGATTTGATGGACGTGTCTTTTATCTCCGCGCGCTGCATTGTTGGAGACTTAATCAGCGTGAGGAGTTTTCCTCGGTTCTCCCTGGGAGCGAAAAGCGCTACCTCCTCCTCCGGCAGTTTACTTAACGTTATTGCCCGGAGATCCGCCGAGAACGCATCGCCGGAGATGGTTTCTTGCGGCGGATTTTTTACCTTCTCCCTCTATTGTTTCTGGCTCCTGGACATCAGTCGCGGAAGGGATAAACCAGTGGAGAACGTCTTTGAGAATTCCCAGTGGGATTTTACGGTGTTGGATAAACCCCGATTTTTAATTAGACCCGAATTAATTATTTTAAATATTTGGATAAGGGCGCTCGTATTCTTTGAAAGGAGTCCCAAGAGGGTTGCCTGATGATTTAATGCAGGCAGTACTTACTCGAGGATAAAAGGGCTCGGTTTTAATAGCATGAACATCTATGTCTCTTACAAACGAACATGCTTCTACACTAACGAAGAGTTACCTCTGCAATAAATACCTCTAAATATTCAGATATGAAATCGCACATTTGAATAAAATGTGAACGAATGTTGAGTGGTTCGTTCTATATATTTTCACCAAGTAAACTACGCAATGGACTGGCGTAAAAATATAATTACATTCCTTTCATTTACTCACAGCGGGTGGAATTACGCTAAACTTCTCGAATTATTTCACTAAATGAGACGAGTACAGACAAGACGAGTGAACATTCCTTATCATAATTCTCTTCCCTCAATTGGCACAATGGAACAAAGAGAGGAACCCGACTGATGGGCACATTACTAGGGGCATCCAGTTGGAAGGAGAGATCAGTCCGCATACAGCTTCAATATTTGTCTCGAGTGAGCTCAGGTGAGAACTGCAGTCATGAAATAAAAAGCTGAGATTATAATACGGACCCACCTTCCTCGAATGACGCGACGAAGTTAAGTGAACAACTTACCAGGTGAAGGAGACCCCATTGATGCGTTCCTCCCAACCTCATGTGACGCGAACAATATTCACGCGACGGAATTTGAAAGATAGCAATCACAACGAACGGCCTTGAAGGCGCCGGCGCGAGCACTTGAAGTGTGTGCCATTTTTAAATTCCCCTCGTAAAGGCCGACTGTGACGGAGCGTTTAAAAGGCTCAAGTCACTTATAATGCACACGGCGTGGCTGTTAAGATGAATGCCTCCACCTTCCACCGCCTCAACCTTACGGCCGAGTTAAAAGGAAAAGGAGGCGGAGAGAGAAAGGTAGCAGGAGGAGAACGGCGGGGCGAAGGAAGGAGGAGGCATGAATGAAACCCGTAAGGCGAGTTCCCTGCCATTCCGAGCGCACGAACAAGGAGAGAGAGAGGGAGACCCCTCCCCGCCCTTCAACAAAACATCTCGCACGCCTTACTACGTGTGTCTCTCTCGCGTCCCCCCCACCCTTTTAAATGACTCTCCCTCCTCCTCGACTTCCCGTACAAAACAAGCATCTTACATCACCGAACCTCCTCCGACCCCGCTTCCTTCCCTCGACGACACAAAGGGGGAACTTTCGCGTATATAAAAAAACATTCCCTACCTCAACGTGGTTTTCTCCGGGCCCCTTCTCGGTTTCCTCTTCTTTAGCGGTGGTAACTACCTCCCCAAGTCCCTTCTCCAGACTGCTCTACTCACTATTATGCCCACCCCTACCGCATACTCGGGCTTGCTTTGTGGATAAAAAATATATATGTATATAAATAAACGCACACGTTCCTTTCATATGTTTTGGCTGGGCTTGAATCTAAGCCATTTTGGCCGTCAGTTTTCCATAGAATACCACTCTCCAAATAAAACTCCCTTTCAAAACAAAATGACCTCAGGGAAATTCAAACGTTTCTTTTCTATTTCACGACTATTTATGAAAATTGCCTTTCGAATCTTTCTCCATTTTGAAAGCGAAACATGTACTGAAAGGAGACGAAATGAATACATGACTCGATGCGATAACCGTACGAGACAGTAGAGTCTGTATATACGGTACTTTGTCTATTGGATAACTTCCATTATCGCTGATCATACATATTGTACTTAGCTTTAATATTGCAATAAATTATTCAATAGTACCGTACCAAGGAATGAATTATGACAGGATGCAATGAAAAAATAGTAGAAATTCTCGGGAAGGGTTCTAATTTCTTAATAAAAATCGGACTGCTAATATCACTTTGCTATTTTGGCCTTTGGTTTTACGAGATTTCCATGCTGTCCTTTTGTAAATTCATTTGAAAAAAAACACTCGCATTTATCCTTGCTCTAACCATTTTAACCGAACCCATCTCTTGGAAATAAGAAATTTAAGAATCCTCTGCGACCTAATTTTGTGCCTATTCATGCGAAGATAAAATTCTTGTGCCAACGATTCTTACTTATCCCTGGAAGCCATTGTTAGCCAACTACACGCTGAAAGGAAATGGGATTTGGGTTAAACCAGTGAATACATGGACATGGGTCCTTTGACCTACTTCGGTGCAAACAGCAGTCAGCATATGGTTATCATATTGACAGCCGTTGCAAGAGGTCTGAAAGGATTTAATCGGTCCATTCTAGAAAAATGAGTCAAACGCGTTTTCAGATATTCACCAAAAAATTGCCTAAATATAGAATTGTCGATTAGCCGAAGATAAGTGATATGTGTAATGAGGGAAAGGCAAAATAAACCTAGTTCTCGGAGAAGTTTGGAATTTTATATGCCTAATTACTTTCTAATGGAAATTATAAGTATAAGCTAAAATCAAAGAGACAGATTGGATATCTGAAACAAATATACCAGTCCACGGTGTTTCCAATAAAAGAAGACCACGTCATTGACAAATAATGGCATAGAGGTATGGAGAGTAAACCGCGTAAGATTATCCGCTGTTAAAAAAAATACCACTTCATAAGTTTTAAAAATGTACGTAAATCCATCGGTAATAAACTGCTCGAGGCACATACTGCATTAGCTCCTGTCACAATAATTAGCATCATCACATGAACTGTCTCGTTGAAATAGGCATTAGAGGACATTTTGACAATCGAACTTAGTCCATTTGCATGAGGAAAAAGGCTCAAAGAGGTGTTCATGAAATTCCAAGTATTTTAACGATTGGCCTCCTTCAAGAATCAAGAATGGCGCTATTTCAGAGAGATTAATACTAGATTAGTTCGTTCATTTAAATAATAAGTATGCAGTCTCATTTGGTATAGCAATCGGACAACATAAGAGGACTGTTTGACGCGCCGCGGTTGATTAAGCGTGGAGGTAAGGAATAACTCACGAACCAGCACAGAGGAATGCACCGGCCAAGCTACGTAGAGATTTGAACCAAAACACCGCCTCTTATCTTCGTACAAAAAAGAATAAGTATAGCTCAATCGTCGCTCCCTCGAGGCGGATTTCACACCATTCCTTCGCCTTATCTCGATCGACAGAAGGCACACTCCCTTCGAATGGACAGCTGATCGCCCCCAAACCACCCAAATCCCAACCACTTACTTCCCCAACCATAAACCTCTCCCGTCTTCTCCTCCATATCCACACACACTCTCTCTCTCCCTTCTCTCGATCAGCTGGGAGCGTAGGAGGCCCTCCCCAAACAAGGAGTGGGGGAGGATCGAAAAAAAGGAGCAGATGCGTCTCCTCCAAGCACACGCAAGCTCAAGTCCCCCCCATCCATTCCTTAGTCCGCCGGCACGCTTCTTCTCTCCCCCACGACGCTTCCAATTTTCCCTCTCGGCCCTCCCACCCCCTTTCTCCTCGGCCGAAGGGTGCGGTTTGGGTGGTGGGGGCGGCGGGGGGGAGGAGGGGGAAAGGAGGAGGTCAAGACACCTGTAGGTAGGCAGGTAGGTGAAGCTGCTAAAAACCTCTTTTTTTCCTCCCTTTCCTTTCCCTCCACCTCCCGGCCACCAAAACCTCCGACCTCCTCCAACCCACTCCACGCCCACGAACGAACACCGCCTACCTCTCGAGGAAACGCAGTTTTTAAACGCCCCGGTCTCACACCAAACAACCCTCAGACGAGACGGGCCCTCACGCCCCCTTTCGCTCCACCCCCCTCTCAGACCTTTCGGTCCCAATTTCCTAGGGAGGCCTTAAAATTCCACCCGCACGCCTGCGATCCTTCCGCCGCCCCTTGCTGCTGCCTCCTCTTGCTCCCCCCATCCTTTCTCAACCCGCAGCTACCTCGCCCCATTCCCCCCCCCCTAGCTCCCCAAACAGACGAGAATCAAACGAGGGGCGGTTGGATATATGGTTTGCCAACAAAAGACGTTCGAACTACAAGTTCTCTATAGTGTGCCCACAGGGAAGACTATTTTCTCAGGACGCTATTATTTTATACTTTATTTTTTAAATACCTTTAAAAATTCTTTTGCACTTTTAAGCTTCTCTAGAAACTAATGTTAAACCATTATTAAGGCACTTCATAAGAAGTAAATGTTAAGTTCAACTAATGATTCCACGATGATGCTTAAAGTGGACTTTTTCATTTAACATTAACCCAAGAATATGCCAAGGAAAACATTTCGGATTGGATTATGTTTGATTTCAAAAAGAAAGGAAATTCCAAAAAAAGGCCCAACCCGTAGACTGAAAAAAATA
This sequence comes from Hetaerina americana, assembly GCF_022747635.1. Classification (NCBI taxonomy): domain Eukaryota; kingdom Metazoa; phylum Arthropoda; class Insecta; order Odonata; family Calopterygidae; genus Hetaerina; species Hetaerina americana. Next base: position 69,639,657 of record NW_027287538.1, on the reverse strand, counting down.
GCTTAGCGAGAATCTCTGATTATCAGGCGGGGAAATTAAGACGCTGCAATAAGTCCCAAAAGTAATATTATTAACTTAGACAATTTAAAAGATTGTAAACGATTCTTATCTTCAAATAATTTAAAAATAGGATGAATAACTCATCGCAGCACTTTTATATCAGTTATTCATTACTTTCGAATTCCACCACATCACGCCTGAAGCCACTCAATTTGTTAAAATAGGATGACTATTTTGTCAAGAATGGCAGAGTTCGTTTCAAAGAAGCTCGCAAGCTCTATTTCCTCCAAGCTAAATGAATTGCAATCAATTTTATTCATTGCTGCGACAATGTAATACATTACAAACACGAGCATACGTGGAGAGCCACCACTCCAGTTTTCTATTTCGAATATTAAATGCCGTTCCAGTCTTTGACAGAGGTCTTTGGAAAACTACTTCTCAAGATATTTGGGTTAAGATACAGACAGACAATACGAAATATACGTCAATATCTCACATTTAGCAACGTAATTAAAAGCGATTGGGAGGCGAATACTAAATCAAAATTTACTCTCGGTGTACTCGAGGCAGTAGCGGATCTTGGTAATTGAACACTATGCTCTCCCTTCGAAGAGAAAGTTTGAAAGGAATAGTGAATATTATATTAAAACTCAAATAATGGATGGAAGAACGGAATGAACGAGCTGAAGGCCCCATTTCCATTTAAAGGAGACGAGCAAGGGTTTCTAAAACAACATAAAGATATTTAACTCTGTGCATTGAAGTCCTATGCACGATGATTTTATATATCCAGTTAAAATGAGCACCAAGGAGGTTTTTAAACGCATTTATGATAAATGATGCAGCCACTACTCTTCAATGGATGGCTTAAATCTGGTGGTCGATTTTTTGAAAATTCTATTTCCAGAACTGAATTTCAAAAGAAAAAGAGATTGGTGTAGGGGTTGGATAACTGGAATAAAGCGTGCAACTTAGATAGGTTTCCCTTGTTAACCCATTTTCTTGTTTAACTCATAGTGTTTATGTTACTATGCGTGAAATGTAGATTGGCGTATGAAACGTATTGAAACAAATAAAATCCAGGAGGAAATCACTCTAGTTGATAAATCAGCCTTTTAAGTAAACAAAATCGAGCATTTATTCTCGTAAAAAATGCAAAGCTTTGGAAAATGCCATTAAAAAAAATATGTAAAGGGACAAAAACGTTGCAGGGAGAAAAGACTCCCTTTATATTTGTCGGCCTCTCGCTGAAATTAAATTAATTCGGATGGATCGATGAAAGAGTCATTGGAGTGGGGTGAAAAAGGGGAAAAAATACGGCGGAAAGCGAGAATATTCGTTCCAATTAATTGGAATTACGTATTTATTTACCGATGCCTTGAATTGGTAGGTGAAAAAATACATTAAGAGAGCACGTGACGTGTTATACAAGCTCGGTCACCCATTCTGCTGTTTTTTTTCGGCGGAACTTATTAAGGACGAATTGGGGAATGCAAAAAAAGGTCGACTGAATCGAACTGCATCAATAGTCGAGTTTTTACCGGGTGATCATATATTTTCCCTCCATTGACAAAACACAAACAAAGCAAAACTTTCGTCGTGAGGGGGGGGGGGGGAGGGAAACATTGGGGAGAACTTTCTCCTCAGCGTTTATTTCGGGTAAACTTCCGTGACGAGGCACAGCGCACAGCGTGGATCCGCTGAAACAATTTTCCAAATGCATTCGCTTTCCATCTGCTGCAGACGGACGCGGGTCTTTCGCGTCCGGGTAATTATGGAAATATCATAATCCTCTACGATATTTTCCTTACAAAAATGGCATTTTCATTTTTCTTCCGCATTACAATAAAAGGAATCCATGGGAGCGGCGAAAGCATTAAACAAATAAAAAATACACAACAATGCAGTTCGAATGATAACAGGAGGGTGGATCGAATTCCGATAATTAGTTTGAAAAACCCAATGTATTCTTAGGGAATGAGGATCGCTTCCTTCGTTTTTCCCGTTCATTTAACAGGATGCCGGAGGCTGGGGAGAATTACTTAGCCCGTGGCAAAAAAAGCATTCTATTCAAAAATATAAAACTTTTCTTTGGAAAAGTTCTTCCCTGAGAAATTGCTCCTGTTTTTCATTTCGCCGCGTCCACTCTGAACCAAGATCTATTAAGATTAAGGGAACGGCGGAGTGCCGAATAGCAAAATAATTCACTTCACTCTAATTAATCAAACACGCAGACGGAAATTGAGACGAATATTTGAATCTCATGTAACTTTTTCCGAAGATTTTTATTACCTATCGACTTTTCGAACTTCAACAGCACTACACGACACAAAGTAAATAATAAGACCGTTTCCTGATAATGGAACAATACACATTAAAACTTAGAGTATACTTCTCTTAACAAAGCAACCCTTCAACTTTGCTGGCGACTCGTGAAAACCCTTAACTTTTCCCCGTTTCCAAACCCTTCATCCTGCCCTCTAAATTACCCTGGGGTCTTCCCAACACCTCTCCAGAGTTTAACAACATTACTTTTAACTATCGAACTCCATGAAAGGCGGACAAAACATTCGGCGTAACACTGGCCATCTTTTTTTTAGCAAATTTCTGATACTTTCTCATTGTGAACATTGTCGCGAAAACATCCCCGGGATATCTCTGACTCAGACAAAGAATCCGCCGAAGTTTGCTTCGCAAAATGAAGGAAGAAGCAATACGTTCTTTTTCTGGTGGTGTTAAGAAACATCCTCCTGTTATGTCTAATGCAACAGTGTAGAAAGACGAGGGGACGTTTTCAATTGGAACAATACGAGAAAATTGATGAGATGTATTCTCCTTCATGAAGAATAGCTAATAAAAGCTATGTCTGATGCAGATAATGGAGCTAACCATATAAAAGTAGAGTTAGTAAAAAATATATTATTACTTTCGGAATTTCTTTGCAGTGCATAAGAGTAAGGAATATCTGGAGGAAAATAAAAGTAAACGTGAGAAGAGTAAACGAGGTGACAGAAACACAACAAAAAAGTCTGTATGAAGGAGCAAAATCTTTTATTTGCATGTATTATTTGTGTATGTGTATTCTTCAAGTACTGTCTCATTCCCATCTCACTCAATACCATTTTTCCTATTTTTTTGCGAGGTCGTTATTAAATTTATGGTTACGCTTTGGACAAAAAATGAAGATCAAATGGACGTGTAACTCAATAACTTCTGCGAAGTTTAAGAAGAAATAATCAAAAACCACTGAAACGAGGAATGAAACTATATTGGTCATGCAGACACGCTCGACTCTCAAAGATAATACTGGAATGTGAAGTGTAGGAATAAGAAACTCCAAAGAGTACATAAGACTTGGTTAAATTTGCTTGGAAAAGTTAATATGAAACTATGGAGCGAAGAAATATCACGGTGGAGAAACGATTGGGAGAGTCACTCCAAACGAGGCCTAGCATCGACGACTGCTGATGAGCTTCATACCCTGCCTCTCATTGTCCTCTGCAAACAAAAATTAGGACGACTCCCTCCCTCGCCTGTGGCTTGGCAATGTGACGGTTAGGCATGGAATTCGGGGGGGGAGGGGGATGGGGAGAAGTGGAGGAGATTAAGTATCTCCAGTGGGGATTCAAGAAGATAAGAAGAGAGTGGACCAAAAAAGATTCGAAGTATTCCTAAGTGAATCCTCTTCTCCCCTCCTCAGTCGCCTTCGAATTCTTTTTTTTTAGGCCTTCCTTGTCAGAGCTGAGAGAAAAAAGTAAGGGCGAGTGGGAGGGGGGGAAGGGGGAAGGAGAGAGACGAAGGGACGATAATGGGAAGAAGTATTCGAGACCCAAGTGCCCTCTGGGCCCTGAGAACGAGAGAAAGGAGAGAAGCTGCAGAAGAAGAGGAGGAGGAGGGGAGAGGGGGGACGAGAGTGCGGACTCGAACGCCCATCCCCGTCTCCATGACGACGACGGATGAGAAGACAAAAATGATAAAGAAACTCTCCTTTTCATGCAAAGCAGGAGGAATGGAGGGTGGGTGTTTTGGATGTTCTAGAACGGGAATAATAAGAGACTGTTGAAAGGGATGCGGGAAGAGGTTCAAAAAACGTGCGCGGACGGAGCTGAAGGCGAATTTCAAGGGGCCGGGACCTTTGAAAGAGTCCGAGGGGAACTGGAATCATAAGTAATCGTAAGGACCGCCAAAACTATCGCACGTGTTTGAAATGACTCTAAGGTAATAATCGTACTGATTTCCCCTTTAGTCGACGAACCTACAAAACGCCGAGGCTTATGAGTCAACGGTGCCATTCAAAATTGTGCGACAATTAGATAACAATAGTTTTTGAAATTTCACATTTTGAAGAGCATAACAGCTGGTAAATTCTTCTTTGTTGTGGAAAAATACTTAAAAAGAACCAAAAAAAGGACAAAATGGTGGAAGAAGTTCTGTAAATTTTGGAAAAACTACACCAAATACTTCCCTACTCTGTAAATTATATTTTTTCGATAAAAGTATGAATTCGTGATCCCTGTTTTGATTATTTAAACATAAAGGTATAAAAGGTCGATGGCAAATGATTACAATTTGATTTTTATTACCTCAGACTAAAAAATACCGAGTAACGCAGAAAAATTCAAAGCACAAGCAAAAAAATTCAAACCTTAAGAATATTTTTACGATTTCGAATGGAAACGTTCGACCCATTCAGCTTTCATGATCAAATGTTTTCACAAATTTCGTGTAAGAAATCGAAAAAAGATAATCCGATTCCTTGCCGTGAGTGTTGCGGGCGGAGAGTCAGGAACCCGTGGGGAGAGGGATGCGGAGTCTAAGGGATTCCGAATGCCAGCTTTCACACCTTAACGACACTCCGCCGCTCTGAAGGTATGCAGATCGAGGAGATGGAGACGATACACAAAGGGCCTTTTGCCTTCGGTTGAGTGCCACCACTTACGTCCTCGCTTCCGAAACTTACACTACGACTCGACGTCCCCCTCCTTGACGCTCTATCGCCCGCGCACGAAACGTTAAGGAAGACTCGGCGTGGTCGGCGAGGACTCTGTCACCACACCCCCCCCACCATACCTCCCCCCCGACCACCTCTTTCCACCTCCACCCGCAAATAAATGAAAAACCTCTCACTCTTGAAAGATGTGAAGGAAACTCTTTCCTTTAAAAAAAAAACAAAATAAATGGCCGGACCAGAAGAGACAAAAGAGAACGGGCGAGCAAACGAATGCATTCTTTTCAACTCCCCAAGCCATCATCCACCGCGTCGTACATACGTACATCTGGACCCCCGCGACCGGCGCGGAACAAAAATGAGAAAAGAGCATCGCGATGCGAGAGAAGATCTCTGTGACGTGCTCGCAGTACAAAAAAAATGGAAAGGGGTCCAGGAGTGCAATCCACGGAAAAGATGATACACACAAACACACACACACCGACGACAGCCCACGCAACCAACACACATCCGCGGACCACTCTTGGAGAGACCGAGCGGGGAGCATAACCGACACCGCCCGCCCTCGCGCATTAAAAACGTGCATCAAACACCTCGAATGGGTGAAATAAAAATCCATTACTCTCCACCCTTCGCCCGCTCCCACCCCAAGTCGATGGCTCAGGACAGCCCTTCCTAGCGCCATGACAACTTCACCAAGGCGGCAACCGAGCAATTGCATCGGGACACCGTCGCACCCTGCTCCGCGGATCAAGGGTCTCTCTCTCTCTCTCTCTTCCTTTTATTCCCCCCACTCGAAACACCGAACCCTGGCTCGCTCACGCACTCGGACCACCCCCCACTACCCTCTCAACCCCCTTATCCCCTTCCTCCTTGATGACACCCTTCAGAAACCTCGGATAGAGACCGAGTGATAAATTCACGACCGCTCTCTATGCAAAGTTACTGTTGCTGCCGATGTCACCTCCTCGAGAATTAAAAAAAAAATCGTAAAAGACATCAGAGCCGCCGCCACCGTCGATGCATCCGGGGAAATGCGCCCCGCGGGAAAGTATAAAAAAAAGCATGCAAGTAGTATGGGATCGGGTTCGTCGTCACAATCGACCGGCACACGTTACCGCTTATAAAGGCGACCTCTTCTCGCGTGTGGCCCATCATCATCCATCCCCCGGCTCGGGAGCTTGCCTGCCGAACATACCGCCAAACCCCCGCACAGCCACCCACCCCCTCCAGCCTCTTGTGAAACAGAGGCGGTTTGACACAGAGACGGGAGAGGACGAACTCACCCTCTCCCTCGGCCGCTTTGGGAGGTTTTAGCGCCACGGCCCCCGACCACACTCCTCCGCCGCCGCTGCCCCATTTCCCTCCCGCCCCCTCGAAAACCCTCATCTCAGGAGGGCCCACTTCAACAACTTCACGGCTCCGAAAAAACAGCAAAAGGCGGCCGGGCCGCCCCAACTCCCTCCCCCCTCCCCCGCGCCCCTTCTCCCAACACCTCCTTCTCCGGCGTCGTTTCGCGAGAGGCATTTTATTGCACGTTTAGGTGCACGGAAGCACGCACGCTGAAAACTGTGTCGAGTAAAATGAAAAACTGCTCTGATGCGCTAACGATCGCGTGGAAAATACGTCCGGCTCTTAATATGTGCGAATACTTGCAATTTACATTAATTCTTCATCATTCTTAGTGCAAGAGTACCTATTATATACAACAGTTTTCCTCCAGCAATAATTTGCCAAAATCGTTACTTTTAGCGTGTACCAGATTACGTCTTACTATCACCTTTCCTTGAGATTAAAAAAGTGCGAAATATATAACTATCGAAAATGGTTTAGTTAAGCAAAATCTACGCCAAGAGTATCTACTTTTCTCTGAAGAGCATCTAGGTAACATGCGCTCAATTTCCATTGGGTGTTTCAGGAGAATTTGTTAGAATATCTGGTTGTTATTAATGACCGAAATATATTGACTAATGTTTATTACTTCTTCTTTGTTATTGAAGTCAGCATCGCGAGAATTTGAATGCCTAAAGCGGTCGAAAGTTTATTATCCAATGCGAGGAGGAGAGAATATTTCAATGAGCTGATAATCGGGAAGGGGTTGGAAGTAAATAACAGAGAGGAAGCTCGTGCAACGTTTTCCAAATGTTGGCAATAAAATAGGAAATGCCAAATGATAAGCATACTCGCCAAAATGTTCAGCAGACAAATCGCCCCAGAACGTTTGGTGTGGAGAATTTCCACATAGGAATATTATCGATGGCTGACACAATATTGGGCGAATTGAAACTCCACTAGCATCCATTAAGGAATAAATTAGTTTGCGAATGAGTTTTCTGTTGGAACCAAAGTTTTGGGAAAGGTTTACACCGACACCATATATACAAACTGATTCAAATGGGTTCGTATTATAGCAAACATGGGCGGCAGTTATGCACCAGAAAAGTAAACACCCAACCAAGTCAAAAAACATAAGCAACTTCCGTTAAGTTGCATTTGTGCGTAAAAAAAATTCGGGAGGGTAATGGTCCATCCCAATATCTGGAGGACATTCACTTGATGAGTTTATTTTTCCTAATCGAAATCCTTAAAATTCAGCACAATGCTTCGATAAAAACTCACGTCCCCAGTTCTTATCCGTCGCACTCCGAAAAATATAAGACGTGCTCTCATTTCCAAACGTTAGGACGAAGGTTTTTAGAGGGCTTTTGGGGATGGAAATATTGTCTCCGTTTTCTGGTTTCTTCATTTTTTTTAATCCCTCGACCAATCGATTTTATTCGCGAACACCCTTTCTCACCCCAGCGTCGATACCCTCTCTAGAATAAAATCCAATATGGAAAAAAATAATACAGGACTCTCTCACGCACACACTTCCCGTTTTGCCAGATTCACCTCCTCACAACAACGACACACCCTCGATATCAAAAACCACCCCTTTACCCATTCACACCCTTTTCCGCGAAAATTCGCACCCCCCTCGAAGAGCGACCATCGCAGCAGCGACTCGGCCGCAATCCAACCTCCTCCTCCATCGCATTACTTCACACCCTCCACGAATGGAGAAGGAAAATAACAATGAAGTGATCTCGCACTCTCCAGTAAAAAAGAAACAGTGAGAGGAGGGGAGGAAGCGAAAGAAGCAGACTAGGAAGGGAGTGTGTGTGACTCTTCTCGCCCCCCACCGCACACTCACGCCCCCGTATTTTTCCCATCCCTTCTCTCTCTCGCACACACCACCCTCCTTCCTTTATGTCCATCTCCGTTCCGTCTTCCTCCCTAACCCTTTCGGCACCCCTCCCCTCACACACACCCACCACCCTCCTCCATCGCTACACTATGCCCTCTCTGTCACAATACGCACACGTCGACCAACCCGTCCCTCCCTCTCCACCCCGTCCTCTCACTTCAAGCGTTCAGGGTGTGATTTTCAGTATCATTTTTCCTTTTTTTTTAAACCGACGCCTCGTCTTTACCTCTTTTGCAATTTTTTTCCCCGTCGTCGTCCCAGCGATGGGGATGGAAACAGCCGCTTTTGATCCAAGTCTCTTTCGCGGCGGCGACACTTTGCGTTCCTCGTCCTCCACCCGATGCCACCCCCGGCCGCCCTTCCTCCCTCGCCTCTCTGCTAGTTGCCGCCGAACGTATCATAGGATCGAGTCGCGCTTCGCTATCCCCTCGGTACGGAATTGATAGGTGAGGTAGGGAGGATGATAGGCGACGAGAGGGTTTCCATTCGGTCTGCGCCCTCGAAGAGCGACGGGAAGTAGGTGCGCCGGGCTTCAGCGATCGCCCAGCATGTTTCGAACTCGAAGAAGAAATAATAACCCTCTTACCTATCTCCCCCAAGTGCTCCCGAATGGACTGACTACTTTTTCCTGTCTATCTCTGCCTCCCGCTTTCACATTGCAAGCGCTCCATCACCAGGGACGACAGCTAATATTGGTAGCGTTCAATATTTCTCGGGTAACTGAAGGAAAAAACGGCAAAGCCAGAGCAAAAGTAAAACCTTCTGTCCACAGGTGTACAAATAATACTCTCCCTTTCAGCACCAGATACTTCCGTCACACAAATTAATCTCGTATTATTATCAGTTTCTTAGCTATCTGGGGTCTCCAACAGTAAGAAATGACCAATAAATGTTAAGGCAGAATGTCTCCGACAGCGTAACTTAAAAAGGCAACACACAACTTGAAAAAGAGTTAAACGCCTTTATCTTATGTTTAATTATTTATTAAATTCTACGTCATTATTTTAACTGTGCTGAGCATTAAATTTGCAATTATTATTTATAAAAGAAATTGTTTGATCGTTTGCCGTAAACAGATGTCACTATTACAGAGTATTCCATTGCCACGCTGTGTAAGGTATAAGTGGATAACATTTTAAGATTAAAATTATAAAACGAAGCTACAATCTCAAGTCCTCTTCAAAGAGATGATCAACGAATGGAAGTTACGACCCAGCATAAAAGACAGCTCATCCCTTATTCTAGTCTCGCCTTTTAAAAGACACCTTTCCCTCCAATTTTTTTCCGTATTTTTTTTAAGGGTTACACCTTCCACAATTCACACCTTTCCTCAAATCTATTCCTCAATCCACCGACAAACAATCAGGGCCGATCGAAGCGACGCGCAAGGAAGCGCTCCCCGACCTATAATCTCAATCAATCGGAAAGCGCTCTTTATTACCGACAGATGGTGGGCGGGATCGAATCTCTCCTCTTTCCACAAGATATCTCGGCCCCGAAGGGTAGGGGCGTTCTTGCGAGAGAGGTGAGAGATATGACTCCAGATATCGAAAGTGTGGAATAAAAATGAAAATATTCTCTCCCCCGAGGGGGAACGGTAACCATTTCCCAGAGACGGAGGGAAACGCGGGGAGAACGGGAGATATATCTCCGAAGGTGGGGGGGAGAAAGAGAAGAAGGGGGGGGGGAGAGAAGGAAGCAGACAGCTGCCGTCGGATCGCCAAAAGGTGCGCGGCTTACGCTGTACGACGACTAACAGTTCTTCCCCACCTAGTCGGGAGGTAGGTGCACACGCGCCAAACTTCCCCGCTCTACCCCCACCCCGCGCCGCCCAAACCCGACCAGACACTCCAATAAACTCTGTCTTCAACCCTACCACCTCAAACCATTCCCTCTGCCCTCCGCTCACTCTCTCCCTCCCCCCCACCGACTCCACAACCCTCCTCCTTCACCGACGCCACCTCCCCCCTCCAACACTCATTATACCTCTTCGGCGTCCCTCCACGGGTGTACTCCCCCCTCTGCCCGCCGGAGCACCTGGCGGTGGCACCACTAGCCGCAAAGCCCCTCCGAACTCATCCCATCTCTCCTTGCTCGTAGCACGGGAGACCCATCCCCCCAAAGCTACCCAGTCGCTCGCTCCCTCTCCCGCCTTTCCACCACCTCCTCAAGCCCGTGTCGCTCCCCATAGCATCTGCCCTCTCTCCTTCCCCGAAGTCCCCGTTAAAACCCACTGAATGAAAAATCCAAAAGAAGGGAGGGTGGGGGCGTGTGTGCAAGGGGCCCAGGAGAGGAGGGCCATCGCCGTAACTCGCCCTACACCCCCCCTCTCTGCAAACCCCCAGGCTGAGTCTCAAGCAGTCCCCGAAGGTGGTGGGCTTAATCCGCGGAAGAGGATCGCAATCCGCGGAACCTCGACTCCCCCACCGTCTTACTCCTACTACTACATTCGATACTTGAGGTAGGTTCCGCCGACATAAATAAATATGTCACCCCGTCCCGCTGCCCACCGCAGTGGTTTTATCAAGGGCGTTACACAGGTCAAATAGCATTATAAATAAATGAGGCGTGATCCAAAAATCCTTCTGCAGAAACGATATATGTCCACGAAAAGAACTTACATTGTTTAAAATCTAATTGAAAAAGTTAAATATTTCAATCAATAATCATTAAAACTATTGGAACCGGAAAACTCGTTTTAAAAATGTGAATTGATGCAAAAATAATTTTACTTATCTCATGGAATGATTTCTACTACGTGACGTGTTAGTTTGACCGAAGGAGACTTTCAGTGAAATAAATATCTATTTCATATATTTAATTAATTAATTACAAGAATTTAAAAGTATGTCAAACCAAAATTGTTGGAAAGGGCGAACTCCTTGTACCTTATTCCCTGGGAACAAATAATTTCCAAAACCTTAGCAATGATTAGAGCTTATCAATTTGTTAATTATGTGATTGTTTTCTTTGATATCGAAATAAAACTGGAAATTTGAACTATGGGTCAAACAATCCTTGATATGACAGAAATCAAAACTGTCGGCTAAACATTAGGAAATACTTCAAAGAAATATGTGTCAAACTGAAACACTTAAATTGTTAACAGAATTTCTGCCCAGGGCGAACCCAAAACCCCATTATAAAATATCTGGGAGTTTATACACCGAAGGAAGGGATAAACCGATAGCTTAGAACATTTTTTTTCCTTTTAAGGGCAGCAGGCAATCTTTGCGTAACCTAAATATGTGAGACACAACACGTATAGAAATGGGTCGCCTTTTGGGGTTTACCCTCTTCGACCTAGATTTTCGCGGTCGAGATGGTGAGGGTCCTTCTCCGATTACTTGCACGTCGGAGAGATGAAAAGGAACAACTTAGTCTCATAAAATCTGACTTACAGGGTAGCCTCTCACCGTATTGCAAGATGCCGCAACAAACCCGTCATTTAGGAAAGTACGCACTATCCCTCCACTACGGCCATACACTTTTGAAATAAATTGTTTGACTTTCCTAATTCTCATCCACTGTTCAGAAATAAAACTTCTCGAGGCTCTCTATGCAATGATAATATTATAACCATAATTATACTAGGAATTCACTCACAAAAGTAGGATTTATCCACGATCGGTTATTGGTTATAACATGCAATGTCACCTCCTCGACTTCTGCCTGAGTAATAATATCTGATTAAAAGTGAAATAAATAGTAGTACCATTACGAGAGTATATCTTACCCAGCGGGCTTACGAGACTTAAAAGTGTAAAATTACATCTCATTTTCGTATCTCACCGACGTGATTCAGTAAGTAACTTCAGTTGAAATAATAGCAAGGCTCCACCAACTTTTATCCTCCTTTCCACATAAGCTCATGCACTGGTGATTATTCTTATTTATGATATTTGCCTATCACCTTAATTCACACTATGGCAATTGGTCCATTATTTGGCCGTATTATGAAGAATTGTTTGCTCAAAGATTAGTACTTCCGGTAGCTCAGTTCCAAAGAATTATATCTAAACACATTAAGTTTAGTAACCTTGCTAATGATTACCATAAATAGTATGCCTGTAAAAACGAGAAACGAGTGGTAATGACCAACTCCAATCACATTTTTCACTCCATTTCGAATGAGCTAGATGAATTCATGCGAGGAGCTTAAGTAAAGTATGTGACCCCCCCCCACGTCCCTCTCAGGTCCCCCTCCCTTGCCCAATTTCTCTCAAAAACGTTTTTCAGCATTGACTCCCAAGCTTTTTTTTTCCTAATTTCACGAGCTCCCTTTTGTCCCGGGTAACATCTCCAGCTCGCCAATAACGTCTCCATGCCTAATGAACGCAACCCAACTTGTGAATCACAAGTGGAATTGAGACGAGGAGTAGGGCCAACGGGGGGGGGGGGGGGAGGGAGGAAGGTGCCCCTAATCTCCGCGAAGAACACTCACACGAAAATGGGATTCTTTTGACGCTCTCGGCATCGCTGTTATTCGCGCCGGCTCGGGAGGTCGGTCGGTGATGACGATGATGTAAGTGGAAAGGTTATGCTCTTCAGGAAGGGAGTTTGTGGTGGGGCCGAGGAGGTAGTAAGGAATTAATGTAAGGGGGGGAGGCCAGCAGGAGGTCTTATTTCGCGGGCGGAGTTAAGGGTGGCGCTGGTGTTTTTAATGCACGATTTTTAATTGAAACATGGCTTATTTGCAAAGCCAATTCCTTTTCCACTTCCCTAACCTTCGCCCCACTCCGCCCGAGGATTCCAGCCTCCTCCTTCAAACAGCGCCTCGCTCGGAAATGGAGATAGGAAAAGCGTCGGCGACTTAATGAGTCTGGCCTTAATGGTAACATCTCGTCACCTTAACAGAAGAATAGGAAAATAAAAAAAAACACATGGCTCTACACACACGTGTGTGCACGGTGCTTGGCAGTCTCCCCCAGGTTAAGGCATGAACTAATCGGTTGGAGATGGGGTGAAGCGGTAAGAATCCGAGGTCAGGTGACCCGTTCTCCTTCTTTGACATGAATATGCATCCACCACTCCGCGGATTGAGAGAAGCGTGGCAGAAGGGACTTTGTGGGTAAGGACCTGAGTCATGTACCTCGTTATTACGTTCAAATTCGAACTGGAGTTAAGTGGGAGTGAGAGAAAGGGATTAATATTCATTTGGCGCCATTTCAATTATTTTTCAACGTGAATTTTTCTGCAAGAAGTTACAAAATATTTTCGAGGACAAGGGGTGAGAAAAACGCCTCAAAAGAATGTATATGACTCCGAGATCAATCGTTTGTGATCGCATCAGTATTAAAAAATGTTACAATTCAGGTTTTTGAAAGACAACGCATGAATTTGCCATTGAGTAATACTGAAATCAATCTAATCATATCCACGCGTAGCAGTAAAGTCAGCACAAATGCATTTCGTAATCTTGCTCAAAATGTTGAAATTTTGACAAATAAAAACATTTCCAAAGTTTGCTGACAAAGTCTTTTTCCTTACAATGAAATTATTCAACGCTCATTTATGAACGCTCTATGCATGAGAAATAATTTCTGGTTTATGATAACGTAAGTGCTTCAAATAATAATTAATGTTGTAATGAAAAAAATTCTATATTTAAAAATTCTATAGAAAAATTCTATAATTAGCCCAGTAAAGAGCACTTCGTAGTAAGATTCATAAAGAAAGATATCATCCTTTAAATTCTTCAAAATGTTTGCATTAAAATTTTTATATTCACTTAATGCTGTGTTTTCGTAAAGGTAATTAATTGTTGGGTCAACAAGTTCTGGTTAACTTACGATATTGCTAAAGTTTTATGAATACAATTCTAAAACGTTAGTCAATAAAACAAAGCTCTCAATAAGAGCATCATGTCAGCCGTTCCCAATGTATGATGGCCATTAATCTATCGCTTCCGCCAAATTATTCCCCAAACTTTCAAAATGAATTGTATTCAATCGAGGTGATGCGGAGGAAAAGAGGGGAGAGGGAAAACGTGAGAGGGAGGAGGAGGATCAGGGGGGGGATTCACGAGGCGAGGGGTGGTGGAGACAGGCAAGGAAGAGAGGGGACGGGGCGACACAAAAACCCTTACGACGGTCTAACTCTCGAGCTTCGCGAGTCCACCGCTAGCCCCTAGGGTTGGCGCTGTCGGTCGGGGAGGACACAGCAAAGGGGAAAAGACGAGTTTTGGTCGGGGACGAGAGAGTAAAGGCGAAGGGGCGGCGTGGGGGGAGACGAAGGAACGGAGACAGGGCTTCCTGGAGATTCCAATGCTTGCCCCTGGCTCGCGAAATAATAATAGACAGGAAGAAAGAATCGGTGGAGAGAGAGAGAGAGCGCTCGGAGGCCGACACATATCTCGCCCCTTGCAAAAAAGTCTCCCTCATCCTCCCTCCCCACCCACACTCGTACCCTTTAAAAAAATTAAAACAAAAAAGGGACGGCGATCCTTCATAAACCCCCTCCGAACCCATTTTCCCTCCTCCTTGTCCTCCCGCCCCCCCGCCCGCCCACACGGCTTCATAACGCGTCGTATTCTTTCGCCACACGGCTTCATCTGCATTGGTCTCTCGCACCCCAAACCCATCTCCTCCCGCCCAACACTCCCCCCGCCACCCGACCCAACACCATTTTCATCTTGCTGCTGCTGCCTCCGCTGCTTATATACGTGCGTATCCCTCCACTCTCCTGCTCCTCCGTACCCTACTCCTTTGTTTATAAAGGCTCCTTCTGTTTTCTCTCCCTGTCGCTCCTTTCTCCGTCCCTACTGGCTTTCTCTCCCCATCTCTCCCCCGCCCTCCTGATCCCCCTCCCCCTCCAGAGTTCGCTCTTTTATTTACACCGACTCCTTTCCTGTGCCTCTTTATATGTGCGGCGCCCTCTTTCTCTCCCCACCAACCCCTTTCTCTCACCCCCCCCTGTTCTCCCCATCTCTCCTCCCTTCCCCCGCTCCCCTCTTCATATATCTCGTTTCCTCACTCGGGATATTTTTTCATTCCTTTTGAGAGAGTGGGCTTGGAGGTGGGTGGTGGTAGGGAGGAAAAAAATGTCGGAAAAACAAACGAAAACAGTCTATTCGTCTCTAGCGAGGCTTGGTTGCATTCCTTTTGTTTTTCCTCATTTGCGTCCGGCGCCATCTCCAACTTTGGGTCTATTACGGGCGGATCGCCTCATAGGATAAAGCAGTCTTTGAGCCAGCCGGTTCATTCTTTTATGCATTCAGACTTGATGGGTTTAATGCTGAAATGCTTGTAGATATTATGTATCCACTTTCGTTTACGAATTTACGGGAGGTAAACTATTTGATCGTATTTTTTATATCCAAACGGGAACAGCGGAGGGTATTCATAGGCACCGCTGAAGGAAGAGATAGCTGAAGAACGCAATGTATCATGGTGTCACTGCGTCATAGATAATTGCTTTGGCTTTTTTAGTCATATGAGCCAAAAAATGGAACTCTACCAAAACAGATTTAAAAGAAAAATCTTTTTAAACAGCTGAAAAATATGACCAATACAAATTATTCATCGATTTAAACGCTGGGACTTAAACCCATTAAGTTAGTTTCTGAATCAATTCCGGAGTAAATATGCCTTAAACCTTATTGTAGCAATTAATATAAAGCGAAATGGTTTGGTTATACGTCACAAGCAATATAGTTCTTCTATTTCCCGCCGTCGAAATTTGCCTTTAGAGAATTGATGAATCATGGATATAAATAGCATTCAGGTGTATTTATCGGCTAGTTTCATTTTGGGATAAGAATAATGTGGGTTAGCTGACAGAGATGGGGACAATTTCTGCCTAGGAGGAGGGGAGGAGAATGCGCTGGGGCTTCAACCCCGGGGCTGGCTTAGGGCTGCCCGCCCCGACGAGACCCATCTGCCGGCGTTTCTTGAAATTACTATGTGCCGTGTAAGCTTGCGGGAGCGGCCGGAGTGACGGAAAGAACGTAACACCCATTCTTGGGTACATTTGGGGCACATTTATCTACACTAGGCTGTTTGTCGTTTTTGCAATCTTTTCGGAAAATTTCATATAATTACACTTAGGACGTGTATAAGTTAATACCTTCCGCTATGAAAATAAGATATTTTATCAATAAAATAAACATTAAGTAAGTGGGTTTTTCTTTCAAATATCCAATGGAGCAACACGAGTGGAAAGAATAGAACTCTGCAATTGTTAGCAAGCACACCGACAGGAAAGTACTCCTGGATTACCTCAAATTAACTCACTCGTGTGAGTTAATTTGATTTGCAAATTTTAATTGAGTGGCCCATGCATAAAGAATAGGTATACTCTGACCAAAGAAAAATTGTGCTTTTAAGATTTCCTATTGGTGTGAGCTCATATTTTTATAAGGGCTTTCAATATGTTTTCAGCGATAGTAGAAGTTCAAATGCGTAACCATAAAATTGAAGAGCGTAGAGTTTTGTCAATTTGTATGTAGCCAGCGAGAATTCAAATCAATAGGCATTCTATAGATACAGCCCATACAACAAGGAAATGTTATATATATATATATATATATATATATATATATATATATATATAGTAATCGCTCTAGTTAGACTGATATCAGTTGTAGTGTAGCACATGCAATTAAAAAATCCGCGTAAATAAAATATACTATTCTATAATTTGCGACTGGAGAATCTTGAAACAATACGAGTACACTTTTATATTTAACTGCGGACGTTAAAATTTCCGTTCATAGAATACAAAAGCTGTTTTTTTTATGTTCGGAAGCGAGGCAATAAAATATTCATTTCAATCATATTTAACCTGATTTCTCGTGGGATCGTGAAAATGTTTCTGCTTCCTATACATTCCCGTTATTTGGGATAGAATGTGGAATACCCTGGCTAATAAGTAATCTCCAGGTTGTAGTAAAAACTCACATTTATCCGCAGTTAGCGTAATTTCTCCAGGGGATACGGGGAAAAAAATGTCCTCTTCCCTCAGCAAACCTATTGAATTCAGACAAAAAAAAAGAGGAAATTCATTTCTTGCATGAGAAGAATGGCGCGAATTCCCGGGCGTAGAGAAAGCTTTCCGTGATGATAAAATAAAACTCTCCGATTGATAATGGAGGAGAGGAAAAAATGACCGCAGGGACGGAGTAAGGAGAAAAAAAATGAGCCCAACAAAAGAACGACGGATATGCGAAGACCCGGTCTTCAGGATATCTCGCCGTGGGCATATAGGATACGATTTCAATCAACGGGAAGGAGGATCTAATAGGCAAGAACAAAGGAAGGGTTGGCTTGGTCCAAGAACTCCTCTATCTCCCCCGGAGAAAATAGCTAAGGCTAAACTTTTACATCCGTATCATTCGGTGAAAGAAAACGAAAACGCTCATACTGAAGGGAATGGATCTCCGATACTCTACTCCTGGAGGCTGGAAGCATTTATCGCTTTATTGATTGGTTGCGCTTTTTTATAGATTCCAAGGCATCACGCCCGCTTGACTGTGGGGGGATGATGATGAGTTGAGAATTTGAAGACTTTTCGGCAGATGAGAAGAGTGGGGGTGGGAGAGGGGTGTGGGAATCGAAAGGGTGGTCGGCGAAGGGGCGTTTACGGCTCTGAAATCGACTTCCGGGGCCTTGAGATTCTTTCCTGAGCGCCGATCAATCTTTCTCAGCCTTAATGACGGCTCTCCGTAATTATCACGGGGATTACTGTGGACTTGAAACTCCAGAGCGGTTATGACAGTGGGTTTGGGTCTCTTTCAAGAAAGCTATCAATACTTCCAGTCTGATCCTTGAAAGAGCGCCACAATTAGTTTGGAATGTGGATTCGTGTATGCTCCTATTGAGATAGATGACAGTTATAACTAACTACTCTTGACAATGAATGGAAAATAAGCCTAAAAATATGCTCATAATTTGTCTTAATTTTGCACATACGCCTATTCCGAAATTTTATTCTCAGAATTTTCTACTCCAGACCTTAGGATAAAGTAATAAATATATTTACCTGTATTCATGGGGATGTTTTTATGCAACATTTTCTTCCCCTATGATTGAAATATTCTATTTTCAAGGAATGCTATCTATCTATCGATGGGCTGCATTTACCAACGCCTTTATGGAGACTGTATAGAGACACAGATTTCATTCTATTTCGGGGTGATAGTCGGCCAGAGTAAATTATTAATGATTGGTTTATTTTATAAATTTGTCAAAAAAAACCCAATTTGTCTGCCATATCTCCAAGTGCCAAACGCGCGAAATGACTTTTAGCGCGGAATCACGGATCCTTAGTTGCAATGCATCTACATTTCACCTTACGATCCGCTACGAGGTCGTATGGCAGGGAATGCTAAGCCAGCTGTTTTTAGAGTGACAGGTAAATTTGTGGTATTTGGGAAGCTAAAATTGTCAAAAGTTGTCTCTTACTGCTGTAGTCTTGCATTTCGCGAAGGAAAAATTATCACTCGCATCAACCTAGTTGGGAGTCATTTTGTCTTGACATCTCTCTCTGACCACACCGTAAAACTCAATGGCAAAATTGTAACTCCAGTTCCAGCGTTAGACTCGAATGAATCATGTTTCTTTAAAAGTGTACGCTATACGTGTATAGGTCATTTCCTACATTGATTGTCTCCCGTCCAAGGTTATCACAATAATACTTCAAAGCTTTCTGTTGACCAAAAAGAGAAAGATGCGACTTCATTCGCCTCTTATCCATTCAAAAAAGACTACTTTTCCATGGATTTTTATTATAAGGTAAAACCCCTTTACGCGACTTACGGCATCATCAGGTACAAATTTCTACCTTATGATGCCGCAAGTCGGTTGAACGCGTTGTACCTTATAATACAAATTTGTGGAAAAGTACAATCTTTTTAGTGTGGATAATAAATACTTCCACGAAATGAAACCTGAAACAGAAGAATATATTCATTTACCTCGGTATTTTTGAAGCAATCTTAGAATAAGAATGTTGCTAACCAAGTATTTGTCAAGCGGTAGAAAGAAAGAAAAACGACTGCCTACGTCGGACCTCCACTGCCATCTAAGAGTGGGACTAGACCTTCGACCCCTCCCCATGCGCCAGCTCCAATGGCACCGTCCCACACTGTCGCTGGACCGTGAACGAATAATGCATGTCTTTTTCCAATCTCACCTCGCATGCCTACGATCTGACAACGAGTCCATTGAGTCAGTGCACGGCACGGAACGGCATAGGGCGGCACAGGTGGAGGTTTATGGCGAAAGTGAAGAGTCGGAGACTTGTTTTTAAAACCTATTCATTTGTCCTTCCGGCATTCAGAGTCAGGGAGGCGTGACCTTGGCTCAATCGTGGGAGACTTATTCCGGTGAGCGAGAGAGTCACGCTGCCCACCCCCCCCACCCCCAACCAGCGAGAGGGCCGCCGTCTCTTTCCTGGACGCTCATTATGCGTCGAGATCCTCGATTACCTACCGACTGTGATCCATAGATAAAAGGCCTCCCGACAAAAGAACGCCGCTTGCCCTTTGTTTCCGATTCAATTTATTTTATTTTTCCGATTCCTCTCTTCTGCAGTGCGGGCAAAGGATCTTAATTTGATCGGCAATGGACGTAGGGTTTTCGGAAGGATCTCAATGTAGCTAAACTATTGACGATAATACCAAGTTTTACTGATTTGACTCGTTTGCCAGAGTTACTTTTACACTGATTGATTTATTTTTCTTCCGCACCAGCATAAATGGTGGAATGGTTATGGAATGCGGGGAGGACTAGAGGTACACGAAGGAAGCGTATGGATTGAAGGGGAGGGTAGATCGCATTGAATTCCTTCAATTAGTAGTCTATTCGGGAAAACAATCATCCTAGATTCCAATTTCACAGTCGAAGTCTTGTAAAACCGATAAGAGGTTAAAGGTTACGAAATAACGAAATTGAAAATACTTATGAGAACTTTATTAACTTGTATAATGAATAGTAGTCGAGTGTGGAATCGTTTGGAATTGATTGTATAATACAGTTGATCTGATGAGCACTACTACCTTCTGAGTTTTCACCGTAATTTTTCTCTTGAATAGTTTCGCTGTACTTAGGCGTATGTACAAAAAATCTATTCAGAGACTTATTTTCCCAGTACATGAAGAACCTAGTACTGATGTTGTGCCGTTACAAATGCAGTAGAATTGGCCTACAATCGTCAGTTTCCTCTTTTCAAATGACAAACGAGGAATAAGCTCATGTGACAACTTTATTATCTACAAAGAAATTTGAAAAATAAATGAAGAAACGGCTCGTGAAAGGGGATTTCATAAATGCTGATTCCAAAAGCCTCCATAGGCAGGACCCAAAACTTCTCAGTTTTTCTAGATCAAAGAAAAACTATGGACATGAATGGGCGGTGAACATACTTTTTATTGTTTGTTCTCACCCGCGGGATTTCTAATATTCGGCACATTTTAGGGGATTAAGTATACCGCGGAGACGGCAGCAAACGCCATAGCCTTCCCCCGCGCAGAGAAGCAGCGAACGGGAGGCGGGAGGGATATCACCACTTCCCCGGTAGAAAAAAATGACATCGGGAACTCGCCGAGGCGGCATCGGGGGAGGAAGCGGCTCGGAATGAGAAAAGATGAAAAATGCGCTAGGGAAAAATATTGTCTGAGAAATTAGCTAAATTATCAGTGCCGACGGGCAAAGGACGAGGCTGCGCTTGGGGATGTGGGTGGAGGGGGGGGGGGCGAACCCTTTATTTGCATCGCCGAAAAGGGAAACTGCTTGAGATAAAGGCGTCGCCCTCTCTCTCCGGCGAATCGCAGAGAGGAAGGCGGCTCTCGGGTGGAGGGGGAACGGGGTTCGGCACAAAGCGTAGAGGGGAGGGAGGTGGAAAATTTCGCGACTCCCAGCACCGGAAGAAGATACAAGCAACCGGGTTTCGAGGAGGGATGCAGGCGAGGAGGGTGTCCCCAGGAGAGGGCACGGCGGGTGGGAGAGTGGGTGGGGAGAGATGCTAATAAGGGGCTCCTAATGTGACTGCCTCTCTTCCTCTCCCGCCTCGGTGTCAGCGATAAGGGGAGGATCTATTCTTGGCATCAAAAAGCATTAACGAGATAGCGGCCCGGACAAGGCATGGGATTCTTTCTCCGCGGAATCGGCACGAGGGCGGAGGAGTGAAGGAAGGCGGCGAAGGAGAGAATGGGCGTGGGGAAAATACGATGGGAATTATGAAAGCGATCATTTTTACGTCGGACGACAAATTAAACGCCCTTTTGCGAAAGAGAGGAAGGGCACTCGGCGGGGAGGGACGCCGGGTGGGAGGTGGGGGTAGCGGAGTTGGAGTGTAATACGTGACGTCTCTCCCTTCCACCAACCTCCACCTCTTCATCCTCCACCAGCCTTTTCATTTGCTCCTTTATGAGACTCCGCTCATTCCTATTGGCTGAGCCACCGTGGGGGATCCCAAGGCTATGCCGTGAGTTGAACAATAAAGTAATACGGGAGGACAAAATAAAAAAAATATCGAAGCTTGAAATGCTTCCCCTTTCCCTACATCCGCTCCTCCCACACGTCGTAATTTTTATCGCCCGAGCAAGAACAAAAATTAACAAAAATATATATACACACACACACACACACATAAATATAAATACATATATTTCCAGAGCGTCCGTGAAAGGATCTCGGCTTTGTCTTTGAAACGTGCGTATATAATTTATAATGCGGATATTTCTATACGAAGTTAGGGCCCATTGCCACTTATTCGTTCAATTTTTTTTTTCTTTCTGTTTTTTGCTTTTCCCAATTGGACTCATCCACGGAGCTCCTTCCTGGCTGCGATAACTTCGCTGTGTCCCCTGTAGGTGGCCTTGCGCATGTGTGCTCTCTCTCTCTCTCTCATCCGTTTTTTGTTTCTCTAATTTGCTCAGATAACGGAGCGCCGAGTGATGCTCAATTTTTTTTCCTCCCCGCCGGCTTTCATATTCTCTCTCTCTCACTCTCCTAATATTTTTTCCCTCACGTACAAGACGGGCGCGGATGTAAGGACGAGAAAGTGGCGAGGAGGAGATTTCATAATGAGGCAGTCCGACAAAAATCCGTTCGTTTCGAGGGGGCCGGGAAGGAGGCGGGAAAGGAGGACGGTAATTGTGCATTTTCTACACGGCAACTCGACAGCAATTTGCAGAGGAAATATAATAGAGGCAGTGGAGCCCGTGACGTGTGTAAGATAATTAACATTATTTGCACGCGGGGATATGTAGCAAACTGAGCTCGACAGTGATATCTTTTCTTATTTTTTTTTCAAACATTTAATCGTTAGAATAGTTTGTGCAAGTATTTTAAACCTCCACGAGAGAAAACGTTAAGAATAGACATGCATCATTTTCAGCATGATATAAATCAGATATTGTTTGACACTGCTCTCGAAAAATCAGCTATTGAATAGTCTGTTTAATTAATAATGAAATTTCCAGTCACATACGTTATTGCCAATAATATAACTTGACCGTTTCTATACGGAGGTGTGGCAAATAATCATCATAATTATGTAAATTAACTTCTGATTCTCCTGAAATATAGGGATCAAAATGTTAATATAATGAAACAAAGAAGAAATCATTATATTAACGAGTTGAAAAATGTATAAAACCACATATTCTCTTGGCATTTGACTTCACCTCACTGTCACACAAATACAGCTATTCTCTTATAATATTTGTTTTATGGTAATATCTTAAACAATCGTGGATTCTTGAATGTAATTCTTCAAACGTTCACGTTTACGGTGGAAAGTGTTCGAGTCTTATTTACGGCTCAACAGTGGTTTGATAAAGATCAACGCACGCAAAATCTTTGAACGTAAACTTGAGCGTTCCTATCATAATAACATATCTATTTCAATAGATATATACAACGTATTTTCCAGATTTACTTTGTCGGAGCGATCCATAATTCATAAGAGTGCTCTTTGTATTTCCGCACAAAATATATATTTGCTGACGAGCTAAGTTTCGACGCGTAGCCGGTTGATGACGCTTCGTGTTGAATCCTAGGTTGTATACAAATATAGATGAATATGGAAATGCAAAGTGTATTCTTCAGAATTTATTTAACAACTTTTGTCATTGAATTTCACGGCACATGATTGCTAATACAAAAACAACATAACGATCTGTATGGGGAAAAAAACATCCCAAATCAAATTAATATATTTCTTCGAAGATTTCTCTTTGCCAACAACATCACAAGAGAAAATTAAAACTACATATTCTGACGCTTCATCGGATTCAAACCTGAAGTTGTAGGTTCAGGAATGCATAGGCCTAAACATAGATTCCGATTTCTTTATCATTCCTCATATCTATACTAAGAGTTAATAACCGCAAAAGGTTATGGGCCACGTGAAACCATGAATGGAATATATTTATGAATTGAATTAGGAGCCCCACTCGTCTTCCAGTCGTTTCCCTCATTGCCTCATTCTTAAAATCATAAAATAACGCCACACCCAGCTACTCTCCTCCCCACCTTCCTTCGGCTCAGTAATCCACTCCAAGCCGGCCGCCCACTCCACCCCCTCCCCGGCACCTTCCCTCCCCTCTCTTTCACTCCATTTTATCCACCCTCCTTGCACCCCACGCAGTGCGCTCCGCTTCCTGAATGAAAACCGGCACGGCACCCGCCACCTCCCGAGTCAGCGCCTGCAGATACTTAAATAATTCTTTCATTCGCACCGTGTCGCGGGGCTCAAATTATCGCTGACAAATTCCAATTACGGGGTAGGAGATTGGGTGGGTTGCGGGGGTAGAGAGGGGAGTTTTGGGCTGAAAGTAGGTTTGGCAGTGGAAGTGCAAACAGTGGGAAAGGAGAGGTGAAGATTTTGGAAGGAAACGAGACTGGGTTTGGGGAGGGGGAGTGCTGCGCCCGTGATGGAAGAGTTGTCATACTCTCCCGCCTCCAGGTTGTCTACCTCTGGTGCACGGTGGTGATGTTGCTCGATTGTCGGCGGGGATTCATTTTTTGCACTCCCCGTAGCGCATATTTTGGATTACCACGAGCAGAATTGCAGTGGAACCACTGTCGAGAGCGTGCAGTGAAGCAAACCTGGGATTTTCTTGAGACGCTGGAACTTTGGTAACGCTTTTAGGGATTCCCATTGAATTTGCAGCGTATGGAAAGTTAATCGATCCGGATGTGCAATCGGTCTGAAAGTCCTCGGTTCAGAAGTCAATAAAATATTTAATGTTCTATCACAAAATTCAGATCGTCTATAAAACATGACTGGAGTTATAATATAAAAGTGAAAAGGCTTTTTTAATATCCTGTAATCATGATTACCAACATAAGTCATGGCAATGTAAGCAATCCTGACAGATCAATTTTTAAATGGCTACAGGGTGCGCCAATATTGCGACTGGCACCAAAAAATCCAGTATGGGAAATAAAAACTTAAAAATGTTTGTTTTTTAATTGTGTCATGATTTTTATTCAAAACCTCAAGTTTTTGTCCGACAAGAAAATAATTCAGGACTTTGCGATGGTATTCTCGATTTCTTAGTATTCCCTCATATGCCGTAGATCCATAAAATGTTTCATCAAATTAAAAAAAAAGGAAGGGTTTTATTTGAACCATACAATTCCTCAACTTTCATCTACTAGCCATCTCATTACTTTTGAGCAATTTCGCGAGCCAAACGAATTTACTTTTGACTTTTTTTTTCAAACCCATCTGAGTCTCTCTGAACCTTCCTACTTAGCTTTGCATTTAGTTAGGAAAAATTAAAACTCAAATAAATCGAGTTTCTGAGGTGCACCAGAAACCAACCCCAAAGGGTGTCATTAAAAGGGACATACCCTCACCAATGTGTCCCCGCTAATCAAGACGCAGCGAGAAAGATAAATCAAAGCACTTCCACCTCCACCTCCCTCTCCAAAAGGCGGAAATCGTTCGAGATAAAATCATTTCATCCCCTTCCCTACTTTCTTTCCCTCCTCTCGACTACTACCCTCCGTACACACACACACATAACCCCTTGGCCCTTTCAGAATAAAAAACCCCTTCTCGCTCCTCCTCTCTCGCCCTCAGCCCCTTTCCACCCCTGCAGTCATAAGGTTCACCCCGATACTCAAATGCACAGCCCCCTGCGTAATCTTTACCGAGCCCAGCATAATCCCACATACCTCTCCCCCCCCCACCTCGACCCTTCAACCCCCTATACTGACTTTCTCCCTAAAGCGCAGGCCACGGAGAAAAAAAAGACGACCTCTCTCTCTCTCCTTTCAATTACCCGAGAATGCCTTGACTTGGATAAGGATTGCCAACGGTTTGAGCAGGCGTAAGAGAGGCAGGGTCGCTTATTTCTAAATATACATACATATGTACGCGAGTCTGGGTGTGTGTTGGTACTTTTTATGCGAATAAAAATATGTATATTTATAAAAAAGGGGCGGTATGGTGGTTTCGGCGCGGGGGTGGGGTGGGGGAAGGGTGAGGAGAGTTGGTGGGGGATGGAAGGAGAGATTCAAGCAAGGGGGAGGCCCTGCTCAAGGGAGTCCCGTCATGCGAATATCATAAAACGGATTCTAATTACGTCGTTGGCCGCCGCTAATAGATGGCTTGCGGGGTTGGATTATTTATGTGCCCACATTGAAATTTTTTTAGAGGAAAAAAAATCCACGACGAGTTGAAGAAATTGAAGGGTGGTTTTTTCCGCTTGCGACTCCGTTGGTGTGTTTCATGGCATAGGCAGAGGAGTGGTGAGGGGGTAGGAAGAAGGGAGGTGTGGGGGAGTGGGGGAGGGGGGCGTGTGAACGGGAACGGGGGTTGAAAACGGTCGCCATATATTCAGATATGTATGGAAAGTGGCGAGTGAAAAGGTGTGGGCGGGGAGACGCACGGGGGTGGGTTGACGATATTTTTGGATCCTGAAAGGAGAGACGATGGAACTCGGCGAATGAAGACTTTTCGCTAGGATTTCGACGGACACGGTGCAAACGTGACGTGAGCCGAGCGCGACTTTGTGCCGCCGATAAGTTCTCGCGAAAAGTCTCCTTCAAATTCTCAGTTCCGGGCTCTTTGAAGTCGCCAAAATGCGACCGTCCATAGAAAATTTACCTCTTTCAACTTTTGAGAAGCGATCGCTGTATAAGGTTCCAAGTTTCCTTTTCATAACTTTCACGACGTATAACATGATAAAGATTGCATAATTTTGCTGCTCGGGGAATGTTTACAATTTATCAAGGTGTAATATAATCTGCTGCTATGAACATTTATTTTCTTTGAGAAGAATATCTCAAATGATAGGCTTGGAGTTATTAAGAAGAGTAGGCTATCGTTAAAAATGGTTTATCCATAACTGTCTTGTAAAAAATTATTTCTAAACATTTCTTTCGATAAACATCAAAGATGTTCTATGTCTGCATATGTTTTTACTGAAATGACCAGCGACGTCTATTATAAATTATCAAATCCTAAAAATTTAAAACGGTTTTGTTTAAATTTTTACTTTACCCGCCTAGTCTATTGCATATAAGTAGCAAAGAAGCAGCAGAGCATCACTTATAAATGGAAAGAGGAAATGCAGGGGAGTCGAAAAAATAAAACTAAAGAACAACCAAAAAATATTATATTTATAAAAAAGATTCTGACGAAGGGATCGATCGATTACACGAGAAGAGTGTGACTATGAGACAAATTATCATGAATATTCGCAAATGTAAAAGTTCATCTCGAGAGCCTTGCCCCTTAAAATATGCTTAAAAATAAAAATACGTGCCCACTGCATTTCATCTCCATCCTCAGGGCTATGCAACCCCATCACTCTCGCATTCTGCTTATCTAACCGTGAGGGACCAGGGGTCAGCCGTCCACTGCCACATGTGGACAGGCTCGTGCACCTCTTCACGGAAAAAATTGAGAGCAAACGCCAGCAACCTCTTTGCCTCTCACTCATTTCAAACCGTTGCAGGGAATTTAACGGGCCGGTAACTGTCTAAAGGCCCTAAAAGGCGAAGGCCCACCCGGAACCCTGAAGGAGGTAGGGGGGGATAACTGCGATTGAAATATGACGGTGTTAAACTTGCTGGTTATCCCTTAAAGGACCTTCTAATGTCTCTTTTAATCTCTTTTACCAGCCTAGCTGATTTCTCCATCGCCATTTATTGTACTTATGTCATGAAATGTGGTTGAAATATTCAGTTAAAGAAATTTGTCTCTCACTCAATATTTGCAGAATTTTCACGAAAACAATGTCTTCTCTAAGAGCGTTTCCCATTTCCTAATCCTTTTTGAGTATCTATACAGCTATCAATTTCATATTCAACAATTACACCCAACCGTTTAACGTTTATATTATAAAATAAAATCTCCAATGTGCACTTAGAAATCTATTAGGCATTAAAAAACAGCGCTACTTATTATCAAGAGACTTATTTATAGAAATAAGACTTAAATAGTCTTACTTTCTTGAATATATGCTATTATTTCTCAATATTGCAGCTCACAGAGGAAATTTATTATTTCTAAGGAGAAATATTTTAAGCGAAATGTATATTGTGTTAGCATTATCTTCTTCAAATCACGCTTATTAAACTCTGTTCCTTGCCCGACTCTCTATTTTATTCAAAAAAAGAATAAGCTTTCGCTCAAGTTTTCTAAAGATAACATTCGCTTCCCTAATTATAAAATATCATATCACAGTACTGATTAAACATTACTAAATAGCTCAAAATATCTCTAAAAACAAGCTACGTAAAGAAGAAGAATCAATAAAGATAAAGGCAGCTGTTGAAATCTCCACATTCAAACTACGATGGATGGGACAAAATGGCGTCTTTCCGCCTCATTTTTGTCTTAAGACATTAAATAGAGTCGACATTGTATTTCCAAAGTCGAGGAAATACCTTCGGTCAATGTCGGTCGGAATATTTTTCCGAGGCATTAGTGATTTCACACATTGCTGCAGAATATTTGTACTCTTGGGCAATATGGCTCGCCGACTTTGAACGCCCACTTTAAACTAAGAAGCGCAGGGATACAGACAAAGCGCTCGGTCCTTCACCGCGAGGAGTTACGTCGCTACTACTCACTCGAAGACCACGATCATCCGCGGAGGGGGATAGTCCGCACTGCCGAAAGATGATGCGACGAGCCCTCTGATTGGTCGAGGTGAAACAACCGGTGCACACTTCGCTCGGTGGCCTGGAGAGGAGATGCCCTCCTCTGATTGGTCAACCTCCCGAGTCGGAGAGCCGTCAAGCCGCGGTCAGCGGACCGCGAGAGGCCCGTCTCTCCCCCGCTCTCGTCCACCCGCTCGCGATGCAATGACGGTGAAAGGGGAACGTGGTGAAAGAATAGTAAAAAAAAAGGATCGACCGAAAAGCAATCGGCAAAGGAATCACGGCCCACGGACCTTCCATTCGTTCCTTATTTCCGTCCGATCTCATGCCAGTGGTCCCGGGGATGACCAAGGGACCGTGGAGGAAGCAGCGCGGGAGACTACAATGGCGGGCGGGAGTCGGGGAAAGTCTGGGATTCCGTCACTCGGAGTGGTCGGAGGAAAGAGGGGCTGAGGGTGCGGGAGGGAGGGAAGGGGGGGGGGGAAGGAGCAGTCGGATGCCCCACTCCGGTCCCCGGTGTGGGCGGAGACGGCCGCCCAACGGGTGGGTGGGCACGAAACAAGGTGGTGGTGCTATTCGTTTATTTATTTTCCGGGCAGGAGGACATTACCCTCTCTGGGTGAGGAGCTGCGCCAACCGGAAATGGCGCACCCATCGCATCGTCCATCCCGCACCACCGCACTCGGAGTGACCGACTAATTTCCCTCCGTCATTCCGCTCACCCCCCTCGGTACCCCCATTACTTCGCGCGCTCACCTTCCCAGCGTCCGCCCTTCCTCTCATGCGCGACACCTTCCGTGGGCCATGAACAAGAGAGCATTCTTTTCCCGGCTTTCGAATTCTGTTTTGATGGGCAACCTTAATGCCAAATCGGTAAACATGTACCCAAGACTTTATAGGTTTGGTGCAATGGCTACTGAGTTTTGAAAGTACTCAGACACATGGTTAAACCGGACAGTGAACAGAAATGACAAAACTCGTGCGACATCATATAAACCATGTCCAAAGTAAAATCCGAGCACAGTGTTCCGAAATAGCTTACTATAGCGCAAGTCAGCAATTCTGTACTCATTAAGCCATCATTTGGCACCACTCTTGAGTGAATGGCTGCAATAGGTGGAGTATTTAGTCACATTTCATTGATTTCATTCGTAAGTTTAATGAATTATTTGTAATTTTGAGAAAAGTGAAAACTTTTCAGCACGAGGAAACTAAAACTTTACTCGGCGATGCTAACTAGAATTCACGTGCACGTTTTCAGGGAGAAAACGTTTGCGTGCGGAATTTCAAGGAGAAGAATACAGGTGATAAAATATTTTGTATCGACCTGGTTGCGATAAAATCACACCTCTTGGACCTTATGGAGATTCGAAGCAAATATTTTAGTGTACGGAAATCACCACCGAGGAGTCAATAAATGAAATTTTGCGACCTAGATAACGAAGAATTGGCCATTGAGGATTAAACGGGATGCAAGGGAGTTTCAGACAGATTCTATCACAGCGCAAGATCGTGCGGGAAGTACGCTTTTGCCAGGTCGTTTTTTTTCCCCTCATCGGCCTTGCCGCAGTTCTCATGGGGTGAGGAGAGGAAAAATGCCGGGCGAAATCAGTGACGCTCTGCCAGAGAGATGTGGTTGGGAAAGAGTAAGGAAAAAATTGAACATTGAAATTGAAGGACAAACGAGTTTCGACGAGCTAATGCTGACATCCTATCTGTTCCCGCACGGTTTTAACTCAATCCCTCTCTCCTGCAGCCACAGGGATCCTGTCTCACGGGATGCTATTTAGGCCACTTCAAGGAATATGGGAGAAAGATGGCCGAGAGTAACGCGCCTGATCCACCTTTGCGTACTGCGCTGAGGGCCGGTGGCACCAGATATCAGTAATTGGCTACCGGAGGTGTGATAACTATGTTGAAACAAAAACCAAATTACTCAAATGCCACCTAATGATTAATATCTGATCTAGGATTGAAAGAGTGCTAATGAAAAGTCATAAAAGGTTGGTGTATCCCAATGGCAAGAAAAAAAGATTAATTCCTCTACAATATACCCCTTGCAAATTCATGTTCAGGTAAGTTGGAAAAATCTGCCACAAAATGTAAAGAAGCGGAATTAGAGGAATCTTACATCTTTTCTTTCAACCAAATTTTAACCTTCCAAAAACTACGAATATGTTTAAGGTGGCCTCTAGGATTATTCCTATATTATTACAATAAAAGAAGGTAGCAGGGAAAAGTTGTATAATCACTGTGCCACATAGGATGAGTTGAGACTGAGCAATTTGACGTGCAAATTTATTACATATCAACATTTTAACCTAGAAATATTGCCTTGCATTAACCTACACTTAAGACTACATTTTTTTTGATGTAGCTGACGAAGTAATAGTTGAAAATATGACGAAGGGTTCTGTAAGCTAGTTAGAGATTAGTACTACAAATGCAAAGATGTCTGGGGTTTGAATGAATGCAACCCATTGTAAAGTTCATTTTCGAGATCTCAATCATTGCGTAAGAATATCAATCCTCGATCATAGAATGAAAAAAATATTATTATCAGACTGTTCAGAGGACATTTGAGTCGAAGAGCCCAAATATAAGGGACGTGGCCTCAAACCGCTCACGATATTTCACTTCCTCCTCAATCTCAGTTTCTGTGACCTTACAACGTCCTCCATGTGCCACTTAGAATCAATCTCGGTGCCCGTAGTCTGCCTTCGCGTCCTATCGCTGCCATTAACGACCCTGCGGCGCAGGGAAAAGGAAGTTCCCAGTTTATTCCGCACAGAAGTTCAATCCCCATCTCACGAGGTCCCAACCATCCTCCTCCCCATCCCCCGCTTCTCCCCGCCCCCGCGCCACCTCCTAACCCATTCCCACGGCGCTCCTCCGCTGTCTCTAAACGCGCCCATCCGCGAAGCTGAAAAAAAAGCAACCAAAACGTAGCCCCCATCCCCCCAACATCCCTATTCCTCTTGAATTTATAGCCTATCGACTTAGATGTGGGACGAATGAGGCCATAATGCGCCCAATATTAATATATCCCGTCGGAATGTTTGTGCCCTTTGGATGAATCCAATGGGATATTTCATAAGTTTAATTCGTTAGGGCGAGAATATTTGACGTGATCTATTTGTAGTCAAGTATCACATTAAGTTCCTGATTTCCAAACTAGAATGCCCAATTTGCGAAGAGTGATTCGGAACGTGCTGTCCTACTGCATAACTAGTGACACGTTTATTTAACAACAACAATTGTAAACTCTCAACTTTATGACTAACTTAATTTCTTTGAACATGCAGTATCAGTGCGAGCATGCTTACAAAATGACGCACAGAGGATACTGAAGAGATCCATTGGCATCAGAAACTATGAAAAGTATACAAAAACAAACTAAGAAACTTATATTGTAAAAGAAGTTTAAATAATAGATTAACTAAAACAAATATTTTAACAAATTTTTGGTTGGGAAAACAATAACAATTACTTAATTTAATATAATAATGAAAACGCTGAAGCTAAACATTTTAAGGTTCGAACCGCTTCAAGAAGATAAATGAAGCTAATAAGTTCGAGTCAATTAAAATAATGCTGTCAGTGCACGAGTGCACTTTCTTGAAAGGTCTGCTCGTGCACGAGAGCACGAGCAGACCTTTCATAAATACATAAATAATTAGTATTGCTAACAGGGTGAAATATTTTAAGGCCAGCTTTTAAGGAAAGGAGTGTAGGACAGAGCAGCTTTATCAACCTCTCATAAAGAAATGGCAAACCGTACATAAAACTATCAAAATACCACAAGGACTCAATAAAAA
This sequence comes from Hetaerina americana, assembly GCF_022747635.1. Lineage (NCBI taxonomy): Eukaryota > Metazoa > Arthropoda > Insecta > Odonata > Calopterygidae > Hetaerina > Hetaerina americana. Next base: position 69,607,572 of record NW_027287538.1, on the reverse strand, counting down.
TATTGGAAATAAGTTCCCTATAAATTTTTACAGAAATGGAACCTTCTAGTATCACATCATTAGCCCCATCCTAGATAATGTCTTTAGTTCCATCACTAGTTTTTCACGAAAAAAGTAAATGTCTAATTTAAACGATTAAAAATATATTCACTCTTTTTACATAAATACATAAAAAATTTTATTCGGCTGTTCCAAATATTAGAGAAACGTGAGAAGACCGCCAGATGAGAGAAAAGAATATCAGTTTAATAGCCAATCGACAGTATTTAGAAATGTAAGGCTTTGGGTAGCCATTAGAATGTTCGCGATTTTTCAGTTTGCGTCATGAAAGATAGCCTGCCACCTTCCTGACGAGTGAATATTCCCTTCCAAACGGCATCGACTACGCGCTTGTTATGAACTGATCGGAATGACGTGGAAATCCGCTCGCATGCCTACAAATGGATCCTGGGAGAGGGATTCCACGGAAAAGATACGTGGGCAGGATACTCACACTTAAGTAAGTTTCTTTCGAAACGTCCACGTGGACAGCGACACGAGTGACGCCACATCATCGCCCTCAAGCCCCCGCCACGATATTAAAACTGCTCCCTTCTAATATTCGTAGGGAGAGGGAGGGAGACAGAGGATGGAGCAATAAAAAAAAGAAGTCCGGAGCCCCGCGCTCTAAATATAATCACGAGAAATCCCTTATGCGACGCACTCCTCGTCGTTTCCGGTCGCGGGTCTTCCAGCGTGATAGCGAAGAGGTCGCAATCCGACTCCCTCTCTTGTCTTCCCTCCACCTCCTATTTTCTTTTTTTTTCATTTATTTCTGTCCTCCGCCTAGGGACTTATCACGCTCGTGTCGCGCGCCTTGGTCGGAAGTGGCAGCGAGGGATTGGGGGGAGGGAGGGAGGGGTGGGTGGGTATGTAAAAGGGGTGCGCTTACTTATGGCGCCGGCGTGGGCGGCTTGGAGATTGTTGGGAGTGTCTCTCGGTGGGTTGAGGGGGGGAATACAGAGGGACGGTGGACGGGTTGAGGGGAAGGATTGGGAGGGTGGAACTGGAAAGGGGCGGGGGGGAAAGAGGGGTGCGTGGAAAAAGAATGGCGGGGTGGGACGGGGCGAACCACTGAGAAGGAGGCTGGGGACGGATCCGAGCATCATTCCTTATTTTTATTTATTTTTTTTTTAAATTATCTTATTATTTTTTTTTCAAAAGATCGGTGGAAACCCCGCAGAATCGCGGCGCCGAGTCGCACGAGCCACTGGGGGGAGGAAGAGGCGAAAGATTCGCAGCTTCCTCAGCGGACGCGCGTACTTCCATGCATATGTGTACGACACACACACACACACACGAGCACACATATCCATAATTATCTATTTAGACGCCGCGCGCCAGGCCTTATCTCTCTTGGGGGCCCTCGTACACCGGCCTCGACGGAATGCTCTCTCACACACACACATTCCCTTACCCATAATAATATCTGCATCCAATCCAGCACGAGCTAAACACATGAGAGGGATGGGATGCAAGGATTCATTCATCTCCAGTCGTTGGGCATGAGGGGTTGGAATTGTTTCGGAGACCGAGGTCCCTCGGGGGACAAGCTGAAATCACTGAGTGTGAGCGTTTGCGCTTTTGGCTGCCTAATTACTATCACCGCTCGCGAACCCAACACGGGTCAAAATAATTGAGGTGCTTAAGGATTTTATTCGCGAAAGCACGCGAAATATCGTTTCAGGTGCACTTTTGTTCTTCCTCTCGCATTCAGTTTCGCAATGCACTGTAGTGAATTCCTTCCAGACCACAAATATGAGGTGATATAACCGCATATGCCTACCTATATTTCTTTTTTGGCAAATGGAGACGATTCGTCATGCTGGATGCAGTTTCCATTCTGCTTTTTATATTGCACCTGTCAAGCTACACGCCAAGCAAATTTTCATTAGCTCACTTTTTACTTGGCAGAGTAACCGAGAACGTTTTCAGTCCCGAATGAGGAAAGGGATTTCATTTGATAACAGAAAATAAAACGGGAAAGCAAGCAGTGGCTCTCTTTAGCTGCATTAGACATGTTCTGATAAAGAATATTGTCTATCTCCTGTGCATATTACCAAGAAAGTGACTGTTTAAAATTAGCGAGTTTGAGCTCAGGCCGAAACAATGGTTTAAAAAATATGACGCAACGGCCTATCTTTCAGCTAGTGCCGTTGACGGAAAACTTGAGGCAGGAAACAGCCGCCGACAGTATGGCAGGCGATAAGGCGACAATCAGAGCTGCCAGCAGATGGAGAGAGGAAGGCAGTCACGAAAAACTTCAGAAAACATTATTCTGGAGAGGATAAGCCTTACGAGGAATTAAGAAAGGTTACAGTATGCGGAAGAAGTATGTTTCAATTTTTGCATCCAAGAACCCAATGAGAATGTCTTCGACTGTAAAATTAATAAAATGCTAAGAAGAGAAAAGCCTCCTTGTAAGCGCTCTCCCTCTTTGTGTATAAGAATGCTAATGTGCGCATACTTTAAAAAAAATATAGAATAGGAATTAATGGCAGCGAGCAATTGGCTAACTGATACTGGAACGGATTTAGTATTGTACTTTACATCATGTTTAGGAAAATTACAGCTTTTATTTCCATGCATAATTTCATTCGTAAATAATATCAATTATTTTTTGGAACTAATAAATACCTACAAATAAGAAATAATGGCTAAGTGTTGCTTTGTTCTACATTGATAGGGGCTTAATGTAGTTGTTGGGGATAATAAATTTTGGTTTAAATCACTCTTTGCTATGAAACGTTGAGTAATAACACAAAAAGAGAGGAGGACATAACGGCGAAAATAATTAAATTTTAAATCAAATACTACGGGTGAGTCAATAACTATTTTTTCAGTCAGCCATCACCAGTTAGAATAAAAATGTCTGATTACGGGCACATTTTAAACTGAAGATGGGCCATGAACCATAATTTAACGCTTTCCCTACCTAAATAGTTATAAAATTTCAATTAATTATGCTGAATGTAAAAATGTTTCGATATCCGCAACCTCGAGATTTCATGTCAAAGAGAAAAAGTCAATGAGGAGAAAACTAAGACATCCGAAGGAATAAGGACCAATAAAATATACTATATATTAGCCTTTGGTAGAAGCATGGATGTTTAGATCTGAGTCAAAAAACTTCTTGAGAGGTAAACAAATGGCGGAAGGGTCCCGGGAACCGAATTAAGGGACTCATGAGGGAGCGGAAAACAAACAGAAATGGATATTGGGAGATGAAACTGTCTTTCGCAGAAAATGATACATATTTCTTCGAGTGCGCCTCGAGCAAAATTTCTTCATCAATCCTCGACTTCTTTCAGGATTACGAAAAAATTGGATAGAGGTTTTGAAAGGCATTTGGGTTGAAGGAGAGTTGATTTTCAGAAATCGGGAAGAGAATTGAGTGGCATGGATCGTAGAAAGGAAAATTGAGGAAGAAAGAAGCGACGGGGCAAATATATGCATCAAGAATTTTTCTCTCCTAGTTAAGCTTACAATGAATTGTAAAAGGATCAAAATAATTCAAATCAACTGTATGATGCATAACTTTACGCAATGATTAAAAAACACACCACGATTTCAAACATCATAGTGGGTTTTCCATTTGGAAGTTTTAATGCAGACAATTTCCATGCAATTTAAAATGTTAACTAATTTGTGGGAACTTTGCATCCGCGAATGTAAGAAAAGTCACTCCTAAAAGATACTTGCACCGACTACGTAGCAGCATCTACTGCAAAATGATATGAAAATACAATGAAGGACTTGAAAGAATGGAGAATGAGAAATCCATGTTAATGCGTCCGTAACTCATTTCACTGAGTGCTCAACTAAGCGGCCGCTTAAACGATCAAAATATAGTTTTAATTATAATTAAAGGTTGCATTTTACCCACAACGTGGCTTAAAAAATGCGATTCCTATTTAAAGAGAGTCCTCCTCCTCTATCTTATTCTTTTGGACTGCAATTCCTAAGTTATTACTGGTTATTACTGGCCCTCCTATTAGTAGGACTGAAAGGTTTTGAATTTAATTAGAAAAAAATTAAACACGCAGAAAATTACTTCAGAAATTTGAGTATAATTTACAAATATGACATGAGCTTATTTAAAAAAAATCATCCGTAATGAAAATTAAGATGAGACTGAGATGAGGAGGAAGGGGAATGGGGAGGCGGAGAAAGATTCCCGAGAGGAAGGAGGAATTTGGGAGTGAAAGGGGGAGAAATCGAAGAAATGGCACTGGGGAGTTGGAAAGAATTACTCATTTTTTCGACTTCCCTCCGAGAGAGGGGATCGTGGCTTTGGGGACGAAGGTGGGAGTGTGGCAGCATGCGAGTGAGTGGAAGTTGGAATGGTATAGGTGGGAAAAAAGTAATCATCACCCAGACGAACTCGAAAGACTCCAATGACTGTCATCCTTGGGGAAGGTGAACCGGAGGGTTTTTATATTGGCGACAGAGAGAGAGAGCATGAGGATAGGGGGCAGAGGGAGGATGTGGAATGAAAGGCGGGGCAAGGGTGATGCATGGAGTTTTGGAAGGAAGCGAAAGAGAGATGGGAAAGTGGATGCGGAGTGGGAGTCAAGAGAGCCTGGGGATGATGACAGGAAGGAATGAGCAGCGAAAGGATGTGGAGGGAGACCAGGACACTAAGTACGTAAGACGAGAATGATAACATTTTATTTTTATTCGTTACTCAAAATATAAATCAGCTGTGTGTTTTCTGATGAAAATTTTGGTGAGGACAGGCGCGTAATCAGACCAAAAGTCTGGAGTATCATAGCATAAAACACGGTGGCAAAATATAAAAGAAATAAATTTCATGTTTAAAAAAGTATTCTATAAACGCTCATAACGAGTTGAAGCGTTGTTTATGTATATTGCGCTAGAGGAACTGAATTTTATCATTTTCATGGTAAATAGCCTTTCTGGGAAAATAGTGGCTTCTTTCTTTCAAATTTGACAATATAGTACGTATATATGTATATTATGTAACCAGTATCAATGCCACTAAGAAGAAGGAAGAAGTTACCGAATTAGCATGCTATGCAGATAAGTAAGTATCTAATAATCGTTAAAACTTGAACAAAAACATACTGTTTGTTGAAAAAATTAAATTTACAAATAAATCGGAGAATCCACCCTTCAAAATTAATACCACAACGTTTTCAATTATCAGTAAATAATAGAGTATAATCTATGTTGTAAGTAACTTTTTTCCTTCTTGACAGTAAACCCTTAGAAATAAATTAAACATTTAATGCAATGCTCTTGAACTCCACCAATCTATATTCACTTTAGTGTGTTTTTCAATAGATGAACAAGAAAATTGAACACATTTGTTCCATATTATGACGAAAAAATCGTTTAAACTGAGTAGATGTGATGCGAAAAGAATGGAAATGAGGAATCGAAATGCTATTTCGCGCAGTTTATAATTTTTTTGCATGTTTTGGTATGGCTAATTCTAGCAATGTGATGGAGAGTTCTGACAGGGATCAGAATTAAATTCTCATCACTATTCCCCACATATTAAGACGGTATCGGAGTCTCATTCGAATGCATACGTTTTTTCTTAGGTTGCTCCGACCATTATGAGGCAAGGATGTTGTCGAAAAGCGGAGGTGAGAGCGTTAAACACGTTAAATCCGAATGGAGAGTGGTGTACGCAGATTAAATGAGGTAATCGCGACACATGGGGAGACTGCTTGGATAGGTAGCAGTTAGGCACGAACGGGAAAGGACGGGAGACTTTAGAGATAGGGGGAAGCGGAAGGACGAGGCCTGAGGGGAATGAACGACACAGTGAAAATAAAAGACATCCGTGAATGAACTTCGCAGGGCTAAAGACATAGGATACGATAAAGGGTTTTGGCAGTAGAAAAGGGTTATGAGAAGGAAAATGGCGGCCAGAGCCCTCTCGACTTCTTCCCGATCGAATGAGCGGGAGCGCCGCCCCTCCTCCCATCTGCGAAACCCACCCAACATCTTTCGACCCGCCGCGAAGAATTACCCATGCCTTTCTTACCACGCCCAACTGGCTGAGGTGGCATTTAAAATTGATGTGTTTTGCGGTATGAATATTGTTTTCAATGCGAATGAGGTGCGTCTACAGTAGAATTTATGGATTTAAAAACGCGTATTTCCAACAAAATCAATAAGTCGATTTTTTTTCATAGAAACAATTCTTGTTCTCATAGACCTTGCACACTCATATTTAGTGATCTTTTACGAGAGGGACTTTCAAAGCTCGCGCTGTCTTTAGAATTTCTAACCAGTTTCACAAGCAAGTCATTAAAGGAGGGGAAGGATCACTAACTAAGGTAGTATATAAGTCGGCATTACATATCAATTGAAATTTGCACGGATATGGAGCAAAGTCAGTTATAGCGAGAGAAAGCCGGCAATAATGATAATCTGCGCTCTTTTATGCATGAAATATTATATATAGTATACTTGAAATTGTAATGGTTTTTGACTATATAAAGTAGAATTCGTGAATCAAATTAAATATCACATAAAGCCTGGAATTCCCACCTCCTCAAGCATTGAAATTTAGCGTCTAATTTCAGATTTTCTTATTATTTTTAATAATTAGTTTATATAATTGTGCTTGGTATTTTCTTCTGCCTTTAATAATAGTATAATAGTCTTCAACCAAAATTTCTTACTTCATTTCTTGTATAACTACCTGATTTATGCAAACATTTTGAAAGTATAAAAAACATCCATATTGACCGAAATTGAAACCCGTATTCCTCAAGGCGACCAGTCCCAGCCAAGGCAAATGATTTTTACACTTTGAAATTTGTTGAGTTTAAATGCGAAGTTAGCGGATGACTCCCTTAAAGTAACTGTTGCGGTATCTCCCGCAGATTTTTTGAATTTACCTAATTTCTGTTTGCTAGGCATTTGAAGCAACCAGCATATTAAACATGTTTTCTCTCTCGCAAGAATAATTATTCCCTCGATATTATAATAAATAATTAGGTAGAACTACGTGAGTTTATGAGAAATGAGTACACTTACGTCATTGATATGGATGAGAATACAGATAGAAAATACTCACTCGAAGGATAATTAAGACATATACGAATTCTAAAGGAGTCGATTTCGTACGACGAGTGCTTTTCATTTCTTTCCTATCTAAATTAGGAGGCGCGCAGTAAGAGCGGAGACGCTGCTGGAATAAAAGAGGCCATCAAGCAGGGAGAGAGAGAGAGAGAGAGGGAAGAATTTTGATAAGCCGCGTCACTTTAAAAAGTCGCCGAGAATAGCTTGATGTCAAAAGAGTTAAGGTGTGAGAATGAGGTGCAAACACTACATCCAATATATTCGATATATTCATTATGCTGATTTAATTGGAAAACTACGCCGGGATCGGTATTGAAAACAAGCACTGAGCGCATGTGAACGCAATAAAGCGCACAGACGTCGCCGATTTTTTCCACGCCCGATGGGAAAACCAATTAATTACCTCGGGAAGGACAACGCGATGTCAGAAATACGGAAGATACCAGCTTACTCCCTACCCAAGAGATGTATTCAAAAAGAAATAAAAAAGGAACGTGCCAAACTCCGCCGTGCATGAACCTTCTTTATATGGATTTCGGATCGAAGAACAAGGAAAAACAGAAATAATAACGAGTGAGAAAGACGAGCATGAGAAACGGCGGGTGAAGAAAAAAACCGGAAAGGATCCTTTATATTTTTTTATTTGAAAAGGAAACGACATCCGCGACATCGGTCGCTGGTAGCTGGAGGGAGAAGCCCGAGAAAAAAATGACTAACGCCGATGCATTACAAAAAGGAGCATCAACTTCTGCGCAAATGGAAAAGGATAATAAGACCTCGCCTCTTCTCGTTCTGACTCTGTTTACGTTTGTATATGTGTATGTGTGCTCGCGTACATATCTTGCCTGGATTCTTGAATACGCCCGTGCGCCGTCGACTGTCTTTTTGTTTTGTTTATTTTTTTCCCCCGTTCCCTTCCCGCTATATGGGAACATGCATGTGTCACACTCTCCAGTTTTCGCTTTCTTTTTTCTTCCACCAAACCGACTAACCTTTCTCCTTCTCCTATTGACATCTTCCACTTGCCAGAGCAATCTTCCTTTCACATTCTCATCCGGGGGAGACCTCTTCCCATTCCTCTTATCCACCCAACCCTTCACCCCCCGCGCGTCCCAAAAGCCCTTCCTTCCTTCCTTCCCCCAATCCCTTAAAAAAAAAGTAATAATAATAACCCTTCCCCCATGCCACTCGCCGCCCCTCCCTCCCACCTTCCCCTCCTCCCCTCAAGTTGAAACACTTCGTTTTTTTTTCTCCTCTCTCCTCTTTTTACCTTTCCCATTCGAAAAACCTTCATGCCATCACCCCCATCTTTCGGGCTCCCGAGCTCACCTTCGGAAAAAAAGCACACGTCCTTTCCTTCCTCGCATTTTCAGAATAAGCCTTTTTCCCCTTAAAGCCCCACTCTGCACGACTCCTTCCCTCCTCACCTCCCCATCCCCCTCCTCACTAACGGTACACCTTCGCCGTCTCATACAGCGAGCCCCTTCCGAAAAAAATATACGCAGATTTTTCTCACCACTCCCACGGACGACCCCTCCGCCACTCTCTCTCCCCCCTCCTCCCTTCCCACCCCCACCCCACCCCACGCTACGTCCTTCACTCTCCTTCAACCCCCACCTCCGCTCCCAATTCAAATTCCGTCACACGACCCCGGTCTCCGCCCTCCCATCCCCCTCTACACTCCCACTAATCTTCGTCCCCGTTAGTTTTTCTCAATACACACGAAGTCTCTTCCACTCCCTTTCTCCGTCTCATCAAGGGAGGCAGGTAGGGAAGGCATGTACCTTTTCTCGGCCCATGAGGAAGGCAACAAAAAAAAAGGAAAGAAATTAATAAAACTTTTTTGACGGGTGGGGAAAAAAATGAGTTATAAAAGCCGACGGACTCTCGCAAGAGAGCGAGGGAGACAGTGAAAGATATCTACGTGCCTTTCCCTCTCCTCCGTCGCCGTCGAGTGACTCTTTATTCTCTTGTTTCCTTCACGTTGATGCAAAATCGTAGTCACTTTCTTTATTAATATTTCGTTCCCTTCCCCGCCCTTCGGCGAATGAAAATATTTGTGCGAACCAAGCCATCGCGAGGGCATGGAATGGCAAAAGAACTGGGATGATGACGTGGAGGTTTTTTTTTGGGTGCGGGTAGGAGAAGGGTTCTCGTGAAAGAAGGGAGAAAGGAGGAAGAAAGTAAGGAAGTAATATGCATTAGTAGGAGGAAGGGAATCGACTCATCCAGAAGACGAACAGTGGATAAACCGTCAGGCAAGAGAAAAGTAATTACTAATTTTAAAGGCAGATAATACGGAAATGCTAGTGAAATAAACGAAGAAAGATGGAAATCCTGAGAGGCCTTAGGTTTTGTAACCACAATGGTTCAGAATATTATACCAAGGATCAATAGGAACAACAAAATAGGAAAAATTGCTATTCAATAATTCTAATGGTCACACGAATTAAAACTCATTGTCATTAAATACAGAGGTAAGCTTCAGAGAAAAAGAGCATTTCAAATCAAAACATATCTTTGAGTTGAGAGGAAAACAAGAAAAATTACTTGGAGCGCAGTGATTAATTAGGAACAGAGCTTCCATTACCAACGATAAATACGGATAATCTACGGTGATTAATGAATTTTAACCATAGAAAAAAAGATATATATATCGTGTCACTGCGAAAGTAAATTTCTGGATGGAGGAAATCGAAAACTACTCCAACTAAAGCAAGCCGAATGATATTTGGTTCCCACTTGAGTCACTCGTAAACTTAGTACGGCCAGATGACGTAAAGGATATTAGTGAAAAAGATCCGTAAACATGTGAAGAAAGACGAAATGTTTCATAAATGGGAAAAGGAATGAAAATAGCTGGAGACGGAAGAAGACTTTCACCACATGAAGTTACGTGACTTTTCAATGACTGTAGTTTTAGCTCTCAACCCTGGAACTTTCTGTATTTTTTTCTTCATTAACTAGAAGGGGGGCAAAGATTAAACGCGACCCATTTCCTCCAAACTTATCCAAAGAAACGTTACCAGACGACAGAGCATTCGCTTTTCTTTCTCGGCTACGCTTACCATTGGCAAGAGATTCGTGTATGAACCTTGGCCAAGTGGAATCCAGCGAGTGGACGTTTCAAAAGTTAGCACACTTTTCCGGAGGAGAATTGAAACCTTAAAATGAGCCCAGGGAAGGCGTTTAGAGGCAGCGAAGTATCTTTCACCATCTATAAGAATTCGTGTACAGGCATATCCATCCATGCATGCACGGTGCTTTTTAGCAAATAATAATAAGCAGGGATTTCATTTTACAACAGAAATAATTAATTACAGAGTTGAATTGTCTAAGCGGGGTACGAATATGCGTCAAAATAGTGTTGTTTGTGAAATTATTCTTTGAGTTTTATAATTTTAATAGGTTAAAAGTATCTCTCATTAAAGCACAGAATACTTTTAGGTTAGATTTGTTTATTTTTTGCAATACAGATTTCCACCTTCGCCACTAAACTTATGTTTATCCTCTCTGTGTGTCTCTAACCCTTTTTCCTATCTCTATGTCCATATGAGTAAGTTGTCGCCTTCTTGTGGGTTTTTAGTTCTGAATGTAAGTACATGTTGTATATGTATATATATATATATATATATATATATATATATATATATATATATATGTGTGTGTGTGTGTGTGTGTGTTTGTGTATAGTGATATGAGTTCTATCCTTCTCTTCCTCGAAAAGGTGGCGTGGACCACCGAAAATTCAAAATCGACTGAGTTTCATTTCTTTTTCTTTGTGTGTATGTGTTTTTGTCTTTGTCCACTTGTGCTAACTTCATATTCATTATATATATATATATATATATATATATATATATATATATATATATATATATATATATATATATATATATATATATATATATTTATATTCAGATAACAATTTAAATTGAGACTCGGAGATACAGGTACAGTCAATGCAATGCAAAAAGCATAGCTACCATATAACTCGTATATATTTTACTTCCACAAGTGCACGCCATTACGAACATGTACCTCAATTATCCCTTACTTTAGAGTGGAGGTCCATGCTCGCTCCGGGGCCCACTGACCCTCCTCCCAACCCTCCCCTTTCCCCCAACTATGGATCCTCCCCACTCGCCCTTTCCTCCGGGACGAGAGGACGACTTAGGCGCCTCCCCTCGCCCTTCCGCGCAGGAAGGAGGTCACGTGCTACGTCTCATTCGCTCCGCTAGTGGAAGAAAAGAGGATATTTCCTCCACCCATTCCTTCCGTGAGCGAGGCCGTCGAGTCAATGCATTACGGCTTTTTTTCTCTCCCACCAAAAGGACGGGAGAGCGTTGGAAAAATGGAGGTACTTTTATCTCTCAGCATCTACCTATGCATTTCTGCTCTGAGAGGGCACATGAAACAGGAATTCTAAGCGATACCACCTCGGCAAGCTTAGTGCGAAGTAGATAGGGAGGAATAAACTATCAATATTGAGTGATAAATGCCAAATTGACATTAGAGTAAAGGGCAAGACATTCTACGGCGAAAATGACAGCAGGAACGAAGCAATTGAAAATGCGAGAGGATTCCTAATTTCAAAAGGGTGACTTGAAAAACTGAATCAAGACTCTTTATCCAAATTACTTTATTCACTCTACTATTCATTTTATTTGGCTATATTTGAGTATCGACTCGAATTAAGTTAAACCTATTTACTTGTATTCATACTCCTAACTTCCTATATTTATACAACTAATAATTTCTCATAGAGCATAAAAAGCGAGTATTTAAGACTATCTGCTCCTATCTAAATATCTAAAGACATTACGATGTACCATATTCATTAAAAAACAAAAAATATTGAGGATTATTGCACCCAATGAATTCGATCAAGTTTGTAGATGACTTTTCCAATGACGGCTCAAAAAATGAGATACATTAAAAGAACATCTGGGTTTTGATTTATACACGGAGGACCGCTTCCATATCGTCACCTGTAAACCCAATCGACGCCCCAAACTCTCCCCCGTACACCACCGAGCGAACCCAGATCAAACCCATCCCCGAGTCCATGCACACACAGCCGTTTCCTGGAGCCCATTCCAATCCCGTGGACATCGAGAATCAACCGACCCAAAACACGACCACAGAAACGGGGCTTCCCAAGCCTCGCCAACACCCCTTCATACCCCCGCTAATTGCCTGATTAGAGGGTGGAGGGGAGACCTTTGCCACCGCAGGGGGGGGGAATCAAGTGGGAGGGAGAAGAAGGACGGGTTGAGGGGACGGCGTCAAGACGGAGGAAGCGGGACGAGAGTGAGGTAGGAGTGGGGGGGTTGGGTGGCGGGGGCCCTCCGGATGGGTTAGGGCGACGGCTGTAAAGTTCCTTGGAGTTTTCCGTGGGGGGAGATGGAGGTACGAGTGCCCACGTGGTTGTTTCGGAGGGTTGGAGAAGAGGGTGAAGAAAGGCAGGGAGAGGGAAAGAAATAATCATTCATACGCGAGAAGTTCACGTTTTTATTCGGTCGGGAGGGCGCGAGGGTGGGTGGGGATACAAGAGACACGGACCGAGCAAGACGACTGGGGAAGTGAAGAAAAGGGGAGACGCTGGCTTGGTTCAGGGTGGGAGGGTGGGGGTGTTGCTTTGTTCGGTCTGCTGGGATGAAAGGGCGCGGGGCGATCCTCTTATTTTCATAAGAAGTGGATATGGGAGTGAGGGGGGCCCTGGAGTTGCGTGTTTTTTTATTATTATTTCCTTTTTAATTCGACAAGGGGTGGGAGGATGGTGGGAAAATCGGGAGTTCGAGAGGGATCCTTCATCGGAGGGAGGTCGGGTGGTGATGGATGACGGCGCTCCCATTCAGGGGTGATAGCGGAATGGAGGGGTGGGGGGAGAGTGGAGTAGAATGTGTATTAGGGGAGAAACATGAGCGGGAGATGTCAGGGGCGTGCGTTCGGAGGGATGGGCAGGGGGGGACGTGTGGGATGTAGAAGAGAGCGAGACCGCAGGCGGAAAGGGAGTTTCGCGTTTTCATCCCTTTTCTTCTTGTTCTACCCTCTCCTTGGCACTCCTTATTTTCTCGACTTGTTTTTTTAGGCTTCGGTTTATTTTAATGAAAAGGGTGAGACGGCGGAAGGATGGGAGAAGGCGGGTGTGGGTTGGTGTGGGTGGGTTGGGGAGGGCGTAGGAATGGGGACGTAAGAGGTTGTCCTTGAAGGAGCCCGGTGGGAGGATGAATGGGTTTTTGAATTGGGAGGGGCCGCAAAGGCAGCAGAAGTTGAAGATGGGAGCCTTTGGATCTGGCGTGTGCGCGTCTGCCGCGTAAGAGGGGAGCGCAAGCATCTGGGGGGGGGGGGAAGGAAGTGGTTGAAAGAACTTTGCACGCTTCGAATGAGTGGCACGCGTCTCAAGAAAGTGGGTGGAAAGGTTTTATTTTTTTTGTTGGAGTGATCCGTATTCTGTCCTACCCTTCTAACTACTGCTGCAACGCTCTCTGAGGAAGAAAGCTTATGCTTTTCCCTTCTATCAGTCCCCTCCAACCCGAAAGTAAATACATGTCAAAGGAATAAATAAATCGGAGTTCTCCATTCAATCTTAAAAATACATTGGATCGCATTTTTCTAGCTGCGACTTTTTATAAGGTTTGATAATTAGAAATACTGAGACTGAACCCATACTATGAGCATTGTACAAGCATACTTATTGTGAGATAAAAATTTTTATCAAAACTGCAATGGAGCGATTTTGGAACATTTGAAAAACACAAATGAAATGATTTTATCCTGCGCCGGGAAGGAATCCTTTCACAAAGGAAGGCTTTCAGGAAATCGGATGTTTATAACCTTAGCTCGCCCTCAAAGTTTTCTACAATTAAGGCTCGCTCTGAAAAAGAAATACTCATTCCTTGCCTCCAACTCGTACTTAGAACTTTAAAATGACAAAGAACTCTATTCCATGAAATAGTTAATGCCTAAAGTACCTATCGATGATACTATAGAAAAAGTTTAGACTTAAAATGCACCTGTTTTCAAAAGAATGCCTCATTGCAATAAATCAGCTTTTAAAGAAATATTTATCGTTTTTTACGAGGTACTTATATGTTACACGCTTACTATTTCAGCATTTAAAAGATGAGAAAACCTTACCATCATTTCAAAATTTAAAATAAGGAGAACCCGCATGCCTTACTGACTTACAAAAACAGTGAAATCTAATTAAATTTCAGAATTCATTTGGAGGACTAAAAAAGTTGGATCGTGGAAACATTTTCAATGATACAATAAAACAGTAATGCTAGCCATAAAACAATGATGCCGCAGAAGGGAGATTTTGAGAAATACACAAGAAAACAGTTACCGAGGCTTGAATCTGATTTACAGATGAACCAAGAAATCTTTCCCTTTTGACAGCACTCATTAAACCATAAATACGGAAGGAGAAATACAAAGAGACCAAAAGAGACGGATAGACAAAGTAACAGCCGTTAGCACCAGGTAAGCAATCTGAGTGTTGACTACTTTTGCTCTTTCTGAACAATTAATGCTTTTCAGTGAAAATGGTCTTTAACGTCTCCTCTTATGTGACATAATGTGCAAAAAAATGAGTAAAGAAGGGGAAGACTCAGATTGCATCAATGTCTTAAAAGTTTATGGAAACGAAATCTTGAATCCGAACCGAAAGAGATGCAGGACTCTCACATTACCAAACAATTAAAAAGTGCGTATTTTTCTTTCATTGGCATTAAAGGGTAATGGGTTCCTGTGTTATTTGTACCGTTAAAGTTATTTATTTATCGATCGTGCAGAAAATATTTAGGCAATAAAATATGAATTTTCAAATTACAAACCTGGTGAATTCAATTCTGCAATTGTCGTCTCAATGTTTGGCACCTACGGATGCCAGGGTAACTGGCAGCGTCTCTGCCGCAGATGCTATCTTTTAGATGGGGCTGGAAAATCTCTTGAAAGGCACCTGAAAGGTAAAGAAAATGAAAATAAAATTAAAATGGATTCTATAATAAAGCTTAAAAATGTGGAAATATTATAAACCCTACTGCGTACCCGTAGTTACCTTGCTTGAAAGATAATCGAATATATTTATCTGAATGTAAACATAGGATATCTATAATTCATAATAAATAAATAATAACATAACTATAAAGAATGATAAAATTGGTTTATTTTCACCATAAAAATTAATTTTATTATTGAAAAAATTCATTTTAATACTTTTAATCGATATTTTGTTTCATGGGTCTTGGAATGATGTTTTTTTTAATTTCCTCATACTCGCAAATAATCTTCAAACTGGATTCACTCTATTAATCCGATAAAAACATCTTAGAGAACCACGAATCAATAGCTAGCTAGCTTGCTACTGATAGATTTTAGCTATTAGTCACAAGATAAGCAATTAAAATTTAAAAAACTGATTCCTAGTTCCGAGTTTTGGTTTTTGGTCTGGAAGTTGCGAAAATTTCTTCCCGTCGAAAAACGCACTCTTGCATGTTAATCAACGATCTCTTAAAAATATTCCTTTTTTTTGCAAAAAAATGAGCAGCGACCGGGTTAACGCACCTCGAGACCTTCGCCACCGCCGATTGCGTCCTC
The DNA here is from genome assembly GCF_022747635.1 of Hetaerina americana. Classification (NCBI taxonomy): domain Eukaryota; kingdom Metazoa; phylum Arthropoda; class Insecta; order Odonata; family Calopterygidae; genus Hetaerina; species Hetaerina americana. The sequence goes on along the minus strand of NW_027287538.1, from coordinate 69,591,861 downwards.
CAGCAAACCAATCGAGGAGATCTTGAGAGTAAACTTCCTTCGCCTTTGGATCGATCGTTCTTAGACGATACCCTGCCGAGCCATCGGATTGGTGGGACGAACTTTCACCGGAGCGTCAAAAATGCTAAAGGAATAAATCGCGGACGCAGCACTCCCCTCATTTCAATGCCTCCCCCGCACCGGGGAATATTTATCTCGAAGATGGAGGACTTTGGTTCCTTCTCCGACCCCCACCCCCCTACGAAACTCTCCTCCCTCCCCCACTCTCCTTATCCCTTGGGAGGGTCTTTTCGTGGCGTGGGCGAGGAATCTGCAGAGAAAGGGCTATTGACGACTGAGTGGGCGGTCGGGAGAACGAGTATGGTCGGGGGAAAAAATTTGATAGATCAGGTGCGAACGGTGCAGGGAAGCGAGCACACTCTCGCCCACGCGGAGACTTGATGGCGAGAAAGGACCCCGTGTTGCGAAGCCCTTCCGATTCTGTTTTTTTCCCCCATAAACGACCTCTTTTTTTTAGAAGGAGCCTTCAAAGGGTACGGATCTGGAAAACATCCTGCATCTTCCCTGCTCGCCACAAACTCGCATCTACCTCTAGTACGTGACCCCCTGAGGGCGTAACCCCACAAGAGAAAGATGCTAAGAGCGACTTCTCATTACACGAAGTCCTTCGAATCGCCCGAACAATGTTTTTGCCGGTCCAAAGGTTTATCACAATCGCCAGAATTCATGCAGGCGTAGCCCTTCCTCGTTCTGGGAGGTAAAAAAAAATAATTTATTTTCCCTTTTCAAATGTTACCTTACTTTGACGACATTAATCAACCCGAAGGTTGGTGACATAAGTGATGATATAAATTATTGAGAGAACTGAATATGTAATTCACACAGCAGAGTAAAGAGATGTACGCGGTGCCTGCGTTTTCCCTGGGAGAACTGGTTTCTTGAAAATAATACACCTTGACGTGTCTAAAACCCCCTCGAATCGAACCTGTACCCTATGTGCAAAAGCCGAAACCTCCGCCCGCTTGATTAGCACAAATATTTTATTTTACTTTGCTCACAATTCAAAATTTTCCTGCTGCTCAATTCTTCGTTTCACATCGGCGGGTAAAATATCTTATGAAGTTCGCGGGTGAGGACAAGACTGGGGATTAGGAGGCCCATTGAGGATATGCGGGTTGAGTGCGGATATTGTTTTGGTCTTTCGGGTATTCTCTCCGGAAATGCGCTAATCACGTCATCCAACTGTGCTCTCGCACGCACGATGGGGATACCCAAGGGGTGTGGAAACGCAAGGGAGCAGGAGCGCCCGGAGGCAGGGTGTGGATTCTGACGGCGGTGGAGGGGGTTGGAGCGATGACGGGGGACGTCAACTGATTCGGACACATGCCCGCCTGTGTTCGAGGGGACATACCTGCACAGAGACGGAATGATTCCGACGCCCCTCCACCTCCCCAAAACTCAGCTTCCCCCACCCGCCGACGTCCCTCCCCCCTCCCTCTGTCACACACACCGCGTAATGACGCCAGTCGAACTAAACAATGCCATTATGATCGACCGGGTACGTGAGATTTTAACCGTTATCTCATTAAAGGACCAATAAAGCGGCCCAGTCGCCACAACGCCGCGTAACGGGTCCCGACATCGGCTTTGTCTCTCTGTCGCGGAAATATAATCCGACTCGATAAGCACACATGGCCGCGCGGTCGCGGAAGCGATTGTCGCCCGCTGTTAATCGTCTGCCCTCGCCCAAGTTTTTTTTTTGTATTTTATTTCATTGCCCAGCGTGGGTGTGCGGTTTTGCATGATTGCACAACATCGCGCGTGGTTTTGACACTCCGCAAAACAAGGTGGTGCATGATGTTCGTATGGAGTCATCAGCGGAGAGAGTTTCAAATGAATGCGTTCCGTGTTTTAGGACACATCGACGACAACCTTTATTAGGACTTTTAAATCCAACCGTGAGCATTATTTTAAGGAAATGAAGTGATCACATCGGGTATGATTTTTGGAAAAATTTCAGTGTCTCTTGTTGGCGTCGTTAGGCATATGAAATGTTATCACATGAACAATCGTAGTGTGAAAATAATAGCAACATTTAGGAAAACTAAAAAAAATGCTCAAGGGGGGAAGATTATTTGCACAAAATTTTGGTTTTGGTGGCTTCTTAATTAAGATATTAATAACTGGTCCAAGGGGTCAAATGACTTTTTTCGCGACCCACGGACTGAGCGGCGCAGGTAGAAAGGCTCTAATCAGAATTAATTTATAGACAATTTTGCGTTAAGAACAAAGCTGAAGCAAAGTCACATTTTTTCCAACTACCTGAACTCGAATACTCATTACACGTTTTAATATAAGTACACGAGCGATTGTTTACTATTACAAAAATAACATGAGCCACTTTTTTCCAGTCCTGTAATCACACTTTGTCCGGAGAGGGTATCGACACATTCGTAGGCGTCGGCAGCACAAACAATGAGCACTCTTCCTCGCTGTGTCTTAACACAACGCCGCGTCATCATTTGGACATAAGATTTTGTCGGGTTAAATTACTCCACGCGTCGAGAATGCACATTACAGCCATCTCTCCTTACCATTTCGGAATAAAATTTGGAGACAACTTCGGGGCAAAGGATTGTCTCGCATGGAAGCTCAACTGCGACTTCCACTTCTCTAGTGAGCAGCAAATCCATAACTCGAGCACCCCCCCCCCCCTGGCTTCAGCCACCCTCACCATCTTACGAAACATAATTCTGGCGAGCTACTAAGGTTACAGCCGCAAGTCGATGAGAGACAGAGACGCGGGGGCACGCGGTCCCGGATCCAGTTACTCTGCACTCATCTCGGGCCTCCTATCTCAACCCCCCACCCCCAAGAACCACCCACCAACTCTCTCGCGCGCCCCCTTATCTCCTGACGCCCTCCTTGGTGTTCTCACTCCCGCTCCTTGTCATTGCTCTACACACGCGACCTCCCCTCCCCCGGGGTCGTAACACGCCCACCTCCGCCCAAACCCATCGCTGCTGCACCTTGCGATCATACGCCCGAGGAGACGGTGTGATTCGCACGAGATCAAGGAACGAGTCTATTTATCAGCCGAAATTCGTCAAGCATCCCTTACACTTTCTTTGTGTTTCATGCAATCTAAATAAAACAAATACGTTGGGGGTCTGCGTTTGTTTTGTAATTAATTTTCGATAATCGATCCTTCGTAAACCGCGGGATATGTTTTAAGCGGAGGAGATATTTCTCGCCGACGTTTCCAAATCGACATGCTGACAAATAATTCATCTGAGTTCGTTCCTATTACAAAAGGAAATTTTTTTCTGCCACCATCCTTCTTTGTCTGCCTTCGGTATTCGGAATAGCTAGTTGTTTCGTTGACGACTGCTCAGTTTTGTTTAAGGTTTATTGTTTCATCAAGTGATAATATACCCCAATTTGAATTAACCATTTCCCATAGCTTACATAGTTAATGTAACAACCCCCTGGGAAGCACGCCAGGAGTTTTCATCAGTTTTTACGAGAAGACAACACGGGAGATTTTCTGGACTTTTTGACGCTTTTCATGCCTACCCCATCTCTCTCTCCTTCCTCCTCAGTTTTCTGTGCATGATGGTCTCCTTCCATCCACGAATCGCATTGTTAGCGTCTGAAATCTCACTCTCGCCACGTTTCCCTAGCACCGCCTTTACAGTATTTCTTCCTCCCCTCTCCTCAAACCAATAGCCTCCCTCTCTCTCGTTCAGACAACACCAAACGTGTCGTTCGCCACCCCATCCCTTTCACCTTCCTCCAGAAACTCCGCGAAAGCTAACCACACTCCACCAAGTCCTCATCTTACTCACGTCAGCGTGGATCCACTTGGAAATCTCTACGCCTGGCGTTATCAGAGCCTTGATGTGTAACATTTGCCTTCTGGCACACGCCGAGGAACTAACTCCCCCCCCTCCCAAGCCCCCTTCATCGCCCCTCCCCCGCAAGCCTTTAAAAGATAAGGAGTAGGGGGGGAGGGTCGAGAGGGAGAAGTAGTCGCGATGGTTTCGCATCGCCCACGAAGTGAGCACATAGAGCGGATTTCAGTCAAATCTCACTCCCCCCCCCACGTGAAGCACAAGAGCCAATGCGCTAAAGGATGAGGGGTAAGCTAGTCGCAGGGCGACCCTCAAGGGCCCCGAAAAGAGATTAAACTCCCGTCCGGATCCCGTCTCGCCTTTCTCCGTCTCCCAGGGGGAGGGGGCCTCGGGAGGATGTAAGGAATCCTTCGGGGTAAGAGGTCGCGGGTTCTGCATGCGATGGGAGGGCTGGTGTGTTGATGATTGGCAGGGGTTGGGGTGAGCGAAGCCACGAAAGAGAGCAATGAGAGAGTACGAATGAAAAATGTCCTACGAAACACTTTCTTGCTCAATTCATTTTTTAATCAGCGAAAGGAAATGCAGAAAATGATAGTAAACAGCGTGGGCAGTTGGTATCAGCAGTGGGTGACTGGCATAAACACGTGTTCATGAAAGGAGCATCCTTATATCCTCGCAAGCACACTCCCGTTTTTTGTGACTAATCTTACTTCTCTCGTGGTTTGACATCTTGTGGAATAGGTAACAGCAGTCATTGAATGTGCTCATTGCAGGATTCAATTAATGAATAAGACTGATTTTACAATTTAGGAGGCGTCGTTGCCTACTGGGTAGATCACTTGGCCGAAATATTGTTTAATTGTGCAGTGTGTTCTGAATGCCTTATATCTAAATTCCAATCATGTGATTTTCCGAGTATCATAGCATTGTAGGAACCAGCAGGCGGTATAGGGAATCGAGCTTGTCCTTTTTATCTAAATGCATGAGCCCTTCACTCCTTTGGGCTTCGAAACACAGGAGCCCCATCTTAAACCATCAAACCGATCTTCGGGTTGAACGCAGTAGTATTTCTGCTACATTTTGAACGCGCTCATCATGCGGGACGAGATTCGAAGAGTATTTCTTTTTAAGGTTCTGACGTCGTAGATTTTGGCAAGTGGGTAGCAACACTCTCCACTTCCCTTTGAATCCGACTCTTGAAAGGGAAGTGGATGATGTGTAAGATGCATATCTGGAAGATACGGCAAATTATGATTTTAGTTGCTAAGCGGATGAATGTCGAGTATCGTTCGCGCCCTTGAAATTTATTAATGGGGTCCTCGAACGGGTTTGGGGAAGGCGACATCGAGACGTAAGGCGCTGCTTTGAATGTCAAATGCACTTTGGGAGAAGGGGACTCCGAAATCCAGCTTCTTCTTATGACATCTCCTCCTGAGGGTACTGCACGACTGCTAACTCGCTGGTTTCGGATTTCTGGGGAAGATGGATAGATGGGAAATTTACACACAACGATTTAATTCAAAATTTTCCGAACGGAGAACTGAAAAACAATTCAAATATATAGATAATTTTTGATTAATTGGTTTTGAAGTTAGTATAATCGCAAATAGTTTTTGATGAAATAGGTGGAAATTCACCCAAAATTAATTGAAAAAATATGCAGTTCCGAGAATAGTTTCGCAAAAAAGTCCTAACCTAAACGAAAACTAAGTTACTGTACTAAGTTGAGGAAATCTGTTGCCACACTTTCGATTTTTGCTAAATAACTTAAAATAGCATTAAAATCGGTTCATTGTAAAAAACGCATGAAATAACTAGCCTGTTAGGTCTAAATAACGATGATTTGATGCTCTAAAAACTATGAATAACTGTTGCATAGAGTGAGAATATTTTGGCGTAAAATTATTCCATTTTCTTTTTTACTGTCGTGCCCTTTTGACACCAAATTATTTATTGGAGTCTTTAAAAGTGTTTGAAAACGATACATATTTTATCTAAGTTAACAAGAACCTCTAAAACGTATTTCTTAAGTATCCCGTGGCGTTACACACAATAATAACCTAACCAATGAAAAAATATCTATAAATTTCGTTCACTTCCTTAGAATCCCTTTTCCTATTCACTTCAATATTACCTCGAGCATACTTTTAGCGCGTAGAGGTTTCCCGCCACGAGCAAAAACTCGTTTTGAAATAGGAAGATCACGTCCCACGTGTGTATTTCCGTCCAGGTGCAAAGCTCTGCTCGTAGTTACCTCATCTGGCCGCCTTACCAAGGCGTGGAGCTAGTAGTTGAGGGCTCGACACGCGATGTTTCCTAGGAGGAACGATTGACAAGCGAGATAACGCCAATACCGCAACCCCACCCCCTCAATCCCATCAACTGTGTGCGAGTATGTGTGTGCACTCATTTACACGTTTGATCGAGTGGATTAGTTCCCTCCGTTCAACCGGGCTCATTGCCAGTTTGCGAGACCGCTCGATAAACGTCATTCTGACCCCTGAGCGCCGCCACGTGGCAGAACTTGGACCTACGATTACGACTTACCTATCGAACTCATTGACTATTGTAATCACTGTTTGTGTTTTGGGACTCCCCTTACTCTAGTGAATCGGGAAATTTAAATCGGAAAATTGAATAAACGAAACAAGTAATCGAAATTTACCGGTGAAAATGAAATTTCAAGACATAAAAAGTTGCCTAAATAATATTAAATGTTTAAAATTGTGAAAAAAATTTAATATTAAAACTGTATTTTTAAGATCTGAAGTTGAAGATTAATTCTTCAATACCACTCATACTGCGATGAATATAAAAAAAAACTATGGCAGTGCGAACGGTTAAAGCTGATGCTATCCCAAAAACTGTTGCAAGTTCTATTTTTTTTACAAATAAGTATTTTTAATTACGGAATATTTGGAAATCTGAAGGGTGAAGACTGTATTAAATTTGGAAGCAACAAGAGGATTGATGAAATCATTGTGAATTTTGGTGCTAAAGGAAACTAAAGCATTCTATGGAAAATGGGAACTACTCGGAGGATATAGGAAGACACGTGGCTTAATCAAATTTTCAAGATACAGATTGATTAATGTAGAAGAAGGAAAATTTGGCTTTTGATATACACAGCGGGAACAATAGCTAATGAGATCTAGCGTCTCGTCACAAATTGAAAGAAGAATTACTGCAATGTTACACTCAATATCTACTTATTGGCTGGACTTCTATGCTTCAACATCAAACCAGCTTGGTAACTATATCAAAATAACATTCGAAACTGATGTAAAATCATCGACCCGGTGATATAAATGCTTTATTTCAAGTAGAGAACTCCATTAATGATCCTTTTTTATGATTCAGTTCACCACTTCAGTTTTTTCCCACTTTAATGAGACAATTGAACAGTTTATTTCATCAAATCTATGAAACTAGTTTTCCTTCTCAAAATACTAACCTCATCGCCATTAGGGAAGAGATAAGACTATGGCAAACGGAAAAACAAACGTCGAACTCTATCCTGAGTTCTCCCGGCGTGACTGTAATTGTTTCGGTAAATTATTTCCGACGGGGGTGCCTTAAAAAATCGAACGGGAGGCGACAGCATTCCTCGTTGGTCACGTAATGACGGAAGCGAAAAATGAGATCGCGGATGCGTCTAAGGAAACGGGCATCGATTGGCGAGGCGTGGCATTTACTCTGCCGCATTGTCTGCTGCCTTCGTTTACAGTGAACAGTGTTGTCTGGGTTGGGGATAAGAGGCAGAATGAGACAACGGGGGCGTTCAGAATCGTACTAAGGGGGTTCGAGGGTGGACGGGAAAAGCTGGAAGGAGAGGAGGGAATGGAATGAGAGAGAAAGAGAAGACGCATCGAGTCACGTGACCCAAACCCCTTCTTTCCACCCCTCCCCCTTTCCTTCTGCCCCCCCCCTGGCCGTCTCCGCAGTGGGGGAGGAAAAAAAAGGCGGTGGTGGTGGTCGCTTGTGTGATAGAGGAGACAAGTGGGGAGGGAGGGAGGATATCGGAAGAGGGGGAGGGAATGTGGACGAGAAAAGTGCATTGTGGGTAGTGGGAGGAGGCCGTGAGCCAACCAATATGTGCGGGAGATCAATATAGGAGGATGAATGAAAGGTTGGATGGGTGTGTTTTTTTTTATCCGTGGAAAGAAAGGCTGCTACTGCAGTCTGAGAGATGAGGGGTGGGGGTATTGAGAAGTGGGGTGCACGCGAGAGGGGAGGAAAATGCACTGTGAGTGGAGGGGGAGGGGAAGAGCATTTGGGAGATGCTCCATGCACCCACGACTTCTCCAGTGCACCACTGTAGCTGCAGAGAATGAAGAAGGGAGAGTCAATTATTCGTTAAGCCTCTTCATTTCCACTTGGTGAGTGTTTCTTATCGAAACTTTTACTCTCTTGAACTGATTTTTTCAGTCGCGGCCCTCGAGGATTACGTCAGTTTTAATTGGTTGCCGGGGAATAATGAATTGAAACTTGAAATGTCGAGTTTAAAACCTCTTCAGAGCCCGACAGAAAACTTTGGATCAGTATCGCGAATAATGGATGGAAGTGAAGAGTCGCCGTTATATTTAATACAGCATGAAGATAAGTAGCTGATCCAATATAGCAAATTCATTGAATGCCTGCACGAGAATTCTCGATTTCCAAAAGACTGTGAATTTTTTAAAAACTAATGTTTAAGTAATTCATGCAACATGAGTGGAGTTACGTGTTTGCAATTTCTATATAGAATTTGGCCCATCCTAAAACTCATGAGTTAGTTCTTTTTAAAATTTTCCATGCTACCATTTATCAATACTCCCGATTGAAGGAAAAGCTCTCAAGAAAATATGTAAGTCCAAGGGAGTCAATAGTTAACTAAATTAAAATAAATCAAAGTAAGCATTTCACTTTTTAATGGCCGTCCATAAATTTAGCACTCAGATTTAATGCCCTCGTCACGAGTGAAATTTCCGAGTCGATTGACATAGTCAAATAACAGTTAACCAAACAAACTGCAAAGGAACGAAATCTTTTCTCGCGGCGACATTTCGTTGAGCAGCGTTTCAAAACGGAGAAGGTGCACCTACAGGGAGCCCTCGTGCGAGGGATTCCCAGCGCACGGGGAAAAATAAAAAAAATACATTTTCCACCGCGAACGCCAACGGCATTCTTCGGCGAAACATACGATGACATATCCACTCCAGGCACTTGTTTCATTTTCTCGTCCCAAAGGAAGTTAGAACGAGACATTAACTACTCATGCCGTCAAGTTTTCGGTAGAGGAATATCTTTTGTTGAAGATGGAATTTCCGTAGACGTGTACAGGCATTCATATATCCAAATCCCTTAAAAACAAACTCAGTCTCCCCAAAGTCTTCACCAATCGGCGGTAAGTGTACGCCTGCAGATGCGAACACTCGTACCTATTCGCTCGTCGCAGTCAGCCTCCATCCCTCTCTTCATTGGACTCGCGACTTGACGAAATATGTAACAGCAATGGTTGTCTTCCCAACGTACTACAGGTCTCTGCTTACGCTGCCGAGGGAAACGCGGATATTTACGTTTATATAATGGAGACGCAATTCTTTTTTAAATAAACTAACAGACACGTGAGAGCACACACGCGTGACATGGACTCCGCATGAGAGAGACCCCGTGCGCCCGCTTCGTTTTTGCCCGGGAACGATGGGAATGGCGAAAAGATGACGTCACAAATCTGGGTGGGGTGTATGGGAATAAAATGCGTACAGCTCTTCCTTACAAAAATACCACATGCTATAAAGGATATCGTTAGGGAATATTACACAACTTTTTATTTATTTCTTTCCTCGGAATTGGTTCCTATTGCGTTCTTTTTTCTCCGCAGCGTGAGACTTGAGAAAGGACTCATTCGCTCATAGCCGTTGAGTGGGACGTCCGGAGCTCCCCGGGACACCTGAGCCACCAAGTACCCACACGTGGACACAGTGGCGCGCTAATAAATATAAATGCTCGAACCGCCGAAGATTACGGGGAGGGGGACCTGCAGAGTCGTGGGTGGATTGAGGGGACGTTCGCTGCGAGAGGAAGAGAAGCCTTAATGGCCGCCGAGTCACGGAGAATCGGATACATTTTATTTTCCGCAAAAAAAACACTAAGAGCGTTGGCAAAATGTCGCCAAACATCATATATTTAAGTCTCGAGCCTTGTGCGTCCACGAGATGCCTTCCGGGGAAAAAAGTAAGGAATTAAATTGTGCTCACAAACCCATGCTCATGCGAGCACACGTTCGAAGCCAAATGAATAATAAAAAAAAACATATATGAACGTATCCCTCTCCTTCCTAAACTTAAGTTCTGATATCTCCCTTCTCTCTTCGGACATCACCACTTCCTTCCTTTTTATTTTTGAGGGTCCCATTCTCCTCCTCCCGACTCGACGCCCCGTCCACACTTCTCCCCCCGCCCTTCTCGTGCACACCGTCGCTCGGAAATCCTTCCCTCCTCTCACCTCCTCCGCACTTTAGCCGCGAGGGAGAGATAAATATTGCCTCGTACTTCACTTCTCTCTCCACCGCACCCCAAAAAAAAAACCCCCGACCATTTTATAATAACACCATTTTCGCTTGGCTCTTCAGCAGCTCCCATTTGAGTGGCCGGTGGTGGGGAAAAGGGTTGGCAGGGGGGGGGGGAGAAAGGGGGACAGGGAAAAGGAGATGGCTTCAACTTAGGCCAGCGGATTTCACCCCCCCTCTCCCCAGCGACTGAGTTTAGGAACAGGGATCGACGGTCGCCTTCGGAAGGCATAGTTTTTCCACGTTTGAAACCTCTGTGCCGATAAGCACATCCCCATTGGTGCATCTGAGGTGAAATTAACTCCTCTTGACTGTAATTTATACAAACTTCGTAGCTGTATTTGAAATCTCTAGGTGTATTAGCAACTAAAAGCTCTGCAGCATTCTTGTTGCTTGCCTACTTCATAATCTCGGTCAGTTATAACAAAGAAACCTTTTTTGGAATATTACCAATGTATACTTGCATTTTACAAGCTCGACTTCTCGCATTAGTCCGCATTAATACGAAAACTTCTTTCTCGAGGACAGTTTTTCTCGGTGAACACTCATGCGTCAAATTCATTTGTTTCGCTGCTTTCCGGAGCTGGATACAGAGCAAGGGAAGCCCTGAGGTTCTCCATATTACCAGAATGAGGTCGTTTCCTGCTTTTCCTTTCGCCACACTCCTACTCTAGTTCCTTCCAAAGCGTCTCCTCTTTCGGCCAATGCCTTCAAATCACTCCATCTTCCTCCCCATAGAGCAGGACCATTTTTTGGCTGACTGACCACTTTCTTCGGTCACCCCTCCCCATACTCTCCTCCCCCCCCGCCCTCTCTCTCATCCTCCACCACTCACGGGGAAATCATCCGTCTTTCATTAGACCAGCAATTTCTCCCAAACTCCCCTCTCGTGCCGTGTCTCCTCCTCCCCCTTCCTGCACACCACTCCAACTCCTCTCAACCCCAAAACACCGTCATCTCCCCCCCTCCACACTATTCCTCCCGAGCCCCCAAACATGGGAGCGTACTTACTCTTTTCAGCCGCGCACGGCTTCACCGTCGAGTGCCACAATTTTTCCTTCCGGAATGTCCATCTGCATAATTTTTACGGCGTCTACCCTCTTCTTCCTCCAACTCCTCTCCCCCCCGTTCCTTTTCTCTACCCATCTCTCCCTCTCTCTTGAAAAGTCTCGCTCTAAGTTTCCAAATGATTTCTCCCTCTCTTCTTCGTTTTTTTTTATTTTTACTTGTGCACGCTCACGTAAACGGATCGCGATGCTCAACGCGACGTTTTTGTGCGCAAGGCAGCGCGGATCCGCCTGCTTACAAACGCTCCATCTGGGAATATATCATCCCCTTCCCCCCTTTTCCTCTCCGTCGCGTGTCATTTCCGTAAAAAAGCATACTTACGACGAGCGAGAGGAGTGGTAAAAAGCCCAGTGTCGCGCGGGGGGGAAGGGCGTGACGACGTCGGCGGGGGGAGGGTTGTGGGGGGGGGGTTTGGTGGAGGGCGACGGTCGAGAGGGGGAAGTGGATACCGTCGGATGGAAAGGAAGGGGGTTGTTTGTGGGTGTGTGTGTGTGGTACACAGGCGAAATCTCCTCCCCGGAGGAAGGCAATTGGACTTATTTTTGCCAAAGTGAGCGCCGCTCAAGTATATATCCATTTGACGCCGTGTCTCATTCGCCAATGCACTTGCTCCACGCTAATAATGGCGGTAAGACCGTCACGGGGCCCTTGACATAAGATAATATTTCCGAGATATGATGCTTCGAGGGGAAGAAGCGGCTAGGCGGAAATTTCTCCCCCGGACTTACTTTCTCCAAAGAAATACTTGATTATTTCGCAAAATTTCACACGGCATAAGCTTTCAAGAAGATATCCGATTGAATGCGAGTCCACCTTCAGTGGGCGACTTTGTGAGATCGCGAGTGCAAATAAACATGTATCAGAAGAATGTAGACCACCTCTAAATAATTTTTACCACCTATTTATGACCACGACTCACTGGATATATGTAATGAAATGCGCATTTTAACCAATATGAGTGTTAGCTGAGCTGGATGCCAAGTTTTTCAGAGGACATAACCTTCAACTTTTCCGCATATCGCATTCCCAGCACCTGCAACTACGATCTCTCTATGGAATGTTTTACAAGTTTACATAGCGCAGATGCATCGTGAAAAGGTTCCATTAAATTTGTCCATGGTGGAAATGTCCAATTTAATTTTTTCTTTTGGACCAAACTTCTTTTTTAAAAGTGGATAGTAAAATGCAGTGTGTTACAACTCAAATCTGGCGTACTGAGTCTATTGTTTCAATTTCAGATTAAACAAAATTAATGAAACCCAACATCATCAGTAATTTCTCAAACCTAATTCACGTTTTCCTACCTTCAGTGAACTAGACGTGGAATAATTAAGATTGACTTTTAATAAGCGTTCAATTATTTTCTCCCACTCTTTCGATTCCCGTTCACTGCCATCCAAAAATTCGCGTTTATTCTCATGAATATCATGCATAACTCCTTAGCGCTCTTCAAATCCAGAGCCGTGAAATGAAAAACAAACGAGGGCTGATGTGAGAATATTGAGGCATTCCAACTTTACAGAACGCCTTAACCCCAGTCTTTTTTGTTTCACCCTTCCCCTTCGACTTCCACGGTCCCAATTCATCAGCAAGTACGCGCTCTTTACCCCGTCATGGAACTGAAAATGACTCCCCAACGTAGTTTTTGTGTACTTTCTTCGTCGCCCTCTAAGCCACTGCCTTACAAAATGAAAAAAACGAAAAAGATAGCAATAAAAGATTCGTCTCCTCCTCATTACCTACATTCACAAAATGTTCTTTCCATTAGACCTTAGATGACGAAAAGTTACGGAGCAGTTATATTCATTCGCTGCTCAAGTATTCATCTTGAAAGAAGTACGCGAGTGTCCCGTGGTCCACTTAAGATAAACGAACCTTTGCCTAGCGACGGAAGAAAAAAGTATCACTACCCCTATCAATTGGGCGAAAATTGCTTCTGGCAGGAACAAAAAATTACTCTTTTTAAAAGGATAGCAAATTTTTTAAGAGAATAGTTCAACTACGATGATAAAACCTTTTTAAACGACTCATGATAACGCATATCGTAGGTCAATTAGGTTTCGTTTCACTTCAAGGAGGGTACAAATTACTCGGGCAAATAAGCAAAATTGCACCCGTTGAGTGATCAGAAAATTCTTCAACGGCTAAGACAATTGATTCCGAAACAGAAAAGCTGTCCTCGCGATAAAATTGGTCCATTGAATAGCACCGTAAAGCATGTATACCAAGGTGGTGTCCCACACAACGACGAAGATTTGATACCAAAGATTAGGGACATCTGAGGTGCTGGATCTCCTAACACAGCGCATGAAGTGGTTCAACATTGGTGGCAAAACACGTGATATTTTCTCGGAAATTATTCCTTTTAACAGTCCAAACATTATTTACTTTCAAATAAATGAAACTAATAAATGAATGAAAAAAACAAACGCTTCCACCTCCTTAGATGTACGCGATTTGTCACCCTGTGGTTTTTGGCTGTCATATTATTAATCAGCGCCAAGTTCCGAGACAGGTAAGTCCACGGATCGGCATTTCAAATGGGTCCCAAAGTTACACGCATATTCATAAGTATTTCGTAAGAGTGAAAAGCGCAAGAGTGGGCGAAGGGGGTAGCGGTTAGAAGAGTGCGTTCGTCTCCTTTCCCATCCAATTCCCCTCCCTCTCATACTTCCTCCCTTCCTTGGAGCCAAGTTGTGAATGGACACGGGACGCCCGCCTCTTCCTCCTCTCCTTTTGTTCACGACCCGCGTCTGCGATGGCATGACGGTAAGAGGGTTGGAGGGGGTGGGAAAGGGGGGGTGAGGTGGTATTAGGGGTGTGAGAGAGAGGGATTTCCACTCGGTGGAGAGTTCTCATATAGGGTAAAGGGGTTTAGACGGACGACCGTTACGGAAAGAAACACACACATACGGAGTAGATGCCGTGCGCTCGGAGAAGGACACTGAGAGACGTCCACGAGTGGATGCGAAGGGGATTGTTTAAGGGGTGAGGATATTCTTTCGGTTGGCAAGGATGCCGGGAGACAATAGAATTCCCTTGCGAAACTTCTAGACTGGAAAGAAACTTCAGTTTTCTCTTGCGTTAGTCCTTTGTGTGCGACCAATAGGCGCGAGCCTTCAAAATATTTGGTGTGTATCATTTTTTTGTCGCGTTCGTTATCTTTTCATAAAGGTTCTCCCGACCTGAAAGAAAACTCGTACAGGAATGTCTCGCGGGGAATATGTTCCCTTCTTCTTTCAAACACATGTTTTATTTTTAATCTGGAAACTCTTTCCGACTTCATCTCAATATTGCCATTCTTTGGCAAATGAAAATAAAAAATGTCTTTTGTGTGCACACTAAGGCCCCGAATCACTTTCACCCAAGCACAGTAGTACCAAAATTCAAACCTACGTGTGATACTTGAAGAGGCCAGTAGGAAACGTTTATTTTGTTGCGTAATCTAAACGGTTACGAAATGGTGATTACAAGGAGAACGATTAGTCTTTGATATTCAGTTTTAATAATAAATTTGACATGAAAATGAGCCGCAAATATAAAAACTCGCGTCACAAGGTAAGAGAATAAGATGTGATTATTTGATCGGAATAATTTCTTTTTGTCACCACTTCTAACCCCTTAGTGGATCCTTAAATATACTTCAAGGATTGGGGATTTTAATCTTAAGAAAAGAAAAAAACTACTAGAAATAAAAACAAGTTATTAAAAACAATCGGAATAGTTTTCTGCAAATTAAACGAATAAAAAAGCGATATTTTAACTCACACAAAAGTTTATAAATTGCTCGATTTTTCATGTTTTCAATCCGAGCAACGTAAAACTTTTCGCTGATGTCGGAGAACTCGGATCCAAGCAGATATTATTTTAGGAATATA
This sequence comes from Hetaerina americana, assembly GCF_022747635.1. Taxonomy (NCBI): domain Eukaryota; kingdom Metazoa; phylum Arthropoda; class Insecta; order Odonata; family Calopterygidae; genus Hetaerina; species Hetaerina americana. The sequence goes on along the minus strand of NW_027287538.1, from coordinate 69,576,511 downwards.
TCTTTTGTGAATGTCATAAAGGCTAATTAGCAGCAAGCATGTATAAAAAACTAAAGAGCTTCACTAGTGAAATAAGGAAACAGGAGACGAGTAGCAAAGGAGACACGACAACTCAGATGGAAAGAGATGCCATTAAAAAACTTCCTCAAAGCCCACTCAGCGCGAAAATATAGACATTACTTTCTGAAGGTGGAGAGAGAAATTTTAATTACCAATTTTACCCGGAGCAAACAATGATCACGTAAGATTCGAGTCTAAAAAACCATTCCAAACATCGGAAAATCCTCTTCATAATAAGAACTTTTCTCCGCTTTCAAGGATTACATGGGAAGGATCCCGCGACGTTTGGGACTGTGTCTTCGGTTTCGTGGGGTGAGGGTGCAGGTGGATTGGTGGGGATAGGATGGGAAGGAGGAAAAAGATTGAGTTATAAATTTTGCGCTCCCAAGAAGAGATGCCGATCCTTTGATAACGTTAGAAAAGGTAGCGCGCCACAATATCTGTGTGGGGTGGGGTGTAAAATGAAGCATGGAAACTCGCGGGCTAAATCCTTTGAGATGCAGGGACAAACGACCGGAACATTCTCAAAACAGCCATGCTTGTGTACAAGAAAAGAACTTTTATTTACTCTTTTTTTCCCCCAGCCAATAAGGAGCTAGGGACAAAAGACGCAAGGGGAGATAAGAGGGGACCTGAATCAAAAACGAAAAAAATAATCAGAAATAAATAAAAAAAGCAAAACCTGGAAAAAAATCCACTAAGACCGCATCGCCAAGGCGGTGACAATTACAAGAATGTACAAGAGATGGCGGGTGTGTGTGTGTGTGTGTGTGTGTGTGTGTGTGTGTGTGTGTACATGATGCATTAAGAGATGGATGGATGGGAAGAGGCGAAGACACGTCCAGGAAGAAAATGATAATTGCAAATGCTCGGTGCACAAAAACGACAAGGAGAGAAAAAAAGCTCGGGGAATAATGGACAGGAGGTTTAAGAAGGGACTTGGTTGAGGGGGTCGGGGATGGGGAAAGGGGGGGCGTTGAGTGGCATTTGGTAGAAGGGGGCACGCGAGGGTGGGGACACAGTGCTGAAAGAGACGGTGAGAGAAAAAGGAGGAGAATGCTGAGGAGAAGAACTCGAGAAACATCCCAAAGATCATAAAGCTCCTTCTCACCGGGCACTTAGACGACGGATATCCCAAGAGCACCCCATTTTATTCCTTTCAGCCACGTTTTTGAGGCAAAAAAGCTCGTTCTCTTGCTTTCGTCTTGCTCTAAAGGATGAATAACGTGTAATCTTACGCTGATGAAAATACAATTTCTTCACGCGCACTTTTCTACGAATCCAATTCAAAACGATGAAAAATTGATGAAATTTTTATTTTTCAGCTGTGTTGGTAGTTTAAACAAAATTAAAAAAATCCGGCTTTAAACTTTCTTAACACCAAAACCATTAGTACGAAAACTTACAATGTGCCATTCGCTCATCCCTGTATTTGAATAATAGATTAACCTCCTCCTACAATATTATTTACAACTTGGGAGCAAGAATATTATACCAAAATTTGGCAAGATAATTTTCATTGAAAAGAAATTAAATTTTACTAAACTCACATCAGTTTAAAAATTAATATTAAATTTTCACGTGCAATTTTTAAATAATATACTGGGAAAATAAAGCATCTAATCAATTAGTAGTCCAATATTATCTGGTTTCACTCAAAAAATAGAGCAAAATATTTTAAGCATATTTATCATTCTCATAGCTGTAGGAACCTGTAAGGGATCGATCAGTGGGGGAATAAAATATCTATTAATATTGAGAAAAACGAAGGTCCACCAAAAGGCGCCTGGATTTCCATACACGATGATGATAATTAAAAATGAAACATGTTCAAGAACATTTCCTGTTCGGGGAATAGCTTTGAGTCTCCTGATTAACTAGAAGTATCATTGTATTTTTAGTGCTTTTGTCGGGTATACTTTAGGTGTATCCATTATTTATAGGCATCACAAATCTTTAAATGATCCTGTTTTCACATAATAATATAAATCTTTTGCACGAAACGGAAAACATCATCAAACGCCCAGAGCAGTTGGGCGAATGATTCATTCAGCGCCAAGGAGAGAAAGCTCCCCGTTTTCAAACCAACGAATCAATCAAGTCTATTTGAAAAGGATCGCTTATTATTCTTTGCGTAGAATTTGTGAACTTGAGAGAGAGATTGAGCAAATTGAACGTGAAAGAAGTGAATCGTGATAATTTTGTGAATTGAAGGGAGGGGGAAAGACGATTCTCAGAAGATGAAAGACGTTTTTGGTAAGAGCGTCTTGAAAAAAAATAAGTAAAAGCGGCCGCTAAGGAGATGGGGGCGCTATTGTTGAGCTTCCTTTGCCAAAGGGGAAAAATGAAACAAGCCGTCCCACTTAACATGAAAGCATCCATTTGTACAACACGTATTTCTTTTCGTGCATATTCTCCGGACTCAAGCGTCTATCTGCTACGAGGGCCTGAGAGTCAAAGCGGTTATTGATTAATTACCATCTTAGTGCTTTTGTAACGCAAGAGCCAGCTGCTTCAGAATGAGACAAGCCGAGAAAAATCCCTTCCACCAAAATTATTTCTAATGAAGCAAGTCGAAAGAAAATCTAATCATGGCCTTCAACAGAGAGGGTATATAATTACAGTTTCTCTCATTCTAGCGCATCAGTCTTCTTGCTTTTCGGAAAGTAATGAAAAAAACTCCGAATGGCAGAGGGACTTATCCACATATTTCCAAATTAATACGTGAAATAAAGTTTACTGGCTACAGAAAGAGACCTGAGGTAAGACACATTTTCACAGGATAATTTACTGTCAGGGTGAAAATGAACAGAGAAGCTATAAAACGAAACGATTCGTCGTCTTTGCAAATGAAAAAAAAACAGAACGGTTCAAAATTTTGAAGACTTCCACTTAAATACTGGGACTTATCGAACTCTTTCAGTTAAACAATATTTTCCAAATTTGTGAGCCACTTTCGTCATCATAAGTGTGAATTGAATTTTTTTTTAACATTTGTTTCGACAAGAATCGATAAGTTGACATGACAAGTACAATTCTTAAGTATTTGAGAAAAGTATTATATAAAAGAGATATGTGTGATAACTGATCAAGGAATGCAGGTAACTCTTACTTGTCTAAAAGCTTTGAAAGGCAAGGATTCACTACGAAGGAGAGCGTAAGAGACAAACTGACTTCATTAAAACCTTATTAAAATTGTTTAAGTAGAGAAAACCTTTTTTTATATGCTTTTACTGTAAAATAAATGTGAGAAGGGGAAACTACGGTTCCAATGTTCAGGTGAACTATAGCCAGGCACGATTCAAACTATAATGCTAAAACTCTCAGAATAAAAAACGCAATTGCTGTCAGGCTTTGTTTGCTGCAATATTTCTTAATCACAATAAAACTTGGAAAAGTTCTAATAATTGAAAAACATCGACCTTAATTTTAACACCCTTAGCAATTATAATTCATTCTATACAAAGTTGTTAAAATATCCTTTAGAAAGTCATCCAAAGGAATCATAGGAAAGGAAAACTTGGAAAATAAATGAGAGTGGATGCCTTCGCACAGGTAGAATGTAAAGTAATTATGAGTTATTACCTCAAATATTTTATTTCCAGAGAGAAAATATGCAAGGGGAAACGTTATGGGCATCCAAACTTATGAACAAAGATCGATCAAGTCAACGTTGACTTTCAGAAACTTCGAATCCATTTGGTGTAAATCGGTTACACGAGAAATCATTAGGGGCAGACAAGGAGGAGGCGCTCCAAGTCGCGCTTCGGCATATGAAATAAGTGGGAGGCTTAGTATGGGAAAAGCTCGAGGAATACGTGTATGCATATAAAAGGGGGAAATCAACAGAGAGGAGGAGTTTGGTGCGAATGTTGAACGGGGGTGAGGCGGTGCAGTGGGGGCAAGGCGGATAAGGTTCTCGCGTGAGAAGGGGGTTTGGGGGGGAAGACGAGGGAGTGGACCGAAGGGGTGCGGACGGGCGAGCAGGGTGTCGAAGCCAGAGGGAGAAAAGTGTGCGGCCCCTTGGAGGAGTAGTGGGGCGAGGAGGCGGACGTGTCGAGGTGGGGGCAGAGGAAAAAGGGTCTGGGCAAAAATGAAGCCAAAAGCAGTTTTCCTTCTGCATATTCAAATGGCAAAAGAGGCCCCGTATGCAAATGCGAGGATACTCCGTTAGAGGGGAACGCGTGGCGCGTTATGTGGGGTGGAGCGGGGCCTCCCTAATAAGAAGTCGTATCCAAAGTGATACGGCTTTACATTATTCTTTTTTTTCCCATCCCACCATCCTCTCGAAGGGCGAACGAGGAGTGGGAGCGAGGAAGGAGTACGCGGCGGCTGGAAGGAGGTTACGAGCGTGTATGAGTTTTCCGAGGGCGGTTGAGTGTGGAAAACTTGCAGAAAAGATACTTTTTAAGCGCGGCGGCGGGAAGGAATTAAAATGAAGATGGGGTGGCGGCCGGGACTGGGAGGAGGACGAAGCGAGTGTTTTTTTCGCGGACGGGGTGGAAGAAATGAAACGGAAATGGAGGCGAGAGAGGTTGGTGGGTGGATGAGAAGGAGAAAGTGCTGTGGGGATGTGAGGTGGTGGTGTACCGAGGACTGATACAAAGAGCGGGGGTTTCGGAAAGAGAGAGAGACTTCATTTGTCATTTTTCCCCATTCTTCCCTCGCGAGAACGGGAGGTAATTTGAGGGTGTAAGGACGGAGGGGGCGGGAGAGGGGCGGTAATGGAAGAGGGGTGGGCAGCGGGGGAAGAATGGGCACGGGCATTGGGGAGGAGAAGGAGTGGGGGTTGTAGGAGACGGGGGTGGTTATAGAGAGATGGGAGTGGCCCGTTCCAAAGAACTACTTTGTGATTTCCGTGCCTCGTTCTCTTTTCCTCCCACCAACTCTTTCTTCATTTCCAACGCTCCGACACCCATTCCCCCCTTACCAGAAAACTTCAGCAATCCCTCGCACCCAGTGCCTATTATCTTCCCCCGCCACTAACACAACCAACCTTTCTCTGTCTTCTGCTCGATATCCCACGTCCTCTTTCCCCTCGCCGGCCGTTTGCCGCACCAACTCCCCATCTCCTCCGACGCAGCCTCCCTACTCTCCCGCCCCCTCATCCCTTCTGCTTCACCTTCTATCGCCGTGCTTCCCTCCTTTGTATCCCTCCCCACCCCACTCCTCTTGGACAATTCTTTCATCTCGATACACGGCAACCCCGCGCGAAAGTAAGAGGCTCCGCCATTCCTTTTTTTTACGTATCCCTCCTTCAATTATTCCTCCGCCTCTAATTGACTTAATACCACGTTCACCGCAGTGCAGGATAACCTCCGTCGGGAGCGTTCCTCGAGTATTTCCGACAGGCCTCGCGTTTCAAGTTTGCATCACAATGTGATTAGTTCCTCATGGGTGTGGATTCGGGACGGACTATTGCGCTCTAACATCTCTCAATTGGTCAAAATAGTCTTTTAGCCGTGCCGAACTCGATTGACTCAATTATTTTATATCTGGATTTTCAAGCAATGGAGCAAGACGCAAAGATAATACTACTAATCCGACCGTTTTTAATTTTTTTATTGTTATACTTATATAGAGAAGAGAGTGAGTGATAAAATAATATTTCTCCTTGAAAGCATTTAAACAGGATATTTCGGCCGCTCACTTTCTTCGATTTAGCTCTTGTTATTTGAAAGAGTACTCTCAATTCAGTACCCAACGCGCTATTTCGAAAATTCTAAAGCAATGGATATTTCAAATATTTCATATAATAATTACTTATATACAAAGTTCTATATTATTGCAGCACTCCAAAAGATGTTGCTACTTAGGTATGGGTTCAAAATGCGATAACCTTGAAATTAACGTTTGGAAAAACTGCTAAGGAATGCAACCTTGAAAGGTGGAGGACTCAAGAATGTCAGCTACCACTTTCAAAACCCCTCACCCTCTCAATCCTCACCTGCCTGAAGTGAGCCAATAGATGCAAATGAAGCCGGAGTGACGGTGTCGGCAACGGCATCTTAGGAGGAGTTAAGGAGTTTTGTATTGGCAAGAGTGGCGAAAGGGGAATCTTAATATGCTGTGCTTATTAATTTTCATGAAGAGAAAAACGAAAAGTGTTCTGCGTAAATTAAGATCTAAAACATGTGTACTGACATGAAATATATTAGAAAAACACTGCCATTGGCTCTAATTGTTGAATAATAAATTTTACACTTATTTTTGGCACAGCAAACGTATAAAAACATTCCTAAGCCTAATATGATGACAAACACATTGACTCTGATCATGAGGTTTCTACGACCCCAAAAATGTGACTTTATCGTCGTTGGCATTAATCTTGATTGGAATTTTAATGAAGTATAATAGGAGGATACTTATAATTCATAATAAGTGCCACTGCAAATGCTAATGCAATGATAATCAGATAAATTTTCCTTAAAAAAATAAATAGATGTATCACAATCACCACAGGACAGGATACATTGAAGATAATTATAAGCAAGGTTAAATAATATTAGAAATCAATATTTGTTTTTTAGGCTACGAAAATTGAGTGAATCATTATTTTTACTTTGGTTGCAATACAATTATTCAATTTTTTTTTAAATAAGGGTTATCAAACTTTGCATTTGTTTCTCATTGTTCCATACATAATTGTCCTTTTCAATGAAGCCTAAGGTACACACATGGGTCGTCTTACTGGTTATAAAAGGTATATAGAATGGACAAAGTACATGTTACAGATTATCCTTTGTTATAATTGCATCCTCATAAATCATGAGGTTATTATGCAAAAGCCGCAACTTGAACAAAGTACCTTGAAGTCCTCCGTACTATTTCATAACGCAGAGTTATTTCCTACTAGTGCAATCGGAACTGTGCGACATATCCCTCCTTGGAAACCACGAGGTGTGCCATTCGACACGAAAAATACTTTGTTCGATCTCTGCGATGCACGAGTAAAAAAATAAATAAGAAACGAATAATGTAGGTTGCTCAAAAGCGATTCTCGCAGATGACACTGCAAATTATTAGACCCACCCCCCAGGAGCTACTGACATAAGAAAAAGACAATTGCACCGTGCATTTGTGTCAACGCGGAGGTCACAGTAATTAGTCGAACGGAGAAGGGAATGCGAGACAATTAGTTAAGAAATACCTACGAGTCCTCCCGTTAACGGCAGACGCCCGGTCGTAATTTTTTTTTACCCCAGCACACTACTGCCTTCATTAGCGCCACGCAAAAGAGACGGGGCGAGGGCACGAAAAAAATACAGAGAGAAAGAGAGGAAAAGGGTGCTCACGATTCTCCACCCTTGTATACTCTTTCCCTGGCCAAAAACAAACGCTGCGATCAACGGTGCGAGAATGGCATCCACGTGAGCAAGAACGCGACTCCGTGACAAAGACGTCGGATTTTTGGAGGAGTTGATAAAAAGACTTGGCTGAAGAATGGGAGCGAAATAAAATTAAACAAAACGAGGGTTCCTCCCGCAAGTCGACAGACAAACATGTGCTCATGGACGTGGGAACCGTGTGCATTGCACGTTCGCCATTCGACTGCATTGTGGCCCGCGTGCCTTCCCTCATTTTATGTTATTAACACACATTTTACCCTCCCCTCCTCACCATCTCTTGAACGCACTACTGAGCACCCGGAGGAGCCATGGCAGGACTTTACGCTGCCGTGATTCGCAAACCACTTGATTAGTGGGAAGAATGGGACGGGAAATAAAAATGAGAAATACAAACTCTCACTGGAATCGCTCTCCTTCTTACGTGCCTCAGCATTTTTGTTTTGTTTTACGTCACTTCCCTTGAGATTCTCTTCCCTCTCGGTCGCTGACGAACGAATTCAGAGCAAGAATGTCAGTGAGGAGGGCAAAACAAAAAACCTCGCCTCTTGGTGGGAGGGCGACAAGTAAGGTACGGAACTGAACCCGAAGAGCAAACAGCATTCGGGTTGGTCACTGGGGCGTGAGTTGCGTTGTCAGCGTCATAAAGATGCCATTTGACCTCTTCTGGTTTCCCTGACGATCGCGAGGCACGCTATGAGACCCGGGGCTCCTGAAGCGGCCGACCTAGGGTTGAAAAGGGCGTAGATAGCTCCTGGTATTAGGTGTTGGCCACTTGCGTAATTTTTTACTCTTGCAGGATACCTGCTGGTATTATGGCTACCAAAATCACTAACATTTACCGTTTAGCAATAAAACCTGCTAATGTTTTTACCCTCATCTCAGCAATGGGAGTGCTTCTTATTTTGAGTACTAATTCAATAAAACCAAGAGTGCTTAGATTTTTCTGGAGGTTGTGTGCAATAAAAAATAGTAGACTAGAAAATTTTATTTAAGATTACTTTAAAAAAATCATACTATAGGCTCAATCTGTTTTCACATAACAAACAAGAAATACAGTCAAAAGAACTAGAATTGCGGGATATTTCCTTCAAAGAAAGAAGCTGTTCGTGGTACGATTCTTTTAGGAAGCGGCGTGAAACTAAAACTTAGGGAAACTGCGGATAAATAGGAATTGTGTAAACACTATTATTATTTATACTATCCATTCATGGTTTACTTTACCAATATTAATCTACTATTTAGCATACGAAACTGCCAAAGATACCTATTTAATGTTTAATAATAATATATGCTCCCTATTCAATAATAATAAGACACAAAGCAGAAGGGTCTAGAGCCTACGGCAAAACTCCAAATAGCAACAGTAGTTCAACTAGTTATCTGCGCTTGTAATCGAAACGTTAATTACAAAGGTACCTAATTTTTAATTGGAATAAGCATTAAATTAGATTGCATTTAACTATACGAATCTAGTTATTTGGATATCTTTCGATACCACTGTCGAACGTTTTCGTGGCTCGAGCTCTACTGCAGATGGTTGATAAGCCCTGGTGGACCCTAGTCGCGGAGCGAAGTTCCTCTACGCAGGACAGAAGGACCTTGGCGCAAAATGCATAGGGGGTTTCCCCCTGGCGTGAAAACATGGAAGCACCTCTGTCCCAAGCAGTTTCTTGGCCGGGGGGGCATGTATTTGGGGTATAGTCCGCTAGCCACCCCTTTTCCCTCGAGAGAGGGGAAAGGGGTGGGGGCAGGTGACTCCTATCTGGTTCCTTCACCCCATCCACGCCAATCATGGTTTCGAGTATGCGTAAATCAACTTCCGGGATCTCTGTCTTTCTCTTCGTGTGCCTGACTGGCGTCTGGCTCGACACTAGTGGATTCTTGAATTGCATTTAGGTTTAATTAATAGAGTCCGTCGAATAAGGTGCGAAAGGAAATGTCTTGGCACATAATAAGACAATTTATTCTCATTATATTCAAACATTCGCTACGTCAATCAAGAAAATAACTGGGTGACAAATTCCGCAATTACGAATTTTGTACGCAGCTAAATAAACAAATACCATTTGCATAAGGACTATAAAATTTGTTGGGGAATAATTCAAGTGGAATTCTATTTCAATCACAAGCATAGATAGTTGCGTTGTAGTTGCTTAATGTATTGGCATTGTTTGGTTTTTCCTTAGCGTATCATTCTTTCCGTTTTATTTTATAGTAAAATAACCACTACAATGGAAAATTTGATGAATTTAGCTAAGTATCGTCGACATTGCACTTTTATTACCCTCCGTTCGCGGGGAGATTATTGAAAGCCTTACTGCTCGTCACTCACGTGTTAAGTACGTAAAATTATTGAAGAAGAACTTTATTTCCAAGGAAATAAAGGGAAAATACCACCTCTCAACTGTCTAATCATAAGGAAAACTCTTCCAGGTGTTTGAGTGCCATTGATTTAATAAAACCCGTACATTTGGCATGATTGAGATGTCACCACGTTTTTAGTCAAGCACCTCAGAACGATATCTGGAATCGATTCCAATTTACGGCGGTCTATACGTCTTCGTCACAAGTCAAAAATCTAACAACTACTAAAACAAGGGCACGCAGTTGTGTTGCCAATTGTTTTGGGACACGATAATTCCACCCTCGACCACCGCCGAAAAGCTAATACGTACTTCCTCTAATTTCCTGCCCCTGGGAGTTTTAATCAGATGCAACTTTCATGAGACGGGCTCGGGAAAGTCGAAGACACAACAAACGGACATAATAAGCTGGCCGAGGTACCGGAAGAAAGACGTTGCAAAGAGAGAGAGAGAGAGGGACGTTGGGAGTGGCGAGCAGAAAATACCGGCCTTCTCAGCCCGGCAGAATTTAGCCCCACCCTCCCACCTACCCACCCCGTCCGCATATCGGCGAAACATTCTTCCGCCCCCTGACCTGACATCCCTCCGACCCTAACCCTGTGTTTAAGTTCCCACCCCTCGCATTTGGTTCACTTCCCGTCCCCCTCTCCTCCTTCCGAATACCCACTATTCCCCTCCACCCGCTCCCGATACAAGGCCTCGCAAACCCTCTTTTCCCATCAACTCCGGCGCCAAAAACAAAAGCCATTAGTTTCATTTTCTCTCCACTAAGCCCCAACCCATAATCCCTTTCGGCACCGACGCCTTACCTCTCCACTGCATGCGAGTGGGGGAGGGCAGTAAATTAGTCGGGCGGTTCTTATATGCCGATATCTTTTTAATTCCCGTCCCTTTAAACAGCAAAGGCAAAATTAATTACTGCGTATCGTCCCAATTACAGGGAGGATAAAGAACCAATCAGGGAGATTTTGACTCCCACGCTCTCTCTCGAGTTGCATCTTCTTCTATGTTTCACTATGTCGACGTCACTCTCAAGTTGCTATAATTTAAAATTCATCTGACCGTGTATCATTCATTACGAGACTTAACTGTTTTTCAATACGGTGCGCAGATTTTTCTTTGATGCCAGAGTTTCAAACTCTAAGCTCAAGTTTCGTTTTAATAATGATCTTTATTCTCTGAGTGTTGATGTTTACTGCGTTTTACGCTCATTTGCAGGTTACTGCTCAAAGAAGATTAATAAAAGCACAAGAGGAGCCAGACATTTGTCTTTTTTATTTACTCTTAAAACCGAAATTTTCAATTTGCACATTGTGTGTACTGGTAAATTGGATCACTAACAGACTTATTTGTTAGTATATTTATTGAAAATGGTGATAATTATGCGTTATATCTGCATTGATTTCAAGTCTGGAGAAAAAACTCGAACATTTGCCATATCAGTTAGCATGACTGGGATTTTGCACAGCTATTTTAACCCAATAAATAATTTTATTCGGTAGCAAATACCTATTTCGCATCCCTTCAAGAGTGTTCCTAAATGAAGGATAATCACAAAGAACTATTTTTTCAGCAAAAAAGAAAAGTTGTGAGGAATGTTCATGAAAAAAGGAACACTTTTTTCGTCAATTAAAACAAGTCAAAAGAACAAAAAGTCAATTAAAACAAGGTATAGGTGAAATGAAAGCTAAAAATAAAATAGATAGTAAAACTCTTCACGAATGATTAATAGAAAATTAAAATTCACAACGGGTGCTATTTCTCGGGGATGAAAAATATGAGAATGACGCAGATGATGGTTGAAGAAAGCGCATGAGTACGTAACGAGGTAGCTGCCGTGATTGTTTTAGATATTGATGAAGAGGCGAGAATGACAAAAAACCGTAAGGACAAGCAACAAATATGAAATCTCGTGAGAGGAGTCCGGACTTGAACGGATTCTAACAGTGTAGCGGAAATATCCGGGTAGAGGGGTGGTTGGGAGGAAACAAAGGCCCAGTGACAACGAGCCATCTCCAGCAAGAAAAGGAACGATGTTACACTCGCGTGTGGTCGAATCTAAGCGAATCGTCCACGTGCGAAAATTATCGCAAGACTCGTCCCGTTTTTCGCGGGTCCATTCGTGCTCAACCAAGCGGGAAAGTCACCGCGCGGGGCCTCCGTAAGGGTTGCGGTTGTGTGGGTGTGAAGCTCTGCGAGGGGATAACGCTTTGCGTCACCACCCGCGTATGAAATAGCCCATTTCCACCCACCTACCCTCCAAGGGCAGGAGGGAGGTGTGGAGGGTGATGGGGTGGAGGAGGAAGAGAAGGAGGAGGCAGCGTTCGCTTCCTACACAGGACACGACCACAGAGCCAAACCGCGGATGCCGCCGCCGACACAACCGCCACCAACGCAGACACCGGCGCCATCCACCGTCCATTAGCCACACAAATGCTCCCTCCCCCACCACCCCACCCCAAAAACTAACCTTTCCTCTCCCTCCCCTCACCCTCTCTACACCTTTTAAGGGCGCATTACAAAAACCGTATTAGTGCGAGTCCAAATATAGATGTATTTAAGCGATGAATGGAACTTTATAAAATCGCGAAATCGAGAGGCGACAGTTTTATATATTGTATCTGGGGTCGTGAAGTTTTTTTTGCAAATTCACATGAAAAAAAGTTTCGTGAAAAAGTAGTACGTAGTAAAGGGTTACTTTTTCCATATATAAGAGGTAGGTATAGTGCACAGAGTTGTATAAATCACGCGACATATCGCCTGAGAATATATTACGCGAATCAATCATAGATGAGGAAGAGGCAAAGGCTATTTCTTCTACTATAGCAGTAATCTCCGTTATTATTCTGACTGCTGGTATAATTTATAAAAATTGATTGACTTTGGGGAGTAAAGGGAAGGAATACTTGATATCCTCACTGTGAATATAGACAAAAAGATTTGACTGTGGAAAGACAGACGTTTAAAAATTTCATGATAATGACTGATGTGGTGTTTCCCTCTTATGAGACAATTGAACAATCGGATAGGCTTTGCATCCAACTCATTTTGGTTACAAATACCATTGGACAAGAAATCTTTTTGCGAAGAAAAACAACGCGAACCTCAATTCACACAGTCAACAAGCTTCACTTTGATTTTTTGTAAATCATAGTCAAAGTGTTTGCTACTCAAAGTAGCAGAGCACGTCCAGTCTGGCAAATTCATGACACCGTGACCGTTCTACCATGTAAGAAGCATAAATAATAGAAAAAGTAGGAATGAATATATATATTTGAAGAAAAGGTTATTTCGCATGCAGTTGATTGTGTATCTGCGCATTTATCCAAACAATTTGCTCTAGACGACACAATGTTTTTGTGCCAAATTTCTCTGCATCCAAATATGTAATTACATGCATCGTGAGTAACGGGTTTAGTACCTCAAGGGACCATTCCTGAAGCTACCTCGTGGTGTGATGGGATTCCTCCAACCCCTGATCTCCTCATCCTTTGGAGCACACCCTCCTCCCCCCTTTGGAACGCCCCTGCGCCTCTCCGCTAAAGGGCTTCCTATTTACGGCCCCGCACCTTCTATTACGGAAACGTTTCCTCCCCGCGAATGCGTGCATCCCTCGCGGGGACTCGTGGGGCACAATGGGACTAGAAACACGGCTGTTTGTGAGCGACAGGCGATGACTAATTCGCCGTATCTATCTCGCCTCGCGACTTGGAGCGAGCGATGACGAAGCGAGCCTCGCGTCAAGCATTATTCCGGCGCAATGCTCACGTACGTACGTACGTGCGAAACTTGTTCTATCCCCGAGGTGAACGTTTGCAAATAATATACTAGGATCAATAAAAGTTAGAAAATGAGATGATTTTGAATGGAATATTCTCAATAGATTTTCAACAATTTCACGCAGGAAACTGACCTCAGAAGGAATTAACGTGCTTAAACATTGGTGACCATCTAAGCTTCATCCTTTAACGTCACAAGTCTTCAGGCTACAAAACTATCTAAAATTGTATAGATTGCGGCAATTTTCTAAAATATAATATTTCCAAAAGTTACGATCCAGATGGTAAATTAAATATTTTTTATTTGCCAAGGAGTTCCAGAATTAGCTCGTTCAATGGGTAAATGCACTTAGCACAAAAATACTAATGGTTTTAAGTATGAAAAAAAGTGATTAAACGCAGTCTTGGGAATAAATTTGTGATAACGAATTCACCTGAGAGAATATACATAAGTTAATCAGTATAATAATATACATGACGAGAATACTATACATTTCCCAAGCTACTGCGTAACAGCGATAAAAGAGTACATTGCTATGTTGAAACATGAGTAAAAACTTTAATACTGATACTAAAAGTAGGATGCAAGTGCATTTAATAAATTAAACTGATAAAAAGGACAGGCGAAAGCCGAAAATGACGCAAGTATCGGCAAAAATAACCCGTCGCAACTGCAGAACGAAACGACCTACCGCCAACTCTTTCCACGAGGGAATTAAACGACACATTACATGGAATTAACGATCTCGTCGGAAAAATGAACAAATTGGACACTTTTTCCCTCTCACCATTCCTCACACCACACACACACACACTCTCACACACATGCGCACAGTTGCCACGTCTCTCTTAGTCATCGCTTTTTTTTACGATTTATTGATGAACCGAGGCTCAAAATCGTACGCGATCGGTTAACGAAAATAAAAAAAAGAACTCGACGCCCCGAAAAAACAGGCGTTAAATGAGGAGGAGGGGCGGTCCGAGAGAGGGGAGTAGGGGAGGGGGTCGGAGTGGGTGAAGGTGGGGGGGGGGGGCGTGTAGCAGAGAGGTGCAAAATGGAAACAACGAAAACATCGCGTGTTTTTTGAATCAACGGGAATTGATGCATTACGAACTAACCTCGATATCTAATTTTTTTCCCGGAGAAATCAAAAGGGAGAAAAAAATATGTGAGTGAGAGGGAGGGAGGGAGGGATTCAATTGACGGGGAATAAAACGGAGAGAATGGGATGAAACTTTTTGGGGAAATGTGTCCATTTCGATAAAAACGACCTTCGGGGAATGGATGAATGAATGTGGATGCGACTGATGAGGGAGATAAAGGGGCGCGTTGACCCTGGATGTTGAGAGAGGTTTTCGGCGGCGAACCCTTAAACGCCGAGCCAATGTCGCCAACGCTTCTTTCCCTTCTCGCGCGGAACTTACTGTAGTGCCCTCTGCTGGATAAATGACGCACTACCCATCCCTTTCCCGCCTAAATCCCCAACTCCTCCTCCTCCCCGCCCCTCACCCCCTTCCACTCCCCAAAAACCGTTTTCGCAGGTCCCCTTCCCATCGCCGGAGACCCCTATCGCTGGTTCCCCTCACCACCGCCTCTTCCTAAGCGTCCGCTTCGAGACGCCGGACACCCACTTCAGCGCCACAAGGCGGCGAAGGGGTGAAGTTCCATGGGCCCCCGTATCGACGAAGAGACTTAATTGGACAAGATTACGCGGAAATGCGTTTAGTTCAATTGGAAGTGGTCTCGCAATTATTTCGCTTCGGACTGATCCGCGGAACATTACATTTGCCACCTTTGCTTAGTGCTTGGAAATTTCTAGTCTCTTCTTTTAATTAACCGATAAAGCAGATTTTCAATCCTCTTGTGTAGCTAGAGCGAAAAAAATGACCCTCAAGCAATAAAAGTCTTTAACGATTCGCGAACTTCACTAATGAAGTTACACTGATTCCTCATAACATGGATATCATGCTCACCAAAATAAACGTCTCGGAGTAATGTAACTATTATTTTTAGAATAATCTTTACTCGAGTAGTTTTATAAATATTGCAATATTTTATTCTTTGAATGTTTAATAAGCTCTTGAGAAAGTTCATTCGTGGAGTATTATTAATAAGTTTTACCTTTGGCTACAGCTATTTGACAAATAAAAACTTAGCAGAAAACTTATTTTTCATTAATGATGCCCACTTTAATTACTTCACTCGCGATCGTGCTATTATTAATGTTTCAATCAAACTATAATTAAAATCCTTCTCATTATGAATCATTGGAGACTGATTCACCTTGATTGCGGAATTTGCATTTCATTTGAATGAATAATGATGTTTTCAAATGCTTTCTGACGGTAACCTCTCTGCTCATTTGAGTAAGAACATTGGTTTTTTTAAGCCCAATTATTTCACACCACGAAAGTTCTTTGTTTTCAAATTAATACCGCGAATGTTTGATGCAACACTTATAAATAGCACATTTTACCACCCGAAAAAACTTACGGTATAATGTCTTGGATGAAGTTTTGAAACACCCGAGCCGGATGAGGAGTAGTAACGTGCTTCATCCTAATTCACGATTCGGACCGACATTTTTATATTCAATTAAAATCAGTTCTCATAATTTTAATTCAAATACGTAAATGCAGGTTTAGCTGCCTTCTTGACTGAAATACCAAAGCTTAAGTTCGACTATTATCACAACACAAGCTCACCACATGTAACGTTTAATTTAGATCGAAATAACAAAAATGCGAATGGTGGAAAGGAGTCAGATGAACGACGAGGATTGCCAAAGGAAAACGTTGAGAGCAACAAGGCAAGCATTTAAGATGACACGTATCGGTAAAATTCTTCCTCGTGTTTGGCCTCATTTACCCACAATCTATGGATGATTATCGTTAAAATGAGCCAAAAATTTAATTTTGGGTGAAATTCTTCATTTCTTAACAATACTTAACTCAATATAACTCTCGAACTTACAAATAACCCTGCAAAAAACACCACATGAAAAAAGAAGCAAAATAATAAAACCAAAATATAAAACTGCATTTTTTCATTTAGTTGATTGGGAAAATACGTTAATCAAGGAACATCGACAATAAATCAAACTATTATTTCTTTTATCAATATTTGTAGTTAAAAAACTTAGAGAAGGTATCAAATATCTGGTGAATGCACCTTGATAAGAATGCCAAAACAAGATATAGATCAACTAGGAATATCTACTATAGCAAACATTTGAAAATAAAAGATTTTAATTTATTTAGGAGACAACACCGATGATTTAATATTAATGTGACCTTAAAGTTTACATTCATTTCAAAGACATACAAATATATGGCGAATTAGCTGAGTCAACATTATCAAAGAGGATAAGCACTTACATTAGTTTGAGTTAAAATAGTATGGTCGGGAGGAGCGAGCAGAGTTGGGAGTATTAGTCCCCTCCCTGTCCCACAAGTAAGCGCGTGTGGGCCACGGAAAGAGTTGGTCCGCCGGTGGTAGCCCTCCGAACGAAAAGAAGTGTCCCCTCGTTCCGTTACGGATCAAGAGTGGCAATTTTGCGACCGCTCGCAATGCCTGTCCAAACCATCTTCACCCTCGCGTGGGCCCACAAAAATGCAACGATTTCCCTAAGAT
The DNA here is from genome assembly GCF_022747635.1 of Hetaerina americana. NCBI lineage: Eukaryota > Metazoa > Arthropoda > Insecta > Odonata > Calopterygidae > Hetaerina > Hetaerina americana. The sequence continues at coordinate 69,559,326 of NW_027287538.1, read as the reverse complement.
GGACGCCCAAGTCCTCCCGCGCTCACGACACTCAAACATCCTTCACCAAATTCCCGCATTATCTGTGCGAGGCACGAGCGGGAGTGGCCGAATCCGGCTGCCGGACTGATACGGCTGACCACTTCTGCTCCATTAGCTAGGATTTCTTTTCTTTTAAATCTCGCATACGTCATTAAGTCCTCAACGCGGAAATGCAGAAATCGCTCACACCATGACATCGTGTTAATATTACCGAGAAATTCTTTTTTCTATATCAACCGTTTCTCACACTCCAGACCTCTTGGCGAAAAGCAGCGAAGTTAAAATTTGTCTCCCGTCCACGTGGATATGTTAATGGTACGGACTCGGTCGTCACTTAGTGGGAAATCTTGATGTCTGCTTGGAAAAACTTTGCATCAAATTCTACAAAAAAATTAGGTCCGTATTATTTATTTTGCAACCCAGTTTCAACGAATCTTGTAATTATTCTCGTAAAGGATGATCAAGTTTTTCTGAAAATTGACTGCTAAAAATAAACACATTTTTGTGGAAATTAATATGAAGATATTTAAAACAAACACGATGATAAGTGTTGATTCTCTCACATGACACGTAATGTGAAGCATTATGGGTAATATCATTTTAACAAAATCAAGAGCTATAAGATCAGGTTCCAGTAAAAATTAGAAAATTCATGCCTGAATTGAGGAATACGGTAATATCTGCAGGAGTACATAAAAAATATAAATGTACCTATACCCATCCGAACATTAACTTATTTCATGTGAGAGAACAAGACAAAAATATTAAAAAAGAAAAGAGGTTTAAATTATATGAAACTATTTAAGCTCAAATGTTTTTCACAACAATCCAAAATATTATTGCAAATAGAACTGTGGTGAATGTTGACATTTTGACTGCGACACATCTATTTCCTCTTAGATCATTAAGTGTTTGAAATACAACTTATAGTTTATTTTTCTTATATTATTTCTGTTTCCACGAAATTTCATGATCAATTATTTAGGAGAAAAATATTGAGCCTGAAAATGTATTTTCAAGTAAGAACAAATTCTTCAGATCTTAAATCAAAATGAATTTCAGTATTTAAAAGTTCATACCTCCTCTTGACTTACTCAAACGGATCTATTTGAAAAAGATAACATTTTCCAAATGTACACGCTAATTGTCATGCACAACACCAAACGATTTTCCAGAAAATATGCATGTAGAGAGACATATCTCTGTGGATACAGTGAAAAAAATCAATAAACAGTGTACATTACAGGACAATTATCATCACAGTAACCAACGCGTTGTCGAAACAAGCCTTAATACTAATGATAACTGAAAAAATGAAATAATAAGTACAGGTAAATAATTCCCAGAATATATTCAAAACTGAGAAAGATAAGCCTCACAAAATTTTTAAGAATTAAAATAATTTTCACGAAAAGAAAAGAATTGTCTTTGAAAATGTATTTCTCTACATACTATTACTATGAGTAAGATCTATATTAACTATCATGTTTCCTCATTACACTTAATACTTTACAAATAGAAAAATACCTGAGATTTATGAGTCTTATTTAAACCACAAAAAATACTCAGTTAAAATGCTTATAACTCATTGAGCAAAGTATTTGTGACAATTCTACAATGGCCCACAAGTTGCTATAATTACTTCGACTGAAGAAATAAACCTGTTAACCTACGGTCTAATCATATAACAGCCCATAGACATCTAAAACAAAATATCATAGACTCAATACTGTGAAATTGTATCGTTTAATGAAAAGGTAGGAATAATATGGAAGAATAAAATTATGGTAGAAAATATCCCTGGACTCTGTACTGATATTTCAAATACATTCCAAAGGAAGTGAAAGTGACACTCCTTAAATGACAAGACTTTGAAAAGATAATACAAGGCACACTTCATCCCGTTTTATACTTTGGCCTCATGGAAAACTAAAAAGTGGTCTCGGGTCTAGACTGGTCCTATGCGTCCCGCACCTAAAGGTGTTTCCCCTGCGAGATGGAACGGGCCGGCGGTCCCCATCTCGCAGCATGAACCCCTTCCTCCTGCCTTGCGACAGGACCGGCACCTGGACGCGGGGTTTCGCTAACGGTCAATGCTGCGCATATTTCAACCCGGCGTGAGAATATATGTTTTGAAGGGTACGACCCCCATGTACTCATATGAAATGCACAAGGACTAGACCTTAAAAAAAGTAGGGAGGCCTAGCTTTCGGACATTATAAAATTCCCGTCAACCAGCTGGTCGAAGAGGACGTGAAACCCTTTCCGGCGGAGGTTAGGACACGTATATAGAGGGGAGAGGGTACATTTTGAGCGGGAGAAGGTCAGAGCTAATGATACACGGGGAAGAAACCGGTAACGTTTGAATTACGCAATCCCCCGTGCTATGTCCAAACTCGCCTTAGTTTCTCTGCGGCGGCCGTTCAGTGGACAATGCAGTTCCCCCTTGGGCCCCTTCGGACGCGGACGTGATTACAGGAGGACCGGACGACACGGGGTGTTTAGCGAGGAGCCGGAGTACTATTTGGCAGAGGAATCTAAAGAAAAGGGAGAACGTTATCAAGAGCGAGTACTGGGATAATTACATTCATTCCAAGTAAGTGGAGAGAGAGAGTGTAGTGATATGGACCAATAATTGATTGTAATATCGTGAAATTCATTTGCTTTAGCACCTGGCATATCAATGAGTAATTAATGAAATCAATGAGTAGTGACTAGAGTATCAATGAGTAATCAACAGGCGGGATTATAATGGCTCGCAGTTAGATACGTTAAACATAATTGATAGTAATAAGTTTAAGAAATAATTGGAATCGTTTAATCATTGTATTATTTTAAGCAGCATAGATAATCCAAGAAGAAACTTTTTCACTCAATTTTAAAACACAATATCGTAAAGATGTCCATGACTAAGTGTAATTCCTAAAATTACCACTGATACTTTATATTAGACAAATGAATATAACCCATCATTTAATGCTTTTAAGGCTGGGGGAGTGAGATGCCAAACTCGTTAATGACATAGATTGTTTCTTTCCCTTATTATGTATTTTGCTTGTAATATTACTCCAAAATATGTTTGAAATTTGCATTGAAAACTCCCATTTCCAACTTGAGTCCATGGTGTAAATAATTAGTCCATTCTCTTCATACCTCAGTCATTATTTTGTCAAACAGTGATTAAAAATTAAAATACAATACCGCAATAATATTAGGAATAGATTTAACATACATTTTTTATTCATGCATATCTAAGGGAATTTTAATCAAGCAAAATAGTACAGGTATATGGGACCCCAAATGCACCAAAAAATGCAACCATCACAAGGATTTAATTAAGCATTAAAATCAACCCTTAAACTTTCAAAAACGAATGATTTTTAGCACTCAGGACTAATCAAAGCGAAGGGTGAACAGTTTTTTAATCTACCGTACATATTCAGGAATTTATAAGAGTAAAATGCCATCGGAATTGGTTACAAAGGGATATAATTTCTTAATACTCAAATGTGAACTAAGAAAATTTCCAACACTGAGAAGCAGACTGTCTCAAAGGAACTTAAAAAATACGGTGATCGTGCGACGTTGAGCGTAGAAGTTTGAGCCCATTACCGAAAGGGAGGATCTCCCTCTAGCTGGCGGGAGACAGGTAGGGAGGCGAGAGGAACACGACTGCGGGAGGCAGAGCAGTAACTGCTGGCTGCCGATTGTTTAACACGTCTCTCCTGGAAACAGGAGAACGCCACGCGCGTGAGGCGCGGGCCGGACACAATCTCGCCGTCTCTCTCATCCTCCGCCTCTCCCTCCCTCCTCCGACCCCCCCCCCCCCGCCGCACACAAACACCCCCCTGACACACGCAAATGCACCAACACCCGAGCACAAGTGCACACAAACAGTGAGCAAGATCTAGAGTTAACCCGAGACCCTCCCCCGCCTACTTCCATCGGCGTCCCATTCACGTCCCCCCCCCCGCGACCCCCTCTGACTTCTCCAATTGTCCGAGCCGACTCGAGCCGATCCTCCTCCTATGACCCCCCCATCACACCCCCAATGGTTCTCGCATATGCATGTCTCTCGCTTCACACCGCGACACCTCAAACCCTCCGCCTCCCTAAATCACTCTCTCGCCCGTTCTCCCACCCTTACTCCTCCACCCCCCACCACATCCTAAATTCCCTCCTCCTTCCCGATTCCCCCCCTCCCCTCTCCTCTCCCAATGCCGACTTCCTAACGCGACCCCCCGCCGCCTGATTTCCGCCGGCACACACCTCGGACCCCGCCACGATTGGCGCCCTCATCCACGCGGTGGAGGAGTGTCGCACCGCGTGCTTCCAGGGAGGCCGTCAGTTTCGTCCCGATTCGCCCACCATCGACCGGCACCCGTGGATTCACCAGTTCACTTCCTCATTTGACGAAGTCTTGTAATTTTACCGGTTCTTTCGTCCAATTTCTCCACTTGACACGTAAAGAAGACTGTCTCGTTGGGTTTGAGGTCTTTTCACGCCTCATTCATGTAAATAATTACCCTACGAATTGATAAAAAGTCGTTTTTGAACGCTAAAGATTAATGCACTTAACTCCCAACCGAAAACCGAATAGTATTGAATACAGGTTCTATTTAAGATAACAATTCTTTATTAAAAAACTTTATGCTCTGGCAATCGTACATACCTATAGTATTCTCTCGTTTCATGGTTCGCTGATTACTTAGTTTTCCTCCCAAGACTATCTTCCGTAATTTTCTCAAGATAAAGCAGCTTTATTCTGTAGTACATCTTCAGGAGAAATCAACTTCTCAAGATTTGGTACCCTATTTTCAACTCCTGGAGGTAGATACCTCGACGCAATAAACTCGCTTCTTTGAGAGAAATTTCTGGTCGAATAAGGATGCTATTCAAGAAGATTAGTCTCAGAAAGCATTTGGTAATACGAGTGACGAATTTATACATTTCATTAATAAGCATGTGATTAGGGGAATATTATTTTTTTGTAATGTGGCTTAAGTTACAGATATGTGTGACTTATGAAAATTCTGATGTAACAGCCGCCAACAAATTATTTGTCTATGTTAATATCACAGTAGCGACTTGAGGTAACTGTAATAGAAATTCCCTTCCAACTTAGTCATTCTCGAATGCTAATCATAGAATGAAAATTTTTAAGAAAAAAATGGGTATGGGCTAACAGGTACCTTATGCTTATATTTCACTTTTACATTATATATTTCTTACGTAGTTTTAAAGTTTGTGATATATTCAGAATTAAACAGAGATAGCCACATCTACAATAAGTGTAGAAAGAATTTTGCATCACAGAAAACGGTTTCCGACGTGATTTTTCCATGTACACTCAGCGTGAACGCGCGATTACCGGTTACTAAGGTCGAAACCTACTCTCCGCTCCGCTCTCCCCGTCGTCCCGCTAAAACTCACACTGACCACCAAAAGCCACACGCAGGAACGCGCATACTCTGCCAAGTGCCCACACACACATACATACAACGGCGTCGCCTCATGCCCAGAGGATGGTGGGCGATAAGCCGCGCCAAGAGACGCCTTGGGGCGGTGTGTCACGTCCGAGGGTTAGGCCGACCTCCGGCGGGGGCGGGCGGGAGCGTGTGCCTCTGGCGCGGATGGAGGCCCGCGGGGATCCCCCGAAAACGTCGCCGGGGTGTGAGGCTGGCCCTTGTCCCCTGTAGTCCCGTTGGAGAGCAAGAGCATTTGGCGAGGAAGGGTGGCGGAGGGTTGCGTGGGAGGGAGAGATGGCTTGAAGAATGAGGGGTCACACGGCCACGCGCGAGTGCGTCCCGCCGTGGTTGGTGCGTGCGTGGGGCACCCTGCCTCCGCTTGGCAGCCGCCGGCCGAGGTGTGCGTCGCGGGGAGCGAGAACCCGAGGTCGAGCGCGACGTCCCCGCGGAACGCCGGGGATGTCGCGCGTGGCCACGCGCTGAAGACCCGACGACGCTTCGGCCGATGACGACCACGGTGGATTACTAGCGTCCGGTCCGGATTTCAATCAAATCTTACGTTGAATTACTCACTCTATAAAAATCATTGCTGAAAATTCAGAGGTGCGGAAATAAGGAAGTCTCCAGACCTAAGAGTACGTTCTTCCAACTTCTCTACGCACGACCGAGAGTGACGACCTAAGGTTGACAAATTTTATTTATAAATGGATTATCGTATCGAGAAACTAAAAATTAAAATCTGCAATTGTTTAGTGAAACAAAATTTTAGATTGGAAATGTAAAAATGTTTCTGACTCTGGGATCCGAACTTATTACACCGCTGCCAATCCATAGACGCTGTGCTACGAGAAGGGAAGAGATTCATTTTTTCCTAGCGTGAAAGTGCGCCGCTGAATGTTACCTTTTTCTGTCCAAATGCGCACACGAGTGGACTCGAAAAATGTATATTTTTTCATTCTCGTTCACCAATGAATAGCATTATGAAAAGCGTAATTAAAAATTCGATCTCTGAAACGTTTTCTTCCTAAACTTCCAACTGACTATAATTTCTAAAAAACATCATCAGTAATAATTTTAAACAGGGGGTCTAATTCTAAATGTAACGCGGCACATTATAAAACTATGGACCATTATATGGACAAGTATTCGAAACTGCCCAAAATTCGAAAGTTTTTGAGAGTCCGGCTATTCTATGCTGATATAATGTCTTGCATTTAAAAAACACTCAACAAACATCTATTCCTGGAATAGGGCACTCAATATAGTTTGGAAGATGAAAGGTACCCGCATTTCATCAGTTAGGGAGTTCATGTCTTGCGTTCGCAATAGGATGCCGTTGCTCGGGCGCCAATGCACCTGCTACATATCCCCGGTCGGCGAACCATCTCTCCCCAACTGGAGAGACGTAATTGCCAAAACAGGCAATTCTATTGTATCGGTACGCACGGGATAAAAACTTTACATTTATCCTTTAATATTTTCTGCAGCTTATAACGTACCATGAGTGTTGGACATTGAAAGAGACCAACTGATTTTTTGACAACTTTTTTCGGAGAAGTTATGCGAGATTGTGCTCCAAAAAAATTATGTGGCAGACAATCAAATCCAGTTTTAATTCAGGGGAGTTAACCTGGTCATATGCTCTCAAATGTGCCGATTGGCGAAGAAAATTACGTTGGAAATGAGAGGAAAAAATAGCACACAATAGAGTTAACCGCATGATGGCAGATACATTGAGAATCCGAGGGACGACCGCAAAAATTTCCAAGTCCAAAAGTAGAGGGAAATGACTGTCCGAAGCAACTTAAAACTTCGCGGGGTCGCACGCCAATCGGATGAGGACAAGTCACAAAAGAGAGGAAAATATCCATGCGAGAGGGCTGCGAAAATTCCACGAGACCGCCTTCCACTGTTACCTTGAGTCGACAAGAGGAGTCCGGTGGAGAAATCGGGATGCCGCCCGCACGGTGGGGGCAAGCGGGCGGATTAGCGCCGGACCCCCTCCGAGTAAGGTCCAGCTCGGGGTCAGCGCCTAGCCGGCAAACGGTCCAGTCCTTCCCGGCGTCGCGTCGCCCATCGCCGGGAGAAATCTCACGAGCGTCGCCCAACACCAAGTCTCTTATGACCACCCACGAGAACGAGAATGTACTCTCGATCTCCAGACACACAGAATAAAAATATTTCTCCGGTCCAGCACGTCCGATCACAATCACCTCACAGCACACATTCAGAGATACTGTGGTCCATGGAAGGAGATCACGACTGCGACCAAGTCCCTCCTTGGGGAAATGTCAGAGAAAAAAAAATTGCCAAAGTCTCAACTCGAGAACATTTTCCAGAGTCACTATGTGACATTCACGTCACCTTTCATGTCACCGAAGAAAATCTGTTAAACATCGACCACGGCCCTGGAAGGGGGCGAAGTGCTGACGGGCATCACAGAAACCGTCTGGGACGGCGAATGTTCGTACATCGGCTGTGACAGCGTCGTAGTTTGGCGGAGGAACGGAAAAAATGTTCCTCTACTCTGGGAACAAACAATATTACATTAAAAAATCTCCACGATTTCCCCAAAAAACCTCGTTCATTGCCTCCTTAAACTCTCCTTGAAGGCAGTGGTGAGCACAATAAAGGGACACTTGATCAAACTCGATTAAATCTCTCAAGTAGGCGATGAGAACTTGCTCGAAAAAAAACCAGCCACTTCAACGGGGAGAATAGAGATGAAAGGGACTGAGTGTTCACCGGAGAATGGAACCGACCAACACTGACGGTTAAACTGGAGAATCTGTCCATCCAAACTCCCGGCACGGTAAATAATATTTATCTTCCCGATGGAAAAAAATCACCAAGTTCCTTCCAGAACAGAGAAAATTCTCGAAAAAAGTCCGCGACTAAAAGGAGAACTGTGCGGAACTGGACGAGAAAAATCCAGATCGGAGAAAATTGGAGGCGACTGTCTCACAAAACCCCGACAACCGGACTATGATCCCAGAAGCCCAAGGTCCGCCGCCGTCGCCGGAAAAAATCCCCGTCCCCGACGGAAAAATCGCCGACTGCTTGCCCACACTGTCCGGCGGGGGCGTCGCCCTCAGCTTCCGCCAACGCTTTTCTCCGATGTCCCCCCGAAAACACAATGACGGGCGCTCCCTCGGTGAGCAGGGGGCTATGGGAGGCTGGCGGGGGCTGTCGGGGGGGAGGAGACCCCGTTACCAACTCGGACCAACGCCGGGAAAAGTGTTCCCGGAGCGACGGGGACGCGTGTGTGCGTGCGGCGTCGGGTGGGGGGGCAGAGGAGGCTGCGGGGGCGGCGCGAGAGGTAGGTGGGGTGGTGGCCGGACTTCCCGATGCCGGGAGAGAGTGCGAAAAAGTCGTGCGTTTTACCCCCCCGCGCGCGCGCTTGACCGCCTGTAGGGGTGCTAGAGAGCAGGTCCGAGCTCCTCCGCACTTGGGACCCGACTGAAAGAACGCTCTGAGGTGCGGTGCTGGGGTTGGAATAAAGTGCAGAGATGCTGTGTGGAGGAGTAGATACGAGGGAGGAGGGAGGGGGTGGGAGGGAGGTGAGTGAGTGTGAGAGAGAGAGAGAGGGATATGCATGCAGAGAGAGTAAAGGGAAAGACCCATAGAGAGAGGTATGTGCGGAGACGAGGGGCCAGGGGCGGTGGGCAGGGGGAGTCCAAACTCCTGAAGCTACGGGGTTGGAGAATCGGAAGACCTGCGCCGTAGACCTTTTACTCTCGGCACTCACCCTCCCGCTCTCCCCCCCTCCCTTCGCCCGCCTCCACCCCTCCCACACGTAACCCTCTCTCTAGTCCCCCTCCACCCCCTCTCCGTGCACCCTAACCCTTATTCCCCACTCTTTCCCTTTTTCTCCGCCCCTCCCTCAAAAAAACATCCCTCCCCACCCACATCCTCATCTCACCCCTTCCCATCCCCCTGGGACGGTCACCCCCACCTCTCTCCCCACACTCTTTCTCCCGCCTCCCCTCCAAGTTTTTTGGAAAAAATAGCCTCCCCACCCTTCACCTCCCCCCGCTGTCTTTTTTTTTGTATTTTCACCGCCCTTTCTCCCTTACCACCCCCCTCTACCTTCCCCACATCTTTCGCCCACACTTACAATACGCGGCCACGGAACCACTCTCTCCTCCCCGCGAAGTATTTAGATCGCCCGTACCCATCGTCCGCGCACCGTCGCCTTGCCTAAACCGTTGGCCTTTTGGTGGTATTCATCACCAAGACGTTTTCCCCGAGAAATTGTTCTTCGGGCCTATGGTCCCCTGTTCACTGTTCAGATAAAATTTCTGCAGACGCGCTCTCGAGATTCGTTCGTCGCACTTGTTTGACTCATCCTAATCATTTTTTGACTCCATACTATTCCAAAGAGGAAACAAAAAATTGAGAAAATTAAGTCACTAATTATTATGCACTTAAAACATTCAACAACTGGATCACGAAAATTGTGTTTTTTGTTTCATTTCCTGAGAAAGATATTTTTTCTGCTGCCATTCATCATTCCTCAAAGTCAATTGTTCATTTGAATTTTTTCCCATCAAAGTTTAAAAAAATTCAAAACACTGTAAACTGAAAGAATTTCCAGATGACGTTTGCATAAAATGATAAGTGGGCAAGGAAAACTACTGAAAAAGTCATGCAAGGGTTTTATATGCGTGATGAACTAGTCACACCAGATTGGAAAAGCATTAAATAGAAGATTCCATTTGAACCTACGGAGGCTTGAACTCAAAAAGACCAATGGAGACGATAGAGGCAATACGTCAGGTGTCATCAGGTGGTTATGAAAGGGTTCTGTAAAACCCTGGGGTCTCAATTCAACCACTTGAGACGGGCGGGAGAGGCTCCTGATCGGCTAGACGCTGCAGAGACGAGGGGAAGATAATCGTCATTTCTTCCTTCGAGGACAGTAAGCATCAAATGCTTTTGGTCCACGCGAGACACCCGTAACTTCTTTTCCGATCGCCAAACTCCTCGCCCCCCTACTCACTACCTCCGCGAAATTTTACTTCCCTTTCCCGCTCTTCCTCCCCCCCCCACCCGTCCCAATACCTCGCCGCTGAAACCTCAGCTTATAGCTTTCACCTCTCCCCCCCCCATCGGCCAAAACTCCGAGACAATATCCCGCTTTTCCCTTCCCCCCACCCCCACCCTCCCTCCCACCGCGCGCCCACTCGCCTCCCGCCAGCGCGAGCGAACGAAGAAAAATAACCAATTTTTTCGATGTGTGGCCACACGCCGACCGAACGGTCGTCAATTGGGCTTCGTGTGTGCGAGAGAGAGCGAGATAGTAAGTGTGAGAGAGAGAAAGAGATGGAGGGAGGCAGAATGTAAATACACCAATCCGACGGGATAACAGAAAAAAAACAAATAAGAATCGGTAGGCGCTCCCCACCCACCGTCATTCCCCGCTTCCCTTCCCTATTCCTCCCCCCCCCCAGCCGTTGCCACACACCGTATAATACACACAGTAGTGAGTTTCGGGACACCGGGAGGGGAAGAGAGTCGCAGCGGGTCGTGGGAGTGAGTGGGATATTTTTCCTACGGGAGTCCGCCGAAAAATGACGCGTTCCGCCGGCCGCATGATTTTTCCCGGCGACGCCAAGAGAGGATGCCGGGAGAGACCGATCTCCCTCGGACGGATTTGAGAAAGCGTCGCGGGTTGATCAGTGGTCGAGATTAACTTGAGGAATAAAACACAGAATTCGTCCAAGAACACGGCAAAGGGAAATCCATATTTATGGAGATAGGAAGGGATAGATAAACGGACGAACGGCAGACGTCATCGGCCGTCACCGCTCCCGATGCCGGTTTTTCAAAGTCCTCGACCCGATCTAAACAATAAAGTAATGTGGTTCAATCGAAGTGAAGTGAGACATTGATGTCCATTATTCGTCTTTCATCCTACTGTGGCGATCGGATGAGCGACGGGTTGGACACTACTCGCTATTTCTTGGGATGTGGCGGCGAAAGCGCAGTTGACCGGCGATACCCAAATATCTTCCGCGTTACTGATGAGCGTCTGAGTCTTTATTTTTCCCTGCTTTACCTTAATAATCCAAATTAAGTTTGAATTTAAATTTAAAACTACTTAATAAGTCTGCTACATGATGCGAAAGGTGCAGGATATAATTTGAATATCATGATTGATCATTTAATTTTAAATGTTTAGCATCTAAGTATGTTTTTTGTGAAAACGGATAATTTTTTATTAAATGCTTAGCGGATATATTGCATTGAAGAATGCAATTAGAATTAAACCATACTTTGCGATTAAAGGAAAAAATGGCAATAGATCATTGATAAATATTCAGGGAGCGTCTTTTATATGAATTTTCATTAAATTCAGCCGTAATTGCAATTAACTTAATGTTTGCTATGAAAGAGACGTAACTTTAAAAGAGATGACTTGAAAAATTCAAAAAATGAAGTTTCTTCTTTCTTCAAATTTCTTGAGAAGAAGAAAAAAAACTTCACGTAGATTAAACAAGAGATAGTTCGCGTTAAAATTATTTTAATTGTTCAACTAACTCCATCTAGATCAGTTTTCCTTATTGCTAATTTTTACGAAACTCATTTCACAATGAGAATTAGATTGTTATCTTCATGTTAACGCTTTTGATTTGACATTATAAATTATCTCCTTCGTTAATGACAAAAGGCCTTCACAAATTTTCGGTTAAATAAATAGCCTTATATTTTCTTTTCGAAACTAATTTTGAAGACCCTTCCTGTTATCTAAATAAAACAATGGAGGCAGCAAAGGAGTAATTAATGGAATAAATTTAAACTGATAAGAAAGCAATCGTAAATATAAATTTCTCTAATCTAATTTTTCTTTAGATCTTGAATAGACAGATTTTTCTAGGAGTTTCACTTATATGCATGCGCTATTTCAAAGTGGAGCTCGCATCAATTCATCAAGGACCGTGTCCCTTCTTGCTGAAAGGTTACATTTTCACTGCTTTTTATCTGGATTCAAGTGAATTCTCATTCATTACTCGGGTGTAAAATATACAACCACAGAATAAATGACTCAATTAATAATTTCTAAACGAAATAAAACCTAGTTATATAAGATTAAAAGACATGATTCGAATAACTCCAATGCATCATACTCGGGACGAGGTAAAATAAACTGATAGTACTTCCAGTGGCATGACAACGCACCCCATAAGATTGCGTCATTTCAATTAACAAGGACGTGAAGATTTTCCATGGTTGATAGTTTTATTGTTAAGTAAAAGACCTGTAGGTATTCCCAACAATAAATTCATAATCCTATTATATATTTCTCTTATTGATGAATCTTGTTAAAAGGGTTTTGGTGGGAGCTAATAATCAAAATAGAAAGGACTTTGCGCATTTCAGAAAGTTCAGTCAACTCACGGAATATGCAATAAGAATGATAGAATATTTCCCAAAACCTCTTATTAGGGAATAATAGAAAAACATCTCGTTTCAGTTTTTTCTGAAATGTCAGTAGTTGGAGTAAGACAAGGAATATTTCTGATAGAATGATGAAGGTATTCACAATAGCGATGATCAAGTGTTTTAGCCTCGTCCAACTTTCTATTCACAGAACATCTGAGAGAATTATTTTTAACTGATACTCTCCAGTCTACTAATTTCCCCTGAGTTAAAGGCAACACAGTTCCAATTGATAGTTTTAACTATCTACACTGCCGCCGCATTGTTAAATCCATCATCTATATTCCCACCAACAAAAGTTTAATCAGGTAAACGCACTGAGGGCTTATCTATTAAATCAGTGATTATACTTACATACTTAATTCATTTCCCAGGAACTATTTTCTTTATGTTAAGCCGTGAATTTCATATCCAGACCAAAAGGAGTAGTGATGGAAACGGATGCGATTGGAATGACTTTTTGGAAAACCACTCTAAAGCCATTTAACAGACGAATCCAGGAAATGGATGGGCAATTGGAAATATTTTACAGTTACTTCCGCGTCGAAATCGTCTTCAGGACAATCTGTCTTTCCGAGCTCACGCGGAGAGAGTTTCACGGCGAGGTGCAAAACTGATCAAACGCATTAGCGGAGTGTCGCGCAGTCCCACTAAAACGTTTGGCGCCGTCAACGACCGAGGCTCCCTTCCCCTACACGGCACACACACACACACACTCAGAGACGGCGGCCGCTCGTGCATTTGGCGGTGGACCGCCGATGCATCGCACACAACCTCATCGAAACCACAGAACAAGCGACAAGACCAAAATCGACACCCTCACACCCGCCTCATCCACCCACCCACCCTCGCGCGGACCTGACTCACCCCCACCCACCCGCAATCGCATCTCCACACTCCCACCCCCTCTCCCTCCCGATCCCTCTAACCCGCGGTGTGACCGTTTTGTGTGAATGGTATGCCATACCCAACACAAAACCACCCCCCGACTCCTGACGCACCACCCACCTGTCATCGAGCCCCCCCCCCCCGCCCCCTCCTCTTCCCTTCTCTCTGACACGCGGCCTTGTCCCGCTCTGTTCCGGCCGTCCCGTACGCGGAGTCGGGGCATTGGGGGTGGGGCATGGAAGGGAAATTGGGGGTGGCGGTGGGGTGGGGGGCAGGGTGGACGGAGGAACTGCATCACTATAGCGCTCGCCCGCCGTTGCATTCGCTTCGCTCGTGAATGACCGTGACGCAGCCACCTCGGCACCTCACCCCACCCCCTCCACCAAATACACCACGAATACGCACGAGGCACACACGCCGTGCTTGACAATGCAACTCCCCACCCCCCACTCGCGTCGCACACCCTTGTCTCCCCCCCCTCCCCTCTCCCCATCCTCTGCCCTCGCGGGTCCAAAACAATCTTCCCCCTTCCACCACCATCCCAGAACACAAAAGTGCAGCGGCTATGCGACCTTGCTGCGCTCCCTAGTGGGGCTTCTTCGACGTCCCGTCGATACGGGGCTGACTGCGACACCCCCCCACCCCTTCAATCTGCACTTCCCTCCATAACCTCCTCATCCCACTCTATCCGATACGCAACTCTCTGGCCCTCCCTCCTCCTCCCGACCCGCATGCATAATAACACCCACTTCGAGCGATTGCACATTTATTCGCCCGCTCGCACGCAATCAAATGCACGTATTACTCCTCCTCCCACAATTCCGCGGGGTTCTCTCACCCCGCGGTCTCCCGGTGAATGAATGAATTCCTCTCTCTCCATTGCTCCCTGCTCACGCCCCCCTTCCAACGATGTGTCATTCCCCATTAAAGCATTAGCTCGCTATTAACAATCGCCGCGGCCATTAGGATGGAGAGATGGGGCTTGTGGGAGAGAGTTTTGGGAGACAGTGTGGCGCAAATTTCATAGATAGGCAGATGGACTCGATTCCTTACTCCAATCGCATTTAAAACCAGCAGGACTCCGTTTCATCGCATCTAGTCCCACGGGACGTGGTCTCTGAGTGCGTACTTGCGAGTGTGTCGGGAAGACACACATGATGCGTGAACTCAATGGGCGCTGAGTGATTCACTTTGCGTGAAAGTTCCGGTGTCAAGTATACGCAGGATGGAAGTATAAGAGATTAGATTGGGGTTGAAGCTGATGAAGAAATAATTTGTGAACAATTGTGGATACTTCGCAAAAATTTATTTGAATCAGTGAAAATTTACTTTTCAGTGATTGAGTTGGTGAAGTAATTGGATTGGAAAGCAATTTTATTCTAAGGGTACACATCAACCTTTCCACCTGCCAGAAAAGCTTCAGGGGCGTCGAGTCTAGAAGAATACTACCTAGTGAGAAGCTAATGAATGAAATTGCAACACAAATTAATGGCGTGAAGCAAAGTATGCAGAGGAAGGATTTAAAAAAAGTGAAAAATTCTACAGCTATAAGAGCAGTTTTCTTTTTTTTTTTCAAATATAATTTACCGTAACGGTCCGTGGGTTGCCCTTCATGAGCCCCCTGCCAAGTCTGCGTCCGTGTTATGGTCCACGGGCGTCGGAATGGGGAGGTTTGCCGTGGTTTAAACATAGACGCGGAGGGGTCGAGTGGATAGGACACGCACTTACACCTGTGCACATACCTTACCCATCCCTTCCTTCACCCCGCCGCAGCTCCCACTCCACCAGGGACTCCGATTCCGACCCCCTCCGCCCCCCTCCCAAACGTATTCCCCACATCCTCATCCCGGGCATATCAGCGATGATCGAGGCCCGTCGGTGGCATGACCCGCGCCTCCCGCGAAACTAGCCCCATCCCACACCAGCGTCCCGCGCCATTCAACCGACAACACACCCCGACCCACACGAACTTCCCTGCCACTAAAAACCACACGCGCTCCCCGCTCGCTGGCCCCGCGTGTGTGGCGGGAAAGCGGAGACTAGCCTATCACAGTTAAACCCGTCCCCTCTCACTCCTTTGCACGTAGGTATGTACATCACACACCTCACACCCCCAACTCGGTACGGAGTCCGTTCGGATCAAACAACCGTCCCCGGCTACCTAACACCGCTCGCCACCATCCTTCCACCCAACCCCCCCTTCTCTCTCTCTCGCCTAACCCCGGATATAACAACGATCATCGGCCCACTCTACCCTCCTCCTATGATGCATCTACCTGCCTATCTCAATATCGCCCCTTCCCCAATCACCGTATACCCGCCCCGACCAGACTGCATTGTCACCCCCATACGATGACCGTCTATCTAGCGCGTCCTCTGTTTGGACGGCTTCCTCGTCACAGGTGCATATCCTGTCAACCTTTGCCCCCGACGAGGCCGGCGAGAAGACCGGTCCCCCCACGTCGGAGCACGTCTTGCGGGGAGGTAGAATTGACCGCCCGCTGCCCGAGGCGGGACCTATCGCTTGCGCGGCGAGTGGTGCCTTGACCGGTGGTCCCGTCGGCAGACGGTGCCTTGACCAGTGGTCCCCGGTCTCGATCACAGGACACCCTTCCAATCGTGTCGCCCCTCTCGAGTTCACCCCAACCCACGTTCCCATCACGTTGACTTCGCCCATGGTTCCTTTGCATGGTGATATCGTGAGAAGGTCGTGCAGTGAGAGCGGTTGGTGACACTTCGGAGAACGACCGTGACGCTAAGAAAATCCATCTCACCGAAATAATTAGAAAATTACAAGAATTCCTGTGACTGTGTCTGTGATTCCCTCAAAAACTAGACCCCTTCAAAGCTGAAGTGAATAAGGCCTACATTTATCTCCACGCATACGACAGACGAGTGTGAAAAATATACAAGTCCTTCGCGACTCTGAAATTTAGTCGGAAAATGACTGCCTTGGTTACGTTTTGGTTTTTGCATCCCGTAAAAACACGAAAGGACAATTGTTTTCAAGTAGAATAGAGCTTTTGCTTAAGCGTGAGCTTTCATTACTCGAGAAACGATGGGGGGACTGAAATCATTTGCGCGTCCTCTGTGCCGCTCGCTGCCATCCCCGATTCCCGGTCGGAGGAGTGGGGAGTAGCCGGGCGCCAGGACCCTCGCGTCCCGGCTCGTTAAACTCCCTTGTATAATAGGAGTCCGCATTTAGAAGAGAAATTTGTCGATTCGTCAATAAAGAAACACTTTGAAGAAAGACAGAAGTCACATTAACCATTCAGATATCCAACCAACAGAGCAAACATCCTTTCCTGAAATCGAAAAACCCTGCAAGCTCTCCTTAAAATGGATAACGGAATATCGTTACTTAGAGAATGAAACAAATATTTTTTATTATTGTGACGGACTAACATCTTATTTAGCATAAAAAATTTGATTGATCATTGATTTTCCAAATAAGTCATCAACACGGCACAAAATGATCGAAAACAAGCATTTACACTAAAGTTTTTACCATAGGGTATTCGTAAAAATATATATTTGGTAAAAATTTGTATTCGAAAACATTAAAAAAATAAACCAAAAATACTCCGGGTTTTCAAAATTCATGAAAAGCTGCAAATTGGCCCCGCATATAACCAAGTACTCTATTCCACTGGAGGAAGATGTTTCAAGTTGGGTTTCAGTCAGAAGAGAACGAAAATGGTAAGAATGCATATCCGCAATCTACTGTTACGCTACTTCATATAAAATGTTTGATCGTAAAAGACGCGTAAAAGAATTTGTGATGAAAGGAAAGGTAGGAGCCCACAATACTGTGCTACGCTGTAGCCGGGGAGTGAAGGGACGGGAAACCCCGGGAAGCGGGCCATCTGTCGCCGGGGACCGATCCGGCCGAGCGCCGGGCGCCCGACCGGGATTGACGCCTCTATCCGATGCCACCGAGGCGGCGGCCGCCCGCCCCGGGAACTCGAGGCAACCCGCCTCGCGCGGAAGTAGCGCGAATCCTCCAACTACCTTGCGTTTTTGCACCTGTTCACCTTCGGCGCTCGCGTTAAGTTTAACCAGAGGAAAGACGTCCTTCGAGTGTCGAATGTACGAGGAGAACGTCCAAAATTGACGTCTTTCCTTGAGGTATTTTGGCGAGTGGTAGTGATAAAAGTAAAAATGCGGGACAAGACTGAAATCGTGAGCCAAGTCCGCGGGGAGAAGAACACGGGAATTGCAAAAAACGGGAAAGAAGTCTCATGGGGCAAAGACAGGGGACAGTATCTTTCACTCACCTTTATCTTTCAATTAGGATTCGACTCCACCGACGCCAAACCTCCGAAAAGCGTCGCAAGGAAGCCTCGAGAAGCGTATGATGAATTTCGACGAAGAACAATGGTAAAAGGGCGACACTCTCTCCAAGAGTTCGAGGAGGAGCACTTCCTTTCGGAAAAAAAACTGTGGGAAAAGTCCTCCCTCGCCGAGCTTAGAAAAAAAAAATCACAAGTTCACATCGCTAAGAAAGTCAATGTTCTTGGCGAGAGGAACGGGAAGCAATGCATGTCCGGAGTCTGGGTGGGAGATTCAACGAAGTACAAGTCCCGGGGGCGAAAAAATTCAAACCTTCACCTTCAAAAACCGTCCACACAACCACACTAAAAATTGACACTGGAGAGAAAACTCTCTCGGATGAAGGAACGGATGGGGAGGGCAAAAGTATCTCTCACTTTTGATTCGGATGATCTCCAAAGAAGCGACACGTCTCCTTCCTCAGGCACCGAAGTCCATCGGGAGTGAGGATGGTGAAAAAATTGTCCCAACGTCCGAACCCATGGTCGCGACGCGTGAACACCTTGGAGAACACGAAGAACGCTCGCTTTTTCCAGGAAACATCCTCGTGTAGCCCTCACGAGAACGGCAGGACCCCCCGGGTGACGACGGGCCCACCGGGAAAAAAATCCACCACCCCCGCGGTCAGAGGCGACGACACCGGCCGCCGACAAAAAGCGAAGTCCCGTTTTTCCCCACCGGGCTGGCAGAGAACCCCAGAAACCAGACTGACTCCCTCGCCTCCTCTTCCCTTCTTTGCATCAACGTGGCTCGGCGACGAACCATCCTGAGCGGAGGGGGCGAAGGGGGAGAGGGCTGCGGGGGAGGGGTCGAAGGAGAGGGGAGATGGAGAGAGAGAGAGAAGTATGTGGGAGGAAGTATTGAGGAGGAGGCCGGGGGGAGAAGGATGGAGGGAGAGAGAGAGAGAGAGGTTAGGGGGAGATGTTAGCCGGAGCGAAGAGAGTATCCCCCCAAAGCCCCTTTCCCCCTTTAACGTTCCCTCTATTCCAGGGGGGGTTTCGGACGGTGGGGAGAGAAAGGAGGGTAAAGAGAGAGAGAAAGAGCGAGAGGGTCATGGAAATGGGTTGGGGAGTGAACGAAAGAGAACCGGGAAATGGGATGGGGAAGAGTTTCGAAAAATAAAACGGAACGCGAAAAAGTTTTTTTTTTCTTTTTAGTTTTTCCAGCTCTCTCTCTCGTATCGTGATGTTGGGGGTTTGTGGGGTGGGGAGGCCGGGCGCGGGACTGCGGGCGGTGGGAAGGGGTGTCGGCGATGGAGGAAGGCGCATGTCAAGCAGATAGGGCGGTAAGTTAAATCCCCTCTTTCTATTGGTATATACGGAGGAGGGTAGGAAAGGTGGCTACGTCATCTTCAGGGAAAATTGAGAACCAGGGGCCATGGAAGGCGGACGAAGGGGGAGGGGATGGGGCAAGGGAAGGGAGGAGTTGGGAGTGAGGAGGGTTTGCGGGGGTGGGGGTCCGAAGATTAAGGCTACCGAGGAACGGGATGAGGAAGAGGGAGGTTTGGAGGGCGTAGGAGGATGGGGGAGGGAGGGGGACGCGGCTTGGTGATGCAAGGGGTGGCTTAGATGAGGCATAAGGGGAAGGAACCGGCTCGCCAAAGACGTAAAGGGTGTATGTGGTGCGAGGGATAGAGAGAGGGACTGAGGGAGTGCGAGAGAGAGGGTAGATGTGAGGCCGGAACGTGGCGCCAATCTCGCCGCGACCGATGCGGCGGCCGCTGGAAGCTGGGGGTCCTTCCCCTGTCTCCCCCTTCCCCCGGCTCCCTCGTACCCTTCCCTCCCTCACCCCGCGTCGACTTCCCCTGCTCGTTAAAGGGTTCGGCGTGGGAGTCGAGGCGGTTCGGGCGGCAGAGCAAGGCCCTCCGTCGGCGCGCCGGCTCTCCCCCGCCGCACGGGGAATCGTCGCACGTTGACGGGGCGCGGGTCCCACGCCGCTTCGCCCGGCATCCCGTCTCGGCGTGGCTCGCCCGCGCTCGCCCTTGCCTCACAACTCCACCCGTTGTTTTCTCGACCGTCTATGCGAGGACTTGGCGTAGGGTCTACTTTCTATTCTCCTTTCTATAAAATCCTAGATATGACATTCCTCAGTTTCTCTTATCGGCGGTTTCTGTTAATGATGCCAATCATTTTTTTCCACTTATTTCTCCTTGTCACACCGCATTCGTATTTGAACGTAACGTTATAAGTACTAGTTTTTTCGCCGTCATTAATCATATTAGACCTTTTGTGTTAATTAAAAATCACTGCAGTAGACCCTACAAATGAGAAACGATGTAGTCTGGGAGTTTACTAAGATCCGATTTCTTAACGGCACGATTTTTACGTCTCGTTACGAGTAGTATCTCTATTACACCTCATCATGGAAGTAACTTTAACGAAAACTGACATAGATGGGGATACTTAATTTTTTATTTCGCGAGATTCAGTAGTATCAACGAATTTGGGTTTGCACAATTGGTCTCAGACAGTTGAAGCGCAGATACGGCATACATTGTATATGTCTTCATGACATGTAGTTCAATTAAATACATTTCGTTATTCCTCTTCCTTCATTTTGCGTTCATTCGTGACCTGAATATTTGTAGGTTGCTAATTATTGATTTTCTCCCAATTTAAACTAATTGAGCTTCTTCGTAATACCTAAATATTGAAATCTGTTGAATCATAATTTGGCTGTTTCTAATTTAATGAAGGGAAAATAATTCATTTCACTTTTCCTACTAGGTTTTACAAAATGCATCCCTAATTTGACAGTACGACGAATGTACAATGAACAACGCAATCGCCTTACAAATATATTCAGGGTTTTTTAGTGCAACCTTTTTATGTAAATTTGGTAAGCACGTCTCAAATGAGCAGAAATTATGAATTTTAGTTTAGAGTCGATGACCGAAAGCATCTACTTAGAACACGTCATGAATTACAGATGAGATTGACATATTTTAAGTTAAGAGAAACTTTTGTGCTCTTTAACACATCTTCCAAGGAAATATTTGTTCGCTATTGCTTATATTTCCTTCTCCCCTAATGACGTATTTGCTGTACCCCAAATCCACACCATAAAATCTCGTGGTCGTTCTCTACCAGAGTGAGTTAAGCACAAAGGCACGTCCGAGAATACGAGGTCTAGACGCCATAGTAATCAATTTCTGTTTACAATCGATAATAATTTGGCCGGCAAATAGCACGCAAGCAAAAAAGAATGGCAAAATATCTTACGAATGTTCCTCGTAAATCAACAAATTAATTATTATTTACATCTTAAACATTATTTTCTAGCAATGAGGTGAGTTTAGTTGAAGGAGACTAGTTATACTGTAGTTTTTTCATTTTTCGGTTTCTCACCTAAAAAAATACAGGAGTTATCGGTACTGTGAGTTCACATGGGGGATGAAAAAATCTGGAAACCCGACTCATATTCCCTGCAGTAGTATGATTTCAAACGTAAGTAGTTACTGTCAGTTAAAAAGTGAGCATGTTCTAAAGTTACAAATTAAGTTTCAATACCGAATTAAAGCCAAAAAGAACCAGTTGTTTCTGATAACATATCCAAATTGTTTAAGCTTTAACATTCAATCACCAAATATTTCCATCGTTAAAGTGAGTGTATGATTTATCTCGATGAGGGGATGCGTTATTTTTTCGTTATAAGGATTTGATTATAAATTGTTAATAAAACTATGCAAATTTCTGCCTTTAAATAATATAAGAGGTTTAAACCTGTGATCTTTACGTTTTACTTGATATCGGAACGTATTTTACTAAATGGATTTCAACTCTAAAAGCTTAACCATTGCTGTAATTTCGATTTTGCGTGTAACGCTGCTCATTACCAGATCAAATAATGTCTAAGGCAATATTATAAAAATGTTTTCTGTGCGATGAGAGTTAAATATTACCTTCAACGTCCCGAGTGAGGACACCTCTCAACACGTCGTTCGTCCACTTTTTCTTCGAATTACTCTGAAAAATATCCCTCACTTTTCTGGCTAAATATAAAAGCTCTTTACTTGATGTCCAATATTATTCTTCCTTCTTTGCCTTCCACATATTCAGCACTCCATCATGATCTTTCCTTATATTTATGTCTCAAAAGTTTATGTCTTCAATCATTCTCTTGCCTAGAAGAGCTAAGTTGTTTTTGATAGAAATATATTATTTAAATATAAAATTAATTACTAATCTTATCTACGTGTATACTGACAAGTCATTTTTCTCTCATAATCTAAAACGCTGTATTTTACTCCAAGATTCTTCTCATTGTTTTGTAAAATATTTTCAGAGCTTAACGTTCCTTATTGGGCAAAATAATTACCTGATGTAGAAGATTCGTTTCATTGATGATTCTCTATGAAAGGAGAGAGTCATGAAGAATTTTTACACAATTCATTACACTGAAATTATAATAGAACCTTTCCTTTAACACCCCGAATTTATCAGTGCCTTACTAGTATTTTGAAGAGATTCATATAAAAATGAAATTCATATGCATCCACAAAAGTTTTGTAATTATTTGATAACATGTGTTCGGGAGTCAAGTGTAATCAATAGGCTACTAAGCAGCAGCATTCAATAAATTTGAAGAATTCGGTTATATAACCACAATTTGAGCTCAAGGTGACTGTTTAACAGAGATTAGTAAAGAAAAAGGAAAATGTATTAAAAACACGTTGTGAAGGCACAAGGAACTTGAATACTAAAGATTGGCAGAGAAGTCCGATAGAGACATGAGTAGGGAAGTGAAAGCTATATAACTATCGCGTCAATCTTACGACAGACAAACAATACCAGTCAAGGGAAAAATATTTACATCAACGGAAGGAACACCGAGGAAAGTGTTATTGAACAATATTAGGATCATGAAAAACCCAAAGGCCGTAGAAAAAATGACGATTAATAAATTGGACAGGTGCAAGGATTTTGGTCTATGCAGACCTCGATGGAAAATGTTGTGCAGGGGGTGGGGGTGAGAAAGAAGAAGGAAAGAGAATTTATTACTTCTAAACGAGAGTAAGCGACCGTAGTTGGACCATGACGAGGTAATTATGCCATGGACTTAGGGATCGATGGCCACGCATCCGAGTCTTCAACTCGGAGGGACTTGTTCCGAAGGGGAAAAAACTGGCAATCGCGAACGCCAGACGGGGTTGGTTCCGAGAGCGGATTGGCGGCGCATCGAAATGAAACTGGTTTGCGGGCGATAAAGGCTTGACGCCTCGCTCTTAGACCTCACAAGGGTGAAAGGTAGGGGGGGGGAGAGGTTCGATAAGGGGGGGGGAAGTGGGGTCGTGGACGGAGAGGGACCTGGGAAAAGAGGGGGGGCTTGGAGCGGCCACGAATCTTTTAGCATGCGAGATGTGTTTGGGGGTGAGGAAGAGGGGGAATTTTTGGGGTGGGTAGGGGGAGTAAAGGGTGCATTTTCATCGCCGCCACGAAATGAATGGTGGGTGACGTTTTTGCGACGGATGCGACGAGCGAATCGTTTTAACGGGGAAGACTCCCGCGTTCCTTTCAAGATTAAAGTTTCGCCATGAGTGCTCCGAGTCGCAGGTAGAACCCATCGGGACGGGGGGCGGTGAAGAGGGGATCCGGGGGGGCGAGGTTTAAGGGGGGGGGCACGTGAATTAGAAATACTCGTCCCAGCACTCTTTTGGAGTCGTAGGCTGTTTCTTTTTTTCCGAAATGAACGAAGTCATCGCGAAGTTGGAATGCAATTAATCCTCAAGAGGCTCTAAAAGAAAGGTTTCGCGGGCATTTTGGTGATGAAAGAGGTCTCATTTTTTTGTTTTAATAACTGGAGTGTCATGTTTTATGCGATGGAACGTTTTAAGAGCATTGTTTAGTGTAGTGGAAATGGTTCTCATAAAATTATAGACACTTTCGTTCGATACGTAGCTTATGTTGTGTTGAAGAATAAAAATACTAATATCCTCATAATAATAACATATGTGGGGTATGCACATATTATTTCCCTTATTTCACAATTCTTTGACCTTTTAATGACCAATAGTGATCAGAAGAGTATATTCAAATACACAGTCTAAACATCTAGCGTATTATGTGATGAAAAATGCACGCTTATCTGAGCTCACGCAGGTGTTTAAGGGATATTCGTAAAACGAAACAATACTTTCATCAGGTTGTGTCGTTTTACGACGCATACTCCAAGAATTGTGTCGTTTCAGTGTATTCAGGAACTCGAGGATAAGGCTTTTTTTCACATATTTCTAGCATTTTAATGCGTAAAAACTAAAATACCAAGTGATCTTTTCGAGAAAATATCAACGGTTTACTATTTTTATCATTTTATGAGACAGACGTGAGCAACTTAAAGTTAAAATTCTTTTGCAAATATTCCAAAATTCAGTTCTTGCTTTGAAATTGACATTTTCTATTTACTTACTTCTAATGCAATGATAAAATCTGGTTCAGTTTTCCTTACCAATAGGAAAAGAACACAACAAATTGGGCCTAAAATCAATCCGCCACATTGCTGCCATAAAATAAGGCATTCATTACTGAAAATATTAATGAATAAGAAAATTAATATGTAGTCAATTTAGATGACAGCTGAGAAACTATTCACTGTCCATAAAGAAGAACTGTAAATCGCCCTTTTATATTCTAAATCTTACGCTCACTCAGCAGGTTGAAGAGAATTTAGCGGTTAGAAAATTTACATTCTTTGAAAAATACTATTCGATATATTCGCATATTTAACGACCTAAAACTGGTAGTGAAAATATTTCAGGCAACCTCGCTTTTTTACTTTCATTCGAGAGCATAATTAAGGGTTTTCCTATTGCGAAAAATAATTGGAGGGTAGATTGAAAGTTCAATAAAATTAAAAACACTGTATGAACTGATGAAAGTCTTTATGACCACCGCCATTCTCCTTGGACCTTACCCTCCCAACCCTTCTCCGTCGCCCACCGCCCCTGCCACCCTCAACCACCCCCACCAATTTCAGCCAATTCCAGCCACCTCTTTCTCCTCTTCACCTCCACCATATAGATATATATAAACAATCATCAAACCATAAACACAGTAATCAACCCGAAGGTCGGTTTAGAAGGTGATGGTAGAGATCACCCAGTACTAAGCCCTATACGGCGTGTGAAAATTCACACATCAGGGTAGGGGGGCCAGTTCCTTTCCCTGTGCCGGTTATGGTTTCCCAGGAAGACCTGGTACTATATATGTATATATATATATATATATATATATATATATATATGTATATATACTACTATGTATGTATGTATATAATACTATATATGTATATATATATAAATCTATCTATCTATATATCACCATACGTATGTGTAAATTTGTACGTAAGGATGACGCCGATACGTCGAAACTAGTTGTAACGAATTAAAAATTATTTAGTGGAAAGGTAAATTGGAATTTTTGACTTCAGTGATGAAAGTTTGTCATCACATGGAGAAAGCCTATATTATGAACGAGAATCCTGTATGTAAACAAGAAATATCAATCAAATAACCATTTTTTACGAGCGCTAAGAGGAACGAACGAAAAACACTTCTACTTACTTTCTACAATATTTTTCTTTGAAAAACGTGTAAAAAAGTGTGAGAGAGTTTTAGTTTAACTAGCACAAAGAGTACGTTCAAGGTAATACAAGGGGAGAGAATGAAAATCATTTGCGAAATGTGCGTAATTTGCGTTATGTGATTAAGCAGGTGGTTGTCTGAATATTTACGAAAAAGGTGTTCCGTAATAATACTATATGATCCATTAAATGCCAAGTTTGCGCTCAACCGCAATTATGATGTGTGTTTCCATTGACCATCGGAGGTATATTTTATTTTAGAATACACAATGGGCAATAATATGATGTAGAATAATTTAAAGGGAGGTAGATTGTTTTTCGTTTTTGGGGTTCCTTGATTTTCCGATTGATTCAACAAATAAATAATTTAGTTTGGTTAATTAAATATAGTTGTCCATTCACTCAAACCTACATGACTACATGCTGTATAGTCAATTAAGCTGTAGCATATTTTTAATGTTTTTAATTTATGTTTAGCGGCTTATGAATTATTTCATTCTTTATTATTTAAAAACGGCCTTGATTATAATTATTCCTTCAAAGGTGATGATGAAAATGCAATGCATGATTATTCAATAACTTTGAAATAACTATGTTATTATGATGTTAGAAATATAATTTAGAACTGTGAAAAAGGCGATAACGTTTAAAAATATCGCAAAAACATGGAGCTGAAACACATTGTAAGAATAGGATGAGCGTCAATTAGAGGCTGATGAGATCAGGGTATTGACACTAAATGGTTATGAAAGTTAGGGTGAGGGAGACTGACGACAAAGTTTTAAATATGCCGAGAGGTTAGGGTATGATGTAAGATGAATACCGAACAGGAGAGAAAAATTAGAGGAAAAATATTGAGAAGTAGTAGGATGTATAATATGAGCATATTAGGTAAGCACGGTATGGCAAGTAGAAGAAAATACGTCGCAATCGGATTAAAGAGTAGTGGAATTTATGATAAACTGAAGATGGAAATAAGGTAATACAAGGAAAGTGGAATTACACTGGGATCATCCCGGGTAATGGCAGTTACGTTCAAATACTACCTTTACTGGAATGATGTGTTCTCCTGACACTTTGTTATGCATTTAAATTTGATGATGACGGCACATATGCACAAGTTGGGACAAAGATACCACTTAAGTTTTAACTGACAATTAGGAATTAAATATCAATGCATTGAAAACACTAAAGATGCAAAATATTGTGAAAAGCCTTCCAAGTCTACGATATTCTAGGATTTGATCTTCGTGAAAGGTTTCCCCGAGATAACTTCCTAACGAGTCGGTTTGGATGAAATGATTTTCGGATATTCGGCCCCCGTCGCATGGCGTTGATGCAATTGTTAAACCTGGACCAGGTTTTACATTATTTCCATTATAGTGTTATACATCCCGGGTTCGATTCCCGGGTGAGGCACTCTGGGCACATGCAGCTCCACCCGAGCTGTGTGATTTTTCGGGTACCAGGTCTTCCTGGGAAACCATAACCGGCACAGGGAAAGGAACTGGCCCCCCTACCCTGATGTGTGAATTTCACACGCCGCATAGGGCTTAGTACTGGGTGAACTCTGCCAGCACCACCAAACCGACCTTCGGGTTGATTACTGTGTTTATGTGTTTTCTGTTATACAGGTATGTATATATACTTATATGCATGTATTTTGAAGATAAAATCAGAAATAACTGCGGGCATTTATAATGAAACTGATTTTTTCAAGCCGAAACTTTCCTACTCCCCACTGCTCGCCACCGTCATTTTCTACCCTTGTCTCACCCTCCGACCCCAAAGCATCGCTTATTCAACCCCCTTCCGAACGTGAAAACTCAATTGACTACGAACGGTTGTTTTGAACAGAACTCTTCCTCCGACCACATCTCCTCAAAATTTCCTCCCTTGATATTGGTAATTATTTAATTGGCCAAAATACCGATATGGGAGAATATTTTTTTCTGCAAATCCTTCATTCTTGTAACATTTTACGAATAATCACTCTAATATTAATAATTTCAGAGTATTTCATATTGAAATGCCTGCCAGGAGTTAGAGTTATTTCTGAGAGCTACAGAAGTTCACTGTGTTAGATGCGAGATGGAAATCAATGCACGCAAAACAAAGGCTATTAGGATTTCGAGAAGTCACAAGGGTAAGTTTAACGTTGAAATGGCAGTACAAAAACTAGAGGAGGAGGAACAGTTTACGTATGGTCCAAGAGTAATGAACTAAGTTGGTAACAGTGGTTGGCATTTCAAGAGAATGGCGTTATACAAAGAAGCTTTCACAAGGAGGAGAGATATGAGGACAGGGACGTTGATTATGGAGCGTAGTTATGCACGGCGCGGTAACATGGCTATTGAAGCAGGATGATGGGTACAGATTGGGGACGTTTGAGATGAGTAGGGGGAGAAATGAAAAAAATAAAATGTAAGGATAGGAAATCAAACGAAGAAGCAGTAGCGAAGGGTGGATTGGGAGAAATCCTAAGAGAACCAAAAAGGATGCGGGGCACTTTGAATGGCGAGGGATTGCTGAAGACTGTGTTAGAGTGGAGAATGTTAGGCAAGTGAGCAATTTCCCTTCATTCCATATACGTAAAATTACGTTTATGGAATGAAGGGAAATAAAATGCATGTGGAATTTAAGGACAATTTTTGCTGCCTTGAGTGTCAGGCTTTGTCTTGTTAGGAGAGGTTAATAAATGTAATCTTTTCTAATCTGTATCCTAGCACAGTTCTACTTTTAACGATACACCAGTGAAAAAAAACGTCATTGATTAGCTCACATGCCAACCCTTTGGCAGAAAAGGTGCAGGTTGGATATCCTTCCTCCATAATGATGATTACAGGTACTTAAGCCATTCTTGATTCGAACATTGTTTTTGCGTCCTTGACGCTTGAAACTTGACCTTTATACATGTGTGGTCTGACAAGTTTCCGACTCAGAAAATTTCAGAAAAATGCCTTTTATCTTTGTTAGGTCGGAAACGTTTCAGACCACCCTCGTACCTATCCATATTGTCAAGCTACGTATAAACAAAATAGCTGGAAGCTGAGAAGCAAATAGCGCGGGAAACAATTATAATTCATTATTGAAACAATAAAGAAATTATAAGGGAGGATTGGTTGTTCATGTTTTATTTAAATGTATAAGGTTTCCTCTAAGGAGGTATGTCTTAGAGGTCCTAAGTGTTACGTTCGCGCTCGATTGTGTAGACAATTAAACTCTACCAACCATTTCGAATAAATCCACCACTCTTATGCAATTCATTTATTAATTCTAAATGATTAAGTTCAATTCCAATTCCTAAGTGAATTCATTTCAATAAGCAACGAGATGTGTATTTAATGCCTCAAAATGAGCAAGATGAATGCAAAAGAGTAAATGTTAAAAGGGGCAAATTAGACGTTCCTTGATTGTAGAATAGATGAAAATCCATGAATAACCTTTAACTCTTTGAATTAATATTATGTAAACCAAGACGGCGACAGTTCACCATAGAATAAATTTCTCATGATTACTTGATTTTATTCGTCCAATATTCTATTTTTCATAACCTAAATTTCAGTCATAATAATTACACGAAAAGTTGACATGAATTGGAAACTCGCGTTCTAGTAAGAAGGTGATTTATAGGTGTACCGTGAACATAGATTGCAAAATTTTGCTTTGGTTAACTATCCAAATGACATATGTTAGCCATCATCAATCAGGATGTATATTTATAAATTTTACTGAAAACATAGTCATATCAATCATAGTAGCATCTGAAAATGTATCTTAACGCATGTATATCGCTCGCGAGTGCCAGCAAATTTCATCAGAGATCCAATATGATACATTGTTTAAATATATGTTTTATTTACATATGTTAGACCTAAGGATAAAAAAAACCCTACCTCATGTAGCCATTTAAAAAAGTGTACCATTTTCTTTAGTGAAATACTACAGTTTTATACTTTTCCTATAGCAAAACAGAATTAATTTTGCTTGTTTCTGAAATAACCTTTACATTTTTCAGGTAGCGGCAGTCCTTTCAAAGATCAATATCAATTTTAGGTTGGCTGAAGAAGATGGAGTCTCGTTTGTTGAAGAAAACTTCTAGAATCACAAATGCTGATGAATTACAACAGAACGGGATTTTGGATAATAGTTAAATTAACATATAACCGTTTCAACCTCATTTAATTCCTGCATATTCAACCCTATTCCAGAAAATTACCTACGCACGACTCTGAAAGCCTAGCATTAAACAATACTAGTGTTTTTACGACCACTAGCTTGCAAACAAAACTGAACGAACGTTGCCGTGCGTCGAAAGTTGTTAAGTAATATACATTGCCCTAGTCTATGTATGAGGAAAAAAATACCAAAAAACGGCTCAGTTTAGCAAAAAAAAAAGAAGTTCTCCATGGTTTTAATAATTCCTTAGTTCCCACATCGGCAACGATGCACCCTCGACGCTATAACAACTTGGGAGGTTTGTCTTAGGTAAAACGTGTGAATTTTAAGGCAGTGGAGGTGGAGGGGACGTGAAATAGATGTTAGTTTAGTTACGGCACGTAAGAAACTCAATTATTATGCCCCTTGCGCCGAGTGAAGAAGGTGGGGGTGGTGGTGGGAAGGGGGAGAACGGAGAAACAAAATGTATACCTGCATTTTTCTCTCGCCAAAAGACTGGCAGCAGCGCCGCTGCGGAGGAAAAGTGAACAATCCCTCCCCCTTTTCGAAATCTTAATTCCCCTCTCGACTCATTTGTATATTTTCGCGAAATAGCGGCCGAGGGAAAAAGAGAGTAAAAGAGTAGATATGGAGAGAGAGAAAGAGAGAGAGAGAGAGCGGCGGAGCAAATATTGACAGGCGAGCGGGGAGGGGGATGGATGAGGGGGAGGGAGGGGGAGAAATAAGGGTGACTGAGGAGAGAGAGAGAGAAAAGTCTTCCTTTTGTTTTCCTAAGAGGGAAGGCGGGAAGGGTGAGGGCGGCGAAGGGTTGGTGGAGGTCGAGGGATAAGGAGGAGGGAAGGCTACGGCGGAGGGGAGGGTAAGGAGGGCAGATATACGGGGACGGAGAGCGAATAAATTCGCGAGTTCCTGTCGCGGATATAATGAAAAAAAAGTCAAACCCGTGACGTCGACGCAGCTCCTTCCGGGCTAGCTCAAGGCGTCGAAATGAACGCTATAAATAGAGAGGGGTGGGCAAGGGGGAGGTGGGGACGGATGGAGAGGAGAGTGGGGGAAAATAAAGAGAGTTCGCTGCTTTAAGTGTAAGAGGGGACAAGGGGAAGACAAAAGACGAGCGGAAAAGAGTGTCACTTGTTCAGGCGCGAGCTCATTGTATCGCTGTTCCTTATGGCCCGGAGACCTTAAAGCGACTCCTCGCCTGCTTATATACCCCTCCTCCTTCTCCCTCGATTTTTTTTCCAGTGATGCTCTCCCGCTCCTCTCCATCAATCTCCACCCTCCGCCTTGCTTCCCGAGAGACGTTTTTCGGAGTTCAAGCCCCGCCGGAACTCGTGCCTTCCTCTGCTTTTGTTTCTAGAAATTATTATCCAGTTCATTCGAGCCCCAAGGGGGGGAGGGGACGCGGCACGAGGAAGGGTGGGGAGACTGCGTTCTAGCCTTCTCTGACCAGTTCGGAGGTTCCCCCGAAACCCCCGGCTTGCCTTCCTTCAGTTTGGAGCCGGCTGAATACAAAAGCTCTCTAATAAGAAACGATACATGCACGTTTTGACGCGTCAGGGGTTTTGGAGGCGGTGATGCAACAATGATAGCTCGGTAAGAACGAAGGCAAATTTTTAAATTTCAATAAGAAATCACCTGAAGAGTGTTGCATTTTACTTGATAAGTTTCTATTTTGTGTGAATTAAACAATGCAATTTTCCACTCTTGACTGCATTGAGAAATCACGAGGGGTATCTAAGCTTTTTGATCATTTTTTAGGGCTAAATAAACCCTTAAAAAATGACACTAAGTAGATTAAACCACAACGTTTTCTCAATAAAATCAAGTGCCGAATGTTAGAAAATTTGTTGTTATTGGAACCTTATTTATTGCGACCTCAAATGGCACAACAATCTCTAAATATTTTATTGGTTTTTCATTTTAATTTGCTTATATTTCAGTTAGAGTGGTGTATCTACTTCAGAAAAATCCTTGAAATGGTATTCTAAGATAAAGGCAAAGAAGGGGTAAAGTAGATACGTTTAGATGTATATAATCCGTTCAGCTTTTTACGAGGGCAGTATTCGGTACATGAAAATGTGTAATTTTTATAGATATTAATCACATTAATGGCAAAAATTTTAATGATCATCGAACATCAGCCGATGTTCAGCCTTTTAAAATACACATTTTTGGATCTGACAATGAGAAATTTGCCACCAAAACGATGAAAATATATTATCCTTTCCCTTCATCATTCATTCATAGTTTTCCTACTTGTATCTCGATCTTATCCGTTTCCCCTTATAGCTGCCTTTACTCATATATAAATTGAAAGAACGATGTCCATTTCCAATTTTTTCCACTCGAAATTTTCGTGAATTGCGTCAACATTGAAGTACATATAATAGAGTCCGACATCTTCATGCACCGAAATATACATCACAAAAATTTGCCATCGCCTTAAAAGCAGAATATTCACAGAATCACCTCGGTGATGCTCATCTAAATTTAATGGATGCTATACATTCTCTTACGGTCCAGATTTATTTATATGAAGAGAACATTAAACGCGTTAGAAAGCCAAGTGCAGACGTAATTTCTACAGATAAAATGACCTAAAGTGAGCGATGCAGGCCAATTTCTTCTCTTTGTCCAAAATCTGTAAGGTAATTGGACGTTGGCCACAAGGTGCATCTATACCTTTCAAGCTAAAGTTGTGCGATGGTTGACATGCGCGGTCTTGCACAGAGTGGAGGGTCTTTAAGGATTGCATGATGTGTTCGTAATCAGGGGATATCTTCAAATGCTGTGAAGATATCCCCTGTAAGACGGTAACCCATTCCTAACCGCAACCTAATATATCATAAAAAATTCCTTTTACCTTTCCATCTAAGTTTTTTAAAATGTTTGTGTGCACAGTATGCACCGCTATATTCCACACTGCAATAATTAATAGAATTACAAGATAAATCCATAAATCCTTTTTTTCTAAAAATAATTGCCCATAAAAACTCGGTATTATCTTAAAAATTTACATATCTCATATAAATTATTTCCAAAAATCCCAGTCCTTCGCCAAACCATAAAAGAATCACAAAAAATATCACCTAATTTAAATCTCTCCCTAGGCAGATTCACCATCTAGGTGGATCGGTTTCCCTTGGTACGCAACTTTATCTTGAGTACCTTTTCTGAAAGGTTTTAGTCCTCTCTTGCGATAACTGCCATGATACGGTAACTAACTCGGAGTTTTATCTGTTGGTAATCAATGACTAAAAATATACTTTTTATTTCCAGTTTCACTATGTGGCAAATCATGTTATGACTGATATCAGCTTAATTCCTCGATAAAGTTACTGTTCAAAGTTTCATTTTTCACCAAAGTACTTGAAAATGTTTCTACAAATTGGAACCTAGGCTGGAAGGTAGGTGTTTTGTCAACTTTACTAAGTTTATTTCAACCATAAAATAAGTAATGAGTCATAAGAGGCGTCTTATTGCCCCTCAGTAAGAGTAATATGGCCAATATGTACACTAAATTTCAATAAAAGCCTTATAACTGGAATCATGCGTAAACCCTCTTATAGTACAATTTATCATAGGATTCCAGATTCAACATGTTTCTGGTAACCACCTCGGAAGTTTAATATAACAGTTATAATGTTCGGAATTGTAATAATACAAAGCCAATAATTTCATTTAATTTCAATATGTAATGCAAATTCCATAAAGTTACGCCGTAGACGACACATTTTATATAACAGTTGGTTTGTATCAACATTAAAATCTATTCTACTTAAACATTATCTAACAATATCATTTCTGCTACTTCGTGGAAATGTTTGAATATCATTTTTTGGTTTGTTTTACACATAAAGACTACGCTCTGAATTCTTAATTTGGCATAAATATTAAAAGAACGGCAATATTTAATATCCGTGGGTGCATAGTATATCTGGTGAAGTGCCCCGACTTTATTGGCAAAGATAACGCAATTATTGGCATCCGCAATCAAATCGTTTACAACTGAGGTTTTACGCCAATTCGCTCAAAGTGAAGAATTGCCATCTACTCGTATTTAACATTTTACAATACGTTTAGATGATATATCATCCAGGAAAATCACCGGCTTATAATATGTAATCACTCACCACAACAAAGGTTATCAAATAGGAGCTGACTCTAAGCCATGCGGTCCATGGATTTCGCAAAAGAAAGGCGAAATCTTAAGGAAATAAAGTGAGATAATGAAAGAAAGGTCTTAAGGAGCTAGTTATAAGCAGAAAACATTGCGTTACGCTCCAAAAATCGATTTTTTCTGGAACAAGTCCGCAAATAGTCGTTCTAAGGAACTTCATGAGTGAAACAGCTTGCTCTGACATTTTTTCTACAAATTGCAATGAACTTTACATTAATTTTTCTGGCTGTTATTCTTACTTTTTGTACCTTCGGTGACTATTAAAGATAATTTTTAATGGTAAGTTTGCGATCATCTGAAGGTAAAATAGTAATAGTTTGTATTGACAATTGTTAACAAATCCCGCTGCCTATCATTGAGTCGTTTTCACGCTGGTACAAAACAAGATTTTGCGGAGTGTACAGGTATGTATGTATAGAACGCGTACCCTAATTGGATGCAGCCCTTGAAGATACCAAGCAACGAGTTCCAAACTGCAAATCAATTCAATCAGCAATACGTCTGAAGCAATCCATTTTCAATACTTGCAGCAAATTTCATTTTTTGAATGTCCATTATAAATGGTTAATCAAAGTTGCTCTATTGAATTCCCCTTATGCATTAGCTCCTTAAAAAATTGATTCAATAGTTATATTTCAATTTTTATTGCCTTCTCAGTTGAAATCGATATGCATACTATTTAAATCCTTTGCGATTTGATATGGGTTTCCGGTGAATTTCTTTACCATTAGATTAAATTCAAATTTTCCTTTGGCCCCTAATTGAAATATAAAGTACATTCCAAAAGTGATGCAATTAAATTTCTCGCGCCGATCCTATTGGTTGCGGTGGAATTGAACCACTTGGATTAGGTGGGGGGGGGGGTGACGCTAAGCTTTGCCACGACATCAGTCTCAGTGCTCTCCAAGCTGTGGAAGCGGAAGGATGTCAGTTTTTGTAAACCTCGGCTCGTCGACCGCGTCATAAAAGACCTGTACTCTGCCTCGAGAAAAATAGAGGCCAATTACACTTCATGAGGACACATGAAGTTACCATAACTCTATCGAAACTAATACCATCGAGGACTACTTTCTGTTCTCGCCCGTCCTCACTTTATTCTCGTCCCCGCCATTAGCGGTAGAGAAAAGGTGACGAAGCTCACACGGGGAAGGCGATGGGGGTTCGATTTTAAGTGCGAGGAACGGGTGTTTGGGGAGGGCGGTGGATGGGCGGCGGGGGGGGGGGCGCGGAGGAGGGGGGTTATAATGGGCGAAGGAAATTCGGGGTTGTTCGCGAGCTGGGAGTACGGAAGTTGGAAGGGTTCGAGGGTGCCGAAGTTGGATGTTGGGGAAGGGAAGAGGGATCGAAGGGCATGGGGAGAAAATGGGAGGGAGGGAGGCGAGAGAAGAAGGGTTCTTTTTCTAAACATCAATCTCGAGGATGAAATTCGAGTTATGCTAGAGGGTTAAAAAATAACCATAAGATATAGATATACAGGAGGGTCCGCCCAAAACCAATTGACTTTGGAAGAAACGACCTAACAATAAGAGGAAATCACTCACCCCAAGAAAGTTTTTTTTTCATCGACGGAAAAATTTGCTCATGAGTTCAGTTCTGTTCTAATTCACCGAAAGTGGGTTAATGCAATTCATGAATCATTTAAAAAAAGTTAATTCTCGCTAACTACACAATACATCTATCATTTCCTGGAAACGTTTTTTTTTAATGTTGGCCTCCAGTGTTAAAATAAATTGCAACTGCAATCTTTAACTTTTTAAGCGATTCCGAATCAAAAATTCACACTCAGTACATTATCTATTAACTCATTGGACTTAAAGAGTAAATATCATGCTGATATGTAGCAATTCTGAATACATTTCGCATTTATCATTTGAAAACTCACATTTTTCAAGGTTAATTTGAAGAGGAATATTTAGGATATAAAGCTACGTACACCTTGAAACCGTAATAATAGATACAAAATATGGTAACAAAGAAACTTAAGCTGCCGCTAAAGAAAACTGCCAGAAGGTGGAGTTAAATTCAAAGAAAGTTCAATTAAGGTTTGTTATTTCAGAGCTAAAATCAGGAAATGATAAAGCATAACATAATCACACAAATTATTAATCAGAGTAGCTCAAATATTTTAAATGAAAAGTGACACATAGCAAAAATATAAATTTCCATTCACAATCATCAAAACTTGTCCGCATTGCAAACAATAGAATATCTACATGAAGAAAATGGTGTGGTAGACGTTGTAACGCAATAAATATTTATCTTTGTAATTAATCAATTATTCATGATAAAGTTTCATTTTGGAGAAGAACCTTTTGGATCCAAGGATCCTAATTTCTAAAAACTGATTCCATATCATTTATTTTTCTATTTTTATTTTTCCAAAATGACTGAGAAAAAAAATGACAAATGACTGAGAGTGAAACAACACATCACTTCTGACGGAGATACTCGTATTATCAAAGATACAATTACAAATGCGATGAGATGCGTGTAATTTAAGATCCTAATCCAATCTATCAACAACAAATCTTGATCTCACAAG
This sequence comes from Hetaerina americana, assembly GCF_022747635.1. Classification (NCBI taxonomy): domain Eukaryota; kingdom Metazoa; phylum Arthropoda; class Insecta; order Odonata; family Calopterygidae; genus Hetaerina; species Hetaerina americana. The sequence goes on along the minus strand of NW_027287538.1, from coordinate 69,522,695 downwards.
ATTTTCATGATAGAGTGAGTAGTAAAAGCATATATGACGCATACATACGCATCAATATGCTATTTTATTTTGTTTAAAGGTTATTTTGTTACACTTGAATAAACTGATTCGTAAAATGCCGAAATGCCAGTTTCAAATTAAGGATATGTTTCCTAGAGCACTAAATAGTTCATTATGAATTTATTTTTCTGCAAAACAGATAAAATAAATGTGGTTAATTGAACATATTTATAATTTTTTTTAGATTTTTAGAAAAAAGATAAGTTTCAGTCGTTAACTTTATGCCACATGAATAAAACTTAAAAATTTCTAAGTGATTTTGTAAGAGTGTTTCATTTCAATATTTTCCAAGTAGTTGCTTCATGAATTCTTTCAACATTCAGAAGCAGTTGAACCGAGTCCGTCTACGGAATCAAAAGGAATTCAGCAAGTAATGCAACAACTCATTCACAAAATTCAGTTGTAAAAGGAGGATAAAACTATTTATAGAGCCACTATTACAGTATTTGCCGTTAGGATATTTGTTTTCATATCAAAATTAATTAAGAAATACAATCATTATTACATTTCATCCGTATTTAAATATCCTTAAACAAACCAGACACTAAATGATGCCATCTCTCATCGGAAATCACGTTCTGTATCGCAATATTAAGGCATACTTGCTGTACAAAATATGACGCTCTTTATCTGGTGAGAAATTAAATAATACCTTATTATTAAAGGCAAATTTTCTCAATTTCATTGAATGAGAAAGCAATATGATTTCATCGGTTTGTGATTAACTTAAGAGAGAGAAGTGATAAAATAAGACATCGAAAAAGAAAGTAATTTCATTCTTCACAGTACTTAAACTCGTGATCTTAATTAAATTGCAAATTTAAAGTTAAAAATATGTCATTTCATGATTATATATGCATCCTTATTCAGGAATATACAGCGCAAAAGTTTCCCCGATCGCACACTTAACCGAAGCAGGGCGAGCATCTTTCTTTTAATAATCACCTCGTATTACGGCTTGAAATTTACCGTACTGAGAACGTCGCGACGATTTACGCCCCATCTGTCAGGGATAGCCCTGACTGCAGAAGATTACCCCTCTCTCGTCCCCAATAGAAGGGAGCAGTCTTTCATCGAACCCCGTCCCTTCCGATTCGGGCAAATAAAAATCTTCCGGATAACCTCCCCATCTCCCCAGCACGTACTTTCCCCACCCGCCTTCAAATTCATTATAAATGTTCACCCCCTCTCCAGCATACCGCAACCCGAGAAAATATCCAAGCGACAGAAAAAAAAGAATTAAAAAAAATACAGCGTAGAAAGAGACCCTTCGTCGATAAATCCCTGGTTACTGACTACGCAAGAGTGGATACAACCTCCTCCTCACCCCTCCCCTTTGAAAACCAAGGCCTACACCATTCTCCCTCCCGTGCACCCCGCGCTTCCATCCACCCCCCTGACCGCCCTTCTCCTCGTACTACGCGAATACAGGTTCGGCCGATCTGATCCGAAGAGCGGAATATACACCTTCACCCATCCCACCAAGGCCCCATCCAATCTTTTGCCATTCCCCGTGCGCCTCCCTACGCGGACCGCAATACTAACCACCACCCTTTCCCATTCCATCCCTTTGAGCGGCCCGCCCAGCCACCCACGCCCTCAACCTACCCACCGACACACTCTTCAGCGTGCCTCCTCCCAAACAAGCGGATAGGTAAGTGGTGCCCCGTAACTACGTCCACCAAGTATGGCAGCGGGTAGGGGATTGCAGGGAGGAGGGTGAAGGTTTGGTCTGCGATGAGGGGCAGGGAAAAAACGAAAGGGCAAAGGGGGGTTGGGGGGAGAACTTTCCCATCATCCTCTCTCCCTTACAACGTATCGTACTTCATCACGGGTAAGGGTTGAAATAAAACGTGGTGGGAGGCGGAGGGAAAAAAAGCACGGATAGCGGTGGTCCGGGGAGGAAAACCGTAGGGAAAAAATGGATCAGTGCCTATTCTTCCCTTCTGGGATTACGTTCGCTACCTTCATCAATTCGCCCCCGATCCCCTTCCCTCCCTTCGACTGGTTCTAACCTTAAAATCTCTCCACCCACCCCTTTCAGCCTCTCTTATCCGCTGGGCTTCGAAAATGAACCCCGCGTGACCGTCCACCAACCCTACTTACGCCTAAACATCTTCCTAATATCGGCTGCAGTGACCGACAGCGACGGTGGGATGCTTACGTACGCGATGGCCGATGGACTACTTTAGCGGCGTGCAGGTGGGAGGCAAGCTGCTCCGGCCATTCCGAACGGGAACTGCGCATTGCGACGATAACTAATGTGAAAGTCCTCAACAATTTCCGTTTACCCATCGGGAAATGGAGGATGAGATAAATGATGATTAATATGGTTTGGCGTATTTCGCGCCTTAAATACGCATTCTTTACCAGTGGAGACCGATCAACTTCACGTGGGTGGATTCAGTTTGCCAAAGAATACGCTCGTGGTCGTAAATATCAATATATATGATCACGACCATTCACCTTCAGAGTTAAGGGTTTTAACAAATTTTTAATTTGCCAGACAATATCAGCAGTTAATGTCACCCTTCTCCCAGACTCAATATTTTTAATCTTCACGTGATGAGGTGATTTAACAATCATGCATATGGTAGTTTAAATGAAGGGGAATAGCAATTTATAGCTTACAGTTCTTATCCGCAGCACATACTTGATATTTGAAAACGTCTTCTGCTGGAAAAATATTTTTATTAAATATTATCCCCGTGGATATACTACATGCGGAAAGAAGCTCAAGATGATAATCATTTACTAGGGTGCTAGGTAAAAAATGATTCCAGGGGTAACAATACAGCCCTGTACATATGTACGAGGTATTCATGAATGATTTATCGTCATTACTCCCTCTATGCCCTCTGAGAGTAAATGTTATCTTAAAATGATTCTCGTATATAACTTCTTGTTTCCTGCAATTATTGCATAATAATCATGAATAAAACAATTTTGAGAAACCTCGAAGGACGCATATGCATGAATTAAACATGAATTCAATGAAAATATGTTTACTAAATTAATGATTGATAAAGTAATGGATCATATATGTAACCATAAACCATAAACACAGTAATCAACCCGAAGGTCGGTTTGGTAGGTGATTTATGTATTTGGTAGGTGATGGTAGAGTTCTAGTACTAAGCCTTAAACGGCATGTGAAATTAACACCTCAGGGTTATGGTTTCTCAGGAAGATCTGGTACCTGAAAAATCACTTTAGCTTGGGTGGAGCTTCAGGTGCCCAGAGTGCATCGCCCGGGAATCGAACCCTGGACCCTACCGCTCAGCAGTCCAACGCTCTACCCCCTGGACTATCGCGACCCTGGGTGATGATATCTGTATATATATATATATATATATATATATATATATATATATATATGTATATACCATAAACACAATAATCAACCCGAAGGCCGGTTTGGTAGGTGATGGTAGAATTCACCCAGTACTAAACCCGACGGCATGTGAAATTCACACATCAGGGTAGGGGGACCAGTTCCTTTCCCTGAGCCGGTTATGGTTTCCCATGAAGATCTGCTACCCGAAAATTCACATAGCTTGGGTGGAGCTGCAGGTGCTCAGAGTGCCTCGCCCAGGAATCGAACCCGGGCCCCTCCGGTCAGCAGTCCAACGCTCTACCCCTGGACTACCGCGACCCCCACATATATAAGTATGTATAAATATATAAATGCATATACATACACACATATGACATATAATATCAACACACATATATTTATACATACATACACATATATATGTGTATTTATGTATACCGCGACCCACGATCAGATATGTATATATATATATATATATATATATATATATATATATATATATATATATATATATATATGTATATGTATATATATATATATATATATATATATGTATGTATATATATATATATATATGTATATATGTATATATATGTATATATATACATATGTATATATATACATGAATTTAAATATTATAAAATTTGAAGATAAATGAAAATTTGGTTATTTCCAGCGTTCCTGGAGCGTCAAGGTACGGTATTTTGTCAGTTATTCTCGACAACACTTGTCTTCCACTATTTGATCAATATCCTATGCGAGATTAACATATCCTACTTACTCAAAATAAGAGAATAAAATTATTGAAAGACGCTTTCTTGTCCTCCCCTCACTATTTCAAAGGATTGGCATTATTATTCTTCATATCGTATAACCATTTGACATAATCAGAAACTTGTTTTGTTCTAAAAGGAAAAATAATAAAATCATCAATAAGCCTAATTTTTTTAACAGCTATATAAAAAATTAATTATTTCTCCAGACGAGTAATTGGTTATTTCCTGATGAAAATCTGATGATAGCTCTTTAGTTCTTACCTCATTAACCCATGCTAACTTTTAAATAATTGTAGCAATGAAGTCTTCCGCACTTTATCTCGCTAGTTAAGTATGCTCAACTTGCAAATGTGAGTTATGCTTAGTAAACGAATTCCTTGTTTTATCTTTCCCGATACCCATAAATTTAGAAGTTGCATCGTGGAACATATTCTACTGATGAAATGTGCCCCCGGATATTATGTCCTCAATGATAAAAAAAATTCTAGTTATCATTCCAAGTTATTTAAACACTGTTTACATTTTACAAGTTTACATTTTTGTACAAAAGCGTCCTGCACTCGTCATCAAAAGAGTTTGGTTATAAAGCAGTTGGTGAAGTGAACTGTAGTGTAATGTAAGAGATTACTTGAAATATAAACCTTTTTTGGTAAGAGAGCTATTTATACAATAGGTTAAGCAGACAAATGGAATACGTCGAAAAAAATAGTCATGGTGACATGAAGAACAATTATAAATCAGATTACTAGCATGCATGATACGGCTTCTATGCATTATAAAATAATTAAGAAGATGTAAAATACAATTCTATTAGGTCTCTTATTCAAATAATATTAATTTAATTTGGCTGTAAAAGGGGAATCAAATAAATTTCAAGACAGGTCGTATGAGAATATAAATTAATTAATATTCCGTTTATAAGCAAATAACATAAAAACCATATAACCATATACCAATAATTCTTGTCTTCAAAGAGATATCATCCTTAAACAGGAATTTTAACTTACAACTACGTAAATATGTTACTTAGATTTCTTGGCATGCTATGATAGCAATTTTTGCACTATAATGAGGCTCTACTATCATCAGAGGGAGGGATTATTATTTTTTACAATTTCTCTAGGGGAAGATATTGCATTTATTCGCGCAAGGAAAAGACCCTCGAATACATTGAGAAGATCGAGCGCTTCATCTCCATGGGAAGGGGGACGTCGGCGCCGTCCGTGACATCTGTTTGCCGATCACGATCAAAAGGAAGTTTGGCAGCGAAATTTGTTGGCTAAAGCCCTTTTGAAGACCCCATATTGGCGATCGAAACAATGGAAGAGTGACCACCAGTGACCAATAATGCACACTCATATGTCTTTATGTCGCAAAGTAGGATATTTGCAAGTCCTGGTCTTTCATACACGGAAATGTCTCTCAAAGGGCTCATGTACGAAAAGCCATTCGGGATGTACAAAAGACAGACGGGATGAAAAAAAGTCAATCGCTTGCAAGATGAAGGTGGTTCGAACTATGTCAATACATTAAAAAACCAATAAAGCTAGAGCGTCATCGCTCTCTCCCGTTTGAGTCAACTAAGTCAAGTGAATCTATTGTGATAACCAGCTTTTTTTTTACTATTTCAAACTTTTGGAACAGTATCTTATTGAAGTGCATTTTTTAAGAAAGATGAAATTTGTTATTTCTTTGAAAGCGTGAAGCTTGAAGAAATATTAATAGAAATATAACACTGAAAGTATCCAAGAGTAGATGAAGCAAAGGAAACTTTCTATTTAGACTTAAGTCTTGTAAGGGGGTTGATCGGCATCAGAAATAGCTTACTCAATGTGACCAATAAATATATGTGCAAAGAAGTATGTAATTAAAACAAATACGAACCGATGCATCTTACTTACTCCTACATGTGCACAATGAAGGGCTAACTTGGGTAGGAAAAAGTGACTCATAGACATGTGGAAATAAGTGAAGTTATATGGAAAAAGAAGTTGCAATATACGACGAGAGAACACGCGGTTTCAGAGATACATCCTCCGGAGGTGGTTTGATTTGGTCCGCAGCCTATGAGTCTTTTGCTGCATTCTAGAGTAAAGAAATAACTATCGCTAAGTTACTGCTAGCAGTCACTGCTTATTTGTAACTTGGAAACAGTGAGCCTTAAAAACATAAACGAATAAATCTTTTTAGGAAAAAGTCATAGTCATTAAAAAAATAGCATCTGCTCTTCGTATAACGGAATGCACATTTTCACCCCAGTTCGATGCTGTAATCATACATTTTCATGGTCAAATAAACGAAAATATAATCTTTAATTTTAGAAGCAAATAAAGACGATGTATTAATTGAGAAAATAAATTAATTTTAAAAGACTTAGAAAAGTGTAGGGAGATAGTGGTTAAGAAAACTTGAGGAAAGTCTGTTCGTTTATATAATTCAAAGGATTCGTCGCAATTGAATGCCTTGGGTGTATGTGCTTTTCTTTTTTTAAATAGAATCGTCTGTAAATTAAATAAAAGTAGGGAAGGAAACTCATTACATCTTCTGACACCGCTACTAACGTTTCTTCAAGTGAGACCGATCTAATTTAAATTACAGGCACATGTGTTTCGGGGTCCTCGGGTCCCTTATTCAATTTGCACTGATTGTAGAGTAACTCCAGATTGTGATTTGACCATACTTACAGCTATGATCAAATGAACTTCAGGATGCTGAGGAAGGGTATCAAGATCCAGGAAGGTACGAATCCTGAAATTTTTGCCTTAAAAATTTGCTTTTTTGAAATTTTATACCTAGCAGACTGTAAGTTTTCAAGCGCGAAGTGTTGAGTCCCGCCCCAATTTTATATGATATGCATCTCGCATTTCAGTTTATAAATACCTGATTCAAGAAGGCTATCCTGTATGTTTTTACCATTGACTAGCTTAGGATTGTGGTCATTGTTGGTAGCTATATTCGTTATTGTTACGAGTTCAATGTTGAAGTTTTTGGAGAAAGGGGGATGCGTAGGAGACGGTGAATCTGGAGCTGAAATGCGAGATTTGCAACACCGTTTATTTTGGTCAGACAGGTAGGAATGTCAAGCCACGAGCCAAGGAATTCGCAAGGTGTCACAAAAATGAGAATACAAACTCCCTCTTTGCTAAGCACCTATTGGAATGCGACCACAGCAGTGACTTCGTCCCAGAAATATTCTCCCAAAAGGAATAAAAATGGACGATCTCGAGCATATGGAGATATGGAGGCACCTAAGCGAACCCCAACTTGACACTTCTTTGAAACGAGCAACTGTTCCCGTCCCCCTACCCTCTCCCTTCTAAGAAACTACCCTGGAATTGGTCAAACCAACCCCTCAACGCACCCGATCGCGCCCTACCCTCTCAGGCCCGCCTTCCCCTCTCCCCCACTCCGTCCTGAGCGTATATATTCTCGCACTGTTGTTAAGTATATTTGTTCCATTTGTTTGTTGTTAAGTATAGTTGTTCCACCGCAAGGTGGCGAAACGCGTTTTACCATATAATAAAAATCTGTGGAAAAGTACCAAGTCCTTTTAATATATCCATATTAAAAGGACTTGGTACTATATCGATAATATATCCATATATCCATCAACCTGGTGTGTATGGGAAGGGAATATTGAAACAAAAAGAGGAGAATAGGGACGAGGGAAATGTTTTAAGAAATTTATTAGGCATTGTCTTACGTTGCTCCCAAAAGGTGTTATTTGTGGGAAAAAGAATCTTTGAATATAGTTCCAGTATATCAATATATCTAAATACGTGTATGCATCGTGGTTTGAGCAGCATATGTCACTTAAGAAATATAAGACTCATTTAACTTCGGGAGTAATCCCGCCCTTCTTTCACTTTTTTTAATAATACCAATCTAAAATGAAATCATCTGTTCACTTACAATTTCCCCACCAGATGGGAGGAGACTCAAGATGGCCCTACCATTTTACCATTACAGCTGTTAACAGAATTTTGCTCCATTGAAACAAACTGACCTTAAATATTTAAATGAAACTCTTCTCGGATTTCCCTGGCAAAGAGCTTTAAAAGGTTTCCGACTGAAGTAAGGCACGAAGGTTACGTTAATACACATAGAACTACTTCTCCTGCAATTGATATGTTAATTGTGACGCAATTTCTACTATGTTTACTCAACTCCGTAGAACATGGAACTCCAATAAATTCCTGACACATTAATCAACTTGAGGGTAAGTTTGGTAGGTGATGGTAGAATTTGTCCAGTACTAAGCCCGACCGCGTGTGAAATTTTTAAACATTAGGGTAGGGGGGTAGTTCTTTTTTCTGTGTCAGTTATGGTTTCCTGGGAACATCTAGTACCCGCAAAATCACACAGCTGAGCTGATGGTGCCCAGAGAGGCTTGCCCAAGAATCGGACCCGGGTCCTTCGGTCAGCAGTCCAACGCTCTACCCCTGGACTACCGTGACCTATCAATTAATTCCTATTGCATAAACATAATCACAAATAAATATAAACCAAATCAATATTCTATATTATGCTACATAGCGTACGTATTAAATGTTCTTTTTATGAGATTCACCAAATTGAATTTGATTCTCCCTATCATTCTTATGCCACTGAAATCTTTTTCTCAATTTATGGAAAATTAAATCCGAATATTTTTGCTAGTAGATAATCAACAGTTCTACCTTGCTCAAGAATTTTTTTATGGCCATAACTACAGTTTTATTCGCGAGAAATATTCGAGAGTTTTCTTAACCAATTACATTCTTCTAAATCCACAGTGGACGGAAGCATTACATTTAAATCTGTACTACATGCAACCAAAATGAACAATATTTTTTTCTGAAAATGGTTGTTTCACTGCATAAGTGTTTGGAACGAGGAGTTTTGAAACATTTATAAAAATTGGAAACATTCTTTCCAGATTTCTTCTTTATACTTTGAATTCTAAAACATTCGTTTCAGAAAACATGCCTAATAAGGTTTTTCAACGGTCCCTAAAGAGAAAATCTGCGTATCACGGAATATTTCTCAAGTTTGTCTTCAATGATTACATTCTTTATTTCTTCATAGGTTCTAGCTGCTCTCATGTTGCCTAAAAAGCCTATTTTCGCCCTTCCTCTACCCCACTTACCTTACATTCTCCCTTTTATTTTCGTAGCGACATAGTAGCCAGAAATACTTTGAACTACATTTATTAAGGTTCACTATATTATTTACAGTACAGATTACTTGGAACTGGATCTGTTCTCAAAGAGGGGAAGCGTAGAGTTAAGGAGGCTGAGTATGACGACGTTACCGTCTCGGCAAGGTAAGAAATGGGAAGTTATATTCGTAAGTTAGATTTTGGATACGAGAAAAAAACCTAGGGTTTCCAACAGCACATCGCGTTTATTTGAAAACTTCTCCGAATGATATGAACGGCATTCGCAAGTTCTAAATTACCACCTTGTTTAAGAAACCATTTAATAAGTTTGTTCTGCTTATTTAGGCATTTAATTTCTGCATTTAAGTCTTTTCATTCTGCTGCAGGCATTTAACGGAATATTCTTAAAAGCTATTGCTGTAGCCGATCCCATCATTCTGAATACGCTTTTCGGGTATCTTTAAAGGCCACGGGTGGTGAAAACGTTCAAGTGGAGCACTCATGTACATCTACATAATACCCCCAAAGCCCCCGCAAGGGAGTGTGGTGGTGAGGTTCTAGGACACCACTCCTAAAAACAACTATTAGTTCATTCGTGCCATACATTACCCAGAATTAGGTTTAGTTGCGGTCAGCCATAGAAAAGTTTTAAAATGCTAATTAAAGAGTAGCGTAATTTTTCAAAAAAAAATAATTCTTTTGCCTCCGCTAAGCTCAAAGGGAGCATGATAGTCGTAAAGTTTCAACAAATTGTAACAGACTCCATATATTTCATTAAATTTCCCGTGACAAAAGGTTCTTCGTACAGATGCTGAACAACTTGCTGCCTAATTAGTAGCATGATGACTTAATATTTCCGTAGTATTCGCAGAAATAACGATAAAATGATTTAGATGAGCTCAGCGGTAAGAGGGTGAGGAAGCGTGGGTCACGCCGCTCGAACCCCGGTCGGATAGCAACATTCGCCGGGGGAAGACGACGAAGGAGAAGAGGGCCGAAGAGCAAGGCAATCAGTGCCGACCGAGAGGGACGACGGAATATCCCCTCTGAAAGAAGGAAAAAAAAAGATTAGGACGGCCGAGAAGGAGGAGCATTTGTAGGGACGAAGTGTAGAATAAGGATGGGAAGGTCACAAAAAGGAAAAGTCTGGTTTGTGAATCACGGGTAGCAGTTGGGTCTAAAAAGAAAGAATATTGACTGCCTTCCCCCATGCATGCACTCTGCACAGAGCAAATCCACCCCTATGCATCGCTCTCCAACCCTCGGAGAGCTTCTATACGCAAAAGAGGAGGTGGGGGCGGAGAATCGAGCTAGGGGTGAAGAGAGAAGGCAGGGAGGAAATGAGAGGGTGCAAGGGGGGGCAGAGGGGGTGGCTGGTGCATAGGGGAGTGCATTGAGGAGGAATACACCGGCGTCAATGAGCGGATGGAATAGTAGGGACTATGGGGATGGACGGGGAATCGTAAAAAAATAAGAGCATGGGAGAAGGCTTTGATTGGTTGGGAGGAAGGGGGTGAGGGATAATGAAGGATTTCGTAATCTGAGGAGCTGAAGGAGAAGCCTGTGTAAGGGGGTGGGGGTGGTTTTTTTGCACTGCGCATTTGGGGAAACTTCATTACAGATCGGATCAGCGGATCACACAGTACGGTGGCAATGACAATTGAATGCGTGGTCTCACTTAGAAACCGATGACGAAGGAGTGGCCAGCGAAAAGAACCCTAGCTTGCCGGAGAGGAAAGATAGATACCGCTTAGGTTCCCTTCTTTTCTAGGATAGAGGTAAAAGAATGAGGATAGAGGTGAAAGAATGACAAGTCGATCTTCTTAAAGCCACTCGTTATTTAAGAAAAAGAGTTAAGTTTTCGGAAAATTAAATCTTTCAATAACTATAAATAGATATCCATATCCACAAGCAATGTAGCTATGCTGTTAATGGCTATAAAATATTGTGAACCTCCGTGGTTGCTGACCAACAGGCAGAATTTTCTAATCCAATTGTGCAAAAGATGTAAGAGTGCGAACATTGGGAATTTGGGACAGGTAGATTCTTTGGAATGACTCAGAAGCAGCGTGGCAGGGAAACGGAAAAAATACCCCAAGAAGTTAATTTTGTGCAAGTTCCACCGCTCTTCTAAAAAATTCAAGTATTAAAGCTAAAAAATTCACTTGGGAAGTGGCGTTCTACGGATCAGAGATATGAAACACCGGAAAAGCGAATTATATATAATTAGGAATAACTTTGAAAATCTGGTCCTGGATGTTTGCAATCAATTTCACATAAACAAATATGGAACGAGAAAATCCGAGCGAGAAAATACAAAGAATAGCAAATGAAATGATCATATTAATATCGATACGTAATTTAAGGTTCATGTAATTGGACGTAATATAGCACAAAACAATGGAATTTTATGAAAATAAAAGTAGAAAATTTGGGAGTAAATGACCTGCAATGAATATAAATGAAAAATTATTACCAATAGCAGTAGTCTACCGGGATAAGATTAAGGTTTCCGATCGACCCAATCTACTACACACTTCTGACTCCTAAGTCCTGACTAATTCAATACTGAATATCCTAAAACCATACACTGCATAACACAATAATTTATCATTTGGCTCTGTATATTTTTTACTTTCCGTTATTCCATCCAAAATTCCTACATTACATCCCTACCTCTCTCTTACAGTATTCCGTATTCCTTTACCTGGCAGCGACCTCGGATACCGACTTTTTTTGTCTTCTTATGGCTAATTAATTCAAAACTATTTAAAAGAATACATCAGAAGAGCAGCATTTTTTAATAGATATTTTCTATCTAAAACTGAGAAGCGTTTGGAATTCAAAATGAGCCCTCGGTACTCGAGCAATGAAAAGTGATGCAAGGGCTACTTGACTGGCTTCTTGAGTAACTTCATGTAATTCATCATACCAACCAAAATGTGTACACCCTAGGTACGAAGATACATTGTGTTAACATAAATAGGGATGAAATATTTCTGTGGCTGCAAAGTAGTTTTTTTCTCAGAAGTAATTGTTAACTAACATATTCCCTCGGTTATTTTCAGATATATTTTAAGTTTGCATGAAACTGTGGTAATAAAGTATGGCGTAATAAAATGAGTTCAATGTTAATGCCAATGACAATTTTTAAATACCAACTATAATTTTGGGAAAATTATCGTAATTATTCAATTTCTTAGCTATTAACCGTTGAATTTGTACTAATACTCGCTGGCTTGGGTGCTAATAACCATGAAGACGTCCCACCAAATGCATTTGCTGGGCTCAAAATGCGTACAATAATATCCACCACTGTCAATCACTCCGTGAAAAGGAATAGGCCAACAAGTTAGATTTACTGAAAAGTTTCGAATCTCTGTGAAGAAATAGCTTTTCTTAAAATGTTCCCCTATATTTCATGAAAAAAAAACATTTTTTATAGCATACACATATATATGCCATAGATTTTGCTACTAAATTATTCCGATTTATTATAGATATTAAGGAAAAGAATGACGGAAGTAATTTTAAGGAAATCGGGTTAAATATGATTTTAAGCTTACTTAATCAAAATAAAATAATCATCTTCTATGGCAAGAGTATGTGAGAAAAGATTTCATGGCACTGTCTAGCTACCGCGGGAAGAGTTACTGAATTAAACCCTACTGAGAAGCGTCTTCCAGGGTCTGCTAACCTCTGTGATTGTTACAAACAGCAATACATTATTGATTTCCCCCAACACATATATGCAAGAAGGGATATTAGCATCTTAACTCCATTTGACTTATAAAAGTTAAGAAATCAATACATAGATGACGATCCACTTAATAAAGTTAGTATTGATCGTATTCTTTAATTTTAATTGTGTTCATTCAATAAACGCGAAACAATATTAGTAAAAGTAATTTTGTATGAATCAATTAAGGTTTGCGCAGTGATACTGACTTCAGTACTACCTTATTACAGCATATCTGTCGGCGGCGTGCCTTTAAATAATTGCCCGTATGAATCTGTGACTGCTGAATCGATAACTGAACGGAATACTTCCTGTCAAAACATGCATGAAAATGAAAATACATTTTATGAGCTAGCTATTGATTTTATTGAATAAAATTAGCGTTCCAAAGATTACTAAAATCACGATTGTATATTTATTGCCAATGATATATACTGGTGATCAATGAACTGAAGTTTGAAAGTCATAACTGCTAATCCATTGAAACTGCACCATAGAAGTTACAGGCAGCGCAAAATACTTAAACTGATGCAATATTTGCCAGTGCCGAAACTAAAATCCATCGAAATAAGAATAGAATTCAACGAATGGCAGAAACTTAAAGAGGCCCTAATATTGCCTCAAAAATTATAATCGCAATTCAGATTATTCCTTTTCTCCCTAAATTTCCGTTAATTGAGCAATGGAAAATTGAATTGCTTATTTTTGAATGTTCCATATAGTTTGATACTCTTATATGACAAAAGAAAATTAGTGTAATCATTTAAATGATATTATTAATCTTCAACATGCAATGCTCATCGGCAGGAAATCAGGAATATTAAATTAGAGCATTTTCAAATGATAAGACAAATATACAAAAAAGGGTGGGCCATGCTCTATAGTAATCCATCAATTATGTTTTTCGATGAATTTTGCAATCCGCAAAACTCGTTCATTAAGAAACTTCACCCCTATTTTTGGATTTTGTTTTTATTGAGGCTTTTCTAAAAAATATGAATCAATCACTAGCTAAATCAATTAGGAATTTTCTCTCAAGGTTGAAAATTTCTTCAAGTTGGCGCCAGGGCAAATAATTTCCTAACGAAAGCTTTGAAATGGGTGTTCGATATTAAACCTTAAAACTTTGCTTTTATCCAGATAATCATCTTGCATCTATTCAATGAACTTAGCGGAACCCGCAATTGACTAAAATCACGTATAACGTGTTGCTGTTCAACAAAACATTTGATGAAATATCTTCCCGTTAATGACAATAATTATTAGCGAGCGTTCTTCTGAAATTCAGACTTTAATGACTAAAATATTAAAAATGCTCATGATTTCACCAATTTAATTAACATCGACAATTAAGCAGTTTTCTTGGGTTTCATGGGGTGGAATTTTCTACTTTCCGTTTGAAATGCTCGGTTGTCTATTACAAAGTAAACTGGCTGCCCTTAAAATTCAGAATTTCGTCAAATAGGCAAATATTGCGTTTTTTTTAATTTTGTTTTTGAACTTAACCACGTGTTCACGGACGAGGATTCCTTTTGGAAACTTATCGAGTGATATGAACAAATATTTCGTAACATTTGCAAAACTAATAAACAACGAACGCCTCCCACTAGATCAAGTATGATTTCCACTAGATAGATATAATTTGGAAAATGCTATAATCCGTTCTTTATTATGCTCAAATTCCACCTCATCACGCGTTGAACTACTCAATTTTTATACGTGAAACTATATTTTAATACAATAAAACAACTGCAGAATATTTTGACTCCAGTTGAAGTTGTTCCTAACGGAGCGGACCTTTTTATGGTGGTACGTAAGAGGTTATGGCTTCAGAGGTTAGTTTAAGTCAGCGGAAAAGCTAGTCCTCATACCTTTTGATGCCGGCCAACAGAGTCCCCGTGGACACAAGTATCATTCCAATGTTTCTGCCTTCGCCCACACTTAATTATTGGAGCCACTGGTTGGCTCAACAGTTCATTTGGTCCCGACGGTTGATGGACCACTGGCGCCCCATCCTAAGGAAGACCGTGAGGGGGGGGGTGCAGCGGTCGGCCTGGAGAAGGATTTGAAAGAGAGACGGAGGGATGACGGAGGGGGGAGGAAGGACGAGAGAGAGAGAGAGAAGGGCAAGCGTGAGTTGGATGCGAGAACGGGAGAGAGGGACGGGGCCGGGTTGCACTTGCACATGTGTAGATGCACCGAGGGGAGTGGGGGGAGGGCGTGAAGGGGTGGGAGGAGGAGGATTAAGGGGGAGGAGGGCGTAGGAGAGGCGGGGGAGGGGCGCGTGGTGCAATGGGAGAGGGGGGGTGACGTGCGGTGCGGAGGAGACCGTGTTGCCGGACATGAAGGGCTAGCCCAGGAGTGCAGACAAAATGCACGGACGGCGGAAAACAGGGGGTTTTGTTGCACGAGCGGGACGAGGGTGGGTGGGTTGAGGAGGAGGGGTGAGCGACGCAGAGGGTTAGGGCCAGGGCGGGGAGCCATTGGGGGGATGGAGGGCGAGGAGCGGGGTTTCGTTGGCCTCAAGGCACGCTGGGAACCGGGGACTTGCTCTCAAAAGCCCCAGCGAACGGACGAGAAACTGTTTTTTTTATTCCTGATTTTTAAGGGGTGGTTTCGGCTGAGAGCCTCCCCCCTTACCCTCCCCTCTTATTCCCCCTTTCCTTTGCTTCCCGCGAGGAGGAGAGAGGGAGGAAGGGAGGGAAGGCGGTGCAGGGAAGGAGCGAGGGGGGTAGGCGAGGAGGAGGGAACGAACGCAAATGAGAGAATAATGCGCTGAAACAAAAGAAGAAGGGAGGGGCGGACGCAGTAATGCCCACACGAATTCAAGGGAGAAAGGGGGACTTTGAGAGGGAGAGAGGGGGGTTTTTAAAATAATTTTTATACTTATTCGTAAATTATAGGAATAAAAAAAAAGCATATTTGGTGAAATTCCCTCCCCTTCCCGACGGAAAGATGGAGTTTTCTTTTTACTCTAGGACAAAGCGTGTTCGGCGAGCCCGGAGGGCTAAGAATGATGGGTTTCGGCGATTAAAAAAAATGTTCGGGAAACTCCCCGAATCGACGGATACTCTTGAAAAAATCGAAAATCAATCCATAATTTTTTTTACCCCGAGACTCGTTTTATTTCGATAAATGTTTACACATTTCCGATCCTTCGATTTTTTCGATGACTACTACGATTTTTTTGCATAATCTATTGTGCCACAATATCATGATGAGTTATATGGCGACCCCATTTCACCAACATCATTCATCACTCTGTTTTCAAGGTTGTTATTTAGCCGATTACCATTTCGGAAAGCACATCGAGATATATAAAAGAATGAACCAGCGTTTAAAAAATATTCCAACAACGGCGCAGGCAATTCCAGATAAAATGAGTAAACTGCCCAGCAATCTCTAACCAGTGTACGGTCTAAGCGTAAATATCCCTGTAAAGTTACAAAAAATATTTCATTTTTTTAAAAAGGTACATATTTCTCGTATTTTGATGAAAAAATATTAATTTAGGGTTAAAATATGATATGCCATGCTTGTGAGGTGAAAAAGGGGGTAAAATATGGGCTTCACTCACACTAAAGAGATGTATAGAACCTTTATACAAGTCAAACTACTATCAAGGGAAATAAAGGACTAAGTGATATCATAAAATAAGATCAGAGCAAAATTAACGGATACACTAATTATATACTGTTTATGAATGAATATAATTGTATGTTTCATTGATGTGTTCGTTAAATTACGAGCGAGAAAAACGAATAGCATATATTACCTAAATATTAATAGACTGTGAATTTATAAAAAAATATATCTTTGAAGAATAGGGATTAGTCGAATTGCAGCGAGAGGTAAAGCACCTTCGTTTAACGATGGACTTTATGTGAGATAGCTACAGTTTTTTTTATTGGCAAATAAATTAGATTTATAAATTTTAAATTGCTTTATATTCACGTATTACAAAATTAATAGAACCTTATATCAAGACTTTATCTTTGGACCGAGAATGTTTGGTTTCAAAAGAGATGCAATGCGATAACTTATATACTTTCCCCTGTCAGGATCGTATCATTTTAAGAGTATTTATTCTCATTCAGGTAAGCGAAGATGGCATTAAATACTTGTTTATGCTGAGTTTCATGGAGTCTCGTCTTTTACTCGCAAAATTTCGAAAATACTTTTTTTTTCCTATTTGCCAAAATAAGCACTGTTGAGTTTACCATGTTTTTGTCAGAATTGTAATTTAAACCAGTGTGATCTTCCTAAATTCGTTACAATAAAATTATATTCCTAAAAAAATTCAAGGATGTTTTGCAAAATTAATGGATACTTACAAAATAATACCCCTTGAAGTTACAATAAAAGCAAAATTTCGAACTCTATTGAGCAGTCGCTTATGAGTTAGTATATCACTTCGCATGGGTTGATACGCAAACTGTTCGACGAACTTTAGAATTTCCGCGATTATCTTGACATAAAATACCTCACACATTCAATGAAAAATCGATTAAATTATGGAGGAGAAAAATTTCTAATGGAATTTATGAGGTTCATTTCACTTACACACGATAATAAGTACTGTTGCCTTATAAAATCAGCGAGATATTATTAGTACACATATAAACATGAAATATTTCAAATGATGAGTGAGTAGTGTAATATGTTTTCATGTATTATTACCTGTTCATACTCTAGCTCCCTTTTCAACGGGAATACTTTTGCCTGCGAAAACTAATAAATGGAAAATGCGGATAATGAGATAGTTCGTCACAAATAAGCTTCATCCATGTTGCAAATGTGTTTTCCTATCACGTTTCCGTTCATTAGGGTGATACAACTCAAGATGAGTGACAGATAGATATGGAGCAGCGTCCCTCGTGGGTTTGCGGACCCTGCCCCCACCTATTTCAAATCTATCGTCGCAGGAGGAGGAGGAAGCGACGCGGTAGTACAGTCTGTGATAGAGAGGGAGAAAGAGGGCACTTCCTGTCAAATCCCTATTGCAAACACGTGCAAAAAGCGCAATAACCATTTTCTTTCTCGCCGCCCTGAGTCCTCCTCAATATTGTGGCAGAAGGGTAAACCTTAGGCGAGCATAGGGAACGGGACCTAAGTGTAGAAGCGGGAGGGATTGTGGGGAGAGGCGGAGGAAAACGCAAACCGTGGATGATGGCATTCGTCGGGACTATAGAGATCCCCCGAACGCGATTGTGCTGACTGCAATCTCTTGGGCAGCGTGGAGTGCGTTCTTCTTACTCGGACGGGGAAAGGTGGGCAATAAAGCCGTGCCAACGGCTCGCTTCGGCATCCGCTGAAGAGAATGCAATATACGTCCATGTTCCGTTTAAGATGTTTCAGGGTTTCATATACGTTTCAATGACGTGAAGGGCAAGCCAAAAAAGAGAGAGAGAGAGGGAGGGAGTAGCTCTTGCAAAATCTAATCGATTTCTAACAGGTTCACCACTCGAGAAAGACTTCTAAAGCAAATAGAGACACTGCCCTCCGTATTTCCAAAGTAAGTAACCTGTAGAGAACAGTGTTACATATCTAATGGCTCTAGGAGGTTGGTCAATTATCTAGCTTCAAGTAAGTACGGATGAAGTCACCTGGCCCCTATGCACTGATGCATCCGGAATCTTTTAGGCTCGCGTTTCACTCCATATATACATGAAATGCATTCTTAAAACTAAATGAAAATATTCAATTTGGATTGCTTACATATTTTTTGGGATACTGACAAGAAAATGGTACTATACGTGGATATGTGGAGAAAAGTCTTTTTCAGAAGGAAGCCATTACTAATTTGCCTGTAGTAAGATACTATTCAACATGCTGTTCAATTGTATGCAATTAAATACATATTGTTCGAGAAAGGCTAAGGGTTGCCTGTAGATAAAAGTGATTGGGAAGGTGTTTATGATAAATGAATGTCATATCGCAGTTGCTCATCCATCCTGGTTCTAGAATTTTCATTAGGACACCTTTAGAACATGATTTGTGGATTTAACTGAGAAATATGGTAGATAGAACCATTGGAAATTGACATTGGAATATTGGCATTGTAAATATTTTAGAAAGGCGAGTAATTAGTGTTGAGAAATAGTTAGAAATCAAAGCATTCATATTATATCCCCACTTTTAAGGAATAACTCGAAATTCTCGTACGATGGTGTAAACGGTAGACTCTCTTTCACCCCCCCCTAATTATTGATCATAGATATTTCTACACAAAAAAGTCAATTCCATAGCATATGACATCAATATCATTTGTATCGCAAAAACTGTAACGTCATAGGCTAATTAGTTATTCAAGCATTGAGAATTCACATACCTAAAATTGAATACCAAAACCATCCTAGGATTTCATCGCTTAGTCTTATAAACTATTTAGTTGACCCTTTTTCTTTGAATTTAGTAATAAGAATATTCTCATGCAATTTAACTTCTTTAGATTTTTTCTCAAAAAAGAGAATAAATTGGTTGTTTTAGCTTAGACACCACTAAAACGTTTATTGGCACAACCTTGATTAATTAAATTATGATGCGTATAGAGTTAGACAAAGATGGAAACATTAAAATCGACCGAATAGAGTCCGCAGAAATTCGATAAGATAAGTACAAAATATTTCTGCGGATTTCGTAATGCATAATAATAAATTAATATTTTCACAAAGGCCATATTATTTTTTATAATATATAGTACTATAACGTACAATTTTATTATGCAAGAAAATAATTAATGACACCGGTGTGCTCCTATTCCAGGTCGTTAAGAGGGCAACAGATGGGACACGGCAGGACTCGGAAGTTTCATTTCATGGAAATGCAAGCGATAATTGATTCAAACGGATGCCTTAATACAGAGTAGTAAGAAGAACAGAAGAAATGTTTCGGTAACTCTATCATAGATGTTTCTGTTAAAACATCGTTAAAAATTGGCTTCTAAAGAAGCTGCATTTAGCGCAGAAGCAGTTGATTTACCTCCCTCGTTCCGCACGTCTGCAATATGTAACCAAGCGGTCCGACTTTGCGTGCTAGGATGGCATTATCAATGCGCCCGTATACTGATCTCCCCTTTTGTGGGGTGATGGACGTGGAGGAAAGGCACGATTTACAGAAAGTTCCGACGCCAGCCGGACACTGTCGGACTGTAGGTTTCTACGCCATACCAGAGTACGTCCAACGGTATTGAGTGAATCTACGTGCCTTGTGCTACCATCTTCGACACCATAATGGCATCACCATAACGCCCGCACCCCTGAAGATACCGAATTTGTTGTGGAGAATAATCAATGTGCTGTATCTATTGGATTTAATCCTTCCACATGACGGAAATGTCGTCGACGACCAAGCCAAATATCTTTCCCTCAGACCGTCTCTCATATTCAATGTTCCAGATCAAGTTTTCAACTGTTTTTGAGACGAATAAATGCAAATGAGATGGAAAAACGGATGGAATATCGAGAAGATTGACTTTGTCAAATGAGGTAAA
The DNA here is from genome assembly GCF_022747635.1 of Hetaerina americana. Lineage (NCBI taxonomy): Eukaryota > Metazoa > Arthropoda > Insecta > Odonata > Calopterygidae > Hetaerina > Hetaerina americana. The sequence continues at coordinate 69,502,151 of NW_027287538.1, read as the reverse complement.
TCCATCCGGGGTGCTCCGTTAAGTTTGTTGTGCTTATGCAGGCGTACTCAGTGGAGTAATACACTCCTTGATACTAAACAAATACACATAATAAGTACATTTCAATCTCTAGGATGAAGGCAGGTGTATTTACAGCGGGCTCTTCGAGTCCCGCCGTTCTACGGTCCATTCGTACACCCCGTGTGCCCGACTCGACAGCGTGGTAGCCGCCAGGGGCCGGGACGGGACTGCCCTCAGCGCAAATCTCCTCCGGAGTCTCCGGCAATTACGGTGAAAACGAAACCCGATAAATGCAAAAGTATAATTGCTACATATTTAGTTTTTAAGTACAATAACTAATATACAATAAAATGCTAACAATGCGCAATGATAAGCTTTACAATCGTAAGTTTTTCAATACATTTCATATATTTCCATTTATTCAATCATAAGTTTACAGATTGTGTCGGAATGAATGTGATGGTTAAATGCGTATCAAATTATTGTCGGAAGAATATTACCAAGCACACATATTAAGGATCACAGTTATAATAAACGAGTTTGGCACTCCATTTTGAGTTTGGCTGACACAAATGCCTTCTCCATTTATATTATTGGATAGGCGTTAGATGAATTGTTAAATGACTATTATAAATGAAGCTACGCTTTAGAATTTCATTATTTGTACTTTAATAGTTACATGGAAGAAAGGATCCTGGTATGACCTAAGTTTTCATTTTTCGTGTGTTTGACTCCATGCGGAAACGTCAGTTTGGTTATAAGATTTTGAACGAAGCGTGATCATAATTTATTTTAGATTTTTTTAAATTGAGGTTCACACTTTTTTTTATCCATAAGATAAATAAATTAAGTTGGAAATTATTAATGCTCGTAAAGAAGACCGAGATACTGAATTATTTGCGGGGCCTTTTCCAAACACGTTTCATACACATTCGTACTTTAATAGAAATAACATGCCCTCCAAGCACTAGCTTTCAGTTCTATCGTATTTGCTTTTATTCCTGGTACCGTTTTCAATTTCAAAGCAGATGAGTACGTCAAGGAGCAAATAAACGCAACCAAAAATTAAAGGTATAAACCTCGCAATACGCACCTGCGGTAAACTCTGTACCAAAGGAATGCTTGAATTTTTTGCATTTATTTACATTGAATTATATCATATATTGCCATTAGGAAATTTAAATGAAAAAATCTGCTTTAATAATTTTAAAAACAATTATGCAAAAGATAACATAGTTATGCATCTTTTTTAAGAACTAAATAAAACTTAAAACTTCACTACTTGCATCACTTTCGATTCATGAGAAAAGGGAATATTGCCCTTAATTATCTTTTACCGTTAACAAGTGTAGCAGTAGGTACACTCAGGGGATGCGCTTTCCGCTAATACTTAAAAACCGAGCAACTTAGAGAATTATTTTGTCACAATTCAAGCAGAAATGCAAAAAAACAAGAAATATTACAGGGCACTTATTGGATCATTTTTATTCTCTGCATCTTAGGTCTATTTGAAGTCCTCGTGATATACACTTGCTCTTATTATTCGTGATATACAATTACGCTTACGTGTTATAATTCACTTTATTCACTAAAGTAAGAGGTTAAATTCGTTGGAATCTGTAGAAATGATGGTCGAGACCGCCAAGATTTCAACTGCTCCCTCGCACCGGGCTGAGATTCTCCAATTAAGAACCACTTATAATTCTACCAGCTTAAAGTTAATTAAATTCGAATTACATTTTGGGCCAACAATATTAATAACACAAACTTCCTTTATCAAACCTTGAAGAACAAGATAATAGAGTTTAGTCGGAGTTAATAAGACTTGGGAAATAACGCGTCAAGCCTTAATAGATTAAGTTATTTTTCGGGTAAACTTTTATTACTTAATTTATTACCCTTTAAAATTAATGGAATTCATATATTTTGTTAAAAAAATATTGAATGTCAAACTTGACACGCCAACAGTTAAATCGGCAGGCAAAAGAAAGGCCCGTGAAGAAATATTTTAGGTAAATTAAAACGCAAAGAAGGAGAAAGAAGAACGAGAAGAATTTAACTACTACAGTTGTTAATTATAACTTATTCAGAGAAACGTATCCATTCTTCAGATTATAGAGTGATTAATATTCTTCCATAATAAGTGGGCAATTATTTCTAAAGAAATTTTCACGATCGCCAAATAATTTTTTTATGCACTTAGGATTGAATTCAAAGAAATTTAATAAAATCTTTAACTTTTAACCAAATATATAACTTTCAATTTTATAAACATTCTATGTACTACATTAACTATAAGTGTTAACTTCCAGATTATGCTAATTTTGAATGTCCCTCGGTAAGAATAAATGTCTACCGCGTATGGTAGATATGGGGTAGCTACTTGAAGAGCGTTCGTGCCAAAATTAGCAGCAATAAGATGAGGAACAACTGTTTCAGGAAAGAATGTAGATCTGCTGCACCAGCGGAAGCCAAGTGGGCAAAAAGTGCGCTAGAACGGCTCAGTAATTTTGAGAGAATGAATGGTAGTCGAATCATGAACGACATATGATGGAATCGTAAATAAATATATAGGGATAGGAGGAGGGATAGGAAGGGGTACATCTAGAAAGTCACGGGTGAATATTGTAGATGGGATTCTCAATGTGAGGAGTGTTAGAAACCTCATGAGCAAAACCATGTGACCAAGGAGAAAGAAATATGCAGTGGCATAGCAATATAGAAGAAGTTAATAAATGGAAGACCATTCCCAAAAAGAACTTAACATGGGTCGTGGTTGAGCGTGGTTAATGGACAAGGAATAACAGGGCAGAAGTGCAATTATGAAAATCTAAAAGAATGTGAAAAAGGCGAAATAAGTGTGCAAGAATAGGGAAAAGTTAGTAAAAGACTGCGAGCATCCTGTCATCATCGATAATCATTCAGAAGCCCTGAAGACGATGACCGAGGCGGACATCGAAACGTCGGCCGATATGGACGATATAACCCGGTGGAGGACTCGAGAGGAATTTACGCAGCTGATACGCCGGGAAAACACCAAATCTTTTATCATCGATAATGTCTTCAATAAATGTGCTTAACTCGATGAAGAACGGCACGAAGGTTAGGCAAGTACGTATACATGTACTTGAAAGTGTGCTAGCTGGATCCTAAAAGTTAGTAAACCGCTGACAAGATGATATTCATATTAATTTTACGGAAATAAATCCAATGGCCATAATTAAAAAAAAAAAATGAATAGCTCATGGAAAACTTACGCCGAAGCACTTTGGAACGCTCTACAAACAAACAGCGATACAATGCACATCGCTTTTGCTGTCGCCGAAATATATGGCGAGGTCCACTATGGCTTACAATTGATAATGAATTTCATTTCAAATGGTTTTTATCGTAGTATCTTACAGTATAACAGAAGAAGTGGCTACAGGAGAGTATGAATAGAAAAAATAAAATAAGTGTCCTAACTCATTTTTTTATTTTATTCGATAATTTTCAATTATAATCATAATGTAGAGTATCATATCAAAAACTCAAATTCTTCCAATTAACAGTTTTGTATTCCAACAAAATAATACAATATATAGTATTCTATTGTTTCAGGCTTCACTTCGTGGAAGTAATTGATATCCATTATTGAAATACAAAGAAAGACTCTTACTTTTCCACAGATTTTATTATACGGCACGACGCGTTTCACCGACTTGCGGCATCATCAGGTACCTGACCTTACCTGATGATGCCGCAAGTCGGTGAAACGCGTCGTGCCGTATAATAAAATCTGTGGAAAAGTACGAGTCTTTCTTTCTATTTCAATAATGGATAAAATAATACAAGTTTATTCTACCGTCTTCAATTGGCCATCCTCAAAATCAAAAAGCATTCTGACGACTATTTTTCTCTAATCAGCGTACATACTGTGAGGAATTATGTTTCCAAAAATAACTAAGGAGAAGATAGCGGCATTATCAGTCTGGATAAGCTGTTCTGCTCGGCAGAAGCTATCCCGGCAGAGCTATGGGAAACAGAGCTTATGCGCTCTGGATGAACATAAAACTCACTTGGGGAAAGCGAGGGTGCTTGGAGCATACTCCGCTAAGGCAACGTGTTCTAGGAATTAAAGGAATGAAACCCTTTAATCTTCCTAGTCCTTAGGGCTGGGTCAGGACCCTGTATCTGTCTTCTGTCACGGAAATTGGAGTCGGCCATTAAGCGGTCATTCTATACCCAAGGAGCCCGAACACTAAGGGTGTCTGGAGACATTAAGGGTCGTGACTTCGATTGTAGATAGAGTAAGGGAAGGATTTAGTTCCCACAAACGCAATGTAATATCTCACTCAAGGTGGTATGGAACGCAAAATTGTCCATTTTGAAGGATAAGGAAATAGTTTCTACATAATTTGTACACGGATGAATCGCAGGTCGTAAATTAAAACAGCAGAGTTTTTTACAATTATTGCCAAATTCTTTGCATAATTCCAAATAATTTAGACGCTACCTTGTTTTTAGGTAATAGGCTAAATTCAAAAATGAAGTTCATTACGTTACAGGATGTAAGTATAAAAAATTCTGGAATTGAAAATATACAAGCATTGACATTGCACCACATATAAGAGACTGAAATAAGTCTATTGAACTACTAAACTGGAGAAAAGGTTAACTTTATATATATATATATATATATATATATATATATATATATATATATATATATATATATATACACATATACATATATATATTCATTCAGATGGAAATAGATATAAGGAAAACGGATATGAACACATATGAAGGACGAGCACAGTAGAGGTGGGGAAGGCGGAATCGAACGGATCATGAGAGTAAATATGTGTGTGTGTATATATATATATATATATATATATATATATATATATATATATATATATGTCGCACCCAAAAGTGGTAGGACAGATTTTTTTACAAGAAATTTATTGACGATATACTTACATCGACTTAATTATCTTCAAAGTATGTTCCTTGAGCTGTACACACTTAGTATAACGTTGCTCCCATTCCCCGTACGCCCGCTGGAAATTTTCTTTCGGTATGCCGTTGATGACCCTCGTCGAAGCCTCTTGAACGGCCTTTATCGAGTTAAAACGTCGTCCCTTGAGCTGTCTTTTCATCAGGGGGAAGAAGAAGAAGTCCGGTGGTGCCAGATCGGGAGAATAGGGCGGGTGCGGCAACGTGGCAACGCCGTATTTGGCCAGGAGCTGTCTGACGACGGCCGGTCGGACTCTTTTCACGCGTTCTCGGAGGCAGGTGAGCACCTGCAGGTAAAAGTTCGCATTCACAGTGTCTCCCCTGGTGGGACCAACTCCTTGTGAACCACTCCATGACGGTCGAAAAACACAATAAACATCGTTTTGATTTTTGATTTGCTCATGCGAGCCTTTTTTGGACGTGGGGACGCGGAAGTGTGCCATTCCGCGGATTGTCTTTTCGTTTCGGGGTCATATTGAAAAACCCATGTTTCATCACCAGTTATCACATTGTCCAAACAATTTTCATCTCGGTGCAAATTGGCTAACACTTCTTCGGAAATGCGCACACGCGTTGCCTGTTGGTCGACACTCAGAATTTTCGGCTCCATCTTGGCGCACACCTCGCGCATGGCCAAATCCTGTGAAATAATGCGGTGGACGTTGGATGCAGACAGACCCAACTGGTCTGCAATTTCTTCACTGGTTAAGCGTCGGTCTGTGTTCAGCAGTGTCCTCACTCTGTCCACATTCGTGTCGGTTCTTGCCGTCGACGGCCGTCCGGAGCGATGGTCGTCTTCAACGAGCTCCCTACCCTCTTTAAACAACTTGTGCCACTCAAATACTGATGAACGGCTTAAGGCAGTGTCCCCATAAGCCTGTTTGATCATATCGAGGGTCTCAGTATCCGTCTTCCCGAGTTTCGCACAAAACTTAACGGAATAACGTTGTATATAACGTTGCTCTAAATTCAGATTCATTTTGTTTTACGACGCGGACAAAAAACTTGCTTCACTAAAAACGGTGTCCTCACTCAACGACAGCCCGCAGGCAACTGAGGTTGGTGTTGGTCTGTTGCTAAGAGCCCCCTCCACCTTACCCTGCCAGGCAGACCCCCCTCCGCCGCTCCGTTCGCGCAAGAGAAAATCAGTCCTACCACATTTGGGTGCGACCCTGTATATATATATATATATATATATATATATATATATATATATATATATATATATATATATATATATATATATATATGTGTGTGTGTGTGTGTGTGTGTGTGTGTGTGTGTGTGTGTGTGCATGTATATATATAAATGTATGTATGTATATGTAATGTATACATATCATTTACCTTACTGAATGTACTTTTGGCAGGCAAAGTGAGCAACAAACTAGGAGTCGGATGGGATGCATACAGCGATAATGAAATGCAAGAAAGGGACAAACACAAATCAGGATATCCGGACAGACGAGTCATGTGCGTCATTTCAGATACATGCTTCAAACTAGCACAAGAGTTTAATATACTTCCTGATAAAATATGATTGCTGCAGCAAAATTTACGATGCCAAAACGGTATCAAGACAAGTTCAGACTGAGAATGTTCGTCGGAATGACAGCGGATTTTTTTTAGATTTAAGAGATTATACACTAGAAACTTATAGAATATATTGTGCCAAAATTTTAGCGTTCATTACAATTTTGTTCAATAATATTATAAATTGCGAAATAAAAGTGATGAGTAATTTATACGCTGAAAATAGAGTCAGATAAAACAAGTCCTAATGTCCACTATCAAATTATATTTTGAGAATAAATTAATTCAATTTGTGTGCCATAGAGAAGCCACCAAATGAAAGGATCTCTCATGACCTTGTATCAAACGTTAAACTCATACTTTTTCCAATACTTTTCTAATAACACCTCGAGAGTCGTTCATAACTCAAAGAGAGAATTCCAGAGATCGCGTTCTCCAAGCCAAAGGCCAGTTAGTACATGCATTAAGTACCTGTATTTTGACCATACGGAACCTTATTATGACGTAAAAATGTTATAAATTCCATGTTTTTTTACAAAACGGAAATTTGAACGTTTTTTTTACGTGTTGGTACAACAGTTATTAGAGGATTTTTCAATTGAATTTTACAAGCTTTATGTATTTTATGTAATATACAGGGTACGAAAACATAGCATCCTTTTTTATAAAGCAATACCCCTTTAAAAAAGAAAACTATGCCGCCGCACCGTGTATATGGAGTAATAAAATATACTACGTGTACGTCACTGGTAAATTATTCATCAAAGAATCCTAAAAATATGAATATGGCTAGATATCACCCATAAAACAATGAAAATAATTCCAAATTTTGGTTCTTAGGAAGTAGAATAGAAAATAATAAATTCATAAAATTTTCGTTTCTTTTATTATTTTGCGAAAATAATAAGGAATTGATCGTATCAAGCATATTGATATAAATACTTGGGCGTCTTGTGAAACACTACAGACTGGAAACTAATGAGAAAGAGCATATTTTGAAATAATCGAGTAATCAATACGCACTTGGAACAGTGATTGAAATCTATCTCCTTTCTTAACAGCAGGCGCTGAAAATCTGTTCTATGAATCATGTAAAATATAGTGAAATTAAAAAGAATTTTGAGTCTTTCAAGGTAATTTTAATCTATTAAATCACATCGTGGTAATTGTTGATCACTCAGAGAATTGGCTAAAGACAGAGAAAGAAAAAAAAGACCTCGGTGAAATCGCCCATTTGCCATTTCAGTTTTCCATACTCGACAGTTAATTGATATTTGCGTTACGGTTCATAAATTATTGAAGATGGCTATTTCGCTTCTTTCGTTTCTTTTGTAAGGTGAGTCATTTTTTATGAAAATTTTAAATTAAAGCACTACTTGCGATGTCGCCCGTCGAATAAAGATAGAATCAGCTGTCAAAATCAATTTCCTCCGAATAATTAACCTCAATAATAATTCATAAACGAATTCAAACATAGAGACCGTTTAATATTTAGAGAGGGAAATTTAAATAACGCAATCATTGACGTAAAATTGAAATGAGATAATGAGTAACTAATGAGACGCAAAAGAAGAATCGGATTTGGAATCACCGTACAGAATAACGAAGCAAATATCCGAAATCCTATTAACTCAGCGTACAAATAATATGTTAGCATGGAAAACAAATGTAATTCCAATCCTTGGGATAAAAAGGTAGGTGCCGTGAAGAAATCAGTGATAAATAAAGGTATTTCCTATAAATCATAAAGATCTGTCCAGATAACACTGCTTAATAGGATGTATATAAAAGATAGCATATCTTATAAAAAAGTAACCCTAAGATGCTTGTTCCAGATCGATTAGTTACTGGACACGCGCCTACAGGTAATAGCGCAATATTTCGTATGTTATCTCAAAATTGCTGGCGTGAATAATGAACCAATTGAAATCATTTTCACATTACTCGAAAAGTAAATTGCAACCGTCAAACAGTGATGAGTTAGCTGACTACGTCTCTTATAAATGTATATTGGGCTGAATAATAAGAGAAAATTTAAATTCAAGTTAATATCCAAATATTCTTATAAACTTCTAAAATTACCTCAGCCGTTGATCACTTGCCCTAATAACTATTAGCACAAATTTTGTTAGTATTAATAAAAACCTATGCATTCTAAAATAACGTATGTTCTTAGATTATTTCATATCATCATATATATAATATCATACATATTAGCAATGCCTTTTACACAGGTACTGAGATTACTCGGGAAAAATAAGGCTCCGAAAAAAAATTTCATTGCCTAAACCCAGACTCGATATAATTAAAAAACACGTTTTGCAGCACTATGAAACTTAAGAAAGTTAAATATTCATTAATTTCCGTGTCTTACTTCATTACGGGAAATGATTATACGAATTTACTGACTTCACGGTTATTAATTGGATTATATTGCTGCAGAAATATCTTATAAATGCATTTATATCCCCATTGCACTACGGTAGAAGAGATCAAGTCAATATGATTAGAAAGGTTGATTAGAACGGATATATTTAAGATGTCATTTTTTCCACGAACGATAAGGGATCATAATAACATTGCCCGACCGCGGTAGGGTCACATTCAGGTCGACATTAGTCTGGTGTGTATTTACCCTCTGCCACACGCTATAGCGGTGGCTTGCAAGGTTCTCAAATATATAAATATAAGGTGTATATGAGCTACTGGTAGGCAAACCAATTGAATTATAGCGCTCAATGGAAGGATTGATTGGAAGTTATCAGTCCCTGCAAGGAGGGTAAATGGATAGGTAATAGGTTGCGCTACTGAATGCCCTTTTTTTGAGCAAGAACTCTGCAATCAATTGGTGGAAAAAGATATCTCTGAAACTAAACGATTTGGGCATGTTCCTCAAGTCTACAAGCCAGTTTGAAAGTCCTCGTAATTTGCGCTAAGGTAGCCTTCTGATGATAATAAATAGTGCGGCATCTTTTAATTTACCTACATTAGCACATACGAGCATGAAAATTTTTAAGTTTTATAATTCTAGATTCTTTGAAAAGGGCTGATAAACCCTCTTATAGCTTTGAGATCAAATGGGCGCTGGTTTTCTTCCTGGGGCAAATACGTCGTAAGTGGCATGAAGATGCCCATCACACACCTCTGACCGCGTCCACTAGACCCGTTGAGCCAATCGCGGAAGACATTCCACCGCCGGAAACCAGTCACACGAGGAGTCTCGGGAGAATCAGCAAAGGGTGAGAGCGAGCAACCCTTTTGACGTTGACTGATGGGGTTTGCGATTCCATCAAGGTTAAGGATCGTGGTGCCAGTGACTTGGTTGCGGCCGCGGGAGTGGGGTTACGTGGAGGACGAAGGGCGAGGGAAAGGAGGGCATGGGTCAAAACAGTTGCGGGCTAAAGGCGCCTGGTCTCGCGCTGAAACTTGATTAGGTCGACTGCGGAGGAAGGAACACGCTGGGCGACGAGAAGGGGGGCATCTGGTGTGTGTGTCGCCGACTGGCCCCATCGTCACTCTCCGATCCTTCCCCGCCTGACATCGAGGAGCCCGGGCGGCGTCTGGTGACTCGGGGCGGGGGACGCGCGTGGGGGCCTGCGACGGAAACCTTAGCACGCGGCCCTTCCCCCGAGATGTGGTTATCGTCACGGACCTGGGAAGGAAGGACGAGCGCTTACGAGGCCTGGCACATAGAGAGAGAGAGAGGTCGAGAGTGATGATGGAGAGGGAAGTGGAAGTGATCGACGGCGGTAATTGAGACCAATAGCCCACTTCGGCCGGGGAGGCTTAACGAGCTCCTTTACGCACAGTGGCCTATCTTGGGGAAGCGCTTGACAGTTGAGTCCAAGGAGTGAACCGTATCTTAGCTACGGATCCCAGATACCTTCTTTTCATCGCCGACACTTCATGATCTCCCTGGTGATGCACAAACCGCGGTCCGTCAATTTCAATAAGGACCGTGAACATCGTTTAATCATACGATATTCAGTATCATACACATATTAAATGTTTTACATTCCAATATATAAATAATTTTGTTGAGAAATGTTATGAAATATTTTTTAGCTAACCTTCGTGTCCTTAAGTGCAGTAATATATCCTAATACAAATTCATGAATACAGTCTATAATCGCGGCAAATTTTCCCAGCGTCGGGACAATGCGAAGCTCGGAAGGGAGCACGGAAAATTTATGTTCTGCGATCCTTACATACACAAAATGTGAGCATCATTGTAACAAGGGGTGTAATAAAAGAATAATTATTAATTAGTGTTTATTAATTGAAGCTAAATTTTAGAAAGGAAATGTTTCTACAAAAGATTTTCACCGCTGAATCATTTAGTTCACGGAACGCAAGACGAAAGTACGGCGATACAATGGATCGAATGGTAACTTCGTTTAGTGGCATTCATTCTGTTGACGTTCTGGAATCGTACCATCATCTAATAAAAAGAAATACTTTTCCAGAATCCGTGATGGAAGGGTTTTGCAGAGACTAGTGTTTTCACTAAATAACTGTTTCGGTATCTCTAGAAAATACAGTACCCTACGTTTTTATAATTCGTTGACCAGAATTAGACAAGATGGGAGCTGCGGATATTCATTCGTCTTTCCCGAAGAAAATCTCATCGACCAGAATATGAATGTGGTTTCCCATCGTCTTAAGGTACTAGTCTTTAATCTTTTTTTTTAATTGGAGGCGCCCGACAGTTAGGGTCATTTGCGCCAAAAGGGATGGTTGGGAAAGGAAGGGTGGAGAGAAACCCGGCGTCGGCATTAGCCTACTGTTGTCGAAAAGCGCCAAGGGGTCCGCAGCTTAACGCCATCTCCGACGGGCGTCATGCTCACACTAAGTGCTCTTATTTCAAAAGGATAAAGGTACTATCTTGCATTTATAAAAAGAAATTAAAATTAAAACAGAAAGTACAACGAACAAAACGTTAAGATTCAACTTACCATCTTCGTAAAGCTGTCAAGCATTTTGAAGACAATTGGACGCATTCTACAAGCAAATTTGACAAAGTTAGAAATAATTTGATATCTGCTGGCACCAATGAAAGATGCTATCCCATCTCTCAGAAGAGATGCTGCATATTAAACGGTTTTTACCATTTCGTCAAGCCAAGTAGGATAAATCGAACGGCCAATTAAGTTCACTCCCTGGGAGGATAAATGAGTGTTTCAGGCAAGAGAGTAGATAACTTAAGCTGTTGCGCAGTATTTTATGTTAGGACCAGGTCAGAAGATAGTCTTCGATGAGGAAAACTTTGCGGCAAATATTGGGCAGCATGCCTGATTTGAAAAGTAATTGAGATAGCCAAACGGTCATCTAATTTTTATAGAAAAATGCCGATAGCTTCATCATTGCGTGTAAAATACACCTGAACAAGCATGAGCAAAAACGGGCCTTTTGATATTGGACATTCTTTGAAATGTGTTCAGGAATGGTAAACGGCCGTATCGGCGAGATATACAGGTATTCAAGGGTGGCAGACACAAAGAACTCATCAGCCAGCTCCCAACATCCTTCGCAGTAGAATAAACGAAAGGTTTTATCTGAAAAAATGATAAAATTTTCCGCAATGCGTCGAAGGATATCCCGATAAAATTAATAAAGAAAATATTCAAGGCTTTTTCGTTCAGGTACTTAAGTATATTTAATTCCCTATTTTACCGTTTAGCATAGAGTAAAAATATATAAGTTAGGATTTTATTGCTAAATGGCACGTTTACGAGGTAATATAAATCCCATATTTTTCTCACAGTTTGTTTTATTTTCATTCTTTACATCCTGGAAGAGTAATTTCCTGGAAATCGAAATTTCGATATTAATTTGAATTTGCTGAAAACCCACCAAACTAAAAATTTAATTCGCCAGGTTATTTCGTGGATTCTCAGATATCTTCTTCAAAATGAGCTAATTGGAGCTTACAAGAAAGATGACATTTCCGGATTACAGTAATGAGACATTGGCCGCATTATGCATATTTAAAGGTTGGGTCTGCCAAATCTTATCCAAAGCTGAAAACCACGCCCACTAGTGTCATTTGGCGCGAATTAAATATTGATTAAAAATTGTTAATTTTCCTGAAGACAATATCCTTAAGAATAATGAAAGATATTTAACCATCGGAATCAAACAAAATTTACAGCAAGCACTTCAGAAAAAAATAAGACCAAAAATTAATGCCATCAGACCCGCAGGGAATGAAAATCCAGCGATTTGGATTCTGCGAGTCGGTTTCAAAACAGCAAACCTTTCATTATTTATTCCACATGATCGTTCGGTTTTAGGGGGCGCCCACGTTTTCGGTCGATCACTCTGCTCTCTCTCTGTGCCTAAACCACGACCACGGTATAACACCTCCCGCCCACACCCTCGCACCTGTTGCCGCTGCCTCGGCGATGGGCAGTTATAGTGCGCACTATTCCAGCGACGTGGTTGATGAAAGGTTGTAGGCCGGGGGCGGCTGACGGGGCCTTGGCAAGTGAGGCGTGGAGGGGCCACTGGGGGAGGCGACCGAGGAGATGGAAGGGGCCGATCGGGAGAGATGGTCGAGGGCGTGGGGGTTTGTTTGGTGGAGAGCACATTTAAACACTTTATTGTAATATTTAACCGTCGACAAAGTAAAAACTACGTATTTTTAGATGTTCTTATGTATTGTTGCAGGATATAATAGGGAGAAGGATTTTGGAATGAAGTCAGGAAGGAAGAATCACACGTTGAGTGAAAAAAGCGGATAGGGGCTAAGTTCGAGGGTGGAAAGAAAAGAGGGCGGGTTTAGCTGCGCGGTTTCAGAGGGGCAGACAATTCGACGACAAACATGAAAACCTTCTTGACGTGATTGTTATGTCGAAACCCACCGCGCCATTAAAATGAAGTGTGCATTGTTGCTTGGTGGTTAATTCTTCAATATGGAAAAATTCCTATTAACAAGCAATCAACTTTGTTGGAAACTAAGTATCTCTTGAGAATTTGGCAACAATACACAAAGGGCAACAATGAAGTATTGGCAGACAACACCGTTACGTAAATTTGACTTAAAACCATTAACTGCTAGAGAGGTAAAACCATGTCGTCAAATTAAAACATCTTTGCTAAATGCTGCAAAAAGCGGTATAATATCCTTTAAAGGCATGATTCATATTGAAGGAACATTATTTAGAAAACACAATATGCCTATTGATGGGGTAATGGGGTTTTGTGAAACGTGAATACTCCTTGCAAATAAATCTTTGTATTTAGAGAGCTAATAATCAGAACTGGTTAAAAATAAATTTCAATATATACCTTTCATTAATAGCTCTCAAACTTTAAGCCTAAAACAGATAACATTTTCTTAATTTAGTCATAAAAAATCCCCAGCTGTTTACTGGAAGCTATTAATTTGCAGCTCACCTTTTGACTAAGAAACGAATCCTAACTTCCCAAACATATTTCATTCACGTCTCCATTTTCCCCGTTACCGAATGAAATGGAATAAATAAATGAAGTTCTCGGTAGAATCTTGTAGATCACGCGTTGAGAAAAGAATAAATCCTGCAGGGTACATACATAAATAAATATCATTCTGAGGGCACCACCCAATTCTAAAGGACACGCGTGCGCAGGACAAGGATGGGGAAAATTACCCGAACTTAATTGACGGGCCGAATGTCCAAAGCGACCTCCTGGCACTATCGCGTTGGCCCATCATATCCACTGTTTTTTACGGCGCCAAACGTACCGAAGTGATAATAAGTATTGCCAAACAAATCTTTATATATACTACGTCGTCCCTGATCCATATACTTCATAAATACGATTGTATTTAGCATCCAACCCGTATAACTTATATAAGCACACGATACGTGATGTTCCTCCAATGCCGTGCAGAATGAGTTAGCCTCCGTTTCTTGGAGATGATCAACTGAATCGAAGTTATGATCATGTTGGAACAATGTCGATATGATAATTTGATAGAGTGCTGCATTATTACCGATTAAATTATTCATAAATTCGAGTTCCGAAATCAAATAGGCAACATTGTTGAAACATTGTTTGGAATATTTTTAAATAAGAATATAAATGCGTAACGGTAACTTTTTGCCTTAGTAAAATACATGAGTATACGAGTACCGTTTATTAAAATTTAATTCCATTGTACAACTATACTTAAAGTTATCTTAATGTACATATACTTAAGGGTTATCAATATAGGCTGCTCAAATTGTCATTCAGAGGAGCGATTGCAAAGCCAATGCTCACGAGAAGGCAAGCGAGTGATTTTTTGCGGGCTGAATAGGAGGGAAAAGTGATGTAAGAATAGGTGTTCTTCCATTTAGAGATGCTGGAGGGTCTTGCGGTAGCTGACAGATTCGTGAAAGGAGCACACAAAACGAATCGACAGGCGGATCTCTCACCATTATTCGAAGTACACGCGTGCCCTTCACCTGCCCTCCCTCATTGGTCGGATTGCTTCCGCCCTCACGATCCAGATGGCTGGCTCTTAGCAGCTTGGATTATAAGGTACGCAAGTGGAATTATATTTCTGATACGAGTGGAAAATCAATAGTAATCTAGTCTAGGGGTATCGCGGGCGAAATGCCGATTCTGCGATGTTACATATTACACATGTCCCCGCAGAGCATATAATTCAGTGTTCTAAAAACCTTTGTGGAATAGGTATATAATAATGTCTGTTAATCGAGTGCTCACGCTGGGTAAAGGCAAAAGGCAACCTCATAGATATTATAGTTTAGATATTTGGTCAATGACTTTCGTACGATATTTATCTTTGCATATATTATATAAATAGTTTTAACTTGGTGGCTGTCATAAGTTTAGAGAGTTTTACCCCAATGTAGGCAAAAAGTCGGCAGACAAGTGTGGATATTACGTCAAATTTAGGCATGACAACTCATCTTGCTTGTTTTTTAATGGATTAATTATTATTTTTTTAAAACTTTCCAAGGTGACAAAATACCAAATTCCGGAGATCCACTATCAGCCCAGGGAAATGGAAAATTGAACTTTAAGCCCCTGCCCTGCGACTGATCTACAGCTGAGGAAATGAGGTAGATATATACGGTACCATATTTATACTAATACGATACAGTAACCTACAATGATGGAACAAAAAAAATGACAAATCGATCAATATTGCTAGGAAATGGAGCACTTAGTGAGATGTCAGGTGAAACAAATTCTCAAGAGCGCAAGAAATAGAATACCATTAAGTTCTAGGGTGAGAAAAGGTATAAAAACACTATCAATGAATCACCAAGAACATTATATGTATTTGTTAAGTTGATGGTTGTAAGAAATCATGAAATTTAATAATAACATTGAGCATGTATATGAACCAGTTTAGATGAGACCGCAATCAGCCGATATGACTTCCTAATTCTTTTTCCTAATTAACACTTGAATAGCAAAATTTCTTGTATCCATATCATTACAATTGGACATCAATATTTGAACGCTACTGAAAATAAAAACATTTCCTTTAAATGAAAATTGGAAGCTGGACAACATTTTTTTCGCCGGTCAAAACTTTCACGATAGGATTTGATTGGATCCAATGAAGTAATTTGATTGAAACGGTGAAGAAGAAATATCAGCGAAAGCACACCACCTAAAGGTCGGCAGAACGTACGTGCAAAATATGACAAACCAGTAGACACGAAAAAAAACGCACTAGCGGTCTTACACCGATTTAATCGCACGAGAGTTTCATGAATGAGCAGATCGCATTGTTCCCACTTCCCTCCCTCCCCTTCCGTTATATTATTTATCGCCATCTATACGCTCCATTCAATCATTCAACGAGCAAGCTTCATTTTTTGAAAAATTTCATTCATTAGAGTACGATGGAAGTATATAAAAAAACGATACCCTAAACACATTGAAAAAGGGACCATCCGGAGACAAAAAATGTTCGCAAAATAGTGACGACAACGAGAGTGAAGTCACCTCACGTACGGACCCGCGAGGCCACGGTGAAAAAATACGAAAGGGGGAAAAAACATGGCGACCGCGGCGGTATTTTTATTTCACTCATCAGAAACATAAATAAAGATGTACTAGGGCTGACGTCACAGCCGCAGGGACGAGACCAAATGGATAATCGGACGGGGAGGGGAGGGGGTGGGGATAAAGTGAGGGGCGGAAGAGGGGAGGAGGGAATTGGGAGGAGGGTGGGATTCTCTGCATGGGTGGCCGTTAGCGGGGATACAGAAAGCCTGTGCCGGGGGGGGTAAGTCGAATGGGAAAGGGGTTGGAGGGAAGGAGGGGTTTTATAAGCGCGTGTCATTTCCTTGTTTGTGCTGGTGGAACTGGTGGGGCAGGGGATACAAACACATTATTTTGATCGATAATCATTTACGATTCAAACGAGCTTGCACATGAGCTAACAGACTAAGAGCGATTTATATTTTTTCTCTCTCGGAAAGGGAAATTTAAAAAAAAACATGGGAAGGAAGAATATCAATAACACATAACACGCTGTGTCAAAAAACTGATGAGAATAGATGGCGACGAGTCAAATGTTTAAACGTTTGCGAAACCGAGAAATTCTTCATTGTCAACACTTTGTCTCTCAGATACATGTTAGGGTGCTCGAGATAAAACGAATAATCTACGCGAGGATCGGCAGCTGGACATTGATCATTCAACTTGCCGTTTTATTTATTTAATTGGTGGTTTTTACGACCTCAGCAAGAGAAAGTAGGTGACCTTTTGATTGGGAACGTTTGATGTCGAGTTATTTGGGTAGAGTTGATCTGTTATCGGGGCGCTTTCAGTTTTCAAATTGTATCTCGATTCCCTTCTAAAGATTTTTTTGCGTTCTCTTATTTTTAAGTTAAATTTAAATGCATTTGGTCCATGGAAAAGATTGGTTCATCAACTGTCTATACATATCCGTAATATACTAGATGTTTTGTAATTGTTGAAATTGATGTACCATGAAAATCTAATTTTACAAATCGAAGGAACAGCCAGGACAGTTTACAACTTTAATACTACGTGTTATGCATTTTATTAACATTTTTTATTTACTCATACGAGGGCGATTCGAAAATTAAGATTTCCTATTTTTTTCATAAACAAATCAAATTTATTCTCAACTTCGTGCACATCGTAGGAAAGGCTGATCATTTAGCTATTTTTCTCGATAGTCGCCTGGACGATCAATCACTTTTTGCATCTTTGTAAGCAACTTTTTAATACCGGCGTCGTGTCTTTCTTCCGCCGTGTCACGAAGCAACCTGATGAAATTCAAGTCAGACGAGGAAGTGCAAGCATTCGTCAGTTGGCTACGGGACGCGGCGGGAGAAAGTTACGACGCCGGTATTAAAAAGTTGCTTGCAAGAATGCAAAAAGTGATTGATCGTTAGGGCAACTATGTAGAAAAATAGCTAAATGCTCAACCTTACCAACGATGTACTCATAGTTGAGAATAAACTTGAATTTTTATGAAAAAAATAGGAGACCTTACTTTTCGAATCGCCCTCGCATGTACCCTGCAAGCCACCGCTAGGGTGGGTGACTGGGGGTGAATACATAACAGAAACATTTTACCCGAACATGACCCTACCGCGGTCGGAAAATGTTATTATGATCTCCTATCGTTCGTGGAATAAATTGAAATCTTTCATTGATCTGTTCTACCCTTAATTTCTCTAATTTTATTTACATGATGTCTCCTACCGTAGTACGATGTAATAATACATTTTCAACATCACTGCTAAAGAGACGCCCTTCCATTTTATGCAAGAGCTTCAATCTGTAATTTAACCTTCGCTCCGAGAGTGATTCCCAGCCTAGCTGCTCGAATATTTTGGATGCACTACTAAGTTATCATAACATTGTTTTAAAAATATAGCTATCATTTACGCAAATCTAGCATTAAATAGACTCTCATTTATGGGATGAAGCAGGAAATAGCCACTGCAATTTCCTTGGGAGAGAAATTTCGGGGGGAGGCTGCAAGCTTTCCAGTAGCGTCAGGTTCGATAGGCTCACTGAAATTGAGCTTTTCAGTCTAGAACCTCTACATAATCGTCATTTAGAGTTAATATACTTTCATAAACCTTTTGGGAGATAAATATTCCATATGAATCACTTTTCTCTTCCTATTTGTAGCATATCGTGACGCCAGGATTTTGCCAGCGTTTATTCTCCCCAGGTAATCCGTTTTTTCCTTAACCCACTGCCCGTTTTTATGCAACCAAATATCTTATACATAGGAAGAACTTTAAGGACAAATTAGCTGACAAGGTTTTTTTTCTACATTTTGTTCATTTATTAACTTGTAGTGATACTGCATTTGTAAGCTAACCAGAATATTGCCTTGACAAGAGAAGAAAGAGCGGCTAGATTGCAATCAGACCATCACTGTACGCATTAGAATGGGGGGGGGGTCAATTCCTTTTCCCGTAAAGTCCATGTTTCAGAACGAATTAGCCCACGTGCAGCGTAAAGGAGCAAGATTTGTAAGACTTTGTAATGACAAACTTGGTAGGGTCTCAATATTATTTAAGGAGATAGCTAGGGAATTAATCACGGTACGAAGGTTAAATTACAGATTAAATATCTTGCATACATTGGAAGAATGTCTCTTTAGCAATTATGCTGAATATGTATCATTAGCCCGATCATTCTACGGTAGGAGAGATCATGGCAATAAAATCAAATAAAACGTAGAGCAGATATATTTAAGGTATCCTTTTTTCACGAACGATAAGGTATCAGAATAACATTGCCCGACCGCGGTGGGACCATATTCGGATCCAAATTATTCTGGCGTGTATTCACCCCCTGCCACACTCCCTAGCGGTGGGTTGCAGGGAATATGCATTGTAAGTGAATATTTTTGTAAAAGGTTTTGGCGCTCTGTAAATCACACAGCGCGGGCTCCGCTGAAGATACTCAGAATTATTACTCGAATTTGAGCATGGAACCCTACAACAATCAAACAAACACCATACCTTCTGAGTTATGACATGAAAGTTTACGTTAAAAGAAAGTGAATTATGAACGAATAAGTTCAACAAAAAAACTAGAGAAAGTGAACGGATGGGCTTTGTATCACCATGACACAAGTTTTTAAGCAAAAAAGCTTGAGAATATGATGTCCTGAACGATGAGTATCCCAAACAGTTTGTACAGATGTCTCCCCATGGAGTTCATCAGGGTATTCAGAAGAACATGGCAGGAGCACCGTGACATCAAAATCATAAATAAATAAAAGTATGTCCAATGAGAGAGTTTATTTCTTGAATATTCCAGAAAATTACAGATTATATTAAGTTTCCCATTACATTTCTTATTCCTGTACATATCAAACTGTACAATGCTAGAGTTAGATTTAGAAATCAGTTTAAGAGCAGATGTCAGAAAGAGGAAACACAATGCCTCAAACTGCCGTTCATAGTTAAATTCACGGTACTTAATCCCCCACAATTATTAAGAAACAACCCACACTTAATTTTCCATTCCAAAAACACGCTAACTCACATACCGAACACTTACTAATGGCTTTAATATTTTCCACCACTATTGGGGTGCTTGTAAAGAGTCTGTTTAAAAAAATATCCTACTACCCTTCCTCTAACACCCTCAACTTCACTTCTTATACACCCCCACCACGCCTGATATACCACCCACCCTCCCCACCACTGCCGAAAGGAAAGCATCCGGCCTACACCGACCTCCTCCCTAATACACCGTGGCACGCCGTTTGCGAAAAACCTCAGTTACCGCAATCGAGCCAAGCGTCGCGCGCTACCACCTCAATAACCACACCGGCAAAGGGCGGCAGGGTGAGCGGACGTGGGGAGAAAGGGGCGGTTACTCGGAGGGGGGAAATGAGGGGGGGGGAGAAAGGAGGGCCATAAGGGTGCGAGGTGGGGTGAGAAGGAAGGAGAACAATTTGTCCTTCGCCACTCTCTCTCTCCTTCTCTATAATCATTCGATTTGAACCAAGTTCTAATGACTAATGTTTCGTGCGAACCAAATGTTATCTGTCATGCTGTTTGCTGGTATTGAAGTGTTCACACGATTACAGTTTAGGCTGTAAAAATGGTGCAAATCGAGCGCAGAGAGAAAAAACTGACGCACTCTTCCTATATTTCATTTTGACATGCTATTCTGAATATTTACACAGTGGCTAATTTCATCACCGGTAACTTTCTTCCAATAGAAACAGCCTCCAATTACAGATGAATAGCATTCAAGCGTAGTTACCTGTATGACCATACTTAGGCTCAATACGTACACAACGGGGAAATTACTTTGAAACGGAAGCTGAAGTTTCAATTAGTAAAAATTCATGTTATACTCTTGGGTACTGATGTTTTATCATCTATTGGTGTTGCTCTAAAGACCATAGTAACGGGATTAACACAAATAGACAAGAAAAAGTGATAACAAACAATTAGCAAAATCAAATGAAGGAATAATGAATAAGAAATACTTGGTTTTTCCACACAAACTTTATTTTTACGACCGGGTTTCGACGAGGATCGTCATCATCAGGTAATTATTTCAGAAATATACACACATATATATACCCTTGCAATGCTGAAAATATGAGGTGAAGGAGTAAGGGACAGAGTTATTGGTCAGTATGGCTAGGGGGGGGAGGGATTACGGGGTGTAATTTGGTCGGAGAGTGGGTGGGGACGGTTAGTCCTTTGGGCAGGCAGGTAGAAAGAGGAAGGAGAACGGGGGGGGGGGGTCCCCCTTGTTCTCGGGGCTGTTGGAGGGAAACGGTTGATGTGGGAGTGAAAGGTCGAGGAGAGGAGATCTGAAGGTGTATAATACGTCGTATCGTCGTCGCCCCGGTCGTAAAAATAAAGTTTGTGTGGAAAAACCAAGTATTTCTTATTCATTATGAATCGTTTCCACAAAGTGACGGCGGATACTATACAGCAAATGAAGGAATTTGATTAAGAAAATTTCACAAAGGAAACAAACCACAGTGAAAGATAACCATCATTACTGCTGCAGTGATAGGGTATTATTTCTGAAAAATCATTTTATGCATAAAATTACATCGGTTTTTTCCATTAAAAACGCCTCCGTATCTCCCAGCATACTTCCATTGCCTACAGGGGACCAACATTTATCATTCAATGAGAAAAACAAGAGAATGTTTTATGTTTTCGGTTTTTAATAGGTAATCTACCGGTTAAGGTAGGTTTTTGGAAGGACACAGCTACTAAATAAATATTTTGTGATTCCTGACAAAATACAAAATCCAATATCCTACTCTACATCGGAACCCTCTTCATCTCTGAGTACTTTCTTCCTCCCTTCATCCCGTCCAACATCCCTATCCTGTTCCTTCCCTTTCCTCGTTTGCCTAACATTCTCCCCTCTATCATAGTCTTCAACATCCCGCTGCCGGTCAATACCCCCTTCATCCACTTTTCCTGCCTCCATAGGATTTCTCCCAAAAAACCCCTCTCTTCGCCCACCATACCAAGTACTTCCTCGTTTGTTTTCTTCTCTGTCCATTTCACCTTCTCCATTCTTCTCCACACCCAAATTTCCAAAGCCTCCAGTCTACGTCTATTCTCCCACTTCAATGACCACGTTTCCGCGCGGTACGTAGCTATGTTCCATTTCATAGTTTTTACGAGTTTTTTATTAATATTCTTATTAATAATCCTTAATATCTTAATTTAGTTTTTTGATATTAACTATATTTTATTATAAATGAGACCTATGATATATGGCCAGTGGGATATTATTTAAAGCTTTTTTTTGCAAATTTAGGGGCATTAAAACATAGGAATAATTTAGCAGTAGGATATTGTAAATAAGAAAATTTGGTGAAGCATTGCACAAAACAAAGATTTATTACTCCAGTTTATTGAGCAATATGTCGAATAAGCCCGATAAAATTCATTGGATTATAAAGCAATACTTCTTTCAAAGGTATCTTTTAGCGAAATATTTCCTTTTGAACAGTCAATCTGAATGTTTTCATTTGAGAGCTGTAAACTTTCCCTGAGATTCAAAAATCAGATGAATCTTTTAATCTTTTAAGAGCTAAAACGCACTCTACATAAAAAGGATTCATCTTAAAATTGTATTCTATTAAAAAATAGAATATTTTAAGCTCAATTAATTTTTACGAGAATATTTTTTTTCCTGCAACTCATGCAGAACCACCGTCAATTTTCTTCTTTTGAAATACGGAAGCTCTAAAAAGTACAACATTTAGTATCCCTAATCTCCAGGAAAGTATATGAAAGGTGCTAAATGTCTTTAACTCTGGAGTCTATGCATTGTATGATGCATTATTGCTATGTTCTTCCATTATTTATTAATTTAGTTTACCTAAACGTAAGCTCTGCCATTCTGCGGGGACGTTACCACCGAGGTCGGCGGGGTAACGTCCTCGTCTGCCATTCTAAAGGTCGCAGGTTCGATTCCCGCCTGGGTGAGTTTTCCTCCACCTAGGGCTTGGGTGTTTGTAAATGTGACCATTGTTATCGTTGTTAATAGTTCGATGTAAAGGCCAAAATGTGCTGTTTTCGGACTCATGCTGAATAAATAAAATAAAAAATAAATACAGCAGGATTTTCTTGGAGAGACGGCCTCAAAAGCAGTTACTTACACGCTTCACATTCACAAGATTATTTCAAGTTTTATTTATGTTTAACCATTCTTTCATATTTTATTTTAAACGTTTCGGCCTTAAAAAGAAATAAATACTAATTTTCATGCCAAATACGTACGACTGAGAGGTTGCCTATCGAAGTGCATTCTGTGAAACGACCAGTAAACATAACAATTAGGCATAATCGCAGCGATTTATGATATCACGACCGTTGAAATTACTTTAATTGCAGAGCAGGTGTGTGACTTTGTGTGGAAAACATGAGCATGCTTCACCTACTTCGTTGCAAAGCTACTTTGAGGAGCTAGATTCCTAAAACTTTGGTACTCGTATGATAAACTTGGTAGTGCATCCAAAATATTAGAGCAACTAGGCAGGGGATCACGCATAGAGAGAAGGTTAAATTATAGATAGAAGCTCTAGCATAAATTGGATGGGAGTCTCTTTAGCAGTAATATTGAAAGTGTATTATTACCCCAATCGTACTACGGCAGGAGAGATTAAATGTAGAACAGATAGATTCAATGTGTCATTTTTTCCACGAAGGATAGGAGATCAAAATAACGTTGTCCGAACGCGATAGTGCCACGTTCGGATAAAAATTAGTCTGGTGTGTATTCACCGCCTGAAACACACCATAGTAGTGGCTTGTAGGGTGAATAATTCAATACATTAAATAAATAAATACTTGGAAGGGGACGCTAATGAGCAGGTGATAAAAAAGTGCACAGTAGAGATAAATATCACAATTTTATAGGTTTCTGTAGAAGAGCAGAACACCAAAATGAAACTAAAAAGACTCATAAAGCTAAATAAATTACATAAATACGTTATTTGCCACACACAAATACACAAATTGTAGCGAAAATGCAAGAAATTAGTAGGGGAAGGCCGGGGGAATAGGTCACTGGAAAGACGTTTCCGCAAAATAACAACGTAAATACATCCAAGAACCAAAAACAAGTGAGTAAAGAAGCGCTTAATTAAAATACTTCGACTATTTTAGATTTTGTGATGTGAACAGTAACGACAGATTAAAACATACGATTCTATTAATGTAATTGAACTTGACCTTGAGAAGGGGTAACGAGGGGACGCTCTTCTATAATTTCGGTGTTCTCAATGATATATTTTGCTAGCCTAAACAATTAAGAATGGGCATTCAAAGCAATTGATATTCCCGTTTAAAGAGAGCGAAAAAGAAAGAATATGCAATGATTGGCGAGGACGTTTCCTCAGTCTTCCCCAAGATTCCAACCTAATCCCGCTCACTGCCCGCGCCGACGACCCCTACCATGTTCTGTCAAGCAGCCAAATCGTCCCAAATCCTTAGAAGCTCCTTAAGAAGAAATGGACATTCATCTGATCCTACCTTAAGCCTGACCTCTTTGATTCGTTCGAGTGGTAGTGAATAGGAGGCGCTCAAGATTTACAAACATACACAGTCAAACACATATATTGTTTACTTTGTCTTAATTTCAAGTCGCGCGGAGGTCATTTGTGAGGCAGGTCGTCTCTCGGGCGTCGATGGAAAAATGAACGAGGTCGGCGCGCTCATTGATGAAGCTCATCCATCGGGGAAACGAAAAAAAGAGGGATATGGTAGGGGAGGGAGATGGAGGGCGGGGTAGACTAACGGGCTTAATTTGGGAGAGCAAGGACGTTTTACGGGGAAAAAATTCTGGTCCGGAGGGAACGGGGGAGGGGAGGGGAGAGAGTTGTTGTTGGGTCCTGGGGGAGGGAGAAGGGAATTGCGAGACGGGGGAAGGGACACGGAAACATTTAAATCCGACCCTCCCCCTCCCACGCCTCCACTCACCATGCACACACTCCCCCACCCGGTCATTTTTTCACAAAATGGAAGTGTTTTTGTTTTGACGGTCCTTTTTTTGTACTCGTCCGCGGCGGCGATGGTGGCGGTTGATAAAAATTGACGGTTACGATTGGCATCGTTGTGTGTGTGTGGGGGTCTGCTCTGTGTGATGCCACCCTTTCCACTGTCTCACTGTATCTCTATCTCTCACACAAATACGCGAGCCAGCGCGCGCACACACGCACGCACACACCCGCAAGCACGCACTCCGTCTAAATCGAAAAAAAAAAATAATCAAACAAATGAGCCTCGTCCCTCCGATCCGCAAAAAAAGGGTGTGAATGAGAGGACGTGTAATGTAATTATTAACTCGGCCAGATTATCGAGAAAAATTTTTCCAGGGCGCGAGATCCCTTTTAATTCTTTCGTATTTTCTCTTTCATTTATTTATTTTTTTATTTTGCTGTTTGACGAGCGGCTCATTTCGGCCGAATTCGATCGGAATGCTTTTTCTCCCCCCCCCCCTCTTTCTCTCTCTCTCGGGCGATGCTTCTCTTTTGTTTTTATTATCAATTATGAAGTTCTCATTGATATCGATCTCCGTGTGATGATTTTTTCGCGCCCACCCCAATCCCGCAAAGTTCATTCATCGCGGTTTATGGAGATACAAAAAATGTTTAACGCTTCATTCAAAGTAAAAATTCGAATTATTAGCGAAAAAGTGTGGGTGTAAACACGGAGGATAATAAACGACGGAGGCTTTTTAAAAGAGGCAATCAACTCACGCCGATGCGCTGCTGCAAGCTAATTGATTGACTCGATGGGTTGCTTCCACTGGCTATTACATCAGGGTTCTTGTATACCGGCCCAAACCTTTCGTAAAAAAAAACACAGGATTTTAATGAATCATGAAAGTGATTCTTCGAATGAATTTTAAACTTTGCGCATACGTTTGATTCTACACGTATGCATGTTTGATTATTTTCAATAAAGATTATGTATAATTCCGTATAATCACAAATGTAATTGGAGCAAAGAGTTGAAATCCGATTTGGACTGCATTGAGCTTGGATACTTATTCATATCTACGAGGGTCATCCGGAAAGTAGTACCCGTTCGTGCCGCATGAAGTGCTGACGACGCGAGTAGCCGCTGGACGAGGTCAGATAGCTTCAGTGGCTTGTCTGCCTTCTCTGAGCCAAGTTGCGTGACGCTAGCATTGCCTGTGTTGTTTCTGTGATTGTTTACAATGTTTAAAAAAATTGAGAACGCCGCCAGTTGTGAAGTGAGGGCAGTGATTAAATTCCTCAATGCAAGAAACGTTCGCCCATGTGATATTCATCGCCAATTAAAGGAGGTGTATGGAGACAATGTAATGGACGAGTCGTCTGTTCGGCGGTGGTGTCGCAACTTCAACATGGGGAGGGGGAACACACACGACGATGAGCGTTCGGAGAGACCGTCTGTCATTACAGACCAACTGGTGAGCTCAGTTGACGAATTCGTGAGGAACGATCGGCGCGTCACAATTGATGACATCTGTGAGCATTTTCCCAATGTTTCTCGAACAATTGTTCATGAAATTGTTAAACACCATCTGCATTATGCAAAAATTTGTGCAAGATGGGTCCCTCGCGTATCTCAATGAGCTGGCGGCGAAGGACTATGCAGCAGGAATACAGAAACTTGTCACACGTTATGACAAATGCCTTAATTTGCTTGGAGATTATGTTGAGAAGTAGTTTAAAGTATCCTCTTTCAAATAAAATTTTTTATGTTTGTTAATATTTACTTTTGTGTCTTTATTTCACGAACGGGTACTACTTTCCGGATGACCCTCGTATATATTAAAGTAAACTTATGTTTTCATGTTTTTTTTCTATAAGGTTCTCTACCATTCAATGTATATGCATTAAATGTGACAGGAATATCCTTGGAAAACCAAAAATAAACTCTGTACGACATATGAGCGAAACAAACCATAAAGATTTCCAGCTTGAAGAAGGAAAAACCAATGCTCAACATATAATTCGTTCCCTATTGGATGCCATATTTAATATTCAAGGTCATTATAAAATTAAGACGAGGATTTTGTATAAAGAGTTCTATTCCGTAAATTTCCTCCTTAGAAAAAGTGGCGCAAATATTGTTATACACAAGAATACGAAATACACTCGTAAATATAGCAGAAATCCCTGATGTGACTGGAAACTGTATTTAACATTTTACTGAGATTGTGCCCTCAAATACAATTATAATAACAAATAATGGAATTACTTAGCTCAGATCCATGCAATTTCATCTTACTGTCTTTAATAAGTGCTTCAAGAGAAAAACCGTTGGAGTTTCATTCGAGAAAGAAAACGTCCTTTAGGACAGTGGAAAGATAAATTGTATTCATCATTTAATTAAAATGAATTTCCACAAGGTGAAGCCGGGAACAATTGAATAAAGAAAATGTCATCATACTTATATGTTATGTGGTACATTTTGTTTACGTATCCACTCAAGTATGATAAGCTATTTGCATTTAAATATATTGTTAGATCATATTTACATTTACGGTAGGTTTACATTTTTATAAATTGTTCAAAGTAACATTGCAACTGATAAAATAATAGAAATTCATCATTCTCACAAACTAATTATTATCTTACTTTCAGGGCTTCCAGCATTGACATTAAACTGTACTGTAGTCTTCTTTTCCTCCTTTCATTGCAAATTTTAAAAGATTGAAAAATGCAAGGATGACAATGAAGGCTTTGAATTTAAATAAATTTTCAATTTCCTTCTGATATATAGATGTACAGGGTGAAACAAAAAAAAAACACTCTGCTGCATCCATTCGATTACATTTTTACCAAGGCACATGACATAAGGAGATGATATTTAAAACGCGTAGGGGATGGGAACGCTTTAATGGGTGAACTGGGAAATGAGAGTGAGGTAAGCAGTGTTTAATAGAAGGGATTACGGAAATTGCTCAAGTCCAACTCGATGAGTGACACCAGAGTTATGATAAAAAATTACTGTCAATGGATAAATAGATATAAATTGATAAAATAATCCATAAATCAAATCAAATAAAATTTGTCTGACGATATGGAATAGAGGAGAAATTAAAGTTAGGGTAATTAGGGAAATATAAGACAATGTCTCTGGCGTTATTGGTGGAAAGTACATAAAGTGTAGAGTTAGGGAGACTAGCTTAACTAGTTCCTCTCGAATTTTTACATTTTATGAGCACGGTTTAGTTGGAAGGCCATATCATCAGGTTGTCAAGCCAGTATTTGAGAAATATGTAAGATATTAAATTAAAAGAATATTTGAGTATTTAAAATTACGTGACAAAGAATTTGTAGAGACATAAAAATCTCCTGTCTAGAAAAGAACGTGGGATCCTCATGAAGTTAGATTGACTGCCGAATTGCATCGCGTGCAGCGTAGAGGTGCTAGATTTGCAAAACGTTGTCATTACAAGAGTAGCGTGCCAGAATTATTTGTAGGAGCTAGGCTGGGTATCACTCACGGAGCGTGTGCTAAATTACAGATTAAATCTCATGCATTATTTGGAAGGAGTCCTCTTTAGCAGTGACGTTTAAAATACATGATTACCCACATCATACTACGTTAGGAGAGATTATTTCAATAAAATTAGAGAGATTAGGTGTAGAACAGTAAATGTACGAAGTAATTTTCCCACGAACAATAAGGGATCTATGTAACATTATCTGACCACGTTAGGGGGGGGTAGAATTTGGTGTTAAAACTAATCTAGGGTGTAATCACACCCTACCGGTGGCTTGCAGGGCATTATGTAGGTTCCTATTTTAATCCATACGAAGGAGTTTTTATCCATTTTCCTTACAAAAGTAATTCAGCGTTAATAATTACAAAAAAATCTTTTCCACGTATCTAAAGTCATATTCAGGTAAAAATTAGCCTGATTCACCCCCTGCCACACACCCTAGCGGTGGCTTGCTGGGTGCATAAATAATTAATAAGTCTCTTTTAAGCTATATAAGAGCTTACGTCATTTATTTATAAAGCACAAACAAAATTATGTCTTTATAAAAAATATAAATCAACTGCCCGGAATTGATATCTGAAATTCAAACTGAAGGAAAACCTTTAGAATTTAAAGCGTCTTAAAAAGTTTATACTTGATAAACTGTTGAAATCCACTTAAATATAACCAATTACCCTAGAATCCATTAAATTTGAGTGCATTCTACTTAGTAGTACGGAAAAAAGCTTGAAATCCCCAAAGTAATGAGATGTGGCGAGAGGGAGATGAAATACGAGTCTCAGACAGGAACCTTAGTAGACGGCTTCATTCTAACAGTCCATTGTAATCTCCCTTGACCTTGCCTGCAGGGAGTAAAGCGGGCAGAATATGTCACCCACTTGCTTGTGGTAAAATCTTGATTTGAAATAAACTTGGTCAAGGTCACCCTCGCAATGTGGATGGAGTATAGAATCATCATACGGGTAATACTAACACGGAGCAGCTGTCGGAACAACTATGTTTTGTCAAAAGATGCTGTCGGAAACGATAGGATATCGTGCTGTGCGGGATGAGGATGGAGAAAATGAGACAAGCTAAGTCTACTCTAAGAATTGGTGCTTAGTTTGACTCGGATACTTCACGGGTTATGCCATGCATGAAAAAATGCCCTTTCCACACTCCTAAAGTGACCTTCTACCAGGCCATCGGCGAATACATAGCAACATCTAAGCCATCTGGCAGGTGGCATTGGTTCTTTGCCTCCTTTAAGATTGTCTCCGTTTGCTTTGAACAAAGGTTAGGAAGAGCACTGCGCAGTATACGGAACAGTCATTTGACTCTTCCTCTGAAAGACAATTGGTTTTAAACTTCGATGACAACGTCTCTTTTTGAGTGAATTCGATCGAAGGTAAGATGGAAAAACTGTTTGCGGAACAGTCTTTGTATATAAATACAACTGTATGATTACGACTATGTAAGACCTAAAATGCTTCACCAAGTGAGAGACAGGAAAAGTTTCGGCATTAGACGTTTTACCGTTTTAGTGAGTTACGAGTTAAAACCCTTCATGTTACAAATGGACTCAATTACGCATCATTATTTCGCTTTATTGGACTAATAAAGTGTATCATGGAAAAATAAAAATAACTCGGACGCCTAGTATAACAATTTGTCTAAAAAAAATGGCAAGAATGTCATGCTTGTTAGTGCATAGGTCCAAATAAAGAAATTCATGAAAAGTGCGAGAAAACGGCCAGTCTACTACATATTGAAAAGTATTCTCACATCATTAAATTCAATTAAAAAATTAATTAGTACGTGCTATTTATTGAAAGAGCTCAATCGTAGAGCTTGGCTCTACAATTTTCCGGCTCAACCTTTGAGCTGGGAATCGTAGAGCCAAGCAATAAGCCAGATTATTACATTCATGGCCACTTCTTGGCAAAACAGGGGAAACCAACTCTTTGGCAAGGTCCTTAGTAAATGCGAGCCATACAGTCAGCGAAACTTTCTAACTAAGGGCTTAAAACTTGAATCCTATTTGTCTGCTGATGTACCTAATACTTTCTGAGAAGAATTGGCATAAATCGTAACTTTTAACATCGGAATGTTTATGGTAATCTATGGAACACTCTAACCTCAGAGATGCTAACTGAATTCATCGGGAACCATCCTTACAGCCGCAGACAGAGAGAACACTCAACAGTGATTGAGACATTTCTACTATATTCCAAAAAATCGAATGAAAACTGACATCAATTTTTTTAGCAATGCGTGTAAACGTTTTAATCAATGGTAGACTTAGAGTAACTTAAAGACAAACATTTACCTACTGTGATCATTAATAGGGTCAATAAATCCAAAGTCAAGAAAGCATAAACACTTAGAGATCAATTTGTAATACAAATAACAGGGCCGGTGATGTACAGAGAAGTATTTCCAACGGTAAATATTTGCTAAAATATGCAAAAAATTTGGGAAGTGAATCATTTTTAAAAATTTGCATTACTTAACCAGATGGGATACGGAATACATATAATAAAACTATTTTAAAATTTTACACTTAACGTCGTAAATGTTTTTATTATCATCAATGAAACTCGCGTTCTAAGTATTCAACATAATTGAAGAATGAACAAAACGGAAATGATTACATATTCCGAAATTTTAAGAGGGACATTACTGTTCAAACCGTGAGAAGGAACAATAGACCTTACAAAATATGATGAGCGGGGAAAAGATTGGGAAAATAGTAAAACTTACAGTACGAACTCCAGCGTCGAAAAAAACAGAGCGACGTTTAATCCAGTAAGGCACACCAGATGACAAGTCGAGACTACCGTAGGAATCTTCTGCAGCACCTCAACGAAGCGACCGACTTCTCACAGCCATGGTCAAACGAGACTGTTGACAAAACGAGGAACCATAAAAATTTCCCGCGGAAACAGAGCTACTCGGATGGAATCACCTCAACACATGGGCGTGCACTTAATCGAAGACTTCCCCGCTTTGGCCTTTACTACAGAACGTCTGAGAACTTTCCCTTCGACGCGAGGATTGACGAACCACGAGTCCTTTGCCCCCCCACCCACTTGCGCACCCGATGCACTCCCCCTTTCGCCCCACCCCCCACTTACGACCCCCCACTTACGCCCAAACTCCCCGGCTCAAGCCTCCGACTTCCGAAGACGACGCTCTTGCTTAAGGCTCTCTTTTCTTACTCGGGAGTAATCCTAAACGGAAAGAGAGCTCACTCTAATCGGCCATCTTCCCGCCAAATTGAATTACATATTATTTGAAATGCGTCTTCACATTCATGGGTTAATTGAGCTTGCGCGAGCTAATCCAAGGGAAGAATATTGGTGTCATTGTCTCATTTTGGCCTCGGCGAAGGTTGAGTAATTACTACAATTATAAGTTTAAGCTGGAGATTATTGCAGCTGGCTGTTTGGAACATTGTCCTTGGTGTGTCAACAATGATGGCTGGCAATTCTATTTTCATTCATATTACAGGCCTAGTTTGTATACGATTGAATAACAATTTAGACAGCGGAAAGAAAGAATGAGACGAAGGCAGTGCGGTAGCTTGACTTCACCCGCGAAAATGAATTCAAGTCAATTTATTATGACGGGACGTAATTTACGTAACATGCTTTTATCGATCTTTTAACTTCTTTTGGACTTTTATCCAAAATAAACAACATCATGAATTTATCATCATTACACTAATTATGGTCTTTTACTGCCGCGGAGATATTTATAGATCCTCCAAAACAACTGTTTCAAAATAAACCTGCCGCTCTTCCTTCAAGAAAGTAAAACGTAGTGTAATTTTCATGTCAATTTTTCCAATAATTGTTTGTACCATTACTGATTAAATAAAAGAATATTACATATTTTTAACCATAACCATACTAAATTGAATGCAGTAAAAAACACTAATTAAAAATCAGTACTTCATCCTAAATATTAGAGGAGCTAGGCTCGGAATCACTCACGGAGAGAAGGTTCAATTACAGATTGGACCTCTTGCATAAATTGGAAGGTTGTCTCTTTAGTACTACGGCAGGGCGGATCATTTTAATAAAATTTGAGAGATTTTAGAACGGGATCATCTCAAAGCCTCCCCAATTATTATAAAATTGGTAGCGTATCAAAAATATTGGAGGAGCTAGACTGGGAATCACTAACGGAGCAAAAGTCAAATACAGATTGAAGCTCTTGCATAAATTGGAAGGTCTCTTAAGCGGTGATGTTGAAAATGTATTATTACTCTCATCGTTCTACGGTAGGGGAGATCATGTCAATAAATTTAGAGAAATTAATTGTACTAGAAATAGATTTAAGATGTCATTTTTTTCACGAACGATAAGGGATCAGAAAATCATCGTTCGACCGCGGTAGGTGCAAAATTATTCAGGTTAAAATTAATCTGGCGCGTAATCACCCCCTGCCACACACCCAAACGGTGGCTTAAAGGGTACTAAAATATCTAAAATATAAAATGAACAAAATAAAAAAAATATAAAATTCAAAACTCTCTCCGCCACACGTCCTTGTGGCGACTAGTATCAAATAGATGTTACCCTATGCTCTCTAACAAATTGACGGTTGCAATCGTGGACAAGGTGGGCGGACTCACGCCCGAGATGTTAAGAGGGGAAGGGGGAATTCAGGAGGGCAAGCTTTCCGTTAACCCATCTTCCTCCTCCAGGCCCGCCCCTGTCTTGTGTGCCACGCGAGGAGAAAGCCAACGAAGAGAAGGAACGGCACGCGACAGATGCTTATGATCGGCGAACCGAATCCCCAGCGTGAGGAGGCCCTTCGCCAGTTGCCGAAAGGGGCCGGAGGAGGGGAGGAGGCGACGACGAGACGGCGAGGCGGGTCGCCCAGGAAAGCTTTTCTTACGAGACGGGCGAGGGGGGAGAGCGGGATCGAAGGGGAGGGCGAGGAAGGGGTCCTTTCGACTTCTCGGGGGAAGATAAGAGGTGTGATGTTTCGACGGTTTGGCTATAACCCTTGACGACCACGAGATATCGCTCTGCGCTGGCTTTTTTTAGCTTTAGTTTTATTTATTACCCTGCGAGCAACCGCTAGGGTGTGTGGCAGGAAGTGATTATACCTTAGACTACCCTTAATTCAAAACACCTTTCTATCCTAGCGCGGTCGGAGAAACGTTATTTTATTCTGTTCCGTTATCGTATCGCAAATTGAAATGGCCAGGTGATTCACAACATCACGATGTTACGATGTGAATCTCATTTTTTAAATATCATGTACCCTGTAAGCCACCGCTAGGGTGTGTGGCAGGGAGTGAATACACACCAGACTAATTTTTACCCGAACATGACCCTACCGCGGTCTAACACTGTTACTATGATACCCTTATCATTCGTGGAAAACATGACATTTTATATCTACAGGTATCTGTTCTAGATTTAATCTCTCTAATTTTACTGGCATAATCTCTCCTATCGTAGCGCGATAGATTTTCAACATCACTGCTAAAAAAAACTTCCAATTTATGCAAGAGATTTAATCAGGAATTTAACCTTCGCTCCGAGACTGATTCCCAGCCTAGCTCCTCCAATATTTTGGATACGCCACTAAGTTTATGATAATATGGGAGGCTATGAGATATTCAAAAATCAAAATTATGAAAACAGCGGTAGGCAAATTTAATCGAGACTTTTAAAGCCTTGATGTAAGCCTGTTGCAAATAAGTTAAACTGATAAAACGAGAAACGGTATTTTAGCGTATGGGGAAATTGTGGGGTACATCAAAAAACGCAAGCGGAAATATTTTGATCACATTGTCCGACACCAATGGAAATACAACATCTTGCGCGGCATCAACAAGAAGACATCAACACCACAAGAAAGCAAATTCTTTTTTGCAAAAAAACCATGACTAAAAAGTTCAATGGGATCGAGGTAACGTGGACAAAATAAAAAAATAGAATTTATCGGAAGAGTACTGGGTAAATGTGATGAAAAGGTCAAAGAGAAACGTTTCATGTCGCTGGTTAGCCCTCATTTAGAATATGCTGCAAGTATATGGGATCCTTACAGAGTAGGATTGATTACCGAATCGGATTGCGTGCACCGAGGAAGAGTTAGATTTGTAAAACATTGTTATGATAAACTTAGTAGTTTATCCAAAATATTAGAACAGGTTGGCTGGGAATCACTCACGGAGCGAAGGTTAAATAACAGATTGGAGCTCTTGCATAATTTGGAAGGATGTCTTCAATAGTGATGTGGAAAATGTATGATTACTCCCATCGTACTACGGTAGGAGATATCATGCTAATAAATTTAGAGATATTAAAGGTAGAACAGATGAATGTAAGATGTCAATTTATTCCACGACGAATAGGGGATCATAATAACATTGTAAGGCGACGGTAGGATCATATACAAGTCAACACTAGTCTGGCGTGCATTTACCCCCTGATACACATCCTATCGGTGGTTTGCGGGGTACTAAAATAACTTAAAATACCAAAAACCCAATTTAGAATTATTTCGGGCAGTGGTCGATCCAGAAAAAGATCGCCGACGTTCCCTGAGCGGAAATGGTACGAAAAAGAAGACAGCCGATGGTTGAAGATGGTAGGGCGGGGAGGAAGAAGTAAGGACTGAGCCTTGGACCTATTCGACGATTGAGTATTGTTATCGGAACCCCGGGGGGGGGGGAAGCAGAGGAAGCGGATGGGAGGGGAGAGGCCAGGGAAGGAAGGAGAAGGAACGCAGGGGAGGTTTCTGCGGCTCCGAGATAAGTGGGCGAGAGAAAGCCAGAGATGTTTTAACCACTGCGTCGGGTGAATGGGGGAACTATGGAGTTGGGGGACCAGGGTCTGAGGGAGACTCCTTCAAGACGCTGCCTTCCTCCCCTCCTGCATATTTCCTACATCCTCTCTCCTTTTGTAGAGTAAACATCTGCTCCTTTATTTACGCTTCTCCAAACGCTATAGATGGAAGCAGAAGGCATTTTATATTTGAAAAAAAGAAGAGGTCTCAACGGTTGCATCCGAGAACGCCGGGAGGATAGAATAGGTGGGGGGCGGAAGAAAACGGGAAGGGGGAAGCTATGCGGGGATGCCGGAGAAAATGCTTATCTTGTGTCGGTTGAGAGGGCAAGGCCGGTAAAAGTCACCAAAGCGAGGAAAGTCTTCAGCAGGTGTTGAATAGATCTAGCAAGGGAAATAGAATTCAGACACTTGGTCAGTCAGGTTTGCTAATTTAAGGTGTCAGGATTTAAACCAAAATTATTAGATTAAGGAATTGAGTATGTAAATCACCACGGGAATCAACCTGTGGTTTGGTGTGATGGTTGAGGGTGGCACTCACCTTTGACAAGGTCCTAATGCAAGCGAAATTCATACTTCATCGCTGGCGGGGGGGGGGATTCATATCCAGTATAGTTTTCCTCGATGATCTGGTGTGGGAAAAAACACATATTTTTGGTGAAACCCGGGTGTTCAAAGGCATCGCCTGATTTGAACCCATGTATTGTGGACAGTGGGTGAACGCTGCCACCACTGCACTAACACGCCGTCTACATTTAGAAATACAAGGCTTCCGGCACCATGATACGGGCACTAATCCCTACCAGTTGCTATTGTCAAATAGATTTTACAAAACCACATAATACGCTCCTGGCCTCCACTCTCATGTGGTCGAAAATACTGACCTTAAGAACATAACGGAAAATTGATTCTCATCAAATAATAATACTTATTGATATTCTACGGTTTAAGATAGATTTTAAAAGGACATACTCTGTACCGCTGTACAACGATACTTTTTCTCATAATTACATATAATAATATGATATAAAAAACAAAGATCGGAGAGCACCAGGGGTATGGACAAAGGGCAATTTATCAAAGTACCGGTACGTAGGGCTAGAATGTTATGTCTTTCTCGGTATCAGAGTTCCGATACCAACTCTTGGTTTCAAGGAGATCTCTTTGAAACGATTTCCAAAGAAATAAATCAACATTATGGACTGAACTTAGTATAGGCATCCGAATTTGTCAGATGTGTATTCACCCCCTACCAAACGCCCTAGCAGTGGCTTGCAGGGTACTACTCTCAAAAATACAAAATAAGTACATAAAAGAACATGATTTGGTCTGAAATGGCGTTGTGCTAAAAAAAACCACATGAACAATTAAAGTGATAGGAAAAACTGGAATAATTTTCCGACCATATAGGTACACATTGTCTTTATATCTGCGCCAATTCTTACCAATCTTTCTTCATATTTTGTCTCTAATTTTTATCAAATCTTTATTTGGATAAATAAAAAGTAGAGAAATTTAGACTCGGCCCTGAGCTACGCTCCTGAACCTTGGGTATCAGAGTCAAGTTTGCTTTTAGGAACTCGTTTCATGACACCTTTAGCAAGCATGCGGTTTTTGACTCTGTAAATCTTATCATTATTTAGCATTATTGAATAACTATTCGATAACATAAGGCTTTTTGAAACAGCAACGGGATGACTGAAGCGGTTACATTTTTTTCAGATTAACGTAAAAAAATGTATGTATATCTAGACGCTGAAAGCGAATAAAAAATCTTCTTAAATCAGGAATATTAAAATTTGACATTAATTTGAAAATATAATGTATTGAAATTTATTTCCATTTAGATATCTAATAAACTTAGGCATTGTTATTTTTAAAAGAAATATTCTTGAAACATAAGCTAATAGGCTGATATATACGAGTATATTTGCGAATATTTTCCCTAATATTTAAAGTATCTATTTTACTCATCGTGCCCCACAAGGCATTCTGAGTTAAGATACAGTACAAAGTAAAATATAACGGGAGGAGAACCAATGTTTGTAATTACTATTAGAAAGGCTAGTGGACACAAGAGGAAAACTGTAAACTACTTCTGGTAGGATCATGGAAGTTAATCTCTTCACGGAGCCATCAGCTTGCATAATGAAAGCCGGCTCAGAAATTGAATCCGAAATCACCTTCCTTGGAAGAGAGGACACGGTCCATTTCCTCGTAATCTCAAGGGAGCATCTGAAAGGCATCTTCCACTCCTTAAAGCACAAGAGAGCGAATCTCCGCCCTTCGGAGGGCGCCGCATTACTCGGAGCGAACAATAGTATGTTAGTGCGGGGGAGGGTGGATTGGCGGTTGGGAGAGATGGTCAGGGGATGGCGTTGATTGATAAGAGAAAGCTAAGGAATTTCTCGGAGGACGCCATGAATACCTAGTCATTAAAAGGGTGCAGTGCCGAGCCCCCATACCCTTAATACCCGAGGGTTCCTGCGGCTAGGGCCCTAAATTACTGTGCTGCTCACTATATTACCTAAGCTCGTCCAGGAATTTTACTCATCAAAGCAGTTCATTTTTTAACTTCCTTCCTCTCTCTGTTTCCGACAGACTTCCTGGTAAATACGAAGCAGCTTTTTGGATGCGGTTGAATCTGGATGAGGCACGGCCTCCCCACGGATGGAGCTACAATTCATTAACCGTCTATTTCTTCAAAATTATCCGGGAGAAACTCCATATGTTGCCCAAAGATATAGTTGCTATTACTTAAGGTTCATCAAGGCTAAATTATCACATCTTCTATCGTCGTAATAGAGCCATTTTAAGTATTGAACCTCACATATGATGAAACGAGGACACTCACTCCCATGCATCAAATAAGACCTCCATGCATGGCTGGTTCCTTTCCGGACAATTGGAATTGAGTCTTACGTTTTTGTAATATTAAGTAAAGCAAAACATTGATGTGTTTGAAAGAGAAACGAGAGCATGTGATGGATGAAGAAATCTGCATACATCTGAAATGCATATCACTCTAGCCCCCCGTGCAAGTAGTTAAATTAATTGCTCTATGCCCATACCCTTGATATTCCCCGATCTTTGTTTTTTATATCCTATCATCATTTGTAAATGTCTACTATATACGTAATTATGAGAGAAAGTATCGTCGCACAGCGGTACAGGCTGTGTCCATCTAAAACCCATCTTAAATGGTAGAATATCATAAGTATTATGAGAATGAGAATTTATTTAATGAGAATCAATTTTTCCGTTGTGTTCTTAAGATCAGTATTTTCGCCCACATGAGAGCGGAGGCCAGGTGCATATTTTGTGGTTTTGTTAAATCTGTTTTAAATAGCAAATGTCATGGATTAGTGCCGGTACCTTGGTGCCGGAAGCCTTGTATTTTTAAATGTAGACGGCGTGCTTGTGCAGCAGTGGTAACGTTCACCCACTGTCCACAAGACCCGGGTTCAAATCAGGTTATGCCTTCGAACACCGGGCTTCACCAAAAATATGTGATTTTTCCCTCACCAGATCATCCAGGAAAACTAAAATAGATATGAATACCCCCCCCCCGCCAGCGATGAAGGGTGAATTTCGCCCGCATTAGGACTTAGTAAAAGGTGAGTTCCACCCTCAACTATCACACCAACCTCCCGGTTCATTTCCGTGGTGATTTTTATAATTAATTCCGGAATGTAATGATTTTTGGTTTAAATCCTGATACCCTAAATACATACCTTGTCTTGCGAGCGAGGCAATGGTCCATCACACACGTAATTTTGGATCATTTTGGTTTTCCATTTTCGTGGTATGAGATGTCTTTTTAAAAAGTGGCAAACATGTTTATTCATCCATAATTCGCTCCTCGTTGATTCAAAACGGGCCATTAATTTGATCCCATATTGAACTTGATAACTGATGGAAAGATGAGTCATCAAGTAGTGTACGTCTCCATCAAGCAGTGTACGTCGAATACCGATCACCTTGTAAGATATTGGTCCCGAGTTGCCGAGTGGCTCTATCAAACCTCCAAGCTGACGTATTGACAGAGAGTGATCAATTTTCAGTGCAGAGAATGATATTGACAAATGCTTGAAGAATTAAGCATGCTTGTGGGTGTCAATCCAGTATAATAATGAGGCTAGATCCAGTAGAACGTAAACGAAGGTAATCAAATGTAGAATTTTGAATGCTTTAACATTTCTATTGTTCACCACATTCGAAATTAATCCTATTGTGCGTCTGCACCTTTGATTAATTTGATAACATTCATTAATATTCGCACATATTTATAAAATCAGTAGTTGACGAAAATATTCAGTGCACGGACATTTAAAATAATTAATCGATTACTGCGCTTGAATGTTATATTCATTTAAATAAATATTTATATTCTTTCTTCTCCAAGGCGGAAGATTGTCGCACGAAATTGAAAATTCGAATGAGTCGAAACCAACCGGGTCTCAGGATATCTCATCAGGGCCTGTGGCTTCTCCGACATCGTAGGGTGAGCAGGGGCACTCCTTGGAGAACTCGCCTAATGACGGAGACGTGTTCGCGACAATGCTGGGGGTGGGACTATCTTGGAAATCTATCGGGCACAGAATGGGAGTTAAGACGTTGGGGAGGTCCTGGGAAAGTGCTCGGTGGTGCCATTTCATTAACGTCCCCCCCTTGATTCAGTCCCTCCCGCTTCCCTCGGAGGTCTCAACGATGCCGATCTCTTATCGGTCATCCCTCCTCTCTCCCCCATTGCCCGACTTGCCTTTCAGTTTACTCGAGGAGGGAGGGTGGTGGTCAGTCGTATGGTTATCTCGCGCCCTAAATCTAAGCACTTATTTCCGTCGAAAACGGTTATGCAAAGCCAGCTCAACGTCTACGTTAATGCCTTGAAGGAAAGGGTGAACTGCTACGAGTTAAATACAAACTAAACCTTTATGCTTTTAGAATAGATATTAAAATTGCTTTTGTTAGCCATCGATGGAACTGTTGAAGAATGTGAGGAGTTTCAACACATTAATGGCATTAACTATCAACATTGTCATTGATGATAATTATTTTTATTTAATGGCAAAAATATTACTGAGTAGTTTTTGTATGGGTGTGCAGAGTAACAACAGAAACATCTGAACCAAACTTAACGTAACGTGACGTAACGCCCTCTGCAATATAACCAACTCTTCTTCAATGCCCTATGCTTTTCTCTTCCCTTCATATCGTTTAAAAGGCCTATTCTTATCTGTGCTAAAAATAAAAACACTCAAAATACT
Source organism: Hetaerina americana (assembly GCF_022747635.1). Lineage (NCBI taxonomy): Eukaryota > Metazoa > Arthropoda > Insecta > Odonata > Calopterygidae > Hetaerina > Hetaerina americana. The sequence goes on along the minus strand of NW_027287538.1, from coordinate 69,461,603 downwards.
AGAACTACTTCGCTTGCTTTCCTTTCCGTTCATATTACTGTTTTCACTCTTTGTCTCGCTCGCATCTTAAATATCTCCAATCTACTCTTATCGTATTGCCTGAACAATCAACGTCTACCCTGCAAGAAGCTACGTTAAACAAGTTTTCATTCATATCTACTTTCAGCGTGCATGATACCACCTATCTTCGGGGCATTTTTAATACTTATAATTTAAATATCTTACCACTTGAGCCGACAAATACAACTAAAGCATCCTCAATTTGCATTGATTTAGCTATCACTTCTAATCCTGAAAAAGTAGTTTCTCTTGGTCAAATTGCTGCACCTCCCATCTCCTCCCACGATTTACCCTATACGTATAGTATACTCACTCCATACCCCAAAGTTTATTCGTAAAAGTGGCTTGATCTTATAAATGATTATGATTTCATTAAATTCGCTGAATCACTTCCACGGCGCAATATTGAATATCTAAAAGACGTTAAGAAAAAGTTGAAGTTTTAAATTCTTTTCTAATCCTATTGCCAGAATCATTCTCCTTAAAATAACTCTACGTATTACTAAACCACGTGCCATGGCTGACACCCGAAGTAAGAAAATTCATGGCTGCACGCGAGACAGTTTTAGGCGCTTTTAAGAGCTCAAAAAAGACTACCTTATTTGATAAATATAGGAGACTTAGGAATAAAACTAAGCAGAAGATAAGAAATGCAAAAATGAGATATTTTTACTCACTTACTAGCAAAAGGGAACAGCCAAGTTAACCCCTGGGCTGAACTTAAATTTGTCGGAATAGGTAAACACAGACATGTACCTCTATCCTCTTCGCGGTCGCTAGGCATATTGAACAATAAGTTCACCTTGCCACCAAACGCAGTGGATACTTTGGCAAAAACAAATACTCTGAAAACACTTCACGATAAACTAAATAACAATCTACTACCTGCTCTAATACATTTCACACTGGTGCCCATCATTTTAAAAATTGGTAACGCAATTAGGAGTTCGCAAGTCATTACGAAAAATTAAATCCACAACACAAGGATCGTATGGAATTCCTATTCTGTTTCTGCATAAATTAAGTCCTCTCATACTTCCATGCATCACATATATTTTCAACTGCTCGCTATCTCAGGAAAAATTTCCTTCTTGGTGGAAAAATGTATTAATTCGTCCAATCCGAAAAAAAATAAAAAAACACAACTCCATATTCCTGACCAATGAGCTTCCTACCTATTTTATCCAAAGTGCTAGAGAAGCTTATTCATGAACAAGTAACAGGTTTTACGTCTCGGCATAATATTCTATATGTAGGGCTGGGACCCACTTGAAGTACGGAGAGAACAAGCGAGGCTTAGACTTTTAGAAAGGTTCAGAACAAACGAGTTTAACTATGACACTGAAGGAATTATAATGGCCCCACACTACTTAGGTAGATCAGACCACAAAGATAAACTAAGGGAGATAGATTCCAGGACAGATAGGTACAAAAACTCATTCTTTCCCCGAACAATCAGAAATCACAATAGTAAGAAACCGAAGTAACTTTAGAAATATTGAAAACACTGAATTTACTTGTCGGAGCAAAGTTAAACACTGCAAAGCTGTAGGTATACTTTCAGGTGTATGTGTATGTAAGATGTAGATTGAGTGTTTGCATGTGTGTGGGGTGTAAGTGTTCTTGCATGAATGAATGGCATTTTTTTTTTGTGGATATATGATTTTGTGGTTCTTGCATGCGGTTTTTTTTTCCTTTCAAAATTACGGGTGGTGTCCTAACACCCCCCGCCACACGCCCTTGCGGCGGCTTGCGGGGTATTAAGTAGATGTATATGTAGATGTATTCCAATCTGGATTCCGCAAGGCTTACAGTATTTCTACAACTCTGGTCAGAATAATTGATGACCTTCGGTGAACTATGGGTAAAAAGATGGTCACAATTCAGGTCCTACTTGACTTCAGCCAAGCTTTTGATTCCATTGGCAAATGTGTACTACTGGCTTAAATAAATTGCCTTGGATTTTCAAGAATCACTAATACAAGGATTTCCTCTTGCCTCTCAGGATGCCGACAAAGAGTGGTGGCTGGTGACACATACTCTTCATGGCTCAATATCTCGCATGGTGTTCCACAGGGCTCAATCCTGGGGTCACTACTATTCTCATTGTGCATGAATGACATTTCTTCATCTCTAAAATACTCCAAATATCACTTGTATGCTGACAACCTCCAGATATATCTAAGTACCACAATCAATAAATTTTCTCTTTCTATGCAACTAATTATTGCTGACCGCAATAACATAGCAATATGGAGAACGAAAAACTCCATTATCCTAAACTCAATAAAAATTCAAGCTTTACTGATTGGAAGATCCTCTGTTACAATGTTGTTGACGGTACCGACTGAAAGGCCGGTCTCCTCACTGATAGGAGCGATGGTTAAACTGCTGTCAGAGTCCAAAGCGTTTTTCGCTTTGGCCACCTGAGCATCGGCTCGAACGATCGTCGGGCGGTCGTCGGGCGTCCGACGCGGTGCTTCTTCGACGAGCTCCGCTTCCTTAAACATTTTGCGCCACTCAAAAACTCTTGTGCGGCTTAAGGCATCATCCCCATAAGCTTTTTTGACGAGTTCAAGGGTCTCCGACGTGGATTTCCCGAGTTTAATACAAACATTCACATCGTAGCGTTGCTCGACGGTGCGCTCCATGCTGGTGCGACGACACCACAAACAATCACACGTCACAAAAAACCACCTCCTGTCTCAACGCATGCCCGGGAGCGACGGGACTAAAGTGCGCCTCAGTGGTGGGAGACCCTTCTACCGAGCCGACCGGTTGGACCCCCATCCAGCGCTCAGTCGAGGCTACAGCGAAACAGTCATGATACTTATTGCATGGGCCCTGCACATGAAGTGAAATCCCTCATACCTGTGAAACCTTATTTCTTAACATCGCCCCTCTTATAATTTTACTCTTCTCCTGTTTAAGACACTTCCTAGAGCGGTGAAGTAATATCTAAACAGTTTTTACAGCAAGTTTGTGTCATGTCATTTTAATATTTAACATAGCCTTCACATTTCTCATAAACCTCTTAACTCTTGCTTTGTTTGCATTGATTCAAAACCTATTCCTATCAAATTAATTTTGGAATTTAGCAATATTATTTACTCTTTGATTGACTTAAGTAATAGAGCTGGCCCATTCGTGAGGCTAAATAATTCCTTGCATTGACAATCCGAAGAATTTTAGTCTCGAGCAAAATCAAACTCGCGTCTTCTAGTCTCCAGATAAGTCAGCTTTTCCCTTCAGATAAGCCCATTTTTATGTAATGGGAACTACTGCAATACTCATCTATCCTTTATTAGAGCCTTCTTTCATATTATTGTGCAATTCACGGCACTTTACACGCATTTATTCGTAGTAGTAGTATTTAGGGGAGGCGGCCGACAGATGAGGTCATTTGCGCCACATGTATTCGTATATTATACTCGTAGACTCAAGGGCTCCTTCTTCCCACGGAAAATAAGGGATAGCAATTGAAGGGTTATAGATGGCAAAAAATCCACTTGCCACCCTCAGCGTCCTGGGGATAGTTAGTTCTACTGAATTGCATGCACCTTCACCAACCTCGTGTGTTTTGTTTCAAAACCCTTTCTTTCCGCATGACCTCATTAGAATGCTATTAAATAATGTGCTGCTTTTGACTGTATTGCTTGCTCTGCCTTGCCTGTTTTTCACTTTCCCCTTCAATCCCTCCTGGGGAGACCCTCCTTCTACCTGCTGAGTTGGGTCACATTCCCTACCAGCTACCTTGGGGAGGAGACCGTGGTATGGCCATGTGGTAGTGGAATTTCGCCTTCTAACTTTTCAAATTCTAGCTTGCACGTTATTGGATATACTATATTTTTTACTGCATCTTAAGGTATAATTCTTTATTAGATGATAGTATATGCATTTGCATGCGTGTAGAATGAAATGATTTTGGCATAAATGTATGCGCCACTATGAATATAGGTTTGCATGCATGTGTTGATTTCGCAAGCGGTTTGCTTCCCTTTTACCGGTGGTGACCAAACACCCCCCGCCACACGCCCTCGCGGCGGCTTGCGGGGCATTATGTAGATGCATTTTAATGTTTAAAAACACCTTTTAGATGCATTCACGCTTCTGGTGGTCCATCGCTTTCACCACGTGGTCATTCCTTGTTCCTAAACCATTATTTCACTTCAATCCCTTTTCTCCTTTCACTCGCCACCACCTTCCAATCTTCCATCAACATCAAAAGGTTCCTTCCAGGAACACCCGAAAGTATTTCATTTAGTTAATAGTTTACTCTATTTGGTTGCATGAAGTATTTGAACTCAGATATTATGCATAAGTTATGCGTCAGTATTGTCAAATTTGACCACAAAGTGACGGTGGAGCTGACCGTAACATTTAGACGTAATCAGGGTGATTTAATGTGGTGATTAATTTATAGTTATAGCTAAGTTGGATATTTCGTTTCTAAAATAAATGCATTTATGATACCACTACAAAATATCCCGTTAAGATTTAACTTAGCAGTCTAGCTAGCATAAATATAAATTCAGAAGACAAATATGGACACCAAATAGTGAAACGATTAAGGTTGATATCTAGTCATTTTGAGAATGGGTTGCAAATTAAGTGATGTTAGTGAACTGATCCAGTTTAGGAGGTATGGAATAAAAGAAAGAGCATGAGGCACTTACTTCTAGATGGTGATGTCGTCATGGTCATAGATAGCCTACCAATTAGATAAAGGCCTTGGAATCTTGCGTGTAAACTTTCCCAGAATTAAGAACAGATTAGCACTAAATAGTTTTGTACTTCAGTTATTCATGCTTTACATTATATCATGCTGTTTATAAAGACTGTTCTCTTCCCCACTTGCTCACAAACGCAGTGAATACAAAGACAAAAACCAATACTCTGCAAGCAATCTATATTAAAATAAATAACAATCCGCCACCTGGTTATACAGAAAAGCAAAATTAGAAGTTCGCAAATCATCAGGAAAAATTAAATCCACTGCACAAGGGTCGAATTCTCACTTGTGTCGCAGCTTGTAAGGTTTCATATGTCTCAATACCCCCTCCTACCATGAAAATCATTTTATTTTTTATAATTTCACCATGAAACTGCTTCTCTACTCTCATCATATCTGGAAAATCGTTGTTAGCTCCTCTATTCACAAAAAAAGTTATTCCTTTTAACAAATCTATCTCGAAAATCTAATGTACACGTATACTCATCCTTTTGCCTCAAATACAGTTTCTCTTAGCATTGAGGGCTATTCTTCAAATAAAGCTCTTTGTAGTTTTCGCGAAATCATTAATATTAAAGGAGGTTATTTTTTATGCTGATTTGAACGAGTTATATTATCGTGGACGTAGTTTTAAATTTGGGGAATGGGAATTTTTTCTGCTAGTTGCTAAAACTAATACTGAAATTATGATAATTATGGCGATTAAAATTGGATGTCGATGGATGATACAATTAGGCTGTGTACCTGGTTGCGGCGTTAGGGCATAAGGAATGGGAGAGATGAACAAAGAGAAAATGGAAAAGTAAATGCGACAGGAGGGATTTTTGAAAAGTATTCCACGGCAGTTTTGGCACCAATGGTATCTTCGCTAGGGCAATGGTTTTGCCGGAACTACATTAAGGCAGCACTTAAATAAATATGAAATTATTCAGAGTGCTGACGAATAGAGTCAATTCTTTGACCGGAAAAAAATTCATTGACAGAATTATTCATTTGTGCGAATCCGGCGATAGGTTTAATTATTAGCGTTGAGCAGCTCTGTCACCGACGCACTACTCTCGAGCCGACGGGCCCCGCGCTATTCCATCAAAGTCTCCACACCCACAAGCATCTCGAGAATCTAATTAAGCGCGCTCCAAGACTCCCGGCCCCCAGTGTAGCGGGCGTCGCCCCTCTTTCACCTCTCCCCCGAGGGTCACCGTCAGTCGCACCGACTCCAGGGCACGCGGATGGAGGGAATTTCCGTAGCGGCGCGGCTCTTGTATGCCCATTGTTTCGCCGGACTTTGATGGACAATGCCATTAGGTTCTGAGATGGTGGTCGGCCTAGCGTCACAAAGGAAAAATGAGAGGAGGGATACATGCAGTGACTCCATACACACAAAGGACGCCGGAAAAATAACGCGTTCGCACCTCGGATTTATGATATCGCGCGTGTAAAGTACCACCCCTTCACAACGCAGCGTGATGCCGTATACCATCACTATACCCTCCTATTAATCTTTTCTCGGGTTGTATATGCCTGTACTATCGTAGATCTACTTTTGCCAAGTCCTCGAACAGTACGTCTAAACAGGATCCAGCCCCCAAATCTCTCCTATGAATATAATGCTTCGAGACGCGTTGAGCTCCGTGAGTGCCAAATATTTATTGAACTCAAAGTAAGCCATTAGATGTTCCTTACCAAACGAAAACCATGGACGATAGCGAAAAAATTTCGCACTTGTATTTCATGAGGGGGAAACCCATGTGAAATAAGTTCAATGAATCTACCGCAAAATAAGTCAGTAAGTAGATAAAAAAGGAAAGCAGAGAATAAAATGATTAATTTTTAGTTATTAATTAAAAATTGGCAATTTCCAACCAAATTAAATTTAATTCGACCGGTTTCAAAGTAACTAAATCATCATAAGGTGATGATAATTATGTAGGAACATTGAAACCGGTCGTATTAAATTTTATTTTTTGGAAAATTGCCAATTTTTAATTAATCATAATATTCCACCATATCACGCCTGAAACGTCTCTCTTTTTGCTAGTTTTTTTAGATTGAAAATTTGAATCAGAAGAAGCAAAAGACAGTAATAGACTCATTTGAATATCCCTTAATAAATAATAAATCAATCGTGGTTCGAGTGAAGGGTAATTTTAGATTAAGGAGAAGGAGAGTCTTGACTGTGGGATGAGAATGAAGAAGTGTAAAGAGAGATGGGAATGAAGGAGGGTACTCATAAGGAGAGGCAAGTATTGCATACGGGAAATAAGGATGAGCATATAAAGGAATCCTGAGGATTGGTTCCAAGAGAAAATACAAACAGCTTCACGCATGAATAGAGGACATGGAGACACACATGGCCCAATGGTAGAAGTGCATATTTTAGCGGTGATCAAGCCTTTTCCCAAATAGGAGAATTTTGACACAAACGTATACTTACAGCTAAACAAATATTTGAATTTATATGATGCGTTGTTTCAGGGTCCGTTTTTGTTTTAAATCAACTTGGGCCGCCTCTCTTCGTATTTATTTCCTTACCCTAATAAATTATTTTCTCCTCGATCGCTTGCATTTTCTCCTTCCTCTTCAGCTGTCTCTTTGGAAGCAAAACTTGCACGAAGGGAACATCAATGTATTTGGATAGTGTTCTGTGAAATCATTGGTTGAAATCAATATTTCAATATTGTAAACTATATTTATTGTATTTTGTATATAAAAACAGTTTTGACGGAAAAAGGATTTTCTTCATTCACATTAACCGCTTGGCGTAATAATCAGTGAACAACGAAAAAGTAAGGAGTAAGGAAGTGCATTCTAGAGTAAGGAATTATGAAAAAAATAACGGCCATGTTATTAGGGAAGAATGAAATGGAGGACGACGCTGGTCAATGATATCCGGATTAATTAAGCCGTAAGCAATGAATTCAGCGGATGGCGGAACCATTTCACCAGCATGACCGCTCCAACCACACCCGTGACGGTGTGATGCCAACGGAGAAACGGACTCGTGGTAAGAAAAAGGAAAAGAGGGGTTGGATGCCGCAAGAGTGGTTTGAGTGGGAAGCGGTAGTCTCACATAAGGAAGGAAGGAAGGAAGGAGAGGTCGCACCTATCTGCTGCGAGTGGGAGTCATCGTCGGAGAGGGAAATATGGGAGTCGGGACGATTCGAGGAGAAAGGGTTACCCGAAGTGAGCGTGGCCGGGGGTAGAAGGGGGTAAGGTCCTCGGGCCGAAAAAGAAAAGCGAATGGAATAAAGAGGTAGCGATAAAAGGCACCGGGGGGGGGGAGGGGATGGATGGGGTGGCCGGGTGGGAGGAAGCTAGACCGGAAGTAGTCACGGCTGCTGATTTAAATGTCACGCAAAGCCATTCTGGCAGGGGAGAGTGGGAGCAACTTGAACCCTGGGAGTGCACAGACGTGACCAAGTAAAGGTTCGGGGACGGGGCTGAATGGATTTCATTTTGGCCTTCTCCTCCCTCCCTCATCCTGCCCCCCCCCACCCCCCCATTCCCCGAAATTCCAGACCCCTCCCCCCACCCTCCTTTTTACCGATTTGCATGCGAAAAAATAACAATAGGACGGTGGTGGCCGGGAGTTTTCGGGAATCACCGGAGATGCGCCGCCATAAATTTATGTTTCGTGCGCCCGACTCAAATGCAAAGTGGTCACAAGGAGTCGGGAGAATGGGGGAATAGGCATGGGAAGGGTGTGAGGGGGAGGAGAGAAAGGGATCGCTTTTGTGACCCTCCCTCCCCCTTTCCCGTTCCCTCCCTCCGAAGCCCTTGGCGGGGATCACACGTGCACGTGCGTATATTAGTGGTCAACTTGCTTTTATTCATTTTATTTATTTTTTTTGTGGCCATTTCATCTCCGTAGCTCATGCAGATGAACGAGTCGCATCCCTACGAATGGAAAACTCTTGTTTTTCATTCGTGGGTAAACTTCATCTTCCCTTCGGATAGGAATTTTCAAATACTCGACGTTTTCTAACATTTCAGCGACATTTTTAAATTAAAAGAGCCGTAGGTTAATCAACGTGCGAACGCATTTTAAGCGCGCCGGCGTTTTACTTTCTGCTCAGCGAGTCAATTCCTTTCGACCACCAGTCTAGCACAAACGAAATGTTTTGGTTATATCTTTGCATTAAGTGATTCGGATATTTTGGGGACCACCATAGAAAAAAGAAGATATCTTTTTATTTTCTCTCCTGCGAAAATGTACGGATTATCTTAAATATAACCTCATGTCAAACGTCAATCTAAAGGTTGTTTTGGCGGTGAGACTCGAACTGATCTAATAATAGTTAGCCCGGTTAGTCTAATTCAGTAGCCCGGCGCTCTACCCACTGGACTGTCAGGCTCTCTTAGGTAACTACATATGAAAAAATGAAATGCTTATTCATTCCTTTCACTTCAAATTATAAAATAATGGAGATTAGAAAATATTTTCAGAAACAACTCAAAACATTTATTCCAGTAGCTTTTGTTTTATTCGCGTAAAAGAGTGAATCTTGAAGTGAATACCAACTGTCACTATATTAGAATTTACAGCTTTTTTCCCAATATCAGAAATACCACTCGCATTTGTGAAAAATTTTTGAAAAATTACTTTTATTAGTTTCGGTGTTCACTTCACCAGACTCTATGTGATATTTTCATAACCTAATGGACATACTCAAACCAGTTCACAACACAATGAGTGATTTGAAAACACAGCATTTCGCTAAGCCCTACACCATATTGAATTCCTACGCTAGGGGTTGGGAAGCCATTATGCCCTCTAAGGATTCCCAGGAATAACCGTGTAATAGAATCGGAGTTTACGGGTATATCCAGAGGGGATATCATTTGAATTTGAACCAATGACCCTCCAGTAAGCAGTCAAATCTCTCTGCCTATAGATCTGATACGTCACCAGGAAATATTACGTGAACGCTGAAAGTGTAAGTCTATTCCATGTACAAGTATTCTCGTACCCTCGCGATATTACTTAAGAGAACATGTGCACCAGACAGGAATGTATTGACGAGAGGTTTTATGAACGAAAATTACAAAGAAACTCCCAATAAGTCTGCGCTCATGATGAAGAAGCAAATGTTTCATGTACGCAAAGGAGTTCTTTTTAACTCATGGAGAAATTCGTGTCCGATGTTTTAATGGCTAAACATTATCATTTATGTGCTGCTATGCCTAAGTGTAGGTGCGGATGGTACTATGGAGGATGATTGTACAGGATTTAGGAGGAAATTATTTCTCCTATCCTCGTATCATGAGGAGGGAAGAGGCTAGCATCTGTCTTCATGCAACAAGAACCTCTGAAGATGCCCTGGAAAAAATGTTTATTCCACAGGTTATCCATCAAAGGTAGGGTATCGCTGTTGCCAAGTTACTAAAAATTACTCTACTCCGATACAACAATCCATTTTATCGAGTTTAATTGAGGAATAAATAAAATTTGTTACTCTACATGCCAAATTTACTTTATTTAAATTTCCATTTCCCGTGCAATGAAACATGTTTTAATTGAAATAAATCATAGATCAGTCTTAGACTGCTTAATTGAGAGTGACGGATGGAGAATCGTGACGGAAGGTGGAAGAAAGAGGGGTGAGACAGGAGTATCCATTGCCACCCGTGCTTGCCAACGTATAGGTGGAGTAAGGGGGTAAAAGAGATGAACGGAATAGAAATGAAACGATGTAACATTGAAAATATACATGGCTGCCCAAGATTTAGCTAATGACAGCCATGGGGTTACACTCATTGCTGAGCGCATCAGAAAATAGTTGATATAGGCATGAGCTCAGAATAAATTGGAACAGAGCAAGGGAAACGAGGGAAAAAGAAATTATTGTTTTAAATATTAACATTGTAAGACCTCATAAACTATATTGCATGGAAGAGTTTATCTAACTCTGATTTTGGACCAATACGATCAATATAGAAGGGAAATAAGAGGAAGAATTACTTAACGAAAAGAAGCTTGCTCAAGGAGGGAATTCGTGTCAGACGCGTTAAATAAGAATACTAAAGAAAGGCTTGTTTAAACTTTGATTTGTTAGGTGTTTTTAAACGGCGCGGGGATTTGGTCGCTGAAGAGAGATGACGAGCTTTCGGAGGCTTTAGAAATGTGGGTGTAGGGAATGATGGAGAAGATGAATTGAACAGAAATAAAAACAATCGCGGAAGTGCCAGACATGGTAGGGATGGTTAGCAGAAAACCAAACGAGGCAGGAAAGATGAATGCTGAGCATTTAGTATTTTGGTGAGTGGATGTTGAAGACGTTGATAGAAGGGAAATGCGTAATGCAAGTGAAGTAGGGGAAGGAAAAGTATTGGCCTTTTGGACGGAACGAAGGGATGAAAGAAATAATGGTGTAGCGTGTCAATTTGTGCTTTGCTGGGAGAAGCTATCATTGTTAATTTGTGCCCATCCAAAACTCACCTTAAAAGATAGAATAATACCAAAAAATGGAACAGTTTCAAAATTATATATCCATTTAAATATAATTCCCGCTATTAAATGTCACATGGAGTAGATGATTGGTGGAAATCATCGTTATCTTTGCTACCTTTGAAAATCTAATTTTATCGTTGCTCACTTTACAATTCACAATAATTATTATTAAACGTTGACAATGCTATATTAACAATAATTTGGAAAGAAATTACTTCATTACACTAACCTCACACAAAATTAAAAACGTAGCTGTTTTTACGCGTTATTTAACAGTCAAAGTAATGCACCAATTTTGATGAAAGAGCTAGGATTTAACCATAATTTGAACAATGCGCGGATTAAATCGCAGTAAATGTGTTATTATAACCACTAATGAACTAAAAGTTGCCCTACTCTTCTCACAATACTGCGATTTGCGAATGCACGCCAGTTTAAACGCCACATTAACATTTTTAGGCTACCTTATGCAGAGTTATGGGTGCGCGAATCGTCCCAAAGCGACCCTGAACGGTCACACGGGGGATAGAGGAGGGATTGGGGAAGGGATTGGGCGGCGGGCGGGAGGAGATGAAGGGACCCAGCGGGAAAGAAGAGGTAGGGAAGCTGGAGAAAACTATGGAGTACCCGGAGCATGGGGAGAGAATGAAGCAGCTCTACATATACACATGGAAAAAATATACTAAGGGAATAAAAAAAGGTCGCGTTACCTACAACAAACGAGCACCTCAGGCTGTTGATGGGGAAGGGAGGGTGGGGAAGGAGGAGCAAAAGAGACAAAAAAAAGGAATTAACGCTGAAAAGGTACGTTGGTATGAAGGGAAAGGAGGTGATGGTTTTTTCTCCCCCTGCTCCCACCTCACTCCCTCTATTTCCCCTCCGTCGTTGAGGTGGGGAGGGGCATTGGTGAAGGGGGAGCGGGATTTGCGGGTTTGTTAAGGTGAGAGGGCAGGGAGTGTGGGCGTGGTGGGGGGGGAGGCCGTGAATAGACGAAAGGGGGAGGGGGTGTGGGAGGGAGGGGAGAGTGCAGACGGGGGCGTGTGTGGTGGCTGCTGGGTTGTACTTGCACCCTCGCGTTTCCTCTCGGCTCTCTTGCCTCCTTCCCATCATCCCATCATTCGACCTCCCCTATATCCCTCCCCTCCTCTCCCACCCTTCTCTCCCTACCCCTCCACCCCCTATGCATTGTACTCCTTTCCGAACTTCGCGATCCGAACGCCAGTGTTTGTGGTGGTTTTGCAGTCGGAAATGTGTCGCCCGACTCCTCGCTACACTCTTGAAAGAGTTTCGCTCCCACGGTCAGCGGAAATAGCTTACAAGCATAAACTCCCCCCTCTCCAAGTCTCTTACTCTCTCTCCCTCTCTGTCATCCATAGGTTGGTCGTGGTCCCTCCATAAGAACGGATACCTCTCCGAGGCCTTTATACGTTTACAGAAACACACAAACCAACCTGTGCGCGTAACGGGGGACAACGGCGTAGTATCCAGGGTCCCCTCCAGCCCAATCTCCTCCCCGCCTTCAACCCCTGCTGCCGCCCACTCTAGAAGCCGGCAGTTTTCAGGGGTTCTCCGAAGTCATCCTCACCCGCTCCGAGTATCTCCATCACATGCCTATATAACCGCCATCTGGGTGAGCTTGTGTCTCGCCAATGCTTCTTTTTCCTATTTTTTTATCTCCTGAACCCATAAAGGATAAAAAAAATCCTCAGATCCCTCTCTTTCTCTCTCTCTCTCTCTCTCTCTCTCTCTCTTCCAGTATCGACCTTACGCTTTCGTGCATTCATTTTTTTTCTCAAATTCGGAAGCGTTTATTTTTCTCCATACCGGTGCGCGATCGGCGTTCCTTCGTGAATCGGAGAGCGAGGGAAAAAAATGAAGAAAGGGCGAATAAAACTGCGAACACCACTTGTGCGGATATCATTATCCCGCACTTAGAAACCTTTGGGTGATGTTCTTCCTGGAGTTAAAAAGGGGACCGGGATCCGACGGTATGCGGAGATCGGGGAGTGGGGGGGACGGGCAAACGGCGGCGTGTGTGAAGGGGATGAGGGAGGGAACGCCGCATTCGGGTGGCATCGTTGTGATTAGAAGCCTTCAGTGCTGTTTATGGGTACGGGAAAAAATGACTAAAACCTTGCGGTAAGCGTTACGAGGGTCAATAGAAGCCTTTCGAGGGGAGGGAACGATTTGCCCGGGAGTTCCCATTCACTCCGTTTGGTCTACGCAGCAGCATTTGGCGTTTGGAGGCGAAAATATAATTTTAAATGACGGATATTTTGGTATTTTTTTCTCTCTCTGTGAGCGTGTGTGTGTATGTAGACCACAAATTAGGAAACTTACAAGTGCCCCGGTTGGTTTCCCCGAAGTAATTGTTTGACTCTAGTGTTATTATCCCGTTTTAACCTGTTTTCATCGATCGAGTTAAACTGATTGTGTTACAAAAACATGAGGCTAAATGATCCCTACGGGAGCGTAAATACTTTGATTAATAATTAATCCCATTATAAATGGACCTGAATCTGTAAAAAAATAAAGGAACGGATGATTTATTTTTCATTTGATTTAGTAGAGAATGGTTTGGTTTTGTTTGTTACATTCCAATGCAATTAAGCCATTTTTTCCCATTTGCTTAGGTGGAGTAGGTAACCACATAACACCCAATTAAGGATAACAATTTCTATTTTAGTTATGTAAAATAGGATTGTAGACTTTGGTTAATGTTTAATGGTAGTAGTTCAAGCACCACTTGCAGTTTTTACTGATTAAATTTATAAATTTCACCACTGATATTATTTTAAGCTAATCATTTAATGAAGTGGGGTGCTAATTTATATACACATATATGTATGTGTACAAAACTACGCCAATCAATAAGGAGATTTGTAGAGCCCAAACCTTAAATAATCACAGTTATCAACCTGGAAATTGGTTTGATAGGTAAGGGAAAATTTTACTTACAACTTCCTAAGCTAAACAGTGAGTGAAATTTGCACATGGGCAACAATTATAAAAAGTGTAAAAATCATTCGTCTTGATCGTGATCCCGGAAGGGCGAATGATTTTTTACACTTTGAAAATGGTAGCATTTTATTACACATTAGCGGCTGGATCCGTTATGAGTTATTGTTGTGGCATCACCCGCAGTTTTTTAGAATCACACATGAGGGTAGAGGGACTATTTCTAGTCCCTGTGACGCTTTCCAAGTAGATCTGGCACCCGAAAAATTACGTAGCTAGGGTGAGCTGAGGGTGCCCGGGAGCGTCAACGGATATCGAACCCTGTCCCTCGGATCAAAGGCCTGGTACTCTACCGATCGACTTCCTTTTTCTCATTTAAGTATTTACAACTTAGCAGTATCCAATCAACGAGTATCATTTAATGGAGTTTATGGTATCAGATTTTCCTCTCAATACTTAACGTCAGCCATTAAGCTACATCTACTCGTAAGCCATTTTGTCTCCTGTAATAGTTATGAAATTCTTTTGAGATTATTTTAATTGGCAGGAGCTTCATGAGTAATTGGGTAGAATAGTGGAATGTTGGACGAGTTTGGCATAACTTCATTTTATTATTTATTTATGAAAACTCAACTGCAAAAACGTTGATTTAGTTAAAAATATTGGTTGATTTAGAGAAAAATTGCTTTAATTTCCCTTTCAGCGGATTTTGTAGACTGGAAAAATCAAAGTAAATTATTACATTATGATTTATGACGTAAATACTAATTTGGACAAAATATAATGAATCTCGCTAACATTTCTGTCCAAATAAATAATTTTGCCATTATATTAGCATCCGTGTACCTGATATTTGAATGTAAAATGTAGATATAATATCACAAGAATGAATGCCAGAATGTTGAGAGTAATCCGCATTAAAGTTGATCTGTATACCATATAAGTGTTGAGCTCACACACTCAAAGTATAAATCATTATTTTGGTGATAATTTTTCAATAATATCTTATTTAAAAGATGCCAGAAACAAAACTTGACTAGTTGACTAATGAGAATCTAAGCCCTGTCCCTGATTGATATAGAGGAACATTTACATTCACTCGCCGTTTCCTCATGTAGAATGATTTCTTACTTTTTAATTATGAACAGTAATAATGGCGAATATTGCACTATTCGGCAAACTTTCATATAAATGTCTTGCTGCCGAAAACAATCATATATAGTTCCCAAATGCCCTCACAATCTGGTATTACAGGCATACAACTTTCCAACAGACGATTCTTTCAGATGAGAAAACAGGAAAGGAAAGCCGCCGAAATGAACCAAATCTTTCCAATAAAGACGGAAGGGACGGGAACAATGAGACTCGCTATCTCTCCGTTGCCATGACAGCAATATGAATACTCGCACTTAAAACGTTTATCCGCCGCTTAACGACGTGGATATTGGGCGAGTCCGAAGACCTTCCTCGGGACGATGAAAGGGGATGCGCTGGTGGGGTTGGCAGAGGGAGGGGGGTTGGCGGAAGGAGGGGGGGTGGGGGACGCGGCCTCCTTCGCCCACGAGTCCGAACCGAGTCGGCGGGTGGGTAGGCACCGCGTAACAATGCACGAGGACAAAAAACAGCGACAGATATTGTTGCTTGCAGCAAAACTCGCCCAGCGGTCGGGGAGGGGTGGAGGTGGGGCATGAGGGAAAGAGGGCGAAGAGGAAATCCATTGAAGAAGTGGGTGGGAGGTTGGCGTGGAGAGGAGGAGAGGGCGAGGCGGACGAGGGGTGGGTGGGAGTGGCGGTGATGGGAATGCGACGGGCGGAGATCTGCGTTGGAAGGATATCCAGAGACCGTCGAGGAGGCTCCGGGGAAGAGGACTGATTCCGAGCGTGGACGACAACTCCCTCGAGTCCCCGAGGCGCGCAGAGCATTGATCGGAACTCTGTGCTCAGCGTTGAAATACCGCTGTCCTTCCAGTGAGCATATACTATAATGATATTCGCATGTGCCATCGTTCAACTGCTATCAAAATGCAGAAGAACCTACTGGGGAATTGATGATAGACATCGGAGACCTCCTAATACTTCTTCTACTCTCAAAAATGCATCAGCGATCAAAGTGATTTGTCGTTTGTTTTTTATATTAAAACAAAATTATGTATTTGAGGTCGTAGCAAACTTCTTTATTTTACTCTTGCTAGAAAATATTAAATATCCGTGGTGGTAGTTAGAGGTTGCAGTGGAAACAAATGTTTAAATTATGGTTGTTATAATGATAACAGAATAAAAAGTCACGAGGTACATTGGAATAAAATACCTAAGAATCTATCTAAAAGAACAGGAAATAAAATCCTTCAAAACGAAATAATTGAGGTAATACAGAAGGCTAGGGTTCAATTTTAAAATGTATGTCATTTAAAAGTACAGCAGTGTATATTGACTGGGTTCATAGAAACCTACCAAAAGCCGATAGGCTGCTGTTAATAGTATTAGAAAAAGGAAATCTATTAAGCTGCTGAGGACCAAAAAATTAATTTTACACATGACGATACGCGTCAAAGACATTGTTGGGGGATTAAATAATATAAATTTGATTCTCTGGGAATTAGTCCACATTCACTGAATAATATATCTCTAAATGTTAGACTAAATAATATTTTATTCGTAAAATAAACGTATTTATGAAGAAATTAGGCAGATGAGAGCTTCGTTAAATTTAGGGAAATGTAGAATGTTTAAACTAAACTTGAGTGCTCAAACAGTTTTCTTTGCAACTTGGAAGGAACTTTTTAATATAAAATTTCGAGTAAAAAAAACCGTTGCGCTCTACATGTAGCAGCAAGAGCGTTTGTTGAGGACTGGTAGGGTATACCAATTGTCCATTCACATACGTGTCTGCACGGTTTCCTCACCTTTTAGTTGCATACGTCAATGCATGAATTCAAATCTAACAATATTTGGGTTCATTGGTCCGATTTTGTTATGATTGCGTATCATACCAGGGAAGAATCAACGAAGTACCAACATTTGGATAAACCATAATTACTTATGCCAGATCAGAGAATTCTTAAATTGTTATCAACGACGAGTCGATGTTGATATAACGGTAGTAAATACAGTGAAGGTCGCGTCAGATGTCCTCCAATATTCGAGAAGCACTATTGATCGCCTTTATTCATATTTCATGCTAACAACATAAGCAGCATAAATAAAAATAATATGCGAGCAATTGCTGACGATGCTGTTCAGTAAAGAGAAAATTAAATTCAGAACAATGCGGATCTACTGGCTAAGAAAGCGGAGCCAATACAGTGATAGATCAATGTATGTAAAGTAGAATTAATATAATCAAACATTTTTCTCTTAGTTTTTGGAAAAGAAACAGTTCTCTCCAAATTATCAACTGTATTAATCTACTTGGATTGAAGTTCCAAAAATTAAGAAGTACCTAGGCGTCATTCATACACAAGATCTTTCTTAAAGTAAACTTACACGGCAAATTTGTGGCAAAACAAGCCGAAAATTTAGTTTTTTTAATAGTATATCGAGGAAATGCGATGAGAAAAAGAAAGAGCATTGTTAATTTTTTTGACAGGTCTCACTTAAATCACGAGGCTAGTATTTGAAATCCCCAAAATTAGTAAGAGTTAAGTTCACGCCTGCTAACCTAGAAGTCTGATTCCAACCTCAATATATGTTTTCCTCCCTGAGGCATGGGTGTTCGTTTTATTTCCGATGTTACGTTTAGGGATTGCTCGGAAAACTATAGGCTAGTGGAGATTACAAAGACTCAAAATCTCCTCTATAAATTAATTTATAAACAAAATAAATATTATGTTTGTCCATGGCATAGTTGATATAGGTTTAATGATACGTAATTAACGAGAAATATTGTTTTAGATAGAGAAAGTGGTTTTGGCTTTGTGAGAATAAACTCTCTGCCAATGGATATGGTTATTTATTCATGATGTTTACGCACATTTTCATTGCATCCTGCATTGCTTTGCACGCACGCTTTTGTTGCAGAGTACGACAATTTAATTTTTACCAACCAGTTATACATACGAGGGTAGAATAAAAAGTTCTCGGCCTGGTACGAAGATGGCGTTCCAATTAGCAATAATATATAATTCCTGCCTAGGTGCACGTTTCATTAGTTTGTAAGATAAGTTCCGAAGTCGCTGAATGCCGATCAAAAGCAAACGCGTAAACAATTTTCGCAGCAATGTTTGGACCGATTCAAGAGGGAACCGACGGATTTTGTGCGCCAATTTGTCACCATAGATGAGATATGGATCCATTTCTACACTCCAGAAACGAAACAGCAGTCAAAGGAGCAGTGGGTGGAAGCCGGTGGTTCAGCGCCAAAGGAAGCGAAGTCGATCGAATCTGCCGGAAAGATCAGAGGCCACTGTGTTTTTGGATGCGAAAGGGAATATGTTAATTGATTACCTTGAAAAGGCAGGGTAATTACAGGTGAATATTACTCCAACCTTCTTGACCCCTAGTATGCCAAAATTCGGGAGATGAGGAGAAAAAAGTCATCTTTCACCATGACAGCCTGGTGTTACCTGCTCACAAAGGTGCTTTGGCAATGGGAAAACTACGATATTTGGGGTACGATTTGCTTTACCATCCACAGACTTACATCTATTGCCAAAATTGAAGACATTTGTTTCTAAGAAGCGCATCGCGTCCACTAAAGAAGTTGATAGGGCCGTAGATGGATTTTTCACAACCTTCCAGACTCTCACTTCTGGGAAGGAATACTGATGTCGGAGAAACTCTGAACCAAGTGTGTCAAAGGCAAGAGGTTATGTAGATAAGTAAATTTTCTAACTGAAAATCGCCATCTTTCTTTTTCAGGCCGAGAACGTATCACCTTACCATCTTATAAGTTTCGTGACGGCGTTTCGCAAATGCCTGGTCTCTCTGCTTCACACCATGCCGGAGGCTTGCAATGTATCATTTAATTAAGACGATGTGAAGTCAAAGTTTGGACGAATAATGGGAGAATTGTGTTTTGAAATCTCCCATAGGGTAGCAAAAATAATTAATCCAGTTAAGGTGATTAGTTCTGTAATAGTAATTCATGATAGACCTTCAGGTTACAGAAGGGGATGGAGAAAAAGGATTGTAATTTTCTAGGCAAAGATTAAGTGAATAAAATGAAAAACGGCATGAGGTAATATTTTTGGGCGAAGATTCCCTTTTCGTAGTGATTAAGTATGTTTCAGAAGTTGTGAAGGATGTGTACTTTTCATAAGATTGAGCCCAAAGCCAGACAATTCACAATAGAGGGTTTATAATGCATCGCATTTTATTCAAAGACGAAAAGTCTTCACCTTCAAGGATGGAGAGAGGATTTAAACTTCTCTTTAATTTGAAGTAAAATTAAAAGATTAAAATGCTGGTTGGACGCGGTTTTGAAATCAAACTTACCATGCCACGTAAATGGGTACTTTTAAGTAGATTAGATTGACACTAAGGTCATGCAGTAAATATCCTTGAAGAGATGTTCGTTCAAGGTAATTTGCACGCATTTAATTTTAAATAATGATATTATTTGTAGTGAAGTTTTTTTTTAACACAAATCACGTATGCATATTTTTTCTTAAGGGAAAGAAAATGTCTATCTTAGGTTCTTATGCGGGCCTCGCATTTTAAACGCTAACCACCTAAATATAATCCTTAGGATATGGAATGAAAATCTCTTCGCCAAATATAAAAAGTTTATCTCTCGCATGTACCATGATAACTACAAAAATGACCGCCATTAAAACAACATCAAAGCTTCAAAACAACGCAATTTATGGCTCACATTTTTTTGCAGAAAGCTATTGAATTACCACTTACAAGAAATGCAGAAATACTTTATAACAATTGATTTGGAACAATGAATTAAATCTGTATTTATCTTCGCCGAGGAAAGAAAAAGATGGGAGTGGAGGGTAAGAGTACGAGGGAGATGACAGTAAGGACCGCGGTGGAGTTGGGCGATGTGCGGGCGAAATTGGGAAAGAGAGCGAGCTGTATCGTGAGAGGATGGGGAAGGAAATTTGCGCGGCGTGGATTTGGGGTTGGGGGATTTCTTCCAGCCGGGTAGGGATGGGGGAGGTGGGTGGACGTTGGGAGAGAAGGCGGCGCGGATGGAGGGGAGTGTGGGAGGAAAAGAGGGGGAGAAGGGATGGATGCACTGCCAGGGGAGGTAACTGCAAGACCACAATGTGGTTCGCGTCATTTGTTTCCGTCCCGTGGTTTCCCAAGCCATCCACCGCCTCCCCATCAACCTCCCCCCCACGCATCCCCACGAGACTCTCCTCCCAATCCCAGTGTGAAGTTCCCGTCACCCCATTCCACCACCGATCCTTCCCCCCCCCCTCCGACCCCTCAACGCAAACACCCCCACATACCAATCCCTTATACGGTCGCTTCAGCCGATCGGTTCAAATAATTGCACCTTCGCTCGGGGGGAAGTGGAGGAGGGAGGGAGAGAGGGGGGAGAAAAGGGACGGAGGAGCAGGAGGAGGAAGGAGAGGTTCGGCGGGGGTGGAGGGGGACGCTGAGGCCTCAGGGAGATGGCTGATACTCGGATATCGTTGTCCTAGTCCTTTGGAAAAATCAGAAAACCTCGGCGTATCTCAACATGCTCTAAGCCCTTGCTACCTCTCTCTCTCTCCCTCTCTCTCTCCCCCTATTTCCCTCTCCATTTTCCTGTCCCTTCCTCTCTTTCTTCCTCTTTCTCTCCTCGCTTCGCAAGTCCACGAAGGCCCCCTTGGGCGCGTTCACCCACAACTCCTCCTCCCATTCCCTCTCCCCATATCCCGTTGCCAACCTCCTTTACTCACACACTCACACACCCGTTCAACATTCTCCTTGCGTTCCCATTCTAAATCTGATAACGGTTACGTTCATTTCAAACTCATCTAAGCTGACCCTTGTTACATTTACGTAATTTTTAAACTCAGTTTTCGTAATTGGCAAACTTTAGTGGCACAAGTATTACTTAATGCATACGTGCACATTTTAAATTATATAATCTGAAAGGAAGAGATCATTTCACTCAGGTGTGTGCACCTGTACGTATTTGTACACTGCACTTCTTAAAAATTTCAGAAAAATTTGATCATTACAAATATTCACACGTATATTGATACTGTAAATAGAGAAAACAATAATTTTTAGTTGAACGCAAACACTCGTTAAAAAGAATACACCGTCATTTGTAGTTTTACGTTTTAATAGATATGTAAGATTGGAGAGATTTCAATTGAATGCCTTGTGTTTGCATTGGATCCATTCCGAGACTGTGCAACGCTGTTGAATAGTCCCTCGCTCTCGATTGCGATTAACTTTGTAAAAATCTTGTCATATTCTCTCCGTAACCAGTTAGTGAGCGACGCATCTGTTTTTTTCATTCTTGGAACGCTCTCTAAATAATTTGGAGAAGCTTTTCTCTTCTTTCTCGGTTATCTTTCGAGTATACGTTGAAGGGCACACACCTTGCTCATCCAAAATGAATGTTACGTTATCGGCATCGCGCGTGGTGTACATGGCTGAGGGTGGAAATTCCCGTCGACGATACGCGCCCATCCCTGACATCTTCTCACTCCATGACTTTCATGCAGTCTCCATTTTAAGTGCACTTTCGCAGATGCGCTCTCATTCCCGAGTGCTTCTTGGTCTCGAAATTTCTACGTCATTATCAGTAATCCTCGTTGAAAGTGACTCTAGTGACATAACCTTTTATCCTTGACATAACCTTCCCCTGGAAACATTTTAATTTCCTCCCCTTCTCACGGTACTTCATCTACAATATCCATCTATCAAAACACTCTTTCTTACTGTTTTGGAAAGTGGCATTACATGATGATAGAAACCATATTTAATATTTTATACTTTCTTGCGGGGAACTGCAGGTTGATGGTATGCGCATTCAGATGTCAACAAAGAGCCCCAGTTCTCAAATCCAGATTGATTCTCGAGGCAAGGAAAGCGAGTCTGTGAGTGACTGATAGTGTGTGTAATTTCTGAGAATCCAATTTTCACGAGAGACTTTGGGGTATCGATGGAAAGAAAGGAGTTTCTACTTTAAAGGCTTGGTATCTTCACAACGGAGGGTTAAATACTATATGCGTGCCCTTGCATACATGAGATATAATCGGTTTGAATGCTTGAGTTAAGTATATCTCCTTTAATACCTGATTGAAAACTTGTTCATGAATATATTATTTCTTGGTTTTGTTCTGATGAGTATAATTTTCAGATCAGCAAAGTGAAAATGTATTTTTATTGGTAATACTGTAGTCATGCTTATCCAATCTTTGTGGTTTAGGCTGCGACGTCTGCTATTTATTTAGCAACGGGTACGTTGTCTTCCATCACGAACGGTAATAAAAAGTAGTCAGTCATAGGTACTATTTAAGTTAATCACTCTCATGCAACACGTACATGGAGATACGTACAATGATAATGAGCAATCGAAAAACTCTCGAATGCGGTAGTACATGAATAAGTCTCACGTTTTGTGGCTCTATTAATCATATGATTGCTCACGACGGAATGGTTTTCTGACTCAGCCATGGACGTGATTTACCGCAACAGATTGAGGGAACGCCTTTAGCTTCCTAAGAAGTCAAAGGAAATTGGTGTTGATGCTCGAAGACATATTGATCGACTGCCAAGCTTTAAGGTAATATAGCATCGGCCAATCCTATTTTCCCCGAAGATGGATGAAAGGGAGTTTGAACTTTGAGTAATGACCCTCGGCGAAGATTCAGGGAACCGGAAGTAGGAGTGGATTGTGGCCGGAAAACACAAGCGAGGAATGGCTTTGGGAGAACCTATAAAACAAGCTAAGAAAACAAAATTTATATTGAGTGTAATATGATAAAAAAGGTTATTAACTTGTTTGAAATATTCTTGCAGATTATCCTCCAATCCGTAAAGAGCTGAATAAGAAAGATTGACCACAGATTACGGAAGGTGTTTATATGGATAGGATATCGGAGGTAGTGGGGTAGGCGAAGGCGGAAGGGAAGTCGTGTGGGAAGAGAAAACGGGGGAGTTTCGGGGAACATCATTTTCTTCTTGCTTTCGTTTTTTCTTCTTAGTGGATATCAGCAAAATGTGAACTTAAGAGCGAGGAAGGAAATGAAACGTGAAGAGATTTGAAGGCAAGATTTGTAAGGGGTAGTCGGAAGGAAGAAGGTAAGAAAGGAGTCCATCGAAAACATTGATCCCACGTCATTGGAATATGGGGCGGGGACGATGGCATTTAATCGCCAGGTAAGAAAAACTTCCGCAGTCATAAATATTTTTGAAATAATTATTAGAATGTCTTGTTTTTTCTGCCAAAACTTTCTATGATAAAACAGCCGGAATTATTCAAAATAAATAATAACACTTCTATGTTTAAAAAATGAGAAAAAACTATCGAGTTAGTTTGAAAGATTTAGCCCAGGTGTGATTAGAAGATTTAACTCAATGAAACGGATACTAACTCAACTATCAAAATATTTATTACAATTTTCTAAGTTAAATATGAATCTGAAATTGTCACTGTCGCTAATGAAGATTTTGGGTAAACTTGTTATTCGATGAGAGGCAGTCGAATGGTAACCGAACACACGCACCAACAACCAGTCCGCGCACCAATAACGACATAACCCAACAACTGCGTGCACCTGTGAGTTGTCACTATGCAGTTCTCATACCACAGCGATGGCAGCATCGATACATACCAAGTAATTAATAGCTTTCAGCATACTGTGTGTTATGATGGGTGTTCAGTTTTTATTTGACCGTCCCTAGAACGTTTTAATGGTGTTAATTGTCATAAATGAAGAATAAAAAGCAAGCAAACAAACATAATTACTAAAGTCAATGGAGGAAAATGAAAATTTGCAAATATTTCATGATAAATATATGCCCGGAAAATTGATAAAGAAAGCTCAAAGAAAATTTTACGTTTCTTGATCTTTTAGTAGACAATCAGCTCGTAAAAAATTGATGCTTTTGACCTACGCACTTTAAATTTTTTTTTCCTTTTTATGTAATTCTTGTATGAGTAATAGTTAGGAAATACATCGATTGTTTGTTTTTTAGGAAATTATGTCTTTAAAGGTTAAAAAATAGTTAAGTTTGAAGAGTAAAAGACTATTTCAAAACCGACAGTTTCTTTTTATTTTGGCATTAAGGCAGTGTAAAATTAGTGTTACTTTTAGGGTCACACAAGGAGTTATACTCGTTCTTCGAAACCCGGGTCAATACTTATCCATGACTGAGAATTATGATATTGATTGTAAGCTGTTAATGGAAGCAATTAAAAACTGAATTGATAAACTACCAAAAAGATATTTATTTTTATCCATGAATAATCATTACATCCTCATCGGGTACATTAGCCATCTATTACAGTGGCCAGTTATTAACATAACACAACAGAACAGAGCGCATTTATCATGCGCTCTGTTCATTGATTATACTATATGCACAAGTATGTTCCGTAGAAAATTGTGTAATTAAATTGTGATGACTCGTGAAAGTGTAGAATATACTAAAATAAAGAATGATGGAAGGCAAGGTTGCTCATTATTTCCGCTGATATTTGAGGCAAAAACTGAAAAGGTATGTAACGATATCAAGAAACAGATAAGAAGTTTTGCATGAATTCAAGTAAAAAGGAAATTTCTACTACAAGTTGTGGGCGATACAGGTGGAAAAAAGAAGGCCTTACAAAAATACTAGCCACTATGGAGAAAAGAATGACATTGTACTTCAGGAAGAACAAGATTAAAAATCATGCAGTGATCTACACTCGAATTAGGGATGGTATTCTCCAAGTAAGCATAAGGAAATATACACTGGAAAAAATGGAAAAGTTTTACTATCAGGGCACTAGGATCACAAATGATGGAAGGAACAAGAGAGATTGAGTAGGTAGATTATCCACGGTGAAGACATATTTCCATCAGATGAAGGATATAGTATACAGATATATACTTTTACTATATATATATATATATACATATATATATAAAACCACATATATATATATATATGTGTATATATATATGTATATATATGTATGTATATATACTACCTTGATCAAAAAGTTCCCGGAATAACCACCGTGTGGCGCTCCCATCGTTCCGATTTGAGTTCTGTTTTTTATGTTAAATTGGTACATCTGTTGTTGATATTCCCTTTAAATCTTAGTGTCATAACTTGACATTTGCAAAAGTTACGGTCGGTTTTCGGTATGTCCATCAGTGCTTCCTGCGATTTTTCCATTACTTCCTCTCGGCTGCTAAAACGCGTTCCCCGTAATGGTTTTTTAACTCGATTGAACAGAAAGAAGTCACAGGGAGCCAAATCAGGTGAATTCGGTGGCTGTTGGATGGTATTTGTTGCATTTTTCGTCAAAAAATTACGAATAATGATAGCACTGTGCGACGGTGCGTTATCATGGTGCAAAATCCACGAGTTTTCTGCCCACATTTCTGGTCTCTTTCGGCGAATTGCTTCACGCAAACGTCTCATAACGCCCAAATAATACTCTTTGTTTACTGTCTGGCCTTCTGGCAAAAATTCATGATGCACTACACCGTTGTAATCCATGAAAACCGTCAGCATTGCCTTCTTTTTTGACTGAAAACGACGTGGTTTTTTTGGTCTTGGCTCATTTGGTGAACGCCATTCACTTGCCTGATGTCTGGATTGCGTGTCGTACTCATAAACCCACGTCTCGTCTCCAGTAATGATCCTTTTGATGAATGTGGGATCGGATTCAGCCTCGCAAATCATGTCTTTTGCGACGTCAACACGGTCTCTTTTTTGCATGAAATTGAGGTCTTTTGGCACCAACTTTGCTGCTACACGACGGAAACCCAAATCATTAACCACAATGTCTTGGGCGGATCCATAGGCAATGTTCAAGTCGTCCGCTATTTCTCTGATGGTTAATTTGCGGTTATTGACCAACATTTCTTTTACTTTATCAATTTTTTCACCGACTTTCGATGTCGATGGTCTGCCACTGCGTTCATCATCTTCGATTGACTCACGACCACTTCTGAACCGCTCGTGCCACTGGTAAACGACCGTTTTTTTTAGAGAATCGTTGCCGAAACACTTTTCCAACATTTCCAACGTCCGTGCGCCACTAAATCCGTTTTTTACGCAAAATTTAATACAAGTTCGTTGTTGCAAATTTAAATCCATTTCTGCAATTGTAAAAAATCGCCAACACACACAGAGATAGATGTACTCTTGGCTACGTAACTTTTGCAAATGTCAAGTTATGACACTAATATTTAAAGGGAATATCAACAACAGATGTACCAATTTAACAAAAAAAACAGAACTCAAATCGGAACGATGGGAGCGCCACACGGTGGTTATTCCGGGAACTTTTTGATCAAGGTATTATGTATGTATATATATGTATGTATATATAATTACATATATACATACACATATATATATACATAAACCATAAACACAGAAACATCAGTAGTAGGTGATGGTAGAGATCACCCAGTACTAAGCCCTATACGGCGTGTGAAATTCACACATCAGGGTAGGTAGGCCAGTTCCTTTCCCTGTGCCGGTTATGGTTTCCCAAGAAGACCTGGTACCCGAAAAATCACTTTAGCTTGGGTGGAGCTGCAGGCGCTCAGAGTGCCTTGCCCGGGAATCGAACCCGGGACCCACTGGTCAGCAGTCCAACGCTCTACCCACTGGACTACCGCGACCCACATATATATATATATATATATATATATATATATATATATATATATTTATATGTATTAAAACACGCACACATTCTAGCTTTTCTGATAAGGCCTATTTTTCAACGGATATGATAAATGAAAGATTGGAAGATAGGAACAGTAAAGAAAAAAAGACTAGTTGCAATGGAAAGGCGAATGAAGCTAAAAATAGAGATACTTGAGTAAAAATTTAAAAAAACTGCTTGGAATAATGGGTGAAGAGAGAAGACCGTAGAGCACTGTCAAGAAGAAGAGGAAGAATTGAAGAGATGTATCCGGATGAACGACAGTTTCTTGAAGATAATAATGTAAGGAAACGAATGGGAAGAATTATAGAGGAAAGCCTGGGATGAATTGCAAGAAGCAGGTGTTAGTAAATGTCGCTGCAAGGAGCTGTAAGGAAATGAAAATAATTGGACATTCTATCCTAGAGGAGAGGATAGTTTTCATGAGTACTATAAAATGGTTCTTCGATTAATATAACCCGTGGCTATTACATGGTACTATTATAGGCAGGGTTAGGATGAACGTCGACTATAAACACGATGCATGTACTTGCCTCTCCCAATCAAACACAGCCTGACATCAGACGCTGTAATATCCCCTCTTCACATTTAGCATATTCCCTCCCTCTCTTCATTCCCTCTAATTCCTTCCTTGCCTATCCAACGCTCTGCCCTCAATCACAATCCTCAGCAACTATTCACTAAGAAAACGTTCGATTTTGAATTGCGAACACATTTCATCGAAAACCACCTTTCTTATTTGGATACCCGAACTCATCCTTGCAGTTAAACTGCGTCATACATCTCGCTCTACATTATTCCCCGCAAGCCAATGCGGGGGTGAGTGGCGGGGGGCGTTAAGTCACTACCCGTAAAATAGAATAAAACCACATGCAAAACCAAATCATGTTACCTCTACATATATATTAGTTTGGTCATACACGCGATTCATTTTGATCACATGAAATAAAGTACTTACATTCAAGAATATTCAATAAGAGGATACGAACATTAAAATCAATTTCATCATCAATTCAAAAGTTCATCAAATAAAAAGAATAAAATGCAAGATATCGAAAAGTATATATACTACAAATTCTAATTATGTCCTAAGTGATTACTGCAATTTTTATTTTGGTCTGAAATTATACGAGGAAAACACTACACTTTAAATGTTTCTGTTCTACAATAAATCTACCATACTTGACGTTGGTGGTCTGATCTACCGTAGTGCGTCAGGGCCGGTAATTTGTCTTTCACATCCTACAATCAACTAGTGCCTCCCATTGTAATTTTTTCAATAGGGTCGTCACATTGCTACCTTGTTCATAACAACTTTTCATAAACCTAGCTGCTCTACGTTGCACTCGCTCTAGTTCCAAGATTAAGCCTAGTTTATGAGAATCCCATACAATTGTAGCATACTCTGCGTTGGATCTAACCAACGTGAAATAAGAAAGTTCATTGACCCTTTCACCACAATTTCCAATTATCCTTTAGATAAATCCAAACTTATTATTGGCTATTCTGCGAATTTCACGAATGTGTTTTCCCCAGGACATGTTCATAGTTATAGTTACAACCAAGTATTTTATTAACTCCAAGTGTGTTATATAGCTTTCCTGTATAGTAAGTTTTCTGATGAGCTCTTTTTATCCAAAAATTCGTGAAAATATGCATGAATACATGGATGCCATAGATAATAATATTGTCACTCGAGTAAGGTATTTACGTGCCAGTAAAGTTATTTGCCAGTTTGATTCATTTGTGATATATTTCTAAGACAGTTCATTTTTTTATTTCCCTGTTCATTAATCTCACAATTTTGAATGCTTACTTTTTAGCTGATAAGATGCAGCAGCTTCATTGGATTGAGCATTCAATTCTTCAGAGAGAACTTTCGCTAATAATGGTACTATGCTCAGCCAAATTTCCATCTTTTATATTGTATTTATATGATTATTAACTATTTTTATCACATTTTTAGCCTGGTTATTTACTTTTTACAGATGTAACGTTTTGCTACTTTTTTAGGGTAGTTTATTGCAGTTTTTTTTCTTAGACATTTTAAATCTAATACCAGGGCGATTCGAAAAGTAAGGCCTCCAATTTTTTTTCATGGAAAATCAAATTTATTCTTAACTTTGCGTATATCGTTGGAAAGGTTGAGCATTTAGCTTTTTCTAAATAGTCGTTTTGACGATCAACCCCTTTTTGCATTTTTGTAAGCAGCTTTCTAATACCAGCGTCGAACCCTTCTCCCGCCGCGTCGCGAAGTGAATTGACGACTGCTTCTTGCACTTCCTCGAGCAAGAAGGATTCGTCCTCGGGGTCCCCCTTCCTCGTATAGTCTGGGGAGGGAGTTCTTTTTTCTATGCACGACAAAGAGGTCACATACGAAATATCAATTCTGGAGAAACACTAACCAAGTGTTTTAGCTATTTTAGGCCCCAAAACCAACATACTATTCTACTACTACTAGTATTCACCTAACACCGTTGTTTCAAGTTACATCCCGTGTCCGAAATGAGCGTTAGAAATATACTGCAGCCTTTCGAACGTAAAATGTTGGTTCCCTTCTTCTAATTTACTGGTTGAGAATCTCAGGAAAGGGTAGTATTTTAAATGGAAGAGATTTCTTCCTTCCTGTCATAGCAAAACTATGCTGGAAGGGGACCATCTTTCCAGGATTTAGGGTTTTTGCCAGTTATGTTTCCAAAATCAGCAACTCTCACCTAGAAATAATTCTCAGCTGTCCGCTAAAATGCATGAAATATGGATACGACCACTTGGTGGTTTTAAATTAGGGCTCATTCAACCCCACAGGAGCGATTATCGCGAAAAGAAAACTTTGAGGCATAAAAAATTGGTCAGCCTTGAAAGCGCTATAATTGATTTTAATTTTAGAGATTCGGCGATATGGGCTGAAAAAATAAATTTCAATTCGGAAGCAAAAACCTAGCTTTGATAGACTCTATGGGATATCTTTTGTCCACATTTTTCATGTGATTTTTGGCGCATGAGACTTCTAGGTGTCAGAAATGTCCAGCTCCGGGATATCACAAAGGAAATTTTAATGGAGACTCCTTAGAGATTATCAGAGCTGAAAGACTGTAACGAATTAAAACGAGTCTTAATGATGTTAATTCGTTAATCTATAAGCCAATACCTGATAGCGGTGATGAGAATTTTCGCGAACCAAAAACACTGGGTTAAATTAAAAAAAAATATGGTAAGACTGGGACTTACTCATTAATATGTGATGTTACTCTCAGCTTCGGGCGGATAGATCAAATCGAGCCTTCCTTCCCAGCATATTATTCCCTCCTTGCGCTCATATTTGGCTGTGCAAGTTTGTGTTCTAGTGAGAAGAAGAAACGGTTTCCCGTAATACGAGGGTAGGCTGAAAAGTAATGCACACATGCTTGTAGAGCGCGAACAAAAGTATAGCAAGAGAGTGCAAAAAGTACTTTTAAGTGCAATTCTTAAGTTTCAAAATCACAAATTTATTTTTCAACATAGTCACCGTTAGGACTAACACATTCTCCCAGCGTGTAACCAGTTTTTTTCATTCCGTCACTGAAAAACTCATCCTCCTTTTCTCGAATCTAGGACTTGAGAGTTGACTTCACCTCATCGTCCGAGGTGTAATGATTACCCTTGAGGTGTTCCTTGAGTTGAGGACGCCTACTCTCGTAGTTTGAGCGATGAAGATGGGCCAAAACCGAAGACATGTAAATAAAGCGGGTAGATCCATTTTGCAGTATTAGGGAGGGAGCTTCTCTAGGAGGCACAACAGAGGAACTGAACGCGCACAAATATTTGACTGAATACCACGTGGGGGGTCAGCATAGGAGGTGGTCAGAAACCAAAGAACGTGCCTAAGACAAAAGCCAAGGGTTAATTACGAACACAAGCGATGGGAAGAAACATTCAAAAAGGGATTGGAGTGTCAACATTCAGCATTGAAGAGCTGTTAAGACCCAATCTTCGGACTGATTACCAATAATTAAGAATTCCCTACTATCTAATTCAGAGGTGCACACAGAGCCGACAATGCTTCCCCATCGCCTCCCCCTCCTCCGTTCCTTTCCTCGGCTCCTCAAGCACCTCGCATCTCCGCATCGATGCACGCGCAGGCATTCGCTCCCTCAAAAACCCTCTCTCTTCATCAGAAAACTCCCAACCCCTCCCCTCTCACCTCGCACCCCCCCTCGCCCATTTTAATCTCCTAATGCAGTTGAACTCGGGCGTCGACGAGGCCCTCGCGTCGCCCGTGGCGTCAACTGGCATCCCCAGGGCGGGGCCCCGCCCTTCAAGGGGGACAGCACCCTCCCTCCCGCCCGCGCTCCTTCCGACCGCCCGCCCGTCTTCTTCCCTCCGCGTAATTCTTCCCTCTCCCCACACTCTCCCAGTCACGCTTCTGATCCACGGTTTAGGAGAGGTATTGGAGTGTTCTTGCGGGCGCGACTATATGTGCATGCAAGACTGGGAGCGGGCGAACGATCCTTGCGTGCACGAAGTACCCCGCGCGTCTTATCAGGCAACTTCTTTATTTTTAATGGGTGCATAACATACAAAGTCTTCATCGCTCAGTTCCCTTCCGAGGTAGAAAAAATAAGAAATTCGATTTTTGGCTTTTTACCACTACTATATTTGACTAATATTCACCACAATGCCATGCCATTCGACCTAATCCACTGGATCTTGTGTTGTCCTTTATGTGTGTTTTTATCCCCATTTCCTAAATCTGTATACGTAAAAATATATGCTTATTTAACTTAGTGGGAAAGCTTGTGCGTTATGGTGACATCTAGAGCTGTGTTAATTGCTCCTGGTCCGGTCACGTGTGAATGATAAGTCGAAGGGAAGGAGCTTCGGAGAAAGGTGGTCCTTCCAATTTCTGCTCGCCAGTGAGGCGACCGCAAAGGCGTCTGACCGTAGTGAGGCAGCCTTTGAGTAACTGTGTCATGTTGAACACACTATTGAGGAGCGCAACGGGAAACCGCGTCAATTAATACCCCATGAACGAATGATGGGTATGAATGTTGGAATAATTCCTCGTTACTACGGGATTCAGGCGACTGAGCCGCGTTGCGTGCTTAGCGGTCGGAGAGGTGAGGCTTCTGCGGTCGCCATCCCAACAAATCCTTGCAAAGCTATATATACAATGGAAACACAAAAGACTCAGGAATGGACTGAACCCAGAATAGGACTTCGACCCTTAGGACAATGTTGATAAAGGAAACTGAACATGTATAGCTGGGGACTGATGGAGGAAATATAGATTTTTTAAGGCTGTGTAAGGTGACATGTAAGGATATCGGGTTGCTAGAGGGATAGCTATAAAGTAATAAAGAGTGTAGAGGGAGACAACCAGCTAGGAGTTGCAGTGCATTCAGAAAAAAGATAGGAAGGAACTTAGTAAACATAGAGTAAGCAAGTGATATAATATTAGAGTAGAATGAAAAGAAGGACAAATACACTTGGTCATTGTCCAGGTCTACATGCTACAAAGCAATCGATCAGAGATGAAGGAATGGACAGTATATACGATCAATTAGAGGAAACGAGAAGGAAAACAACAGCTCGAAAACACATGATTGAATATTTTATTATTTGAAAACACATATTTTCACTCACATGTGCAGTAGAGTTACGTATTTAAATATGAATAATTATCAAATTCATATAATTTTTCTAGCGCCTTTAAGGGTCCATTATTATTTATTATTATTAGGTAATCTACCGGTTAAGGTAGGTTTTGGATGGACAAAGCTACTAAATAAAACATTTTGTGACTCCTAACAAAACACAAAATCCAGCATCCTACTCTATATCAGGTCCCTCTTCATCTCTGAGTACTTTCTTCCTCCCTTCATCCCGTCCAACATCCCTATCCTGTTCCTTCCCTTTCCTCGTTTGCCTAACATTCTCTCCTCTATCACAGTCTTCAACATCCCGCTGCCGGTCAATACCCCCTTCATCCAATTTTCCTGCCTCCATAGGATTTCTCCCAACAAACCCCTCTCTTCGCCCACCATACCAAGTACTTCCTCATTTGTTTTCTTCTCTGTCCATTTCACCTTCTCCATTCTTCTCCACACCCACATTTCAAACGCCTCCAATCTACGTCCATCCTCCTGCTTCAATGGCCACGTTTCCGCGGCGTACATAGCTACGCTCCATATCAAAGTTTTTACGAGTCTTAAGGGTCCACATAAAGTTAAAAATGGATGCATGTACGATTTGAAAATTACAATATTTAAAACACACGAACTAAAATTACTCCCGTTACGCTTCTGGTAAGCAAAAAAAGGATTAAGTAAGACCAGAAAAAGTTATGAGCGAAATTCTTGGATGCAAAGGATCTTGCCTTTTGTATTTTTGCAACACGAGTTTCCCGAGTCAATTAAATGATCGATAGATGGCAGTGATTTCCAAACCTCAAAAATATAAAAAAAAGAAATCACTTCCTTTAATGTTGGGCCCAACAAGGGGCGTATGGACATCTAAACAGGACCTACCAGATGAGCACTCAATTTACGAAGAAATAAAGAATACTCTTCCTTTTGTGGAACGAAATTTAATTGATTCAAGAGAATGGGGTTGCCATCTAAAAATAAGCATTCATCTACCTCTGTTCCGTGAATCTCCAGGGAGACCGAAGGCGGCGGCTTGCTTGAGCGCGCACCCCGTCGCGTTTCACTTCAAAACGGGGACCTCCGTCGCCCTTGAAGAAACCGCGTAATTCCTGAGAAATGTCAGGGAGCTATTATATGACAGCTTTTTATTCACCCACCTTTTCCGCCGATCTCTGTGGGCGCATGGGGGGGTTGAGGAGAGGAAGGGGGTCCTACCTCGCCTCACCTCCCGACACCTCCCGACTCGACGAGCCCCTTGCAAACACCCTCCCCTCCCCGGCCACCGCACTTCTCGCTCCGCTGACTCAAGAGGGAGGCAGACAGTTTCCTAAGAGGGGCCGGGTGAGAAGGAAAGGGGGGGGAGCTCCTCAAATAAACCATTAAGACGGAATGGCAACCTTAAAAACAAATGAAAGCCGAGGGAGTGTGTAAGAGAGTGGAGAGAAAAGCATACGCCGGTGTGAGGCGAGCCAAGGGGCTTGTTAGCTCTTTACGGCGATGAGCGGATGGATTTGGGGAGATTATGTGCTCCCCTCTTGCTGGAAAGGATTTTCAAAGGCCAAGAAAATATGACGCGTGCTTCTAGACGTCATAAAACTGGAAATATTGCCGACGAAGGTTAGATTTGCGGCACCTTATTTGATATTTTTAAATATTTGGAATGACTTTCTACTGACACATCCACATTCTTTATTATGACGATTGGTTTGAAAAGTTCTTACCTTTATAAGACGTAAATGCTACGTGGAATTTCACATATGGCAATATTGCTTGTTTGATTTTTATCACAGCCTAATATTATACATTTAGCCTTTACTATTAACTAATTTATACTAATGAAGACAGATACATAAAGCTACGAACGAGGATTTATTTCCAACGTTTCCCTGCATATAAGTTGTGATCGGGCTTGAACTGTAAAATTCTCGATACTCAAAATGCGAACCGTAATAAACAACTTCTTTCTTTTTTCGTCTGCCAAAATACAAAGTATTTTAATTAATAAAATGAACCTACGACAATTTTATTTTTAGATTTCAGATGGGTCATCTTAAATTTAAAAAAATACCTATTCCTATTTGAATGAACTTTTTGAGTTTGAATGAATTACGTTCAGTACCTGGAACTAAGAATATATAAAAGTGAACATCATATGATTTGGTAATATTATTAAAAATAACGGGAAGGAAATATTTCGACGGCATCTTTTTTTGTATTGGTCACAATACTCACACATTTAAGAGATTTCCGTATGCAATTACGCCACCAATTATTTCCAACTGGAGTGGGAAGGCAAAAAAACGTATTCATTTCATATTAAATATGGCAGAAATTCACCTGCATGGGACGAAAAATGTTTGAAAAAGTATAAAAAACGGTAGAGGAAAGAAGGAAGTTATGGAAAAACACTCAGAGAGATGACATTCTGAATAAGGAATTGTTTTAGGCTAGTGGAATGCTGATTGCTACTCTAAATGGAAGAATATTGGGTCGGCGCGAGAGAGGAAACATAAATAGAAAGAAACAATCTGGAAGGTTTGAGCGGGGAACTAAGTTGACTAGAGTTGAAGAAGGCAACATGATATGACATTGAAACGAAAGTGACTGTCCACAAGACTGTTTACTCAAAAATTAGTTCATAGTAATAGCTTCAGATTTGATTATCAGTGTTCCAGGTGCATAATATTGTTTCTTCTGTTAGTGACTTATTTTTCCTTAAACGGTATTAAGGGAGGCATCAGTTACCTATTCGAAGAGAAGTATCAAACATAAAAACTAGGAACGCCTTTACTTTATTTCTGTTTTGATGAAAGAAGACACTTTCCTTTTCCACATTAGTTATTTTTATTACGGCCTAGGTTCCGTTACAGCGTAACATCTCCAGGTTCTGGGCCTAACAATTTAACCAAACCTAGGTCTTAAAAAAAATATTCTATGATCAAGAGCAAAATGTATTCTTTCATCATTTAGGATTTCCACCCTGTTGTAGCACGAACTGTGTTATTTATTTCAGTTTTGCTTAATATTACTGTACATGGAGTAAAATAAGCTTAGGAATATTTTTCTTCTGTTTCATTTTATTTTTATAAAGTAACCAATTTTTCCAATAAAAGTTTTTTCAGAAAATTAATGTTGAGTTAATTTTATCCAATATTCACAATTTCAAACAAGTGACGATGGCTAACACCGTCAATTTTACCTTTGCCATAAGTAGATATGTATTAAATGCAAAAGGTTTGCAATTGTTCGAATTTTACTCGATCAATTAACGTAAAATTAATTAACAACATCCTTATCCCATCAGAAATCAGGGTGAAAAACCACATCCCTGCCTTTGAAAAAATTCGAGCGTTCCAGACTGGGGGCACAAGCGGCGACGATCCCATGCACAAAACGCAGTCGGCCGTCTTTTTTGCGAAACAAAAGCAGTGGGGAAATAAATTTGGGCCTAAAGGGACCAAGGGGCGAAGGATCAAGAAATTAGCCATTGGTAAAGCGCGGCAAGGGAGGGTGGGTTTGGAAATCACCCACAGGGGTAAACGCACTCTCTCACATAAGGCATCCGCTGTGATGATAAAAAGGGGACCCTCCCGCACCATAAGACGCATGAGATGAGGATAATTGGAGCGGGGAGGGAAGCGGGTTGGAGAGAAAGACTACCTTTGTTGGGCGCTCTCCGCTTCAAGACAATAAAAATGATCTCATGATTCTCCCGAGCTTGGATCAGGTACCTACCTATTCTCTCTCTCTTTCCCGACGATAAAACGGAATGAGAATAAAGCGAAACGGAATTTTTGACGTCCTTTCCGTTGAAGGCGGTGTCGTCAAAGGAACAGCAAAGCGTACAAGAGTAGGGGCTAGCAAACGATGCCAAAACCCCACCCCTCCTACCGCGAACCCGACCCCAAAAATCCCCCCCCCCCACACACACCCAATTCCGCGACTCTCGTGTCAACGTCAATTGAGTGCGTAGGCACAACATCGAGTCGACCCTTTCGGCATCAGCTGAGTCTCAATCCGTTCGCGGAAGTCGATCCAATCACTCGAAAAGAGACTCTTTCGATTAGTCGACAAGCGAATCGGGACCACGAAGACTCCGCGTGGAAAATGGAAAACGCAAATGCTTGGCCGCTTTAATTAAGAAGCTAACGCAACTTCCACTCACGTCCCGGACCTGCATTTGTAGCAAGAGATAATAAAAGCTCTCGAGCACTTGTGCATATGCGCACTGCATCAATCCTCGCTCATACTCCGGCAAAACGCCGTACTGATTAGCCCACAACTCATCGTTCTTTTTTTCCGCAGTTCTTACCCGCGGAGAGAACAAGATAGGAAGGGAGAGAGACATAGCGGGAGACAAGAGAGAAGGAGAAAGGCTGGGGAGACAACAACGGAAGAACAAATCTCTCGCAACCAATCAGCGATCTCGGGTGCCCCGTGCCTCGAGCGAATCACCTCTTCTCTCTCTCCCTCACTCTCCACTGCCTCTCACTCCCCTCACTTCCCCCTTATCTCTCCCGCCCCACTCTCCCGGCTCCCTCTCCGCCTTTTTCCTTCACTGCCGCTCTTCAGAAAAAAAGAAGCACGTGGATGAGGGGGGAAGAGGGGGATGAAAACGCGAGAGCGACTCCCAGCGGTTGAAGGGGGAGCGACTAGCGTCGCCCTCTTTTCCCTACTCTGTCGCTCTTCTTCTGTTTACGTGACTTACAAACCCGCCTTCCCTTCTCGAACCCTTTGCGAAATACTCCCCTCCCCCACTAATACTCCATACTCCCCTTCCCATCCTCTGTTTCATGCGCCGAAAACTTTTTCCTCCTCGCGAAAAAAATTAGTTCAGTGACGACGAGGACGAAACTCCCGTGATAAGCCCGGAGAAATCTTTTCCCTCCACCCTTAAAAATAAAAAAAAGATGGAAAAAAATCGCAAGGGTAATATCAAGCGGAGAAGGGGAGGCGTGGTAATAAAAGATTGTCTTCCTTTCTTTTCCTTAACGGGTGGAGAGGGAGAGAGTGAGAGAGAGAGAGATGACACGGGGTTGTGAGGAATATAAAAAAAAGGAAAATTGCTGAACAAACCGCCGGGAGGGATTTCGAAAAAGTGGCCCACATATTTGTAAAAATAAAGAGAGGGAAAGAGGCGGAGTATTCCGCCTTTTATATTTCTCGTCCGGTTTCCAATTTGCCGAAGGGGAGGCGGCGATGCTTGAGAGTGAGGGACAAAGGAGGGGGAGGGGTTGAAGGGGCAGAAGAAGGGAGGGGGGGGGTGGACTGTGTGAGGTCGAGTAACAAAAGACTTGTGTGTTGTGGGACATGTACCGTGCGCGCGGCACAAAACGGTAAGGTGGCCAATTACGCGACTGCCGGGTGAATTTAGAGTCGGCGAGGAGGGTGGTGTGTGCGGGAGGGAGTGGGGATGGGGAGGAAATCTGTCGGAGCAAAGTTAAGGAGAAATAGAGTCACTCAGGGTGCCCGCTACCCCGCCATCAAGATGCTCCCTCGAGTTTTACGCGTGTTTTTCGAGGGAATTTCCCGTATTGAAGGGTGTTTTGATGGTTTCAATAAAGTAATACACCTTTATAGCGACTCCAACGCCGTTGGCGATATTGGATATGTACCGTTGAAGTCTCATTAAAAATTTATAAGCCATATTTCTCAAAATTCATTAAATACGTTGACAAAACTTATTCCTCGTCAACATAGGGGACCAAAAACCATTACCTCACTTCAACTGAAAAGGGTAAGCCCATACCAACTCAAATTATCTTACCTACAATGTAAACTTACTGAATATATTATCACATTTTCGCTCAATGTCAATATGCAGGAATTTTAGTGCTATCCACGAGATAAAGAGAGTGGTGCAGCACCAGATAACAAACTCAGAAAGGTATCATTTGCTAAAGACGTAATATAGGAAATAGAAATGGTCCTAGTTGATATAGGGACCAGGAGATTACCTCGATTTTTAATCTGGTAAAGATCTAAAACGACGATGCAAACAAAAAAGCGTTAATTTCTTCAATTAATATGAAAAAATTTATCTTCATATGCAATTTTACAAAGGAGTATTTTTCAGTGAGAATATTTCATTTATTCCTTGACATCTTCCGAAGGGAAAGTATTTTTTATCTCTCAACGTTCTCTTTTCAATATTGTTGGTCACTCAACATTCAGGCAAGTTAATAACTCTAATGAATTAATTCGGGGAGTACTTTCAAACGATTTCAAAAATAACCATTGCCAAAAACATCGTTCTGCTAAATTTCAATTCCATTAATTTTAAATGTCTCTAAGAAAATAAGTATATATCAAAATATTAATGGCATGAGATGACGAACATAAATTTTTTGGTTTTGGTAAAAATTATTTTTACTTCCTAGAGCTTTCTTAAAACATAGCGTTTACTTGTTGTTCTCTCATTTTCAGATCTGGATGTGTTTTTTGTAGAATATTGAGTTGAACTTCGGCCTGGCCTTAGGGAGAAAGAGAATCGACGTTCCTTTTACTTCTAATGCAGCACGACACCTTGCCCTTGAATATTTTTTCCCTGCAAAATTGCCAAATTGCACGTAAATATACAGTTGTATATGTTTACCGTCACATTAGAGTAACTGGTGGGCTTTCAGAAAACGTGAATATCCCATTAAAGATCTCACCAGACTGCTTCCGCAGACAATAAATGTGAGTCTTGAGAAATAAATTTCTCTCCATATTTTTCTCACTTCGCTCGAGACCTCCATTCCTTTCATTTTCAAAGACAAAAGGAAATCTTTTGGAGTAACAGTTTTTTTTAGAACAGCAGTCAAATGAAAAAAATACCCGTGCGCACATCGATCCGTCATCCTCTTGGGACTTTCTTGCGATACAAAAATCCTTCCGACGGTTGAGTCATCAGGACGGCGGGAGGCGCAACGTCCGCTACGCCCCCCGTTGGGCTACTCGTGTACCATTGTTTGCCATGGCGACAGTGCACATATTAGTGCTGAAAGGGGTATCGGGTTTAAGGTTACGGAACTATGTGGCGACGGACCTGCACGCTCTTCCTTTCGCTCCCCTCGTCCTCCTCCTAGGCGACACGACGAAACCCTTTTTCCCCTTCATCCCTCGCCCGAGCCCCGCCGATCCCCTTGCCCCTTCGCTCTTGCCCCAGACCCTAATTTCCTGTGCCCACGATGTCCGTCAAAGGAGCACGTGGAAAAAGTTAGAGGAGTTTTAACAAAGGCGGGCACCAGCAAAACGGCAGAGGTACACAACCAGGCATCTGCGAATGAAAACGTGTTTGTTCAAAGAAGTACGTGGTGTAGGTTGGGGCGACGGGAACCAGGGACGAGTACACGGAAAGGGGCGGTAAGCTGAGAGCTAAGGAAACGCCTAAAAGCCATTAGCAGCTCGGGACCAATTTTGGGGCTATAGATTAGAAATGATTTCGTAGATTTCTTTTCGGGGTACTGACTGTAGTGCTTGTGGCGCCCTTCAGAACTAGGATCCTCGATCCTACAGGTATAATACATACGGGGTATGCATTATACCTGTAGGTATTTTCAAAATGTGCATTTCTTGAAGAATTAGCTGGTATTTGCTTATGGGTTAAAAGTTTTATCTCACGAATATGTTCAACTTAGGCTGGTTATTGATGGTAGCATAAAAATATTTTTTCATCTGCTCACATTTTCATTGTTATCTTTGAAATGGGTAGAAAATTACCATACTGTGGTAATTTTCTACCCATTTCTACGTAATTAATCTCCATTCATAAAGTGCCATTTAATCTCATTATGTACCAATTGAAGAAAATTAGAACAACCAAAAAACGTTAAGAAAAATTAGGTGACTAGAAATGCCTTTTATCGACCATAGAATATTTTACTCCAATTCTCAGTGTGCGTAACAAATCATATTTATGATATAGAGTTCAGAAATCATTTTTTTCTCTGAAAGATAAATACACCACGGGGAAAGTATGCAGACTCTTGTATGCTAGATAAAGTTATTAAAAAGAAGTTTTTTACACATTCGGCACTCTCTTATTCCAAAGCAGATAATGAAAGTAGGAGCCTTTGCAACCACACTGAATGTCGCACCTAAAACTCAAAACAAGCGCTCAAGAATATACTTATATCCCTATTCTCCATGAAATCGTATAATCTCATACTTTAGCAATAGCCATACATTTTCGTCAAAACAATATTATAAGAAACTAGAATAGTCTTAGTAGAATACTTGCCTGCTACTAAGTATTCTGAAGAAATAAGTGCTAAATTTTTAGTGTTCAAAATCAGCCTAAATTCATGTTGTCAGTTATGAATGTACATCTGCCTTTGCCATAATAAAGGCACAAAAAAAATGAAGATAGATATAGAAGCTATCAAATTTTCAAGCTTTTAAATATGCAGAGTCGAGTATGAACATAATTTCCTCTTTTTTAAGGAAACAAGTTTTAGTGAACCTAATCCAATCACACACTCATCGCTATCGCTGCCGCGAACACTTCACTTTCATTTGATGAACTACAAACTAATTAAGAAAATCATGACGCACACGCATTTCATTTTATAATATAAAGCATATTGATGGACATTATGGCAATAACGGAGTTTTCACTCATAGATCATCAGACAGCCAGGGTCTACAGCTGGCTGTTTCGATATTTACGAGGGTCATCCGGAAAGTAGTACCCGTTCGTGAAATAAAGACACAAAAGTAAATATTAACAAACATAAAAAATTTTATTTGAAAGAGGATACTTTAAACTACTTCTCAACATAATCTCCAAGCAAATTAAGGCATTTGTCATAACGTGTGACAAGTTTCTGTATTCCTGCTGCATAGTCCTTCGCCGCCAGCTCATTGAGATACGCGAGGGACCCATCTTGCACAAATTTTTGCATAATGCAGATGGTGTTTAACAATTTCATGAACAATTGTTCGAGAAACATTGGGAAAATGCTCACAGATGTCATCAATTGTGACGCGCCGATCGTTCCTCACGAATTCGTCAACTGAGCTCACCAGTTGGTCTGTAATGACAGACGGTCTCCCCGAACGCTCATCGTCGTGTGTGTTCCCCCTCCCCATGTTGAAGCTGCGACACCACCGCCGAACAGACGACTCGTCCATTACATTGTCTCCATACACCTCCTTTAATTGGCGATGAATATCACATGGGCGAACGTTTCTTGCATTGAGGAATTTAATCACTGCCCTCACTTCACAACTGGCGGCGTTCTCAATTTTTTTAAACATTGTAAACAATCACAGAAACAACACAGGCAATGCTAGCGTCACGCAACTTGGCTCAGAGAAGGCAGACAAGCCACTGAAGCTATCTGACCTCGTCCAGCGGCTACTCGCGTCGTCAGCACTTCATGCGGCACGAACGGGTACTACCTTCCGGATGACCCTCGTACTTCATTCATACCTCCTAAGACTGGCGCGCCAAATAATTTGTCAGCCGCTAATAAAAATGTTGCGCGTGCATCAAAGTTATATGCATTCATATACCATGTTAGATGAGTTGATCAAAATGTAACAAAGGTTATTGTAAAAAGGGAACACATATCAACCTCCTAGTGATAAAGATGTATTCTCCTGGAAATCTGCTGAGCGGCTGCTTGAATGCAAACATGCAAGTTACACGAACTCGGAGGTTACATATGTATGTATAAATATATATATATATATATATAAATAAATATATAAATAAATAAATATATATATATAAATATATAAATAAATAAA
Source organism: Hetaerina americana (assembly GCF_022747635.1). Classification (NCBI taxonomy): domain Eukaryota; kingdom Metazoa; phylum Arthropoda; class Insecta; order Odonata; family Calopterygidae; genus Hetaerina; species Hetaerina americana. Next base: position 69,419,245 of record NW_027287538.1, on the reverse strand, counting down.
TAAATATATATATATATATATATATATATATATATATATATATATATATATATATATATATATTTATATATAAAAATATAGTGGGTCGTGGCAGTCCAAGGGGTATGGCGTTGGACTGCAGAGGGTCCCGGGTTCGATTCCCGGGCAAGGAAATCTGGGCACCTGCAGCTCCACCCAATCTATGTGATTTTTCGGGTACCAGGTCTTCCTGGGAAGCCATAACCGGCACAGGGAAAGGAACTGGCCCCCCTACCCTGATGAGTGAATTTCACACGCCGAAGAGTATAGGGCTTAGTACTGGGTGAGCTCTACCATCACCTACCAAACCGACCTTCGAGTTGATCACTGTGTGTATGGTTTTATGTATGAAAGCTGAAATTTATATCCATACATTTATAAATAAACACACATGGTAAATAAACACAGCCAAATTTGCATACTTATACTCTTAAAACATAAATAACTTTATAAAACTGGAATTATAAATTATATTCATTTCGGAATTAAAATTAGTGGTTGATTAAGGTGTTCTATGATCATAATGATACAGAAAATTGACTGTCTCCTTTGTATGTAAAGGTTAACTCGTACAGTTCTAATGCTGTTATTTTTTCAATTATTATCCCATTGAATGTTGTTGCATGTTGCAATGTTGTCGAATTGAATGTGTGCAGCATTTAATTTAATGGTAAACAGAGGCTTGTTCGGCAAACATTATTGATGGGGCAAAATACTACTTCACATTGGCCATTATAATTAACCAAGCAGACGGCCATACTGTGTAATTATATAGACTAAGAATATTCTTAGGTGAAAAAATCAATAGTTTCTTCAATCCGTCACATCTATCTGATGGCCATGCTCTAAAGTTCATTTGAAAAGGCTGTAAAATGATAAAACTGTTCTAAGATAAGCATATGAGTATTTTTAACGAATAGAAAAAGTATATGGAATTATATAAAAATTTCGTTTGCTGATTTACATGGCATGACATCAATCCATAATATGCTAAGGTGGAAGGTTTCACTGTACGAGGAACTGACTGGGGGTATGAAGGATGAAGAGAGAATCTATTGAAGCTGGGAACTTATCACACCTATCAACATGATGATAAGACTGAAATTCCTTGAGATTTTACCAATAAGAGATTACATACCTCATAAGCGGACGAAAGAAGTCTTGATAAGTTCTGAATCACCGTGTCGGAGAGATAGAAGGTAGTCCACAAATAACCAGCATAGTGCTGGGCCCAGGCGCAGTTTGTATTGAATCTAATTGGAAGCAGTCGTAGGGCACTTGAACTGGACGTTGAAAGGAAAGAAAATGAACTCGTTCGTGGATCGTCTAATCGGTCAATTTAAAAGGCGGAAGACGACTCCTAATATTCTTTGACGATTAATTATACAGTCTCACCGACCTATACACACACATTTCGGAGGTAAGACTAGCAGCCAGTCCGTCCTAGAGGCTTCAAATTTCCATGAAGAGACGCAAAAGACAATGGTAGATTAGTGAAGCGATGTTTACCAACAAAAGTATTTCAAAAGCTGAGGAACAAACGTGACAAGACACGGACATGCGAGCATCGAGAAGATTACCAGGAGGAAATGGAGATAAAAAACATCCTCTTAGGAAAGAAATGGCTTTAGCATGCTCAGGGGCAATAAAATACCTGCCCACCCCGCTCTCAGTTCAATTTCTCATTCGCAGAAAAAACATGGCGCACAACTTCCTAACCCTCTCCCAACCCTCCCACCAGTTGCTCTTCCAAGTAAAAGGAGTCGGGAAGGGGGAGGAGGGAAGCGGAGGGCCGGGAAGGGGGAAGAGGAGGACCGGGAAGGGATGAGGGGCTAGCGCATAAAAAGGCGTTAATATTAAATGGGGGCGAGCGATAAGACCCTTTGAGCATTAAGCTACGTCGAATATTAAAACGCGTCACGTATCGACGAAAGCTGACGCCGCTGTCCCTTCTCACGCCAACCGGGTGATGTTTCTTTGGTTAAAGAGAAGGGAGTGCTCCCTCGGAGGCCCATGACAGGACTCTTTTCATTTCGTAAGCGGGCTCACTAAGGACGTTTGCTTCTTTCGAGGAACAATAAATCCCACTCGCTCTTCAAGGAAAGAACTGGAGAAATGGTCGAAAACACTGCGAGCCGTCACAAACCGTGTCTCGGTGGGCCCCTTAAACGTGATCTTCGATCGAATGATACAGTAGAGTGTTTATTCTTCCTTAGGATTCTCAAATCTTAGAAAAGTGTCCAAATATTTTTCTTCCTATTCAGCAAATATATGAGAAAGAGCATTTCTTATTTGAGAATACGGGGTTTAGTTTTCAACTCTCCAGATTTTAACATAGCTTCCTGGAATTAACTGACATTTTGATGACACTGGTGATTTTATTTTTTTATGTCTACGGTTCGGTCATACAAAACTACATTGATTTGAAATAATGGCATTAGTTTACCGTAATTTTGAGAACGAATGTCACTGGGGGCACGTAATTATTTTAAGAGGCATTACATGAGAACAACGAGTCTTACGCACAGTTCCAAACTGAATACATTGAACACAACAGTTTCAGGTTTTACTCTCTGGAATTCCTTCATGATGAGGTTAAAAAAAGCAACTTTGCACTTTCAGATAAAGATTCAATACTTCACACGACCATGGTTTCGATCCTGCGCATCATCATATCACCCGATTACGATGTGCAGCATCGAAACCATGGTCGTGTGAAGTATTAAATCTTTATCTGAAAGTGCAAAGTTGAGTTTTTTACCCTCATAACTTCGTTAAGATCAAAAAATGAGAGAATAACATAAATGATGCACTTTAAAATGCTTAGATCCTAATGATTAGTATTAAATTCTTGCTACTTTATCAAGCGTTTCAACACGTATTTTATTAATGCGCATGAAATGATTTCATTGTAAATACCACTCAGTCGAGGTACCAATTTTAAATATGGCTCACGATTTTTAATTGTATTTAAGCTTCTCCAAATTATCCATTTAAGCCAACAATATCATGCCGAGAAAATGAGTAATACATTAATCAGTACATTTACGCCCGATGATAATCTTCATGACATTAGGGTAAAGCATTGTTTTCTTTCTTTCCGACACGCCGAATGCTTTTTTTTATTTTCTCACTGGCGAATATAAAATGAGTGACAGGAATAAAAATATGAAAATGAAAAGAAAGCAAAAAATCAAATGTAATCCATCATTTGGCTCTTTAAGGATGGAGGGTCAACAAGGGTGGCTGGAAATCCCATCCGCCAGCAAACGACCAACCGTCTCGTTTTCAAAGAATGAATATTCGTTAAAAAGTTATGAACAACCTTAAGCAAACAAAAGGCCTCGGCCTCCCACCACTCATGCACACCCCTAATTTAAATATCATCAAATTCTTTTTTTAAGCTTTCTCGTACGATTGCCACCCTGATACTCTGTAAATATTCTGGCGTGAGTAAGAATTAATATTCGCAGATATTTATTGTGCTTAATTTCTCGGTGAGTGAAAAAGTATATTGGAATGAAGCTCCAGTCTTATAAGAAAGGATAAGTACTGTAATATTTAGGATCTTAATTTGACATTTGATATTCAAATGCAATTAATTACACATATACATACATATTTAGATAAAACTAATTTGTGGAAACCTATCAAGAATATGCTGAGAATTAAAAAATAATCATAATTAGATACACCGAGAGAAGGACATTCCTAACATTATGTCAGATAGTTTAAATTATTTATATGACTAACACCTTACTTATTTATATGAAAGAATGATCATTTTGTTTTTTTTTCATTTCACGTAATATACTTCATTATTATCTACAATATACATCAATCAATACCATTATACAAATCACGGAAAACTACATTGAATGATTCCATACTAGTCACATGTCAATACTCAGAAATACGTTGCAGAAAGGGGTTTAGGACCAATTTATCTCAAAAACCCACAAAAATTAACTTAAATGGTGATTTGCTATTTTTGCACGACATATCAAAGTCTTGGCTATAATATTTGAGTATAGTATGCATGCCTCAAAAAATAGCCATTGCTTGGGCATACTGGATATTACAAAGTCCTCAAATATAATATTATAAATGCAAGAGAATCTATTTTAATCTAAATGAACAAATAACCTAATTAATTAGAATATTTTGCACCCATAACGAAACATTCAAACATGTGACAGCTAGCTACAGTAGTCAATCGGCCGCTAATTCTATTGACATATCAAATACATGTTAGAATACTTTAATCAGTAAGAATATATTAATCAGTTTTTTCAATATTTTATCTTATTTAAATAAAGGGTTGGACTCGTGACCACCATAAGAAAAACTAACTGGGTCAAATGATGTCATAAGAGGTAATGGTACCATTATGCGTCACTGCCAGCTAAGAGCGTGACGAGCTTGAGTAAGAAATAGCTTAGCGGAGTTTATTTTTCCAAAACTTTCTCCCCCGTGTATCCCTCAAACACGCATTCGCACGCGGCATTAAAAAAATATAAACTTCCGACGTGTTGCACAATAGTAGAAAACGGCGAGGAAATTACATTAGCCGATTATGAACGCTAAAAGCTTCCAAGTCCTATCCATAGCGCATTATCCTCCAATTTTTCGCTTTCTCCCCCATTCTACGCTCCCTTTCTTCCCCAGTCTCATTGTCGTCCCTCGGCCTTTTCCCCCGCGCCCTCCCAAACTCAGCGCTTCCTGACTATCCCCAACCCACCTTTCCCCACATCACCGTCGTGGCACGATCCCTCCTCCCTCACCCGCCCGTCTGACGAAAAAGTGCTTTCTCTCCACCCCCTGCGAACAAACTCTCCCCTCCCTTCTGACCGGAGGCCTCGCAGATGCGCCTACTAAGGACAACGCCCCTGATAGCCATTCCTCCGGCAGATGGAAGGCTTCAGATAACGTCTCCCTCTCCATATCTCCGCCGCTTCGACCCTACTTCTCCTGCGACCACCTTCCTTACACTTCCCCACCTCCCACTCTCCGCCCTCCTCACCCGCCTCTCCCTTTTGAAGTCCCGACTTCAGCCCACTTCGCCCAACTAATACCATTCCATTCTCTACCCTACAAGTTTATTGATGAGAGTTAAAGAAGCCAGGTTATTAATAAGTCGCTCATGGTAAATCGATAAAAAATCAATTTTTTTGCATCAAAAAATCAAAATTTTTGCAAAAATCTCTGAGTTCTAAAAATAAGAAATTTATCATTTCAGAAAATATTTCATTCTTAAACTTTTGAATGGTTGAGCGTGGTTAAGTGGTCATAAGAAACTGTTGAGAATTCAAATCTTCATTTCCTTCTTCTGTCTCACTTTACTTGTCGGTATTTGTATATTGTAAAACAATATGAAATTATTTAGGTTAAGTAATGCCTTAATTATGAATGACATTTTTCCATTAGCTTTGGAGATAACAAAACTAACTTAGGTTTTTATTCAAATCGCTTTGTCCGAAGAAATTTCAAATGAATGTAAGTACATCTTGAAAATACGGGTTTCTTTTGACTGATATCTATCGGTTTTGATCTAGTTAATATTAACGAGAAAATATATCCAATTTATTTACGTGTAAGTGCTGGTATTATGATTCATTAATTTGAGTGTAAGATAAAAAAGTGTTCCAGATTTTCTTCCACTTAAGTCATTTAACTCATATACTTCTGGCTTTACGCAGATTTAATTTTATTATTTGACGAAATACAATTTTTGTACTTGTACAAATTTACGTAATACTTTATTGCCATGTATTATCATTCCCTCAGCCTATATAGCCACCATCATTCGCTGTTTTAAGTTCTGAGGATTTATAACACAAAATATACTATGTGCTTTAATTTGGTTCTCGATGTAGCATTTAATAAGATTAAATTTGCCTTTATTTTACTGAAAACAAAATTTATTTAACCATAATTTTTTAAATAGTTCATGCTACCATATCTGTTAAAGCTGATCAATGGTGAGCATATTCATTTTTCATTACATACTCCCACAATATACCCTTTCTGCTCAAAGTCTTATACTTTCACTGTGTTCAACCATTTTGTTTGATTTCGTGCGTGATCTCTTCGATAAATATTAAATATACAATCTATCGTATGAATAAACTCTTCAGGTTTTATAGCTTGTTGGAAAAGTCTACTTTTGATAAATATTGTACTCTTACCAAAAGTATATAAGTTTTTCCTGTTTCTAATTCGAATTAAAACTGTAAGTATAATTTGCAATTTCGTAGTTAAAGCGTCCGTGAGCGTTTGGAAAAAGTATGAACATGAAAGAATAAAACTTTGAACGCCATAACATAGCCCTTTTCAGCTAATATGAATACCAAAAACTTTAGCGAATTCAATTTTTTTCCCGACGAAGAACTGATCAATTATGTGCTGTATGTTTTGCCAAGCTAAGTTATTAAGGTGAAATATATGCTCTTAAATTTATAACTTATCACACTGAAGGTGATATTTAGTTTAATATTACATATAATTTTAATAAATTGGATAATTATGGTATTTGGTAAACAATAGATATGTTGAAAAAATCAATAATTGCATTTTTTACAGAATTTTTCAAAATAATGGTACAATAATGTGATTCACGATTTTTTGGGAAACAAGATTATCGTAGCAATTGTTGGTTACTAATTTGGTCGTAATAAAATGTCACTCAAACTTTAAAAATTTAAAGCTAAATTTGCACATTTCTCTAACAATATGAATTTCCAAAAAAAATAACCAAACTCGAAGTATTTCTCTGAGGAGTGTGATACATTATAATAACACTAATTAGACCATTTAACCGTTGCAAATGCTTCTTACATGAAACCATGCATTTCTTATTTAATGACTATCATTTTATTAAACCACAAGAACACCAATTATTCAGAGACATATGAATTGGCGAAAACTATCTTAAAAACTCGAAATATAAGGATAATTATTAATGTTATTCACCTAACGCTATTTTATAGGTCGTTTTTTAATCGTATAATAACTAATTACGTTTAATGGAAAATATGGTGGATTGCTCTTACAAATTACTTGTAGATATTTATATATCTAAATGATAGGTTATCATTTTAAACAGGATAAAAAACTTAACTTCATTTGAAAACAGATAACAGCCATACAGGTATTATTTATTCAAACTAACTCACTGCTGAAAAACAATTAATGTACTTTTACATATCTACTCTGTACTATTACATGTCTCACTCACAATCATTCATTATTAAGGGCAAAATAATAAAACGAAATGTTAAAATAAGAACAAAAAAATTAAAATAATTTCAGTAGTATATCACGAGCAGTACTTTTTAGTCTTGACCAGATGGCGTATTTAATTTGTTCCTTTTCGAAATTCACTGCCATCTTAAATTGAAAGAGAAAAAACAGACATAAACTTTGCCTTACAACGATCTTGATAGCAAGGACTTTTCTGTGAAGCATTTCGATTTAGAATGTTTCCTGATGACTGCCCTTCCACTGGAAATTCCCCACCCTTTCTCTCCCTCTCTCTCTCCGTCCCACCTCTCCATTTCATTTCTCCTTCATTCACTTTCCTTAACGGAGGCGGATCCCGAGCACGCATCATGAGTCGTATTAATATTCATGCACTATGTGTCATGTGAAGGCGGCGCAGGGCTCGGCTCAAATTACGAGGACAGCACCCCAAGGACTGACTGCACAGACGCCCTCACCACACCCTCCTTCTCCCCCCACGCCTCCCCTCCCGTCTTCCTCCATGACTCTTATCTTATCTCCCAGAGACGCATCACTAAGGGGATAAGTCTCGCATTATCTCTTTTCTGTGTGGAGAATGTCCAGTTGTACAAGCCCGCGTAAACGTTCCTGGGTTGAGACTAATAGCTACTACGCCCAGAAAGAAATAAGGACTGCGGGCTATTCTAGTTTGGACACCACACTACGATATAAATGACATATGCATTCGAAGTATTCACGACACATTTTACAATTTTTCATTGAATCCCCTTCACTTTTCATTGCATTTACTTTATATCAGTGTTTTCCTGGCATTTTTGGAGCTTGCTCCACCTCAATTCCTCAAAAATTGTGTGTTGTGCTCTCTAGCGTAATCAAAATCAATTCATGGAACTTAATAAAATAAATAGTGGCATCAAATAAAATATGATCATGGATTGAAATGTTTTTAATTTGCATTTATTTAGTGAAAATAAATTTTACTAACAAGGATAATTTTTTTACTCTATGGTTGATGAAGGAAATATTTTCTTTTCCTCCACAGAATATTCCAGCTTCACCACTTTTAACGAACGCCACCTGTTAGGAAACACTACTTTTTTATTTATGAGTATCTTACTTGCAAACCTCCTTTTCCTCGTCTTATGGTGTGGGGTCTGAAATAAGAGAATCACCCATATCAGAATAGAATTAAGTTGCATACCATTACCATCTTGATATTAATTCTGACTAAGTATACTAAAATTTGAGTGGTCCAGGACCCTCATACACGTAGATGCAGTGCAGAAGCGTAAATACGCATAAAAGTGTTTTTAATAGTTTTCAATGCCACGATATTGGCAAAGGAACGTAGAGTAGTCAGAAGATTTTCAGTCTACAAAAGCCCGAGAATCCAATAAAATATTCAAGGTGAGGCAAGTTGAATGGAGAGAAAATAACCAATTGGCATTTTAGTAGTGTTCATCGTTAACTGTCCTGAGGTTAATTTATATCCAAAGACTAATAGTAAGTCTTAAATAACCAAAGTTTTAGAAAAATGCATGCATAACTAAAACCAAATAGCCATCGGCAATAAAGGTAAACCATAATGTGCTGCTCTGTTAACCCAGACATAGGTATTATAAAAGAATGACAATTGAAAACGTTAATCAAATCTCCTCCTCTCCATTAAACAAACGAAAAGGGGAAATTATGTAGCGCTGGTATATTTTGTACGTTAAAATTCTTTTTAGGTTGCCCTTTATTTCCCTTGTGTGAGTTGTTTGTTATGAGGAGAGGACATCGGGCCCAATACCTCGGAGTCATCTGTCATTCGGGCGAGATGCGGTGCTACTTTGAGCGTTTGGTTGAGGATTGAGTCATTCATTCTCTCGTTTCCTTTCTTGCTCTTCCGCGTAACATAGCCTGGGTCTCCCCTGCGTCTTAACTTTGACCAATCAATGACTTATAGATGCACACGACTGCCTATGATTACGCTACGTTTTCTTTTTGGTGCATCACTAGACATTTTCTTGACCTGATTTATTTATGGACTTTAATTAACACAATGGGTGTCCCTTCCAAATAGAATCTCCTCTGTATTAAGTAAATGGGAAAAAATGCTAATAAATTCAGTTTAAAATAGGGATGTTTAAAAGGCATTCAATTAATTTTCCTTTGAAAAGAGAGAAATTTACAGGAGAACGGACTGATTTATAATTTTATCTTATTCCACCTAACTTTAGCAACAAGGTGTCAGAATAACTGCCATAAAATTAACCTACCATAAGAGATATTCTTTAATTTGTTAGCAGTTATTCAGGAGAAAATTTTTTAAAATAATTTTTTAATTTTTTATTAATAGCCTTGTTATTATACTTATAATTATGATTCAACGCATTCCAATGGTTTTAGTTAATTGCTCCAACAAAGGGGTAAGTTACAACGCTGACACGTCTACAAAAAATTTACATTAAATCAACTTAATAAGACTAAATTTTCAATGAAGGCATAATTCTGTGGTAAATAATGGCAAATCGTGCACAAAACCACTTCAAATATTTAATGAACAGAAAGAAAATGTATCAAAGAAGAAAAAATCTGAATTATTAAACAATATAAACTATTTCAATCCACTCAGATCTTCCTTCTTAAAGGGTTACTTTTCAATAATCTTGGCAAAGTTTTTGAAAATGAAGAATATTGCATTGAAAATTGATTGAATTCATTTCCAAATGATTCAGTTAGACGTGAACGAATTTGTTCGGGAAAAACTGGAAAAAACAACTTGAAGAAATATGTTTGGTATTAATAGACAATATGTGGAGGGGAGGGAATGAAAGATTACGCTCTCGTCGCAATGACTTAATTTTTAAGATCACGCGGTAAAGGGTCCTTGGCTTAAAATGCTATTTGAAGGACGTTGTGGAACGCTCTCCTTGGGTCACCCAGGTTTGAATATTCGACCAAAGCCAGAATTTAACACCTGGCCTTCAGCTTGAGAAGTATGCATTATACTATATGAGAAAACCACACGACTCAATACCTAATGCTTGAAACACTGCATTCATTTTCCAAATAGACTACTGAATCTAAAATGAATTATTAGCCTGTTGATTCAACTACTCAAGCATTAGATAACGAGAAGACCTGCTACCCTAAGTGCCTCGGGTTTGAGTTCCGCTTCGGGTATAGGTACTCTGTTAACTCAGATATAGTATCTCAAGTCCAGGGAGACCAACCTACGTGAGTTCAAGTAATTAGAACTCACTAATTACCACCATCATATCCGTGGGGATGAATATTAATGGTTGAAAGTTAATATTAAAGCCGGCTAGAAGACCAGGATATTATTTTCTTAACTTTGCCAATATCACCACAGGAACTTTGAAAAGCTTAAAGTAAAGGATTACGCATAAAAAAGAAAACAATTACAAATTTTACAACAATATGACTTTGAACCAATATCACAGGTTGCTACATCTTTGAACCTCAAGCATTATCAGTGCGTTGCACGAGAGTAGAATGTAAACACGACCCGAATGAGAAAATTCTGGGGTTCCGCCAGGCAATATTTCATTCTCTCATTGACCCCCCAGGCCCATCATCCCCTTTTACTTTCCCCCAATAATTTCTTCACTTTGTTCCCTTCCTCGTTCCGGGTCTTTGACTGCCACTCCTCGCACCCTTTCTTTTCCCCTTCGTCCCATCGTCTCAACCCTTTCACCGCCTCTCGAATCGAAAAAGGGCGTCGCCACTTTATTCGCCCCGGTGACGTCACGACACATAGGCGTTGCCTCTCTTTAACCCTTTTACAATGCCCAAGTTCTTGGGAGCGATGCGATCCTCTTCCCCCCCGTCCACACCCTTCCCGCACCCTTCACCCACTCCCACTTCCCCGCGTCCCTCCCCGCCTCCTGGGCTACCTCTAGAGGGACCCGAGGCGGGGGTGGATCTTGGGGTCGGGAGAGAGATACGAAAAAGTGACTGATGATTCGAAAAGGGAGAGCGATCGATAAGTGCGCAGGAAGTTTTAATGTTTTCCTTCGTCTTTTTTATCTCCGTGTGGATTACATTCCCCTCCTCCCCCGAGAGGGCTTTCATGATTCTTCATCATGTTCCGCCATTAAGTTTCCTCCCATCCTCCGTGATAATTCGTGCGGCTGTTTCCTTGGCTATCTCGGGATAAGATAGCCGTTCTCGTTGCCCTGCATCGGACGAGGGATAAGGGGACGTGGACGTTCAGAGCTCTTCTCGGCTCAGTGGGAGGACGCCCGGAGTATCCCATTATTCTTTCATTTAAATAGAATGCCCAAATTTCTAAAAGAAATACAATTGGTGGACATTTAAAATGACGTTTCCTTTTGGAATACAGCTGAAAAAGTATTACATTAATCATTTCAAGTTGAAAATTGGCATTTAAACAGGTTTTTTAATATGGTTTGCAGTTTAAGATTAAGATTAGGATTTTTATCGCAAAATGCTCTACCTTGCGTATCGGAAGACATTACCACAGCAATTAAACTGGTGAAAGGTAGTGCGCGGGAAATAAATTTCTTAAAGTATAAACGAAGATTATTGAAGAGATGTGAAGCCAGAATGGATAAAGAGGTTCTTAGAAATGTGGTCGAAGGAAGAATCTGATAAGAAGGAAGGTTGAACAAAAGTAGCAGATACTGATACTATTAGTGTGGATTAAAATTGAATGTAATCAAAAAATCAAATGAACTGCACATGGAGGAAGAAGGACAAATATGATGACTTGTTACAATTGGGATGTTCTGGAACATAATAGGGAATAAGCGGCAATTAGAAATAATTTGTACTGGTCTCAATTATTCATTTCATGCATCAACCTTTTTAACTTTTAAAATATAATATTCTAAAAAAATGTTAATCAATTCAATTTGAAATAAATGGCATCATGCACCTTTTTCCTAATTTCAACAGAATGGTGGGTGATGAGTATAAATTGATAGAGCATGTGCATAATTTTTGCTGGTGGCTAATAATTAAAAAAATGCATGAAAACAACAGTTTTTAACAGCTAACGTATCATTTAATGACCGTTTGACTGTGCTTTCCCGACCAATGATCTCTGCGTAAACCGTTTAGCTCATTTTCTCTAACAAATAGGCAGCCCTTGAGTCAGTGCAAACTATGGGGTGAACTAGAATCGTGATTCTATATTGTCTTCCTTTGCCTGATTAAAAATGCACTCTCCTTTCCAAATGATGTGTCCTGGTGTGAGTCACTTGTATTTCTGAAAATAATATACCCAAACAAAAGTGGAAAACTGATTGTTTGGATTGGAAATCTTAAATGTTAATAGGGAATAATGGGATAAACAGAGTTAGAATATAATGAAAAAATATTCTTACAGCTCTCCCATATCATCCGTGGTGGCGCAATTGTCAACATATTGCGTTAAAATTAACTTCTTCAGAATTAAATTTATCCTATATTTTATCAAATTGCAACGTTCTCACGTTCATCCAATACCACCCCATCAATACGTTCTCCTAATTCATTCACTCGCCAACCTATCCCGCAATGTTGTAGGTGCTTCTTCCACCTTTTCGAATCCAACCCAAATGATTTTAGTTTAATTAAATATTCAAAAAACAATCCAAAATATCTATAAGTCCCTGTGGCATGACGCAGATACTTAGACGGATTTAAGAAATCCAACCGTGGCCCTCGCCTCGAAAGGAACGAAGGGGTGCACCATTGCAACCCCATCCCTCATCCCCCGGTCAGGCCACTTCATTTCTCTCACAAATTGCTCGGCACCCTCGACGCCCTTTCCCCGCGTCTCCGGCCCCGATTTCTTCATTAACCGCCCCCGTTGCCCGCTTTTAACGGCCATCCACCCGAATCCTTGGCATATCTTCGTGTCTCATCATATCATCCTTAGTGCGCGCCCCTCCGTCCATTACGCTCCCCGGCCTATCGCTATCAACCCTTCCATAGCAACCCGGCCACTACTGGCCCGCCGCCGGTGGCTGGGCTGGATTTTTTTAATGGGCCCAGGAGACCTGAAGTGTTTGGGAAACTTGAAGCAATGCAGTTGCCAAGGGATGAATCCCTCCCAGAAGACGGTTTACTTTGGTTTGACGGACTGCATTAAATTCACATGGAAATTATTTATATTATATCGAGATATTTATTTGAGTTCCTAACCTCGAAGAAAAAAGTAATAATTTCACACTCCATTACTTTTAATGAGTAATATAATTCGCGAATAATAATTCAACGCCACACTATAGTAACGGCGTTTAATCATCTATTATTAAATATTTAATGGATTATTGCTAATCGGATTTTTGTTGATAGTTTCATAAAATAATAGCAACACAGCATTGAATGTGTAAAATATTAAATACCTGTTTTACAATAATATCTTACGCTTTGACAACACATAAAAACGCAAAAAGTTAACATCAAACTGTGATAGATGTCGTTCTCACATGGACTACCTTTGCTTCAAATAATTTTTAGCCTATCCCCTTATTATTGCTTTCTTTGTTTGCTTAAGCGTTGTTTAAATACATATTCAAATTAGAGTTAATAATGTAATTTAAAATGGTTTGCATAGGGTAATCGTAATTTATACAGTTTGGAATGATACGCCATTACGCCATTCAAGTAGTAGTAGTAGTATTTAGGGGAGGCGACCAACAGCTGAGGTCATATGCGCCACAGGGGATGGACAGGAAGGGATGAAGGGTGGAGAGAAACCCGGCGTCGGCACTAGCCTACTCTTAACGGGAGGCGCCAACGGATCCGCAGCTTAACCTCCCATCCGACGGACGCCGTACTCACTCAAAGTGCCCTCAACAAATCTCCTTAAGTAGGGTATACATATATATATATACACATGTGTGTGTGTGGGCCGCGGTAGTCCAGGGGTAGAACGTTAGACCACTGAGCGGAGGGCCCGGGTTTGATTCCCGGGCAAACCTCTCCGGGCACCTGCAGCTCCACCCAAGCTATTTGATTTTTCGGGTTCCGGATCTTCCTGGGAAAATATAACCGGCACAGGGAAAGGAACTGTCCTCCCTACCCTGATGTGTGAATTTTCACACGCCGCATAGGACTTAGTACTGGGGGATCTCTACCATCACCTACTAAACCGACCTTCGGGTTGATTACTGTGTTTATGGTTATATATATATATATATATATATATATATATATATATAATATATATATATATATATATATATATATATATATATATATATATATATATATATATATATATATATATATATATATATATATATATATATATATATATATATATATATATATATATATATTAGCCCATAATATTATCTTTTCCCTAAATTTTTCAGAGCATTCCACAGCAGCAACCATGGAGCTCTTCGAGGGTGCCACCGATTCACGTGGGTAAATGTACTTGCAGTGAGTACATTTTCTCAATGAAGTGCAATTTTTCTTAGAACGATCGGGTGTTGTATTCAGCTGCGGTTACAATTTCTTTTTGAACAGTTATTATGATCCAAATGGACAGATTGGCATGAAAACTTCCGTTACGTGTCACACTTATATATGTGCCAACAACATGCCAGATAGTTCGTTCGCCTTCACACTATTTATTTCCAAGGTGACTGACGGATATAACTTTTACAAGAAAAGAATAATCCTTAGGTCTAACGGACACGGGTTTTGATAAGTTATCGCGGGTTTCTCGATGTCATGGCAACTGGGACCACGGAATATGTACGATTATAAAGTGATTTGCAAACATCACGGCGCAATCCACAATGCGCTCTGCTCGCCTGCTGTTCATGTGTAGATCAAAATTTTTACCATTTGCTAATTGACCAAAAGTCTAAAATACGTAATATTACAATATGTTACAAAATTCTTTACTGACAGACTGGTCGTGGGCATTATGCTTGAGTTATGTCAATTCCCTAGGGTAATTTTTAAAGCAAATGAATGCAAAATTTATAATAAATGAATGACTCTTTGGATAGCATTGAAATAATAGGAGTAAGTTACCCGTGAGAAATGTATGCCAGGAAATATGTAAAAATGACTCACAGAATGTATAATTTCCACAGCATGCCTGGGAGAACGCATATTAGTTAATGAATCGAAAAATACATGATTCGTATGAGAAGTACAAGGAAACGTTTGCTGAAAAATATATTTATTTTAGACACCGCTACGATTCTGAAAAGTTCTCCAAAATACATCCCTTGAGCGTCGACACACTTTTTCAAGCGGCTTTTCCACGACTCAAAGGCTCCCTGGTGGACGGTTGGTCCTTAAAGGTACGCTTGCAAACTTCTTTGACGGCACTTAGGGTTCCATGGTGGTGTCCTTTGAGGAAGTTTTCTACTCACGGGAATAGGGAAAAATCTGCTGGCGCCAAGTCAGAACTATACGGAGGTCGGGGAATGGTTGCCGAACCGATACAGAAGGTCTTCACAAGCAGACTCTGCTCTTGATTGTCCGTCGAGGAACCTTTGAGAGGACGATTTTAGCGTATATCTTTCGCATCGCCAAATTTTCAGTGATAATGGTGGGTGCACTGTCATCTTATCAATACCAATATACGATCTGCGATCATGGGCATACTTAACCGACGGTCTGAATTCATCAAATTATATAACCCAGACCATCTTTGACCTACAAAGATAAAAACATATTATTTCAATCTAAATGAACTGAATTTTCATTGTGTGTTATAAAAAGAATCTATCGAAGACACTAAAAAATTAAGGATAGTTTTTAAAATACATATAGTAACCAATCATGAAATTAAAGCTACTCCTGGCATAAAATATAATATTTGTATGTGCATAGAAAATGCGATGGCTTTATGGATTGTTATAGTTTTCCGAGTAAATAACTTTTGGAGATTATTAAGTTTGAACCTATTAAATGTCTCCAATGAAATTCACCCGAGACAAATAAATCGAATGGGCAATAAATGTTGAAGAGAAAAAAAGTGAAAAATATATTAATAATTAATTACGTTTATATTTCATCCAGCATGAGAAATTATTTCAGTGTTTCTAAAAGAAGTGAATTTATAACTAACTTAAAAGTGATTTGGAAAAAGGAAATATTATAATAATATACATTTTGAATGCTTTTTATTCAGTTAATTTTTCGTTTTTGCTGGAAAATGGACAGAGTCAAAAGTACTGGTTATTTAAAAAAAATAATTTCCATTGCACAAATTTAGAATTTTCAAATATGAAGTAGCATATTAATAAATAATCAAAGATATCATATATAGCACTTGAATGGGATTTTCGGTGATATTTTACGGTATGATCTCAAGGACGCTTCGGTTTTTTAAATGGAGATTGTTTTGTCATCTCATTTAGGAGAAACATAAATTGACGACACCATCCCGAGACACATCCTAATGAAAACTGATCCTAGAATCAGTTAGCCGATTATTTTTGTTTGCCTAAGTAAACCAAGTCAATAAATTGCAGTAAACTATATTTATGTTTCTCCACTAATCATGACTCAGTACTCAGGACGATGTAATCTACTCTACTTCTACCTTCGGTTCAATAACATTAAGGAAGAGAGCAAAGTCAGTAGAATTATTTCGCCTCTCCTCAGAATTTTTCTCCTATTTAGAAGCTTCATCTAAGTTTTCCTTTATTTTTCCAATTTGAGGAAGGAAAAGCAAGGGAGGAATAGTAGGCAGAAAGAACTTGTGGTGGTGTGCAAAAACTGGAATTGAGAGCGAAGATTTGGGCAGGAATGGGGTGTTTGGCGTCGGTCGGGAGGGGTAAAGACGTTGAATAGGGAGAGGATCGTCGGGGGAGAGCGGAAAGGGTGAGAGTGGGGGGGGGTTTCGGTTGGCCACGGGCCGGGGTTTGCAAGGGAAGGGAAGGGGAGGAGGGAGGGGGTTTTCCAGGGGTAGGATGGCGAAAGGGTGCATATTAGACGCGCGGCGGTAATGAGTTTATCCCTCGGGGAGTCTAACGAGGAAAGCGCGAGGTATGTCGGGAGGATTTGAAGAGCCCGCACCCCGAACCCCACTCACCCTTAAACTGGAAAATATAAGGGTGTCACCCCCTCGCTCCCCTTCCAAGATTAACCGCGGGGCTGTGGAGGAGGGTGGAGGTATGAGGTCGAGTTCAACCAAGGCTGGCGGTGAGGCTAGGTGGTAACATGTAGAATAAGCACTTATACGTTAAGCTAATGGCGGGAGATTGGGGACACTCCTCTCCGGCTAAAAGTTGATTTCCAGCGATTGATTCACAAGGGCATATAATTACCGAAACAACTGTTTATAATCATCTAATGACCTATGACATTCGTATGAATAGGCCTGGTCTTCACGACAGTCCATATGTGTCGTAGATTTAAAAAACGATGTTATGATTTGAGACGTCCGCATTCTTTTATATTCATAGGCTTATGCTATGTTGTGGTGTACTTATACATAGGACTTTGAGGATGGACCCCAGAGTTACTGTCATCCTGGACGAAAGATAACTCATGAACACTCTTACTCCCACTTGCTAACACATCATCCACGCTGCTAAATGTTTTTTAATACCATGTTCAAAATGTTTGATCTCTAGAATTCATGGCTAACAAATTTTAAATTTTATTTTCCCAATTTGGTACCACTTTTTCGCCCAAGATAAATTTCTGAGTTCAGGATAAGTGATCACTTCCCAAATTTATAGCACATCTGGCCTTGAGGCCTCTCAGTAATACTAACAGGCTTCAGGGCCCGATTGCTCAACACTGATCACATACTATGTAAATTTAATTAAGATGCCGGCATGATAAAATATATTTTAATTCATTCATGTTAATTCTTTAAAACTTTGGTTTCCTTTAATACAGTCTTCCCTCTTGTTACAACGTTTCGATCTATCTGATCATTTAATGTGCACTATCAATCGTGGATTGAATTCCAGAAAATATGAGTTCGAGATGAAAGTTAGAAATAGATAATTAATAATAGACCATTCACTGCTCATTATTGATCTACTTTGAGAAAATATGGTTGTAATTAGCTAATTATTAATGGAATCTTCTTCCTAGTCAAAATCGGGCCTTTGAGATATTGACAAAGGGGCACACTATGATTTACTCCTAGGCACGGTGCGTCAATCCGGTCTCATCCATCAAAGAAGGTATTATGGTGATTTATTCCTGTTTGATGTTTATGAAAATAAAATACTTTTATCCACGGAGTTCATTTGGAAGTATATTTGACACTTAAGGTAAGATTGAAAAGTGAAAAATGGGCTCACATGACTGCTGTTGACCTTATTTTGTGCCAATATGCGCCCGAGTCCCCGGAATGAGACTCACTTCTCAGGGTAAACCAAATGCATATATTCAGGAGAGCTAGGTGTGATGCGTAAAAAGCTGAGAATTTTTTAATGTATTTGACTTGGGGAAGGAAAGCGTTATAGATACCAAAACAATTAATTCAGAGGAAAAATTGTTAGCTCTTAAACGGGTATTAATAACTTCAGTTTACTCCCCGAGTTCCCCCTCGGAGGAAGCTTGGCTTTCAACTATAGGTAATTAGACAAAAAATAATTGTATAAAATAGAAATTGACCACTACTATTTCTGCTCTATCATCGGCCCGGCAAGTTGTAATATCCGTGGTTCAAGTCCCGGTCAAGGAAATATTTTTACACTTTTGTATGTATATATATATATATTTTTTTTTTAAGGTAATCTACCGGTTAAGGTAGGTTTTAGGATGGACACAACTACCAAACAAATATTTTATTACTCCTAACAAAACACAAAATCCATCATCCTACTCTATATCAGGTCCCTCTTCATCTCTGAGTACTTTCTTCCTCCCTTCATCCCGTCCAACATCCCTATCCTGTTCCTTCCCTTTCCTCTTTTGCCCAACATTCTACCCTCTATCACAGTCTTCAACATCCCACTGCCGGTCAACACCCCCTTCATCCACTTTTCCTTCCTAGGATTGCTCCCAACAAACCCCTCTCTTCGCCCACCATACCAAGTACTTCCTCGTTTGTTTTCTTCTCTGTCCATTTCACCTTCTCCATTCTTCTCCACGCCCACATTTCAAAAGCCTCCGATCTACGTCTATCCTCCTGCTTCAATGACCACGTTTCCGCACCGTACATAGCTACGCTCCATATCAAAGTTTTTACGAGTCTTTTCTTAACATCCTTACTCAAAGTCCCTGTCATCAACTCCCTCCTCCTTGTGAAAGCCTCTTTGCCTAGCGCAATTCTCCTCCTTACGTCCCTACTACTTTGACCGTATTGGTCCAGAACACTACCGAGATATGTAAACTGTTCTACCTGCTCTAGTTTTTGCCCTCCTATTTTAATGTTAAGCTTGGCCTAGGTATATATGGTATATAGGCATAGGCTAGGGCCTATATATATATATATATATATATATATATATATGTGTGTGTGTTTATATATATGTACGTACATATATATATATATATATATATATATATGTGTGTGTGTGTGTGTGTTTATATATATGTACGTACACACACACACATATATATATATATTTATACATATTTATATATATACACAGATGTAGATTTTTAAAGCATAGAAACACAAAGAAAGGACACCCACATATGTAGTTTTGACGTTTCGATGGCACGACCGACGTCATCAGAATCTGATGACGACCTTCGACGTCAAAACTACATACGTGAGTGTCATTTCTTTGTGTTTCTATGTTTTAAAAATCTACACCTGGGTTCTTATAGGTTAAGAGCATCTGGACCGGCAAGTCGAAAGATCTGTGATTCAAGTCTCGGTCAAGAAAACCTTTTGCGCTTGTGATCTGCTCGAATCCGCCTTCCCTCCCATCCCTGTGTTTGCCTATTATGCTTATTGTCTCCCAGCCTTTTTCTTTAGATACATATATCCATGTGAATGAATTCGTGTTTGTCCTTTGGTGGGTTTTTGTGTTTGATTGGTTTTATATATTTATAAATACTCATTCAAACATAGTGTATAATCTATTTACTATATATACTATATTACTATAAATAATACATTTACTCACATATATCCTCATTTAAACAAAAAAACTCGCCCAAATGGTGAACACATGTTAATTTACAAGGATACATATATATAAGGAAAAGGGATAGGAACACCAATTAAAGACAAAAACAGAAAAAGAGGGAAATATTGAATTGAGCAGATCAAAAGCGTTAAAAAGTTTCTTTGACTCAATCCACGGATCTTTAACTTGCCGGGCCGATGTTCTAACCAATGCGCGATTGAGGAAACGCAAAATAAACTGAAATCTCCGGGTGATTCATGCAACCAATTAACCAGATTCGTTTTATAGAAGATGGCATTGGGTAGCTATTTCACCCACCAAAGGAGAAATAGACGAAAACACAAGAGGAAATGAAAGTAAAAAAGCAATCTTATTACGTCATACTCGTAAAAGATAGGAACAGTGTGTTCCGTGATACGCATAGTCAGAAGAAGACAAGCTATATTGGCCAAATGCTCATTCAAAAATGAAATTCCGGCAAATGGCGAACACATATTCATTCACATGGATACAGATAATAAGGGAATCTCATAAATCTCCACAGATTTCAGTGTAATTTACGTTTCCTAGATAGCTCAATGATTATAGCGGTTACCGATCAAGGACAATTTTTTACCCTTGTAATCTCCTCGATTTCATCTTTCCCGCCATTTTATATCTATATCCATATGAATACATATAAGCATATGACTATAACAGGGTGCGTTTCAAAAGTAATGCGATTGAACTTACCGCGGCGCTCCAGTTGGAGTGGGATCGAATTACTTGGAGTAGGTGAGAGGCACGCTAAACTTTACCACGAAACTTGAATCAGTTCTCTCCTAGTCACGGAAGCGGCGGGAGGTCAGTTATTGTAAACCTCTGCTCGTCGATCGTGTCACGAAAGACCGACGGAGCGGAAATGTCAAGTGAACTTTTGAAACATATTGAAGATTAACCTGATTATTTGGACAAAGTCATCACTGGTGAAACGTGGGTTTTTGAATACGACTCAGAACAAAACTCTAAAGCTCTGAGTGACACACCGACCAATCCCGCAATCCCATGAACGCAAGAATGAGCAAATCAAAAGTGAACCAGTGCTCATTGTCTTTGTTGACAGTAAAGGTGTGGTCCATTAGGAGCTAACCTACTACGTGGATGTGCTGGAAAAACTCCGAAAAAGGGTCATCAAGACGAGAAAAGACATTTCCGCTACCTGGCAACTCCATCGCGACAACGCGCCTTACCACAACTAGCTACGAGTCTGCGATTTCCTGGGAAAATATCGGGTTGCCAAAGCTGCTCCACCCCCTCTATAGTCCAAACGTAGCTCCAGCAGACTTCTTTTTGTTTCCTCGGATTCAGGCAGCCGTGAAAAGAACTCATTTTTCGTCCATAGAAGAGATCCAATCAGCCGTGGCAAAGACCTTGCGAGAATTCCCAAAGGACATCTTCCAGGGCTCGTACCGGTCAAGGCAGAGTCGCAGAAAATAATGCATAGAGACCCAAGGACAGTAATTTGAAGAATTTTAAGTGTTTGTACAAATCCTTTCAATAAATTACTTAAAAAATAAAGGAATTCCTTTGGAACGCACCCTGTCAATGTCACAGAAATGTTATTATATCACATTAAACATTATTCATAAGAGTATACACTCAATCGCGGATTTTGCATAAACTCATAGAAAGTGTTTTTAAATATAATTTACTTGCAGAACCTTAAACTTTTACCTTTATTACCTTCATTTTGTGTGTCTATATTTAAATAAAATTTCACTTTATGCATCATCCGTGAGTCTATATAGATATAAATAATGTTTAATATGATATAATACCATCATACATGTAATTGTTTTGTATTCATCATGCATACAATTCATAGGTGTATTTACCATTCCAGAATTATCCTACATATGATGTTAAAAAGTTAGGTTTCTTTAGTAAGCATTTGGTTGCCATTCAGTTAGGAAGGATAACGATTAACGAAAAGCATTTAGGAAAAAATGCGGTATACGATCCCACATATTTCATCTGAAACAAAATGTACAAACTTATTCCTTAACTGATTATACGAACACAGATTTATAAAAAAACGGGGAAAATATGCTCAGAGGACTAACTATAAAGGAAATTAAGTTAAATACGAGGATATATTCCCACATTACTTTCTGTCAATAGTTGTGCTGAAGAATGTAGGGAACTGTATTTTATATATTAATTAAAATGCATAATAATTATAATTGCTGTGGCATACACTATTTGGTTGAGGCTTTTGTTCAAGTGGAAATCCCGAAGAATATTCTTTAAATCTTACGATCGATAGAGGGAACCTTTTTGCGCAACTGATACCTGATTATGCTCCGAGTAGTGAATAAACTAAGCCGCTCGTTCAAAATTCCTTATTTATTTTATTTCTTCTTTTCGTTTGTGTTCTCTTGTAATTTAAATTGATTTTCACTCTCGATGCGTTCTAAATTTATTTTACTAACTGCTTTTTGAATTAATCTCAGCATCATCCTCTTTTCTTCTATTTTATCGACCCAACTCGTCTGCTACACAACCTGTCCAGGTTTACCGTACATCAATTTACCAATTAAATTCTCCAATTCATCCCAACACACGCTCATCTCATGTCCTCAAAGACCAAGCTCCAAGTTAAATCACGAGAGAAATCACCGTAAGGATTTCATGATAATAATACTATGAAAAATACCTCAATGGAAGCTACATATTTTTGAATTCGGATTTCCCCGGCGTGCCTCGATTAGAGCAATCTCCTGGCGGGCACGAAAACGACCCCGACAAACCATCCCCGATGTGGTCAAGGGATAGAAAGGACATAAAGAGGTTTTGATGTGTCAGCCCGGTTGCGAGTGACGGAGTGTTAATTGAAGTCCTCTGAGAAAGGCTCGATCCTTAGAATTCACTTCACGGAATAGACTTGGGACCCCCTGCCATCAGGGACGTGGACGAAACCTTAATACCGGAGGAATTAAGTAGTGACTGAACGCCATAAGGGGTGGTCAAGAGGTCGTTCCACCGTCTTGGCATGACAGCTAGGAAATAAGGAGAAACGTATTACTCACTATCAAATTTAATCCACGTGAGGCATAAAGCGTCAAAACACAAACCCCACGACCTCAACGGTGCATGGCACTTCATTGTTGCCTCAAATAGGTTGAGAAGTTTGAGTGTTGAATGTTTTAAGTGCCTTGAAACCGCATATTTAAATGCAAGAATATTTTATATGGTTGATAAAATATTATCAAACAGTTTCATGACTAAAACAGTGTATAAAGGGGTGATGTTTATGAAGTGATAATATTGTTGGCGTATAAAAATTGTTACCTAAGCCGAGAGGATAGGGCCACAACGATGACAATTAATTTTCTCTTCACTAAATATTTAAATATTCATATTCGCAAGGCATATATGTATATAAATAAATAAATAAATATATATATATATATATATATATATATATATATTTTTTTTTTTAAATACACCCATAACACCACAAATAGTCAAAACGCAAATAAATATTGATTATGAAGAAAATGATTATAATTCTTTAAAATGCATGGCAAAATAAAATCGTTCATCCATATAATTTTATATAGTCCACTGCTTAAAGATACCGTGCAAACCTTCTTTTCTGGTCTTGCGCTAACTGGCCTCGATTTATCCAGTTGATGAATGACAAAAATGACGCATATCAATTGAAAAGTGCATATGCAATGGGTTAGGAAGTTTTCATTTAACAGTCAAAAATCAATCCCTAAAACTGCAGTGAGAACTAAAATATCAGTTTTCATTCATATAGGTCTGAAACCCAATTTGAACGTGATTTCCGATTAAACAGCCAAGGGTCTAGGAACAAAGTGATCGGGAGAGAAGGAGTCTACTGCATTGTTGGTTTTCAAAATGCTGTGAAAATAATTACGTGTTATCGTTTTATAAAAATAGATATGATTAGTTTTAAACGGTTTCTACACAATTTTATCTCTCAATCTGCTCCTTATTGTTACTGCGTTAATTTTGACCCAAATATCTATTCTTTTTCCCTCTAGCACTAGCTAATCTAACATTATCCTTTCTATCTCAGCCTTCCAAACCTAACACCCCGTCTCCGAAAATCCTATTTTGTCTTCTTTGAATTCATGTGGAGAACCTCCTCTACCTAAATAATACCTTGCTCGTCTTCTCAATGTCCGACATATCGAGTCAATTCTGCCCATTAAAGCACTGCCGACAAAGGTTACTCATCTTAATGTTCAGTCTATTATTGCTTATCGCGATACTCTCTCCATTAGTTTCGATCGTGCAGTCAGACACTTATGTGTATTTCAAAAATGAAAAATGTCCCGCGAAGCTAGGTTTGTTTCTCGCAATGATGCCACCATATCTTATTATTCAGTTCCGTTGAACTCTTTCTAGATATCATTTAAGAGAATAAAGCTTCCAAGTAGATGGTGTATACACTCCTTTCAATATTCCCGTCATAGTCAAAGCGTACACCTGTGCTCTCCCATTGTCTCACCCAAACTGATTTTTTCAGTAGTTCACGTGGTCTCTTCAAAAGGTATCGCGAATTTGGAATTTCCGCGGGTCACGTATATTTGATTTTCGATTTTTTGGGGCATTATGTTGGTACTTATGTCTCTCACTTCCGCCGAAGAGTTCGGCCATTTTGAATGCTCAATTAATTCTTGACAGCTGTTTTGCTTGGACGTGTTTTGGCTTGTCTTCGATTTTTGCCTGTTCCAAAAAATGAATCAAAAGAACCGTATCAAATTTTTTGTGAAAATCGAATTTAAGTGCGCGGACGTATTCCGAATGTTGAGTGTGGCACATGGAGAAGCTAGCTTGGATCGAAGCCACGCTTATCGGTGGTACAAAATGTTCTCAGAGGGCCGAGAAGATTTGAACGACGAAGAGCAGCTCTTCCACGCACGATCCAGCACGGATGCCCGAGCACGTCAAAAACAGACGAAAACATTGATGAACAACAGAGAAGAAAATAGTATTGGCCAATCGTCCAATCACCGTTAGAGGTTGATTTGCTGAGGACCTAAATATATCGATTGGCTCGTGCCATTTAATTTTTACCGATGATTTGGGCATGACACGAGTCGCCGCGAAATTCGTACCAAAATTGCTCAATTTTGACCAAAAACAGCAACGCATTAACATGGCTAATGAGGCATTACTGGCAAACTAGAAGCATATAGCATATATAAAAATATCCAGGGTTGGATTGAAGACTTTATGAATGGTCGGGTGCAAAGAGTAAGGATAGATGGAGTTAGCTCAAATGCAGTGGTGTTCTCTTGTCAGGTGTTACTTCAGGTGTACTCCAAATTAATTGTCAGTCACTAGATCTTCTTCTGCCACCAATGTGAAAATTTTGTATTCTGTTGGTGATGGATGATGAACGCGGAGCTGAAAGGTTGACTTCGGCTAAGATGAGTGGATAGGGAGCCAGGAAAAAGTCTGGAAGAGGGATGATTTTGAGTTACAAAGGTGATAAAAGGGTAACGTGCGAAGCAATGAAACAGATTGAAGTAGAATACGAGGTCTGCTAAAAAGTATCACGAGTTTTGAATTTTCGCGGAATATTTGTATATTTGATTTTGAATTTTTTGTGGCTCCATGTTGGTACTTATGTCTCTTACTTATGCCGAAGAGTTCGGTCATTTCGAATGTCCAGTTAATTGTTGACAGCTGTTTTTCTTGGACGTGTTTTGGCTTGTCTTCGATTTTTGCCTGTTCCAAAAAATGAAGCAAAGGATTTGTATCAAATTTTGCATGAAAAACGAAATTAAGTGTGCATACCCATTCCGAATGTTTACTGTGGCGTACGGAGAAGCTATCTTGGATCAAAGTCACGCTTATCGGTTGTACAAAATGTTCTCAGAGGGCCGAGAAGATGTGAATGATGAAGAGCGTGCCGGACCCATGAACACGTCAACAACAGACGAAAACATTGATGAAGTGAAGACAATAGTATTGGCCAATCGTCCAATCACCGTTAGAGGTTGGGTTTTGGCACGAGTCGATTGGCTCGTGCCATTCGATTTTTACCAATTATTTGGGAATGATACGGGTCGCAGCGAAATTCGCACAAAAATTGCTCAATTTTGACCAAAAACAGCAACGCATTAACATTGCTAATGAGGAGTTGGACTCTGTTCACGACGACCCAAATTTGCTCCAGAGGGTCATAACTGGTGGCGAATCATGGGTTTACGGTTATGACATGGAAATATCCAAACACCCTATCATCCTAATGGAAGTTGCAGCTCGAGCCAACACCGAAAAAGCGCGTCAAGTTCGATCGAATGTGCAAGTTTTGCTTACAGTTTTCTTCGATTGCTGGGGCGTGGTGCATCATGAGTTCTTGCCACAGGGTAGAACGTTAAGTAAAGAATATTACCTGCAAGTTATGCGCGAAGAAATCCGCCACAACCACGTAGATTTGCGGAAGAACAAAAATTTGCTTTTGCACAATGACAACGCCCTTGTTCACACATCGTTACTTTTGCGCAAATTCTTGGCCAATAACAAAACACCAATGATGCCGCTGCCACCGTATTCCCCAGACCTGGCTCCCAGTGACTTTTTCTTGTTCACGTACTTAAAGAAGCCCATGAAAGTACGACGCTACGCCACGGTTGACGAGCTAAAGACTGCATCGAAGGAGGAGCTGAACAAGATGACAAAAAATGATTTTTTAAAGTGCTTCGAGGATTGTAAAAAACGTTGGCACATATTTGATGGGGATTACTTTGAAGGGGGCTAAATTGATATTCATGAATAAATAAGTAATTTTTGAAAAAAACACAAAAGACGCGATACGTTTTGGATAGACCTCGCACAGATGTTTACATTGCTCTCCAACCTTTTATTGATAAAAGATTTACAAATGCATTATTGATAAATTACTCCCTTGAAAAATTTTAATGCGTATTTACCGGAGATGGTGCTTTAGCCTTTTTCGAGACGGGAATGAAGACTATAATGACGTAATCTCCTTGCAGAATTCAATCCTTACTATTGGTATGATTAGCTAAAGAATTATTAATTGTATTTCTTCTTAAATATTGGAGTAGTTCTGGAAAGTTAGTATTATTTTCAAAAACATTTGTTCCGTGAAGTCTCTTTGATAACTTGTAAACTTCTTTTCCTGAACTCGACATCTTTGAGTTTAATGAGCGAGGGTAGAATTCACCCATTATGCCGAGCACAATGGTGTAACATTTACACATGTTTACTCACTTAGAGTAAGATATCCTATCCTGGTTTCCCAGAATGGCCTGGTTCCAAAAGAAAACACATTGTCGGTGAAACTAAAAGTGACCTGATACGTATCCGGAAATCAAACCGGAGTCCTCCAGTCATTTTCCTAGCAATGGGACACCATGCCTCTCGTAATTCAGCCCCATCTTGTTAGGAATAACACGTAAAATGATTTGGTAAATTTCAATCGTGTCGTGCGTTCTAAATTTCCCTCATGTAGGATTCCTCCATCTTTCTTCACTACTTTGAGCACTACGAGTTCCTGGCTTTGACTTTCATTATATTTATTCTCTCCTCTTTTCAAAAATAATTCAACTGCTCACACGGTCTCTCCATACTCCTTCACTAGAAACTACAGTGTTTTCGATTTTTCTGCATTTCTTGCTTGGATTTTTTAAACACCAATTGTCCCTCTTTGCATCAATGGTAATTTTCATAGGCTTTCACATGTGGCTTATTTTCTGCTGCTACTAACTTATTTAAGCTGTGCAAGGATTTTTCATAACGACCGATGAGTCCTACTACTAGGTGGCGGAACTAACACGCGTCCTAATGGGCCGAGTGACGTAGTCACCGCAGTGTTCATTATTCCTATCATAGTAATGAGATCGTCGTAATTGTACCAGGACATTTCAAGGAAATTCCGGCAGCCTTTTTCAATTTTTTTTGGTGCCAATAATTCTTTAATCATCGGTATCACCTTACTTAAATACACGTGTGCCTTCCCTTATTCGACTCTTATTTTGAATGTAACTCCTAATCTTCGAATCATCCGGGTCGAATGAGTCAACCAGAAACCATGTTGTGCGGTAATTGAAACGTGCAATATTTCCACTTGAGCAATGCTGTAGTACAAGGAGATTAATGGGAAAAACATGAACAGTAATAATCACCAAATTACTGGGTTCAAAAATGATTAATTAAAATTATAACAGCATCAAATTTAGTATCGGGTTTTGAGCATGAATAATGATAAAAAAAGCTATGATTATATTGATTTAAAATTTTGAAAAGCGGCCCAAACATATAATACATATTCACGAAAATGTGTCCTTCAGATGGATGAATGAAGATTGATGGTATTAAAATTGTAGACGGCGACATGAAGCGACTTTTGACAGGTTCCAAGTAAAGCATTTTTGTAGCATTAATACCCCATAAAATATTCATTATTATTCTCCCGGTTTATTAATCTCTCTTGTTGTTTTGAAATCATTCGTTCCTGGAAGAACTCACCCTAAAACTTATTTTTAGAAATTAGGCATTGATGCTCCCGGCTGTTTATAGTTTTTACTTTGATTAGATACCTTAGTTTCTCTTCATAACTCTTGCTAATAATACTCCTAGTACAATGCTAAATCTTCAAAACACTTGATTATCAAGTTTCGTAGTTGCCAAACTCATTTCTCACTCCAACTTTTTCTTTCTCTCATTAATTGAACACCTTCAAAATTCCCTTTTAAAAACGTCAAACCTCATTTTTAACGTAAAATATTTTTAAGGAATGATTTCCACAGTTCAAGTGCTGAAAATATCATTGAAAATATTTTCCACCAGACGTACTCAAGTATTAAATTTTCGGGTTTAATTAACTTGGGTAGATAATTGATGTGTTTTTGTCGCAAAAGTTTCCATCATTTTCTATTTTAAAACCTAACGAGAGTTATTTGTCCAGGCAGTGTCGATAATAGGCTCTCGCGTAAAATTTACTCATTATTGTTCAGGCATCTGTTGAACGGAACGGTGGGAAAAAATAATAAATAAACTCTAGCGACCTCAAATTAAAAACAGTTCCTGGGAAATTCATATCTTCTTAGACGAAAATTCCACTCGCCCTCGCTTCAGTCATTAAAAAAAACACAAAAAAATATATATTCCAAGTCGAGGAGGGGAGTCCTCCTGACGTCATTAAAAGTCCGAGCGTGTCATCTTCTTTCATCTAACAACTTGCATTTTTGTTGGGGAAAAAGGCTTTGCCGCTACTTTCATCCGAAGAAGCGATTCCTCTGAAAAAAATATTAAATACACACACGCGCTCCCACACAAACACACCCGGGCGGTCATTTAAGTTGCAAAACGGGAGATGTCCGAGGACAGGAGAGAAGAGAAAAAGACCGCCTACCGGGAGAAGGGGATGAGGTGGGAAGTGGGTTGGTGTTTTTTTTGAGACCAAATGCTTCAGGAAAGGGTTTCGGGGGGTGGACGGGAGAGAAAGATTGGGGGAGGGAAGGGGGTTTGCTTCCCCCGACGTCCCCACAAACCTCCACGCGTTCTCCCCAGGGGAAAATCCTCCTGCTCCTTCCGGCTCCGTGACCCCCACCCGGCGTCCACGCTAAGACCACTAAGGGATGTCCTCCTCTGTTCGACTGTCCTGCGGCATCATTAAGAACAAGGTGTCCGTGTCTGTTTTAATGACTCAAAACCTCTGGGTGGCGGCCTGTCCGTTATGTCCCCTCCCTCTCCTTTCTCGCCCCCCCACGATCCCATCCCCCTACGCCACCCACAACCCTCTAACCCTACCCTTCCCACTCCCACCTAACACATATCGTCCTTATTCAGATGGGGTAAAAAAAATGTAACACTTGCTCTCGCAAGCTCTCGCCTCGACACTCTAGGTTTTGTTTTATTTTTTTTGAAAAGCGAAAACTTTTATCATACGTTAAAATGGTGTATAAATCTTTACGCTGCTCTAAACCTCGCGACGGACTCCACCGTTTTTGGAACGGCCGTCACATATGCAAACAAAAATAAACAGCACCAAACAAAAACCACTAATAACTCTCTTGGGCCTTCTGAAATCATCATTAAGAAGATCGGGAGAGCGATATATTTCTTTTTCTTCGCTTGGAAATCCTCGTGGAACATGAAACGTAGACTCTGAAGTTTGTTCTCAAAGCATCTCTACGATACTTAAAACTTCAACACGAATTTTGTCTTCCTTCATCTTAGTATATACCTTACTGAATATTTGAGTTTTAGTTAATACCCTTTTAGTGCGCTATCAAGCCGTATATGCATATGTTAATATAGGTGTTTCGTGTGGGGTTTGAACTAATCTCCTAAGACAAGATGCAACACAAAAGGTAATATTGAGTTACATGCATAGATATGGGAATAAATATATTCCCATATCTATGCATGTCACTCATAATTAACTTGGATGTTCGATCTTGTCTAAGAAGATATGTGCATAACTCGCATATTAAGCATTTATAGTATATATTTAGTTTATATCTAGGCCTAAAAATATTATAAATAAATACCATTGGACAAACTGCAGTTTGTCAAACATGCAGTCCATTATCAATCCAATTTTAAGCAAGCGCTATAATAAATCACTGTTCTGTCACTAAAACAAAATATAATATCCTTGTTTCATTCTCGTTTCTCGAGTTCTTATTAATGCAACAATTTCATAGTGTAAAAATCATTCGCTGTGACCGGGTTTCGAACCTGGATACCTCGGTGTCCGGCCGAGTGTTTTAGCTAGTTAAGCTTTCGAGGCGCCCTATTTAACTTGGGATATTTTGGGAATTTTAAAGGAACAAGATTTTGTGACGAAATACCATACATACAATGTCATAGGCATTGGTAGTCGTGCGCGGCGCGCCACAGTCCACGCATCACAATCTACGTTAAAAGTTACCGTTGCGGCATCTCTCGCAGTTTCTTGGAATATGACCAAGATATCGTATAATCAGCCTATGTGTTTAAAGTTGGCTTTAACCTCGTGGTCTGCGAATTCGTCCTGGTCAAGGTGAATGATTTTTACACTCTCAAAATGTTGCATTGAAATGCATGTTAGCTGATGACTCCGTTAAAAGTTACCGTTCGGGCATATCCCATAGCTTCTCGGAATTATTATTAATGATTCATATTCATGATGCAAAGCAAACAGTATAATCGACATATAACAAAATGAAATACGATTCATTTACTATTGACCAAACAGGAAAATCGCAATGAATATTTCAAACCTATCGGATACGTCGACGACTTCTTCAGTAGCTACTAACCGAACCAATTTTCTATGTATACACGTAACGTACCTACAAACGAAATTTCTCAATTCGTCTCAGAAAATTTGTTTAGACTCAATAATAAATTAACCCTACTTCAGTTCTCAACACTAAGGTATTTTTATTAAATAGATTGATTTGTCTTTCTTCTGCCAGAATGTTTTCGCCTTCAGAGAAACCAGCTATGCTAAATTACGGGGCATTGAAGGCGGTCGGGCGCTGAGAGGGAAAGAAGAGACGATGGTAAATGAGGTGGAGGGGAACAAAAGAACCGAGGGGGGTCAGGGGAGAAGTGAGTTGGTTGGCCGAACGAGGGGTCACGAGGCGGAGTGAAAAGGGGAGGGGGACGCCGGAAAAGGGGAGACGAAAGGGTTCTCGAGGGGGAGGGGAGAGATCTACAAGGCAGGACAAAATGATGGCTCGCAATAAAAAGAGAGACGGACTCGGGAATTTGATTAAAGATTCCTCTCTTTGAGAGTGAGGGGCGCTATTAAAAATCGAAATTACGAGCTGGTGAAGATTAAAAAAAGAAAAGGGTTGGAAAGGAACAAGGTGTATGTGTGTCGGGAATGTAGGGCCGCCTGACCATCCAGCAAATTTCTCCTCAGAAATATTACTTTCTCAATATGAATTCTAAATATATTGTTCATTGGAAAATTACAACTATACGAGTAACTAGTTTCTACCACCTTATTTAGCACAAGGAATCTCTTTTTAAGACAAAAAACCCCAGCATATGTTGCAAAATTAATGATAAAATTGCTGGAAAATAACCATTTTTATATAAAAAAATGAATGGTGTTGATTTTAAATGTAACCTATTAAATAAAGTTCATGTTTATAATATATTTCTCGTTTCCCTTCTCCGCTCAAAAAGTCACTATTTATCATCATCTGATGCATTTAACACTGCATCGTAAAGTCAAAGCTGTACCACTTCTCCGCTTTATTACAATCTAGGGCGCAACTAAAAAACCGTCACATGTGATTGGTGTACGAGAATCAAGGCAATGATAGGTAAATTCTTTCAAAATATATGTTACATCTCACTTTCAGCTCAAATAAAAATTGATTGATGATGCAGCCTGTAAACCCGGAGGTTTATGTCAGCACTCGAGCTATTGCCACCGATCCATTGCTGCGTGAATTTCAAACATGATAATTTATTAAAGTAAAACAATTTCATTTGTAAACCTTCCACATTTAAATTTTATTCTTTGAATTTAGTTGTAATCGAGTTCAATTTGTAGAGAGTAAAATTTATAAATTTTATGATTTACCACGAAATTTTGCATTCAAGTGTTCGTTTATCCCACCTTAATGTCCAGCAGATCATCTTAGCCAATCTGCTATTTATTACAGTGCTCGAAAGTTACCTGACCTTTTGGCATTCAAATTCATGGACGGCAGAGCACCTTTATATTACTCACGGCAATTTCCTTTAAAAGTATTGATTTTTTATGGAAGAATCTTAATATTAATCAAGAATTATTATGTAGTACCCGTTCGTGAAATAAAGACACAAAAGTAAATATTAACAAACATAAAAAATTTTATTTGAAAGAGGATACTTTAAACTACTTCTCAACATAATCTCCAAGCAAATTAAGGCATTTGTCATAACGTGTGACAAGTTTCTGTATTCCTGCTGCATAGTCCTTCGCCGCCAGCTCATTGAGATACGCGAGGGACCCATCTTGCACAAATTTTTGCATAATGCAGATGGTGTTTAACAATTTCATGAACAATTGTTCGAGAAACATTGGGAAAATGCTCACAGATGTCATCAATTGTGACGCGCCGATCGTTCCTCACGAATTCGTCAACTGAGCTCACCAGTTGGTCTGTAATGGCAGACGGTCTCTCCGAACGCTCATCGTCGTGTGTGTTCCCCCTCCCCATGTTGAAGTTGCGACACCACCGCCGAACAGACGACTCGTCCATTACATTGTCTCCATACACCTCCTTTAATTGGCGATGAATATCACATGGGCGAACGTTTCTTGCATTGAGGAATTTAATCACTGCCCTCACTTCACAACTGGCGGCGTTCTCAATTTTTTTAAACATTGTAAACAATCACAGAAACAACACAGGCAATGCTAGCGTCACGCAACTTGGCTCAGAGAAGGCAGACAAGCCACTGAATCTATCTGACCTCGTCCAGCGGCTACTCGCGTCGTCAGCACTTCATGCGGCACGAACGGGTACTACTTTCCGGATGACCCTCGTAGAAAAATCTATTAGAGGTACCATATGAATAATATAACCGTTTCAGGATTATATACGTTAACGTTTTAATAACATTCTGTCTGCCATTGCAGGGGTCTTAAGATTATGAAAAATTCTCACTGTTAAGTGCCTTTCATTTAATGAAGTTTCACATAATAACTTAATTTTGAAATTTTTTTACTCATGGAAACTTGGATAGCTGGGGTTTATTCCCATAGTAAATTTGGATTCACATTGTTTCTCGAAGCACGACTAGAGCCCCTGATGTGGCATTTCCCTTTTACACGCTATATAATATTGTAAGGTCATAATCAAATTAGCCCCTGAGTCAATTTTGAATAACTTCAGGCATATTTTTTAAGTTTAGTATTAGTCGATGGTTACTTTTATGCTGAATTCAAGTCACTAGTTTGTGATACAACCATAATAAGAAAAGAATAAATGAGTGATGGTACTCACGCGATGATTTTGCAGTTTGCTCATGTTTGAGCCAGCAAGTGTCTGCTTTACAGCGTTCCCTTGAGGAAAAAATACCAAAGGACCGTTTTAGAAAGCTAAAGATGAATTTATAAATTCTAATGTTTTGATTTTAAATGATTCCTCAATGACGAATCGAATCTCAAGTGTCGAAAATTTCAGCAAATTTACGTTGCAGAGTGGGTAAACTCCATTCAGACTATTCCATGCTCCTGTTATGGTTGTTTTGGAGGACTTCATTCTTATTTTTGAGAAACAGAAACAAGCTTTAATTTAGGATTAGCAATAGCACTATAGAACATATTTTAATGGTTACAATATTAATCGAGCGGAATATAAAAAATAAAGAACATTTATAGAAGTCATGGGCTTGAAGAAAAATGTTATACATTTGTACAGAATGCAGAATGCTACAAATTCTAGAGGGCATTGGAGAATTCTACAATGGCAAAAGAATGATAGACAACCAAAATAGAAATGACATTGTTTAAATAAAAATTCCGTGATGAAAATTGAATTGATTAAATGGAAATTAAAAGTGATGAAAAGGGTTTACGATAGGCATATGAAGTGTCATTCCTGATAGCTAAGTAGGACTTCGAAGACGTGAAAGTTGAAATATTTTAAAACAGAAGCCGTGACCATTCTTTAAAAGAGTGTGACTTTTCGTTGAAGTGAATTTGAAATTTTTCGTCAGATATATCGGTATTATGACAAGTACTTTGATATAAATAGTCCTTAGCCAAAAATAGAACACTGCACTAGAGAAATTTAAAAACACCCAGAGAACAGAAAAGCAATTCCCAACAAATGTGTTTTGAGGATTGACACCGCATTCCTGTATCAATTTTAACACGTATCAAATGTGATTTACCCTTATCAAAATAAACAGGTAATTTTTCAACACTGCAAAGCAATAAATTATCGAATATGAAATTCCAGACCCATTCTTTCGTGCTTTTGAACCTTGGAGATGCTCCAAAAGTAACTTATCAAGTGAAAAACTGGCTGAAGAGTGAAATAGACGGCCAGTGAATCCCAAGTTATTTTGTCTTGTGATATAACTCCGACATAAATTGTCATGGCATTAAGGAATTGATATTCCACGCTTGTCCATAAAGCCTTCTTAGCATTGCAAAACTTCCACAAGCATCATGAAACAGAAATCCTGCGTTTCTGGGCACGAGAGGAAAGGTGCCATCACACTAAACGATCCTCGTCAACCAGCCATAGAGTCGCTACTGCGTAGTAAAACCGGGGCGATCTCGAAGCAGCATCACGCACACTGTCGCATGCACGCACAAACGTGTGAGAAGGGGGAGCTGGGAGCTGGGGCTTTAAGAGCGTGAGGCGAGGATTGTTTTTCTGTATCCCACGAAAACTAAGGAAATGGGATGAATTAGAGGAAGCTTTTTAGGCTGCCCGTGGAGTTGGAACCGGAGGATGAGAGGGAGGGGGGAGGAGAGGAAGTATTCCGTTCCCCCGTCCCTCCTCACTCTCCCTGATACCCTTCCTCCTTGCTTCTCCTGGCAACCCATCCGTAAAATAGGGAGGAGGGAAGCGAGAGAGAAAGAGGGAGAGAGAGAGAGAGGCCTGGGAAGAATACTCCGAACGTGTCGACCACTCTCCGCGCGCTTCTGTGACGCGGCTGCTTTCTGTCCAGGGCAGGAAATAGGTTGAAGGGGACGATGGAGCAGCGGAGGGAGCGGGGGTCGGCCGTGGCCGTCGGGGAAGGGTGTGGACTGAATGGAAGGGCCGCGAGGGAACATGCCCTCCGTTTGAGGAGCGAGCGATGTATTCTAGGCAGATATTTTCCATGAGCACAAGAAACGCAGCGCCGTTGGTGCAATTCCTTCTTTCTACAATCTGAGAAGTGTGGAGTCCGGCTCTCTCTACCCCTATAGGGTAGAGAGAGCCGGACGACTCTAAGAAGAGTACAGGTTTTAAGCCCGAGAAATACCTTGGGGTAAAATCAGAGACACTATTCGATCACCGTAGCTGTTAAAAATTTCAGGAAGTTGAGAAATACCACTAATATAGTAGTAGTTTTAGGGGAGTCGGCTGACGGATTAAGTCATTTGCCCCATTAGGGATGGGTGGGTAAGGAGGAAGGGTGGAGAGAAACCCAGCGTCGGCATTAGCCTACTCTTAACGAAAGGCGCCAAGGGGTCCGTAGTTGATAACGTCCCATCCGACGAGCGGCGTCTCACTTCAAGTACTCTCCACAAAGCACTTCAAGCAGGAATTGGGATACCACTGAAAAATATCTACCGTCTTCAGGATTCAAACCTAAACCCTCTCGTTGGGAAGCCATTAGCCACCGCACCATATCGATGTCCACCACTAATATGTAGGCTATATGGAGGTAATTATAACGTCCACTATATAAAGTCCGTGATGAGTATGGCACTCTATGCATCAGAGACATGAAACATTGGAAAAGGGGGCCAGCAAAGAATACAAGCCAAATAGAAGCCTTAAAAACATAGAGCCGGAGAAAAATTATGAAGATTAAATAGACACACAATTGAAGACTGGAGAATCACTGCATTGAATGAAAGAAATGGGAAGGACCATATGGAGAACTCTAGAGCAGGGAAGACTTTGAGGCATTGTGGATCTGTTGTAGCGCAATAAAAGGGAAAATTGAAGATAAAATACCACGACTAAGACCAAGAGACAAATACTTAGGACACATTAAGGAAGAATTAAAACAGAGAAATTATCAAGAGATCAGGGATTAAACACTGGATATAGAAGAATGAATGGCCGCAGTAAATCAGTCGTAGGATTGTAATCCTGAAGAGAGTCTATATTTTTAAATTTGTAACACTTATTGATATCATGTCATAAAATACGGAAACAGTAATAAATTTAT
The DNA here is from genome assembly GCF_022747635.1 of Hetaerina americana. NCBI lineage: Eukaryota > Metazoa > Arthropoda > Insecta > Odonata > Calopterygidae > Hetaerina > Hetaerina americana. Next base: position 69,382,058 of record NW_027287538.1, on the reverse strand, counting down.
AAATAATGGCTAATAAATGGAAAGCTATCCCAGCAGAACCCAGGTGTAAATAGGCAAATTCCAGCGTCACATTAATTTGACATCTACATCCAGAAAGGGAACCTTTTAAACTTTTTACGAGAGTGGACAGCGCGTAACTAGTGACAAAAGCGAAGTCAATAGCTTCCTTTTAGGCGTCCGTTTGAATAGCTGCGGAGAATAATACATTCAAATTTATTTAAAAAGATTGGGCAAGGGGTGTATCCAACCATTCTGCACCTGAGGTGATCACATTTTCATCCATTAAAAGTATTGCTTATTCCATTAATGATTTTTTTATTCTTAAATAACAACACCGACCTTGAAACGATGGAAGCGGTAAGATGAAGTAAGAGAGACAGAAATGCTGCTAATAATTCGGGAATATTTTATCTCAAAAATAAAATATTTAAACGCACGAAGCACATTCATGATGCAAGTATAAAAGAGGTGATAGCATAAAAAAATGGTATGTTATATTTAAGATATCATTGAATTAAAGCAAAGAAACGTGCTTTCTCTACTATTAAACAAATTTTTGCTGGGCCAAATATTAATCGATAATCGGATATTTAAACACTTCATCAAACGAATGTAAATGGAATGTCTAGCTGTTCGCGAGCAACCGTTGAAATGGATGTAACTTAAAGATTCACCCACTTTGCGAAAGTCCTCCGATTTCAAAGAAAATAAGTCACTTGTACGGCAAGCTTACAGCATTTAATCGCCACCAGACGTATAGCGAGGAAATGGCGATGAGGTCAGAGCAGGAGCGGTCCACGTTTCTCAACTTCCGGCCACGCTCTCAAGACGAACTAAATATAGCCTATTCACCAGGGGAGTCGAGAAGTTAAATGGAATAATTGATACAGCCCTAAGCTGTCTGAATTATAAGATGTAAAAAAATTCAGGAGTTGATGAATGTGAGAAGGTACAAAAAAACTTTAAAGGCTCACTGGAAAAAATGACCGCTCGAAATAATATCCGCGACTAAGGAATATTTTTCTATTGAAGGTCATTTCAATTTAAATGGAGGCATTTGTCTTTCGCTGCAAGCTCGTTTCCAACTCTTGGCACCGCTGCCAAAGATTTTTTGTTTACGACGAAGCGAGCCCCATTCTTGACCAAATGTGAATACCCCCGCGGCGAAAGGGGTAGAGAGGGCTATTCTTGAATATGCCATAATAAGTGGAACGATTACTGAATCTCTTTAAAAAGTGTTTGAATGATCTCACATCTGTGTGTCGTTTGGATTATACGAACATTGCCAGGGTGATACTCTTCGACTCTATGGTTTATTTAATTCATAGTTTTCTTCCGACTTCATTTCCAAAAATGGTAAGAAACGTGTTAAATGCAAGTGTAGACCAAAGTGATAGGTCATCAGCGGCGATGTTTTGCACTTTTCGCGCCGCCGAAATCGTTTTTGAGTGAAAGAGGAATTTTAAAGCTTTGTTTCCTTCCGCAAAATCCATGAGAATTTAGAGTTTTGTATCCTTCCGCAATATGAATATAATGAAGTCTACGAAGATGACGATAGAGAGAACTTCAGCATTATCAGACTAATTTAATTAATAATAGTAATCCTGTAAAATCTTAGAACATTGTTTTAATGGAAATACAGTGGCTACTTTCGACAAAAAGAACAAACTTCGCCCGCCATAACCAGTACGAGTTTAGGCAGAGCAGATCACGCAAAACACAATTTGGTCGCTGATTAATGATTTTCTGGAAATGGGGAGGAAAATGTTTATGCTGATGCTGCATTTTAACTTCCATGAAAGCTTTCCGACAAGGTTCCTCACGAAATATTTATGCAAAAGCTAAGAAATTTTTACATTAACAAGAAAATGAATTGTTTAATTGGGGACTTCTTGTATTAGCGTGGTTATTTACGAGTTGAGTTCATAGAAGGCCGGCGTGACTATGGAAGTGTCCTGCCCTCTTCGTGTTACCCATTGGCGACCTATGCTCCCGCGTTGGCAGCGATCTGGAATTGTTTGCTGACGACACAGCGATATGCGGAGAAATGGGAACGCCGGCTGATTGCGTGCTACTTTCGGGCGATATGGATAAGATATCTAAGTAGTCTGGAGAATGGGGTTTGGAATTAAATGCCAGAAAATTTAGATTACTAAAGTTTTGCAATAAAATAAATTACGGAGAAGATGTTAATTATAAAATATATTGTATAAAATTGAGCTATAAGGAAAATATTATTTAGCTAGCAAAGTTTAGGGTGCGTCGACAGCCAAGGTCGTTTGGCATTGGAAAAGGTAAAATATGCTTGTTTACACTGACATCAAACCTTTCATCAACTACGAACATCGCAATAATAAGCGAGTCAACCTTAAAGAACTTAAGCCTCACTTCTTTGGACGGATTACATGAGATGGTATTAATAAGTAAGAAAGAGATTTTACTTTACTTTTTTTAGTTTTATTTATTTATGTACCCTGCAGTGTGAGTGGCAGGGGATGAATACACAGAGAATAATTTTTACTGGAACATGACCCCACCGCGGACGGACAAAGTTATTACGATCCCTTATCGCTTGTGGAAAAAATTGTCATTTTAAATGTATCTGCTATACACTTAATCTCTCTATTTTTACTAACATAAGCTCTATTACCGTAGTGAAATGGGGGTAATAAAATATTTTCAACTCCACTACTAAAGAGACTCCCAATTTATACAAGAGCGCCACATTTGGAATACGAGGAAAGAATGCAGGATCCATGGGAGAAAACATTAATTAAGGTATTCAATAAGGTTTAGAGATAACTGGAGATAACAGAGAAAGATTAAAATCATGTCCCCCAATTATTTAGGTAGATTCTACAGCAGGGAAAAATTATGAGAAATAGAAACAATCACAGACAGTTTCGTGAACTCGTTCTACCCTCGCATGGCCCGTAAACATAACAAAATCGAAGATAAGGGGTCTAAATGATTAAACCATCTAGAAATGTATAAATTGATGACTTGGTCAAACGCACATATTTTTGCGTTATGTGTATAGGAATTTACGCATGTGTGTTTTTCTATGAGCAAACATTTATTCAAGTGAAATTATATACTAATAATTTCATCTGTAGGGCTGGTGCTCGAACACTTCCCGCTATACGCCCTTGCGGAGGCTTGCGGGCGAGGTGTAGATACAACTGAACACGCAGTTGGATTTTCTTGAGGAATTTACCAGTTTCTAAGGTTGCTTATCTCAATTTTCAAATGCAGCCCAATTTAAAAGAAGTAGCAACTTTCTCTTTTACAATGCATCAATTTACAATCATCCCGATAAATCGTAGTCTCCTAAATGATGACCCGAATATTCTTCTGGTGATAGTATCCCTATAAAGGTATGATGTAAGTGTAACGCTCATATATTTGAATTTCCCTGAGCTGGTTATGTTTTTTCACTTTTATTTACTTAGTCCTGGGAATTGGCTACTTTGTTTTAGGTCAAAGATGGATTTAATTCTTAACTCTGGTGCAATAAATGACCTTTTATTATTGATATTTTGCAATAAAAATACAGATTCGGATTTATATTGAAAATAGTCTTTTAAACCAGCTTCAGTTGCTATTTCAGTGGACGGAAAAACAGGCGAATAATATAAATCAGAAGTCATTAAAAGTAAGGACCGTTCTTAAACCAAATGATAATCCTTATTGAAAAATTCTCTAGAGGTATACATTTATCGGATAAGCTCATACTAAATTATATCAAGTTTTCAATTTTCCTCTCACTAAATCACATGCATAAAGAAAAACACCCGTATTTTAAAATGTTATTTTTTTCCTTTCTAGCGTCTGTTTATTTGTTAACCCTTTCAATTCATTCGGTCTCGAAAAACTTTAATTCAGGCCTTTTTATTTTAATTCCTTTAACTTCCATTTGATTTATCCAAAATAACTTCTCTTTCAGCCAGAGACAGGTCTTCAATAAAGATGGGAATACTTATGTGGAGGAGAATAAAGCTAATGTTTACAGACAACAGTCATTGTACAGCCCCAGCTAGGGTAAAAGAAAAGACATTAGGTGCAAAGTCACGTCGAAAAGACGGTAAAACCATGAACGAAGTTTCCGCTAAGATTGCGATTGAAAGAATTAGAAAGAAACTTTTTATTTTGGCCTCGTTGACGGTTTCATGGGAACAAAATCCGTCATTTAATAGCGAGATCTAAATGCGTCGTCCGCGGCAGTTGGAGCAAAGCAATTCTCAGTATGAAGAGTTGGCGAGAGGAAGAGTTGAAGGGAGGAAGACGGAACGCCCGCGAATTTATGGGAAAGCGCGTCGGGGGTTGAATTTCTCCGTCGCGAAGGAGAGAGCGGGGGTGAGAAACCAAAAGAAAACAGTGGAGCTCGTTGGCGGGCGGAAGTAGAGATTGTGGCGTGCAGGAGGATGCGGCGGGAGGAACAGTTGACGAACGCGCAGCGGGGAAGGCGAGAGCGGGGGTGGGGCGTATTCCTCGGCTGAAGTGACGTAATTCTCGCAATTGGTCGCCCTATGAGCACGGACGAGCGAAAGACAGACTATTCTGCATCGAGTCGCCGTGATGCTCCCTCCAGAAAGTCCGCTCGTATTACGTTGGCTGCGGCATCACTGCATATCTTTTTTGCATGGGTTGCCAAAATGTCTTGACTTCTCCCTTTTGTTTCCTTTCAGACTCTCTTTGTTCTCGAAATTCCGGGAAAATTTTATCATCGTTATTGACATTCGTCTTATTGCAGGGAAAGCTAAACCTTCCTATTTCACCCTTGTTCCCCTTTTGAATTCACCAGAATGAGAAATATAGCCACGGGGTCAACTGAAACTCACAATTCTGAATTCAATGGTGTACTTTCACTTTTAGAAGAAATTCTTTCACTCAACTGACACGTTCCATGAGTGAAAACTAAAAGTTTGGAACCAATTCGACAACTGAAGCTAAAAAAACGTACCAAAAACTCTAAAACGGTTAAATTCGCTCATGTCTGTGCAAAGTAAAGTCTCCAAACGTTTTGACGCGACATTGATTCCCATATATATTGACAAATTTTCCTAACCTAACTGATAAACATCAAATGGCGACAATCAACTAACTGAAAAATCCAAACTCCACAGTCATATTAAATGAATTTTATTCTACATAATTCGAAAAGTAGCATCATTGGCGGCTAATGGCCAAAACATTATCGCAAAAGGTCTCACCATGACAACACTAATCATAACCTAGAAGCCAACTACTCGAAAAACTTGATTACCGAGAAAGTTGAACACCTAAATGCATACATGCCAAGAAAAACGAAGACAAAAGCAACAGCATGCAGTTAAATTATTTTATTAAGCTTCCAATTGTTAGCTAACCTTTCCAATAAAAAATTAAAAGAGATTGTTAAATATAATTTGGGATTATTATGAGAGTATATAGCGTGTGTGGTCCATAGCGCACTGTTTTATTTTTTAATACTAGGCCCTAACGACGAAACGTTTTTGATCATACGTTTCAAGCAAAAGTAAAAAAAAATTATCCTCGTGGCCTTCGATGATTGGTATATAGATTTATTCAAAGATAACTAAATCAACATTGACACTTCATTCGATGTCAATACATAAACATTTCAGTGATAAGACTCCTTGAGGTGAAAATCGCAGTCTGTTTGAATTAGACTACCGTTCTCAAAACAAATATCATTTGGAAAGGTGAAGAAAGAGTTCTCCTCATAAATACGGCGATATGTGGAATCAACATCTTCCACAAGCAAATGGCAATTATCCGGGAGAATCTGTTAATCATATACAGTTTTTAACTAGGAAGTGAAGCGGGTGGGTGGTGTGGAGGGGGTTGATATGACGCTCTCGATCTGCAGCCTTGTCTCGACGAATGATCGTGGACCTCTAGTTTGGAGCCGAGTGGAGGGCATTGATCAGAGGCGTTGCGTGCTTTCTGCAGGGATATTGAGGCGTCCTCCGTCAATCTTTAGCCGGCCATCCAATCGTTTAGGAAGCCACTTAACCGTTCTGGTATTCACTATACGTCTGAGGCCGCAAGGTGTGTAGTGGTTAGGATATTCGAGCACTACAGGGGCTTTTTTAGATTAAAGTGTAGGCCAACGTGAAGGTCCATTAGTGGGTCTCGTAATAGTTTTTTCAACACGAATGAGATAGCATCGAACGGAATATTTTATAAGGGACTCAAAATTAATAGGAAGACGATCCTCGTTAAAAATTCAAAATATGCACGTTTTACAGACCGACAGTTGACAAACACAATTACAGTCCAATGCAACAATTTCAGAGTGTAAAAATCATTCGCCTTTACCAATAAACGTATCTTTCTAGCGACCATGGATTCAATGTGGTTAACGTCAAGTAGGAATTAAAGAGTTCCGATGACACTTCCCTGGGGAACACCTGAAGTAACGTATCTTGCATTATTTGACCCAGGTATATTTTAAACCAGGAAAGTGGGATTTTTTAAACTGCGAGTGAGTTCACGTGGCAATTAATAGGAGTTTGTCCAATGTAAAACGTCATAGTGTTTAAAGTTGACTTTAACCTCGTCTACATTTTGTGACGTTTCGTGTACGACTACGAATGCCTGTGAAATTGCATGGAAAGATATTTAGTCACAATATCTTGTTTCTTAACCCCCAAAATTTGGAAGTGTGAGATGTTGGCTCGGTAGCATTACTGTCTAAAGCAGTCGGCCGGATATCGAGGGATCCAGATTTGGATCAAGGCGAATGATTTTAACACTCTGAAATTGTTGCATTGACAGTAACTTTAGGTTGTGTAAGCTTCACTCTAGCTGTGCGATATTGTTTTCCGTTGTTGCATCTTTACGATGGCGATTCTTATCTACTAGTCGTTAAAAATATTTCGTTCCGATCCGTTCATAATAATGAATTTAAAGTCCTCACATATGATTTATACTCTTACCTAAAGTGTTGACTCAAAAAATGTCTTCAGCAACCAAAAAATATATACACGAGTCTTAATGCACACACACTATGGAATTTAGGTGTTGTTTGTATGCAACGGAATATTACATTTAAAACATTTGTGATAAACAGTGATTCATTGGTGTTACTGATTCATAGATTATTTTTTTAGCATCTAATTATCATCTATGAATAAAATCTTCTCAAGATTTAGCGTTACACGCTCATATATCTGAATGTATAGTAATCAGACGGTACTGTAATCCAAATTAATTCACCATGCGCTTCTCTGTGATCGTTTGACTCACGAAATCAATTGCCGACCGATTAAATTACGTAATTGTTTGTTGCACCTGGTGGAAACCTCGCGAAGTTTTTAGGATATTGAATCTCTTATCTGAGCAGCATGGATACACATGTTAATTTGCATGTATATTTAAAAAATGAACAGACAAAACTAATCCATTTAAATCGCGTGTTTTATCACTCCTCTTGAGGTGCGTAACACAGTTGAGGAATGTGTTCTTGTGAGAGACAAGATCACTTATGACTGCGTTACGCTGTTTTGTCACGTAACCTTAACTTCTTTGCTATTTTTAGAGACTGTGAAGTCCCTGAAATGTGTTTTGTGGGCAGAAATTTTTAATAACAAACATAATATCCATCTCAAATTTTATCTAATGAGTTTATGAAATGAATTTTTTAGTGGTTCATGAATTTTTATAAAAACAAAACCTCATGTAGATTCACTTAATCGAGAGATAATCTGAATTTCATAAAAGTGGATGGTAATACTTATAAAAATATTTTTACTTCAGTACCTTAATGTGCATATGTATTTCATGGTTACATTAATAGGCCCTTTCAAATCAAATACAAAATATAAGAAAACCTGTACGACTGAAAATGTCCTGAATGAAAAATACCGAACGTTTGAAATAAAAAAAGAGATAAAAAGTAAGAATATTCACTAGGAAGCATTCTCCGTCGAAAACGTAGAATACACGCTCATTTTAAAAACTTAGACCAATATACGGGGTTGATATTTGAATTTTATTTCTAATCTCTGTGCCTGAACTATTTCACTGGTGCAAATGTGATCACCGGTATTATATAATTTATTACATTATAATTCGGCGATTGATTGACTGAAACTCTTCGCTACTTACATTATAATGCTAACTTCCTCGCTCACTATGAGTCCATTATTCTACAACCTCCATTGCTTTTTCTAACAATTTTCACTTGGTCTTCCTCGAAGTTATTTTTCCTCTTTCTTCTTATCCATTGGGCTCCCAACAAATTGACTGCTGCATGAAATATAGGATGAAATTCGACACAGGGCAGATAAATTTAGATAAAAAGTTATTTAATTGCTGGATTGAGTCAACATTATTGGCAATATTAGGTATCACAAAACCGGAATTAACTTTGCTTTCCCTACTACTACTGCCAGCTGCCAGTGTGCATTTCCCTACCTTGAAGTTATACCAATACCATAGGCGTTTGAATTTGTCACTTGATGCTGTATTGGCACAATCGATCTATTGATCTCACCCATGGTCCTTAGACATAGTATTATTTGCATTCCAAATATGTAGAACCTTTTAGAGGGTACTCACTGGAAATGAATAAAATATAGCAATAATTTTACCAGCTCCAAAGCTATAGTATGTATTACATATTTACAACAAAATGTAAAGTAGGCAACTCATCTTCTGGTTGCATTTTTTTTATTTTGACGGAGTTTTTAAATCTAAAGTGACACCATTCGTTTGAAATCATCATCCTTTCAAATTATTTCCACTTCTTCAAACTAATTCATAGTGTGCAAAGAGGAGTCGATAGACTCATCCGCATGATTCCAGCAATTTTGGAGCTTCCAGTCGAACGGTGCAGTGCGAAAGAAAAGCAAACGTATTGCTGGATTGCAGTAAATAAAGAGCAAATCCACGAGCCCAATCCAGAGTATAGCGCTAGCACGCTCGTCAAACCAAGCATCACACCATCCCCTGGTAATGAATGACAAGGAAGCTTTTCTTCGAGCCAAAAGAAGCCTTGTGGCGTACGCATTTCTCACTGAGGCGAGAAATCTTTTCCTGAGGGCAATTGTCTATCGCCGTTGGCCGTACACATTCCGGTTTTCCGCTCACGAAAGCATATTCTGCATTGTCCGACTCCAGTGGTGTTTTGAGACACCCGGCTAATTTTCCCCATTTGAATCCGCGTGTCATGCAGGTGCCAGCCAGCGATCCGAGGTGTGCCTTTAGCTAAGTAGCTCGCGAGATAGTGAGGGGGAGAGAGAAGAATGGGAGAGGAAAGACAACGGGGAATCCGAGGGAAAAAATACGTTCCAACGTGGGTGGGGGAGGGAGGCACGCGGTTGGGAAGTCCCCGCCCCCGTTCCCTTCTGGAATCCACTGCGGTGGGTGCGGAAGAAAAAGCGACGAAACAAGGGGCGACAATGGCAATAACAGTCAACACCGCTGGAATTGTTTTGCCATTGCCGCGCTGCTACTTGGAGGTGACAATGCGTGCGCTCCTCGCTTCTTCTTTCTACGACGCAACAATGCAAAAATGGGGTGTCACAATGAAGCGTTTAGGGCACTTAAGCAAGAGGGACTTTTTTCGTAGTCGTTTGAGAGTATTTCTCACCCAAAGCGGCTACTGGAGAGAGGATCGCTCCCACAGCTGCATTTTCCGGTCGTCCAGTCTCAGTCGCCGAGTGGATTTCAATGAAGTAACATGCACTGCATCACTCCGAGTGTGACGGTGTGGGCAAAAGATTTCACTTTGGTATGACGTGTCATCCCTCCAAACAAACTTCACTTTACATTACGGCCATTCTGCCACTCTTTTACTAAAATGTTATAAAGTCCGGGTTGACTTTGGAATTCCAAAGTTACGAGTCCCCGCCAAACAAACATGTTCCACACCACAAGCGCACGCATGTACAACGCAAACACCCAAGTCCGCGTGAATGGTACAACTGAAAAAAAAATGAAAGATAGAAAACGGATTTCTAGTATTTCGGCACAAATGCCTAATCCTTCAACGAGATAAGATGATCAACCGCTCGATTCGAGGTAGCCCGCTATATGGAACATTTATGCTTTTGTCTAACAATTTTTTCCATAGCGGCGAAATTATTTCAAATCTGAGTGTATTTGATTTCTCTTTCGCCGTGATAATATGTGCTTTGATATTCATTCCCTCTCTTTTTTACTTGATATGCTATTTTTGCCTTTTAATACTAGCATATTTACTGCAGCATCTGCGTATCACTCCAGAAAGCCTCGATCCTAGATAAACTGAACATTTGATCGCGTATCTAAAACTAATTGACCTTGATATCAACGCTATGAATATTAAATCTAGCTTCGGAAATTACACCGTAAAAAGAAATCATATTTAAGAAGTCTCTGGTAGATCAAAAGGGTCCCAGAGATGGGAAAACGGCTAACATGACACCAATATTTAAAAACAGATGCAAGGAGGAACCAAGCAATTACAGCCTTCTTTCCCCTCACATCCATTTCGTGCAAGGGTATGGAACATGCCGTTGCTAGTTCGATCGTGAGACACCACGTTAAGCAGAAGTTATTAATGAAAAATCAGAACGGTTTCCGAAAAGGTAGACCCTGCGGCAAACATCTTGTGCTTTTTTTTCATAATATTCTTACTTCGGGAGAGAGCAATGTTCCAGTGGACGTACCTTTTCTAGATTTTAAGAAAGCCTTCGACAAAGTACCTCACAGTAAACTGCTCGCAAAACTAAAAGTATATCGCATTGATAAAAATATCCGGGGTTGGATTAAAGACTTTTTGAATGGTAGGGTGCAAAGAGTAGTGATAGATGGAGTTAGCTCAAATGCAGTAGTGTTCTCTTGTCAGGTGTTACTTCAGGTGTTACTTCAGGTATACTCCAACTCAATTGTCAGTCACTAGATCTTCTTCTGCCACCAATGTGATAATTTTGTATTCTGTTGGTGATGACTGATGAACGCGGAGCTGAAAGGTTGACTTCGGCTAAGATGAGTAGATAGGCAGCCAGGAAAAGTCTGGAAGAGGGATAATTATGAGTTACAAAGGTGATAAAAAGGTAAGGTACGAAGCAATGTAACAGATTGAAGTAGAATACGAGGTCTGCTACAAAAGTATCACGAGTTTTTAATTTTCGCGGAATATATATATTTGATTTTGAATTTTTTTGTGGCTCTATGTTGCTACCTATGTCTCTAACTTATTTCGAAGAGTTCGGCCATTTAGAATGTTCAGTTAATCGTTTGACAGCTGACAGCTGTTTTGCTTTCACGTGTTTTGGCTTGTCTTCGATTTTTGCCTGTTCCAAAAAATGAAGCAAAGGATTTGTATCAAATTTTGCATGAAAAACAAAATTAAGTGTGCGTACGCATTCCGAATGTTGACTGTGGCATATGGAGAAGCTATCTTGGACCAAAGTCACGCTTATCGGTAGTACAAAATGTTCTCAGAGGGCCGAGAAGATGTGAACGACGAAGAGCGTGCCGGACGCCTGAACACGTCAACAACGACGAAAACATTGATGAAGTGAAGAAAATAGTATTAGCCAATCGTCGAATCACCGTTAGAGGTTGAGTTTCAAAAGATCTAAACATATCGATTGGATCGTGCCATTCTATTTTTACCAATTATTTGGGCATGATACGGGTCGCCGCGAAATTCGTACCAAAATTGATCAATTTCGACCAAAAACAGCGACGCATTAATATTGGTAATGAGGAGTTGGACTCTGTCCACGACGACCCAAATTTGCTCCAGAGGGTCATAACTGGTAACGAATCATGGGTTTATGGTTATGACGTGAAAACTCCCAAACACCCTATCATCCCAATGGAAGCTGCAGCACGAGCCAAGACCGAAAAAAGCGCGCCAAGTGCGAAGTGCAAGTCGAATGTGCAAGTTTTGCTTACAGTTTTCTTTGATTGCAGGGGCGTGGTGCATCATGAGTTATTGCCACAGGGTAGAACGGTAATTGCCCGCAAGTTATGCGCGAAGCAATCCGCCACAAACGCCCGGATTTTTTTAAGAACAATAATTGGCTTTTGCACCATGACAACGCCCCTGCTGACACATCGTTGCTTGTGCGCAAATTTTTGGCAAAAAACAACACACCAATGATGCCGCAGTCACCGTATTCCCCAGATCTGCCCTCCAGTGACGTTTTCTTGTTCCCGAAACTGAAGAGGCTCATGAAAGGACGACGCTACGCTACGATTGACGAGATAAAGAAGAAGAAGAAGGGGCGGACAAAATAGATATTTATGAATAAATAAATACTTTTTGAGAAAACACAAGAGTCACGATAGCTTTTGAACAGACCTTGTATGGAGTATTAGAACGTCTTAACTTACCAATTTACCTATAAAATGGAATTGAAGAAAGTTTCGGGAAATGGAAGGGGGGTAGAGCCAGAAAGAGGAAATAATCGTTAAGTTTAGTGCGCAAGGATTCGTGGAAGTTGTAGGATACTCTGAGTATCAATTGTTGATTGCTAATTTTTCTTTGTATACTATTTTTTCTTCCATTGTCACTCATTTAATAAATAATTAGTCACTATGATTTATTAGGAACGTCCACGAAGGCTTAAAATATTTTTTTTATGTACAGGGTGGAGCAGAATGAACTCCCTAGTTTTAAAAAATCATTGAAGAGCGTGCAAGTGAATAAGCGGACTGAGAGTAGTTGCGTTATCTGGGAAAAACATGGCCATTTTTTGTAATTACCATTGATCTGGTAAGTATGAAGGATTTGCCATAGATATGTTCTTTAAAAACAATGACAGTGTGGTGGCGACGCAGAGGACATTTCGTAGGCGGTTCGGTTTGAATCGTCATGGCAGGGTTCCTGATGCTAAAACCATTAGGAAACGGATTATTAGCGAAAGGATATGCACTTCCTAGAAAACCAGCTGGATTACCTAAAAGTGTTTGGACACCTGAAAACATCGTGGCAGGGAGAGCGTCCATTGAACAGTCTCCATCGTGCTTTGCGTGGAAACTTGCTGCTGCTCTTGGAATATCGCCCAGAATGGCAAGGTAAATTTAACTGTGACCTTCACTTACACTCCTACGAGATTATGGTTGTTTAAGAATTGTGTTCAACAGACTGGGTGAAACCTACAGATACTTGCAAGACAATCTTAACCGCTTTGCAACCCAACTTTATTCTGTGACTTAACGATGAAGTGCATTTCTACCTATCCGGACCAGTTAATTAATAAAATTTTGGTTACTGGGCGACTAGCAGCTCTCGCGAACTTCACCCAAGATCTCTTCCTAGCCTCGAAGTGACAGTTTGGTGCGCTGTGTCCTCCAAAGGCCTTATTGGGCCTTATGTATTTTGAATCTCAAAGTCCAACTGTTACCTTGCACTCTGCGTGCTATTGTCAGATTCTGGAGAACTTTTTTCTCCCCAAAATGGAAGATAATGGGGAAAAATATGATACGGAAGCCTTTTGGTTTCAACAAGATGGTGCCACGGCTTTGACCACCTGTCGTTCATTGCAAATCCTGCAAGAACAATATCCCGGCCGCCTGATCTCATTACGAGTGGATGTTCCATGGCCCCCTCGCTCCCTGGATTTGAGTCAATGTGCTTTTATCTTTGGAGATATCTAAATGCTTAGGTTTACAAAGTTCGAACAAGGATCTTTAAAAGTCCTAAGAGGGTATTCACATATGTCATCGCTGGAATAACACATGATATGCTGAGAATAGTTTTCGAAAACTTTTTTGAACGACTCAACAGGTTCATCACTCACCGAGGTCATCAGCTGGATGAAATAATTTTTAAAACCTAATGAAATAAAAATGTCATTAAAATTAATTTTCAGAAATAAATATTTTATAAATTATCTTGGCTGTTTTTTTTACAATTCACCCGTCAAATCAGGGAACAATTCTGCGCCACCCTGTATTATAGTCTTGACGATTGACTACATCCTTTGAGCATAGAGAGGGGGGTATTTTCCTTGAACCTGATGGTAGGTAACTTTTATTGCATGGTGCGTGGCTTATGACTAGGTAAATTGTGGATTCCCATTTTTGAAATTTAATCGAAATTAGCCAAGGGGTAAAATAAATCCCTTCCCTACCTAAAAAAAAGAAGCCTTGTTTTACGAAGATAGAATATCATATGACTCTAATATAACCTTTTTGCATATATTGAAGGGAACTGTGAGGCCATTAATTAGTGTTATTTAATTTTGGCCAGGATTCCGGGAAAGAAATTTACCTAAGCTAAATGGGGAAAAAGATGATTTTCTCTTTACATATTAATTTTTATTAATATAAACATTCCCATTCACTAAGAGTTATTAAATAAATGAAAGAAGAAATTTCCTTTAATGGTCGTGGGTGAAAATGATCTTTAAGATCAGAGTGTAAAGGTTTCTATAAAATAAAAAGAGGAATCCCTGGGAAAATGGATGAAAATTTTTAGATTGAGCTTCTTCAATTAAGAGTGTGGAAAGGGCGATCATTCTGAATTTGTTTTATTCTTTTGTTTAGTAAATAATTACTTTTATTCCCTTAATATAGCTCTCCCTATCTCTTATGAAAGTAATAATAAAATAAAATTACCTCGGCTTGCTTTGATAAAACTTACCTTATAATTTGCTACAGCATAGCAAATATGCCTAAATATACTCATAATCAATGGAAAATAATTGCACACAGTACCGCATGATTTAAACAAGGCAAAATATGAAAATTAAACAAATATTTGAAAAAAAGGGGATAATAATTTTGAAAGGTCAATTTTCCTTGAATGTTCCCAATAATACCCTCAATGGCAAAGCAACGAATAGGTCCCCGTGGTAGCCGATATAGGGGGTAAGTAAGACCACCACGGATGCCATTGGCATGGCGGTTACTGTTTCCCTCCATTCTATTTTTCTCCAGGGTTAATACTGCCCCCCTGAGGAAGATTACGTGGGTAGGGTCAGGACTGCGACATTAAACGCACCTAGAGGTGGTAGCTTCCGGCCTAACTCTGGAAGTAAAAAAAGAATTGCATCTATGTATGATTCAATGACGAGATTTGAACAGTCTCATAACCAAGACTGTATCTATAAAAACACATTTCTTAGTTTAAAAATTATGGGAGTTAATGTCAAGTTTGAAATTTATTGTGGAGACTGAAAGCACAACCTGTCATTTTCTATTAAGAGACGTCAGAGCTAATGCTGTCCACTGTGGCGTTCGTACTAGTCCAACAAGCATTTCCTTCTTCGTTTAACAATGTCTAATTATTTTATACCTTAATTCAACCTGTTCTAAATTGCATCTATTTCTAAATAGTTCTATTTTGTTATTGATTGCACACGTAATACTCAAAATCTTAATATCTGAACGGGAAAACATTTCCACCTGTTTTAAACGGTTTGAAATCATGTATTTTAATATTAAATCGAATTTGCTTGTTTCGTGTGAAGCATTAGATTAACAGTACTAAATACTCTGAATTTCAACAATGGTAGCTCATTTCAAAGTTTTAACGATCATTTTAATAAATGACAAATGGCTGGTTACTTTACAAATTTAAAATTTTCAAACTAGGTGCCGATCTCTGGTAAAATTTAATAGTACCTAAACGTGTATGAAAGCTATAATCCCAAAGTTATTGACATAAAGTTGTCAATTGTTTGATTCAAAGTTCAAATCTATTAATAATAAATTAACCTGCAATTTTTTTAAACGAACGAAATGAAGTTACCAAAACCATCTGCAAAAATTAAACTGACTAAAATCTGTAGATTTTCTTGGATGACTTTGAAAAAATTAGTATGATACATTTAGATCATCAATAAAGATATGAAAGAAGTTTACCATTGAGTGTTTTCTGAACCTGTAGTAAGAAAAGGAGTATGTTTAGGAAAAGATTGTAGTACTAAATTATTTTGTGCTCATCCCATTTATACTGAAAGCCCTTTTCCCTTTGCAATAACCTCCAAAGCATCTATTTTTTGTGAATGTGAGAAGAAAAAGGAAGAAGGTATGTTCCTTCCGAGAAAGCTGACATTGTGAAGCACTGCGGGGGGGTAAGTGACGATCGAAACGTCTATTAAGGAGCGGCGCAAAGAAGCCGGAGACGGCCACCGCCTCTCAAGAACGCACTTGAGGGCTCCAAGTGCGTGTGTGTATTGTCACCTCCTTCCCATGTGTCCAAGGAAATGCCACGGGGGAACACCCACTGCGATACAAGAAAAGTCGATCCGGGAATCGATAGCCACTTATCTCACTCTCAGGATTTCGAGCGAACATTAAAGCTTCCATCTTTCTTGCTCCCGAAAGCAAAGACAGGAGATGGCCGAGGAATGGAGGGCTTAGGGGAACCGAGCACACGGGCTGCTAAGTGACTCAGCCTCTTAGATCTAAGATAATGGGGTTCATTTTGGTGGAAAAACTATCCTTAGTCATTGGATGTAGCGTTATGTGTGGTAGCAACATGAAGTAAGCGCCAACAACGCTATTTTTGCATTGCAGCGGTCATGATAATAAATTCAGTTACTGATATTGTTTCCTAATTAAGAATAATTATTCAAGACTTTTGTAAGTTTAATGTGTAAGTTTATTTTCTTGCTTAAGCCACTGCTAGGATGTATGGCAGAGAGCCACACAAGACAGGAGCCATGAAAAATTTGTTTCACTCAAATAGCAGTGACAAACGGAAGATATGCCTCATTTAAACTTTTGAAAGCATTTCCACCACATTATATGGTCAACAATAGATAAGAATAAAATATATCTCTACGCAATCGAGAAAAGCTATTTGGTAGAGGTTGAAATTTAAGCATGTTACTTATACACGGTGCTTAAAGCTTAGCAATTTAACATTTTGTAACACAGGTTTGTAATATTACTGATACTTACTCATTTGGAAAATGTCTCTTCTCGTGGAAGGGTTGCTTTACCTGATCTAATCTTCAAACTATGCGCTTTCGGTTATAAAGGTATACTCGTACATATATGCATATATATATATATATATATATATATATATATATATATATATATATATATATATGCATGCATATATACATATCTGTATATATACAAACAAATTAGAAAACATTACGAATGAAATGTTAAAACCTAAACTACCTGCTTTACCTTTATTTCTTATGGTTTCGTGTTGGATGGAGAAAAATCAAACCTTTAGTTCAGCTGGGTATTAGGTTTTTTATATTTATTCACTATGACTTAGTAAAACTTTACCTTCTCTTTAACTGAATTGAAGTATATTTACCCATTCTACCGAAATCGACGTTGAGTTTTGTGACATTAGCAGTCCGAAAATTGTTTTTCTGTAGATGTACAAGGGGGTTTAATTTCCTGATATCCCCTGTCGTTGTAATTGAGTTTTTTATTTGTGTGACACCATAAAAATGTTCTTATCTTTTATTCGTAAATCACAACAACTGTAATTTTCTTGAATACCTTTGTATTTTTCTAGAAATTGGTTGTCAATAGCTGCTGTCTAATCAGGAAGAACTTTCCTGCCAGTTCTATTTGGGTATGTCCAAGACGCACCTTGAGCAGTACGTATTTGAGTGCGTTACGCTCCGGTTGGTGCAACATTGCAGGAAGTTCCTGTGACCTTAGACCGTCTAAAATGTAATTGAGTTACCGTAATATCAAATAAGTTCACATGGTGTATAGGTTACATGGGATTTGAAACTAACGCGACAGCGAACGTAGCAGCAAGGGAAGCACTGCATATGACAGAGCACCGGTAGATTTAGAAAATATGACTTCGAAGGATATGGGGGACAAGTTTAAAATATTATGCAAGACCAATGCCTGCGGTCGTGGAAAGACTGCAAATCTAAGAATGCAATAATTTATAGGGCACTAAGCCCGATGTATCACCTTGGCCATCGTCAAATAATGAAAACAGAAGGGAAGATGTTGTAGGAAGACCTCTGAGGATAGGACACGCAGCTCTAATGCATAAAATTAGAGCTGTCTAGTAGATTCCAAAGAAAACACCCAAGATTGACAGCGTTTTTAATTCAATGGCGGAGGTTTGAGGTTTCTAAAAATCTCATTTAGAGACCCTTACCATTTTATTTTTATTTAAATTTTTTATTTATTGAAACGAAATTTTTAAGAAAAGATATTCTCCTGTTAATAACTTAATACATGCAAGTTATATGACAACGTCCCTTTTCCAAGGCCGAGAAAGTCATCATTCCTCCCCTTTGGTCGCGGAGGAGAAAAGTAATCCAAGCCGTCGGAGAACCTTATGACCACATTACCGCTACCGATCCCTCACGCTGACCCTCAATGGCGGTCCCAAAATCATTAAGACGGGCAATGCCTTGCTTCGCAATCGTGACGCGTGATCCAATTACACGAGATTCGCTCCCCTTAATTTGCTTAAAACGGCCGGCCAGTCGCGATGGCCATGGCGTCTGCTCTTTCTTCTCTCTCTCTCTCTCTCTCCCCCCACCCCATTCGTCTCCTCGGCGGAAACAAATGAGCCAAGGTGGGCGTTCCGTGATGTCTCCCTCCCGCAGGGGCGTGCCCTTCTAAGTTTACGTAATTGGTGCGTGACGTCTTCTCGTCGGATGGGGAGCCGCGTCGGGTTGAGTCCATTTGGCACGTCCACGCTGTAGGCGCCACTGTCGTTCAAGATTTGACAGTCCACAGGTAGGAAATGCAAGTACATAGTGGGAGAGGGATGCGTGGGAGGAGAAAGCGGCGGTGGTAGAAGGGAAGGAAACATGGGGGATGGAAAAATGGGGTACGAGGCACACAGGAGGGCGATGCCTAAAGGGAAGAACCCGCCTGTCGATGGGCAAACTGCTTTATCAAAGGTTTCCCCAAATTCTTCGAGAAAGCCAGAGAAAAAAAATATAGAATTATGCTAAACTACACCCATTAAGAAAAATGAAAAACTTTTCAATGAATTAAACTAAATGAAAAGGTATTATCTCGTTCTCGTTTTCGTACTATCCGAAACAATGAAAGGGGATCAAGTAGGCGTGTTATTACACGTGTGGAATGAAGATGTATAAAGATGAGGGACGTAATAATGAAATTAATAGAGCGGGGATAAAAAATATCTATATACCATTCAAAGTACGATATAGAGGATCTATGTAGTTAATAAAAGTATATTTAGCAGCAAGTTAAGATACAGAAAGAGAATAAACTTGAAACAGATAAGGATACCTTAGGCGCAAGAGCACTTCATGGCACGATACGAGAAAGGAATTATGGGTAATAAATTCAAATAAGGCGTTGTGTTGGGAACATACCGACATCAGAGGACCAAATTAATGAGCAGATAACCAAAAGCCACGTTTCAAGGAAAGAGAATTTACAGGCAAGCTTCGTGCTACTCATGAAGTGGTGCGGTGCAAGATGAAAGAAGTATGGTGGGCATGAAAGTCAAAATGGATCTGCTTGAGAGATCGTCCATGATGAGCGCCAACGTGTATGTCAGTTGAAGGTTATAAACTAAGAAGCAGCATATGAATATAACTTATATGGATCAGGTACTTGGCACATTGGTAAATTTACCTAGGCAATAAAACAGTCTTTGATATCGTTATCCGGGCGATATCAATACATATTCAATTTTAAAGGGAGGGATAATATAATATATGCGAAGAAAAAAGTCAAAAATCATATAGAATTCCATAAAGCAAAATGTGCATTTGGCACACTTAGAGATGCAAGAAATACGTTTATAAAACGAAGGTGCCATATGAAAAACCAGAGGACAATGCACCATCCAACTTAAAAGAGACAGAAAGAAGGGCTTTCTTAGGGAATCAGAATTGGAGGGAGGTTTGCACAAACTCAATATTTTCGGAGAAATGTCTTCGCAGTAGCGCCATCAATAGTGCTCACAGCCAGATCCTTAGCAGACAAGGTAGTCCATTAGGAAGAATTAAATTCTTAGAAAGACCTTCAGAAAGAATGGGGCACATCAGACAGCAGATCTCTCTGTAAAAAAGGTCTGCCGAGCCGAAGAGAAGGCAGACGGAAAAAAATAAAGGATAAATCGAAGACCAGGGTCAGCCCTCCGTACATCTCAACCGTATAAGAGAAAATCTCCAAAATTATCCAAAGCCAGAATATCAAAGCGGTGCACAAACCACCGGCAAACATCAGGAGGTACTAATTAAGAGTAAAAGATTGGTCATAAAACACCGGCTTGCAATTGAATTTCCTTAAATTGCGGCGGAATTTTCGTGGGTGAGACAGACCGCACCATTGGTTCAAGGTTGAAGGAACGCTGGATGCATATCAGGTTAGGACAACCTCTTAAGTTAGCAGTCGCAAGGAATAGTAGCCGTAACTATGCAATAATATGGGGCAAATAGAAATAACTTTACCGTTTGTAATGTTATTTGGATCGAATGACGAAGGAGGTTACTCAGATGCGGCTACAAGGCAGTAATGTCAATAGAGATTCCAGTTGCCAACTCCGTAACACGTGAAAACCTACACTAAAAGTATCCAGGAGAAGTGAAAAAACAGCCAGCTTTGTAGGACGCAAAAAGCGATAAAATGATCTGTGGACCAATCAGCGGGCACTTTATCCATGCAGATAGGGTAAGGATAAGGCGGCGATCGAAAATAAAACCAAAGTTAAGGGTTTCCAATGGCCACAGTTCTTCATATTCTCAGTTAAGAATTTGAATAAGTACTCGCTGGGAGGAGGAAGAGAAGAGGTATGGAAAAGCACATTACCCTGAAGAAGAAGAGTAAGTCGTTGATCGAAACGTCGGCGAAGACGGAGAACCTGGCCCGGTGTAAATCCCGAGAAGATTTCACCAATATCATACGCTGAAAAAGCACTACAAATTTCTTCATGGAATCGGAGGTTTTGAAAAAAAATTCTCTTGAATTTTTAGCATCGAATATTTTTTGAATGCTCGTTGTTAAGTACATATTACCCTTAATTTGTTATAACATGAGTACTGATTTAATTTAAGATACAGAAAAAAAATCAAGCTTAGATGGTTGGATCTCTATTTGAGGAGATCACAAATATATTACACAGTTCAGGAACACTGCAGGGCATAACTAGGACAGGCGCCCCTTGCAATACCCACGTAGTTGGAGTACCTTCGCTGAATTCGTGGGCAGAGTGCAATGATCCCGGTGAAAGCCGCCATTTAAGTACAAGCGCCACCTCGACGACAGAAACGCCTCTTGAAACCTCTCCTGAAGGATAAACAGTTGATACGAAGGACCGGACCACCCTTTAAAAAAGAAGAGAACTCTTTTCTTGCCCTTCCCTCGTCCCCTCTCCTCCCCCGACCACCTCGGTCCACCATGGGACCACGGAAGGCGGAGTCGGGTCTCTCCGCCGGTCAACAGGTCCCTCAAGGGTGTGTAACCCAAATCTCTCTTCTGTCCGGGCGCGCAAACAACATCCATCATCGAGGGCGAACCCTGAGTAGAAAGAAAAGGAAACGGAATGAAACGCTATGCCGTGGCGCCCGGCACACACTCTTTGAGTGAAAGGGGCGTGGGGCTCTCCGCCCCTGCCTCGCATCCGTCACCCAACGAGTGTGAAAACTCTCGGAAAAAAACTGAATTTCAATGAAAACGACATCAGAAAAACTGGCGGGTCACCTTCACTGTGTTTTAAAACGTAGCTGCATGAAATTTTCAAGTATTTCAAACTATTTCCCTTCACGGTAATACCCACTTGATTATGATAATATAGTATTTGTCAGGATATTCTTGCTTCGCTTGCTTATAGGTATTTACGTGCTTTAATCTATGAGATGGTGTCAAAATCTTAAACTAAGCCAAACTATTCATATTAGCTTTTATATCTCTGTTCATCCCGAGCTATGACGATAAAAACATTTGTTCAGATCCATCCATAAATGCAACCATCACGAATTTAACAAAAATGTTACGCTACTTATGTGAACCTTTCAGCTCTTCTCGTCCAACTGCCAAAATAATATATATATATAAATATTTTTTTCTATCATACCGTCGTTTAATTTTAATCACAATTTATTTTTAAGGCATTGACAGGCACTTGAGAACAGCTTAGCCTCTGGGGTTAGTTGAGAAAACATGCAGACCTAGGCTTTTTGTGAGAAGAGTCACGCCTGAGGCCAGTGAGAGATGCTCGACGCGGGGGAGATTATTACTATTAAGAAAAACGCCAAGAGGCCTACATTACAACCAGCGATCCAGTAAAATATAAGTAAATTTAAATTTCCTGTTCTAAATCAATGATTGTTCTCAACTTAACTAAAATTTTTCCCATCATTGGACTATGAATCTCGTAAAAGAAAGATAGTACATCAGCCATCACGTCACTATAGCTTTTGATTAAGTATATGGTCGTTTATTCCACATGAATGCTTTTTCCACTTTTATACCGGTGGATTATTTCTAATTTCTTCTGCCAATCATCCTTGGCGTCGTTGAGTCCATCATAACCACTTAAAAGAAGAAGGAAAAGGCAGTTTTTGGAGCAAGGACAAAAACGCAGACGTATTAACTCTGTTTTCGTGGAAGAGTGGCGGCAGGCAATCTTCATGGTGGTCAAGCAGTGACCGAACTTCCGGCAGAAGTGGTCGGATTCGGTTTCATAGCCAGTCGATCTATCAAACGCTTTTCACTTGCCCCTTCGCCTTTCAACCAGCAAGCGAGAGGTCAAGAGGGCGTTTTAGAGGCCACGTGGGGGGCAGGAGGAGGTGGCAGGAAGGGTGGGACGGTTTGCTGTTCTCCGACAGAAGTGGAAGCAGTAACTGATCTCTTCCTGTCGAACGTGGACTGTTTGACTGAATGAGTGAAAGTGGCCAACGACTTCGCCCGGTTTGTATAAAGCTCTCATATTTAACATTTACGATGTGACGCCACATGCTTGCAGCCACTAAATTGTCACCAATCGAATCATGAAGACATTCATAGGATTATATTTCTCCTAATATTGAACGCCCATCGGAGTAATCGTAATACCCTCGAGTGGAGTACATCAATGTAGATGTACTACGCTCTCGCGCCTAGTAACATTATTCCCTACTATATTTAAGAATTATGAATATGCATCAAAAAGTTGTTGTAAAATACACTTGTAGAGTATTATATAACTACTAAAATTTTATCTGATAAACAATACATCTGGTAAAAATATGGTTAACATTGATCAGATTAATAAAAAAGGTTTAGGCGTAGTAAATATATATGGAAAAAACTTAGTTCCCAAATGGTACTTAAACTAAACCACAACTATCATACTACCTCCAAAATTACATGAGTCAGTGACTACGAAATACAATTCAAGTTATTAACTTGGTTGAACACATTTTCAAATAAAATGGCTTTTATTAAAATTACGTACCACCACATCACAACGGAAGAAAGATGGAGTCGAAACGGACTTATTTGCCGTCGGAACGCGATCACAACTCATTATGGTTGCAAAAATGTATGAATGTGAAATTAAATCCGTCTTGAACGTTGGTTCAAGAAGCGATTATATTTCTTCATTCCGTGATCGCTCTGCAGACTTAATCGTTACGCTTTGTGGTCCGCAGACCAGTTTTGCACCCTCTGTAGGCTCATCACTTTCCTCGCCCCCGTTCTCCAGCCGCCCCTTATTGTCTTTCTTCCTCGTTTCTTCTTCCTCCGCCAACCTCCTTCCCTCAGCTCCGTCATCTCCCCCCGCCCGGACGCGGCTGATTAAGTTTGCTCCGGGGAAACAGTCCGTCCCCAGCTCATGCTACATGGAACACACGCGCGCGCGTAATCGCCTCCACAACGGCTTGCCAATAAGAGGGTATGGGCCTCTCTCTCTCTTGCCGCGCCTTTTCGGTCGCGTGGACAAGACGACCGTCTCGCACTTAGGAGCAGACGTCATTCTTACATAGGGAAGGGTACTTGTGTCTTTCCTTGAGCAAGAAGGGTCGCTAATGATGCGGAAGGACTTTTAGGGGAGGAAAACGTCGGGGAATGCCAGTGAATCTGTGGAGAATATTGAGGGCATGAAACGAAAATAATTCAATTTTTCGATTGGGAAAAAGAGTGAAAAGAAACACGAATTAAAAAAATGCATCGTTATTTTCTTGAAAGATGTGATTTCATTTATTTATAAAAATGCATATATATATATATATATATATATATATATATATATATATATATATATATATATATGTATATATATATTGAATATAAACTCTCGTTGGAAGACATTGTAAAATCTGATGAGGGTATTTTTCGCATTAACTACTAGAATTGTTCAATAAAGGGTGATCGTAAAAATTTAATCAGCATAAATTACTTTGCTAAAATTAAATTCAATATAATATTGTTAGTTTAATGTATACGCGGTGCTAGTTTTGTTAATATTTTGGTGGCATTGCACCAGTGGCTGCCATTGAAATTTGAAACTTACTCAGTTCGTCTATTCCGGTATTGATGATGAAAAACATTTTCTCCACGCGGGTGTTCCTTGGAGACACGTAAAAGGCACATGAGACTAAGTCGGGACTGTCGAAAAAATGAGAGACACTCTTAATTGGTTTTCTCGTACACACTGATTTTTGTGAGACAATCAGCAACAATTATTGCCACGTTCGACCTTGAACTGACATGCTGCACAAGTGACCTTCATTCGTTTGATACGTGATCTTTTGAGCTTGATATGGCCTTGGAATATTTTTGGTGCATCTTAATAGTATGCTCCATATACAATTGGGTGTGCTGGTACATCATTTTTATGCACCTTACCCTGATTTTCGAAAATCATAGGACCACTTTCCCAGCAGAAGCCAGCGTTTAGGATTTTTTGCTGTCAATTATATCTGAGATTTCCAAACCGCTGTTTATCCACAAAATCAAAATTATTTATCAAATCTGTAGTGATAACCTTCGAAAGGTATCCCTCATGCTTCTGTCTATTCGATTATAACTGGGAACATAAATGAACTTGAATATTGCTCTCGTATGAGTAGTCTCGGAACCTACCGCTCTCGTAGTAGTAGTTTTGAGGGGAGGCAACCGACAGCTAAGGTCATTTGCGCCATAGGGGAAGGACAGGAAAGGATGAAGGGTGGAGAGAAACCCGGCGTCGGCATTAGCCTACTCTTTACGAAAGGCGCCAAGGGGACCACAGTTTAACGTCCCATCCGACGGACGGCGTACTCACTCAAAGTGCCCTCCACAAAGCACCTCAAGTAGGGATCGAGATACCTCTGAAAAATATTCAACACCGCCGGGATATGAACCCGCGCCCTCAGGGTGGGAAGCCAGTACGTTAGCCCCCGCACCATCTCGATCCCCCCTACCGCTCTCATGTGAAAATTTTCCTTCATTAAAGTATTAAAAACCCACTTGAATTTTTATTATTTATGATAGACCTCTTAACGTTAATGACAATATTCGGTACTACAATGATGGTAGTGGCACTAATGCTTATTATCATTAGATAGGTGATGAGATATTCCATTTTTTCAGGCTTAACTTTGTGGAAATCCATCAACACTGAAGGAAAGGTACCTGAGGATGACGACGATGCGTCGAAACTAGTTGTACCGAATAAAAATTTAGTGGAAAGATACTTCGGTATTTTTACTTAAGTGACCGGTGATGAGAGCTTACGCCTTCCTTTGAAGCTGCTTGCCACCCCTTTTTAAACATTTTAAATCTTCATCTAGCTATACTACAGAGAAAAACAGACTCTTCTCATAAGCCTCATATAGTATTATAGAGGACTAGGCTTACTTACGATTTGTCAGGCGAGAGCAACATTTTAATGCACCTGTTCATTGTACTACATGCTTTCACGCAGTGTTGCTCGCCACGTTTCTTCATTGTTGCCAGAGGTGAACTGAACACGTTTCAAAATTCAACAGCTGACAAAAACGCAATACTTGAGTCAAATCAATAAATTTTGTGTCACGTTTAAATCAGGTTTTTTGTGGTAAATGCTTAGAATTTTTTTCACTCGACCAAGAAGAAATTTGTGGATTTTTATTGGTATTCAAATATTTCGACATACTTGGAAATAATGATTATTTGATGAATAATTAATAATATACGTCACTTAATGAGAAAAAAACGAGAGTTGAATTCACTACTGGAGATTATGCGAATCACTGATCTGAATTATTTAGCTTTGATTTGTCGTTTTCGGAAACCAGTCAATAGAATATTTCTACTACTTGCGCGAGATCTTTCGACATGTTCCTTGCACGTGGCCAAAGAAGTTATATTCGTAGCTTCCATTCGAATACCAGTTACGGCTTAGTTAGAGAGAAGAGGTTGGAAATATTTATTTACGACAAGCGTCATTACCCTTTAACTGGAGGAATTGGTTGAACGAGACAATTACGATGGGGAAAGATTCAAGCTCCACTTTTGTGTAAGTAATAGGGGCGCTTATTAAATTACGACGGACTTTGAGTCACCGAGGAAGCCACAAATCAGGGATGCCGACTGTCTCAGCAGCGCGTTTGTGCTCCAATTTAAAATTCTCCCTCAATTCATCTCCAACACCTCTTTTCCAGAACATCGAGGACATGAGTACTTAAAGCAGTTACTTGTTCTACTCAATCACGGATGGTCTTCAACCATGCCCATTACTTGGTAGGGAAGACCAGCTTCGAAAAATTGCTAAGTATCCTCATTGGTTTTCTCCTTGAATTTCACGACCCATGGATTCCCAAGTTTCGTGCTACCGTTATGCGGGTGATGGTCTCCTTCCTCTTTTTCTTTGGACAAAAATATTCTTCCATTTTTCCACTGTAACAGATGACAAAGTAAAAAGAAAAACTGGGAAGACAGCAATATCATCGTGCTGAGTGTTGTAGCTTCTGCAATTATATGCAAAATTTTCTGGTATTTTATTTTTTATTCTTTCCGTAACAAATTATTTCACTTCAATCTAGGGTAATTGAAGTGAAGTTGAACATGGCCTCCTTTCAATGCGAATGGTATTCTCAATCTTCAATTAAAATCAAAGAGAGGGTAATATATTTTAAAACTTAATGGCAAGGTATCATTAAAATGAAGAACTTATTGTTTCTTTATTGAAAATTGAAATTTGCCTCCATGAAGGATTGAGTGTGAAGAATTCCTATATCAAGCAGCAGATTTTTGCCACCCTTAATCCATTTTCATGGCCAAACAAAATTACGAATATAGTAGTTGGACAATGAGGTGCTTACAAGGAAAAAATTCAGCGTTAGCTATAAATAACGATCATTACTGACAGGGATTTTATATCGTTTCTTGCAATGTCTAAAGCTACCTTCATTAAATTACAACAATAGACCACCTTTTCCCCATATTTTTCGCTGTTTTTCCGTTGTTTTATTGTCCGTTCAACTGCATGCAATGTTAGTTATCAAATTAAATTAATCTATGATGATGACCACATACAATTGTGTCAAAAAAATTATTAAAAATTAAAGGGAAAGTACTCAAGCACCTTCCCATAGAGTGTTTTGATATCAATGTTATCTGGGGAAGGGGTGACCGTTTACAATAAGCAATATGATGAATTGCATATTGACCAGTTAAAAAAAACACGCTATTCCATTAATGACGATGATTTAGAGCATGGAATCAACGATGACGATCATGATGTCAACCTTACTTCCTCATCTTCAGGAAGAGCGTGATTATTTATCAAACTGTTATGTTTGCCTTACCTAATATCAAGCTTGAGTCTACGCAATGGTGAAATGTATTTACATATTTCAATGGGTGCTGGAGTGTGACAGAATATCGCGAAACTTAAAATGCTAAGTCTAATATAATCGGTGACATTACCGAATTTGAGATCCTCTGAAAATAATTCTGTGATTATCGCTGTGGCTATTTGGAAGTTTCAATCAATCACAAAATTAAAAGCATTATTTTTTTCAGATTCATCCAACTTCTGTACACACGTTTCATAACCATCCACAATAGTATCTTAACAAGCAACAATGATGGTTCAGCGGATATCGGAATAGGCATATGACGGTAGACGTGATTTGCAATTAGAAATTAAATTTAGTCAGATTAAAAGGTTTTGGCTTAAAATTCAATACTGCTGGTGATGATGCTTGAATATCAACAAATATATTTAATTACCAGCATCAAAGGCCATTTTAATTAATTTATTGGTTGGTTGTTTAATGCTTACGAATTGAACCTGCGGTCTTATTGACTTCAGACGGACTTCAAAAGGTTAAGTATTGTTGATATTACTAAATACGTTACCAGTTTCATGATCTTAACCTGGATTTCCATCTATTCTTTTTCAAATTTGATTTTGCCTTCTGCTCCATTCAACTGGCTCTTGTTCATCAAGATATTATTTCCAATTGATTTTTCTTCTTATAATTTTCAGCATTTATCATGATCTGCTTTTTTCATCCACTCCAAAAGATATTTCGTCTTTTGTTACTGGATGCTCTTCGTAACCATAATTTTTTAACAATATGTATCTACTCGGAGGATTACTTGGAGACTTCTTCAGCGCCATCAAAACGTAGAAGTCTTTACCGGAAAGAAATTATTTTTAGATGGAAGTATTTCAATTAAAATCTTTGAAAGTTTAGCGTCATGATGACCATGATGGAAATTTTCCACCGTGCCTTAACCGCGGCTGTGTCTAGGTCACTGAAGTTTACTTCCATAATGGCGCACCATTATTCTCACAGATGCCTTCGCTATCATTTGGTCAGTTAGCTTCTCGCTCAGCTATCTCCACCCTAATCCTTAATTACGCCTAATGCCTCTTAATTCTGTTAAAATGCGAGCATTGC
Organism: Hetaerina americana; assembly: GCF_022747635.1. NCBI lineage: Eukaryota > Metazoa > Arthropoda > Insecta > Odonata > Calopterygidae > Hetaerina > Hetaerina americana. The sequence goes on along the minus strand of NW_027287538.1, from coordinate 69,353,316 downwards.
CCTTACTTTACTTCCTTCTTTGCGTCCTTCGACGAAGACTCAGCAAAAACATAGTGAAAAAATAAGAATGCGCACCCCCCTCACTCACTTGGCATCACGCGATTCCGTTGCCGAGGGCGTAGATAACAGAGAAACGCCAAGGAAGCACGCGACCCTTTCCGAGTCCCTTTACGCGCCTACCGAGTGCCTCTGCTGAAGCAGACCTGAAGTAATACGTTTTCCTAGCTTCGGGGGAATGCCTCAGGGAGTTATCCTCGCCATTTGGTTGCTCTTTTAAGTGATAAAATATCATCAAAATTTTAAAAACACATTTTCCTTATAGGTTGATGTTTATCAGTCACTTTTCCCAGAAGGTATAAGATGAAAGTGGATTGCTTATCATTGAGACTATTTAAATGGTTAGATGCCATTTAAATACGTAAGTGTCTTTTTATAATAATTGGCTTCAAGGGCGCAGTAGAATATGAAGAGATGCAATGGCATTGAAACCAATAGGTTGCTTTACGTATGAGGTCATCATTTTGAAACATATTACATTACAAGAAAATAGACTTCCATTTCTTTAAATAAGTAGCCGATCGTTTTTATAAATTTACTTCATCTACATCTACAGCAATACCCTGCGAGCCACCAAAAAGGTGTGCGGCAGGGGGTGCAGCACCAGGAAGAAAGGGAAAGGGATGAGGGGGTTAGGGTTTTAATGCATCTCATTGAAAAAGCTCATGTAGCTTATTGAAAAAGGCATCAAGGCATTTAAACATCAATAGGTATTTACGAATTCTCCATTCTAAGAACTAACTCTAGCAATAGCAATATTGAATTATAATAATACCTATTCAAACAACTTATTACACCTTTAATCGAGTTGCCTAGCTATATTCCCAACATAACTTAAATTACCGAAACATGGTCTGAGTCAGTTTGGTTAGTATTGTAAGGCTAATAAGCTAGAAACCTAAGTACCGAGGTGTAATTCATTATAATTTTAGAGTCAAATATTTTATAACTCCTAATCCTTGGGTTTGAGAAGTAAATACAAAAATCTTTTAGGCTCAATGCTCTTCTTCCGTACGTGGACCGTAGTTACTTCTAACACACCTTAAAATATGGAATACGTAAAGACTACTGGCACCAATTAGATTTTATGGAAACAATAGGGAAATAAGCATTGATTTATGATCTTCCAAAAATTCCAAGTTGGAGAAAATATTTGATTCATATTATTAAAACTTTAAATTTTATCAAAAGTGCAGAATTATGTTTCTTTAATATAGCATAACATTAGATTTGTTTCATCTTTTACTTTCTTATCACCAATTCTTTAAGACCCTGGCGATGCATTATTATCTGCCACAAATAATGTATTTGGTGGTTTATTTGCTGCACAATACAATTTTTGGTCTCTTTTCTTGATGAAAATTTCTGATTTTCAGTTATTATGTGCAGATTAATACATTTATTAAATACAGAGAAATCACATCAGTATAAACGTACAGTATTACTGAGCGGGATTGAAAAAAGAAGTTAAGAAAGTACGCGACTTTGAAAGAGGTCTGACGTGTTTAATACCCCGTCGTGGGAGCTCTATAGGAGTGCTTTGGTGACATCATTCGCTCGCATTGCCTAAATGGTCAAGGCACACAATTCCATTTGCGAGGGAGAAGTAATACGTATTCTTGGGGGAAAAACTCGAGGCGCAAAAAAATTGCGATGTGGTGGTCGAGAAGGGAAGATTAGAGGTTGGGGTGGTGGAGATATTGCAATGACGTCATGGGAGTCGAGCTGCGTGTGTTTTCGCACGGTTGGTCTGGACAATGTGCACGGAAGGAGTCGGATTTTCAATTAGTCTCATTTTGATATTGTTCGTCATCATTTGTTTTCGACGCTTTTCATAAATTTCTTGCTTAAGTACTTCCGATGAACTCAAATTTAAAAAAAAAATTCCCTGAAACATATAAAATCCTTTTATTTTTGGATAAAATTTAATTAGTTAAATATTTTTTCCTCTGATATGAGTGAATGGAACCGGGTATTTTTTATCTTAAGTCGCATAAAATTATTTCGCCATCTTAATTCCCTCACAATAAGTGAATAAGGTCATTGAATAAAATCCAGACGCCCGCTTGGCAGCACGAACCTTGCATGAATTCTGCAATTATATTATTAATAACTAATAATTTTTCAATATCCATTATTTATAACTTCAGATGCCTTAATGTACGTTAATGAATCCATTTAGTTTCATTTTCATATCATATTTGTGCAAGCTTAAGTATTGATTGTTTATGCAATACTAAGGAGTCAATCGACATACTATAAATAACGCGCTTAAAATTGGATTCATTATTTGCAAATTATTATTTTTACTTGCTCTTGCTTGAAAACGGAATGTCCTAAAAATATTAAACTTTATTTCATTTAAAGCAGTTTCTCTGAATGTGAAAACTCAAATTAGTTAGTCAATTTTTCCACCTCTAATTAGTGATTTTTTAAATATTAAAGAATACGTAAATAATTCATGAAACTATATTAAATCACTTAATGGTGTTTTAAAATTTATAATTTGCAATTGAAAGCTAACCTTAATAGCATATTACTTTTCCACAGTTTATTTAACGTACGACGCGTTTCAACTCACAGAGTCATCATCAGGTACAAGACAAACTAAATAGTAAGGAGACCTTATTTATATGTACATAATATGTAAATAAGGTCTCCTTACTATTTAGTTTGTCTTGTACCTGATGATGACTCTGTGAGTTGAAACGCGTCGTACGTTAAATAAACTGTGGAAAAGTGCAAATTGTCCTTATTTCATTATGATGAACTTCCACGACCTCAAGCCTGAATCTGTTGAACTTAGCATATTACTCCTTACAGTTCGTTTAGTCCGGATTCGTTTGCACGGATCGCTCGGTTTTAAGCAGATTTGCATGTTGAATATTGTGGTTTGCCAAAGATTGAGTTGACAATGCTGTTATGTATTTGGAGCCATGAGGATAAGAATAGGCTATCCGAGGGCCGAGATATAATCCTGGAATGGTGCAGTATATCGCAGCCTGCATCAAATCTGAAGAAAAGGCTGCGACGCTAATGTTAGAGAGGTTCAAATGTTCAAAGTAGCCGTTTAAAAGTGATTTAAACGTTAGGAACAAATATTAACATTGGATATTACAACTAAAATATCACTGAATTTGTTAAGTATTAAAAGTGATGAGTTTTTAATTGTAAAACATATTTTATGCTTAGGGTACTGTGAAAATAAAAATTAAATATAACAGAGGATTTCTTGTTTTCGCTTCTCAAATTGTATATGGTTGATCATTTTGTATTAGATTTGATTTATGACTTGCATTGAGAAATGGGAATAGTTGCTAGCCATTGAAAGATGGCACAATAAAACTCACTAGTTTGGCTGCCCTGTTAAAAGGAAACAAACAGCCCTATGTTGGAAATATAGGGTATTTCCCTCTTGTAAACTTGAAGACAATTTATTTCCTGATTTTTTCATCTGAATTATTTTGCAATTAGGACAATCATTTGGATTTTAAATTAAATTTAACCAACAGATAATATAACGGAAAGCTCGAAATAAAATGCTTCATTCAATTGCAAATAAAATCAGTTATTACGATTGCTATTATTGTGAATAGTGCATACTCAGGTGTGATCCATCCCAGCAGTGGCTTTCAGGGGGTAAGTAGTTATAGGTTGTGCTTGAAAATCCTTTTTCCAATGATAAAGTGCACCAGGGTGCATAGTCGAAAGATGAAAATTTTGGAGGGGTTTAACGTATTTTCAAACAACAGCTGGAGACGCTGCTGGAGGATGGCACACACAGCACAGGCGAACAGGGTGTGTTGGAGTGAATGAAGGATTGACGCATCGGAAATGCCAAGGGTACACTTTTTGGGGGCGAAGGAAAAGGCGGACGGGGTATTGTTGACGGAGACCCTTTTAATTAAACTCGTGACGGCCACGGAGACGTCAGCCTGCCGGGCTCTCCGCGCGAGCTCTTTGAGTGTTTTTGAAGACCCTTTCGCTTAAGTGAATCCGCTTCAGAGAATCGTGGAGAAGACTTCTTCGTCTCACTTAAGGGATGAGTCAACAAGTAGTTTTCGCGTGAGAAGAAAACGGAGGAAAGAAGAGGGGATAAAAAAGGAGAAATATGGTCATTTGAGTCAAATATTTCGAAGAAAAAGAGAGCAGAGAATGATTCTTGAGTTGTAAGGAAAAACTTGGATGAGATGTTGCTGGGAGTTGAACCTACCCCTTAATTTATATGATATACTCATGACCATCCCAGGGGCACTTGGTGACCTTTATCATATAGGTTAAGATGGCTTAAGTTTCTTACGAACTGAGGATTAAGAAGATATTTTCAACTCTAAACTTGTCCAAATATCTCATGTTAAATTAACACGATCATAAACGTGCAAAGTTCAGATTTATTCATTGAAATATGCCTTGGCCTCATAAAATCTTCCCTCATCGTATTGTCATAAATTATGATCTCAATAATGTGCAGAATCAAAATTTGAACCAGCATCAATTGAGAGTACGACTCATGCGATCAATCGATACACCCGATATTAGCGACCAATTCATGGATCTACTTTTCTTTCTAACGTTTGCAGATATATCTCCATCATAGGAATTGATATCGTATGAGTCGTGGATTTTCTTATTCTAGAACAGCATGACTTTTCAAGTCACATCTCGTATTCATGCTGTTCAGCCGCATTGGATATGATTAAACAACGTAATCATAGTCAATATTATTTTTCTGGAATTTAAATTTCAAGCGAAAGCTATGCAAAATTATTTTTGGTTATTTCTTTTAGGGCAAGTCGGGCATGTATCGTATGATGTTGCTTTTTTGAATCTGTCCCTCAATGTTTGAACAGGAACCGTTATTGGTATTCAATATTTATCTACTTATGAAACGTGAGCAGAATAGAGAACTGCAGACCCTGCAAACGAGGAGCAGAGACTGTTTTCCTCCTGAGAGGACGAATGATTCCATCCCAGGAATGAGTAACACCTGCACCACGTGCTGTCCTTTGATTAAGACGAACCCAAAAAAAAAATAAAAAAAGCAAGGGGATCTCCGTCTACTCCGGGGAACGTCTGACACAAACAAAACACGTGTGAAATCTTATTAGTTGGCCTCAAATTCTTTTTTTTTCACAATCTCGCGACGCAGAGTGGTCTGGAACGCTTCGCTCTGGGGCGAGGTGGTGTCGCCGTGGGCGAAGAGTGTTTGCGGTGGCCCCAATGCCACAGTCTCCCTTCCTCGGTGACCCTCGTAAAAAGACCTCTTTATGACGGAACGCGGACACTTTCCTGGTCTTCTTCGGGAAGTGGGAAGGGTGCAGGGCGACGAGCGGCTCTTGTGGGGCAAGAGTTGCGTTAGAGGGGCCTAAAAGGAGAAATCATCGACAGTGTGGCTCGCAGGCTTGGGGATCGAGAAGTCTGAAGCACACTCGAGCTATTGAAAGAACTCGGTGAGATTCCTGCAATGGTAGAGAATGCCCTCGTCTGCCGATTGTATAAGAACATCGACAAAATGTTTTAGATTTGTTGCCGTCGGGTCACGCACAGACAACACAAGTTTCAAGTGCGCAGATTTTGTATTCGAGTTTGCGGCTGTCATTAGATTTTGATATTTATGATTTAAAAGAATTGGAGATCGATTTTGTGCGATCCACAGCAGCTATTGAATAACATCGCGGACTTTTAAAGCATTTACTTGTATACGCCAACTAAAGATCGCTGAGTCATACAGTACCTGTACGCTATTACCTTTCTCTGATGCACATAATATTTCGGTACCCACTTTGATGCCAGTCTAAATCCCTATTCATTAAATCTGTCCATGTATGCATGAAGCCCTTCTTCTTTCACATACTTCAAAATTCCACCAGTTTTTAAAGCTCTTCTCTCCCTCGTTTTACTTGTCTTCTTCTGATGGAAAAAACGGCTTCATCTCTTTCAAAATATTTCTCCATATCCACATCTGAGAAACATGCAGTACCCTCTTCCCTGAGACCAAGTCTCGGAAAAACAAAACAGTACGCTCCGTTTGTATTTTTTTCTCTTTAAATTTTTTCACCCTTTCTTTAAAAATCGCAGTTAAAAACCTCTTTGGAAATACATTGGTTGCTAAAAATATTTTCCTTAATCGATTTATTCTGTGCCCAATGTTTTCAAAAGATTTTTGAAAGACGTGAGCTGTTTCACCATCTCTACTGTTTGCCCTCCGGCCAAGTTACTTACTTAAATAGCCTTATTAATAAAATGCTGGAGGCTAATATGATATCACAAGATAAATACTTTAAACAAGAATAACGTTTATAGAAGTGGGGATCCAATATGAATCTGTGTTTCTCCAACCCCCATCTACTTCATTCCTATTTTTGACATGCTTAAAAACTTTAATAATATCGCATCGTAGGAGAGATAATAGGCTCACAGCTATTTCATACACCCCAGGATATGTTTATCTGGGGAACGTATTTAGACTCACTACGTATTTTCCATCCAGAGGTTGATCTCGATGTCATCGTCAGACTGATTTTGTTTATAATAGACGCCTACAAACTTGTAAAATATGAACGAGAAAATACACATATGCGTTTTAGAATTCTCAAGCACCAAGGAATAAAAATCGTTTAGAAAAAAGGTTGTTTTCATCATTATTGTATTACAACTTGTGACCAATTAATCCCAAACTCGTTACTCTCGAGAAGTCCATTGATAAACCCCTTGATTTGCCAAACGCAGAGAGTAACTTGGAATATGCAACTATTGATTGAGGTGGAAGCAAAACCGTCGATTATGGAGGTGCCTATCTGCGGGGGTAAATGTAATTCCACGAAGGAGATGGAATCCGACCAAGGAGAAGGGTAAAGAGACGGGAGAGTGATGCGGGGAAGGAAGGCGGGACTCGGAGCAGAAGGCGAGGGAAGGGGAGCCGAAGGACCCAACTTGAGGGAGTAATCCACTTCCCCCCCTCCACCCCCTCAAAACCCTCTCTTATCTCCCTCTCCCTTCGTTTTTTGAGCTTATTTTTTTATATTCTTTCCCGACACTCCAGGGGATTTGTGTGCGTGCTGGCTTTCTCATCTGAGTGGGAGATGTGTTGCGGTGAAGAATGAGCCATATGCGTACCTGGGGAGGAAGGGAGGGATTCGGAGATTGTGGCGGGGCGTTGCTTAGCTGCGGAGGACGGGGAAGGACAACAGGTGAGTCGCGGCGACGACCGGCGCGGCGGCGGGGGGCAACTTCCTGTTCTCACCTCGGGAGGGTTGACACCTTAACCGAAGTCCAAATTACCAGTACGTTTTTGCTGCTTTCTTGCCTACTAGCTTTGTTAATTGTCCCGATAATGTGAATGCTGCTAAAATATTTGCATGGCCTTATTGAATGGAACACTTGAGAAGAGGCCATTTAACCTATATTTTGATTTAAATTGGTGATTTATTCAGATTAATCAGTTTACATTTCTTTAGAGCCTATTGGTTTGTTACATTGAAACTGAAATTTTTGGGGGAAAAGTTACAATTACTTTGAAATCCCAGGGTTTTTTTACGATAGGTTATGCATGGAAGGATAGCTGATGCTCAATTTACACACATTATGTCTTCGTATTGTATTTTTCCCCGTGGCAATCAACACGTGGCAATCACAACGTTTCAATTTTTCAATTTTGTTCTCATTCCTTGATGGACATTTTTCATATCTGGCTAATGTCGAATTCCTTTCTTAAGTTTTATATCTAAGCCGTAAATTTCCATACCAGTAATCGTAAGATTTCATATGAGAACTTTCATCCAAAGGAAAATATCGTACGTATTGGATCTGAGTTTTCTTTTATTCCTAAGTTCTAGTACTATAACTGATATAAGAGGCCGTCGGTAAGACGATGCAGAGTGGCTGAAACTCATTCTTCAGCAACTTGCAGGTAGAGGAAATGTATTTATGCTCATATTATCCCCAACCTTTTTTATTTTCCTCCATCTACCTTGTAAAAAATCTACCAATTGTCGCGCCCTCTCTAAAAATTTCCACTGCCTTCACAGTCGAAGTTTATGTAGATAACTATGTAATCACCGCCAATAATGTGCAATATTTACGTATCACACATTTTATAGATATGTTATGTTTACGATAAATTAAATTTCTATTGATATTGAGCCAACATCTTCGGAGCTGAAGGTTATAATGCCCATCCCGCTATTTCGATCTCAACCACTCGTTAACAGTGGACAATGGATAAATGTTGAAACTGAAATTTATTTCAGTCGGACTGACTAATCAGCTGGCCTCCGGAGATTTCGGTAAAAGTAAATTATTTGAAAAGCTGGCGTTTGATTCCTCCTTGTCTTATAAAAGGATGCGTTGAAATGAATTACACAAGTGAGTTGATACTCCAAGGATTTGCGACAACTCGGTAATAATAATTTTCTACTTTTGAAGTCTGTAGTGGCTTATCAAGAGAAAAATGTTTTAGTTCACTATATAGAGTTTTCGTTATTCCTAGATGGTTTACAACATGTTTGGCGAATCAAATTTGCTAAAATTTTAAAATAAATTTAATTTTCTCTTCATTTACATTTATTTGTCCTTTTATTATACCGCAAGTTCATATCTCAATATTATATTAGCTATTCAGACAGCTAGATTAAAGGAATTTTTAGCGTAGACTTTAATTCATTTAAGATATATATGGATATTTTGGTATGAATTTTTCAAAACATCCTCCCTCGTAGAAAAACATCAAGCCTATGGTAGTAGTTTGGTATTGACTATTGGTCTTATCTATACGTGGATGTATGGTCTAGGTTCGTGTTAAACGGGAAGTAATAAGTCGGAAATTGTATTCAAGGTTTAGATTCTTGCAGCGACGGATTTGTAGTGTTACCTCTGCCGACAGGGAATATTCCACGAGCATTCTCAGGTACCTTATTTTATCCAAAGCAAATGGCTTATCTACGATAAGAACTTTCGCAACCCATCAGAGCACCAACATCAGCTATCTTCTCATTTGCGCCCCACATTGCGCCAACTCCGTCGACTAATGTTTGACTCCAAAGGGTTATGGACACAGATGTTGTTGCCGCCTGTGACTTAACTCCTTGATATCGAAGAGCCTCTTCCCCTCAGCGGGAAACTCCTCATACCCCTCGAAGCAGGCCCCTCATGCAGCATTCCTCTGCCCCTCCCCGGTGTCTCACTCCACACCCGTCTTAGCTGAGCCCTACGTCCCCGCAGCCCTTCTGGGTGCCTAGATACAATATACCCCATCCCTCGCCACACGTTAGGGAGGGGCACTTGAAGCAAACATCAGTTCTTCTCCCCTTCCACTCTCTCTCCCTCTCTCCCAGGCGATCTGGGACTTCTTATCACCCTCAACACAATCTGACGATAAGATAGGTCCAATGTCGAAAGGCTTTCGATCATTTATGCACTCGGAATTGGGATATTAGAGAGAAAATGCCGGTCTCCTATTTCCTAAGACGCAATGCAACGTTAACGTTAGCATTTCTGTTGTCGGAGCGGCGTTTGAGGAAACTGGCTTTGCAGGGCTGGTTTCCTTATAATTAAAGGTTTGTCGCATTAGTTTATCAACACAGGAATCGCTTGTGCACCGTTTCTACTCAAGGTTAGCATGACGAAAGCGGTCTTATAATTTATTTGGGGAATATTATAATTTTATAACTAATGCGCGTACAGTTTTTCTCTAAAAATATTTGTATTGTCTACTTTTTAGATTCATAAAATAATTTTATTTAAAATTGATGTTATGCATAGCAATAAGTGGCAATGGTAACATTGACTCCTCTATCTTCCTTGTCATTAAGAATATATTTAACAAAATCAGTCCTCTTACGGTAACAAATGTCAGACTTAATTGGCCAACAGCTGATATGCGTACACCAACTTATGAATGGCACCATGATTTTAGAGTTCCTCCCACATTATTCCATCTTGCTGGTATACGATTGGCTTTATAGTCAGCATCTTTGGATTCCCTTTATTTTAGCTCACTCTAGACCTGAGGATGCTCTCCCTGCCATTCCAGGGAGACCGTCGTCCAGTCAAACGAAATGACTCGGGGGCAACCCAAAAACCCTCGCATCATCTTCACCTCACCTTGGAAGTCTTCCTTACAACATCGATATCCATATTGTTCATCGGTTTTTCTTTAATATTGAAAATCATGCATCAGAGCAAGGTAATCTAGAACGACATACATAACTACGGTTTTAATCATGCCTTTAACATGCTTCAATACAACCAGTGATATATTTTTCTAATTCTGACTGATTTTTGCCTGAACCTTAAGAGATAACTGTTTTTCAATTGATATAATATTCTTCAATGGTCAATACAAATTTTCCACCGTGTCAATACGACAATTCTATGATCTGAAATTGACAATCTAATTCTTTGCCAACTCATTTCACTCAAACCAATGCAGGGTGCAGGGAACGTAGACCAGGTAATTAACAACAAAGACTTATGTGATAAAAAATCCTGGAAATTTTTTTAAATTTTTTTCCTTTGAGTATTTAACACCCGCAGTGATGAATTTGTAAACAACTGAAGCATGCGAAAATGAGGCAAGACGATACAAATGTTTTATTTTAGACGCTAATGATTTTCCTGCTCTCCCGTTCGACAATAATCATCGCAAACTCCATGCACGCTTTGCAGACTCTTATGTGTGGCACAGAGGGGTTTTGAAGAAAACGCTGTAGAATATTTTTTACCGAAAAACTCATCACTGAGGCGACGGATGCATCCTCGACGGACTCCGGCGATAGCCTCGGTCCCTTTATCCCGTCAATCGCCGCGCCACTCCCGAAAATAAAAAAAGGCCCCAGTGGTGAAAGGGTGAATGGTGAAAAGTATGACGGAAATAACTTTCGTGCTCATTATATCGCATCTCCTTTGTTTATCCCCTTCGATTTCGTTTCATTTTTCCTCCACCCTTTCTCTCCCGTTCTTTTGGGTCACTTTGGAGACAGTTTTTCCCACCATTGACGCCTTTGTGGAACTGGGGCATGATGGGGAAAGGAGGGGTGGTATTGCAAAAAAAATGAATAAATAAATCAAAGTGCACGAGAAAAAAAGGAAAGATTACTGGTCTGGATCGGATGTTGCTTTTACGGAAGTGGATAAGTGTGAGGACTGCGAATACACCCTTACCCCTTGTTGGTATCCCTGTCCGCTTCCCACGAGCGATGGAAGTGCATCCCTCCCCGCTCCGAGTCGCGGTTTCTCTCCTTCTGCGTCACAAGTTTCGAAGTAAATTGCTGATGGGTTTCGGGGCAACGGCGTCTGGACGTGGGGGGGGGGTAGGGATGAACGTGATTAGGAGGGGGGGAGAAGGGATGCGCATCAGGAGGGGGAAGAGTGGTGGGAGACCATCAGACATTTTTAGCGTTTGGTGCACGTCGCCTTTGTGTGCCCGGAAAGTATCTCGGCGGGCAGCGAGCGAGTGCAGGAGACTACATGCGAAGCTATTTGAAAATCATCAAGTGGAAATCCTAAAGGAAGGACAATATTTTCGCACCAAAGCGCGTGCGGAAAGGAATGTTTCGCATTTGTCCCGTTTAATACCGTAATGGATGCTGAACATTTCGAATCAGACCATCACAATTGTCACTCACGATTGGAGCTTCCACATTCTAGAAGGTTCATGCAGAATGACAAGCAGATTGCGCGGAATGCGAGTGAATGGTGCGATTTTTGAATCACATATGATATTCTTCGAGATCATCACATTGAAGGTAGTGAAATATCGTCTGAGGATGATATTGAATATAGTTTGGATCACCTGAAGTAGGAATTCCTGTACATGGGATGTCTTTCAAAGGACTTCCCGAACTGTATTCTATGATTTTTATAAAAATCCAATTCATTTAAAGTGATAAATCTTAATAGCGACTTGGGTCTTATAATATTTACGGATTTAGATTTTAACTACGCTAAATATAAACACACTGTATTGTTTCTTCTTACCATTTAAATCCGTTACATACTGTAAACCATGCACTACTCGTACCAGATGAACTTTTACTTTGCTATTATTCACAGCGACTAGTGTCTGGTTTCATTGCATTAATAGACTCATGGCAGCAGATAATTTGTTATTCTAGTTACTTCCATAAGTTAAAAATTAGTTTCTAAAACAAATGCAACCGTATGGAAGAGCGAGTCTCTAGTTAACCACTGTAAATATTTTTAAACCCAAGATAGAGCCTAGCACTATATAGACTAATAGTCATCAGCGGTTTAATACGGGTTTATTAGCTATATTCCACAAATACTTGGAATGAGAAAAGCAAAAGTATCAATGCCAAAGAGCGTTAACCCCAGGTCATTGGTGACCCCTTTTTTACCCCATTTAATGGCTTGCATCTATTAAATATAGTGATAAATACATTTAATATCATGCACCATGACCCCGAATGAGTATCACCTATTTTATCTCTCCAATGAACTCAACTTACTGACTCCAATGGAATATATATTAAAAATATTTTTTCAAGTGTCCCATTATCCGTCATCATCTAGGAAGAATAATTATTTCTTTGATTATATAAAAGGTTGTTCACTAAAGTATTTAACCATTAATAAACTTTACGTACTCATTCAAGTTTTTACTCCAGTTTTCCCAGATATGACGTATACAGGGTTCGTCCGGAAAATAAGTGTACTGAGCTCAGGAAAAAAAATTATTACACTTTTACATATCTTAAGCTAATATTCCTCAAAATAGGACCCTTGTGAGTCGATAAACTTGTTCCAGCGGCGTTCCCATTCCTGGAACGCTCCCGCGAAGGCATCATCGGGAACCTCTCGAAGACTCGTCGTCGACCTCTTCTCTGCCCTCCACGAACATCTTGTGCCACCGAAAGATCATGTTTCTGGACATGGCTGACTCCCCATAAGCCTGGTTAATCATACCGACAGTTTCGGTAGACGATTTCCCAAGCTTTACCGCAAATTTGATGGAATAACGCTGCTCCAAAAACTTCGGCATCGCGTTCCGTGACGTGGGTCGAGCGTGGAGGTTCGCGTTAACAGAGCTCCTCACTACACCACAGCTCAGAGCCGACTGCCTTTTTCAGCGTCGCTTGCCAACATACCCCCCTCCAATCGCAGCCCGTCAGAGCGGTGCTGAGCGCGCCCAGCCCAGGAGTCAGTACACTTATTTTCCGGACGAACCCTGTACGTATAAGAGAATGGGAAAAGTACGATTGGTAGAAGGTAGAATTGAAACCAAATTAACTTCGTCGAAACAAAAGATGTCAAGAAATGTATGCTTTCATAACTTACCCAAATGACGAGGTACTGTAGTCTGCTGAAAGTATAATGTATCCTCAACCATTGTAATAACAAAAATACTCAATAGGACTTTTAAAAAACAAATGAATTAACTCGTAATTCCTCTTTTCAAAACTGTGCATCTGTTTTTAAAACTTGTTTTTGAAACTCGCTCTAATCACGAGTTGAAACCACTACCAATAATGAGTAATCTTTGGCTTTTGATATCAATATTCGAATAGCAGCAGCATGTAATGACTTCTGGGACTTAGAATTCAGTCTGTGGACTCTCTACGACCATGGTCAATTGATCTCCTAGAAATCACATTGAACATTTCGTCCTTACTTCCAATGTAAGAATACATCTTCATCTGCAGATTACCCCGTTAAGCCACCAAAAAGACGTGCGGCGATGGGTGTTAGAGTGCCGGCCATATATGCACAGAATTAGTTCCTAGATGCATTTTCATAGATATATATTTTTTCATATGCACAAAAACGGAATATTAGTGCACATTGATGCCTATATAAATTATTCACGCCTAATTGCATCGGACCAAAGCATTAATTGGGGTTTTATAACAACAAGAATGAATATTTCGGCTCTAAGGGTTCGATTTTGTAATGATTCTGTATTGTGCGATGGAAGAATGGATGTTGAATATGTCTGGTGGTACCTCAAAATTTTTATCTTGCCAATGATTACAGGAGCTATCATTAATAATTATCCCGTAGCCAAGCACGTCTTCTTTAATAATTGTGCGTTATCGTGTGATTTGCTGATACATTCTCCTTGAAAAGCGAAAAATATTAAGTTTATAACTTTCCCAGCATAATTAATCGATCTTTTGCGCTGATAATTACAGAGATTTCCACACAGAGGGCTGCTGTTTGCTCTGAGGATCAAAATGATTTCGATACAGCTAGGTTTAATGGGCAGTAATAATCTTCGGCAGAAAATCTACATATTTCTTTAACCCAACCTTAACTACGAATAAACCTGCACCTGAATGTCCAATCGTTTCATCATAGGTTGTCTCTAAACTCGCGGAAAACAAACTAATATCAGGTTTAATATTACATGTAAAACCTTTATTATTTAGTTGGAATAAAAGTATTAATATCTTTCTTATAATGATGTTAACGTCATTCCATGTAAAGTTTTAATTGGCTAAGTAAACATCCTACGTTTCCGGGTCCAAACTATTTTGAAATTGATTTTTCTCTTTTTAAACCATCTCGTAGCTGCGCTATAGTGAAAGACTCGCCTTTTAAAGAAGTCTCTATTATTGCAATTGCTGAAGATTCGTTGGCGAAAATGATATCAAAATTTCAATCCATCGTATTGCTTGTTTCTTATTATCTCCATCAGCGTAAGAGAAAAATGGAACATGTTTAAGATTGAAGCTATCCATGAAAAAAAATAATGCTAAAATATTGGCATGGCCTTTCTCATTTCTAGCGTTGATTTTTGAATCTACAGGCAACAGAACCGCAACAGATTAATAGATCACCTTTTCCGGATTTTCTTATTTAAAATACTTCTTATATTTTAATTTTTTGAGCAACGGGGATTCAGTTACTACTTTCCTAGAAGATGTACTTCAGATTTCATACTTTCTAGAATGTCCGTATTCGCCGGGGAGTAACGGGCGAGGAAAGACCCCTTTGGCAGACAGACGGTGGGGGCGGGGCGGGGGATCGCGTGGTTCACCGCGCTAATTTATCTCCTTCCTTGCGAGGAGCGCAGAGCAGACCACATCTTCAACTCCTTTGGTCAAAGTCTCGAGCAAACTAAATCTCACAAACTTGGGAAAATAGCAGTGGGAAAAATTATCCCTCCTCACCATTCGCTCGGTGTTATACCCATTCCCTTTAGAAGGGCTATATCTTCCTCTAGAGAGTCCTAGTTCTATGATACTATGATCACTCAGTTTCATTACTCTTCTCCAATCGCATGGGAATGCCTAGTTCTCATGTTTGTACGTGTTACATATATCAATTGAACACAGAATTGAAAATCGTAAAACTGAGGAGATTTTTCGCTTAGGAATAGAGAAACTAATTTTGGTTGGATTTAGGGGGAGCCACGTCTTCCTTTGGGGTGGCCTGATTCAATTTTCAACCACTTAGTCAAAAAATAAACATGTCCAAGCTTTGTTTTTGAAGGCTGACAACCCTCATACTCACATGGTACTTTGAATATTTGATAATTACTTTAAACATATCAATATAATTGAACCTACGCCTGTTGACTATTTCAAATAGAGAATCTTGTAAGGGATTACAAAAGGCGCGACCCTCTTTTTAGGAAAAATATAGGAATAATATATTTCAATTGCACTTTTAGTTTTATAATTAGTTATATCTTAATTGTCTTTTGCATTTAGATTTAATGTAAGTTTCTTAAACTAAAATCGTTGTATTACAATACTTGGAGAAAAATTTGTTTCACAGCACATACACAAGAACCTCGTGTGGGTCAATGCCTTGACCACTCCAGCAAAATTTACTTTGTGCCGCAATTTGCATCTCCTGTCTCCTAAGCGTTGCAAGCCACTTTCACCTCCACGGCGCAATTTCGCTCATCTCTCCTTATAACCGCCGCAACATTTCTTCTGGGGTAGACCACCACATCTCTTGCCACCACACCAAGAAGTTTCTCCGCATCCAAACAACCAACACCTACCGCGTCTTGCCCTCTCCTTTTGCTCAGAGCTTCCTTCTTGGTGGCTTGCCTCCCCGCAGCACCTAGAATTGTATCTTCCACCTTCGTCAAGCCTTTCTCCGAAAGAAGACCCTCGCTAAACGGAAGCCAGAACCAGTAAATCAGTAACACCAGCCTCAAAGAAAACTTGTTATATTACCTGAAATGCCAAAGCATTCATTCTTTAATTTCAGGTTTCTATTCGTGAAATATAGTCATTATGAGTTCAAATAAACCAAATTTAAACTTTTCACCTCGAATCGGTGCCAGTCACAGTTTCAACGTCACAACGTCAATATTAATGGCTTAAAATTATGAATTTTTCAGTAATCCTCTTTAATTAGCAATCAGAAGAAAAATAGAGGGGGCAGTGTGAAGGAAAGAAGACGATGGGTTAGCAAAGTCTTAGGGAAGGGAATGTGCAGGAGATATGAGAATGTGCTGATATTACGAAATACATTTTAGCGCGGGCTCTGTGATTTGGAAGTGGTCAAAGGTAAAATGAGTATGAGTGCATGATGGAATCACAGTTTTACCTCGTCTTACGAACCACTTAACAAACGAACCTTTCGAGTTTAGAGCGATCTTTTCAAATTCCTTTTTTGCCTCTAGGTACAATCTTTCTCTCGAGATACGATATACGATACTTTTCTAATGCAGCGAATCGCTGACTTCTTAATTCGAGTAGCAATGTATTAAACTCGATTCAAAGGCGTGCAATTCAAACGATGTCTTTGAGGTATACATATCCGGCAGGAAACACTTTGCGTCGCTCTTCAACTCATCATATGCATGTTCACCGCTAACCTTGCCAAGATTGCCGATTGCCGTTACTTTGTGCGCCTCTAAAATGTGATGAAGGTGTAAATAATTTGCAGTTTTATGTTTCTGACACTTGATAACCTACGGTAGGCTGTATGGGATTACTTTAGGTTCAGATAAATTATTCGCAGAATCTGTTTACGATCCCTGACTGCAAAATGTGAGGTGTCAGTTTGCAAAATTTTTAAGGACAAGTTATTTTTTATTTTTTCACTTAAAATTGCAAAAAAACCAAATTCTCACGTTTCGAAAATTTCGAAATCTGGGATCCATTTCATCGATTCCTTTAAGATAAAATGAAGAAATGGATCTGGAAAATAAAGCACAGGCAAGTGCGCATTATACCTGTATCAACAAGTTGAATTGTTTCAATAATGCGTAATGCAAGGAAAAATATTTCCTATATATCTATAACGCATGAAGGAAGGATCGTATATAGTATGTCATGTGAAATTTATAATGTACTAGTATCTGCTTCACGTTCCCTAATTATAAAGGACTCACTGTTGGCCCAAACAAATTAAAATGGGAGAGAGAGGAATAATTGCTGCTTGCTTAAAATTCCTGAAAATTTGTTGCTGGGTAATAAAAATTTAACTTTAAGTTGCTGGGTAATAAAAATTTTAATATATATACTACCTTGATCAAAAATTTCCCGGAATTTATTCAGAAAATTAAAAATACAAGTTTATTCATCTAAATCTATATTGTCCCCTTCAAAGTAATCCCCATCGACTGCAACACACTTATGCCAGCGCTTGATCCAATCCTCGAAACATTTTTTATATTCGGTTTTCGGTATGTCCATCAGTGCTTCCTGCGATTTTTCCATTACTTCCTCTCGGCTGCTAAAACGCGTTCCCCGTAATGGTTTTTTAACTCGATTGAACAGAAAGAAGTCACAGGGAGCCAAATCAGGTGAATTCGGTGGCTGTTGGATGGTATTTGTTGCATTTTTCGTCAAAAAATTACGAATAATGATAGCACTGTGCGACGGTGCGTTATCATGGTGCAAAATCCACGAGTTTTCTGCCCACATTTCTGGTCTCTTTCGGCGAATTGCTTCACGCAAACGTCTCATAACGCCCAAATAATACTCTTTGTTTACTGTCTGGCCTTCTGGCAAAAATTCATGATGCACTACACCGTTGTAATCCATGAAAACCGTCAGCATTGCCTTCTTTTTTGACTGAAAACGACGTGGTTTTTTTGGTCTCGGCTCATTTGGTGAACGCCATTCACTTGCCTGATGTCTGGATTGCGTGTCGTACTCATAAACCCACGTCTCGTCTCCAGTAATGATCCTTTTGATGAATGTGGGATCGGATTCAGCCTCGCAAATCATGTCTTTTGCGACGTCAACACGGTCTCTTTTTTGCATGAAATTGAGGTCTTTTGGCACCAACTTTGCTGCTACACGACGGAGACCCAAATCATTAACCACAATGCCTTGGGCGGATCCATAGGCAATGTTCAAGTCCTCCGATATTTCTCTGATGGTTAATTTGCGGTTATTGACCAACATTTCTTTTACTTTATCAATTTTTTCACCGACTTTCGATGTCGATGGTCTGCAACTGCGTTCATCATCTTCGATTGACTCACGACCACTTCTGAACCGCTCGTGCCACTGGTAAACGACCGTTTTTTTTAGAGAATCGTTGCCGAAACACTTTTCCAACATTTCCAACGTCCGTGCGCCACTAAATCCGTTTTTTACGCAAAATTTAATACAAGTTCGTTGTTGCAAATTTAAATCCATTTCTGAAATTGTAAAAAATCGCCAACACACACAGAGATAGATGTACTCTTGGCTACGTAACTTTTGCAAATGTCAAGTCATGACACTAAGATTTAAAGGGAATATTAACAACAGATGTACCAATTTAACAAAAAAAACAGAACTCAAATCGGAACGATGGGAGCGCCACACGGTGGTTATTCCGGGAACTCTTTGATCAAGGTAGTATGTATATATATATATATATATATATATACCATAAACACAGTAATCAACCCGAAGGTCGGTTTAGTGGGTAATGGTAGAGATCACCCAGTACTAAGCCCTATACGGCGTGTAAAAATTCACACATCAGGGTAGGGGGGCCAGTTCCATTCCCTGTGCTGGTTATGGTTTCCCAGGAAGACCTGGCACCCGAAAAATCTCTTTAGCTAAAAATCTCTTCGTGGGTGGAGCTGCAGGTGCCCAGAGTGCCTTGCCCGGGAATCGAACCTGGGACCCTCTGGCCCCACGCTCTACCCACTGGACTACGTGCGTGTTGTGGTCTAGGCTATATGTATATATATATATATATACATATAGCCTAGACCACGCCACGCACGTAGTCTATAGCACTAGCACTATATACATATAGCCTCGAATTATTTTTGGATGAAAGCCATTGGTTGGCTATAAAAAAGCTTTTTCATACATCGAATTTCATTCTCGTTGACAAAATTTTCCTTTTAATCGTTATGAATTCCTTATATATCCAGGTCTTTATTTTTTAGTTTTGAAGAAGATTTCAAGAAAATTAAGAATCCCAATATTATTTTACAATTGTACAATCACTCCCACGACTGTATTTTTCGGATATGCGTGAGGAACGGGAATGTGCGCATAATGCAGAATGGATTATAATGGCAAAATTCAAATGGATGTTACATAAATGGTACCGTAGAGAATGAAAAAGAAAGTAGGTGTCTTTATTTGACACAGAGGGAATATGTTTTCGATAATAATTCGTTGCTATTGCCGAAATAGAGCGTAGTGAAATAGCTGCTTACATACGTTAGTCCTGCAGTCTATTCCCATTACTATCATCTATTTACTCAACCAAAGTTTTCTCAGTGAGGAATTGTCATTTGTGATTCCTTGTATCGTAGATATATTGTATTTATAAAAGCAAATGGAGAGAAGATGGTGTTTTTCATAGTTTTAGTTCAAATAATTAAATAAAGTCTCCACGGTGCTTACTGATGCAATATGATATTTTAATAAAGTTTTAATAAGCTATGACAAAGTCTTCCAAAGCTATCAGTAAAAGCTAGTTTCTCTCAGAAAATATTTCTTTAGAATAGAAAAATATGAAATAATATCACATTTAATTGCAGTTAAATGTAAATTATTATGTCATTAATATGCCATGTATTTGGCCATCGAAGTGTTATTATTAAGTGCATCTGTAGCATACTGACCTATATCTAAACTTACATGTAAACTAACCGGCATTTAAACTCCGAGGCGATATTCAAGTAGAGTTGAGCCCTTTGAATTAAATTGATTTTCAAAGCAGGTTAAATTTTATAGGTCTATCTTTCCAAATTATTAGGCAAAAATTATTTATAGTAAAGGATAGTTTTACCACCTTAAGGTTATAAAATGTTGGATTTCGTAGTATTTTCAGTAATACATTCAGTTTTACAGAACAGTGAAATCCATTCTATGTTTATCATGAAGACTGTGTTAGAAGGAAACTTTATCTCTAAAATTCAAAGCTGAAATCCATTTATCCATGAAAATTTCGAGGCATTTTAGGCGTTTAGCTTTCATCGCCCCTATATTCCCGCCAGCATCAATCAGCCGAGTTTGTGCTCGGGTAATGAGGATGTGGAAGACAGAAGAGTGCGTTCTCAAGTGTGGTCTCAATTAGGAAATGAATTCGGAGGAAGCGATTAAGGCACACAGACATTAGAGGCGGCTCTTCACCTTCTGCCGACCATTTGAAGCCATTTACCGGTTATCTTGAGCCAACGACGGAGTCACTCGACTCAAAACTTGGTCAGCAGGAGTCATTTAAAGTCGTGCCTAAGCGAGTAATTAACGAGAGATCCCAAAACGTTTTCCCCGCTCTCCTAATTGTCGTACCGGAGTTTCAATCCAACTCGTTACGGAGTTTCAAGTTTAGTCTGGGTATTATTATTTTTATTTTTTTTTCGAAATTCCAGACTTATCTGATGGAAAACTCGTACCTCATATTTTAAATGTCAGATTTGTAAATTCACGAAAATGTTATGCTGTCATTTTTAGTTAAACAAAGTCATTCTTACTCATATAACTTCTTGCAGACTATATTATCCAGAAAATAACTAGACTTTGGGAATTTTGTTTGACTTAAAGAAGCAAGCGCCAGCACTTTGAGAAAAAGTGAAAGTATGACTCGGTCCATGATATTTAGACGTCACTCAAAACTTAAAATCGTACTGAATCGTACTGTATGCTCAATCGCTATTGTTTAAGCAGCCATTATATATTGAAAGTGTGATTTTTTGCAATAAAGACGTTAATTTTAAAGTTAATGAGATAGACAAAGGAAGTAAACACTGTGTAGACCTCAGCTCTATCTCCAAATAAAATTTTGGCCCTCTCTTATTCAAGTATATCTAGTGTCCTTAGCTCTTAATTTGCTTCATTAATTAGAAGACGCAATATAATTGCACTGTACTAAATAGATTCCACAATGATGAATACATCAATATCGAGCATAAATTATTTATCCACAGTGGTATTCTAGTAAAGAAAGGTGTAAGCACTAAGTTATGAGAATACCATGCATTAATTAACAATTGAAATAATGAATTTCAAGCTTATTTTTTTATTTAAACGATCCTTTGATTTTTCCAGCTAATAAAAATAAGTAAAGACATTAAAAAACCCTCTATTAAATTTTTATAATGAGTTAAATGAATACAAAGTCATGCCATCAAAAATGTTTGCATATTTTATTGATATTTACCTGGAGTAGATATAAGAAACTTTTTCATATATTAAGTATTGGAATTACAGGTCTTTCCAGAGTGGGTACTTTGGTTTCTTAGCATTGATATCTACACTTCATCCATCCCTCCCGTCCTATGCTTCACTAGGTTTTCCATTGGTTCGAAGCTTCGCTTACTACCTTTTTTGAGTTAAGCTGCTCGGTTTGTACTATTGGAAATCACTCGAAAGTCCTTTATCAGGATTTTTTCCAGTTATTCCCCTGAGTATCCAATCTGGATAATCTCACCGAATGCTCATATTTCAAAAGATCCTGAAAAATAAACACCCAAGGACATTTCTTTCATACTATTCGTAACTGCATCTCCTCTTGAGCGACTAGGGATCCCAGTCGAGTTCGTCGATGACACGGAGCAATCGAAATGCCATTTAAGGGGTTCATTTTTACTCAATGACATCGAGATGAACCACTTAATACGGTTGCATTTTGCCAATCATCCGCTCTTAGAAACTTCAGATGCTATCCAAATAAAATCGCCATTGAATGGTACTTAAAATCTTACCATTCTGAAGTAAATGTGGATTGCGTGCGGAAATTCAAGCAACAGTGGTCCGTCCCTCGATCTCCCAAAGTAAAAAAAAATATAATTTCCCCAACGATTTGCAGCACGACGTCAGTATTTTTATCCGCACCTGCGTTTGGGTCGGCTTACTGAATTGCCTAAGTGGATTGAGTAGACATCATGCCTATAAGTACGATTCGGCTAAAAAGGATTTAAGTTATCACAAAAAAAGTACGCCATCCATACTTTTCAATACATTCAAGATCTTAGTAGAATGATTAAAACGTGATATACGAGTATAGTATGCGCCGACAAATTATTGATTTCTTACAAATTTGAAGGCCGTGAAAAAGGATCTAAGTTTGTAATCTTACCAAATTGATCCGGTCAATCTATTAGGGGTGTGGATGAATATTTACGATTAGTTGATTTCTTTCTCTAAATGAACGGGTGTCCGTCAGGATCATTGGTGGGTAATAGAGTCAGCATATGCATTTCTCTCTGTGCAAATTTCAAAGAGCAATAGCAAAGGACGTCTTGCACCAAAGCATAACACAATAACAATAACATTAGGGTATTAACTAATGCATGCACACTGAACGAGGAGTAAGTACACATAAATAATGCTTCGTAATAAATAATGCTCTCCTTATGCTAGTTTGCCTGAAATCCAAAATACTATAAGTGATATCGTAGAATTCATTTTTCCTTTAACTTTGAAAGTATTTTCACGAAGTTTTGAAAAATTTACCCTCTCGTTTCCGAATATAGACATCCATAATGGATATATTACATTAATTTTTAGAATAAATAGTTTGAAAATGGGAAAATATTCGGAGAAAAGCTTGAAGTTTGTCCATAATTATTCCTTCCGTTAGCCAGTTTGTCAAATATAGCCAATATTGCGAGAGGGTACCTACCCTGCCGACGACCGCGAGGTATTTCTCTCATTTTGCGACCTTCACCATCCAACATAGCAGATTAACTCTCAAACAATAATATAGGCAAAAATCACTGCCGTGATTCATTGATTGCTCCGGGACCCCAAAAATAACTTCATATGTATTAGAATTACACTATCGCTATCAACCCGTCGCAGTGTCTCCAAGGTTATGTTGCATTTTTTCTTGCCTCATAAGCGCACGCGCAAAAATAACTTTTTTCTCTCTTCTCCCACTTCAGCCATACGGCAGAGGACTTCGGGACGGGTCTTCGCCGGAAGGCTCACTTTTCACTCTCTCTCCCTATTAGCGCGCGCCGATTAATCGCGGCGTAAAGGTTTCTAAAAAGAAGAATCGCTCGAGGTGAATCCAATTATGAGGGCGGAAGGGGTAAAGGGTGAAATTTTCATCCCCATGAATCTAACATTTGAGAGAGGGCTCTCTAGTCCTCCCTCCCATCAGTGTACTCAACCCCGATAAGAAGCGAGGGCGGAGAGAGCCTCGGGGGTGGGACAATCGACCTAACACTCGTCGGGAGTCTTGCTTGCCTGCTGCGCCAGTGATGTGCGACCATTGAAGCGACCTACTTCCGGCTCCATTACTCGCAGTGTTAGTGAGATTTCGTAAAATTATCTCACAAACGTAAATCATAAACTTCTTCAGTTGTAGAAATGCGAATACGTTTTCCTTCAACTCGAAAGGGACGGATTTATCCCTGATTTTGTTGCCATTTTGCAGTGATTTTAAAAAAAAGGAAATCATAAGATTTAGAACAAGATGGAAAAATTGAGATAAATGAAATGAAGTTCATTAAATTAGAAAATGAATGGAGAGAGGAATTTGTTCAAAGTTTAAACTCGACACAGACAGAAAAAGACAAACGAGAAGATACCTGTGGCGGAGAGGTTACGTCTTCGCCTTCCATTCCAAGGGTCGCGGGCTCGATTCCCTCCAGGGTGTGTTCATCCTCCACCTAGGGTTTGGATGATTGTAAATGTGACCATTGTTATCATTGTAAATAGTCCGACCTGAAGGTTAAAATGAGCTGTTTTCTGGGTAATGCTAAATAAATGGATTAATATATAACTTAAGAAGTGATTTCTTGTCGGTGTCGCGGTGTTGCGCTCGGGTTTGTAAGCATTATGAAACATTGAAGAGCTCAAAAAAGTATTTTCGCAAGGCAAAATGTAGCTAAATGCATAAGAAGTCTGTCAAAATTACTAATTTATCATTAGATGTTAGCAGTGAAATAAATTTTTTTAAACACCTCTTGCAACTACGAGGGTCATCCGGAAAGTAGTACCCGTTCGTGAAATAAAGACACAAAAGTAAATATTAACAAACATAAAAAATTTTATTTGAAAGAGGATACTTTAAACTACTTCTCAACATAATCTCCAAGCAAATTAAGGCATTTGTCATAACGTGTGACAAGTTTCTGTATTCCTACTGCATAGTCCTTCGCCGCCAGCTCATTGAGATACGCGAGGGACCCATCTTGCACAAATTTTTGCATAATGCAGATGGTGTTTAACAATTTCATGAACAATTGTTCGAGAAACATTGGGAAAATGCTCACAGATGTCATCAATTGTGACGCGCCGATCGTTCCTCACGAATTCGTCAACTGAGCTCACCAGTTGGTCTGTAATGACAGACGGTCTCTCCGAACGCTCATCGTCGTGTGTGTTCCCCCTCCCCATGTTGAAGTTGCGACACCACCGCCGAACAGACGACTCGTCCATTACATTGTCTCCATACACCTCCTTTAATTGGCGATGAATATCACATGGGCGAACGTTTCTTGCATTGAGGAATTTAATCACTGCCCTCACTTCACAACTGGCGGCGTTCTCAATTTTTTTAAACATTGTATATTTATAAGATATTGGGAACTTTACGCAGTCAAATAATGCAGAAAATTTGCAATTGGTAAGGCATTAGAAAACACATATTCTTGTTTATTTCAATTAGTATTATTTTTATGTTAAAGGCTACCTGAAAAAATATAAATCATGAATGAGCTTACGTAGCTTTTTAAATATTCTTTTCTGCTGATAAGGTAAATTCACGCTGTAAAACAGAAAAAAACGAACCAATGACCAAATTAAGGACCTCCGTCCAAATAACGGTGAACAAACATCCATTAATTACTGAGGTGGTATTAAATTAGCGAACAAGAAAACTTCACTCCCGTATTCTTTGTCGCCTCCCCTGTTTCTCTCCGGTTATTTCAATTATAAACAATGGATGTTTATTCTACGAATTCAAAAATATTATCTTGAAGGGCGCTGGAGGAAAAAAATGAAGCTGAGTTCTTACATCTGTAAATGAACTGATTATTATGGAAAATTTTTCTCTTGCTCCTGAAACCTTGATATGAATTAGCAATACAAATGTTTTCCACATGTATTCAAAAACTACCCAACATTTTTCACTACCTACATTTAGTCAGTTTCCCACTTCTCCTTACAATTATTGTTTTTATTTAGAAGATTAATCAATTGTTACAAGATTTTATAACCATCTGAGTAAATCAATCTCTGCGGCAATATTAAAAGAATATGAAATCATACTACTGCTACATTAATTTCGCCAAACCTTTTATTAAAAATTATTATATATCTATTTAATCAGATCACTCAAAATTTGATCTTCCCCATGAAAAGTTAATTTAACTCCTTGGGGAAAAATATTAGCACCGTTAGCGTGCGTTTCATTTACCTAATATCTCTGAAATTTTCATGAATATTTAATTAAATTGTGTGTATACTAAAACGAGAAATTGAATTTACCTTCCTTTGCATTAAGAGGATACGTGGTAGTCTAGTGAGTCGGGTGCTAGTTTACTGACTGGATGACCTGGGTTCAATTCTTAGTAACGCCTCTGATTATCATAAGCTTCACTCAAGCTATGCGATTTTTAGAGTGCCAGGTCATTCAGGGAAACCATAGTCAGTACAGAGAAAAGACTACCCACCTAACCTGATGTTTGAATTCCACGTGCCGTGGGACTTAGTATTACGTGAATTCTGCCCCCAACTACCAAAACAACCATCGGATTCATAACAGTGGCGCTGGGTGAATTAAGTTTTATTTGTTCAACTTTTTCAACATCCATATACCTTTCATAAAATTAAGGTGTGTTAAAAATGTTAAACTTACTATCGTGTAATAATGTAACTGTGACACATTAATCAATATTACAAATATAACCACGCTAATCAAAAAGACACTACAGTTATATATAAATGTGAATAAAGCCAATATCTTGAAAAAAATCAAGGCAAGTACATACGAATATATGTAAAAATTCTTACTAAAGTATAAAAGAGATGGTTTATTGGTTTTTTGCAGAATTTTGCAAGTTATTTGGTGCAGATTTAAAAATTAGACACATTTTTTGGTTGCTCTTCATGTAAAATTAGAGGAATAAATGCATAAAACATGGACTTTACATTTTAATTATTTTATCCCCCCCCTGCCACACACCTTTTTGGTGGCTCGTTGGGTATTGATGTAGATTCAAAGTCTTCAAGTAAATGTATATCTACTTGAAGACTTTGAAAATTTGCGTGAAATATTTCAAATTTCCTTCCTTCTTTCTAACCATTTTAAATAAATAAACGTTAACGCTATATGAGAGACTCATTTATGTGCTAATTGTTAAGTTCTATAAACATGAGTCAGTTGAATTGATTCATTAACGAATAAAAAAAGAAAAAAAGGTAAGGTGCACACACAATTCTGCATCAATCGGATGTTTATGGGAAACAAAACTTAAATGCATGAACATTTCTCCATTGTCCCCTTTTAGCCACCCACTTTGCGTTTAACTCTCTGTTTGCGAAAAGATTAGGAATTTATCGTTTATCAATAACTCTAAAATCAATGTTATCATCTTCAAGGCTTCCTTACAGACTTTATCTAAGACAAGGAATAGGGTGTTACTCATTTCGTTTCCGCGACATTTATTCTGCTCCGAGAACTCGACGCGTACAACACATGCGAAGAAGCCGGCGGGATTTGGTTTCTTCAGACCCGATCCGCAGTCTGATTTGGAGAGAGCGGTTGCGTGGAGCCGGAGGGTTGTTATACTCTGGCCGAGGGTTGTGAACACGAGAGCGTGGGGTGGGGGAGGCGGAGAGGGTTGACTTGCTGCGCGGAGGGTGGTGGTGGTGAAGGGTTGAGACCGAGCAGAGCGGCGATCCTTTGTTGGGACTTAAAGGGGAAGTGCGTTGGCGTTGAGAGGAAGGTTGGGAGGCACGCATTAATTAGGGGAGTTAAGGGATGAAAAACAGAGATGTAAGAGCGGAAGAGGGCGGAGGTCTCAATTAATGGGCACGAAATTACACATGTACTCACTGCAGATAAACTTTTGCCAAGTACGTGAGTCATGCCGAAGATTAAGCAGCTAAACTCGGGTAAATCGGTGAACGATATGTCTATTGTTCTGTCTAAAATACCTTTAAATTCAAATTAAAAGCTAATGATTTTGAAGAAGTACATGCTTAGTACCATAAGGCTAAGTATAATTGTGTGAAATTCGGAAATTACTCTTCAACTTTTTCTGCCATAGTAGTCGCCTTATTTTTAAATAATGAACGAACGAATGACTGCATGGTGCTGGCGTTCTAGATTTCTATTCAAGGGGCAGTCATCGAAGTTTACTGTCTATTAGATATCAACATTTTTTTGAAATGTGGAGAAAATTGTGGGGATAAAAGTATCGTAAGGTCATATATGTTCTCGATTCAACAGAATGCAAAAATTTCTAATTATCATTAAGGTTCGCATTGATTAAAACTTCTGGATGGATTTGAAATTCGTAATTGAAGTGACATGCCCTACAGTAGGCATGAAAATTGCTTTATTTAAAAGTTTGGATGCATAATATATTAATACGAAAGACACAGTTTTATTTAAAAATTTTACCTGAAATTCCCTTAGGTCCTGGTAATTTGCTCTTTTTCAATATATGCGAATAGCTGTCTTTCAGCTCAGGATAATTTCTTAAAAGGCACCTACTTTATGAATGCTCCGTCAGGAACAACTGCTAATTTTGCGCGTGAATTCCCCTTTCTTCATCGTCTGCGTCTCGAGGTTTACTTCTCCCAGCCACCCCCCCCCTCCCCCCAACCACCCGCTCCGAAAAAAAACCCTTTGCTTAAGTGCGCGCGAGACTCCGTTTTGCGCACAAGCTTTTCTTCGCATTTCCGATGCTCTTTTGTTGTTTCTCCCCTCCCCCCCCCCGCCCCGCTCGAAGTCCTTCCCCTTTGGAGCAACCCCCGTCAGCGAGTTCGTGCGAGGGAGAAAGAAAACATACCCCAAGCATTTGCGAAAATACATACAACCACTCAAACTCATGAGTCGTAATGCACAGAAAAAATGAGAGGGAACTTCTTGTCACTCGGCCGAGCGATTTATTTTTTTTGCCGGAGGGACCAATTTTTGTTGCCAGGCACCCACGAGCGGATTAGCGACTCGCGAATGGACTGCGACAATGGCTTCAGCGAATCGACTCGAGATAATATCAGAAGGATGGAGGCACGAGGAAAGTGGTTTCACTCTTAGCCAATCCCCCTTCCCATATCTACAATCCCACATCGCCACGAACTTTCCATCTTCATAACCCACCCGCCCCTACCCCTCTCCATAAGCCACCCTTTTTTAATCACGGCCCTGCCCTTTCTGCTCACAGCCCTTGGAAGGTATCTTCCTTCCACACTTCAATATCAGAATCTTGCGAGGAACGCAAGCTGCTCTTTATTCAACGAGCTGATATATTCAAATGGCACAAAAACAGCCCATTATTCTGATTAGGATGTCATATTAATTGGCAGAGTTTTATCGGAACAGTGGAGATATTTATAATTTCGAGTTAATTCTAAGAAAACGGAGCATTTACCCACTTAAGGTTTCATCCTAAGTTAATAGCTAATGGTATCTGGCATGAGTCAATGTTTATCTTTAGAGTTGTAATAGACCGCAGCCATTTACTTGTAAAAAGTGGTTATAATAATAATACAAAATTCGTTGCTCTCATCCGATAAAACTGCATTTTGTAGGATGACATATTTTGTTAAAGAATTTTGGTGGTGAACGAATAGTGAAATTTTCACTTCAACGAGGTTAATCAATCTCAGCGTGTTTATGAAATTTCCCAGAAAGATCAGGCTGGCATTCAATCTATTACCAAAATTTGGCGGTAGTGAGGATGTCCAGAGTTGTCACCTTGGAATGTAACCCTCGAGTCCAAGCCCTTTAAGTAAGAAGTGATCTACCCCTTTTGACTACCATTGTTCACATTTTAAAGATTTTATACAATAAAACCATTTCATTTATTTCACCTGTTCCCCTTTTTCGGTTTATCAGCCAAAGAATGAATTATTTTTATGATCGATCGAATTGAATCAATTTGTAAATGGCCATTGGCCATTTACAAATTGATTCAAACTATTAGCGGTAGAAGAAAATTAATTTACTTTGAGCATATTTAATTATATTAGCGTGGCGTTTATAATTAAAAATAGCATTTATGTAGATACCCGCTGACTATTCTCTATATTTATTTGAGCTTCCTAAATAACTTAATATAATGTGTGTTTTCTCACATAGGAACAGTTGCTAAATATTTTAGTAATGAAGTGCGGGGGTGCGTTTAACTTCAAACATGAGAACATGGTCCTTTTTAAAACTACCTACAAATTTTGTGTGGTCCTCATTGATTTTGAAAACAAATTCATTGCTTAGCTAAATTATTACTAGGAAACAAAAGACCAATCAAACGGGTGTTGTAGCGCAGTTATGACGACCCTGAACCTTAAGCGCCCGGTTTTGATTACCAACTCCTAATGGAACTTTCAGCCCACTCACGATGTGTGTTGATTTGTGTGCTATTACTTCATAGACTATTGATTTTATATAAAACTGACGAATGAAAAATACATGTGACATGCAAAAATCATATCGGATGGGAATAAAAATGGAAAAATGCAGATTAAATTTTTATTGGTGTCATGGATAAGCGTAATTCCATTTTATAATTTAGTTTTCCAGAAACATTTCGCAACTTTTCAAATTTAAGGTTATAAATCATGATTTTGGAAGAAATATATGGCTGGTCTATATATTGCTCTCATCATCATATAGCTCACGTTTTTTTTTATCTATTTGTAACCAGCACCTTGAAAATATTCAAAAACTCCTATCTACGAGGTCTCTCACGGTTTATGTAAATACCAATACTTTTATTGATTGAGAAAATTTAATTATTTTCTTACTTTCAAGCATACGTATACTTAGCCTTTTTGAGTCAGTTTTTAAGGAATATGCGTTTTAATTATTCATGCATGGTGACCGCTGGACATACACAATTCACATCATAGTTCTCTTGAAACTGAAAACAGTATAGATGCTCCCTTCCTTTCATCTTAGGTTTGACCTGTGACTTCTCTTGTCGTGGTCAATAGGGCACCAAAAGCTATTTCTGAACCATTATGTCACTCATGGCTTCTTTAAATTCACGGATAGGAGAGGAGAACTCGTGCGTACGCAACTTGTTCACGAACTTCCCGGAATTAGCCTTAGCTTCGAAACCACGCCCATGACACGCAAACAGGCGGAAGTCCCAAGGAGTGATGGAAGTAAAAAAATGAGGGACAGGAAAGGAAGCGGGAAAGGGTTGAGGGTTCTGAAGGGGGACGATGCGGGAGGGGCAGAGAGGAGGGCATACGAGCTAGGTGGTGAGGAGGAGGAAAGGCGGCCGTAAGAAACTGGGGCGCATCCATAGTGGCTGATATCAGTTCCGAGGGTTCAAATCACTTTCTTAAGAAGTTGCCGATATATATATATATATATATATATATATATATATATATATATATATATATATATATATATATATATATAACATAACACAAATAGAAAAGAATAGACACATATAAAAGAACACTTACACGGTAAATTGTTCGAGCTTTCGGCCCTCTCAGGGGCCTTCTTCAAGAGAGACTGAAAATATCTTCAGTCTCTCTTGAAGAAGGCCCCTGAGAGGGCCGAAAGCTCGAACAATTTACCGTGTAAGTGTTCTTTTATATGTGTCTATTCTTTTCTATTTGTGTTATGTTGTGTCAGCCCATTATTGTGCCGCTCGTATGAGTTTTTCCGTACAATCGTTATATATATATATATATATATATATATATATATATGGGTCTCGGTAGTCCAGTGGATAGAGCGTTGGACTGCTGACCGGAGGGTCCCGGGTTCGATTCCCGGGGCACTCTGGGTACCTGCAGCTCCACCCAAGCTTAAAGTGATTTTTCGGGTACCAGGTCTTCCTGGGAAACCATAACCGGCACAGGGAAAGGAACTGGCCCCCCTACCCTGATGTGTGAATTTTCACACGCCGTATATGGCTTAGTACTGGGTGATCTCTACCATCACCTACTAAACCGACCTTCGGGTTGATTACTGTGTTTATGATATATACATATATATATATATATATATATATATATATATATATATATTATATATATATATATATATATATATATATATATATATATATATATATATATCTATATGTATTCGATTGTTTAACAAAGCTTTTCCCTCGCTTCATGGTAGCAGTATTTAGGGGAGGTGACCAACAGCTGAGGTCATTTGCGCTATTAGGGCTGGGCAGGAAAAGATGAAGGGTGGAGAGAAACCGGGCGTCGGCACGAAAGGCACCAAGGTGTCCGCAGCTGAACGTTCCATCCGACAGACGGCGTACTCACTCGAAGTGTTCTCTACAAAGCACCTGAAATAGGAATCGAGATACTACTGAAAAATATTCAATACCGCCGGGATTTGAACCTAGGTCCTCCGGGTGAGAAGCCAGTACGATAGCCATCGTATCATTTCGATCCCCCCTGGCTTCATAATAGAATCATCATCTTCGATTAAAAGGTATAGAAAAGGAGGACTCTGGAAGCCCTTGGATTTGGAATCATTATATTTTTCGGAACTTTATTTTACGTTTCTATTCGTGAGCTGAAATTATAAGTAGCAAAGGGGAATAAGAGATAAAAAACTGCATTTTTCAATAATTTATTTTTACTTACATTTATAAGAGTAGCCTCCCAATTTTAAGGAAATATGTTTTCTTAGTTTCCCAGGTGTAGTATAGCACCGAGCATTTTTAAATGATTTTATCCCACCAATGTTCTTTTTAGAGAAGTGTGATCATAGAAAAAAAGTTTAAAAAGGGGCAAGGAAGGAATGTTAGTTAGGAAAATGAATCGCGGCTCTCTGTTATTAATTGAGGGAGAGTGGGAATGAATTACGATTTGTCGCTATGAAGTGAAAGGTAGAGAAATGGAAGCATTTCACACTAATTGACGGCCAAATCTCTTGTAAAATAAACCTTTTCATTTTAAATCGGCGTTGAATTACCAGATATTGGAGAGGAATTTTCATCGACAACATCCCAGAAAAGGGTGCGAGAAAAATTACTGAGGACATCACCTACTCGTAATCTAATGTTACTCTTTTCCCAGGGTCTTTGAGCCGAAGTTTTCAGATTGGATGGAAATACCGATTGAATAACATTTCATCCGAATTATTGGCATTGGAACAACTCTGATCAAAGATCAAAGCTTTGAATTTTTCTGGCAAAAACTAAATTGCAAGTAAAAACTAGTATCAGTGCCCTTTCTTTTAGTTAACAACCAGTGGTGCAAGTGGAACTAAACTTGGGACATGTGAGC
The DNA here is from genome assembly GCF_022747635.1 of Hetaerina americana. Classification (NCBI taxonomy): domain Eukaryota; kingdom Metazoa; phylum Arthropoda; class Insecta; order Odonata; family Calopterygidae; genus Hetaerina; species Hetaerina americana. Next base: position 69,320,470 of record NW_027287538.1, on the reverse strand, counting down.
GACACTAGGTGTTATATAGGATCTGTCCGAATTTTTTTTCTATGATCCCAGAGCTTTCCACTTTTTTCTTCATCTAAATCCACTCTTTTTTTTGAAATTTCCTCATAAGCGTACTTTTTAGGATAAATGCAAAAAAAAACTAAATATTTGTGCACCAAACTATCTCTTGTATCGTTTTAAATTTGTAATAAATGTAATTTATAAACAAAATTTACTAATTACCCGTCGTATCTTCTCTTTAAAAGTTTTTTACACCCAAGTAAATTTTTTAGCAATTACTTCTTTAGAGGATCATGATAATTGGGTTTTTAATATCCACGAACCCCGAAATAATAAACACTTGACCAGGGGTAGTACTTCATTACTCTTTTCTATCCCAGTGTTACGCTTGCACTTCCGTGGTTGGTCACCTGGCTGACCAAAATATCGGCATCAGGTTCCCCTATAAATCAATATTGACACGAGGATCGTCACCTTACCAACTCACAGGCAATAGATCACGCTCTCTTCTGTCCTGCTTTAACAATTAAAACACCACAGATGACTGTTCATTTTTCAGGGTTGAAAATAGTCGTGAATAATAATGATGCTATGCATGAATAAGAGGGTCATATAATATGAAAACTAACAATATTTGGAGGGATGTACATTAGAAAGTATAGTTCGTCCGGAGAGGGACAACACTCGTAACTAATCGCCACCTGTGGTAAATTTTGTGTTTCTCGCTCACCCTATTAACCGTTTTATGGCTGGGTCACACGGGTCAACTTGCTGTACAGCATTTAATTCGAATAAAAATTCAAGTTAACTTCTTTGCGACTAATCTTGTGTCGTACTTGCACATGATCCAATCATACTGGAAGACTTGGGAGGGACTACTGTTCCAGTAGCCAACATTATCGTTAAAAACGTTTAGCCAACTATATACCTACTCCTCGCGATATAAATTTCCCTAGCTTCGGATTTTCAACTTCAACTTTTATTCTGGTGGCAGTTTTTCCCATATCCACCATTTTATAGTTCACATACAAGTTGCAGCAGTCCTCTTTTGCTCATTAGAATCATATCTTCGGACTAAGCTCACTCTCTTTGGAAGTCCCATTTATGAGCATAGAAAAGCATACCTATTTAAGTCCTAGTGCGAGTTGTTTTCTATGATGCGGGTTGCATGAAAATTTTGCCCACGCATTGCGCAGCCTATGTGAGAATCTTGAGGAAATAGTTATTCTTTTCAATATCTCTGATGAAGATCAAGTTTAAACTTAATTATAAATCATTATGGAGAGTTACAGGTGTGAATTAATAAGGAAACCGAATAATCATGTGAAATACCTTGTAGAAAATAATTTATAAAATACGATAAAACGAATGAAGCATTGTGGAACTTGGCTCAATTGCAAAAAGGAAGTTTATTTTATGAAAGCAATAATCATCACTGGTAGCTAATAAATGCCAAACTATACTAATTATTAATATGCATATTTCAAAAATTAGCCTTCTAACGTGTAAAATTTGCTGTGAATAACTATAAAAAATACAGATTGTTCTATTAACACCTATAAATAACAAATCGCTATAAGATCTGGACACCGTATTAATCTTCAGGACCAGCGTTACGAAATTTTTTCTTAACGCTGGTCCTGAAGACTTTAACCATTTAAACAGTTGTGTCCACCGTTGTAACGAGGGAAGGCGCGAATATCATTAATAAAAGAACGCGAAATTACTAAATGAATCAATCAACCCAATAATTGAATTGATGATCAATTTATTATTACTCTTTAAATAAATGGGCAATTACTTCATATTTTAAGAAACTGAAGGTAAGAGTATCGTCCATAAGAGTCCATGCTTAACACAAAATCTTGTGACGGGAAATATGTACGGATATGAGGCGGAAAATATGTGCAATGGCAAGTCAATACGGCGTTATTGATAGTTAAAGTGTATCGAATGCGGAGGTACTTGGTGAAATTTTCAGAGCATCTCAGGTGTTATCCTACATGAGGGCAGACGCCACCGTCACTCTCGATCTTAGCTAACAAAGTAAATTCCTTTCATCGCCTCATACAATTCCCTGGCCTCTGCGTATAATCCAGTACTGTTTCCGCGAATCTCTCGCTCAATTTCTTTTTTGCTTCTTTATCTAAAACTTTCCGACGATAGGGAGAGAGAGAACTGGCCGTATACTTGTCAAACCGAAGTGGTGGTTTCTTCCCGTGTCGTAGAGGTGACAGCGCGCAAGTGGATTGGAGGAGGATCGTCGAGGGGTGAGGAAGTTCAGTGTGAAGGATGGGAATGGAGGGGGGGTTCTTTTACGCCCATGCCATACACTCGAAAGCTGCCGTGAAGATGTTAGGCAGGGTCTCCCATGGCACCATCGGCTAGAAAGAAGAAGTCCGAAACAGAGATATTTATCACTATACTAGGAAGCCCCTCCTTCTCAGTCCCTCTACGGCTTCGAAAAAACTTACCCTTGATCGAGATGAATCAAACCATTCAGATAAAAATAATTACTCGCAATAAAAGTTTGTCCGCGTCATAAATTTCATGATACAAAGTTTAATTGTCTCACAAATGGTATTCTTGGGACCAAACCCAGGTAAAATATAACATTTGTGGCGATGCTAAGGAATGCACATATCTTGCCAATTTGCATCCCAGGTCGATGAAATAATTGCACTCAGATTCGCACATCCAGCGCACTGTTGACATCATATATCGGTCGCGCGGCACTTGCGTGGGTTGGGGTTTTTCCCCCTAAAAGGCACTTCCTTTCCCTAAATTCTATATCGAAGTCCGGGCATACGACCTGTGGTTTGACGTGAGCCAGCGCACCCCTCCGCGCAGGCCCTGGTTTCCTGGCGTGTGTCGAGGAAGGGGGCGTGGGTGGGTGTTTTGGGGGTGGGTGCGTGGCGTCGCGGAAGGTGTTCCGAGCACGGACGTGAGGTTTGGGAGCGTGTCGACCACGAAGTTACAACTGGGGGAGTGGGTTGGAGCGTGGTGGGGAGAATGGGGTCGAAGAAGCGGAGGGGGAGATTGAAGGGACGAGAGAGAGAGAGAGAGAGGATATGCTGCGGCACACTTGGTCGGGATGGGGAGGGGAAGCATTTCCTGAATGGGGCGTAACAAGGAGTTAGCGCGGGGTGGGCAAAGGGGGAGGGGGAAGGATGGGATTCGAACTGATAGCCTGTGATTACGTCGCCGGTTGTTGCTGATCCGTCGGCCCCTCGAACTCGGCGGGCAATGAGTTCACGACACGCACCGTCACGTCGAATGGTCTCCCTCGGAAAATCCACGCGCACGGGAACACATAGGGGCACGGAACTCACGCTCTCACTATGAGGCGCGATTGCGTTTATAACGTTCATCCGTGTTGCATCGCTTGCGCTCCGCTATTGTAAAAATCTGTCAATTAGTTCTCAAGGGACGGTATCCAGGTATGGCACCGCTAAGCTACCCGCTGGTCTTCTCGGTGAGAGCGTGCGAAGGAGGGCTAACCACCGGAAATGAATGGGCGGTTTTTGGTTCCGGAAGACGGAAATCACTAATGCGCAAGAAGCAGGAAAAGCATTAGGAAGAAATGACAATCAAGATATTCGTTTCACGCTCCCGTGTTTTACGCGACCGGAAATTCCTTGCGCCACGTGATCCAAAATGGTGGATGACGTTCGTAATTACATTGCGATTGGTGACGAGAATATTATTAAAAATATACCTACGATGATTTAAAATAAAAACACGTCATGTTGAAAAAAATAAATCTTTGCAGATTGTAATGCAGATTGAAAATCAACGTTTTAATCTCATAAATATTGAGTCGTGGAGTACCTATGGTAAAATAAGGAAATGAACTAATCATTTATTAAGGGTATGAGTTCAAATATCTAATCAGGATTGAATATGGAGGTGTTCATGCAAAAAACAACGCTGTAACATGGATGGCTAAGCATAGACCAATAGAAATACCAGCTACAGTTAAAGAAAGAAGATTTCAGTTGCTATGAAATGACCTTAACTTCTAAATTAGTACTTTCTAAATGAGGTCCCCGTAGAAACTTGTATTCAATGAGCTGATTGTAGTGTAGTGCCCGATTATGCCCACCTATCTGGGTAAGGTAATTGCGATGACTCTCATTTTTCTTTAAAAACCTCACCATCCATCATGACTACGGTAAGTAATGCGATCTGCACGTTTTTGCTCAGTTATTCCCTTAAATTCACCAATCACCGAAAAAATGATTACTAATTGGTACACAATGATTGATATTTCAATGCTTGGATGGAGTTCGGAGTCGCCGTAATAGTCGGCTATCGATTTCTTCGACCAAATCTTTCGCATCGAACGGATATGACGAATGAGTATCTTGGAAAATTTATTTTCCTCGTTTAAACATTTATATCGCATATTGCGGCAATGCTTATGAAGGCCTTGAATTATTAATAGTTTTTGAAGATGATTCGGCTTCCATGTGATTATCTTTGATAATCTATTTGTTGAACATCGATCAAGTGAACTTGTCCGAAAAATACCATAAACATAAGTGACTCCTTGTCAGGCCGACGAATGCTTACTCCATGCCTGCTCCTATAGAAGTTTACCATCGACCTCGTCCGAGTTAAGGCCAACTGCGAAATTGCTGCCGTTGATGTCGATATCCGAGTGAATGACTTTATTCCGATCAAATATTTCGGATTGGATTTTTAGAGAGCACATTTAAAACTTACTTTTGCCCTCGAGAATTGAATAGTTGATTAATTTAACATGTTCTCAATGATTTACTTAACTCCCAAAGCCCCCTTCGGACTACAACCTTGACGTGGTGGAAGGGCTTGTGCGTTCCGATGACCCCTAGAGCTGTGCTGGCGGGTAGGGTCACCCATGCCAGAGAGGTCGAAGGTTAGGAGCCAGACGAAAGGTAGTCCACGCTGCGTCTGTTCCTCAGTGAGGCGGCTGCAATTACGTCTGACCACAGTGGGGCGGTCAATAAGTTATTGTGTCACGTTAAAACACTATTGAGGAAGGCAACGGGAAACCACCTCAATTAACATTCCCAAGATTAACATGATGGACAAAAGAGAGATTATGAGCCCTGGCAACTACGGGGCTCAGCCCAATCGGACGTTTCTCTCCCCCGCTGTCGTGCCCGGCAGCGGGGGAGGCAAGGCTTCGGCGGTCGTCATCCCACGAAATCCTTGCAAGGGAAAACCAGCAGCAGCAGGTCAGAAGACGCAGAAGAAGGCCACATTAGTTAGAATAAAAACGTGGAATACTGGGACAATGATGAGGACAGAAACTGGGAAGTTGGATGCCATATCTGTTTACGCCCGCATATTTTCTATTTACACCTTATTTGTCGTTTTTTTTTGATTTGTCATATCTTTTACGGTAAATAAGGAAGGTATTCTTAGAAAATCAGCCGATATTGGTCCCTCTATGGGTAAAATTCCCGCCGTTTAGATGGTTTTAATCCTGATTGGCCACGGATATTGCTGCCATGTAATAATATTAGATATTCATGTGGGTGAATTGGCGGTAAAAAAAAGAAAAATAGATATTTTAGGTCTATGCAAGGTGAGATGGAAGAATAGCGGGGATTACTGGAGTGATAATTATAGAATAATATACAGCGGCGGGGACGAGAGCCAACGAGGAGTTGTCATAGTATTAAATGAAGAGGTAGGAAGAAGCGTACTCAACATAGAGCAGGTAACGGATAGATTATTACTAATAGAGATAAAAGCAGAACCGACGAACTTGGTTATTATGAGGTATACATGCCACCGAGCAACCACAAGGAAGAAGAGGTCGATAGAATATACGATCAGTTAGAGGACATAATCGCGTGTGTTCCCGCAGGGAAACATTTGATAGTGATGGCAGATTGGAATGCGACGCTGGGCGAAGGAGAAAGCAGTTGAGTTCTGCTGGAGACAGGGGTTAGTCATCACCAACACTTGATTTAGACACCACAAAAGACGCAGGTACACATGGAAAATGCTAGGTGACTCAGAAAGGTATAAGCTAGATCATATTCTGGTTAGACACAGGTTTAGGAACAGTGTGATAAATTCGCACAGCTTCCCGGGAGCGGATGCGGACTCTGACCACAATTTAGTTGTTATGAAATGTAGAGTCCGTTTCAAAAAGATAAGGCAGGGGCGGCGAGTTAGAAAATGGAATGTAGAAGCATTAAATGGTTTGAAAAGGAAGGAATACAAACAGGCGGTAGAGGAAATCATGGAGGATGGTAAAGAGCCTAGTACTATCGAAGAAAAATGGGAATTTATCAAGAAAGGGTTGTCCAAAGCCGCAAAAGACACTATTGGAAACGTTAACGCTAAAAGGACTAGGAAACCATGGATCACGGATTAGATGATTACAAAGATGGATGAGCGGCGAAAAATGGAAGATTGTCAATACAGAATTAGGCAAAATTTTAAATTTACAAATAATTAAACAATAAATTGAGGCGGGCAACAAATAAAGCAAAAGGAGGATGGTGGAAGACGCAGTGCGAGGATATGGAAAGTCTGCAGAGGAAGGGTGAAATCGGTGCGCTGTACAGCAAAGTTAAATCTTTATCGGGAAGTAAGAAAGGGAGATTTATGCTAACAGTTAGAGATAAGGCGGGTAAGGTAATAGTTGACACAGGAAAGATCCAAGAGAGATGGAAGGAATATATAGAAAGATTGTATCGTAAAGAACTTAGGCCCACCAAGTTTGACATAGAAAAGGAACATGGCAGAGAGGAAGATAGCTTAGGTCCAGGCATACTCGACGATGAGATAGAAAGGGTATTTAGGGAGATGAAATTAAATAAGGCCGTGGTATGATAGAGTTGAATAGAGAATTGATAGAGTGAATTGGGAAAAACTAATGAGTTTTGCGCTAGGCAAAGAGGCTTTCACAAGGAGGAGGGAGTTGATGAGAGGGACGCTGGGTAAGGATGTTAAGAAAAGACTCGTAAAAACTTTGATATGGAGCGTAGCGTACGGCGCGGAAACGTGGTCATTGAAGCAGGAGCATAGACGTAGATTGGAGGCTTTGGAAATGTGGGTGTGGAGATTAATGGACAAGGTGAAATGGACAGAGAAGAAAACAAACGAGGAAGTACTTAGTATGGTGGGCGAAGAGAGAGGTTTGTTGTGAGAAATCCTATGGAGGCAGGAAAAGTGGATGAAGGGGGTGTTGACCGGCAGGGGGATGTTGAAGACTGTAATTGAGGGGAGAATGTTAGGTAAACGAGGAAAGGGAAGGAATTGGATAGGGATGTTAGACGGGATGAATGGGGGAAGAAAGTACACAGAGATGAAGAGGGACCTGATATTAAGTAGGTTACTGGATTTTGTGTTTTTTAGGAGTCACAAAATGTTTTGTTTAGTAACTGTGCCCTTCCAAAAACCTATCTTAAGCGGGACATTACTTTGAAAAAAATATATATATATTTATATATATATAAATATAAATATATATATATATATATATATATATATATATATATATATATATATATATATATATATAGTACAATACACAGTAACACACAATATAGAAACACAAAAAAAAAGAAGAACACACACGTATTTTCTTGATATTTCGACGGAAACAATCGGAAGATATAGAAGTAATGACCGTCATTACTTCTATATCTTCCGATTGTTTCCGTCGAAATATCAAGAAAATACGTGTGTGTTCTTCTTTTTTTTTGTGTTTCTATATTGTGTGTTACTGTGTATTGTACTATTCGGCACTTCCATGTTACGTCTACGAAAGCATATATATATATATATATATATATATATATATATATATATATATATATATATATATATATATATATATATATATATATATATATACACACACAAACACACACACCCACTTTTCGGATGTATCTGTATATATATCTTAATATATAACTTATATCTGTAAATAATTATCTTTGGATTGAAAGTAATTGCATGGTATTTTGTCAATGATATTTAATGACAATTGACTTTAAAAGACTGACGTAAGAGAAAAGAAGAGAAAATTATTTTTCAACCGTGTAAAAACTCTTGGAATGAAAACTACAGATGGTGATATGAAAGTTATTTATCTATTTCTATAATACTCGCCGTTAATAAATAATTGGGGAGAAAGTTAATATGTTAGTCATTCTCCTCAAATTGTGTAAAAGTAATCAAAACTGGTACATGTTAGGGTTAATACCTTTGTTCTTCTTAATAGAGTCACCTGGTGGCCCTTGCATCTATTTATGTCTAGAACAGCAATCGCGTTTCTTGCGTTTGCTCAACGTTGTGTCGTGGGCGTTTGCTCAACGCCCACGACAAGTATGACTAGAACCCTGGCAACTATCGGCCTTGCCACTTTGCCTTGCCTTACACACCTAATTATTGATACTTAATTTCGATCGTTTTGATTATTTAAGATTATTTTGATTTCTTTGAGATTATTTGGTAATTAAACCCCATGGACTCGCGGACGAAGAAATAATCCAGATCATTCTGCCCGGAGAGACCGTAATGACTGCAACTGGACTAAAATCAAGTGTAGAAATCCATTTAGAGGTAAACGGCCGATAAGGCGAGAGGTAACTGAAACGAGAGAGGCATTAATAAAAAAAAAGTAAAATAAAAAGAAAGAGATCCCGCACACACAAAAACGAAACCGTTTCCGATAATTTGGCCAAATCGTTCTTCATTTCTCTCTATCCCTCTCGAATTTTATTTCCCCCGAAAAAAAAAGTTCGAAGCGTTTTTCATTCGTCGTCCTCTCTCTCTCTCTCTCACACACACACTCTCGCACACTCACACACACACACATACAAACACACTATCCTTTCTTCCTTTTTTTTAATTTACCACTGCATCTCCGTCACAGTTACAGCGCAACAGGTTCCGAACGATCTGCTCCCTCCCTCTCTGCGGGGGAGGGAGGTGGGGTTTTGGGGGAGGAGGATTGGAAATGGCTCCCGAAGATTGGGAGTGTGAGCTCGCGATAGTGGGAAGGTGAGCACCAGGGGGGGGGAGGGGTTGGACGGGCTCGGGGAAGGGGGTCGCGGAGGGGAGGGTATGGCAAAGTGCGGCGAGGGGCTGGGGGGCGGCGAGGTGGAGTGGGGAGTTTTAGGCACATCAGTCCTTGCTGATAAAAAGCGCGATGTTGGAACGGGGGGGTGGGCTGCGTAGGGGGACGGGGGGGGAAGGAGAGGGAGGAAACGTATTGGAGGGATGCCTTGTGGAGGGGGTCTGTGAGTCGAGGGGGGCGGGCGAGTGTTCGGCAGGGGGGGGGGGGCGCCGATACGTTGCAAGGTGCGGCGGGGCAGGGAGGGTTGAGGGAGGTGATTTTTTTCCCAGTCGAAAATAAATGCTGGACATGGGATTGATATGGAACGTCGAGTGTATTGGGGATTAAAAACCGAGGAGCGGCGGATGGAGAGGGGATAGAGTGGTATGGGATCGGAAAAAATTGAGTAGCGAAAATGGAAAAATACATGTATTCGTATAGCTGAATCGTCCGAATTTTTTCCTCGGGACGTTCTCTCCCTGAGTGGATGGGGCGTAAAAAAAAACTTGGTAATTTTTTGGTCCATTTGATTAAGCTGTTGTTAAAATAGCATTCAACGATTGGGATTTTTATAATATTCGCGAGGGTGTTAGGTGATTAGCCATGTAGACTGCTGTTTTAATTTTTTTCCCTTTCAGTTCTCGGCGATAAATCGAATTGCTTTGATGCGACTTATATTTATGACTCTGGTCTTGTATGGTTAAAGCCTTCTGTTTAAAAAAAAGATATTTAGAGTGAAGACTTTTGGATTTTATTCAGCTAAAATCAAGTGTGGATTTTTATAGGGTCTCGTCAAGTGGGTGAAACACACAAGTTATAAACCACGAAAATATAAGCAATGATATTTAATATTCACAGCTGTAAAAGATTCTCAAATTTTTATGCTTGACTTAATTAATTTTATATGAATTGATTTTTATTCATTACTTCATTAATTATACACTAAGAGTATCATGTAATTTTCCTCATTAATAATTTAACAGATTAAATTGATATCTCCTCATATAATTCAAATTATGTTCAACTTGTCAACATAAAAATGAATAATGTTTAAAATCCACGAAAAATGGTAATTCTTTCAAATGAGGTTATTATTACGTGTGCATTGAGATTATAATTTACTCTTTGAATGAGGGGGGCAAGAGCATTTTTCAGTGTTGCCAATTTGCGTATTGGGAATCACGGAAATTATTTTCTTGAAAATTGCCTGCCCTCAGTGAAAAACATAGCAGAGAAATTTTAGCATATCATTAAGAAAAGCTGCTTTTAGAAATAACATTAATTATCCTTTAATATTTCCGGTGCTTTAAGATTTTTGCTCATATAAGGGAAAGATACCGAAGAAATGTCATTAATGAATATATTAGCGTATTAGGCGTTATAGACAAGCAACATCGCTTCTTGCTCAATGTTTATACACTCGGGAATGGTGCTACCAATGTCATATGATTAAATATGTTTTTCCGTCAATTTTCATTGGTTCCAAATACACATTTCAGTAGTTGCGTAATTTTGAAAAGGACATTACATTTATCAACAAATTTATCTACGGATTAGAATAGTTTGGCACGGACCTACTTCTCTAATTAGAGCTATAGCTACAGTTCTTTCAAATAGTATCAATATTTATTTCTGATTTGTAATGATTGTTTTTACTTTTGGGTGAGTTCGTTAAAAAATTCCAACAGAAGAGTCATTGCTACGATGAATGCTTTTTGAACATAGAATTCCATAGTCTCGGGATAATGTCTCTACAGCTTGGTTTATAAAGCGGCTAAGTACGTGTAGCTTACTGGCGCTCTACCGTAACAGTCATTGTCATTTAAAGAATAGAAAAAGGCTTAGACTTGATTAATTCATCATAAATTACTATTCCTGATGAGTAAATCAACACTAAGTGCGTCAGTGGGAACATGTTATGGTTTTAAGAACATTTGACATTAAAATGTATCACATCCAGTCTATAATAAACTATATTATGTATTTTAAGGCCTATCGTACGCCTACGCATGTAATCAAGGGATTAAACACTTGGCTCAAGCATATATGCCTCAAGGGCATGTTGATCTTTAGGTTGTATTTATGAGTATGAGCACCACTTGAGACGGGTGAAGCTCCCGTCCCTTACGAGCTTTGCTTTAGCGCGATGTGACACTCGGCGCAATGCTCTCATTTAATAAAATAATTCAACGGCTGGTCCATTAGAGAGATATTCGACATTTGGCAACAAAACGGAATCGAAAGCCTCGAAAATCGTCCCATCCGAAGGCGAAACGGTTAATAAAAAAAATCGAGAATAATAAATTACTCTGGACGGGCTTCATATCGTTTGGCGGACGAGAGGGATTGAGGGTGGGATGGGAAGGAGGGATTTTACCGAAGATGGGAAGAGGGAGGGAGGCAGGCGGACAGAGAGGAAACCCGAACTACCTAGCGAACGAGACAAATAAAAAAAGGCGAGACACTGAAAATAAAGCGAAACCTTTTATTTCGGAAATATTTCCGATTTTTTTGGTCGTTTGACACATGGCGTTTTGAGCTCTGTCATCGCATTTGGGGCGATAAAAAGGCGAGGTGAAAGTGGGGTAAGTGGTTTGAGGGGTTCGGGCGGAATGAATTGGTGGAGGAGGAAGAGATAGGTGTAAAACGTGAGCATTGGAGAGAGAGATGGGGAAGGAATCGACGCGAACTCGTGGAGGTCACTTCCCTTCACCCTCACTTTTTTTTTCTAAAAATTGCCTCAAAATTTTTCCACGTATTTTCTTTTGAGTTTAAAACTGAACAAAAGAACTAGACCGCAGATTTTTCACCTCCCACTCGGTAAGCGTTTCCCCTTCCCCCACGCGTTTCGGAATACAGGGAGAGATGGAAAAATCCAAGCACTGGAGATCACTTTTCGCTTGCATAAGTAAATCGACGGACAAAACGAGATGTGCGGAAAGTGCGAAACATGCGATTGGTGCCAGTGGAGTGAGTTTGAGTAATGGAGAGATGTTGCAGAGACGAGAATAAATATTCATCCATTTTTTAAATCCAATTTTTCGTCAGGGAAATAATGTTTTTAGCATGTGAAAGTTAGGTATAAGTTTCTACGAGATTTAAAAACGTGGGAAATCAATTTTCTTCGGAAGGTCTACGAATTGGTGCTCTTAATGAAAGGGGAGGACATTCCCAGTTAAGAGTGAACGTAAACAAAAAACATGGTATTATTATAGTAGTAATATTTACAAAGGGGTACTTGTTTTTCTAAAATGTGGCTGCATTTCAATGATCCCTATTGCCTTTTCGGTAAACCTGAGTTAAGATTTCAGGATTAAATTTGCAATGTCGTGTAGTTCACGATGGAAACAGAAAGAACGCGATGATTTGATTGCTTATTGGCGTTTTTACAGTTCTCCCTTACATTTACAATGGAAGGGAATGACGTCAAAATGCGGAAATAATAGAAAGAACAATGTTCACCAATTATTTTGCAGTCATACCAATTAATAAACGGTATGCAGGCAAGTAGATGATCAAGTGATTACCAACAAAAGTAAAATTTTGCATATTTGTACCTACATTAAAATATTTCAATTATTTTCAAAAGGTTTTTAACTCTTACTTAATGGACCATCTCTAAGAATTATTTTGCATTTATGTAAAGAGTTAAAAAAAAATTTTCTTTAAAATTTTTGTAGCTCAATTCATACATAGTATACAAATTTATAGCTCATATAATAGATCATATTCTTCATAAAAGCATAGTTCTTGAGGTAATTATAAAAACGATTTTTTACGATCTTAAAGCAAAACCTCTGCTCCGAGCAGAAAAAGTTGCCTTGAATGTTTAGTTAAAGATCAAAGATAATACAATAAATTGAATGTAACCTCATTTAATGGTAATCCTTCCAACACGTTTGGTTCATAACAGAGATAAAATCTTAATCAAAGCATAACATTGATTTTTATCTTTAAAAATAATCTTTCTTCATTTTTAGCCTCTTTCAGAATTAAGGTAGTTGATGACAGGATAGTTGTTAAACTCCTTCGATCTCGAACCTGCCTATGCTATTTCTGTTTCGAACTTTTTTCGTCAAATGAATTTTTTACACCCACCTAACCATCTGCACTGCGTGCTATTGAAAATATTGAAACAATTATTACAGCTCTGATTTCTATCATTGAATTTACATACCTGTAATTATTTTTGTGAATAAGATTCAAATATTTCTTCTAAACAAATAATATCAACTTTCTAAAAAATCAGACTTGTTAATCAAATTTTTTCCATTGTTAATGATGCCGCTTTTACTGTTTCTCAGCCGCTTCTCACTTTTCGCACCCATTTTTAATGACGCTTCTATTGCCAATAATTCCCAAACTACTTAAATGATTTTCATTTCAATAACTATCGCTAAATTTAAGTCTTCATGTAAATAAGTGTTTGTCAGTTTTAAATTAAATATAAATTTTATAAGTAAAAATGCAATCAGAAATAAGTTTTTTTCAGGTTAGATGAACCATTTTTTGTTGCTTCGAAGACCATATTGCGAAAGTTAACTCTTCTGAAGGAAGATTTTTTGGAATCAATCGATAATTATAACGTAAATTGTGTCTCTTCAATATTTGATTAAATTTCTCCTGATTAAAATGGATGACCAAAATGAACTCATCCTATTCATAGATTCATAACCAAGAAAAACTTTCACCAAAATATAAAACCTGAATCTTTTGAGAAAATTATGGACTTCCAAGTGAAAAATACGTAGGGCCCCTTAAAATATCGTCCATCGATTGTAAATAATTTATCTAATCTCATAGATCCCTAGAGGGAATTGTCATAGTAGTGGTTTTTGGGTCAGAATAATGTGAAATCGTATTTTTTCGAAGAAATATTTGGATTATCACTATAAAACTCGGATAATTCTGCATTCAGTAGAACATTCCACCAAATTAATCATCATAAATATTTTTTTTGATCAGGTGAGGGCTCTCGGTGTGTCGTTTTGGAAGGTGTATCGCTTATGAATGTTTTAGTCTGTTACCATGAAGACTTCACGGCCAATTCCTATAGTTGTTATATATTTTGCTTTTTCTTCCCAATGGAACCTCAAACCGCACACTACTACGGATACCGCTGCCTCATTTTGTGATGTTTGCTATGGATCGTGCTGGTTTGTTTGCGATCGCGTGTGTGTGTGTGTTCTGAGAGAGAGAGAGAGCGGTCATTAGAATGAGGAGCGGAAGGAGGGAAGGGGGGGAGCGTAAGGAGGAGACGAAGAGTCGGGGGTAAAGTGGGGTAGGAAGAAGGGTGTGGGCACGGTGCCGGTTGTTACCCATGCCTCAAAGACTGATAAATCAAACTGCATAGCAGAAGCAGTCCTGCACGGACTGGTACGCCATATCCCCTTATCTGCAAGAGTTTTCCACGGCGATTGCGATGAGAGGTCAGCGAAAAAGTAGGCAGTGATGGGGCAGAGGTGGAAGTGTTGGGGAGGTTTCTTCCCGTGACTACACCGCCCCGCGATTTTCCTTTTCATGTTTCCCACATGCACCCAAAGATCCTCTCTTCACCCCCCCCTTCCAAACCCCACTGCCCCCCCAAGGGTACCCACCCACAAAATGCCGAGCAGTGCCCAGTGAGAAGATTATTGCATCGCGTGGAAGTTGATGGGGTTTCTCTTTGGCCTTTCTTTTCATTGAAATCGCAAGATTAAAGGACTGAGAAAATCTGAAAGGGAAGGCTTGCGTGTAAAATGCAAGGGTACAACCTCTCAAAGGTTTTTTGATTAACCTTTCCCTGAATTAGCCAAGTACACGAGAGACGTAGTGAACTAAGATGAAACCCTGAATTAACCATCCCCAGCCTCTCAGCACCTAAAGGTTAGTATTTCTGTCGATCAAGCGCAGTGGAAAGTAGAAACTAGAACACCATTGATTGTTTCGGAAGGTAGAACGCTGTATATCCATGTAAGTTTTTATTTATCCAGGGATCAGCGAAATATATCGTACCGGCATGTTACGATTCTATAAATTGAATTCTGTATGAAAATACATATCCTGTTTATGGGTAAAATGAACTTTGAATAACATTTAAAGTGTTTAAAAAATGAATATTATGGTATTTTACTGCAATCAAAAGTTCAATACGCTTTTTGTTGCGTTTTGATACTAAATCGTCTTTGAAAATATTATATTGTGTGTTACTGTGTATTGTACTATTCGGCACTACCGTGTTACGTCTACGAAAGCGCATATATATATATATATATATATATATATATATATATATATATATATATATATATATATATATATAAGGTATTAGGGTCGCAGATTTGAGGCCATAGTGTGGAGAATATTTTTCTGGCTATTTTGTCGGAAATTATTACCAGCGGTTGACAACTTTTACACGCAACGCAAAATGACCCCACTACTTAGACTAAGCAGCTCTCTGTAGAAGGCATTGATGGCGTTCCGGCATCAACAGCCACAGCTTCGGAATCACGTTCACGGAATCGGCCGAAGTAAGCGATGTGAAAGGCAATGGGAAGCCACCGCATTAGTCTCCCGAGGAGATGCAGTCCTGCACTCAACCGAATTATGACATGATGTTATCCTTCCCGGTAAAATATTCCTGAGGTAAAAAAATAGTCCCCCAATCGGATATCCAGGTGGATACATGTACATCGATCAGGAAAGACAGAAGCAGGATGGGGTCATGGAATGTAAGTTCCTTCGGGGAGAGCGGAAAGCTGGAGAATCCCTTGTAAGAAATGCAGAGGCAGGGTATATACATCCTGGGAGTGAGCGAGATCAAGTGGGCGGTAGCAGACACTACTGGAGCGACGGATATCGAGTTGTGTACTCGAGAGACGACCGGAGGACGCATTGGCATCACACTGGAGAAAGAATGGGGCAGAGGATCAAAGGCAATATCGCTTTACAAAAAAATGGTTGACTAGAACGCAGTTGTGGGAGAAGGAAAAAAAGGACGCAGCGTCGGAAATTTCGGGCTGGGGAAACGGAACGCCAAAGGAGAAAGACTAGTAGAAGTCTGCTATGAGGAGAATATGGTATTAGCAAACACCCTCTGCGAACAACATCGACAAAGGTGGTACACATGGAAAATGTCTGGGGTATCGCAATATACCAAATAGACTACATACTAGTAAGAAGGAGATACAAGAACCAGGTGAAGAAGTGCAAGAGCTACCCCGGTGCAGACATAAATAGCGATCAAAACCTAGTAATCATGGGAAGCCAACTTCGCGACAAGAAAATTAAGCAGACCAAACAAGAGCCAAGGTGGGACTAAAAATTACTGATGGAGAAAAACAATAGAGAAAGATTCGCCACGGCTATCGACAGCAAACTAGATGATGAAGGGGAAAGAAGCACCGAAGAGTGATGGGATGAACTCAAGAGGGCAATTGCAGAAGTTGCAGAAGAGCAACTGGTGAAAAAGAGTCGACATGGAGGAACCATGAATCACGATGGAGATATGGGAACTAATAGAAGAATGAAGAGAGAACAAGAACGCCAGGAATGATGATGGGGAAAGGCTATACAAGAAACTTAAGAACCAAGTCACCCGAGAATGCAAAAAGGCCAGGGAGAACAGGATAGGAGGCTGCTGCGAGGAAATCAACGAAAATATGAAAAAGAGGAATACCGACAAAATAAAAATACTAGTAAAGAAACATTTCGGAGAAAGGAAAATGAAAAGCAACAACATTAGGAATTTAAACGGGGATGGACTGTTAGAAAGTGAAGATATTGGCAATAGATGGTAGCTATACATCGAAGAACTCTACCAATGTCCAAGGCCGCTGGAAGAAAACCTAATGAAGCATGGTATTGAAACGGATGACGAAAACCAGGGTCCATATACAGGAGGAGCAAATTCAATATAATAGTAGAAGACCTTAAGAAAAACAAAGCTCCTAGAGGAGACAAAATCGACGGAGACATCATCAAAGCACTCGGAAACAAAGCCAAGGACAATCTGTATGGAATAATCAAAAAAGTGACGGAAGTCCTTCTGAAGACTTATAAAGGAATGCGATGATCGCGATTAAAGAAGAAGACGAGGGCAGAGAAATGTGAGGAACACCGAACCTTGAGTCTTGTGTCACATGAATCAAAATTACTTACGCGAATAATAAGTCGAAGGATGGGGAGGAGAATTGATGATAACCTATCAGAAAACCAATGTGGCTTTAGGAAGAAGAGAAAAACCAGGGAAGCCATAATCTGTCTGAGAATCATGATAGAGAGAACAATACACGTTAACAAGGAACTTAATGTGGCATTCGTGGACTTGGAGAAAGCCTTCGACAATGTGAAATGGAACAAGATTCTTGGCCTGCTGGAAAAACTCGGAATAGATTACAACGACAGAGGAATAATCTAACAGCTATACAAGAAGCAAGTAGCCACAATGTGAATGAGAGATGGAGGCAAAATAGACGCTAAAATTGGCAAAGGAGTTCGACACGGATGTAACCTCTCACCTGCATTGTTAAACATGTACCTGGAGGAGGCAATACGAGAAGCACTAGGCATCGGATTGAACGGAATTAGGATTATTGGAGAAGAGGGAAACATGCTGCGCTTCGCCGAAGATATTGCAATGAAAGCAAAAAACCAGAAGCATTTTCAAAGATCACTGAACCTATTGGATAAAATTCAGCAAACATATAATATAAACATAAACAAGACGAAGGCTAAAATCCTAGCATGCGGAAGAGAGAAGCGGAATACATTAGTCACACTAAAGAAGACAAAAATTAGAACAATTGAATTCGTTCACCTATCTCGGATGTATCATCATCACATGGGACGGAGGAGGTATTACAGATATATAGCGAAGAATAGGTCAAGCTGAGAAAGCAATCACAATAAAAAGACAACTGCTGTGTTTAAAGAAGATAAAATTATAGAAAAGGAAAAATACCTGAAAATATTCCTATGGGCCGTGGCACTCTATGGATCAGAAGCGTAGACTATCGAAAAAGTAGGCCATAAAAGACTTAGAAGCCATCAAAACCTGGTGCTGGAGGAAGATGCTTAAGATCAAATGGAAGGATAAAATAAGAAATGAAGAAGTATGAGTACAGAAGAATATACGAAAAACGAACCATATGGAACATCATAGAAAAAAGAAGAACTAGATGGATTGGCGAAACCCTGAGGCACAATGAATTCCTGAAGAATATAATAGAAGGAAAAATAGAGGGAAACGTACTAATAGGAAGGCCAAGGGATAAATACACTGGAATAATAAAGAAGAGAGTACATTGCAAAAAATACCAGGATTTAGTCCAATTAGCATCACATAAGGTAGGATGGAGGGCTGCAGTCAACCAATCATAGGATTGAATGACCAAAAATGATATCATCGTCGATATTTTAGCCGTGTCTATTTAAATCAATTGGCTGCACGCCGATCGATCAGCTAACCAGATAGATTGTGTGACGGTATTCAGGATCACATTCAGTTAGTTATTCATCCGTTTAAATCTCCTGGAACGCTGCCAATCCCCAATCTAGGCGAAATTACTAGCCAACGATGTACATAGGTAATTTTCACCTATGAAACATGGAAACGACAATCTGCTAATATCTAAATTAAAGTCGTCCATACAAACTCAAAAATTTGTTTCAATTTCTGGGAACAAGCAAAGCTTGCATGATGAAAATATAATTTACATCCGATGAAAATTCTTAACGGTTTTTCACGCTATTTTCAATCGGAATTACAATCCTGGAAAACACAAACTACACTACTGTTTTCAATTATGAACTCTATATATCATTTCAACTTCATTCATAGTTCGGGGTGCAATACTCTATTAACTTCTAGATTTTAAATATTTTTTTCTTATATCTAAATCAATGTGTTTGAATATTTATAAATATAAATAAATAAACATATATATACAACTATTGAATATGTATATTATATATATAAATAATTTTTTCTTATACCTACATCCATGTGTTTGTATATACGATATACGAGGGCGATTCGAAATGTAGGGTCTCCTATTTTTTTCATGAAAAATCAAATTTATTCTCAACGTTGTGTACATCGTAGGAAAGGCTGAGCATTTAGCTATTTTTTTGCCTATAATCGCCTTGATTATCAATCACTTTTTGCACCCTTGTAAGCACTTTTTAATATCGGCGGCGTACCTTTCTACCGCCGCGTCGCGAAGCCAACTGACGACTGCTTCTTGCACTTCCTCGTCTGACTTGAATTTCTGTCCTGCATGGTGTTTTTGAGGGTGGAAAACAAGTAGTAGTGATATTTTAGCCGAATTCATTGAGTAGGGTGGTCGTTTGATGTGATACATGTGGACGTGCATTGTCATGATGCAAACACAGTCCTTTGGTTAGACACCTTGTTGTAACCGAGGACCTTTGACACAATATTCTGCACGGAGAAGTAGCTGCTCTCTTCATTAAGGCCTTCCTATATCTCATGCAGGGTATTTCTCCGGTTATTGCGCACCATCTCGTCCATTGGAGCCACCGTTGATTCCGGCAAACTCGGCCGCTGCTCATCGTGGACGTTTTCCCGGCCATCAAAAAACTCCCTGCGCCACTTCCGCACTTTTTTTGATTTCCATACACTTCTTACCGTACACTTCCAGTAAATGGTGATGAATTAATATCGGAGAAGCAGTCGTCAGTTGGCTTCGCGAAGTGGCGGGAGAAAGGTACGACGCCGGTATTAAAAAGCTGCGTACAATGATGCAAAAAGTGATTGATCGTCATGACTACTATGAAGGTATCGTATTTTCATGAGCTTATTATGAACAATTCGAATCCACCGATTCCTATTTGTTTGTGAGTTCACAGAATGCCAGTGGAATTTAGTATTATTTTAGTATTTCTTAGTAGCCTGCCAGCCACCACTAGGGGTGTGTGTGTGTGTGTGGTAGGAGGTGAATACTCACCAGGCTAATTTTGACTCGATTAAAACTTATATCTGAATGGTGCTACAATGATCTTCAGTTTTCAATGTCGCTGGTGATTTTGACATATTAATTATCCTCCGGAGGAAGCGTAGAGGCGGTACTATGCCTCCATTTCCGTATTCTTTATGGAAGTGGGGATTTTATCCCCTGAGCGTGATACGGAAGTGTTATACGCCCCATGTCGGAGGAGGGGAAGAATGAGGAAAGTGTGGAATTGGCGGAAAGGGGTTGGCAAACGGGTTCTTGTGGTTTGAGGGCCGGTGGGTTGTGGGGCAAAGAGGCGGTGTTTTGTGACTCACCCCGACCCCTCATCCTCTCTCGCCTTCATTAACATCCGAAGCCATCACGCAGGGCCTCTTTGGAGCAGTGGCACTGAAGTGTTGCCAAATGCCCAGAGATCGATCAAGTACAGCGAGGAAGGCCCTGGTTTGAACACCGAGAAAATGGCTCGGGCTTGTTCCGCGGTGAATTTGAATGCCATCTGCGAAGTGATTTTGGAGCAAAAGGGAGGTGCAGCTGACTGCAACGAACAGCTCTTGGTTTAAATTTTATAGGTATTGCCTTCCTAATAAATATTAATAATTAATTGAGAACAAAAACGTGAAACTTGAAGTTTGAATGAGTTCATTTTTTAAATCAAGATAATCCATTTCCAAAACATATCGCCCCATCAACAAATACTATCTCAGATTTTATTTTTTAAATCATTACGCATCTTATTATTTCTCTAGTACACACAAACGGAATATCTCTAAAGAGCTAATTTCTTTATTAAAAAAATACTGACCATGAGGTGTCGTTCAGTGAACCATAGGAGTGTGCCATTAGAAAGTAGACGGTTGGAGGAAACAAAAAAATTGAGTACCTCAGAAGTTTTTACTTTACTCGTCTTCGTAGATGCAGCTTCTATCTCTATATTCAAATAAAATCTCTGCAGATTACTCGACTGATTATTGGGTAACAGATTCTAATATTATTAATGAATACCATATTCCTCCTTGAAAACAAAAAAAACATGGTTTTAAGGAGTACCGAATTTTGTTGAGTCTTAAATAGAAAGGAACTTTCACAAGAAAATTACTATTGAGGAGAAAATATTCTATTTTGCCCCCATCTACGTATATTCACCTCAATATTACAATGCAGTTGTCGTATATTAAAAGTTAGCATCTTGTACATAATTACCAAGCATATGATTATGTTTTCATTTAACGTCCTCTAATCCAAACACGCGGTTATAACATGTGATCAACTCATTATTCTGATTTACTATGAATAAATACTCTCATACCGTTTAACCCTTGTCCAAATATTACTATCACGCTGGTATAAGTATTGATTTAAATAATTTTTTATTTGTGTTACCGAAGTAATGATTTTAATTTTATTATTAAAAATTTCTCTTACCATTTCTTTTGCCAATTGAGTGAGGCATAATTTTTTTCTCACATTTGAAATATTTTCATAATATATTTCTTAAATTTTCACATCATATTTACACATGACTTTTTCCGTTGACATAGGTTTCAGTGAAGTAATTTGTCCTCTAGCAATTACTCATTTCAGTTTATGCACATGTATTTCTGAAGTGTACGACCGCAGATCATAAACTCGCTTCCATTGGTGATTGTCATCAGTTATAAGGATGGCTGCATTAAAGTTCCGTCCTTGGATGTGTCCGAAGTGAAATCTGAGAAAACCAAATTAATACATTTGGTCGCGACGTGATATTGTCTACCGCAAAATGCCTCCGAGGAGCATGAAAATAATCGCATTTTATGCATATTTTAAAATGTTTGTTAGGATTTCTGTATCGCTTGAAATTTTAGCTTTAATAAAGAATATCATAAAAAGAAAAGGTAATTCTCGAACTACTAGAAAGGAAACAACTTAAATAAAACCGGAAGCTCTCGACCCGATTACCACCATTATAGACTTGGTGGTCGAAATTTTCTTGCAAAGCAGTGAACTTACAAAGTCTCAGCTTTCATAATGCATGATTACTTACAACTCCTACTGTGCATTGAATTCATTGAAAATTTTGCAAAATGTGGTTCCCTTATATTCATCTAATGTTCAATGTAGTGTCAAACAATAGGATTGACCTTCGTAAAAAATTGTCTTACGGACATATTCACAAGCGAAATTTAAAAAAACGACATCACATATCATTATTTTCGCAGATACAGTATTAAATATAGTTAAACATATGATAAACTCTATGTGACCTTCATAAATTCTTCAATTTGCCATTTATATTCCCAATGCATGTACTGAGTCGGTCAAAAAAGTGTGACTCTTCCTTTCCCAGGACACAAGTCATTTATTCACTTATATCAGGCTCGATTGTGTTGAAAAATGTGCTCTTCCTTCAATTAAATGAAATACACTTGGCAGAAAAAAATAATTTGGTTGGTCGTTGAGGATGAAGAGAGTAAATTTCTACCATCCAACGCGTTCACGGAATACTTTTTGCAGCTGTACGACACATACTAGTTTCATGACTTGGCTTCTCTTATAAGTCTGGCTTGAGAGTACCAATTGTTCTGCAACTATTTCCCGAATTTCGTAAGCATTACTTAAAATAATAACTTAAGCGCACTCAATTTTTCATTCACTTAATGTAAACCCCTTGATGTGCGGTTGCTAGGACGATTTGAGGATGGCACGTCACTTAAATTTGCGAAATCTCCACGGAGTCGTGAGTGATTAAAGTTTAATTTATTTATTCCTTATGATGAGTGAAACTTAAAGAGCCCATTTATTTTGTCCGTGCGATTGTGGCCGAGTTTCCCCACTACTCCTCCCTCCCGGCGGATCTTCAACCATTAAGTCACTCAGTCACTCAAAACTTCCCCGCCGCCCCTGTTTTTAAAATCCATCCTCCCCCTTCCTCCCTGTCCACCCACCCGACAGTTTCGCAATCTTTCATCTCTCGGAAGGTTTCCCCGCGCCCCCTTTTCGCAAACTCCTCATCCCGGCAAGCCAACCCCTTTCCTCCACATCCCCTAGCCTGGCTCGACCCCTCTTCCCATCATTCTCCTCTCTTTTGCAACCCACCGACCCCTCCTGTTCCCAGAAAAGAAATACCCGCTGCATCGCACGATAACCCTTCCATCCTCCTGCATCCCCTCTGTCCCAAGCTCCCATTCCGTCCCCTCCACTCCCCCTTAAAAAAAGCCCTCTATACACATATTCAACCCCTTCCTCCTCGATCTCCTTCCCCGTCGGCCGCCCCCTTGGAATCGGCGAATGAATTTCTAACGTGCAGATGGATGTGAAGGGGGAGAGAGAGGTGGTTCACAGTGACTTGAGAGGGGAAAAAAGAGAGTAAGGGGGGTTGGAATCGTGAAGAGGGTGAATTTCGAGGGGAATATGGCAGGTTGGATGGGAGGAGTGCTGTCTTTGTGGAAGGGGGGAGTCCAGGCTTCAAGGGGGTCGTGTGGATTCGGAGGGTCGGAAGTTTCCACGAGGAAGAGGGGGTGGAATTGGCACTGGGACGAAAAGGGTTTTGGGGGTGGATTCGTCGTGGAGAGATTTAAGTGGAGGGTGGAATCTGGAGGCGTGGGGATAGTATTTGGCGAGTGACTGGGTGGAATTGGCGGGCCGAGAGCCGGGAGAGACGGGAGTGCAGAGAGGAGTGAAGGCCCATGTACCCTCTCGTCTGAGAGAAATCAGTTTAAGAGGCTATACGCGTCTTTTACAAGACATATTTATTCATCGAATATTATAAAAATTGATGGCTATTAAAGTGAGTACTGGTTATTAAATAGACAAATTCGAATATTTGTGGCAAATCCCTTGAGGTAATTTCTTTCGGAGATAGAAGGGGAGTACAAGATATTCCGCAACCCATGTACTTTATATTAATAAGATCTGATTTTATTATTACATGTAGTTTATTAGCGAACTATTGGTTTTTGTTGGAAAGCAACTTTTTTATTTTTCAATGTTTTGGGCGTCCAGAAGTAGTTAACATGCCTAGATCAATAAGGAAATTAATAGGCACTTTCCCTGTGGAATCTTTCAATGACTGTAGGTGCGATAGTTAATTTTTAACTTTGAAAAGTTTTCATAATATTATATTCGCATCCAAAAAACCAATTTTTGATATTTTTTCTCTATCTGAACCCAGCAGTGCTAAGTTTTGAGAAAGGTATCACTTTGAATTTTTCTGCATATTTTATCAATTATTTAATTGATGTTATCTATTCCTCTTTTCATTAGGAATTTTTTTTATTTTTATTGTCTCCAAAAGTAAACATTATTGATGAGTCCGAGAAAGTGATCGTACAACATTAAGTTCGCCATATAGCGGTCAATCAAATCAACACATGAATGCATATCCCATTTCAAACCTTTTTTTCTTGCCCTAACAGAGTTAAGACTTTCCCTTTGGGCGTCATTGAATATATGAGCGAGTTGGTCCCACAAAAATAAGATTGCTATAACGACAGGGCAGGTAACACTGTTCGCGATTATGCAGATGCGTTAGTCGTTATTTCCAATAATAGCCATGGTTCCATTCTATCACAGCAGACATGCCAGGCATCCCATATTCCGGCTAACATCATAGTACTTCCGTTAGTCAAAAGAAGCAACATGACATAAGTCAGGAAAGGCATTTTTATAGAAATATTTAAAATGCCATTCCTGAAACGCCTCACCTTTTTTATGAGGAATGCTATTTTGTTTAGTATTGTTGCCATGGGAAAAAATTACAGAAGCTGTAACAAATCAAAAAAGGTTTCATTAACGAAGAAAAATCTCTGATGGCTTCGATGAATCGAGGAATGCAAACTGTTTGGGAGACACTCAGGATTGAAAATTTATTTTATTTTCTGGACAGATAATAATATTTATTAAAACTCCTGTTCAGCGTGCATTTTCTCGTAATTGAAAAGTTGCGCTTGGTTTCAAAAAGAAACATTTAATACACGGTTAATAATTAAAATAGATGTTTGTTTTGTAATTGCATTAAAAACTTTAGACTGCCTAGCTATTTTGAATTCAATAATAATAATAACAATAAAAGCCCGTATCTGATTGGGAATGTGGGGGAATACTTATAATAATATGATATATCGGGTGTCATGAAACGTGTCTGGTGACTAACGATTACACTTTTTCTGGTTCTTAAAGACTTACGTGTCGGCATAGAGACCACTTATGGTGGCTAGTGCCAGGACTCGTGCTAGGTTGTTGGTAGACGCCATTGCGCTGTCTGTCACGATCTTTGGTCTCAAATGTTTTAAGCCTATTACGCCGCCGACAAAGTATTCATCTATCTTTCCAAGTCTTGGCGATTGGAGCATGGAGTTAATGGGTCGCTGCTCAAGTTCTTTCCACTAAACAGTGAATGTAAAACGCGCTCAATTTGAAAGACTGCTGTCGGCGACACCTTCGCTGTCGTCATATGTATCACTGAATTGATTGAATCCACAATATTTCTCAATTATTTTCCACAATTCTCAATTATTCTCCACAATTTCTCAAAACATTACCTAAATATGTGGTAATTGTAACGTCTGTATTCTGATTTGATAGGGTTGCCCCAGAAGTATCCTAACCTACGTATATATGGCGGTAGTTATTTGAATAATATCCCTCCAATTTTGAATTGCAAAGTCTGTTCTTTGTTGGGTCGATACTTGTGACATGGTTGACTATATGCAGTTAAAAAATAGACTAGAATTTCCGCCATCCTGTTATTTATTTGTCAATCTCTCTCTATAGATAGCCATGTTTTAATGAACTATTATCTTTTAATATTTTGGTTCTAAAATATAAAATAAAATTTCTAATTATTTTCTGCTGATAGAATAAGAAATATTTGTAAAATGCGACGTATGGAAGCCATTCAAAACATAAATTTGAACTTTATTAAAAAAAAACTTTGAATAAAATACGTATAATTTCCTTTTTCAGTCACCGAAGTTATAAGATTGCCTAATGTGAAATATTTTAGACTCCAATGCACATTAGCGGATGACTTCGTTAAAAGTTACTGTTGCGGCATCTTCCGCAGTTTCTTTGGATATTTTAGACTTAGCAATTTTGATCGCCTAAAAAAAACGCAAAGAAGAGCTCCCAGTTCTTCAAAACGTGCATAAAGACGCAACAAAACTGTTAATTTCGCTATTGATTCCTAAAAGTTTTTACTTTTTCGATAATCCATCGTGTTTTTGAAAATGTGGAACTTGAAGCTTAATTTGATGCCAAATTATTCGTAGTATGATAATGACATAGCGTAGGGGATTTTTTCGTATAAGTTGAACTACAAGAAGAGCTACATAATTCACCCACTCAAGGTTTATGATGTTTTTCGTCACATTATTTCCTGAGATATTACAAAACTTTTTTTGTTGATGATAGGATTTTCGTTAATTTAATAGTTTACATGCTCCTCCT
Organism: Hetaerina americana; assembly: GCF_022747635.1. Taxonomy (NCBI): domain Eukaryota; kingdom Metazoa; phylum Arthropoda; class Insecta; order Odonata; family Calopterygidae; genus Hetaerina; species Hetaerina americana. The sequence goes on along the minus strand of NW_027287538.1, from coordinate 69,294,019 downwards.
TCATCATATTCTAATAAATAAAAAGGAGACGAGGTAAGAGAGTTGACCTTTTTCTAAATCGTGATATTGGAAATGAAATTGGGGAAGGATGAATCATTAAGTTCGCTTACACAAAACGTTTCTATATTTCGCCCAAGGGGAGGAAGTGTTTGAAGAAATGGAAGTCACAAGGAAGCTTTCAAACGCAATTCCCGCATGAGATGACTTATTCGTCAAGCGCGACGTCGATAACAAACGGAGCCAGTCGGGTCCATCCACGTCCCACCTGCGTCGCACCCTGATACCCTGGCCCGCGCCTCTCTCCTTTTCCTTCCATCTCTCGTTGTTTTCTCCCGCCAATCTTTTCTCTCCACATCCAGAACTCGATTAATAATCGTATCGGGCACGTTTTTAAGACACGTGATTGCCCCCCTTCGACTTGACGTCATATCGCACTCAGGGGAACTCGGCCGTCTCTCACCTTAACTTTGGCCGAAGGGGCGCGGGCGACATTAGGGAGAGACATCGACGTAGCTGTCAGATCCAGGACCGATCTCTTTGGAAAAATTCTTTGGAGTCGAAGCCCCTGGACCGTTTTAAAGTCTCGTCACGTGTCATTTTATCATTCAGTTGGACGAATGACACCGCCCGCCCCTGCTAACTCTTAGGATTTCCGAAGAGATAATATCCATTTCTCAGAGCGGAAATTCTATGGCATTGCGTTAGGCGCTTCTTCACGTATCATAAGCATGAAAATACGTTTTAAATGCCAGAAAAATGAACAGGTTTTGAAAAAAATACTTTTCTTTGTCTTCATTACTTTGACAAGTATTGAATGGCAATCGTTGAAAATCGACTGAAGACGTATGTTTAAACTGAATTTGAATGCTAATTGATCTCAATAAAGTCACTGAGTTTTAATGTTGCTTCTGTCATTGCTGTCCAAATGGTCAGCTGTTTTGTACAATATTAAAATACGATACATCATATTCAGGTTGAACATAAATTTGGTCTAAAATATAAAATAAACGGAGGTGAGGTTTTTGGTAATTTTCAAACATTATGCCAGAAAATATTATATTTTAATCACCCCAATTTAAACTTTCTGTGCCAAATTTTGGTGACGGAAACAATCGCATGGCAAATTATTTGTTAGCTGCTAGGAAATGAGTCCGCAATATTAATGGACTCTTCAGCGTTGAGTTTGACGACCACTTAAGTTGATAGAAGTGTTTATGAATATCAAAAAGCTTACTTTAGGATGTTTATTGTTGAAATCTTCATTTACGTGTTATCTCCGGTAGTTAATTATTAATTTCATCATAACTTTCAACGTATCGTCTATATTAGCAGATCAGGTTTTTAAGCAAAAATTTAAAACGGGTTTGCAATGAGTACGGGTATTGCTTATTTGAGCAGAGGCTGTTAGCTGGACAACTTAACTTTTAATATCCTGTCTAAACGTCTACTAAATACCTCATTAAGCGATAAAAGTGATCGATTAATGATTGAAGTATTTATTAAGATGTGAAAGATCCTAATTTTCGTTTTGATCCAGACAAGTTTATAATGACCTAATCACAGAAGTAACTATTAAAAACCATCACAGGGGATATTTTTGTTGTGAAATGTTGTAAGGAAATCACAATATACGTATTATTCACCACTCTTTATTTTTAACTGAAACATAAACACGTTAAAGGATATCAGCAACATTCAGCTATATTTTGTCCACTTCATAAAAATTAAAATACTATAATTATCTTTTTTGATGGTTGCATTGTCAAACATTTTACTTTTGTAATACGTGGTATAAACAAAAGGATAGAGAGTAGGGTAAATGATTACTTAGGGGATGATCAGTTTGGGTTTAGGAAGGGGAGAGTTACGCATGATGCCATTAATTAATTATTGCAGTAATGAGATTATTAATCGAAAGGAATATAGAACACAACCAGGAGGTATTTGCCTTCTACGTAGATTTCGAAAAAGCGTTCGATGGAGTGAATTGAGAAAAACTAATGAGTATATTGCAGAAAACAGGAATATATTGGAGGGAAAGGAGGCTAATACGCAACCTTTACATGTCTCAGACTGCTCAGGTGCGGGTGGGGAATGGGGAGGCCGGATGGGCAGTGTTAGGAAGAGGTGTAAGGCAGGGTTGCCCATTATCACTATTGCTGTTTAATGTTTATCTGGAGGGAGTGATGAAAGAGGCGTGGACAGAATTGGACATGGGAATAAAATTAGGATGAGAATTCGTAAAATCAGTTAGGTTTGCTGATGACCAAGCTTCAGTTTGTCAGTCAGCCAAGGGGTTGCAAGCATTGCTGAGTGAATTGGAAATTCAGTGCGACAGATATGGGATGAGAATCAATATTAATGAAACAAAGGTTATGCGATTTTATAGAAAGAAAAAGGCTAAGCTAAACATTTGAATAGGAGGGCAAAAACTAGAGCAGGTAGGAAAGTTTACGTATCTTGGAGTGTTTTGGAGCAACACGGTCAAAGTAGTTGGGATAGGAGAAGAATTGCGCTAGGCAAAGAGGCTTTTACAAGGAGGAGGGAGTTAATGAGAGGGACTTGAATAAGGGTATTAAGAAAAGACTCGTAAAAACTTTGATATAGAACGTAGCTATGTGCGGCACGGAAACTTGGTCATTGAAGCAGGAGGATAGATGTAGATTGGAGCCTTTTGAAATGTGGGTATCGGAAGAATGGAAAAGGTGAAATGGAAAGAGAAGAAAACAAATGAGGAAGTACTTGGTATGGTGGGCGAAGAGAGGGGATTTTTGGGAGAAATCCTATGGAGGTAGGAAAAATGGAAGAAGGGGGTATTGACCGGCAGTGGGATGATGAAGACTGTAATAGAGGGGAGAATATTAGGCAAACGAGGAAAGGGAAGGAGCAGGATAGGGATGTTGGACGGGATGAAGGAAGGAAGAAAGTGCTCAGAGATGAAGAAGGACCTGATGTAGAGTAGGATACTGGATTTTGTATTTTGTAAGGAATCACAAAATATTTATTTAGTAGTTGTGTCCATCCAAAAACCTACCTTAACCGGTAGGTTACCTAATAATAATAATACTGGTATTGTTGTTACAAGAATATAGCACACTTACCAAACTAAATGGTTAAATTGATGTATCAATATTATACACATAATAATCTAGCTCGAGTTAAGAACTCAATTTTACAAAAGATTGAACCTTAGATGAGAGAGCGTGTTTTCAAACTAATCACGTCGAAATCTGGAAAATTTTGTTCGCGTATAATATGCTAAAAGTTTGGTTTCAGTAACGGTATGTCAAGGCAAATTAATTTGTGGTAAATATTTGTATGGGGAATGGGATCCATTTATTGAATTTTGGAAAAGTCTAGTCCTATGTATCGGTGCTGCTTAAACAAATCTCATTTTTGTCGTGAATGGAATTCCAGGAATCCCTATGCACATTTTTTGTGTGTGCCATCAAGATATTTCTATGTCATAATGGGAGGCCTGTTTTCATTTATTAACAAAATCCCGGTTCTTAGGGTAGTTTCACAACAATAAGATTCAAATAAGCTATATTTTTGACTAAGATTAGGATGGTATTAAATATGATGGAATTTATCAAATATGTTCATTGTTAAAATATTATTTACTGCTACATTTTATAATGACCAAGCTGATTCTACATCCAAGGAATAAATGATGTATCACTCTTTGAGGATTTATATTCTTTCTCAAGCTTTCGCCCCTTGCCTCACTTACTGCGGTAAATTTTAAATTATTTCCATACTGAAGATGTGTCATCAGTGAAAGTATTCCCGAAAGTCCCCAGAAGAAGCTCATGGAATTTTCACAAGTAACAATTAACACATGGCTTAACCGCAGTGTGGAGTAGAAAGCGTAATAATATCAAATACATTGGCTATAATAGTATGCGACGTAAATAAGAGGAACGTGCTGAGAAGGAGTATGCAATGTACTTGATCCCACAGTAATTTGTATTAAATTCGGTCGAAATGTGTAAAAGAAATTATTTTTGCTCCATTCCTTGGTTGTGGTTTTACGCCAAATATCCATGATCCTAGGGTCCAAGGGTGCTAGAGATGAAGCGATATAAATAAAGCAGAAACTAGGAAACAATAAAATCAGTAGTGAATAAACATTTTAAATTTGAATTACCTAATAATTGGCAAGAAAAAATAGAAGAAAACGTTAAACACACTTTTAAACATTGTCCACCATCTGGAAATTATTATCATTGTATTTACAGGATATAAAACAGGAGCTGACAAATCTTTATGTTTCCATATATCGTATAAGCACCAGGAAATTGTGGACACATCTTTTCCTCAATCAACTACATCGGAGACAATGCATTATTCCTATATTTAGTTAGATCGGGTTTTTTTTATCTTTTCAGCAATTCAATTTGTCCCACACTTTATATGTAGTCAAGCTGAAACCAAGTTATTAAGAACTATAATATAAAAGAGAGAACAAACTGGTGATTTACGAATATCTTCAGGGAGCATAGATATACATGAAGGTATTCTGAAGAAAAACTGTGAGTTAAGAAAACAACGCAGGTAGACCCCGACGTCGGACTTCGAAGCGCCTTTCTCTTCCCCGCGAAAAATCAATATGAATTCTTCCAGCGCTGGCGTCCCCACGGGCAGATGCATCATTTTCCACACCTTCCCTCCCGAACGGCCTATATTCCCTCTCTCCTCCTCCGCAGACCTTTGGACGCACCCCATCACCTCGCGGCGTTTACGGCATGCTTATCCTTGGAGGGCAGGGAAAAAAACCCCTTCACTTCCTCCGAGTCCTCCCCAGAGCCATCTCTTGACCAATAAAAAAGAAATTAATGTTCTTATTGTTCTCAATAAAAATTGCGACGCGGGATGGACGAGTTCGGAGGGCGTTAGCAGCGAAAGGTACCTATATTTCCCCGAGCCTCTTACGTCTGAAAAACTCAGGGGGCGAGGGAAGAGTGGGGACCCTTTGTTTTATTTTAAGGAGGAAAGAAGGGCCCCGGCGGACCGTAAAAAATGGAAGGTCTTTAAAGGGAACATCTTGGCTCTTAGAGAATAAAAGAAAGCTTGTGGTAAGATGGGAAACGGTGGGAATAAAACCCAATGGGTGGGTGTATAAACAGCCTCAGAGTCGCAAACGGAGTTGTACTGTCTGTCATCACGATAATGCCGTAAAAGAGATCCTACACCTTCTGCGACGTGTCTTCTCTTTTATAGCTCCTAAGATCCCTCACCACGTTTCAAATGCTCCTGCACGTGAGCTCGCCTTAAAGGTGAATTATTCTGTTCGATATCTTAAGTCAAATCAAGCAATGTTTTTTTGTCAAATCATAATCAATAAAGTTATTTAAATCAACACATTGGATTCAAATGTCACAGAGCACGCACCTAAACGCCTAAAAATCCAGAGCCGCTGGAGGGGTATTGGAAAGTCGCGCGGAAAAAAATTTTCATTCTAACGAAAGTAAGCGTCGTGAAAGTAGCGAGGACGAGTATATTAATATCCCACGTCATCTCACTCGATAGTAATTTTTATAATACATTACTGATTAAGTACAACATATTTATTTAATTCATTATTGGTACACGCTAGATTAAATTTCATCGAATCTGATGCAATAATGAATGGGAAAGTTAAATTATTTAATACAAATTAAAACTATAGAGTATTTAAGGTCGTCCTTTCAAAACTCAGCCTTTATATATGATATTTTTAACGAAGCACTCAGTCAAAGGTGATTTTTTTGCGTAATTAGTTAGGTTTGTCATGTCTCTTAATAAGCCTTGGATGTACACAAGTTACTCCTTAAGGGGTTAATTTGACTTTATATTTTCATCTACTGTTTGACGGGTGATACAATGAATTTAATATTGTATCTCATCAAAGGAAGACTCAATGGTAAAATATTTGTGAAATTGTGAATACTGAGGCTTAAAATTATGAATTACTATTTTTTAAGGTTTCTGATCACTTTCTCATGTTTCTTAAAGAGCAACACCAACAATGGAGTGTTATATTTTTGTATCTGGTGCACCTAATGCGCTCAGTTCAAAACTTCTTTTTCTACCAAACAAAGTATTCTCATAAAGTAATTCAAAAACAATATTTTTTAAACCGGCACACCTCATAAATATCTGGACAAAATATTTAAAGTTTTAGTTTATGACTTAGATCCAAGCAATCACAATTAAACTTTCGTATACTTAGCATTTTATACAATGAATGACATCCTTATGTGATATCATCCATAGATGTGATGATGACGAATTAAAGGTATCACACCAATTACACCAGCGGGATTATTAAATACGATTTATCTACTAAGAATACTACCTTGATCAAAAAGTTCCCGGAATAACCACCGTGTGGCGCTCCCATCGTTCCGATTTGAGTTCTGTTTTTTTTGTTAAATTGGTACATCTGTTGTTGATATTCCCTTTAAATCTTAGTGTCATAACTTGACATTTGCAAAAGTTACGTAGCCAAGAGTACATCTATCTCTGTGTGTGTTGGCGATTTTTTACAATTTCAGAAATGGATTTAAATTTGCTACAACGAACTTGTATTAAATTTTCCGTAAAAAACGGATTTAGTGACGCACGGACGTTGGAAATGTTGGAAAAGTGTTTCGGCAACGATTCTCTAAAGAAAACGGTCGTTTACCAGTGACACGAGCGGTTCAGAAGTGGTCGTGAGTCAATCGAAGATGATGAACGCAGTGGCAGACCATCGACATCGAAAGTCGGTGAAAAAATTGATAAAGTAAAAGAAATGTTGGTCAATAACCGCAAATTAACCATCAGAGAAATAGCGGAGGACTTGAACATTGCCTATGGATCCGCCCAAGACATTGTGGTTAATGATTTGGGTTTCCGTCGTGTAGCAGCAAAGTTGGTGCCAAAAGACCTCAATTTCATGCAAAAAAGAGACCGTGTTGACGTCGCAAAAGACATGATTTGCGAGGCTGAATCCGATCCCACATTCATCAAAAGGATCATTACTGGAGACGAGACGTGGGTTTATGAGTACGACACGCAATCCAGACATCAGGCAAGTGAATGGCGTTAACCAAATGAGCCGAGACCAAAAAAACCACGTCGTTTTCAGTCAAAAAAGAAGGCAATGCTGACGGTTTTCATGGATTACAACGGTGTAGTGCATCATGAATTTTTGCCAGAAGGCCAGACAGTAAACAAAGAGTATTATTTGGGCGTTATGAGACGTTTGCGTGAAGCAATTCGCCGAAAGAGACCAGAAATGTGGGCAGAAAACTCGTGGATTTTGCACCATGATAACGCACCGTCGCACAGTGCTATCATTATTCGTAATTTTTTGACGAAAAATGCAACAAATACCATCCAACAGCCACCGAATTCACCTGATTTGGCTCCCTGTGACTTCTTTCTGTTCAATCGAGTTAAAAAACCATTACGGGGAACGCGTTTTAGCAGCCGAGAGGAAGTAATGTAAAAATCGCAGGAAGCACTGATGGACATACCGAAAACCGAATATAAAAAATGTTTCGAGGATTGGATCAAGCGCTGGCATAAGTGTGTTGCAGTCGATGGGGATTACTTTGAAGGGGACAATATAGATTTAGATGAATAAACTTGTATTTTAAATTTTCTGAATAAATTCCGGGAAATTTTTGATCAAGGTAGTATGTGCAGACTACGAGTGTGTCCAGTCGATTGGGAATTTCATTGCACTCGTATAGGCAATTCCTCAGTTATAGGGAATGGAAATGCATTAAGCTTCGTTTCGTAGAAATATTTCTCCTTTATAAATCATCAGTTTAACAAAGGCCAGGTTACATGTCCGAGCAAAATTTTCTCATAAAAATCAAATACTGACGGTCACCCTTTACGGACAAACGCCTGCTTCTTATCTTGCCGAGCGATCAATCAGAAAAATGTTTTCTAGACAGAGGAAATAAAGCAAGGAAATAAACACGCGTTGAAAAAATTATCGCGCATGATGGGGTTCGGTTAAGACGTTTTCACGTTCTGTCGGAGAAAAGAGGAAGTGGTGTGGGAGAGGATAAAAACTCGTGAAGAACGACTATTCATCATCCTTCCGCGTCCCACTTTTATGTGTATTCTTTATGTGTCATTCGATAGGACATAAACGGCGCTTCTGAAGGCGTTAAAAGATAGTAATGGCTTTTTATTTTCCGAGAGGAAGGAGTGAGAATGGGGTTAGTAGAAAGGGTGGCCCTTGTTTTAACGTGAGAATCGCATAGAATACAGGACAGAAGGGAAAGCAGGATTTGAAATGCGGAGGGATGGCGGGAAATGCAAAGCTATCGGGAAATAAGATATAAAATATAACGCTCCATAGGAAAGCTTTCATGCATAACAAGTAGATATGTCTTTTGTAGCATATCACATCTGAAGTTTACGTAAAGAACATCATTATAAGAGATAATAAAACGTAATCGTGACTTTCAATACTGATCATAATGCTCCTTACGGTTTGACTCGTAATTCCGATCTCCAAATTAGATTTAAATATCTAATTCAGAATATAAAATTATTTTTAGCATAGCACAAGAAATATTATATCGATATAATGTATCATATGGAAAAAATATGCAAGAATTTAGAAGTAAAACGTAGCATATTCTTGGACCGTAGTGGTCTGAATTCCGAAGTACAATGGGCATGTATTTCAAAAGATTATTCCCATTGATCCAATTTCTAAAACGGGAAAATGATATAACTGACAAAGTTATTGGAATGAATTTATTTTGGCTGATAATTGCCCCAACATTATTGCTAGGCTTAACTCCTTCCATAAATTTTAACAAAATCAAAGTAAGAGTACTGTCCAGAAATCCCTATGACAAATCGATACCCGTTGAGATAAGTTCATGTTTGGCTTCATTACAACAAGCTAATAGATTTTTCTTAGTATCCTCAAAACGTTGAGTTTAAAATGCTGATACTCTCTAGGCTTGGGAATAATACCCCTAGCAAATGAGCGTTATGGAAAATTCGTAAAAACCCGTATATTTTGAGAAATGATCTCAGTCAAACTCAACTTTGGAGGAAATTTTTCTGTTGAAATTACTCCCTTACACTAATTATAAAATGTGAAAGTCTATATTTATTCTATTTGCAATACTGAAATAATTCTTAAACTAATTCATCATGAATAGAATATATTAGAATATCGTCCCCTCTAAAATTATATCAGTAGCCTTGGCCACATTATTTTAAATAGGTAATTCTCTTCTATAAAATAAAATAATATCTGTGGCTGTCCTAATATTTAAAATAATCCAGTCCTCTTAATGGTATGGGGTAAAAACATGAACTGTCAAAGACTCTGCCAAAATGTTTTCCAAATAACGCCTCCCCATCAAAGGCGTTATTTGCCCAAAAGTTCCATTTCATCAATCGTCGCGGTTGTCTGGTACTCAGCTTAAGATCCCTGTCCAATTTCACTTAACAATTACCCGAATGTATGCTTTTCTCAGATATGTCAAAGATACCTCATCCGTGGACGTACAAACATAAAGGAAGATTTCCCCAGCCACCTCATGCTTGCCCCAAACCAACACCCTTTCTCCCGCACCACCAGGGAAGTAATGCGTCCCATCTTCTATTTTTTAACGTCCCAGCTCAGAGTTTACGATATCCAAGGAATGACCGCGAGGCGAGACAATCCCGCGCGCCTCCTGCGTCGACGAATCCATCTTACCCTCCCAACACACTCCATCTCCCTCCAACACACTCCCACCCGCAAACACCCGGCCACACCTCCAAACCAGTGTGCGTATCCATTGTCGCCGCCGCCCTCCTCAGGAGCACTAGCCCCGATTCATACTCCCACGTCTCGTATTCATGGCAATATAAAAATCCTATTGCGGCTCGAGAAGAGGGGCGTGGGGGGGAGGTCGAGCGTTTCCCCCCGAGTTCCCCATTTCTCAAAGCCGTCCCCTCTTATGACTGTCCGTTTACTCCGCGTCTTCCCCGCCCTTTTTATTCTGCTTCCCTTTTGTAGTTACGGGACAACATGATTCGCTCCCTATACCATCTCTCCGATCTATTATTTTGCCAACGAAGAATATCGTTATAATTATTAATACGAGTTTCGTTAGATATGCATGCCTGGGGCGAGGATTCCTTGCAAAAGAGAGCCAAGACTTGTCAAAGTACAAAGTCGATGGCCTTTGATTCCATCACTAACACTCGCTAATGAAGAAACTAATCGAATTTCACTTAATTTTCATTTAACAGCCCCATTTCATTACACACTATCAAAATGAGGGGGTTTCGTTTAGTGTTCTCGTGATTTCCGTTTAATAATTAAGATTCTTTTAACTATAGGAAATAAAAAAATCCAATTCATTAAGTCTATCACCATTGTTATATCGAGGTTCATTCGAATAGTTAGGTCATGTGGTTATAAAATAAATATTTTCGTTAAAAAAGTTTTATTTGACGGTCTTACTTTCCCAAAGAAAAGGTTTTCGTGTTCCGTTCATCTGTTTTTAAGTCTCTTTCCTTTCAATCCCTCGTCCCTCTCCGCGGGGGGAAATTCCTGCTACCTGCAACGTTGGGTCGCATTCTATTCCCTTTACAGACTCTTTGGGGGTAGAGTGTTTTGTGGTGCATTTTCATGTGGTAGTGATGTTTCAATTTCTTGCTTGTTGTGTCCTGGCTTCCGTGTTGTAGGATGGCTTTCGTGCTGCATCATGGGGTGCAGTTTTTTAGTTGTTTTGCGGTATATGTGTTTGCATGAGTATTGGATGAAGGCATGAGTGTGTGCGCTGCTGTGGGTGTGATTTTCCGAGTTGTTTTTTTGAATGTGGTATTTTTCCTTTTACGGTTGGTGACCAAACACCCCCCGCCACACGCCCTTGCGGCGGCTTGCGGGGTATTATGAAGATGTAGATGTAGATAGATAGATAGATAGATAGTGGTCTTTATTTGGGCGAAATTGAGACCAAATGGTCCCTTCTTCCATTTAACCCATCGTCATATACATATTATATTAGCCATTTAAACTTACAGTTACATTCAAATCTAAACATAAACACATAGAGATAGACATAAATTCATTAATCCAAATTTACACATCGAAAAGAAAAAAGTATATACATATATATAGACACACACATACACATACATACACATACACACACATATATACCTATATGCATACACATACATACACATATACATACATATCCCCACACACATACATATACACACATAAAACATACATACATGCATTCATACACATGCATAAATACATACATAAGTACGCACATACACACCCATACATACATACATATACATATATAAATTAAGAATACTCCTTCAAATACTCAAATTAAATGACAGTGAAGATAGAGTACAATAAAATGAGGAAAGTCTAAGCAAAGAATGAGGTTTGTGGGAAAAGCTAGGGAGAGCGTGGCATTGCTCAACTAGTAAAATCCCACGCAGGAAAAACACCCACGAAGAGAAGGGGGGTGTGAAAAACCTGCGAAAACCCTATTAATTAGAAGAAAGATACATGTACATTGTAACAATCATTTTTACAGAGTATACATAATATTAAGTTACTGAAATTGAATTGGAGAAATTAAATACATTGACAACACATGCGGAGTAATGAGAAGCGTGATGTTTCTAAAAATAATTATGCAAACTCCTACCGCTTGAGATGACAAAACAAAAAGCAGGGTAAAAAACAAAGTAGACACAGTGATCTGTATAACAGCTGAGAGGAATGACGGAGGGATACTGGTTAAGTTAAGTACCTGAGGAAAATGAACTTGTGAAGTGCTCTTCTAAATGTTGTTGTTGATGAAGAGTTTTTTATGTCATCTGGGAGAGAGTTCCACAGACGGCATGCTGTAACATGAAAAGATTTGTGATAGATTTCCGTGCGATGGTGTGGGACAAGAAGTTTGTTATTACCCCTGGTATTTCTGTTGTGGATTGAGTTGATGAAGAGGAAGTTTTTGTATAGATATTTAGGTGTGTGCTTTGAAAGTATTCCGTAGAGAAGTGAAAGAATATGTAAATGCCTGCGGCCTTCTAGCTTTAACCAGGATATTCTATTAAATGAGCCGGAAATATGATCGTACTTCCTAAGATCACATATGAACCGCACACAGGAATTATGGGTCTTCTGGAGTTTGGTTTTTAGTTCGCCTGAAAGGTCTTGGTATACTACATCACAGTAATCAAAGTGGGGTATGAGAAGAGTGGACACAAGAAGCATCTTTAAGGAGGGGGGAGCAATGTGCTTTAACCTTTTCAGTGAATGCAGGGATGAGTTAATTTTTCTGCAGATAGCAATTGCATGATCAGTCCAAGATAATGTTTCATTTATGGTTAAGCCTAAATTATTTACTGTCCTTAGATATGGTATGATAGATCCTTGCAATTTTAGTGGTGGTAGTTTATCAATACTTATTTTAGAATGTATTTTATGGTATCCAATTATGATGGACTGACTTTTGATTGGGTTTATTTTCAATAAATTTTTTATTCCCCATAGTGACAAAGCAGCCAGATCTGCATTAATTTCGTTTATAATTGTAGGTAGGTCTTGAAGGCGGGAATGGTGATATATTTGTAAATCATCGGCATAAAGGTGATGATTGCAATTTAAAATGCATTTACTAATATCGTTTATATACAGGGAAAAAAGCAAAGGTCCAAGAATGGATCCTTGTGGAACACCCCTGTGTATTTGAAGCCAGTTAGAGGATGAATTAGGTGTGGTGACACTTTGGAATCGGTTACTTAGGCATGAGCGAATCCACAGTAAAGACGAGGAAGAAAAATTCAGGTTTTGAAGTTTTGCTAAGAGAATATCTTTGTCAATAGAGTCGAAGGCTTTGGTAAAGTCTAGGAGAGTCATTATTGTAACCTCTTTGCGATCCATGGATAGTCGGATGTCATCTGTTATTTTAAGGAGAGCGGTAGCTGTGCTGTGAGAGGACCGAAAGCCAGATTGTAGAGGATCAAGTAAGTTATTTTCATTCAGAAACTTTGAAATTTGTTCGTGAATGAGTCTCTCGAATGCTTTTGATAAAGGAGGCAAGATGCTGATTGGTCTGTATTCAGCAATGTTAGTGGGTGTGGATTTTTTGGGGATGGGACGGACGAGGGCACGTTTCCAGAGGGAGGGATATGTTTCAGTTAAAATAGACCAATTAAAGATATGAGTTAAAACAGGAAGTACAATGGGAAGTAACTTTTGTATGAGAATAGCTGAAATTCCGTCAGCTCCATCTGAGGAGGACTTGATTTTTTTGAGGGCCTGGAGGACTTCCACTTGTGTGACGGGATAAATTTTGAATGAGCTTCCAGCAGAAACTGGAGTTGGTTCAGAATTTTGCAAACTGTATATGTATTCATTTTTTGCATTAAAGTCGATTTCCGTCGGTGGGGTTGTGAATAAACGGTTTAGGTCGTCTGGAGAAATGTCAGCAGGTAGGGAGTGTTGATTTTTAGTTTTTCCGACACCAAGGTACTTCAAGCTTTTCCAAATATGTGACGGGGGCTCTTTAGATATTTGGAAGGCATATCTGATTTTGGAATTTCTAATGACTTGTTTAGTTTTGTTACGCAGTTTTTTGTAGATATTGAATACATTTTCGTTTTTATGTTTTTTAAACAGGCTATAGACTGCGTCACGCCTACGCATCAAGTATTTTATTTCATCTGTTATCCAAGGGGAGCGTGGTTTGGACAGTCGGATTTTTCTAAACGGTGCATGTTTGTCTCCTAGATCATTTAAGAACGTATTAAATAGGTCTACTTTTTTATCTATGTCGTTGATGAATTCTATAGACTGCCATGGAATGGTAGCCGCATCGGATACCAGGTATTTGTCATCTATGGACTTGAAATCGCGAGTAAGAATGAATTACTGCTTAAATTTAGGACATCTAACTGAGTATGTTAAAAATAACACATCATGCATGGATATTCCTGGGGCAGAAAGTTGCCCATATGTTGTGATTTTGTCAGGGTTGGCTGTAATTATTGCATCAAGCCAAGTGGCTGAAGAAGATGTATGATGGGTAGCTGGATAGATGTAGATGTAGATGAAGACCCACGTCACATTTATACATGATCACCGATCGCTTCAAAGGACTTTTCGTAACACTGCACCTCTTCTTTGATCCCTCAGCATATAAGTTCGCCGCCAAGTAATTGAACATTTTGACAACGACTATCTTGAGTTCCTCGTCGTCTTCAAACTGTTGGTTCGCAAGCCGTTTCCAATGCAAAAAGAAGAAATAGGGGCTAGTTCCAAGGTCAAGTCATCCGTCTTGTCAATAGCGGTTCAAAAACGCTTGTCCACTCAATATGGTCGGTAAAAACTTTCAATTCCCACCTGTCATCTTATTTATTTTTTCTGAATTTTTATTTATTTTCATCTATTTAACTCTAAATAATAATATAAACTAATAGCCTATTAAAATTCGTGAAAGACGATTAAAAGTATTATGAATTAAATATTAAAATTATTACGAAAGACGTGAAGCGATTAAAATTATCATAACAAATGCATGGCGTCTTAGAGATTCATTTTAAGCCCAGATTTTTTCCACCAGGTCTATCTTTGATCGATAAAATGTGTTGCAAACCGTAGGTTGTAATGTCATCAAATCGTAATATCGTGCAGTACCAAAAACCGCTCTATCCGTTCATCTTTTGACTTTTCAATTAGAGATTCACATGTTTGACTCACTGATGATTAATGAAAATCAGGTTAAATATCAAACCAAAAGCCTTTAATATACTTTCGAATAAACCTGTATCCTCAAAAACAAACGAAATCCTTGTTATCCAGGGGCATATAAGTTACGAAAAAAATTGGTTTGCATGCCTTTCAAGTTGTATCTAATTCATTCGCAAACGTTTGTCATTCTTTCCGGAATCCAGTGATTTCTAGAAAAATTGACCCATCTAGATAATTGTTCCATTTTTAGGCTTCGATCAAGTAAACGTTGGTTTACATGAAGTGGTACATTTTAAGCAAAAATGCCTCTGTAGACATATAAAAAGGAACGGTAATATAACCGTAAGGTGCATATTCACCTTTGATTTCTACAATGGATGTTTTCTTATTTTCTCGATTTGAGCTTAACTGTTTGTGAGTAGCCCTATGTTTAGTCATGCAAAGTTTACATGCATGATATGAAATCAGCCGTTCTTGGCACTGAAAATGAGCTCATCTTAACCCAGTGTACTCCCTTTTATCATCGGTTATGTTCAGCTTATATCAGTGCACATTCAGAGATTGTAGAGTGCGATCTGATGCCCATCACCTAAACCGCCGGTCCGGTCATCTACCCGGCAGCAACATTCGACTTCCATCTGCCCTGATCCTATTTTTCTTGGCCCTCGGCGTGGCGTAGGGAGGCCAGTCTACCCTAGTGGACAAGGAGGGTTTTCTAGACACCACTTTAGTTTTGCCTTGCGGTCGAGTTGCATGGCCCATCTGCCTTCACCCCATTTCCGTGATATATCGATCGCCTAGTCTTGTCATGACCGAAAGGGGGTTCCGTCCTTCCGTCCCAATAAGACTCTCCCCTTACCACTCCCCCTCCAGGATTTCGCAGTTCCCCTCTCATTGTGGCTGAGCTTCCCCCTTTTCAGCTTCGTTGGCACCCTACCCTCGGGGAGGGGGGGGGACCTCCTCGCAGCCCCTTGGGGGAACGAGCCATGTCTTCCTACTCGGTGGTCGGGGCCGACTGAGCACCACGGTCTCTCTAGACACGTCTTCCCTGCGGTGCGCGATATACTTCAGCATGTGTGAAAATGTTTGGGGTCAGAATGTGATGCATTCCCTGAAGTGGAACAGTTTTGTTTTCCTTTGGTCTGACAGGCCTGGTTAATTTAATTTACATTCCTTGTGCAAAAGAAAGAAGCAATGAACCATCAAAGTTTATCGATAACCAGAGGCTGCCCAGCAAGCAACCTTGAGGGTGCGCGATAGCGAGTGGTATGCATCCCTCCAGCAAATGGAGATTAGAGGAGTTAATTAGTGGTTATTAGGGCACTTCACATTTTTAACTATGGTCAGCTTGGGTTGTTATACGTGATGAGTCCTACCGTGCTGGCATAGCGTTGTGGCAGGGAATCGCGCGGGGTGAGAAGTATTTCTTCCACATCGGTCTGTTCGGAAGTCATCGCCTCCTTGTGGTTCCAACTACAAATGTTATTCGGAGATCAGTATACCTTTTCCTCCCGTTTCAGTTTAAAACTGGAATGACATTTAATTTATGGATGCGGTGGTCTTGATAATTCCAATATCTTCGGGTGCAATGACCGAAACATTTTTAAAATAAGGTGTCATAATTGCGCAATAAAATTCTCCTTAACTCTTTATTCGAATATTTTCCTTTCTTTTTTTTATGAATCAAAGTTTCTTTAACGTTCATTGGCAAACACTATATTTGATTCGTTATTTATCTTTCGCGTGCCTTTTATTTTTGACGCAAATTTCGCATTCATTTTGAGACCATGAAGATTTTGAAGATTAATAGCCCCATCACGCTTGAATTATCTTTGCTTTAATTTTAAGAATGAGATTCTTTAAGCCTCTCTATTGACGTACTAATGTGCAAGCTCCCTAATCTACAGCAACCTACTAAATGGTGGACCTGATCAATGAAGAAAACATCTTCTAGCACTATACCGTAGGGCGCGTGAAACTGACATTCAGGGTTAAGGTCAGATATTATTTCCTAGTACTGCCCTGTCTTTCCTGCTGTTCGGATTACCAGGATCACACACTTTTTAAGCTTAGCTCGTCGTGCAAATCATTGGTTTTTCGTCTCATTAACGGATTTTCCAAGAAACAATGCTGAAAATGGCCTAGTGTTATAAGAATATCTGAATTACTTAATATGTTGTCCGTAGCAATTCTCTTATTTTGTTTGTCTGGCAATCTAACGCTTTGGTGCAATATTGGCTATATAAGAAAGGTCTTAAATGTTGTCTTTCCATCAATTGGCTGAAACTCACGACGCCTGTTATTGCAATCAAGGTGTCCCACTATCGTTAAGTAAAGTAAATCACTGAATCCAGTTGCTGAAATAGTTGCTTGAATTGCCAACGCCTGGACTGTACCAATGGTCTTGAAAAGGAGCACAGGAGCTAGGCTTTCAGGTAAGGCACCTTCAGCAATAATCAAAGGGCCAACCACAGTCAAAGCTTCAATTATGAGCACATTATGCTTCCCTGAATGTACATGATTAAAAGTGTGTCCTGTACTACGAAAATGAAGTTGTTGATCTCCTAAGTTTCAAATTCAGGGTTAATTCATGAAAATTTTGAATTTTCTTAAGAGCGAGAAATTTTATTAAATGAATAACTGTTGTCATAATTGACGCTCTAATAAAGTCTAGAACCTTAACGTATGAGGCTCCATCTTCCTTCACATTTCTGAACACATCTCTCGTGATAAAATCATTTTACCCTCCAAAACTCTTGCCATAATCTCAGGAGTGATATTAATGATCTATTAATTAGAATGGACCGTAGCCAGCCCTAACACATCGATGTTTAGCTCTGTTTCTCATCTCAACCTTATCCCATACACGCACACCGCACCTGGTCAGGGATGCTATACGCCTTAGGTATAACTTATCATCTAACTTAGTTGACCTCTATTTTCTAAATTTAAACGGCCATACAATCATGAATAAGGTGGTCAGTTGCTATCCGTAGGGCAATTACAGACCCAGGCTCATCATGCAAGAGTAATTCAAGCCGTACCTTCTACGTTAAGGTAATGGCATGAGTGAAACTGTTTAGAATATAGTAAAATTATTAATTGATTTCATGCTAATGACAGAGAAAATTGTCCTCATGTCAAGCATATTTTCACAGAGTGAACTATATTCAAAAAGAGACTTACACGGAAAGTGAGAAAGAAATTAGTATTTTCTTCATCGAAAGATCATTTCCCAGTCACCTCTGGGCATCCTCAGCCTTTTCACCCAAGCTGTAGAATTATTCTCGTGTCAGTTGATCTTATGGATCTTCAGGCGGACAGGGAATAAAACTGGGCGCTGATGAGTGATTTTCACAAATGCTGGTTTTAGTATTGAATGAGCTTGTACCCTTACATATCAGTCCAAATATTGAGTCGGTTACTATAATCCTATCATAACGAATCTAAAGGCTCTTAATATATATCAGTGAATAACAAATTATGAAATTATTTATTTATCTGAATCTCTTGATTGATTATCTATTTCATCCGCGTTTCATTAAATGTTTGCCATATATTCTTTAGCGCCAAAGATTTTGGACTATTTCATCGGAACGATATTAATGGTGAAATTAATACATGTGTGAAATATCACGTCTTTTCTCAATTGGCGACATTAGAGATTATTTTACAAGGTTAGGCTATGGGTTCAATGAAAACAAAATATTGGCAACGGCAGTAGAAAAGCAAAAATGTTCATCATCGATAAAAAGAGAAGTTTCATGTGTGATATGGTGGAATATCATAATTAATTAAAAATTGGCAAATTTTTATTTTGTGGAAAATTGCCAATTTTTGATTTTTAATTAATTGCTCATAGATATTTGATATGCCAAAGATTACCTTTGGAAAGATGAAACGCTCAAGGTATGCAGAGAAGTGAGTCAGAGAGAGGATTTGGTAAAAAATAATGTTAAGAACTTGAATAAAACCATTTGAACATAATATATGGGAACAAAACTTGTAGTAAAATTTATTTTCTTGTGGGTAAAATAAGGAGATGTACTACTTATCATGAACCTGAAAACGGAATTATTTCTGAAAAACAAAAAAGGATGCAAAGAACGGAGAGAAAAGTTCAGAAAATTATCCCAATATTTCCAAAAAATCATTGTTGCTGTGCAAATATAAGGAAATATTAAAAACATATTTCTTCTATTGAAGACCATGGCTCAGGACATGAAATTAGAGAAGAACCTGGAATTAAATAATTAGTTTGATCATTTTAACTTCAAGTAATGAACCGAAACAGCTCAACATTGGATAGAACCAAACTTTTGTTACCGCTGATAATTAATAATTAGGTATTTAAAAATACCGATCCTAAAAATGCGTCAACTATTCGCCCCCTACAGAATTCAAACTTCAATTTTCTCTCTCTGGTATTTTTTTTGGCTTCTTTGACCACTAGGGTTCCATCGGGAAAAGGTAAGGCCAAGTAAGTAATTAAGAGGCAACTCGAGAGAACTGAGGTCTCAGCCAAGGGCCAGATGGTCGTGTAAGGTCAAGAGGTAAGAGAGAGGGGAGAGGAGGGAGAAGGGGCGGGTGAGGTTGTCCGAGTAACATGCTCCTGGGGAGAAGATATGGCCCGATCTCTGGTGCGGAGTGGATCTCTCTGGCTCCGGGGTGGGGTCAAGGGTGAGGGGAAAGACAGTCCGCACTGTGGAACGTACGGAGCAGGGTAGGGACGGAAGAGAGGGAATTACTTAAAGGGGGAAGAAACGTGTAGACGATGGAAAGGTGGGGCAAGGACATGGGATGGAGTTGCGGAGGAAGAGGAATTAGTAGGCTCTGCTGCATTGGAATTGGACAATCACAAAGTGAATCTAAGTAGTTATCAAAAAGAATCTATCAACACCTATCACGGGGATAACAGAGGTAAAAAATTCCTAAACTATCGCCACCGTCAACGACGGGATGCTCCTTCAGTAAGAAATCGCTCTTTTATACAGTACCACCAACTTCTCTAAAAACATTCTTCCAACTTGGTTTTAATAAAAAAATGTAACGAGCAACTGAATAAAATCTATACTTATAATGTTGCAGTATCATTTCCAAATTGACTGAAAATGAGTAGCTTTGGTTGCAAAAGAGCACAACCTTAATTTGACCATTTCATTATCAATATTTCGAAGATAAGCAAGGTTAAGTATACTGATTTTCCGTATGTGTTGACACAAAATTCATGTTTGACAAGTAGAATAAATAATGAAACTAGCCATAGCACCGTAACCTAATCAGTAAATAAGCGGCAATCCATTAAGTATTCAGAACAGGAAGAATCACTCGTTACCGCGGACAGAAACGCGTACGCAAATTTCTATCTCCAATAAAAGGTGTAAAACCGACCGATTATCTCTTTACTACGAGATAATATGCCAGGTTTCTCGTGGATTTTCTAGAGATAAAAATAATAATGAGATGGGTTTACCATTAATTTCGTCATGGAGCGTAAAAATAAGCTAGGCTTTTAACAAAAAGAAAAGCTGAATGTGCTCCAAGTATTTTAAAGAAGTGGTTTTTGAATGAAGTAATATCCACTTGATACTAAAATGTGTATTTTTTTCAGTCGAAGAAAAAATATTTGGCCGGATTTTACCAAACAAGGTCAATAATATTTTGGTTCGTTTTACTTTAAAAAATTAAAATGTTCATTGGCAAAAAATTATTTTTCCGAATCATTACCCTGAGCAAAATTAGCTCTTTGTAAAGGCTTACATGCGATCTTTCTTTCGCTATCTACGTCTAAGAGCTGAATAGAATTTGCCAAAAGTCTGTTGAGAGAAAGAGAAAAAAATATAACAAATTACTGGAGCAGTGGAATATTCGAGAGGCCAATTGAAATCTCATTTATTTTTTTGCAAATCAAGTACAATGCATTACTTTTATTTCAAGATATTTAGTTTCTAGTCTCAAACATCATTCATATTTTTAACGACCATTTTTTAATGCACACCAAGCAATAATTAAATTATATAATAACAATACTAAATAATGATAAAATAAAAACTAATTAGATCTTATCTTGACATTTATTGAAGTTTAATTATTAAACGAAAAGTGAAGAGTCAGGCGTGATGTTGTGGAATCGAGACATATAGTAATGAAAACTTCACCTGATGATGATACAGTGTATCGAAACCATGGTCGGCAATAAAGTTTTAACTGTGGAAAATTGCAACGAAGTTTTCATTAATTATTAAAAATTATATATCCATTTTATTTAGCTGTATGCTTTTTCATCCAAAATAAAGTGTGTTTTTTGATTTCCAATGACAAATACGGCAGTAATAGAATTGGTCGATTACTACGATTTAGAGGTATTTTTAGATTTTAATACTTTTATAAATTAGGAATTTAATATCAATTATTTTAATACTTTCTCCAAATGGTAACTCTCACTGCTTGATGACCTCAACATCTGGCCTCAAATGTATTTTCCTTTATTCGTTGAAACTTCGACGCAAAGAATGAACGAAATAATGCAGTGGTCGCGTGAAAAAAAATCCTCAACTTGGATGTAAGAGAAAATACCCTGAATTTCTACTGAATGCATGTACCGCCGATACTTATTTCAAGGGGCCCGTGAGGGTGAGAGCTCTGGAAGCAGAGGGAGGCACCGTCAAATCTCGAGAAGAAATGGTGATGGAGATGATGCGGGAGACGACAGAAGTGAAGGAGCCCAGAGAGGTGTGGAATAAGGAAAGAGGGCGGAGGGAATAGGAATGGGATGGGGTGGATGGGGGAAATTGAGAGGGGTGGGGTGGGGGTGATAGCAGGAATGGCACTGTGCACGGAACCAGGGCAGAAAACCCTTTAAGCCCCTTTCTCTAATTACTCTCTTGGCCGGTAGAGGGATGTGCTCCTCTGTCCGTCATTTGTCACCCAGATAGTTCTTTGGTCCCCCGCCCCGCGTGCCCTTGTTCCTTCTCGTTCACCCCTTGGCACCCATTCCTCTTGGGAGGTACGGGGTGTGGGGAGAGAGGGAGTGAGAATGGAGAGGAGGGAGGGGGGAGAATGGTGTTCGAGAGTTGGACTATCTAGAATGGAACGCAGAAATGGAGGCAAACAGGTTGGAAGGCATCGAGGCGGGGGAAATACTCCGCGGGGGAATCGCTTGGAAGTTTACTCGTTAAGGAACGTGCTACCATTAGCAATATACGATTAATCTATAATAAAGGTCTTTTGTGAATCGTACTGCTTTGCTCTTCCCCTTGCCGTCGACACACGTAAATGACAAAGAGCAGAAGGGAAAGGTCACGAAGATTACATCGGGAAAATCTTTTACCTGTTTTCCATGGTTTGCACTTAGAAATTGGCCATTGTTTTTCGCAAGTATTGAAAGTCATTTATTTTTGATACTGATCAAAACCCTATTAATTAATATTGGAAAATTAAATAAATGATAATTAGCACAATTTTCTATTTCGCCGTGATCAATTGAAATGGTAAAATGAAGTGTTTTGTATAACGTACCTTTAACCAAAAAATGGACGTTTTCCTTCAAATATCAAGTCTCACAGGCTCTACGGCAGTATATTATTAATGATGTTTTGCTGCACTTATTTATCACTTGCAATCGTCGCGTTCGTCGGTGAAATATAATCTAAGTAGCCTGTAAAAATGCGTGGCCAAAGAGACGATTTTGAATCGGCGAAGGACAATAGATAGTTGAAAAACATCATGCGGGAAATGCTATCTTGAAATATTAAAATTTAGCTTTTGATAAAAGATTATTGTGCATCATATGACAATATAAACACAAATATGCGTGCTTATTCAATATTATGATTATATTAACATTGCTTTTATTGGTTGCCATCCATGGAGATATTTGAATATTTTCTGAAGCCGGATTGACGCATTCCACTTTAGGACCGGCAAAGGTAATTTACTCATTCTCAAATCATGATTTCTAACTACATGGCGTGATCTACTCAGGGTGATATGCTGGAATTAGTCTTGGTAAATGCCTCACACTATTTTTGTAAGCGAGATAGTGAATTTTACCAACATTCTCGATATAAAAAAAGGAAATAATTTTGCTCGCCCTCTTGCGTTTGAATTGTTTGGGGAAAACTTTCATTTATATCAAATATTGCGACTGAAATGTAAACAACGTACATTTGAGACGTTGCGTGGGGGTGTTGAATCATCCCCTTCCGTATACCCTAGTGGTAACTTTAATGGCACCATAAAATGTAGATGGAGATGAAAAAATTCGTTATTGTTTCTAAGGGAGCTCCCGAGAGAATGTACGAGAGAGGGGATCTTTAAAAAAGAAGAGCAAGGAAAGTAAATTAAAGCAGGAAGAAGGAAGCAGGAAGCAAGGAGCAGAGCAAGGAATATGGGTAAATTAGACGGGTCCGTAACAGAAGTGGTATATAACAATTCGTGTGCACCTAAATCTACGTGATACCCGAAAAGCCTTCGTGCAAAGATGTTTCCACATTCGGAATTCGACGAAAACTGAATGATACTTCATCTACATCTACATAATACCCCGCAAGCCGCCGCAAGGGCGTGTGGCGGGGGGTGTTAGGTCACCAACCGCAAAAAGGAAAAACACCACATGCAAAAAAACAACACGGAAAACCACACCCACAGCAGCGCACACACTCATGCAATAATCCCTCCATCCAATACTCATGCAAACACATATACCGCAAAACAACTAAAAAACTGCACCCCATGATGCAGCACGAAAGCCATCCTACAACACGGAAGCCAGGACACAATAAGCAAGAAATTGAAACACCACATGAAAATGCACCACGAAAAACTCTACCCCCAAAGAGTCTGTAAAAGGCAGGGAATGCGACCCAACGTTGCAGGTAGCAGGAATTTCCCCCCGCGGAGAGGGACGAGGGATTGAAAGGGAGACTTAAAAACAGATGAACAGAACACGAATGAGGTCATTCGAAAAAAAAATACTTGGTGAAATACGGGCCTTAACACAATTAAAAAATAGTGATAAGGAAGAGTTTCCATTTCACACTTGAGGATACCAAGTTCATAGTGAATGCGAACCGTACAAGAAAGACAGAGTTTTGAAATATGTACATGCATCTAATTTTATCCGGGTTACCCAATCTGCCAATACAGTTGATGGCCCTGATAATTTACGCGACGTGTCAATTAAACTATTGCCCTCGACGTTATTGAAAGTCTTACTTTCTCTTATCATCCTCGCGCTTGGGTGGAATACGTATTTGTGCGGAAATTCTACCTTAAGGTCATTAAATTGATTTTCACAATGATTTTGACATTGTAGGTCTTAATTGAAATGTATTTAATTAGTCAATGTTTACTTTCTCCAGTGAATCCTAAATGCTTACGTATTTTACGTTACGTTACGTATTTTATTTTTGATCTTGCGTATTCTAAGAGAACAGTTTTACTGTTTAATCAACTAATCCCACCCTGTGGAAGATTTTAAAAGTCGGCCCCAGATATTTTTCCAACATGCGAGCTAGAGGCTATGCAGTTGCTTGATGATTTCACGTAATCTCGTCCAGGGTGCATGCAGCTGCGGATTTACTTTTTGATTGGAAATGAAATTATCGTAAATCAGCTATAATTTTAATCCAATCCTTTTTTTATGTAGTTATCGGATTTGTTATCGAAATTGATGGAAGTGCGAACAGCCAAAATCTCTATTTTTTTGCGTAAAGTATTATTGTGTTCTCGGAGAATTTAAAGCTGCTATACTTTGGAAACTTATGCTCTAAATCTAAATCTTCACGTACTCCCTGTGGAAATCTTATTTTAATAGCTTTCAGCCTGGTACTGGCTATTTTAAAGCAAAAGAAGTATGGAACTTAAATTCTTCAAACTGGCAATTGAAAATCTAAACTAGAGGAATGAGTGGTGTAGCGAGTTATATACGTGTACTCAGGAGTTCGTAGCAAGAGAACGAAATATATTCATAGATTTTTTTGCCAACAGAGAAAGGTATGTACCCAATGAGGTCAGTACCTACCTAGCAGGGTAAGCCTTCCGGCCAGTGGGACCAAGTGGTACCTCAGGGTAAGCTTTTGGGGCCAGTCCGATGACATGGAGAAGAGGTACATAGGAGAGAATGGGGTGGGCAGTGAGGGAAGGGATGGAACGAAGTGAGGGGCAGGGTGGAGGTCAAGAGGCCAGGGGGAGACGGGCGCGACCAGTGGGGCGATATGGGGTGGGGAGGTATGCGAGGGAGAAAGAAGGGGTTGGCAGGGTGAAGAAGGGATATCACAGCCACACCCATTCCCAGTTAGCGGCTAAAGGAACTAATCCAGGTAGAATGCCTTTTGTCAACGCTTCTAGATGCTCCGAGCCGCCTTTTCCTCTCCTCGTCTAGTTCAGCCTCTAGAAAGCATGTACCTGCCTCGAGGGGAGAATAGGAGAAAGAGAGAGTGAAATACGTATGAAGGGTATGGAAGCTTTGTATTACAGGGCTGCATTTTCGTCCTCCACTTGAATCAATCAATCCATGACGATTTCACCATTCTCTTTTGCCCACCTATCTTTTCGTAAGTAATAAACGTTGGACTTAATTCTCGGCTTCGAATACAAACTTTTTTTTATGTTCTGGGCATATATTACTGCAGCCATCGCAGCCCAAGTAGCCTTCACACTCTTGTCTTATTAACTGGGCATCTAAAAATAGTGAGACAAGAAAGCCCTCTTTTGTAGAATTTCTTATTAAAACAGGTTTTCATAAATAACTCTCTAGATTTTCATGTTTTACTTAGTCTTTCTATGCATTTTTCTCCCTATCCCACGATTTTACACTATTTTCACTCAATAGTTGCCTTGTTTTTTCTTCTATTGAGAGGCTAAAATTAGAATTCCCTGAAACATCTTCTAGGCTCCCAAACCTTTGCATACTTATAAAAGATTAGTAACATTCTAAGGAATCAAAATATTCAAGTAACGGAAACAAATATTACTGAGAGCTTCACGTGGGCTACTAGTAACTGGTCCATTAGAGTGCATATATTTATGGAGTTAATGCGTTGTTAATTTCATCCAATTTTCTTAATTCCCTTCAAAGCGTTCTTTTAAAAACAATGCCAAATGAAATTATATCTTTAGAGTACCTCTAATTTTCAAATTAAAATGCAATGTTAAACCCCTCACCAAAATACTTATTCGGTTGTAACATTTTTTCTATCGCCATGCGAGATAGCAACAGGCCACAAATAGTCTCGTATCCAATACGTTTTTAAAAGGATTACCCTCCTATTCTCCTCGTGTTTGGATGGAATCCTTCATGTTTCTCGTGTAAGCTCACAAAATTTATTTTCACGACGAAGTCATGACGATGGCCTTATTTAAGCGTGAGGTCATTTATTTTAGTTTAAATTTTCTCTGGCAAATTCTGAGCGCTTTTCACATATTTCATTTGTGAAATTGCCAATGATGAAAGAGCGTCTCTCCTTAATTTTTTTATTTGCACCAAGACTATCTAAAATGAAGCCAACTTTTAAAAGACGGTGTCACATATTCTTCCAATGTGTTGGTTTGGTTGGTTGGTTGGTTTGGTTGTTTGGTGAAACCTTGGTTTGGATTCGACCAGTTTTGGTCTCGGAAGCCGATTTTAAATGCAGCCATAAAGACTCGTTTAATATCACATCGGCTATCGTTAGAAGGACAGAATTGTTACCTCCCTAAAATGGTAGGCAACTCATTTTTTTAGGTTTTCTTCGGAAAAAAATGAATCCAATATTAGCCATTTTTCCCTCCGAAGAACCTAATTACTCCGACCTACACTATTCAAAATGATTTTGACCACACACAGTGGTGATAATAAGCTGATTTACAGAATTCATACCAATATATCAAATTGAGACTCCCAAGTTTCCTTTCAGTACCAATTATCTGTTGTCTCACATGTGGATTACATCACAATACCACTTAATATCCTCGCAATGCCCATGAAATGAACATGGCCAGATATGCTTCTGCATATTTGATATAAAATTTAACACTTACCTAATTATATACTTATGCTATACCCATCTGAGTGGAAGAAAACATCTTCAATGTAGATAATTTTCGTTTTCTGCATCCAAGCATTCATCATGGTTGAAAAACTTATAGGTAAGTCAAATGCAATTGTTTCGTGCGTGTAATATTATTATTACATTTTGTAAAAATGGATTACGATGGAGTCATTTTTATTCTTTGTATGAATGCCTATAGAAATATTCGATGTTAAGTCTCTAATAAAGGGAAAAATCCATGTGCTAAGGGAAATAACGAAATGAACGAGAAATAGACGTTACTATATTCTAAGTAATAAGTTTTATTCTTGAAACACTTTATTCACCAACACCGTTCTGTATATACCCATCTATAAATGAATAAAATAAAATAATTTCATCACTCCTTTCGTCCATCTCCTTTTTTCAGGTTATCTACCCTTCCATTTGATAATTTTACTGTCATCCATCTCATTTATAATTCAAGTAATATACCCATTGCAACAGAGTTTCTCGCTAAAACCCTCCCCAATCCTGTTCTTTAGATCGCCACACCCCTAACCACTCCTTCCCGGTCGCCTATCTCCTCTTGAAATCTCCGCAGTGCCTGGGGAGCCTTATCTTCCACACGCGATGAGGGATAGGTGTATCACTGTGCTAAGAATAGTCCCTCTTTCCCCAATGCTATGGGAAGCGCGAAGGGTGTATCGAAGGAGGCTATATAATGGTCTTCCGAGGGAGTGAGGAGAGGGAGTGGTAGGTTACTATGGGGGGAGAAGGATTTTAGCCCCTTATATAGCTTGTACCGGGCCCTCTTGCAATGACTTCCATGGGTCGCAACGGCACGAGACTATTCCGCGTCGCTCGCTCGATACACTCTTGGCAGAATGCTATCGAAAGGAAACAGCGACCATCTTAGGGGGAGGCTTCATAGGATAAGGGTTGGATAGGATGCTAGTTGGGGTCTAGTCGGGGCACGTCATCAATTTCTTTGTCTTGCCTTATTTCTATAGCCCTTATACTCAAGGTTGTATCATCAAGAGGACGTAAAGGACGTGACCGTAACCTATTTTGTTGACTTCGTATTTGAAATAAGGTTACAATGATGTGATCTTCAAGTTTTAGCCACAGCAATACTTTTTATTAAAGTTAAATTGATAAAATATTGTTTCGCTGCTTCTTTTGATGAACATTAAAAGTGGAAAGCCTTAAAAATGTATTATAATAATTAAGTCATCCTTCTTCATGTAAGCAGCTTTGAAAATTAGTAACACAAACATTTATTCCACTAAAAAATGGTAATAATGAAAAATTATAACTTTCCTCAAATATTTTCATTTCTACCTGCATAATTCCGTTTAGATGGCTTCTAAAGAGCACCTGAGGCAGTTTTTGTGAAAACCGTAACATATATTTTCCATCCCTTTATGGGTAAAGTTTTGAGAATACAAAATCAACTACCGCTTGGACATGGAAGAACAATTCTTCAAATAAACTTACCTTTAGAAAGTATTTGGCGTCTAAGACTGACTTTAAGTGGATAAAAGCATCCTACACAATACTTGATGAAAATAATTCTTAAATAATGTCAACGGGGTAGTAAATTGCCCATGTCTCTGCTTATGGTGACCTTAATATTCCGTGAAAATCAATAAAATAACATGCTACATAGATAAGTATAATAAAATGTTTAATGAAAAAATTCATGAATAGGATTACTTAAAAATTTAAGACTGCCCATCATTTTAGTGACAAATGATGGTTTGTTCTAAAGATTAAATAATTAAGAAAATGAATATTCATATCTTAATTATAATGGAATCTGATCGTGATACGATGGCTGCACTCTTTAAGATGACGTCGGTGAATTTGTTTCCTTGCCAAAGGAATGATTTTTCATTTAAAAAATTTTCCGCTGCTAACAGATGTCCTATAAACTACTTTTTCAATTCTTTAAATGATGCCTGGATATATCCTATTACTCAGAGTATAGCCGTAATTTAAGTATTTTTTTAGTTGGAACCACGGATTAAGGTTTGCGATTCAAATCGGACGAAAGAGCAGTAGTTGTGGAGATTCACCCGGCTAAATTGTCAATCAGAACCAAACGAAACGATTTGATTTTGTCCAAGAATGAAACTCATTTATACTCGTCCCAATAAATCTGAGAAGGGATCGTTAGTTTAGTACAATCAGAGTTTTAGTTTTAACTTTTCATAAAATTTTGCCTTCACAAACGAAAAAAAAAATTATCCGTGGTATCTGACGGAGTTTCGGCTGTCGAAAATTTTAACTACCATCTTTTAGGAAGGAGTTCTTCAATCCAGTGTTTCAGTAATTATCATAGATTTAATAAAGATTGGGTCATATAATGCAAGCGCCGAAAGTAAAACATTACAGACTAATAATATGCTATCCTAATGATACTGATGATAATAGTACGTAAAATACAAAGTTAGTTTAAAAGACGCGAAGAATCATCGAGGTGGCACAAACTGTGATGTCCAAGTTATTATAAGTTAGCAGCATCTTTGGACTGAAGTTATGTATTTGTTGTTAGGTCCATTATTTTGTGGTCTGCGCTCATTTGAATCGAGCTAGTCGATTCGAGAGTCCAATATTTGTGCTAATCAAACATTATTTCACACCCTTGGATACCAAACAAAGGCATAATATTAACTATTGTAAATCTGCACCTCCATTTAGAACGGTTAATTTGTGTTTTCAAAATTTTCGGTGTTGGCGCCACTGAAACTTCTGGGCTATCTGTTAACTACTGTTAAACTTTGTATCATTAGTTCGCTTCTGCAGAAACTAACGATAAAATGCATAACGTGGTGGATAGTGTTAGAGAGTACTGAAAGCAATTCAAGTAAATTGGTTTGTAATATTTTTAATAATTTGTGTAATTATTTAGATTAGAATCGCGATTTTAAAAGAGAAACCGTGAGAAAATTTCATATGCCAGTTTGTAGCTATTTCAGCGAGATCCGCTGGACTGGATGAGTATTTCTGTAACTGTAAGCCGAATATGATGCAATATTGCACGCCTGTAACCAAGAAAGAGTCCAAGCAATGGTTTTCCAGTAGATTGCCTATGGAAAAAAATAATTTTTATAAAAACCAACTGTGAAGATTGCAGGCACTGTTTTTCATTACTCACAAGGAATAATCTTCGCTGACTATTTGAAAACGGATTAAAATATCAAATATGCACAATATACATCGTAATTAGGCCCCTTGAAAACCAATCTGTAAGAAAAACGTAAACGATTGGCCCACAAAATAATCCTTTTCCATCATAGAAACGCATCAGTTCACTCACTCTTCGGCTGTGGACGCAAAATTGATGGAGTCCTGTTTCCACTCGTTCCACATCTCCCTCAATTTTCCAGATTTCGCTCTCACAGACTATTTGTTCTCCAATTTGGAGAAATTGCTGACGGGAAGGAGATTTCGTTCAAACCAGAAGGTGATTGCAAAAACAAATAAATTTTGCAGAACTGGAACAATCGAGTAAATTGGAAGGAATTAAAAAAATTGAAGAAGTGTTGGAAAAAAGTAATAAGCCTAAAAGGATACACTTTTGTAAAATAAAATGGTTTCTCCCAAAAAGTTGTTTTCAGTTCCATACGTATTTAAAACCTATCTGACTACTAGGTACAGTAATATTCACCTGCTCAAATGGCAAAAAACTAGGCTCTCTTGTGCAATTACTTCACATTTGGGGGACCTTGACGAAAGCTCCATTCACATCCTTTATGAATCGCAGAAGAGAGGAAATTTTCAAACTTTCAATATAATTTTTTATGTCTCTAATCTTGTGCTAATGATATTATGCAAAAGTAATGGTTTCAAACCTTTTCACTTTTAGCGAGGTGATCACCAAATAAATGTGTGATCATCAGTTCCTCGCGATGGAGACATCCTAATATATATTATATGAGTGTGTCTCAAGTGAAATGAAAGAACCAATAACCGCATTGTAAAATCCTTAAAGCAATATCATTCCCAAAAATTACATTTTAATGGCCCAATATGGAATTACTTGTGCAGTATAGCATTTAGGGGCCATTTATTTAAATGTTGATTCTCTTTTGGATAAATCATCTACCCCTTATATTTTTTCACCGAGATCTCTCAAATTTGGTTTCTAATCGTTTTAGTATTCCAAATTTCCGAAATTGTCTCGAAGCAATTGAAATATCATCATTTGCTTTCATCTTTTGTTTATTGCTCAATGGATTTGAATACATTGATGGCATATTTACGAATAGGATTCAAATGGAAGAATATATTTGTGGAAATACTACTGTCTCACTATATAGTAGCACCATTAAAACGCAATTTTCAGTAACTGTATTAGCAAAATACTTAATTAATTTGCTTAATGGTTTTGACCATTGATATGGATATAACATTATATGCTTTGCTATACTTGATTTTAATATACAGTTTTTAGACTAAACAAGGGCAGAAAATACTAATTTTTATTTTTAAATATTTTATTGATCTTAAAAATTAACTACCTCAGAATTAAGATGATATTGTACCCCCCGGATTATAAAGCCATTCATTACTTGCTTTCTACTTCCCCGCAATTGATGATTGTGCAGCGAAACCTGTACAGCGAAAAATACAAATATTCTACAGAAGTATTTGAGAATGCAAGAACACCTCACTAGTTTCTTTATCGGGGACCAAAGTGGAACGGTAGCTAGTACGCAGTCCGTCGGTTAGGACGTGCAACTGCGGACTCCTTGGCGCCTTTTGTTAAGGGTAGGCTAATCCCGGCTACCGTTTCCCCTACCTTTCTCCACCCTGTGCATCCTATCCCTTTGTCTACCTTTCCCGAATGGCACAATAGACCCTAGATGTCGGTTGCATCCCCTAATAACTAGTATATCCTACTAAGTTATATTATCAGCACCCCATAGTGCATTTGAAAAGTTTACTTGAATGTAAATGAGTTTTTTCATTTCAAAGTGTGTAGCAAAAATTTTATTTTACGTTTTTAGAATGATCAAGCTTAATATAAACTACTTACAAAGAGGTAACACCAATATAGCATATTGTAAATGACGTAGTGTGATCTTGGGTCCGCTGTCGTTGGCAGTATTTATGTAGCTTCATGGTATAGCAAATATTAAGGTAGTTGGCTTCATAATTAATTCGCAGTCATACTAATGTCATGTTTCTCTTTATTATCTATAATTAAATAATGTTGATTGTGTTTGCCTGAATCTTCCCAGACACACGTTCTAAATAGTTATTCTTTGATGATGTGCAAATAAATTATAAACATATTTTTATTCATGAATTTTGATCAACAGCTTCACAACAAATTCACAGAAAAATTCAACTATATTTTCGCGTTATAATTCTGTCACAATAATACTTAGGTAGCTCGAACGGGGAAAGAAAGAATGCGGAGAAGGATAGCTGCAGTGTGGGTGTTCAAGGAGTTTAGCTTTCTGCTTGGTTGGACTTGGAGGTGTACATTATTCGCTGACCAAAGAGAACCAAATGTTAGGATAATGTTAAGATAGCATACCCTTGGAGCAAAGAAACATAGCAGAGAAGAAATCACGAGATAGCACCAAAGTTTGAAACTTTGGAGGAAATTCTGCATACCGCATACACCGTCGCAGAATTAATCCCCTTGATCTACGCAATAAAAAGCACAGACCTCGATTGTCGATGCATGCATCTAGTATATTCGTGCCTTTATAAAAATTCTCCCTTGGTACACCGTAATGTCCACTGACAGATCCACCAATGGACCGACGACCCTCACCCTCCAATCGGGATATACTTGTAAGAGGCTGACACGGGAAGCAAAGAGGGCACAGAAGATTTG
The DNA here is from genome assembly GCF_022747635.1 of Hetaerina americana. Classification (NCBI taxonomy): domain Eukaryota; kingdom Metazoa; phylum Arthropoda; class Insecta; order Odonata; family Calopterygidae; genus Hetaerina; species Hetaerina americana. Next base: position 69,261,420 of record NW_027287538.1, on the reverse strand, counting down.
GTGAAGGCTTGGGTGATGGTTGGGAGGGGCGGGAGGAAAGCGGGCTTTATGCTTAAGGGGTTGATGCAGACCGCAAACAGTCTCCAGGAATTTATGGGACGCGGTGTCTTGTCTCCTTGCCCGGGCGACGAAGGAGGCGTGGAGTTTGGAAGGGTATGTGAAGGGGCTGGAGGGAATAAATCAGGATTAACACGCTCCTCGAATTAGCTTCTTCTTCTGTCATGTGGGGGCGCGCTACCCTTGGCTCCACAGTCATCCCTTCCCTCCGTCTGTGCGGGCGCTGACGGCTGCGAAAGGGGTTATAACGCCATCCATGTACCTACTTGAACTCGACAAAGAGTTTCCCAAGATCTAAGTCTTATTGTCGTGTCGGTTGCTCCTCCTTGGCATGCTTTTCTTGAGAGATTTCAGTTCAAAGGTTTCCATTCTTTTCTCTCATTACTGACACCAAAAGAGCAAGATTTCTGCCGCCGTGGATGGGTGAAGAGATTGAATCCCAGCCTTTTGAAATGCTACGAATACATTTTAAACACCTAGCCTGGAAAAGTTTCTCTAGGAAATATAAATTTCTGCTGTTATTTAAGAACAAATCGTAAAGCAATCCTATATGACAAGAGCCGTGAATATTTTAAGTGAAAAAGGTAGATGAAAATTTTAACTAAAATGTTTTAAATGGAAACAATAGAAAAATATTCCGTTTAATTTTATTCTTAAGAAACAGAAAATTTATCAGAATCAATGTAAGATGAGTTATCTCTAGTTGAATGTATCGGAGATTAATGAAAAATTGTAAATTTTCCACAAAATAAGATTTATTACGACCAGTTTCCATGTAACTACATCATCATCAGGTCATGATGATATAGTTACATAGAAACCGATGGTGAATATGCAGTTACATGGAAACTGGTCGTAATAAATCTTATTTTGTGGAAAATTGCCAATTTTTAGTTAATCACATTATTCGACCATATCACGCCCGAAACGTCTCTTTTTATGAATCGGAGATCTCCTTGGGGGTCGGAAATTCTTTCTGCTGTGAAGTTCTAAGAAATGAAATGCATTTGATCTTAACTTCTCATTGCACGAATCCGTCTTCCTTAATCTTTACTAGGGCACACCATTTAATTTTTTGTGGAATTTTCGGGGATATATAAGGAGAAAAAGACGAGTACTCATTTTGAGACTTGGCCAATAACTTTGTTTGAAGCCCTAACTCGTCTCACGAGCGCCGCTAGGAAATTAAAAGGATTAATGACCATGTGAGACGTAATGCAGCAAAGAATGAATCGGTGGCAATATATTGGCTTCAAAATTCAACGTAAATCGGTCTTTTCTAAAAAGATTAAAAATGTCTCTTCATTAAACCTTAATTTGCAGATTCATTTGCTAGATTTATCCTATATCTTCACAGATGGGCGCTCAATTCCTTCTTAACACCGAATTAACTTCCGACAATATCTATCATTACCTGCTTCAAGTGTTTTGGTTCATTTTGTATTTTTCTTGGTATAAAGGACTCTATTTTTGCACAATTTTGCTATCTATTTTAAGTGGTATGATGGTAGTTATTAGTTTAGTTTGAGTATATACCAATCCCTTTCTTCATAGTATTGATTTTAAATCTACTTTTTTGGTTTTATCTATTGTGTTAAAGACTTACTTTTTGACGATAATTTCTTTTCATTTAATCTCCACCATCCTTTGGTAACTTGACAACCCTAAAAATTTTAGTTTTTTCTTTTACATCAATGATCTCCCTCAGATTTCACTATATTTCGATATTAACAGTAATCATACTTGGTGATAATATGTTTATAAACTAAAGGAAGGCCACCAACAATATTATTTCCTTTAGTGTTACCGATTGGCAAAATACCAACTAAAAATCAAGATAAAAAGTACGTTGGCACGTGAAGTATCATTTTTTAAGGGAACAGATCTTAAACTTTTTCTTGAGATCGCTGGTTACACGGTACATTTACTTAGAATGCTAGCCTTCACCAGCAGCTCTCGTTATCACGAGAATTGGATCTTTTCCATAGCAAATCCAAGCCAAGAGTAAGAGAGAATAAAGCCAAAGAGAATGCCGTAGATCACCCCAAAGAAAGTAATTCTTTGGCTAGGCATCCAGGAATATTTCCTTGGAAGGAAAATTGGATGTCGCCACTGAACTTGGTGCTTATTCTTCGAGCTTTTATGATAAAATAAATAAAGTTTTCATGTGGAGCTTCGCCATGGAAAGAAACAACTCACTATGCTGCGATTCAAACGAGCAAATCCAATTAATTAGTAGAGAGCGTGAACTAGTTAGTCACATCCGTTTTATTTCTCAATTAGTAATACCGAAAATAAAATTAGGCTGACTTTCAAATATTAAACTGCAAAAGAATTCACTTCCTTTTATTGGATTGAACGATGAAATACGTGTAAATGCTTACTCTTTGACTATGTTAAAAATCGTAGCCTCATCTAGTACACCATTAAATAAATATTCTGTTACATTAATATTTCTGGACTTACTTCAATATATTTGGGGTCAATTCAAAGCATATATCTGAGTAGAGGGTAAAAAGTATTAAAAATTTTAAGCTACACGTTTTTATTACCTTCTATACACGACTTTAACCCTATCATCTACATGGAGGGCGTGTTCCAAAAACATTCAGAAGATCAGCCTAAGTGGTAATTGGCTATGATTAGTACGGCTATCTTTTGATTAAATGAAGTTTAAATGTTTATGAGTACTTTTTACCATCTATTACTATCGGACAGTTCAAGGTCGAGTTTCCCTTAACATCTGATTGCGGTCTCGTTTGACAATAAATGGAAGTGGAAGTGTTTCCCCTGTGTCAGTGTTGAACTCGATTCATTGGTCTCCATTCAAACCTTTGAGTCGGACATATTATATAAGTGCTTCCAGTGATTTCAAAACCACGTAATAAATTAATAATACTCTTTGTCCTTTTTTTATTAATAGAAATCAAGAAATAAGGAAATTTTTAATTGCAAAATTAAATAGTTATTTGTTCGCAGGGCCTCTAATTCTTTATGCGTGTTCAGGTGAGGTCTAAGTAACGCCTATCTCTAAGCATCCCATTAAAACGTCTCCCAGATATTCGTTTGATGGAGCAAAGTTGCTCTGATGAAGTTCCCGTTCCTCGTATGCTTTTCTCATGCTAGATTCAATGTTGGTTTGATTTAGGAGCTATATTTATATGGTCTACTCTTTGCATGTCTTCTGCTCGAAATTTGAACGCTTTTTAGGTTGAGTGAATTTCTTTCCCCTAAAATTCAATGCGGCACATTTTCCAGATTTTAATGGGTATATTTCTGAAAGCAAGTCATAATATTGTTGAGTTCATTATATGGAGCATGAGAGTTCTTTTATTTTTTATAAATAGCAGAAAATCGCATCATTGGCGAATAATCTTACGATTCTATAAATTGATGTACCTCGGTACCATACTTGCGGATATTTTTATAAATTTCAGCTTCCAATATTATCCGAATGATGGCCGCCACATTTGTTGTATCAGGAGGTAACGATGAAAGCGATATTGAAAAAGATCGGATTAAGGTCAACTCTATTCAAGGATAAGTTAAGAGATCGACACGAAGAGAAGGATGAAACGGAATAAAATAGGAATATGAAAGGAAGGAATATAGGTTTCGTATTTGCCTGAGTTATACTTAAGTTCAAGGCAAGTATTTCATCCAAATGCACAGAGTAGTGGTAATAGATAAGGGGGGGGTGACGGACAGCTGCGTTCATTTGCACAAGTAATGGAAGGGACAGAAGGGAGGGGAATCGTGATGGAATGGTGGGTATCGTACTGGCTTCCCACCGAGGGGTTCCGCTTTCGATACTCGGCGGGGGAAGATATTTTTCAGCGGTATTCCGATCCCTTATTGAGGTACCTTGTGGAGAGCTTTTTAAATGAGCTCGCCGTCCGTCGGATGGGACGTATAACTGCGCGCCCCTTGACACCTTTCGTCCACCTTGGCCTGATGGGTGTCGCATTCGCTATCAGCGGTTAATAAACGTAATCATGTGGTCGATTTGCAGGGTAGTTTGGTTCTGCATCTACACGTGCTAAAAAGCATTGATTCACTACCCTACTCCAGGGCAAAGAAACAGTCTAAACGATGACGCACTCTCTATGAGCGATTCGGCTCCGAAGAAGGCAAAACCGTGAAATCGGCCGACAAGGCGATGATCACGGTTTTTTGGGATGTAAGCGGAATCGTCTACATCCATTTCTTTCAAAACGAACAGGCGATAAATGGAGAGTATTATGAGTACTCATTATTGCACCGGTGGAGTTAAGAAATTAAGCAAAAAACGGCATCCGTCAAATTTAAAAAATTATCTTCATCTACATCTACATAATACCCCGCAAGCCGCCGCAAGGGCGTGTGGCGGGGATCTTATATCAAGGCAATGCACGGGTTCATGCATGATACATCAAGACCTGCGCAGTTCAGACAGCGAAAATATAAAATTAAAGTTCGAATTATTACAAAATCCATCGTGTTCACCAGATTCGGCCACCAGTGACATTTTTGATTTCCAAACTTGAAGAAATGGCTCGGCGGAAAACGCCTTGCGTCGAACGAGGTCATCGCCATCACTATGCCCATTTTGAGGACTTCCGATGTCCTCCTTTTTGATTGGCTTAAAAAAGTTGGGGAAATTATTGGAAAAGTGCATCGATCTGAAAGTATATTATGTTGAAAAATAAAAATATTTGCCTAAAATAATTTGTTTCCTTATTTTTTCCTATGGATGTATTTAACAACCCTCGTATTTTAGAGAAATTTCGAGCTAGCTGGTTAGCCAAATTGAAGCAATGCATATTTCAAATTGATAAGTTATATTGATTTCTTGAATTTTATTCTATAAAGAAAGAAAAAATTAATTTTTCCAATATCTGGAAAGCTTAAAATATTTTGTCTGCCACTTAATTCCCGATATTTGGAGCGATTTAATTTAAAAATTGTTTCCCTCTAAATGTAGATATATTTTTGGCATCTCCCTTCACTAGATAAAATTACTGACTACCTTAACAATCGCTTCTCTGATAATCTTCAGGAAGTGCATCCTACGGGTACATTCCTATAATGCACGTATAAATGCAATTCATATAATGGGAACTTGAAATTCATCTATTTCTGGCATAAGTCCATTACTCATTACAACCAAACTCTCAGATATTTTATATTTACTTCCGAGAATATGTGCGTATAAGAGTAAGTTCAGCCACTGTGTCACGCATAACTTATGATGTTCATGGTCCACACTTCCCCAACCACTCGCAGTGTATAACTCTCCTCGAGTCAACAACAAAGATTACATAAAAGGCCACAGCTCTTTTATTCCTCCTACCTCAATTTTTACATTTCAAATCGTCAGATATTTTTCCCAACAAAAAAAGAAGGGAGAGAGACTCTATGGATTTGAAGGGTTGCAGGTGATTAGTCCGCTTCCTCGTCACCTTCAGTTGATCCCTCTGAGTTTGTTTGTTTTCACTCAATTACATAGTTTTTGGGTACCTTTGTCTTAACCCCAAAAGTTGCATATTAATTCATAATTGACATACACACACATATTACATAATTATGGTGCATGCATACATATTATACAAATACATATGTATATATATATATATATATATATATATATATATATATATATATATAATTATGGGTCGCGGTAGTCCAGGAATTTCACACGCCGTATAGGGCTTAGTACTGGGTGAACTCTACCATCACCTTGCAAACCGACCTTCGGGTTGATTACTGTGTGTATGATTTTTTTATATATGCATATATATATATATATATATATATATTTGTGTATATATATATATATTTGTGTGTATATATATATATATATATATATATATATATATATATATATATATATATATATATATATATTTGTGTATGTATATATATATATATATATATATATATATATATATATATATATACAATAACACGTTTATTGTTTATAATACAATACAATTTCACTTCATCTTGATTCATAAATAATTTGCGTAGGCTTTTCTTCTTCCTGCTCTTAAGTTGTCTTCGTCACTGACCTGGATATTTCTTTCAGGAATTCTTTAATTGTGCCCGAGTTTGCCGGCAGTAATTTTCCGATGACTTTCAGGGGTCTTATTGGGCCTCTATGTATTTCCTCCAGCTTTCTCTGATTTTCTATGTATATTGGGAAATGAAGAATGCGGTGTCCGACCGTATCATTCCTCGTTCTGTGACTGCATTCCTCGTCGTTGGTTTTGCCCATACGTTGGTTTAAGATAGGCTCTTAAGTTCCCATGTCTTCTTAAGAGTTCCGTTAACTTTTGGCTCATTTCAAATTTTAGTTCAAGGCGTGCTCTAATTTCAGGGAAGCAGAGGTGGGTTAGCCTTCCTGTTGATTTCCTGCTCCATCCCATCTTTTCTGCCATTTGTTTAAAACCAGGGTTCTAATTTGTCTCTTGACTATGTTTAATCGGTTTTGTTCAATGGGTTTGCCTAGTAGGTTAGTTACCCCTTTTCTCTTTAGATCTGAAATAGCTTTTCGTCATTGTTCCCAACAGTAAAATATGCTCGAAGGTGCGAAATAAAACAGTTTAATAGGTGCTATATGTTTTTGGTGCCAAATTCTGGCTCTTCACATTCGGCACAACAGTTCCATGTAATTTCATTCTCAAAGATTTCACAATTTTCTATGCTATCTATATTAAATTTCGTGCTTCGAAGCTCTGTTGGGCATCTTGCATAATCCCTGCCAAACATTCACCTAACTTTTTCATCGAAGCACATATGGCAATTTATTATTGCGACAGCTCAACGCCAATTTTATTAACACTCGACGTAAAATGAGAAATGTATGCTGTAATTACAACCCTCACTTTGACGTTGACCCATTTTATGTGGAAAAATGAAAACATGACCTGGATACTCTGTTGAGTAAGATGCTTTGCAGGATAGCAAAGTTTTCGAAAAATAATGGAGCCATGTGGAAAATGATTATTTTTTTCAGCTAAAGAAAACCACTTCCATTGTAAATTCGCGATTGAAAAACTTGAATTTGAATTAAATTTTCAATACAGATATGTAGAGATAAACGAAAATACTCATTACTTTTGTACTTTAATCTTTGAGGCAAAATATTTAATAAGGCAATTGGGTGAAAAAATAACATGCTCTCGAAAATAAGATTCAAAATATTGTATCACTGTTGATTATTAAATGAACAATTGCTAGCGTTACGTGAAACAACCTTTGTCATTGGATATGATAGTGCCTCGATATTACATTCATATGTCTTACATCATAATTACATATACGTTAATCAGTAGGCAAAACCGTTGTCGCTCCTTTACAATAAATGAAATTGCAGATATAGTGCCACAGCAAATTTATTGAGATTTCTAAGAACATGCTTCAGGGTAGAAAAATAAAGAAATTCGTGCCATGCATGTCGACAAAAAATTTTTTTCAACAAAGTATTATCTCAACATTTTAATAAAATAAATAACCATTTAAATGCAATGTACGCTCCTGGAGTTCTAGCAATTGGACAATATGCGCTCGTATGACATGGTGCGATGGACTCAACGAACGTAGTGCCATCTAATTTGTTGTTGAGCACTTAATGGACCAAATTCACTAGTTCGGAGCAAGTTAGGCGTTTACACAGGGCGTTTATTGCGGCTATTCGATGTAAATGTATTTTCTGAAGAGGAGTCAATTGTTTTTGGCTTTGGCATATAATGGCTTTTAAGTCGAAAATCAGAGCGGTGTGAGCAGAGAAACGCTGGAAAAGATATCAAACTCAATTCCGTTCATTCTGCATTTACGTACATAACAAGTTCCTCCAGGCCTAATAATCCGCTAATAAGTCAAAAGGTTCCCCAAGAACTCAAATAGGAGTCCTTCAAGGTTGAAAACCACAAACAATTAATCGATAAACGATATATCCATTACGCTTTCATTATCCTTTGGAAACCGAATGTTGCATTTATGTGGCATATTGATCATTTAAATTTACATTAATTTCTTTCAACAGTGTCCAAATGAACACGTCTATGTCAAATTACTACTTAGAATACTTTCCGTTGGATATCAGGGCGGAAGTCATTTATTCGCATATGGCTCAAAGTATCTGGGCACGCATAAACATAACTTTTATAATTTTTTATTATATCTTACAAATGGCGAAAAAAATTTTAAACGTTTAAGAGATACTATTCTCATTATACGAAACAATGTAAGTATCTTATAAATTCAATAACCTACGCAGTTCTCTCTCGCATATCTTACCCACGATCCGCTCTAGTACCTTATGTGATGACGGCATTTTGTATAACAATTGTATGCAATCTCAGGCGCATAGAACCTCTATATATAAGCGAATCAGTGTCCGAAACATCATTAAAATACACGCAATTAACTGTCTCCGTTCCAGCGATGGGGTCCGTAGAACAGGGGGGAAGAAGGAGGATGAAAGTGGAACTTTCGCCCACGTCTCCCGGTCGGACATTTCGTGAGAGGCACGGCCATTTCGTGAACTCATTTTCCGGCGTGGGCAGCTAAGGAGGGGTGGTGATGGTCGTTGTGCAATGGGAAGGTGGGTGGCGATGAAGGGAAGGTGTTGTGGGTTTCGGGGGAAACGCAAACGGAAAGGGAGAGTCGGGGCGGGGATGGAAGGAGGAGGGAGAAATACGATAGGAGGAGTGCAGTGCGTCAGGACGGAGTCTCCCTTCCGTCCCCCCTCCCTGCCCCCCCCACACCCTCCACGTCCAACGCCCCGCTATCTTACGCCATCTAACCCCCTCCCCGCATCAAATCGATCCACCCTTTCGGCTCCGGCTGGCTAATTACTCCCCTCGCTTCTTTCGCCGTCTCCACCTCCCCCTTCCACCCCCTTTCCCCCAACTCCTCCGCCCCGCAATCTCTCCGAGTGAACTAGAGGGGCTCCTCCTCCGCAGCCATCTACGCAGCCGCCGCGCTCTCGGCACTGAAATGTTTCCTGGTTACATAATTCGCCGATGATACACTGGTACATAGATGTGTATGAACAAGCAAAAAAAGCAAAACACTACAATTGTAATGATGAAGCGCCGTATTGAATTAAAAGTTACGAATTGTGTTTCAAATTGGGTTTCATTGGTAATATTTTAATATACTACTGGTATTTAACTTCATTTCCTTGAGTTACACCCCCAACCTGTGCATAAGCATTTATGTAAGTTCATATGGATCGCGGTAGTCCAGGGGTTGAGCGTTGTAGCACCGACCGGAGGGTCCGGGTTCGATTCTCGAGCAAGCGTCAGTTCCACACATGCTATGCGATTTTTTGGGTACCAGATTTCCCTGGGAAATCATAACCGGCAGAGGTAAAGAAACTGGCCCCCCTAACCTATATGTGTGAAGCTCACACGCCGTCGGGCTTAATACTGGGTGAAATCTATCATCACCTACCAAACCGACCTTCGGGTTGATTACCGTGTTTATGGTTTTTTCATTTATACAGTATAAAACTTGGACAGCAACAAACAATAAAAGAACACATAAAAAGAACACTCACACTTGTTGCTGTCCAAGTTTTTTATTCAACACTTCCGTGTTACTTCGACGAAATCATATATATGTGTGTGTGTGTATATATATATATATATATATATATATATATATATATATATATATATATATATATTTATATAATCTGCGAGGGTTGAGATTTCAGCGTAAATTACATTTCCTCAATAGCTCAAGTGGTTAGAGCATCGACCCGGCAAGTCGAAATATCCGAAAGTCCCGGTTCAGCAAATATTGCTGCCATTGTGATCAACTCGAATCCACCTTCCCCACCTTGCCTGTGTTCGTCCTTTGTATGTGTTCCTATCCATTTTCCTTACATCTATTTCCATATAAATGAATATATGTTCACCATATGGAGGGTTTTAGTGTTTGAATTTAGGTATGTATGTTTCTATATAATATATTTTTTTTCATTCCTTCAAACACGAGAACCTGCCACATGATGAACATTCATTCAAATGTATACATATGTATGGAACAGGGATTAGGACACGAAAGACGGTGTATTATTAGTATTATACATATATATTATGTACTTTATTAACGCTGTACTGTATTATATATATATATATATATATATATATATATATATATATATATATATATATATATATATATATATATATATATACATTCAAACACGAAATCCCGCCAAACGGCGAATAAATACTCATATATACAGAAACATATATAAGGAAAAGGGATAGGAACACGTATAAAGGACGAACACAATAGAGGTGGGGAAGGCGGAATCGAACGGATCACAAGAGTAAAAATATTTCCTCAACCGGGACTCGAACACCGGATCTTTCCACTTGCCGGGCGGATGCTCTTAACCACTTGAGCTATCGAGGATATGTAATTTACCCTGAGATCCGTGAGTCTTATATGTCGCCAAGCGCCCCGATTCTTTAGCCAAGAGATGGCGTCAGGGGGCTGTTTCACCCACCAAAGGAGAAATAGACAATACACAAGAGGAAAGGACAGTGGTTAGAATTCATACAACATCATACAGGAAAAGAACAGTGCGTTTCGTGGCACGCATAGCCAGAAGAAAGAGATGAGCCACATTGGCCAAATACACATTCAAACACGAAATCCCGCCAATGTATATATATATATATATATATATATATATATATATATATATATATATATATATATATATATACATTCATTCCAACACGAGAACCCGCCACATGGTGAACATTCAATCACATGGATACAGATGTAAGGAAAAGGGATAGGAACTCACGTAAAAGACCCAAAAGTTAGAATAGCAGAGTTTGAAATTTAGAATTGGGCAAAAGGATGACGACTTATGACACTGAATCGAAGCTCTTTCGATAAGGCGTTAAAAACTTTCCAAAACCATCAAAATGATGTTGGTTCGAATTCTCTATTTTTTCCTTTCGACAATCAGCAATCACAACAAAACATTCACTAGAGCTTGAATGTTTTGGTTGAAAGGGTTTTTTTCATCTGGAATACCATTTGAACTACAAAAGATACAGAATCCATTCAATTCACCTTCAAGGTTAGCGCCACAAAAGTCCCCTTGTGCGAAACTAGACGACATGTTGCAGCTCATAGGAGAGACATACTCATACGAAAGACGACATAACCTCACTGCTAGAAGTCGTAACCCTGTAATCAATGTTAAGTACTTCTCTCCCGGGCATATTTTTAATCAGGGATCCGAATACACCACGCAATCGGGATTCAAACTAGAGCCGTCAGAGTGTAAACCTAAGGTACCAAATGTTTCTTATTTTTATCGCTTCCAACGTCTTCATTTACTGCTAACTTTTATCTTCTCCTCAGGCCAAAAATTGGCGTCACTTCATTCCAATGAGCGAGTTATTAACTTCATTGTACCATTCTAATTAATACCGTGTAGCTTGATTGCAAATGTAATAACAATCACACTGTTCAAGCCTATTGAATTAAAATTCAACCTTATGTGCCACCAGTGCCAACATTATTCATCTTGTTGGTCTCTTTCTCTGTAAATTATTAGGAATGCATTTAAAAGCTTTATTAAACGACATTGATATAATAAAATTAGAATTTATTTACCCAATATTACCTTTCCAATAACTCATTAGACATAATTTTTAAGTAATTATTACTAGGGTAAAACCGATATATCTGGATAAAAGTTAGCCTGCATATTATGTGATCTTTATTTACATAATATTGTGAATTATATTTATTAATGTTCATTTTTTTGTTTCAGGAAGCCGTAAAATGAAGTACCTTAATATGTGCAGAAGTAATTGGCTCGCAGTGTGATTCAGTTCTTTCATTTGAAAGGTTACAGCAAATTCACGCCACAATCACTTTATGGAAATGATAGTCCGTCATTGGACATAGCTGTAAGGTGAAAAGGACAAAGCAAAAGACAGGACAGAGGGTTCAAGCTGGACACACGAACCTCTCATAGACGATCCAAGAAACCATCGCTCAAGGCTATGCTACTACAGTGAAGAAGATGGAGGGCTCTATCCGAATAGGCCGAAGATCAACGATCCAAATGATCATGAATGAGACTGATCTTAGCTATGGCAGGGAGTGGAAAATTATTCACGAAGAACTGCACTTGTGAAAGGTGTCAGCACGCTGGGTTCCGCAACTACTGACTCCATTTCAGAATCAACATGGCGCGAAAGGCAATCAAGGCGATGTTGCTTTGAAACTTTGCCACATCCGCCCTCCTCTCCCTATCTACCCTCAAAAGAGTTTTCCTAATTCTCAGAACTAAAAAGCCATTTTCTGCTGCTGCAGAAAATGTATAACTCTGGATTGTGACACGTGGAGAAGTCCAAGGAATAACAAATAATAATAAAGTTTCTTGAGTACATATTCTTTAGTATACCTGTATTTCTTCTTAGAAATGTCCTTTAGAGATAATCGTTTCGATTGATAATACGGCTAACACCAGTGGTAAAATCGTAATAAAAATTTGCACCGCAACTTCAATTTAAATTGTAGATACTGTAGCTATAAAATTTTAATACGATTTATTTAGAAGAAAATAAAAACTAATATTTTTCAAGTAATGGAAGAGATTTTCTTTATCCATAAATAAAAATTTGTCGACTTGTTTCCCACTCTTCTTTGTGGTTTTTGAATATGGTGAGGATTTTAGGAGTAGGAAGCAAGAAAACAAAAATTTTCGGCTCTAATCTTAATTAATGAAATTTTTCATTTTCAAACAATATTATCACGTAAGTCCCGCCCCGTAGAATTCACTGTCAAAGGGATTTTGCCACATATGATGACCGTTCAAATCACTTCCGTCAAAGTGAAACCGTAGACTTTAATTGATGACCCAAAAGTAATCTCTCCTAGCTCCGTCCAACTCTAACCACGTCAATGCCTTTCTAATCCACTCTTCCCTCATCTAGGCAATTGATCGAGGTTTAATATAGTACGCTAAGAATATTGATGGCTATGCACGCATCTGATGACACAATTGACCAGAGTTTTTCAAATTTTCTGCGAAGAAACTAAGATTAAATTGATTACGGATTCCACCTCGAATTGTTGGTGGCCGCAAGATTCGTAATCGCACACTGCTCTGCACTGAGAAATCACATAGTAAAGAACACCCATGCATGAAAAGGAAAAAGTCTATTAAAACCAAGATCAATTTCAAATTTGAACAAACTTTCGGCATAAATAGTTAAGTTGATTCCGTCATCATCATTAAGCTTATCAAGCAAAATACTAGAAGCGTTCCAAATAACGCCATCACACTATGACTGTCGGCAATTGAAGCAATATTTTAAATTTTTTCGCGTACTGAATTTTAGAGGCACACTATAATTTACGCTGCCGAGAATTTTTAAGTAAGGAAGAGTGTCAATAGTTCTTTGAATGACTCCATCAGAACTCCACTTTATAACTTTCAAAGAGTTTTCATCTGTCATTCGTGTGTGATCCACCACGGTCGTGAAAAAATAATCATCTGAGAGGAAGCGTTAAAATTTACACTCATCGGAATATATTAAGTTAATCCAATAATTATTTTGCAATATTGATATTTTTCAATTTTACCGAAGGTTTTGGAAAACACCAAATGCGGATATTTTCCAGAAAATACTTATTTACTCATTTATGCAGTTAAAATACATCGAAATTTTGTTCGGAATTCGAAAATTTTCGATATATTGGGCATTAATGATGTTGGCAGAGGTCATAATGTAAATATCCTTAAGCTTTACATATAAGTCGTGAGTATACGTAGAGTCCGTAATCGTGAGTCTTGAGTATACGTATGCGTGAGTCCGTATGCTTCTATTTAATACCCTGTAATCTTCGAATCTCGACCACCTTGGAATTTAGGGTACCTGAGATACATTGTGAGATATAATTAATCAATGAAGGGACTGGATGACTCAAGTGTTGGTCCCGGGGCTTCTGGACACCCCCTTACCCTAGTAGGAATGACTACCTACATGATACTGCGTGGGATGCCGCGGCAGTAACTTTTAACGCAGAAATCTGTAATATGCCCATTACAAGGCAACAATTTATGAGAGTAAAAATCATTTGCCTTGACCGGGATTTGAATCCTGTTCAAGGCGTATGACTTTTACACTCTGCAATTACTGCATTGTAAGGATGACTTTCAATCATCAGTGAGATTATATGCATACGTAGTGTTAGTTACTCTGCCACTTGCGAGCAATACATCCTGTGATTGACCTATTGGATATTAGGTAATCATCTTATGAAATTCGGTAGTTCTCCTTATTAGGACTATGCAAAACTAATACATCTCTTAATCATAGTATGACCTAAATCAAAGAAACTTCGAGAGATAATCGGCAATAATATTTTACGGCGTCAACAATCAATGTTACAAACTATTTAAAAAATTCTTTTCTCAAAAGTTAGAAGGGTCTGTATGTTAGTTCTAGGTCTGTTAGACGAGCGGTTTAGGATGCGTAATAACTATGCAATTATTGTAATATTTTCAATATTCATTACGCTGCTTGAAGTTCTTTTATTCTAATTTTCCAATTGAGCAATATGAACGCAGATATACGAGAGTATTTCTACAGCTAAATTAAATCTTAGGGAATGTAAATTATTGGTTCTACTCTCGTGGGATTGTATAATAGCATTATTTACAAATATTTTTCATAGAATAAAGTTACTTTTATGCTAAAATGTCCGTAAATATTTCACTCAAAAAAATGGCTGTGCAAGTGCTTTCCCATCGGCCCTTCAAATATTCGTCGAGAAATGAACCCGAGATACTTTGGCGTAGGAAGAAAAGGGCCCTCCCTGACCACTGTGTTAATCCGACATCATTAATTAATGACTGCGCGAGTCCACCACACACTCCCGGCGGATGAGTTCCACGCGACGCATTCAGTGAAGTGCCCGTTTGTTTTCCTATCAATCGATATGACACCGCGTTGCGAAAGGGACAGCGGTCCAATAGTGGAGAAGAGCCGATCTCTTAGCACGGTTCCCTCACACCATTCAATGACGTCCTCATTATCTTCATCCATGCGCCAGAACCTTTCGTAACTCTCTCTCCACACCGAAGCGGACACGTGCTTGCTCCCTTTGTCGTGATCGGACAACACGTGACATCTATCTTCTCCTCCCGGAAGCGAGACTCACGTGGCTTGCCGGCCAGCAGCAAGCCCGGGGTGTTATTTTATATTCCCTAAGTTCATGGACTCATGCGAAGAGGTTCATAAGATGAGAGTTTCACACCCTGCCGCTCTTTAGTGCGTGTGTATACTACGTTGATCATTTTGGCTTGCCAAAATGTAAACAACCACATGTAGAATTCAGTCAACCGGAACGTCAGCTTTGAAATAGGTTGAAGTAACCAGGTATCTGCATATATTTATGAAGCGTACTTTTAATATAACTAACAGTTGTTGTCTTAATGATGTGCACACTTTTAAAAGAAACATGATAACCTTTAGCGTACTTACTATATATGCCCCAAATTATTAAACATTCTATGGTACGCAAGAAGTACTTACGAATCGGACCGATTTATGGCGGGTCAAAAGAGATCTTGAAAGTTGAAGTAACACCTCCAGACTTTTCCAACTTAAAACAACTTGTTTTTATTTTCATTTCATTTTTTTATAAGCACATTTATCATGTTTGAAAAAATGTCATATTTACTTTCACTTAAGTCAGGACTAATATATTTTACTATATGCCTGCGCCATTTCATTCATTAAATGTTACCAGTTGTTCGGGGCACGAAAATTCAAAAACTCTAACCTCGAACCTTTATTCCATTGGAAAGCGAGAAAAACAAAACATCTCACCCATAGCGATACAAGCTCCTTGTACTAGAGAGCAACCCTATATCAGAGAGCGTTCTCTTCCAGGAGAGAGGAAACCATCTTTGACGCTTTAGATGGGTGGTTGATTTGTTACATTGCAATTACCGAATAAATGGATTACTACCAGCACTTCATATTATTATTTTAATAACTAAAAATGTACCAATTAATACTTAAATCAGCAACTATGCTAAAATTATCATTTAAGAATTAGGGCCTTCATCAAGTTTCACCTTTCAGGTTGACTGGCTGATATATTTCAATCAAAACATGGTACTTCATGATTTGAAATCACAAGAGGCAATGAAATCATTATGCACTTACTACTTTATTAATAATGTCACTTTTATGTCCATATCCTACAGCTCATGTTCTCAACTCAAATACCTTTGTTAATACATTAATTTCTCCAACCACCTGTGCGGACATGTGCACTGTTTCCTAAGGATGCTACCTGATGAAGTTTTACATTGAAACCCTCACTAATTAGAGGTCGTGCACTCCTAAAAAATCATCAGATAATAAACTGTACATGATTTGCGGGGCCTATCCCAAAAATAAGTAAAATACACCCAAGAAAAAGATAAATTGCAAATCAAACGGGAAATCGCTAAATTACTTGAAAACCTTGTGCATCGACGCACGCCGATTCCAGCGCCTGTAACAGTCTCGGTACGCTTCCTGGAAAGCGATGACTGGAACCTTGTACAGGAACCTCTTTACGGCCTTTTGGACGTTATCCAGCGTTCCAAAATGGTTGCCTTTCAAGCTCATTTTTATTCGTCGAAACAAAATCAAGTCCGGCGATATTAAATCGAGGCTGTAGGTCACTTTCACAGGGGTCCAAAAGACCACGCGACATTGCCGCACGAGTGTCCTTCTGATCTTCCGGCATCACGTAGGCACGCACATTTCTCGTAGCTAAATTTTCTGTAAGAATGCAGGATACTGCAGTTTTTGGAGGATTAAACTCTTGTGCTATCATTCTGGAACTGAGGCGTCATTTTTCTAACTTCTTACAAATTTTCGTCGTTTTGTGTCGTTAACGGACGTCTAGGGCGTTCCTCGTCCTCAATCTCCTCTCTACCCTCCCGGCACATCTTATGCCAGCGGAAAACCATTACTTGGGACACTGTTTCATATCCATAAGTATCCTAAATCATGGTCATGGTCTCCGCATCCAATTTCCCGAGCTTATTTATCACGTATCGATAGCGTTATGAATCCACGCACGCACGCGGAACGTGGCATATTAATTTTCGAGATAGAACCAGTACGTATGGGTAACCATGGGCAAGCAACCTTCCATTTCGCAAACATTCCTTAATAATAAACTTAATTGTTTAATAAACATTATATTAGTGTCAGGCATGTGTAATTTAGTAGCTTGATTTGGTGTTGATGATTGCCTCAAACTGCTATGAACGTTGATGTGTGTCCCAATACTCTACCGTTGCACAATACGCTTTGGACTGAATACAAGTGAAAGGTAGATATCTACACCTAATTAACGATATTAAACATATAATACTCTATAACCGTGATTAAGCGGTCACTTTTATTTATAACAGCCCATCACTCGCCTGGGCTACGCATATCCATGACGCTTCTTCCCATCTTTTTGCTCAACATTACTGCCACTTCTCGTTGACTCTCATCCCCTCTGCTGTGTATTAGTCGCAACAGTAATTCCCGTCATTCTTCCATCTTACCTCGCATAGCCCTCAAATATTTATATCTCCTCTATCCATCGGTCGCTTTATATTTTCTGGTTTTCCTAGCCTCAACATCGTCCTGAAATTCCTAGTCCATATTCTAACTGGAGGCTAACATGACTTAAGTAATACGGCGAGCTTAAAGGACGAACATTGATGTTCCTACTGAAAATTAATGTTATGAAATTCGCTTTTTCTCAGCTAATATTAACCAAATATGCGTTAATAACTAGCAAGTGTTCCTGAAGGAGCAAACTAACTCTAGGTTACCATTAAACGGTTAGCAAAAAGACGTGATTGTGTTCGCGGTTAACTACTGGATGCGTTGTAATTTTGAAAATGAAATAAAGAATACATGCCACTGACCTAAATACTCATGAAACTACACTTGTTTCATAGCAAATAAAAAATGTATGTAAATGGAATTCATATATAAATTGATGGTGATTGACATGTTTAATAATCGCATTTGTTTTTGCTTTGTGTAAAATCTATCTTGATTCACGGGATTTGTGCATCACCTTACAATGTCTGTAAGTACATACATTAATTAATGATAATTAAGTAATATATTAAATAATAATGGCTAATGGGAAGAATATGTGTTGCATTAAAATCATGTAGATCCAAATGTTTCTCTCACCCCCCAACCATGCCCAGTACTACCTCATTTGTCTTCCGTTATGAAGGGAAAAATAATGATATAATGCAAACACTACCATTAGAATGGTCCAATTAGACTGGAATGAATTCGTCTCCATTTGATAACCAGCAAAATTAGAGTTGGTCAAGAGATATTTTGCATACAACATTAGTGCTTGAATGTATGTGTAGCAACGTACTGGCAACTCCGAAAGGAACCAACCGGCGATGGTGTCGCCGCCAGAGCAGACGCGGTGATGACGTTGATCCTCCGATTCTGGTGTATAAAACAGCCCCTTTGATCGGTAAGAGACACGCATGATGACGTCAATTGCCAAAGGTAATGGGTACGATGACGCTTTTGCCTCTGCATAGTTAAACGTCACCAGAGGACAATGGAAGCGTGGCTGGATTCGACGAAACTGTTAGAAATTGCGTGAATCCACGGGAAAATCAGCGACGCCCAATGGTGCAGAAGATTTTTTAATTTAGCAGCACTAAACTTTTTCTCATTCTATTTGTATTTTAACCATTTGATGACAATATTTTAAGGAATTTAATGAACTTATTTTACTAGCTGTCGAAATGAAATGAAACTGTGACGGCGACATGGAAGTCAGCTATCGTAAGACATTATAATACATTTCAAGAATTAGATAAAAGGTGATTATTGTAAAAAATACTACTGGGAATAAATAATTAAACACATTGAAATTACATGTATATATGCATATGCGTGAATGTATAAACAGCTTGACGTTGTAAACCAAATTTAATGAAAAATAATCATAAACATTTTATTTGATTTTTAATTTGAGCATCAAATAAGGATATTTATTCAAAATTAAGTGTTATTTTATATTAATTTCTATAACTACGAGGGTCATCCGGAAAGTAGTACCCGTTCGTGAAATAAAGACACAAAAGTAAATATTAACAAACATAAAAAATTTTATTTGAAAGAGGATACTTTAAACTACTTCTCAACATAATCTCCAAGCAAATTAAGGCATTTGTCATAACGTGTGACAAGTTTCTGTATTCCTGCTGCATAGTCCTTCGCCGCCAGCTCATTGAGATACGCGAGGGACCCATCTTGCACAAATTTTTGCATAATGCAGATGGTGTTTAACAATTTCATGAACAATTGTTCGAGAAACATTGGGAAAATGCTCACAGATGTCATCAATTGTGACGCGCCGATCGTTCCTCACGAATTCGTCAACTGAGCTCACCAGTTGGTCTGTAATGACAGACGGTCTCTCCGAACGCTCATCGTCGTGTGTGTTCCCCCTCCCCATGTTGAAGTTGCGACACCACCGCCGAACAGACGACTCGTCCATTACATTGTCTCCATACACCTCCTTTAATTGGCGATGAATATCACATGGGCGAACGTTTCTTGCATTGAGGAATTTAATCACTGCCCTCACTTCACAACTGGCGGCGTTCTCAATTTTTTTAAACATTGTAAACAATCACAGAAACAACACAGGCAATGCTAGCGTCACGCAACTTGGCTCAGAGAAGGCAGACAAGCCACTGAAGCTATCTGACCTCGTCCAGCGGCTACTCGCGTCGTCAGCACTTCATGCGGCACGAACGGGTACTACTTTCCGGATGACCCTCGTATCAATCTATGAAAGTTTATTTTAATTAGATCTCTTTTATTTTTCCTCAGATACTTACTGCTCTGTCATTACAGCCACATATTGTGGGTTTTCTGATATTTTTTTAAATTTATCAGAGATTTACCAACTTTTATTTCAAGGGATTATTCTTTGGCTGGTTATTATTGGCTGTGCTGCCATTAAAAGTGAATTGTGAAGACTTTTACTGTGTTCTTTCTGGTAAATTTAAATTTACGTTCTTTTCTAAATCGGATGCAGTATGCCGAGCTTGTTGAACATTCTTAGACGATTGCCCAGTTTTCATTATAGCCAATTTCATTTTTCCACCATCTTTAATCTATTCTAGGGATGTTAAGAAAGGGCAATATTAAAATAGGGTTGTATTTGGAGTCATATGTTCAGTCAGATAAGCACTGTGAGACCGGTGAATTAGGAATTATCAAATTTTATGCAAATCATAGAACGGGTACCGAAATTAACTTAATGGTTAACTTGATTTCGATGAAGTTTAAGAGCATCTGAATTGTACTTCAATTCAAATTTTGGTTCTATAAACTTTTTCAAATATTTGACATAGTAAAAGATGCCCAATAATGCACAAATACCTCATACCTACGATTCTTGAAAATATTCCTTAAATCCTATCATGGCCGGTGGATTAGAATACAAGCTGAACTCTATCGACTGGCGCCCTCTATATGTGTACCCATTGGCTTCTTAATACTGTGATCTATGTAGCCGTAAGATCTCTCCAGACCAGACCAGAACCCCATTTTGTCTGGGTGTTTGCCCTATCTTGTAAAACTGCTTCGGTGCGACATCGTCCACCCCTTCAGCTGTAGTGGTTGTACAATTTCACATGGGATATAATAACGAACGAAAGTGTAAGTGACGAACGTGTACCTTTCCAGTGTTAGTGAAGGAGAAGTTGAAAGAAAGACCACTAGTGGGTTGGCAATTGGCCGTAAATTAAGAAGAGAGACTAAATTAAATTACCTTAACTTAAGGGCTGGAACATGTTGCCCATTATCACGTCAACACGACGTTAACTAATCCTAAATATTTTAAAATTAAACATATTACTATAAGTCTGGTCTACAAACAACTTTTTTTTTGTTTTGCATATACAATTTATATTTATGTATAAATATATATATTTTTTTTCAGTCTTTTTTTTATTTTGTTTTTTTTTAATTGGTTTTTTTTCTTTCTTTTTTTTATATTATTAATTTTGTTTTTTTCTGTTTTTTTTTCCTCTCCGATAGGCATTTGGTTGCCCGACAAGCCCGTAACATTGATTCGAGCCTGGGCCATCTGGCAAAGAAATTATAATCTCTCATATGCTCTACCCCTATTTATATAGTGAGTAAATAGATTAAATCATTTAGACCTTATGTAGTAAAATAATGTATGACTTACGTAGAAATAATATCTAATGGTGCTACTCCAATTACTTTATTTAGGTCATATCCTTTCAACGCTAAATTAATATTTTTTAAAACTACATGCGATACAGCAACTAACTGCCTGAGGTTAGTTATGGTTTACAATGTACAAGGGATGAAAATGAGGAATTACGCCATTGGGGCTACCTGATGAACCAATGATGAGAGAAAGCTGAGGTATATAACTAAAACTCAAAGTTCAGATGATAATCCCACCCCTTGTGATAGTAATTTAAGAGAAATTTGAGGTATCACAAAGCCAATATGGATAGTTCGACTTCAAAAACTACAAGAATGGCATCTGCCATAATTGTTACATTCCAGTTTCATTCATTTTTGCCATAGCAGTTGCAATAGAAAACGAAAAATTAGTTTCATAAAACGCGGGGCAGAAAATATACAAAATGTGATGACCCAAGCTCTACGGATGATTTTCTCAATAAATATCAGGTTAGGTTGTATAAAGCGAGAATCGGTAAATGGCGATGGTTAAGGAGTTGCAGAGAGCCATGCGACCAGAGGTACCTCTGAAAATTACGTATGATGTTCAACCTCAAAGTGATGGGTGCTTGGTAAATTATGGGAACAGCAATGGTAGCAAAAGTCAATGCTTCGAAAATTTCAATCTTGGGAAGGATGTTTTTGAGGGAAAATTAATTGGAATACATTTTGAATAAGTAAATGGTAAGCATAAAAATAGAGAAGTGAAACCACGATCGGGATAAAAAAATGGCTGGCATGTAACTTAAAAGGACATAATCGTTCATAATCTAATTTGCTAAATGGTGGAAACTCATATTTATGCGCAGGTTAGTTTCACACCTAGCATCGTTTGATGTCGACTAACGTTAAGTTGAAAATAAAAGTTTCAAACTTAATCTCACATTACATTAACATCACTTAGCTGCTATTATTCCCCTGGTGGGACTTTTTAATTTATTAAGCCATATGGTAAAAATACTTGTAATTGTATCACATGTTAATACCTTTATCTCTCAGGATTCGTAAAATTAATTAAATGAACGGACGTTATAAATTCAGTTTACCAGTTAGGCAAGGGGTTGCTAGCGATGATGAGTGAATTGAAAAGTCAATGCGATAGACGGAGTGAAAATCAATGTAAACAAAACAAATTTTTATGGTTTTCAGTTTGGAGAAAAACTAAGTAAAAATTAAAAAAGAAGGCCATAAAAAGAGCAGGTGGAACAGTTTACTTGTTTGACTCATGGCTTGACAGATGTATGCAAAGTAGTAGAGACTTGAGGGGACAAATTGGGCTAGACGTTTTCAAGAGGAGAAATGAGGTGATGACAGGGACATTGAGTGATAGGAAAGACTCGTCAAAACTTAATTATGGAGCGTGGTTATGTACGATGAAGAAACATGGTCATTACAGGAAAATGATGAGCGTAGATTGGAGGATTTTGTAATATGAGTGGGAAGAGTGATGAAAAAGGTGAAGAGGACAGAAAGGAAAGCAAACAAGGACATCCTAGGCATGGTGGAGGAGAAGAGAGTATTGTTGGAAGAAATCCAAAGGGGGCAGGAAAGATGGATGCTCATAATTATGATTGGCTACGTGATGATTGGAGACTGTGATGGCAAGGATAACGTTCGGCAAGCGAAGGAGTAGGAACACGAGAGGGATGTTGGATGGAATGAAGGGAGGAAGGCAGTATGAGGAATTAAAGAAGGATTACTATTGTAGTGTGGGATTACAGGCTGTATTTTGTCACGAGAGGCAAAGGGTGCATCGTTGTACAGATGTGTAGACTGTATTTATGGTGAGCCTACCTTTAACAGAAGAATATCAGCAATAGCAGACGTAAGCTTGGGGAGCAGATTGGTAGTAATAAGACCACAGTGGGTAAGCTTTCATTCCTTTCCACGGAGAGAAAAATTTCTATGATGAAAGCCCTGAAGTCCACTTTTCAAAGTCCACTACGTGTAGATGCACAAGTTCACTGAAGAATTACAGCTGTATGTGAGCTATGGAGCTTTCATTACACAGTTTAACGATCACCTGGCGTTGAAATACTGTACGTCTTGCATACATTTTATCACTGTTTTTTTCTCTCACTATTAACTGCCCTATTTCTGCTCCGACTATTCCTAATATCCTGATATCAGGGTAGTATCTCATTAAATATAAATCCATTTTCCCAGCCATTTCCTTCTCCTTCCTGTTCTCACAAATAAACTACCCCTAATAGAAAATATGCCTATTTCATCACTTATCAGATGGTAAGATACTAAAGTCATGAAACCCAGGAGTTGTATGATTCATACCATGGTGTTTAAAAGTTTATATTTTTGAAAATTCATGGAAAGTCTTATTTAACGAACAGGGTGGATTTTTAATGATTTATTCTAATTAAAAATGAACCCGTGGATCTATCTCGATGTAATCTGTTGCATAGTGAATAACGTCTCCTGCAGGAGTAAAATATTTTAACATATTCTTATGCGCTGAAGGCAGGTGTAAGAACAAGCACTGAAGTTCATTTTATCGCTACCTAACCCTAGCCTACATGAAGGCAATACTTACTTAGTAACGATTTCCCAGTTTCTATCAGTTTTATCTGCAAATTGATGCAATTTTTCCTTGGCGCATTTCACCCAGGTCTCTTATTAAGGTTTATTTAATTTACCACTTGTGAAAAAGCTTCTGGGATCTCTTCGCGAAGAGAAAAGATATTTTTTTCCAAGTCACGATGCATTTAGGAGGAATAGGCAAATTAACATTTGCAGTGAGCTGGCCTTAATGGGAGAAACGTGACTTCATTTCGGAACGAGAGGTCCAACAACACTTCAACACAGCTTCGTTCCGGAAATCGAGAACTCTCAATGACGGCGTGACGTCAATTATGGACGTCTTCAGCCGAAACCTAAAAGAAAAACTCAACGTGATCCATCCTTAAATATATCTTTCGGACGTCCTGCATGATTACGTACTGCGTGGATGTGACGTCAACTTTGGGGAGGGGTTCTAAAACGATGGTCGTTGAGAGCGTGACGTCGATTAAGAATCACGCTCAAGTTGCGAACTAAAGACGACACGGAGGAATGGGCGTCTTCTCGCGTCGGCCCTTTCGACATATCTGTCACATTACCTGTCTCTTACACGCCCCACCTCCCTTCTCCTCCTATCCTCTCCGATGCTCGCTTTCGACCCCGTTCCCCTTGGCCCCCAGTATCTCCCTTTTCCCCGCCGTCGCCCCCCATTCACTCGATGAGCGTCCGACACCACACGGCAACGTGACACCTGGTCGGACGCGGCGAGCTAATCGAGTCCAAATCAAAACATGAGCAACAACTTCCGGTCTCCTCGCGTTGATGCGTCGCGGCCCGGACAGAAGCTGTGACGTGAATCCCTCCGTTCGCGTCATTGCGGACAATCGGTCGCTTAGCGTTTGCCTAATTGCCGCCCCGCGAAACTCCGGTGAGAGGGGGAGGGACATTGTGTGGGGGGGGGGCATCGTTATACTGCCTACATCACACTCATTTTTGGTCCTTTTTACGACCCTCCTGCTCCGAGTTTCCAAGCCGCCTAACATTACGTAACCCCTGACACCCCCACCTCTCTTTTAATTGTTCGTATTTGAATTCATATTACCGACTTAGTTGCCAAAAATTACCACTTCCAGAAAGTGGAGTAGGAAGCAAAATTTTGTGTTATGATACATGACACGCAGTATGAGATTTTCAAGTATTTTTCAGTACGACCGGTTTCTTTTTCACAGTATAATCATGTACGTAGCTCATAATTTAGTACTTAGGTAATATAGAACCTGGTAGTTATGCTTTAATAGAGAAACTGGTCACATGCAAAAATATGCTGTGAAATTTAAACCATTCGCACAGTAACATATAAAGGCAGAACATTGTTCTTGGTATTCATTTTATCACATTCGTACAACTTAGATTTACTTAAGATTTTCCCATTTTCCGTCTGGCCTTGCACTCTGCTCAATCCCTCTCTCCCGTATCGCACGACCAGCCCATTTGACAGATCAATGCGAAACTCCTTTGAGTGCATTGCGTTATTTGTTTGAACCCGCTGTACACCATTTAGCCTTTCAGCTCTTTTTGTTTTTCGTCATTCCAAGGAAATCGTGTCAGATTGCAATTGGCGACCTCATCATTCTTTTTACTTACGCAGCGCGACCGCTTGAGGCTAATTTTAAACTTCCTATTTAAACTCTAACCATCGCTTTGTTACATATTCTGCGACATAGCATTACCATAAGCAAGTTTTTGTCTTGAAAGAATTTATGCCATCCTTCATCCCCACCCACATTCATGATACTCCCTCTACCCTGCTTACCGAACAGCATCGCCCCATCCGTCTTCAACATCAAAGTAGCTTCAGGCGTGATGTGGTGGAAGTCGAACGTAATAAATAACTGATCGAAGCACTTTTCCACTTGATAACATTTTTTTTATTGTACGACCGGGTTTCGATGTATTACATCATCATCAGGTGATGTAATACATCGAAACCCGGTCGTAAAATTCATCAAGTGGAAAAGTGCTTCGATCAGTTAATCTTCATCATAGTACCTGCCTCCTGCATTCCAGCTTTTTCCAGCATATATCGTATTTCTCACACAAATCTACTATTCTTACGCATTCTCTAATATGTTGTCTAGTACACTTGGTTTGTTTTCTGGTAAGCCTATTTTATTTGTTTTTCCATTTTACTCCGTACTCACGTTTCAAGTATCCACTATTTAGACTTTTTCTCTTGATTCAAACGACAGTGTTTCGGAGATGTGCGAAACATGCAATCATATCAATTAGTGTGCAAAATATAACGTGCAGCTTTCGATTCCCACTCCTGGAGAGGAGATAGGATTACGATACTCCTAATGTTTTGATATTTTCAATAACTTCCGTATAAAAATGTCCATGCTTTTTATTTTATGTAAAATTTATTATATAAAAGTTATTATATTTAACATTTACATACATAAGGTTTATTATATAAACTCACAGGTAAATATAATGTAATAAATCAGTTCTAACACTATGTACCAGAAAGGACTAAAAATATATTTTATATGAAAATAGGGGAACTCCTAATAAAAATAATATTTCAATGATGACTCACGATCGCCATTATACTTATATTGGACAGACTGTATCCAGTTCTACATGCGTTGCTGGAAAATTCCCAGCAACGCTCGGAAATTCATAATTTAATTCGCTTTCACTACTTGACGAATATGTATCTTCGAAATATCGTAAGATCTCGTCCACCGAGTTCTCTCGAAGCAACTCCTCGTCAAGTACAGAGGCGACGCAAGTATCCCTATACTCTTCAATGCCACAAGTGACGAACAAGTCTTACCAGCATGTTCAAGTTCGACTCCCGGGGAAGGTGACTTCTACATTCGCTTTTTCGATTCCACATCGGTCCTTCCACTCAAGGGTCAGTGGTCGTTTGTCAAAATGGGCCTTCCACGCTGATAGGAGCGTAAGGAGAGGGCTGGGGGTTTCTCGACCCTTACTTTATCCCTGACACCCCCCGCTTATCCCGTTATTATACGCATATCCTCATATTCTCAAATTTCGTAGGTGTCAGTCGTATACCCTTATTGCCTACAGCTACCACCATCTAAGTTCCTACCCCGTGCATTTCTTCTTATGTCCCAGTATGATTTGGAATCAGGAAGGAATCTTGGTTGGTTAAATTAGCCGCGAGCCCGTTCTGCAAACGAGTGGTCGGTGGTTTATTTCCCAAGCCTGTTCCGCGGCAGTCGAAATCTTTTCCCGCAGCAGTGGAAATTATTCGAGAGTCGTTTATTTCCGTGGTTTCCATGAATTGCGCATTCTTCTACATTCGAGCTACACGGAGAAGGGAGTTGCAGGAGAGGATCCTTATCATTTTTTTTCGGGCAACTTTTCCGTCTCTCCTCGCGAAAACTCGAAATAATACCCCGCACACTCGTCCTCACCGTCTCCGTCATCAAGCAGAGAGCTATTAATCCCTTTTGTCTCCCGCGAAATGGCGCCTCTGCCGAGCAGCACTTTTTACATGCCCCTTGTTCGCGTGTGTTCTCGCACCGCGTCGTCCCACCTCCCTGCGCGAGAGGGAACGAACGGCTCCTGCTGGTCACTTGAAGCTCCTCGCACATAACTGCCGTGAGACACGCAACCGCTCGGATAAAACTCTTGCGCGAGGATGGTTTGCATGTGTGTTTAGCACCAAGGAGGAATACCACACCCGTACTATCACTCGAGAGCGAACTTCTTTTTTCCATCCACCCTCCCACCTATTGTTTTCGTTTCGATGGAGTGAAGAGAGGAGACAAGAAATGACTGTACTTTTATTTTCTGGAAAATTCTTTCTTTTATTTTTATTTTTTTTATTTTTCGATTTAGAGAATGAACGAGCGTTCGTCGTCACTCTCGTCCGGGAGAGTTCGCCCAGACGGCGAAGGGGTTTGGGGGTGTAGGGGGGTGTAGGGGGTTGGGTGGTGTCGTTTCCAAGGTTTCGTCGCTCGGAGCCAGGAGGCGTAGGCGGACCGTTTACCCGCACCACATCCAACCCCGTACGACGCAGGGAAGGAGATTACTCGGAGATGGTAAAAGCGGTCTTTGGGAACAACGGTACGCACACGTTAACTGTCTGCCGCGGGTAAATGTTGCGCGAAAAATATACAAACGTATGCCCTACTTGGTGTTGGTGTCCCGCAGCGAGGAACGCGGAGGAAGGAGTGTGATGATAGCGTAGCTTTTGTCTTCTTGAGGACTGATTTAAGGATATCTCGCGTTGGAAGTGGATTTTTATTGCGTTTTACTTCCGTTTAAGCCATGTATTCTGTACTATTCTTATTTCTAATTTTGCATTCACGCGCACGATTCTTCAGTGTCCACGGGTGGGATGATGGCGTTTCTATTGAAATGTATGCATGGCTTCGGTTCAATGGTGCACTGAAGATAGTAAGTTACTCTCCTATTCAGAAAAACTCTGAGCAGCATCTTAAAATAGTTTGAATTTGGGGCAAGCTGTCTTTCGGTGAGATTAAATGAAGTGAAGTTTCTCCAGTAGTTTTCTTTGACGAAGTCTTGTTTGGCCTAAGCCTATTTTTTCTCTTGTAAAGATTGCTCAGAATTTATGCATTTTCATGTAAATCAGAAGGCTTTCGAAAATATTATGCCTCCTTAAGCAGTCAAATTTAGAAAGCGTTAAAAGACAATGATTGATTTCATATGAAAAGGCAATGAAATAAAAAAGATCAATTTTTCTAATTTTTACAAGTTTTAAATCAGACTATGCCACTTTAGCGTCCTAACTATTATTGGTTTAAAGGAACTTGATGCATAGTATTTCTTGATATTATGATGTCCATTATTCCACCTCGTACAATACTATTAAATAAATTACGAACACCTGAAATAAAATAATTGGAACAAAGAACAGGGAATAAATAAAATATGAATTACAGGGGAGATGGATAGAAAGGTGAATTTATGTTGGATATGGAAGAACATGATCATAAGATTATGAAGCACAGAAGTTAAATAATAAAATAAGGCGAGAAAATAATTTTTCGAAAGTGAATAATTGTAGAGGAAAGTGAAGCACGGGGATATGAAGATTTCACAGAGAAAAGGGGAATTATACAGACATCCCAGGGACCAAACTACTAGAGCATGCAAAAACACTTATCCTCGAAGCGGGATTCGAAGCCACGACCTTTATAATGTCGGACGGGTACATCACCTACCGGACTAACGAGCCCCATCGCGTTTGTCGTTCCGTAATTAACACTTCCATTCTAAGACGAGAATGCATCTAGATCCATTTTATAGCTATTTCTCAAACATCTTCTTCTTACGAGCAAGTGCTTTTTATTGGTCTTTAATTGTAAAACATGCTATTCAATAGCAATTACTGGTTAAAAACGTATATCTTCCCACAATGTGAATGGGGTCCGGGTAGAAACCAACGGTTCTTGTGCTAATTAGCGATTACTAGGAAAAGGCATTATCTTTATCGCACGTATCTATTTTTTAAAGCGAACATTTTCCCGGAGTGTAAGGGTACGCCTCGGTTAATTAACTGGCCAAAGTACTAGGCCTTGCGTCGAGGGATCCGAGTTCGAATACCGGTCAAGGCGAATGATTTTCGCTCACTGAAATTGTTGCTAATAATTTTGTTTTCGGCGGGTAAGAAATAGATAGGACCGCAATGACGAGCTAAGTTAATGAACTTATTTGCTGAAAGGACATTTATGAGGAATCCTTTTTTCGTTTCGTAATTTGTCACCACAGTGGTGGAAAGTATAACTATAATTCACAGTATCCGAATAAAAAGATATGCATTGTTAATCACTCGTTATCAGAATGGCTCATTACATCCCCTGCCGTTCGTCCCTTTAGCAGATTTCAAGGCAATCTAAAGGACCATTGGAGTAAATCCAAAAAAAATTTAGAAACGATGATTGCAAGAACATTTTTCCGGTGAATGCACCAAGCGCTTGGGAGTTAAGCACAATAGAAATATAAGTTTTAGAAATAGGGATCCTGAGAAAATGGAGAAGAAATTATGTAAATGGTTTCGAGAAAACGGAAAGGGATCGGCAAAGGTTCTGAAGAGAACCGCGTCCATTCCACTGTGAATATAGCGTTCTTAGCCGTTGGCCCTGATAAAAAAATGCCACTGCGCCCAAAACTCTTTCTTCCTTTTTCATCTTCTCCTTTACATCTCATCCTTTTTCCCTTGGAACACCGCCTCAGAGGTAGAGAGGAAATTAATTACCTAACGTCCTGGAAAACTTTTTCTTATAATTATTCATTCCGTAGGGAAAAAGAGTGGGTCCGCTTTTTTATGGAAAACACTGAAAGTAAAAGACTCGGCAGAGTTTCACGATGTAAAAATACGGAAAAGGGGGCTTTTGGAATTATAAGTCGTATCATTTCAGCGAAAGGATTTGCTTTCGTAAAAAGTTTCGTCCTGTGCGGTCATCAGGAATTCAAGCATAAAGAGCAGAGAGTTAGGCCGGCTGAAAAAATATGAGCACACAATGAAGTCACTCACGAAGAAAAGTTTCGTTCAAATAAATACACCGTATTATGTTAATTTAAGGGCGTTTTGCTTCACAATTTATCGAGGTTTTACGCAGTTGCTTTTACCCCCTGAAGCTTTGAGTATGTCGTGGTAAGTCTCATTATTAATGACCCAGAAAAAAAGCGTTTTCTAATGATTAAAATTTGGCGTTGTGATGAATAAACAATTAATTAAAGTATAGCATGATTAAATGTCAAATTTGATTTATACGTTCGACTGGCATAAAAAGGACGGCTTGCTAGTCTTAAATGAAACTTACCCAACGCATACTTTGCTTGAGGCATTATTAAAGGTAAAGTAAATGGAAACTAATTTGAGCAATAGGTTAAACTCTACCATATTTCCTGCAGATGAATAAAATGTAAAAATATGCAGTACTAGAAGGTACATTTTCCTTCTGATATAATTACTTTAAAAATGAAAACAAACTTTAAGTTTCTATTCTTTCAAAACGAATTTTAATTATTCAAAGTGAAATATTGGCAATAGTTAATGAAATATATTTTATATAAGTGGGTCGCGGTGGTCCAGGGGGTAGAGCGTATGACTACCGGACCCGGGTTCGGTTCCCGGGCCAGGCACTCTGGACACCTGCAGCTCCATCCAAGCTATGTGATTTTTCGGGTGCCATATCTTCCTGGGAGACCATAACCGGCACCCCTATCCTGATGTGTGAATTTCACACGCCGTATAGGGCTTAGTATCGGCTGAACTCTATCATCACCAAGTCGACCTTTGGGTTGATTACTTGTGTTTATGGTTTTTTTTATTTTACATAAACAGAATAGAATAGAGATATGAAATATTATCTTTCGCTGGGTAGGCCTTATTTAGAATATTCTGCTAGCATATGGGATCCTCACGAATTTGGATTGATTGCCAAATGCCACATTGTATTGCGTGTAACGTTGATATGTAAAACGTTGTTGTGATAAACTTAGTAGCGTATCCGAAATATTAGAGCAGCTAGGCTGAGAATCGCTCACTGAGGAGTGAAGGTTAAATTACAGAATAAATCTCTTGCATAAATTGGAAGGATGTCTATTCAGGAATGATGTTGGAAATGTATCATTACCCCCATCAAAGTACTACGGTAGGAGAGATCATGTTAGTAAAATTAGAGAGATTAAGAGTAGAAAAATAGATCAAAGATGTTATTTTTTCCACGAACGAGAAGGGATCAGAATAACATTGTCCGACCGCAGTAGGGTCATGCTGGGGTTAAGGTTAGTTAGGTGTGTATTCAACCCCTGCCATACATGCTAGCAATGGCTAGCATTATTATTATTATATATATATATATATATATATAGTGGTTATTATTATTATTATTATTATATAATTCAATCGTATCTCAATTTGATCTAATATAACTCGGTAATTCTTTGGTCTTTGGTAAGAAGACGACGTTGTATTATTAACCAGAGGGTCCGGGCTCGATTCCCGGGCAAATATCCCTGCGCGCTCTTAGCTCCACTCAAGTTTTGTGATTTTTCGGGTATCAGATCTTCCTGGGAAACCATAACCGCCACAGGGAAATGCACTGGCCGCCCTACTCTGATGTGTGAATTTCACACGTCGCCTTGCTTTGTACTGGGTGAACTCAGATATAGCCTACCAAACCGACTTTCGGGTTGATTACTGTGTTAATGGTAAAAAATGACGCTTAAATCGTGGAATTTATATTATAAAGCTTGATATACTAAATTTATAACTCTTTGGTTCATTTTAATTCCTGATTTGAAATTCTTTCTTTTTTCAATTCGGAGGAATATCATAGTCAATAAGAATGTCTGAACATAATCAATAGTAGATCTCAATTAAACTAATCGCCTGCAACTATAACAGATAAAGCTAACCTTCGATAAATCATCAAACACTCATATTTCTTTTGACTAATCCAGAAAGTTTTTACTCTTTCTCAAGTATTCAATGATCACAATGCTCGTGGATTGACATATCTTGACAGTTAATACCCAATTTAATCTTTTTAAGTTGTTTTTGGAGTCGTTTTTGAAAATTCATCGGATCATTGGATGGATATATTATCTAGTACTCAAATGTAATTATATTTTCATTGAATGCATTTGAAGAAGGATTATTAATTTCATTTTAAGAGTACGAAGGAATGGAATTGGCTTTCATTGATCAAATTTAGGACTTTTTAACTGCATCAAAGTAAAATACTACTAATTTCACTCGAAATCGCGAACTCTTCCCCTCACATGATAGCCATCTCTTAATAAAATCTTAATAGTCGTGACCCTGAAAACCTAGTTCGTCACTAGTTGTCATTATAAAATAACCTTCAGTAATGAATGCAATGGCTGGTTTGAACCATGAAGATTCAAGATTCATGGTAAATACCAATAATAGGATGTTAAGAAATAGGAAATGGGCGAAAAGAAACATTTTTGGTGATTGCAATTAACAAAAATATTAATATTTTATAAACTGAGATACAACTTGATTTAAGTTATTGTTATTCATAATGATACACATATTAGGATTTAGAAATAAAAATATATCTGTACACATACAAAAAACATAAATAAATGATTATATATTTCACTGATTCATTTGATATAACCATCAAATGTCACAATAGATAAGTTTTATACATTACATTAACTATTAAACAAAAACGCAATTCGAATGTCTTACCTTTAAAGTTGTATACCAATAAGAAAATTTATATAATTGGATATCAGGTAACGAGGAAAATGGACGACAAAGTGGTATTCACACCGGCTTTCGATATAAAAAAGGACGAACAATTTTATAAAAGAAATACTATAGTGCGTTTTGCTTTTTTCTGTGAAAATTAGTCAGATGCGGTAAATTTCGAGTTTTAAGCGTGAAAATATTGAGTTCATGGGTACTACTCTAGAAAAACGAGATATCAAGGCAGTTGAAACCGATGGCATCCCAATATATTGATTTAAATGGTGAGTACTACGCACCAGAGAGTTTCTTCTAAGTAATATACAACATTTACTAGAAATGGTTTGGACAGGCAATTCTCTTCATCAAGGAGAACGCTTGAATGCATATGTGGAAAGGGTGCATCTCCCGATTACTCGTACTTTACCGATTAAAGGCCGAGATAATAATAAAAAAGGCAGCATTGTGTTGTAGCAGTATTGTATAGTAGTATTTGATGTCTACAAATGGAAAACTGACGATACATGTTTTTGATATCATAAAATAAATACTTTAAAACTTACAAAATTGAATTTATTTGTTTTATTTATGATAGTAATAACAAAAAAAATTAGCTCGGGAAAAATTAATTAAAAACTAAGTTCCACTTATAATTTGGATTGTGAATCCTTATCAAATTGATGCATGCCTCATTGTATTTGATTTGAGTCTTTTAATTTTATAGAATTAATTTCATTTTTTATTCTATCTGAGCAGCTATCAGTAGTTTTGACGAAGTGACTCATCACTGAGTTATATCACACGTAAATGAAATTTTGCACAATTTAGAGTTCATCTTCTCTTCGTCTTGTTATTCTTAGTCTTATTTATAGTCCAGACTTTCTTCAGAAAGATTGTGTAATGATCATCCATACGCTTATGGGTCACTGTACTGCTTTCAATCACTTAGGATTCCGTAGTTGAGTGACAATTTCAGCGGCGCATAGAAAGGGGAATTGATTGAAGTACAGCATACTGTGACTCCAGCTGCTCAGCAAAAAGGTGATGGTCCTCGGCATCAATAGAATCCTGTTGAATTGAATGAAGGTGACTTGATTACATAGAGCACAAACTATGGTTACCTCTTGCAGCACGGAGTACACAATACTTTGCTGAGAGACCCAAGAATGCTGCATCATAAAAATGCTTAAATCGTTTCCACTCCATTTTGAAACCACCGTGAGAGACTTCTTTGTAAATCAAAGAAATAATTTCATATAAAAAGTACAAAGTTTGCAATTGTCTGATCTTCACAATCAGTATCAAGGTTGGTTCATATATTGAAAATTAATGATGGAAATACGTTGTAGGACCAAACGCTTGCTTTCAGCTTGGAAGTGCTTCCGAGTCCCTCGTCAATTTGTAATATTTTTAGTAGACTGACCCTAGCCTAATGATCTCGTAGATTTTAGAGGACACTATATATCAAAAAGAGAGCATACAAGCTGGGAAATTGGAGACATTTAATAGGGAAACATTATCAACCTGTACCATAAACCCAAAACCATTTATTTCTTCCATAAGTCTTACGCCAGCCAGTCAATCCAAACTCGTTTTTACACGAATTTTATATCGTCAGTTAGTAACTAGGCGATCGATTTTCCGTCTATGTAATTTCTCTGATTTGCGTGGATATCACGAGATGACTGCGCTAAACATATATTTGCGAAATTTCCCGTAATTTATTGAATTTTTATTCTGAAATATATTTAATTCGTTTATTTTTATTCGATGATTTTAAATATAATGCTAAAATAAACCCAAGTGGTTTTTTAAACGAACACATACCCAACAAGAGGATGAACGAGCCACAAATTAGCATTTATCATTGCTCAAGAACTCTAATACGAAAAATTTATTAAATAAATTACATTGAAATTATATGAAGAAAAGGCGTAGAAACAGTTTGGCAACAGTGTTAAGAACATGAGTCGTAATGTAACAAAACACTTACAACAAGAGAACAAAAAAAATATTTTTTAAAATCTGTATTCGAAGGCCCCGGAACTCGAGGCCTCTGAAAAACGACCGCTAGATACTCAAAGAAAAACTTCCAATCTTGAAATTTTACCTCAAACAAAGAAATATTCCGCCACTGTGATAGTAGAAGCCATAATTAGCTCTAACTAAGAATATGAAAACATTTTAGAACTCGGAGTTTCGTATTACCTTTGCTCATTGATAACCAATCGACGAGAGGAGAGGGGAACCCAGAAAAGTAGTGCATTTAGATGATGTATTCATACATTATGCATTGCTGTTGTTCAAACGCTTCCTATCACACGCCCTTACGGTAGTGTGGAGGGTTTTGTGCTGAGGTAACAGTAAGTAAATTAATTTATTACCTTTATATCAAATTGAAAAATTCTTGGAGAAGATCAATTTTTACAGCAATATCTCTGATAAATGTACTAATTAAAAAACAGGAACGATAATTTTTTGTTCAATATTTCACTAGACTTTTTAAAAACAAAATCCTTCAGATTCCATTGTTTAGGTAAATCGGGAGGTTTATAAATAGGAATAATCGAAGAACCAATAAGTCTCAAATTATGCCAATTATTCTTTAAACTACATTTCAACTCATAAAAGCCTAACGTAAATTACTCGTTAGAATAAATATTGAATACAACTTTGAATAACGCAATCACGAATATTTTTTCCCTACCTAAATACGTTTTAAAAGCATGTCGGCCACTTGCATTTTGTTATTCCTGTTGCGTAACATTACCCTGGATCGCTTCTCCATATTTTCTTATTCTGACTTATTTTGCTTCCCGCAGCACAGAAAAGCACAGAAAAGTGTAGAAAAGAAATTCCTTAAAAAATAAGCCGTTTCATTAAGAAGCTAATAAAAAAAATTATTAGCTTTCGGAGTGGTCGCTCAGTCCCGTCGAATCAGGAGGAGAGCTTCACGCAGTAGGGACAGTCTTCCAAGACTTGCGCACCAGCCCTTCTACCTTAGTGGCAGGGAAAGAACGGGACGAGAACTCCCAAGAGACCCGCCTTCTTCCACAATCTTACCCATCCCGACGAGATTCTTACAAGTTACTCTCCTTTGCTCCACCCCTTTCCTTTTCCGCCGACCAATTCCTTCGGCCCGCGGGCGTGACGTCACATTTCTTCGCCCAAAAGATTTTTATCCCGACCCCCTTTCCGCCCCCGCCAGGCCGTGGGACGCTCCGAGCGCCGCCCCTAGTCCAGCGGCAAAGGATCCAACCGACACCGTTGTGAACTGCCCCGACATCTGTTGGAGGCGGGCGGAAGCGGGAGTTTTTAATTCTCCCCGCGCACGCGCAGTCGGCGGTCGAGTCGATTATGCATCCCGCGCGCCCTCGGGCCGCGTCTACGCTTGATTACATCGGATCGCGAGGGAGGCAAGGCGGGGTATATCACGAGCGATAAATTACTGCAATACTAATGCCGCTCTGCTTTTGATCGGCATCGCATCCGTGTAATTTATTCCGGTTTATTTTCCTCACTCTTTGGCTTTTTGGCTGCTAAAATATTATCCTTACGTGGACAGGAAGTGATGTGTAATGTCTGGGAGTGGATATTCATTTTGCGATCGAAACAGGTATCCAATGAGGAAAGGGACCGTGAACAGGAATAAAAATGAAAACAAGCTCCCTCTCGTGCTATGCACAATGCTCATTGGATGGAGGAGGAGGTCTAAATTCAGAGGAAACGAAATTCTGGTAATTTGAATTAATTTTAGCAATTATCACATATTTAGCTTTCAATGTCCAATTTTTACATCCGATTGGCGAGCGATTTCGGAGATTTCCCATGAAAAAACTATCGAAAGAATTAAATGATTTATAAAAAATATATTTTGATGATCAATATTAATATCTCAACCTCCCTGCGGCCGATTTGTAAAAATATGAAATTTAAGGCAAAACTATGTCGTCTTTGATCACAGTCGTTTTCGATGCATCACCATGGTCAAAACCCTCCTTTGGCTTCCAGCTGAGGACATCCCTACCAATAATTTTGCTATCCGTGAAAATAATACTAACTTCTCTCCGATTCACTAAACTTTTCGAAAAAATGTGACATTCAAACAGGATGTTGGCTCCTTAACATGAATCTATTCCTGATATAAAAACTTTATCCAAGGATATCCCTTTCCCGGAAATACATGTAATTTATCACCTCAATCGGTCAAATAATATATTAGGCTTAGGTCCGCATTTGTTCGGAATTTGGCCCAATTCATCAACATAGGATATTCGTGATATTATTAATAGTTTCACAGAATTAAAATCATTCATAGATACTGTATTTAGAAGTTAAAGCCAACATTTGAAGTATACCATTCATTATTACAAGTAAATAATGTCTTTGTTTTTGTAAATTAGAAAAATATATGAAGAAGAGGAATGTCTGCCATTTGTTTAAAAAAAATTAATTCAGTGGTAACTTTCACTTATCTTTCTCATTACATTTTCAGCGAGGGCAGAATTTTTGGAAGATTTCATGTAGTACATTATAATTTACATGATTTTATTATTGTTTTTTATGTCCCATCTGTCTTTATTTAAAAGGACGCAAAGTAAGAATTATAGCGATTAAGCTCTATCATCATAGTTATAGAAAATATATAATTTAAATGAAAAAGTTTGAATTTTGTTGTTATTATATCCTAGAAACGCAAAAATTATTCTTTATTTTGATCATTCGTACTGATTTGGTTGCTTCAAATCAAGTGTACAGGATGCTTCAGTATTTTACATGAATTTATTCAGACGACCTAAAGAAATAATTTTGGTGTCCTTTAAAAACAAAATAATTTCATATCGATCTTATTGTAATTTAGGCGCAATGAAACTGCATCCATTGGTAATTTTAAGTCAAACCCGAGGAAGTTTGAACGAAGATTGTGAGAAACAACTGTTTCAGGTTCAACTTTGTGGAATTCCTTCATTTTGAGGGTAAAAAGAAACTTGACATTTCCACCAAAAATAAATTAACATATCACGACCATGGTTGCGTAGCATCGAAACCATGGTCGTGAAATAGAAAATCTTTTTGGTTGATATGTTAAGTTTCTTTTTACCCTCATAATGAAGATTCCGAGGAATTATTTCTTGTTCCACGGCACCAACTCTGCGCTGAGAAATATTGGCTAACAAGAGTTATCTATAAATTTTATGAATGATTAGTCTCCGAGAGTGGAAATGAAGGGATACCAGAGGCATCTGGTGGAAGAAGATCCTCGTGCGATGGCTTCACCGCGCCTCTCCAACCTCCTGGGAAGCGGTTTTTGAGACTCTTGCGGACCGGGAAGAGTTAGCGCGGCGGGACGCAATCGTGCTGGAAAAATATTATATACTCCTTAATATCTGGGGTTAAAAAAATTGCCAGGAATATCTTGGTACGAAATTCCGTTGATTATCCTCTGTTCACAAAAGAAAGGGCTGTAAACTTTGTTCTTGCTCAAAGCAGCGAATGACTTTGATCTTCGGGGCGTCGCGATCATGTTCCAACGATTTATCGCAGATTTTTACTGACCAAATTCTCACAAATGTGTGGAATCACTTTTCTGCTGAAGTGAAAATTCGACTCGTCACTTAAGGTTCGTATGCAATGCAATCCTCGTCTTCCTCCAGCTGATATAAAATTTCCGCGCACCACTCCCTATCAACAATTTGTCTCTTTTAATCTTGCACCATTGCAAATATGTACGATTTAAAATGCAAAACCTTTCCCAACAAACGCCAAAAAGTCGTACGTTGGACGAGAATCAGGTTGATATATTGGGATTGAAAACAAAGCGTTGATCCCCTTGCTTGACGACACCATCAAACACACGTGGACGCCTTCAGAATTTCTTAGAGAGTACTAAACAATTGATTCCAGCGATAAACTTTAGTCAATCATAAACGTGAATCCTGATGGAACTATTTCTACCGCCATCGGATCGAAAATTCCGTTGCATAGTTGTTGAAGTTTTCGATTCTTCAAATCAAAGCACACATTGAGCGATATCGGGATCAGTCAAGAGAGCCATATTCGGTACAACAGACGTTAACGCCTTGACGCGGTACAATTCTGCTGCACGAGTTGAAACTTGAGCTATTTGTGGTAGTAAATGGTACCAGAAGCATCTTTCTAAGCCACTAGAGTAAATTTGCACAAAATTACAAAGTTGTAATGGCCATATGGGAGCACCCTGTGCTGAGTTTCAATTAAACCATTATGTATTTTCTCCCAGTAGAAAGAAAAAAAAACAGTGTTCCACCTTCGCGTTAAGAAGTATAAAATTAATTTAAAAATATTCACGATACTAATATATAACTAGCAAAATATTGTCCATATTTTGAATTATTGTATTGAGAAAACATTTATTTAATAGCATACATATTATAAGTAATTGTCGACCTATTTCATTCGCAATTTCTCTTGGAATTCGTATTGCTAAAGAATATAGATTATATCAACTATTTCACGCATTTCTTCGATCAATCTATGAAAAAGCACTAAATAACCTGCTTGCGGAAAACTATGACACGTTGGAATAATATTTAAATTAGGTGTTATTATAAACCTTGCTGTAATATACAGCATATCAAATTGCAACACTGAATGCCATAAAATATCAGGAAAGAATGGGACCATTCAGTCGTATCTACAACGACGTCTTTGTTAATGGCAGTGACTCATGAAAAATAAAAAAAAGAATCTTGTCAAATGGAGATGGATATTTATATATACGTGTACTCGCATGTCAGTGCTTTCCTCTCCTCGTCGTCTTCGTAGTATTTATACCTTGCTAGAGGGTCGAATGCATCTCTGAATGTGGCTCTTCTCAAACCTTTCACTATCTCTAAAATGGCATTTTATGCTACTATGACAGAGTGCGGGTATTGAATCATTTCCTTCATGCAAAATTAAATTAAATTTTCGGTGACAATAATTACAATTCTGATTTTGGGAAATTAGTGACAGTGATAGGGTATCTTATCGAACAAGGTGTTTTTTGTGATGCATTGAGTTCTTTAGCATTAATTATTTAATATAGTCAGGGAACCATTAGTTTATTCTTGTATCTTTGACTTTTTAGGCAAATTTATTTGCCATAAAGTAAATATAATTGAAAACAATATATTTTGTTAAAATCCCCTAAAACTTCGCTTTGCTTCTCCTAAAATTTATTTTGGGGAGATGGAATGAGAAAGGAAGTTAGTTAAATTTGGTTCCTATTAACTTATTAATCAGTACTCAGGTAGTGAGTTTAGCATATAATATAATTCCAGGAAAGTCAAGGGGTGAATATCTTTTAAATAAGCTTTCTATTGGTGATTTCCACATTTTTCGGGCTGCGTCCGCGTATGTCGTTTAAAAGTACAACAGTTTCGCCAGCTATCCTGCTGGCGTCCTCAGGTCAAGGATGAAAAGAAGCTTGTTGTCCCGTCTTATATAGGAAAAATCCGGCGCCAATACCGGGAAATTTCTTGGCCAATCAGGGAACGTCCTCATATTTGCGCGGGATTATTCGTTTCCACGCACTGTGGAGTGGATATCCATCCTCTCTGTTAAAATTTTTTGGCCTTTTAACGATTTCAATGGCCTCTCTGATTATTCTCTGGAAGTATTTTCCTTCTTTCGCTATTATTTTAGCGTCGTCGAAGAGAATAGAGTGTCCAGGTTCACTCCAGGCGTGCTCAGCGATGGCCGATGCTCTAAACTGTTTGGCCTTGGTTGCCCTCTGGTGTTCACTCATGCGTGTTTTCAGCGCTCTGCACGTTTCACCGATGTACCATTTGCCACAGGAGCATGGCACTTGGTACACGCCTTCTGATATTAACGGTGAAATTCCATCCTTGGGTCCGGGTAGGGTGTCAGCTATCTTGGTGACGCAGTTGAATCTGGTCACCACATCATGTTTCCTTAAAGCCCTCGCGATTCTTTCCGAAGTCCCTGCGATGAAGGGGATGGTGACGTAAGCCTTCGGACGTGGTCTGGAGTCTTCCTCTCTGTCAGGAACAGCGGTGGTTTGTCTCTTCTTTTCTTCCTTCTCGGCCCTTTTTTGGATCATATGAGCGCTGTATCCATTCCTTTGCAGGGCATTTGTCAAGTGTTTCTTCTCGTTGGCAATAGAATCGGAGTCACATATTTTATATGCTCGGTTGACAAGTGTGTCTACCAGTGAGGTCTTCTGACTGGGATGGTGGTGCGATGCAGCATTAAGGTAGCGGTCGGTGTGAGTAGGCTTCCTGTATACTCTGTGTCCAAGCCTCCCATTCCCTGTATTTCTCTTCACCATGACGTCCAAGAAGGGCAGTTGATGATCCTTTTCCACCTCCATAGTGAAGTGGATGGCTTGATGCTGTGAGTTCAGATGTTTCAGGAACTTTTTTAATTCTTCCTCTCCGTGTGACCAAATGACAAAAGTGTCGTCGACATATCTTAGCCACAGTGAGGGCCGCTTGTCGCAGGATTCCAGTGCTTTCTTTTCGAAGCTCTCCGTGTAGAGGTTGGCCACAACCGGGGAGAGGGGTGAGCCCATCGCAGCTCCTTCCATCTGCTCGTAATGGTCACCATTCCATAGGAAGAAGGAATTGCGGAGGCAATGCTCCACCAATCCTGGAAAGTCCTTAGGGATTCCGCGGGAGGTGAGTTCCTTGATGATATTCAGCGATTCCTCAATAGGGACGCTGGTGAAAAGCGATTCAACATCGAAGCTGACCATG
Source organism: Hetaerina americana (assembly GCF_022747635.1). Classification (NCBI taxonomy): domain Eukaryota; kingdom Metazoa; phylum Arthropoda; class Insecta; order Odonata; family Calopterygidae; genus Hetaerina; species Hetaerina americana. Next base: position 69,219,556 of record NW_027287538.1, on the reverse strand, counting down.
AGATCGTTGTCGTGGATGGTGATGTTTCTTATTACGTCAATGAAATGCGTCGAGTTTTTTACGAAGCTGGGTGTCTGTCCGACGTGGTCCTGCAGAGACCGCGCCAAGTACTTGGCGAGTTGGTAAGTCGGAGCGTCAATCTGGCTCACAATCGGTCGGAGAGGTACATCCTTCTTGTGAATTTTGGGCAGGCCGTACAGTCTCGGTGGTTTCGGTGCAGTCGGAAGCAGGCGTCGTTGCTCTTCTTTTGGAATAAGCGATCGTTTAATGATAGCCCTTGTGCTTCTCTCCGTCTTGGCAGTCGGATCGCTTTTCAATTTCCTATAAGTCGGACTGCTGAGGATGAGCGATATTTTCCCTTCGTAATCCTCTCTATTTATCAGGACTGTTGCGTTGCCTTTGTCAGCTGGTAAAATGATTATACTCTCGTTGTCCCTTAGCTCCTTCAGTGCTCTCCTTTCTTTGCCGATGGTGTTTGATCTTGGTGGTTTTGCGCCATGGAGGATACGTGCGACATCTTCTCGGATTTCGTCGGCGGCCGCCTTCGGAAGTCTCCGGATCGATGACTCTACCTCCGCGATGATCTTCTCAAGTGGTATCGTCCTTGGGGTCAAAGCGAAGTTCAGACCCTTAGATAAGACTGCGAGGGTGGCTTCATCTAAATGAAGGTCCGTCAAGTTCACAACCGATTGGCCATTGTCAGCCCCATTAATCGAGGTCAGTGGATGCTGCTTACAATGAAGTTTGTTGAATTTGTTGACTTGCTTTTCCCGCGTCGCCATTAGACTGGCTCGGGAAGAGTCGTACGTAATCCGCTCGGTTGTGTCCCAATCGTCAGCTTGTAGGGTGGCAGCCAGCTCCAAATGAATATACGAGGGTCATCCGGAAAGTAGTACCCGTTCGTGCCGCATGAAGTGCTGACGACGCGAGTAGCCGCTGGACGAGGTCAGATAGCTTCAGTGGCTTGTCTGCCTTCTCTGAGCCAAGTTGCGTGACGCTAGCATTGCCTGTGTTGTTTCTGTGATTGTTTACAATGTTTAAAAAAATTGAGAACGCCGCCAGTTGTGAAGTGAGGGCAGTGATTAAATTCCTCAATGCAAGAAACGTTCGCCCATGTGATATTCATCGCCAATTAAAGGAGGTGTATGGAGACAATGTAATGGACGAGTCGTCTGTTCGGCGGTGGTGTCGCAACTTCAACATGGGGAGGGGGAACACACACGACGATGAGCGTTCGGGGAGACCGTCTGTCATTACAGACCAACTGGTGAGCTCAGTTGACGAATTCGTGAGGAACGATCGGCGAGTCACAATTGATGACATCTGTGAGCATTTTCCCAATGTTTCTCGAACAATTGTTCATGAAATTGTTAAACACCATCTGCATTATCCAAAAATTTGTGCAAGATGGGTCCCTCGCGTATCTCAATGAGCTGGCGGCGAAGGACTATGCAGCAGGAATACAGAAACTTGTCACACGTTATGACAAATGCCTTAATTTGCTTGGAGATTATGTTGAGAAGTAGTTTAAAGTATCCTCTTTCAAATAAAATTTTTTATGTTTGTTAATATTTACTTTTGTGTCTTTATTTCACGAACGGGTACTACTTTCCGGATGACCCTCGTAGTACAATTCTTCGGAGAGGCGGTCGAGGTTCCAACGTTTATCGTGAATTCTCTCTCTCAGAAGGTCTTCTCTCTCAGAAGGAAACCTTCGAACGAACAAGCTTTCTATTCATATCTAAAGGCTTTCTATGTATATATATATATATATATATATATATATATATATATATATATATATATATATATAGAAAGCCTTATATATATATATATATATATATATATATGTATATATATATATACATATATATATATCTAAAGGCTTTCACGGAGTGAATATCAGTGCATTGTTTCGTTACTCAATAAACGTATTTTGTTACCCTTATTGACTTATTTCTTACTGCTAATCTCATTAATCTTTAAAAAGTGCTGGAATTTACCATAAAAAGCATATATATTGCAATAAACAGTAATAATATGCACTTAGGGAGTCAAATTGTCGGCCCTACGGCTAAGAGGAAGAGAAACGTTGCATAAGTCAGTTCAATCAAACCACATATTTATCTACGTGACTCATTATATCTACTTGTAAGATTAGGAAAATTATTAATTCGAAAAATTGCTTCATAAGTTGAGAATGAGGGTTAAAGAAAAATATACAAAACGTCTATTCCTACCAACATGCGATAGTAAAAATATTTAAAATAGTTAAAATATGGAATATTGAATGGATTTAGAACTCGTTTTTCCATTGCAGAAGATTGAAATTATACTCAAACCAGTGGGTAGGTAATTTAAGTTGAACAATTTAGGTTGCTCAAGCTCATATATTTTGGGTTGTAAAATGTAACAAAATTTATTTGAGATAAATTTAAAAGGATGTAAAGAAATTCCAAGTTTTTAAAATAATAATGATCCGATTAAAAACTCAAACATGGGATCAATTTTAGTTGACTCTTGGTTATCTTAGGTTATAAATACCACAATTAGCTCGTTCTAATGGTACTGACCAGGATTCACCTACCAAATATCGTTATTACTTCGTTACTCTGTGAAATCAAATACCTCTTTGCCTTCTCATTTAGTCTGGGAGTTTCTTTTCAGTGATGTTTCATATAGTATCACCCGTTACCTTTTACATTTTAGACTTAGAAAATGAGCTTTGATTTTTTTTCCTCTTGACAGGGTCTTCCAGAGAAGATTGTTTAAGTTACCAATTAAAGTAATACGACCACATTATTACGCAGAAAGGAGAATTTGAATAAACCAATGGCGTTAAAAAGTCATTTATTAAAAAGCTATCTCATTAATTACTGTGGTTTTAATTAATGTCAGGCAATATTTCAGTCACATGAGCTCGATGGAATTTGAATGAATGGATATTTTAATGAATGACATTTTGAAAATTATATATTCTCTAACATATGAAAGCAGACAAAATTCAAATATATTTCATCCCTGTCCAACTCATTATGACATGATTTTTCGTTTTTCTACCTGATGAGATAAAGATAAGTTATATTAATCGTGCTTATGACTTGATAACAATGTGATAGGTTTTTCTACACGATATTGACGTTGTAACATGAGTAGAGGGCTCAAATTATGGCTAATGACATTAAGTTGGGAAGACCAATTTAATCGATACGCATGAATATTCCCAATTATGTTTTTATTCTATTGATAAAATATAATTAATAATGATAACTTACTTTGCAATATTAAAAGCAAACGATGATTACATATTTATTACGACAATCTAAAGTAATTAAAATTATGAATAACATCGGGTGCAATCGATATGTGCAAAACTTTTAATAACAATTTTTATGCTAAAAGTATTTGCATCACAATCAAGAGAACAGCAAATAGCAAAGGAAAGGTATCATTGTATAGGTATCACCTTTAATATTCTAAAATTGTGACCAAATATAGATTTGTATCACTTTTATAGTTAACCAAATCTGGATCATTATCGCGCAGAAATGCAGTTTTTAAAATCGCTCTTAAAGGAGAATTCTGGGATTGATATAATTATATATGCTTTTAATTATAAGCAGAAAAATTATAATAAGGTATTTTAATTGGCCATATTCTTGTACATTTTTGGTAAAAACCTCTTTTTATGCCTTGCTTTCATCACAAATACACGAAGTTACATTCTGTTCTTAAACTTTTTATACGCCAATCAAAGAAGAACCATGTATTGGAGGAGGGAGTGTGCATAGGGTAATGTCCCTTTCTATTTAAAAATTATTCACGGAAAATATCAATAGTTCATTTAAATATGCGTAATTTTTAAATTTGAACGGTATTTATAAAAGATTACTACTTGATGTGAACAATGGGACGATGGCTGAACTTTTGATTTATTTATTCATTTATTTATCAAGTCAAATATGTTAGGTTTTTATTGATTTGAATGCCGAATTCTCAAGTGAGAGCTCTGTTAAAGAAAATTATACCATTTTAACGAATGTGGTTCCTCCTAGTGCCAATATTTGCATTATAATTAGAAAAATATTAGTCGATAATTTTATTTTATATCAAGTGGGTTTAGTTATGATTGATTAGAGTTAATCATATCAGTATAATGAGTGGGTTAATATTTCCAACTAATAAGTAGTTGGTATTTTTCATTCTACGTGGAATTTTTTTCGTTAAAAATATTTAGTACATAAAGAAGAAGAAAGTCGTGCAAAATACAGAAATCTATTCTATTGAAACCTATGTCATAAATAATAAGCATTAAAATGCATTTTAAAAACACTATGTCCGTCAAAAACACGCTTTTAAGGGCTTGGCAGCTAATACAGACTAGGCATTTATGATCAATGAGCCCAGACTTCAAGTCAAGCGATCATATTATAAAATATACACGTAGAAACTTGAACAAATTAATCTAATTGTTTAATGCCTCGCCTGGTACTGATCCTCTTCCATTTAAACATATTCTGAAAATATTTATGACCTCTGCACAACCACAATGCACTCATGATAATCACTATGGATACCAAAAGTCACATAAGACATCTCTACTTGAACCACGAGCCCTGGTTTAACCGCCCTGTACAGGTTTTAATATTTAAAATTATTTCTCAAGATTGTTAAATAATGTATTTTGAACTTTGTCAATCATTTTAGTCTATAAAAATGTTTTGTAATTATTATTTAGAAAACTCACAGAGCTACTTACATGACTAAAACATTTTTTTGGATTTGAAAATGTTTTAAATTCATAATATCATATATTTGGGGGATGGGGATATTTGCAATATCTTTTTTCTTTTCTTAAATGCTGAGCAATTTCATTTTGATATAGGCTAGCCTTATTTAATAAAATTTTTAAATGTTTATATTAATTATTTTACCATTTAACACTTATGTAAGCCTAAGATTTCCCCAAAATTCATATTGAATATAGCCTTTTCAATATTATGACCAAAAGGAACTTTGGAGAAGTGAAGATTGGATTCCGCTCCCCCATGCCACGCTTTTCATGGAGTAAAAAGGTAACTCTCGCTTTCTAATCCATGTTCTTTTTACGTGAATGAACCTAAGTATTTTATAGAGAATCGGCCGTTTATTTACCTTTACATCCCCTTTGTAATCAAGCAGCCCTAAAGTACATCGCTCATGCGAAGTTTTCCTAAACGCGTTAACGCATACATGCGGCATAATGTGAGATCCATCTAACGATGAAGAAATACTAGTTTAAGGATCAGTTCAATAGATGATGATAAGTGTCAGCAAAAATAATAAAAAATACTAGATCCCTTTCTAAAGATACAGTTAAAAATCATCTGGATCAAATTTTAGTTTTCCTTTTTATATATTTTTTATTTTCAAGTGAAAAATTTATTTGGCTATTTCATGCGTAAATCTTTTCGTTTCATTTTAAGAAATTATAACTTTAGAAGAAGAAATTTTCTACTATTGTTTAAGTGTAGTGAAACCTTATGTTCAATTAGTCTTCCGCTTTGAAGTTACGTTCATCATCATCAGTATTTTAATCATAAGACTAGTTTCCTGCAGCAGATCTATCTTCTCTATTTAGTGTGAATTCCCTCATCCCATGATAGGTTCTCTGCTTTTGATCCTATTCAATTTTCCCTATGCACGCGTCTCTTGGTATTCCTCGCTGGATCTTCCCTTTATTTCGTTTCTGACTAATCCATTGTGCCTCAAGGTGTGTCCAATTCATGAAGTTCTTCTGTATCGTAAAGTTTTCTCTATGGTTATTCCCTATTCATGTGTTCTAAATACTTGCTCGTTCCTCAGTTTGCCTGTCCATTTAATCTTCAACATACTCCGGCGTCATGTTTCAATGACTTTCATTCTCCGCTGGTCCACTTTTCCAATGTTCCATGTCCCTGATTCGTTGAGTACAATGCTCCTCACGAACGTTTTGACGGATTGCTTCCTCGTCCTCTCTATATCATTCTCAATTTTTCTTTCCATTTTTCTGTCAATTGTCGAAGTGATCTCTTGCTTAATTTAGTTCCAGTTTCTTTCTGTTTCATCTGAGTTCCCGTGCCACTTTCTTCGTTGTCCTACATGGAACTTCACTTGGTTCTTGCATACAGACTTTGACAAGAATGTAGTCATTTTGTTGGTATACTGTATTACTATGTCACCCGGTATTTTCAATGTGTACCTTCTTCTCCGGTGTTGTTCAAATAGGATTCCGATATTCTTCAAATAGGATGTTTGCAACTATCGTATTTTTTCCCATCAGTCTTTATCTTACGGTGTTTTATTTTTCCAGTCGGAAGAGCCCCACACTTTACCATCTCGGCCCGTTCCAACCACAGTGTTCAAATCTTCCATCACGATTAGATTCTCCATCTGAGGATATTCGTAAGTAGACTGTTATTACACATTCCTTCTTGAGCATGATGCTCACTCCTTTTCGGTCATCTCCTAAATACTCGTATTTCATCCTTTATCCGTTGCTCCCGAGGTCATCAACTCACGTAATCACCATCACTCCTTGGTTGTCTATATCCAGTCCGTATTCAATGTTCCATTAGAATTTCAAACCTACCACACACGCCAAATACAAATTAACCTACCACTTCCGACTTCATCGTGATCTATACTTCCCTCCTGACCATCCCCATCCACAATACCATCATTTCATATATTAGTACGAAAAGTGTTGCGATATTGAAATAATAATTTGAGATAAAATGTTCTGAGTTACGTATTTTTTTAAAATGGGTTTTGAGAAATTTCTCTGACAAATAATTTTGCCAATTTTTTCTTAGGGCTCAGTCATGAAACGGAAACGAGTGAAACGATTTAAGATTTCCGCCAAGATTCTCATGACCGATCTCATATTTCCGCAAAGAAAGAGTGTTAATTGGTTTTATGTATATTGCCAATGATAAATGATAATAAAATTTCATCCTTATTTACGCCAGAAATAAAATCATATTCACGGGAATAATTATAGGTAAAATAGCGTCTCTTGATTTATATTTCCACATTTTAATAGTTTAGATGTCAACAGTTATGTTTTTAAGAGGAATATTTCAATTTTTTGATGGGAAATAAAGTTTAACACCAAGCAATATGGCTAAACTGGTAAGATTGAATAATTATATCTCGGTATTGTTAAAATTAAAACCACATCAATTCCATATAAATCTTTGAGTAAAGAAAGAAGCACATTGTTTTGGAAATACTGTGTACTGTGTCACACTCCTATTATGATAATGGAATTCCATCAAAAAAATCGACTACATCTGTCTTTCAAAGCAACCGCTAAATTACAGTTATTTGATTTCCAGGGCAATGATGCATGCACATTAGGAAAAATAGACGGCGTGTTTACTGAATTGAGTAGTTTCAGGCCTGTTGGGGTGGAATTCGAATATAATAAAGAACAGATAGTAACATTTTGCCTCTTGATAATCTAGTGAAATTTTATTCAGTGGAAAATTGCTATTATCTGTTCTTTGTGGCTTGTATACTCTTTCCCATGCCAAAACGTACTAGTCTATACGTATACTGTCATACTGCACAGTCTTGCCACTAGGTTACTCGATCTTAGGAATCAACCTAAATCTACCTCTAATATAATTTAATAATTTTGAATGTTAATTTGATTGCTTTGTCTGATCTAACTTTCCTATTTCCATCAATTCGTAGCTCTCAGCAATCTGCAGAATAGCGTGGCCTTTCAATACGAGGATAAGTTGAACTTCAGTCCTCCATGGTTTTCTATCCAGAGCTTGATTTCTTTGGTCAAAATAGGTGTTCTTGCCCGTTCTTAGTCCTTTTGTGCCACATTTAGACTATTTTTATCTTTTTCCAACAGTTTATGCCATATTACACTAAAATAATTTCACGTACTGCCTCCATTTTATTAACCGCAATCCTTTGTCAGTGATTAAAAAAGGTTCCCTCGGCATGAAAATTGTACTGGCATGAGCCATTTTGACCACATTGTCTCCAGGACTCATTCGGTTCCTGGCGGTTTTTACGTCACGAGGAAGATTGAGCTCGTTCTAATATTTTAATCGTGGTTTGGATTTTGAAATCAGTTGTCTTTTGCAAATTGTAGAGCTTTTATTTATTTATTCAAATGTGTTACTGTTGGTTTTTGTCTAGTGAGATAATTTTGCCAATAACCTAACATAGAATATGCTGCTGCTGAACCGGGTACCCTGTGTTTTCACTTTTTGAACAATATCCCGAAAGTTCCCGTCCATATATTTTTAAATGTAATCTGACTACATGTATAAGATTTCCATCACGCGAAGTGAGGGTGGTACTAAGGATCAGCAACAGAAGGATGCAGATAAGAGAAAAATTAGTGCTTGGAAGAAGATGTTAGGGTTTAGGAAAATTGTTTTTGCGTAATATCTAGCAATAATTACGTCAGTAGTAAAATAACATCCATATAGTAAGACCAGGATGTGTTTGAAATCATCGTGCATTTTAAGAAGGTCTTTGATGGAGCATACTGGGTAAAATGAATGCAATACCTGTATTTGCGATTGGAGTAGACGGAGAATTGAAGAGTTATACGGAACTTTGAGGCAGTAGCAAAACAGGAAGATAAGAGAGGGATGACCCTTATATTTTATTTTCATTACATTTAAGGGAAACGATGGTGAGGGAGTATGGGAACTAGTGGAAGCAAGGGTGTGAGCAGGTACCAAATCAGTTTCATTTGCGGTTGATCAAGAATTTGTTTGTTATTACTTAAAGCATTGAAATTTTACTGGAATAATTTTGGGATGAAATGTAATATTAAGAACATCAAGTTAGTAAGATTTTTAAGCAATAGGATGGCTAAGTTATACACTGACCTTAGGAGAAATATTTAGAGCGGTTCACCTATGCAGAGAGTTTTTGGAGCACGGTAGACAAAGTTGCAAGGCGTAAAAAGATGAATTGGGTCACGTAAAGACGCTTTATCAAAGAATCGGAGGTATATATCAGGCATCTTGAGTAAAAAAGTAGAAAAATTAGAGTAAACTTCAATATGGAGTGTAGGTTAGTATGGCTAGTACCTTGGGTTTTTCAGGTATAAGCGTAGGTTAGTCTTTTGAAATGAGGGTTTGGAAAAGAAGGGAAAAGGTAAGATAGGCTAAGAGAACTACTGACGATGAAATTTTAGGCATAATAGTAGAATTGAGGTGGTATTTGGGAGAATTTCGATTGAGACCGGACAAAGTGATGCAACAAATACAGAGAGACAATGAAATGTGTTGAATAGGTAATAAGTAGAAGAGAAAACTTGGGAAAGAGATGTGGAAGAAGGGAAAGATAAGGTATTTGGAATGTTTTTAAGGGAAGCGTTAGGTTTGCAAGAGCTAGAGAAGGAGTCATTTTAATATGCAATTTGAAGAATATTTTCTCTCAAGTTAGTTGTGCCTGGGGAAAAAAGTAGCGTGTAGTGTCTGAATCCATGGAAGTACTTCCCGGTAGACTACTGCTGAAATCAACGAATTTTTTACAAGGTTGTAAATAAACAAAACAAAAATAAACCAAAACATTGGGATTCATGTGACACCAGACTCAAAGTTTGCTGATTCTCGCAATTTCCCAGCCTTCGACTTCTTGGATGTTTAATTTGACAATAATTCTCTTTTCTTGAAGATATGGAAACTGTTTTAACTTTTATAATCATCCTAAACTATTTTACAGGATAGACCTGTAAACAGAATATGCCTAGCTCCCGATTCAATTAGAGTTATAGAACAGTTCACTTCATCCCATGGGGGGGCTGTGATATTCTTTGTTTCTCTTTAAGATATATATTGCTCTAGTAATTTTCATTCTACTTATGCCTTTACTTTATTTGACTCATCTTTCATTGGCTACAGCCATTGACAGAAAAAACCAATGTTATCTCATAAACCTCCCTCTTGTATTTTTTAAAATAATTTTATTTGTATTTCAAATCCATCTGAATATGTTGTCCATCGTTTTTATCTTTCTAAGAGATTACTTTTAAATAAACCTTATCAATAATGTGATTTTTTTCACGAAGAGAGCCAATCCAATCTACCTAAAATGTCCGCTCAACTTCTAAAACCTTGTTGTGTACCTACTTGTCCAGGGATCCCATCCCATTGATTGCGGCTTCTTATAATTTATATTAACTAATTACAGATGTTGCAAGTGTTTTGTTTCAGTTTGTATGAAATGGTTCTCCCTCATCAAACCTACATATATTTTACAACTACGAGTATTCAACCCATGTATTAAACTTGAACTTTCTTTACCCGGTCTTAACCAATTACTCTATACATATATTTTTGCCATAGATTTTAATCCGTACCCTGCCCTGATTTTCTTTCATTTCTCAATATTTCAATGCTATGGTCAAAGTGAATGGCTTCCTTGGTCATTTTTTGGCAGTTTTTGTTCCAATTCATAATATTTTTAGGGCTATTATAGTTAACATATTTAACTCATCTTCATCTACTTCAGTTGTACGCAAAATTTTTCGTCTCCATAATTACTGCTTTGACACCAAGTGTTCACCAAACATCGCTCAAATCCATTCGCTTCATCTTTTGAGCCTTTCAATTAACCACCATCACTTTTGTGCAAGACTCGGTCCGTCACAAAAGACCTCCTTTGTCTGTTCCGTTGCTTGCGTTTTAGTAAGAGGTTATTTGCCAATGCCATTTTAATTCCATTTCGTGTTTCCAGCCGAAAAATTCAATTTTGACTAGCAAATTTACCTTATAAAACCAGGATTCTTTAATAACCGAATAATTTTACTCTACATTGCAGTACGTGGCCGTCAATATCGAATCTATTTCATTACCTTGTATATCTATAAAACTTCCTTTTCCTTATGTAAAGTTACATAGGTATTTAGATCTACAACATTACTGTACCCGTCGGGTCTACTTTCAGCATACTGATTTGGATTTGATCGTTTTGATAGGAGAAATGTTAATTTTTGCCCGCTATTCTTTCTTTAACAACGATGCCAAATTTTGTCACATTATTGATTTTTATATTTAATATTTTTGAAGCTATCACTCCATTATTTCATAGCCAAAACAATTGAGGAATAACCTGGTTTTGTGCTTCCCGTTTCTGAGTCCGAGGATTACAAACTAAATCTTTACATCATGTACGAGACAATAGAATATAGACTCTGGTGTTTCTTTACCTTAAAATAACAAGTAGCCCTCACCCTGAGATTCATATGTAGGGTGTTTTCCTTGCAATAGTTTACAGTAAAAATGACTATACAGTTATTATAATTGTTAAAATGATTCTGCTTAAGTATAAAAAAGTTTAAATGTTTTACATTCCATGTTTTCATTTCCTAAATATAACGATACATTACATACTAAGAGAAATGAACCAAATGAATCAATATGCAATAAAATTCAACAACTTTCTCCTATACGTTAGTAGGATCAATGATAAGTAACATGATGGCATTATTTTAATAATAATCAAACCTCTGTTTATTCAATTTTACTTTATCTCCCATTAATGCCATTGGATATGTAAAAAAATACTTTGAAATTTATTGAAAGCATTGAATTGCATTATCTTTTTTTATTTGTGAGCACTTTTTGTATTTTTCTGCATAAAAGGTACACATATAATTGAAATTGAAACAAAGAATTTTAGGCAAGACGCCGATGATACCTGTTTTATCGTTCGCGTAAAGGGGCAAATAGGAGCCTCATATTACTTCTGAGCTCCAATTGGTCCGAGAAAATTTAGAAGAGTTTGATGTACTTTATGGAATTGTTCACAAAATACTCATTTTGCACCTCTTCTTTGTATTTCCATTGCGGTAGGGCCGGTAAAACATCAATTTCTTCACCCGGTAATCATCTGGGGTTGTTGAGAACATGGTTCCTAAAATGGGGAAAAAATATCATTAAAAACTAGGCCAAAACTGCATATATGATTCTTAATGTAGCCTTTAGAAAACCCATTTAGTTAATTGTAACCTAGGTAATAGATAAAGAGCATTCTTTAACTCCCTATTAAAACCCATCTCATAACCTTATTTAAACTTATATTGCTACCGGAATTCTTGAAAAGAATGCTCGATTAGTTTTTATTTATCGCCAACTACGTTTAATGTAATATTGATAAAAAATTGCCATCAATCTTATTTAACTCTAAATTTAATAGCGTTCGACATTTTAAACTCTGCAGGTCGTTAAGAGTGAATTAGTCACATATTTATAATATTATTAATGGCTGAAAATAATTTTGTTGAGATGAATTTGCAAAAGAGTTATCATGAGAAAATCTACAGTTACAGGACTTCATCGGAAATACCTTTACTTTGTTAAAACGGTTGAGATTGGCACTTTTTTTTCGAGTAATTTCCTCTTACATACGAGGGGAATCCGGATGAAGAATTCAAGTTTGTAATAGACAAGATATTTTTCTATATCTTCCCTCGCTCTTATAATTATTTTTAAGATTCACCAACGGAATTGGTAACGCTTTGGCATAGGGTTTTTGAATGCAAGCATTCAAATGCTTTTCATCAATCAATCTATTCGCGAACATTGATCTGAAACCATATTAGAGTGACATGTAACTTTGAGAAGGAACATTAAAATGAAATTCAGGATCAATTGCAGCTAAAGAAAATTCCATACAACTGAATTCACACTGCCAAAAGATTTCTAAAGACTGTGTCCAGTCAAAAGAATCATTGTCTTTTGAGTTGTAACTTTTAGGGCAGGCGACCGACAGCTGAGGCCATTTGCACCATTACGGATGGACGTAAAAGGATGAAGGGTGGAGAGGAACCCGGTGCCAGCCAGAACTCTTAACGAAAGTTCCGCAGTTCAACGTCCCGTCCGACGGACAGCGTGCTCACCCGAAGTGCTCTCCACAAAGCACTTCCAGTAGGGTCCGGGATACCGCTGAAAAATATCTGCCGCCGCCGGGATTCAAACCCGGACCCTCTAGATGGGAAGCCAGAAAGTTACTTACCAAACTATCCCAGTGGCCTTGTGACTTTTGACCTAACGGTTTTCATCATTTAATATAAGCCGCGGTCTATCATCACCGAAAGGATCGTTTATCGACAGAGGTCTCGGCCGTTCACGCCACTGCTTACGGACATGTTTTCTCTTCATGAACGGGTCCTGTAACTGTTGTATTTCTGTATTCCGAATAATAGTTGCCTTATGTTCCTTGGCTTAGTTATTAAGTACCCAAACGCCACGGTTTTTCAAGACAGCATTATTAAAATATACGATTTCAAAACTTCGCATTAACGGGGTGGGGTAGGTATAACTACGAAGTGAGCTCAATTACCACCCATCTAACAAAATTTCAGGTTTATTAAGGGTTCGTGTATTCTTACCAGAATTAGTTTAATTCGTTTGATTACATTCATCTCACAAAAAATGTATCTGAAGTTATTACGACAGCTTATTTTGCTTATCACCATGTTCTGATTCTATTTCCTATTGATTGATTTCAATTTTTAATTTATTTTATATTCGTACTAAGCGTTGTAATATTTATGGACTCATTAATGTAGGATATATGGAGATAAAGGTAATCGTTGTGAATATTGTTGAGTTTATTCTGTTTAATTTGTAACAAATATTTCTTACTTTCAAATCTCGTGATTATAATGCATTGTTATTATTTCACTGGAGTAAATATGGGAAACTATCAATTGCTGATTTGATGATGCGAGATTCTCTCTGAGATTCTCTGAGGTCATATCTGCAGCTTAAAAATTTTTCCATCTCTTCTTAAGTCTACATTCCTCCCTTTTCCTGAGAGAGCTATTTCTTCTACTTTTCTTCCAACATACTCCTCCTTGTTCCTCAAACTTTCTCATGAATGAAACTTCCCTCCTCGTCAGACCACATGAAAACCTAATCTTGTTCATTTATAGAACGGTAATTTCATTTTGTAACCTTCCTCTGATAGCTCAAGTTTCGGGGGTAATATTAACACCTATTAAAAATAAAAATTGATCGTAGTACCCTAGGGAGTAATGTTCACGAGCTGAGAGGAGAACCATACCGGTAGGTTAAAGTCTCGCTCTAGATCACCCAAGGTAAAATCCAAGTGGTTATATTAGCAGGCATAATAGCATCGGTTTTAAGTTTTACGGTATAGATAATCATTAGTTTTCTTGCACAGCTGAAGAACAAATTGGTCTCCCTAAATGTCCAAAATAAACACTTATTATTGCTAAGAACGTGGTGAAATGTGATCAACCTATGGATAGCAGGCTTTATGTTGACTATTTGAGATGATGACACTTAACGAAGAAATGCTCAAGGAAACTGTATTCAACTGCATTTGTTACTTAACGCTCGATCAACCAAAGAAATTAATAACCACTTCACCGCTAAAAAAGAGAGATAATCCATTTTCTTTGAGATCAATACTTCCGGAATTTCTGACTCCCTTAATCCTCAATAAAAGCTTAGAAAACAGCGGCATGAAATTATTTGTTTTTAATTCCACAGCCCTATTCACCAGCCAATGTTGCCAGCTAGTTAACCATCCTCAAGATTTGGAAGGCGTTGAATCATTTCTTATTAGAGCTATCCCTCAATCTACATCCCCAGCAGTCACTTTCTTCGCTCATACGATGTTTTCCTTTTGCTTGGACTATCTTGCCTTCCTCGTGGAAAATCAGTGCTATAGTCATTGTGAACTTAAGTTGAAGGGAGAGGTGTTATTGAGGAAAAGTCGCCGGAGAATTTATAGCGCCGAAGGCCGCTTTTTGACTGGCCTTGAGGTAATTATAGCAGTGGGTACAGCAGGTTTAAATCAACAAGATACATTGCTTTGACAAGCTGAAAGGCGTCCCTCACATCGGTGCCGGATGGCAGACTACTCTGGTCCCAAAATTAATTAACTCTGACGTCTTCAAACTTCGCATGTGTCGGGCACGCTTACGAATGTACCGAAAGAAAAGTGCATTGGAATACTTTTCCCCCTCCAGGAAAAACCAAGTTTTTCAAAGAAATGAACGACATATTTCCGCTTCTGGTTGTACGACACTGTATTTTTCTGGTCATTCTAAACACCACAGACCTTTATTGCTATGGACACAGACATGATTTTACCGGCGGAGAAGAAAATGTTTATCATAGACTCCGGATTTGGCACTATGGCTGAGTATAACTCCAAAAAAGAGCTTGACATAGACGCATAATATTTCCAGATTCACTCGTAGGAATGTTGCCATAGTTTTGAAATCTACCATTTAAACCATAATTGCCGTGTATCCCTGAACGTGTTCAGAAAATATGAACGTGAAATGTTGGCATTAGTTTTCTAACGTGAGTGACTGCTGCCAAAGTCGCCTGTGCTCCCAATTCTTTCCCTCCGCGTGAAATTAGCGCGCGCGGTCCCACAACGTTCTAAGGGATTTAATCTGGCTGCTCCTGCAGTCTTCCCATTTTGGGAGATTTCCTCGTATGGAAGCTGGTGAGCACAGAGATGATCACTCCACGGGGCACTCTTTGCGGAGTAATCATCTCGGCCTCCTCTCATCTCCACCCTCCCCCTCTCTCTCTCTCTTTCTCTCTCTCTCCCTCTCTCCTTCTCCCTTTCCACCTTTCGACCTCGGGAAGTAGTCCAAAAAAAACTACAAAGAGACTTTTCTCATCCCGTCAAACTTTCCACCTCTTTCCTCAGGCTTAGTGGTCCCCGTTTTGTGAAAGGATGCGGTCGTGATGAGCGAAAAATGTGCAGGCATAAGGGACAGAGTGGATAAAGGCGCTTTTCTTGACCAGTATATCTTTGTCTGAACAAGTCAAACGAGCCAAGCTCACGGCTGGTGAATACGTATCCCATGAACCCAGCCGGCCAAGCCGCGTTAAGAGTACGTTATCCAACGCTTGTCCGTACGTAGGGCTGGCTAGCGAGGCTTAAGTCGTTCTTTGTCATGCGAGGGTAAATACTTATCGTGTCGTCACAAACTATCTGGCGACTTTCACGAAAAAATATCCTTTTTCGGAGTTGTAAATACCTAGTAATCACCTGTTGCCACTATTGAGTCAGTTTTTAAAGTAAAAAACTTAGCGGCAGTCCGAAAAACAACAGTTAACTCGCAAAATAAGCGAACTCGCATTCCAGCCACTCGACCTAGTTCGAATCGGCCGCCGCATGCGAATCCTAGGAGGTTTGACGCAATTGCGAGTAGGGTGTTCCAGGTTCCTCGGTGCGATCCAAAGCCAATGAGGTTTCGGGAAAGGTTGTGCCGGAAGCATACAATATTACTCTTCCAGATTAGACACACAGCGTTCTAAATGAAGAAATCAACAAAGATTACCATGGTATAGGATATATTATTAAAATATGCTGCGTAGACCATATGTATAAAAAGTATATAAAAGAAGAAAATGGATCTCCTCCGAGAAATGGATTTCTCCGCGCTGCTTTCGCAATGTGTTTGTACTTTTATTTGTCTACGAATACGTGTTCACAGCCTCCTTACTTCCATCCGCGAGCGTAAACACCGCGGACGAGAAAGCCGATTCCTTTGTTTACCCGTCTATATTTTTCTCCGATAGGTGTCGTGCATGAGGCCACCGCCGACGCGCTCCCGTCGCCGGTCCCGTGAGAACCCTCACCCCATCCTCAACCGCGTCATCGCACCCACCGCGAGGGGCGGGGGGGGGAAGAGTGGGCTGGGGGGGGGGGGGTGGGAGCTAGCGTCGCCAGGCGCCGATTCCGCCTTGGACGGACGGCCGCGCGCCGTCTCGCACCGCGGCAATGACGATGATGGTGACCGAGAGGTGATGGAGGGAGGGAGGTGGGGAGAATGGGGAAAAAAGAGTGAAACGGAGGAAAGAGAGAGAGAGAGGAGAGGGCGGGGAATGGTGCGGCACGGGAGGGAGAGAAAGAGAGAGGCGGAGGTAGGTTTATGTGGCCAAAATGAAGGGCTAAATGTAAACATGGAGTTCATATACGCCCTCACTCTCTCGCCAGTGGATCCCCCGACGCCCTCGCACCCATTTCCCACCCCCATCCCTCGCCCTTAAGGCCGGACATGGCCTCCCCACGCCATCCCCTTGGCCTACCCGACCCAAACACCCCCTTTCCCCACCCCTCCCCCGCTCGCCCTCCGCGACCCGATTGATGTGGTCCGTCCGGGCCCTCCTCCGATTGTCGCGCAGTTGAGGCAGGCGGAAAAATGAGCCACCGAACTGCGCGCCGCGCGGGTGTGTGCGCTCCTCTGCGATGGAAGGGAAGGGGCTTCAAAGAGTCACGGAGAATCCTCTTTCTCCTTCCTTCCCCTACCCCTTTCTCTCTCTCTTCAGGAAAAAGAGAAAGAAATTCGGTGGGGGGGGGGTCGTCTAGGGCGGGGGGAGGAGTCGGGATAGAAGAGACGAGGAAGGGCTGAGGGTTGGTTAGTCGGGGAGAAAATAAAAAAAGAAAAACAAATCTCTCTCTCTCTCTCTTTCTATCTCCCTTCCCTGCTCCCGCTCTTTCCATCTCCCGTGGGGAAAGACCCGAGTTTGCAAACGCGTCGATATTACCTGTCAGCAAAAGTGCACACAGAGAGGCTGTGTGGGTGGGTGGGGGGTGAGGGGGAGTGCGGGGGAGGAGGAGAGATGGAACGGATCGCGCGGAAGAGACGCGCGTACACATAGACGCTGGTCGGAGTTCCATTTTCAATAGCCGCATCCTCGAGATAGAAAAGAAAATACCGTACTGATGACGATAGAGTATCGGCATTGCGATGCATCCTTGGAACACATCGAGGGATCATCATTATCACCGCTGGTTAAAATTGTTTAGACGTAGCTCTTTAATCAAATCCGCTGCCGGCTAATGGTTACATCTATAAATATTTCTTCGTTCTATTGCCTGCCATGCATTATTTCTTCCGTTCACACTCAGAGAGCGATTGTTTTCGACCGTCCCGACTCCCTTTTACCCAAGTGACTGTCTCAATGTGGTCACGTTTTCGAAAATGCGCTGGATAATGTTTCCCACTCCCTCGAATGTCGATTATAATCGGTGAAAAATTGAATAAGCTTCTTTTAATTTTGAAAAAAATATTGTTCTGGTAAGATGGCACGATAGATGGTGAACTTCAGAGAGAAGATCCGCTAATACTGGAAAATAATGTGTTGATAATGGTCGAGTTATTCATTTATTTTTTTTTGGTTTATGTCTTCTCCAAGAAATCCTATAAATAATAGGTTTTTTATTTAAGGATCCCATTAAATCATTTTTAATCAATTCATATTTGACAGCAATAATGAAATATATCACAAAATGATTACCCTGTAGTCCAGTTGGTGCTGCTTTTGGCAGGTAGTAAGCCCATATCTTGTGCTATCTATGAATCTATGAAATTTTCTGACCCCCTGAGTCCGTTAAGATTATCAAGGAGTAAATCAGCCGGCCCTCTAATCGTAAAAGTAAATGATGTACGAATCAAATGTAACAAATTGAAGGTATCAAAAAGAGCAGATGTTGTAAAAGGCAAATTTGACTGTCTTTAATCCTGCGTATAAGTTAGAAGGGTGCATGAACTGGTAATTTGACATGCCGCTTTGCAAAGCGGACCTTACTATGAAACCTCTGGCGGTAGAGTGATAGAAATCACCCTCCCCTCCCCTCCGCCCGAACATTAGTGACATTCGTCCACCGTCATGCTATTTTGCAAGTGAGGCCGATTCAAACGATCACGGGGATATCCAATGCACGCAGTCCGTGGTGTCTTCGTGAAGACATAGTGACAGAGAAGGATAATAATTTGGAAACGACTTTGACGTAAGATTTGAAATCCAAATATCTAAATTATACTGAGATAGAGAAGAAAATAAATTTCTCTTCAATTAGAGAGGACTTAAACCAAGTGATTCAGAAGTAGGCTTGTCCATCAGTTTATAATCAGTATTTTCGTTAAATTTATTGGTGACGTAATTGATTATGTTGTTTAGATTTTAACTATTATTTTTTGCAACTATTAGATTATTACCACAATTAACAGCATGTATCTCCTGAATTTATTTGAATGCAAATGAAATATTCTCGCTAGAACAAAGCCCATTTTGACATCGGTTATTTTAAAGCCTTGATTTAAATGTTTATTCGCTGATTACTGATAATAATAATGATATTTCCTGAAGGAAGTGAATCACGCGTGCAATGTCCATGCTACGATTCCACCGCGAGCCCCACTTAAGTGCTCACGACGTCAAATGCATCACCGTGTAGTACCAAGGCATGAAGGTGTCTGCCAACCTACGTCAACACCCAAACACCAGAGTGGGCATGTGTGTGTGTGCGTGCATGTGAATACATACATAAATGCATGACAAGGCACATGCCTCCCACTGCCTACCGTAAGGATAGACTCAGTGAGTCCCCAGAGGCGTCGGATCCCCTCCCCCCGCGGGGGTCAGGAGGGCGGAGGGGAATGAGGAGTGAATTCCATGCCGCGGTCACCATTCACGCTCGCTCACGCTGTGCGCTGGGACCTCCCCGCTGAATGATGGCGTTGCCCCATTGATGGAGCTGGCCAGTTGCGTGCCGTTATGTGCGAACGCAGAGGGCCCGGCCGATTAACGAGTTACAGATAGGATTACGTAAATTTCCCGCGGATGGCTGTTGACACTGGATGCGAAAAAATACCACACCTCTTTTGATTCTGCATTGCCTTCACTTCGCTCAAAAAACTATCACTCCCTGTCGATCACCGAGGGTTGGATTATAAGGAGGTACTCAAGGAGCTAGTTTAAGTTGGGAGGGATCCATTGGGCAGAGGTGGTTTTGTTGCATTTAAAACGTTTAGTGAAAGAACAGATATTTGTGGTAGTGACGGGATGATAAAGAACTATCGGAGGATGAAGAACTATCGATTAAGAAAGATAAAAGTATAAAAAATCTCCCATAAGTCGCCAGCGAGTCAATTAAAATAAAAACATCATTAAATATAAAGCATTGAAAAGTAAACAATGAACTAATGTATGGCAGCGGGTTATTACAAAATGAATATAGGAAAATCGTAAGAGGGTCCGACGTAGTGTGCATTTTAGACTCGGAATTTTCGCAAGCAGGACTCATGAGTCCGATAGTTAAAATAAGACGAAGGAATACTCCTTCAAATATTTCTTGCCGTTTTTTCCTGAGTTGTTTTTTACAATAATCATTAATTTGAATTTAATATTATAATTAGAATCAGAATCACTGTTACATGGAGAATTTATGATTTTGTTTAACTCTTTTGTGTATTCTATTTTAAATTCGCATTGAAAATTCAATGGAGCTTGGTGCTATTAGCAGGATACAAATTCATATATTTTTAACTACTGGGAAACTTCACTGATTCCTATATCTTGACTAATGAAATCTTCATGTAAATTTTTGTAGCCCATTTTAGTGTGAAACATTTGAAAACTGATAATAACGTATGTTATTTGCTTAAAAAAATTGGTACGAAATCATTAATTTAAGTGTGTAGTAGAAAATATTGCTG
This sequence comes from Hetaerina americana, assembly GCF_022747635.1. Taxonomy (NCBI): domain Eukaryota; kingdom Metazoa; phylum Arthropoda; class Insecta; order Odonata; family Calopterygidae; genus Hetaerina; species Hetaerina americana. The sequence goes on along the minus strand of NW_027287538.1, from coordinate 69,199,050 downwards.
CTCAAAGAAATTTTGAAAGTAGGAATACTCTCTTACTTTAGTGCATGATAGCGTTAATTTCGTAGTTATCAATACGGTCTTAATTATATAACCTTTAGTTAAATAATATATATATATATATATACACACACATTTATTTATTAAGTCCAATAGAAGCGTAAGCTAAGCATAATAGCTAAAGTTACTTGACAGTTATTATATTAGTTCCACCGCAGACAGTGTAACTCTCTTGGAAAATTTACCTTTAATTGAAAAATAATTTAATTTGGATAAACTTGATCGAACGTAACATACTCTTTTGCGTCCATCAAAGTTTGGTGCAAACCACTTTTTAGTTAAAAAGAACCGACACAAACACAATGTAGAAACACAGGAATACAGAATATAAACCGAGAAATTGTGAGGCATTTACTATATTCTAGCTTTTAATTCTGGCTAGTGTCATAGCTAAAAAAGAATTTTTATACTGATGGTATATTATTTTCAAAACCAAAAACTGATGAATTGTGACAAATTCGCCCATGGTCTGTCGTACCATCTTTGGACATTAATGGTAATTTGAAAACCACATTTTTAATTAATAACTAATAAGTTTTTATTTAATTGCGTTATCTATATCACACAAAAGCTAATATTTTAATCCTTTATTTTCAAATTTGACGCCCAAACGTATACTTTTGTTTTTAGTTTAAACATTAAGCATCAAAATGTGTTGAAGAATATTATTTTGAGTTAAATCGTGGTGACAACTCTTCCGAAAGGAATCTATTAGAACGTAGCTTGGCCATACATTATAAATATAGGGAGATAGTTGAAAAGAGGATAACACTTTGGCTATAGTAATTGATCACTGTTTGGTAGATTGCTTGGCATGTTTGTTGGCAAAGGGCATTGACGTAGACCTTGCCATCCACTTCCGGGATGCTCACATGAGAATGACAAACGTATAGGGAGGTTATCAGTTGAATGCGCGGACGACTTGGCACCTAGTATGAGTGGCAGAAGACTTCGTGTTTTACTGTCCAACTACCGGTTATACTGTACGACGTAGCGTAACTATACAGGCTATTTAAATATTACTCACGACACGGGGTTCAGGTAAGCATCATGCTCGACAGTAGAGATGACCAACAGCTGAGATAATTTTTGCCGTTTTGAAGCCGTGTGGTATTTGAATTGGTTGGATGCTTGGGGCTGAAGAAAGGGTTGATATCAAGTTGGCCTCGGAACCAAACTGCTCATGAGAATGGGCAAGGAAGTGGTATAGCCGATCGGACGGAGGAAGTAATGCACTTGAAATGTACTCCAAAAGCATTCAATGAGAGATAATGGTAACCATTAAAATATCCGGTACCTTCGAGAGATTCGAATCGAGGCCCTTAGAACGACGAGTACATGGTCAATTTACTACATTCACCTAATATTCACGGGAATCGATCTCAGGCCTTTCCATCTATCGTGTTGATGAGAATAATCTGTCCAGGTTTGGTGTACGTGGCTAAATTAACAATGGTAAATGGTGTATTTAATACCATGGGTTGTAAACTTCCCTTCAGAGTTTGCCATTTCAAGGCGCCCTACCAATAAAAAATCAAATATGATAAACCGTATGGCGGGAAAAACAATAAGATATCGACCATTAGCCATATTCAAGGCAAGGATGAAGTAAATTCTGATCACCTCTGCTTACCTTAAAAGAAAATCATCTGACATGTAAGAGCTAATGACTAAGACGGACAATAAACTACCCGAGACAAACTTTCAAAAAGCTTATGATTTTCATGAGAGTTAATATTATTCGTTCTGACAAAAGTTAAATCAATGAATAGGACCAAAAAATGATTCATCCTGTTTGTGGTCCTGCTCAGGGGTACGCGTGACCCGGCTCTTAAATTTATCAATAAGAAAAAAGCATTATAAAAATATAGCTTTGACGAGATAAACAGAAATAATATGTAAAAAATTGTGCAATACACACGTACTCATTTTGATCACTATATTATTGGTGGAATCTTATCTTCCTCTTTCTTTATTTAGACACAGTATTAATTACTCATGGATTCCAATTAATGCCGTTTAGTAAAATTGAAGTGGTAATTATTATCAAATATTGGATTTAAAACTTTACGGAGCATACCTTAAAACATATTTCAATATCATTTATTATTCTTGAAGTGTATTTGTTTAAAATGTTATCAATTATTTCCTGGTCTCTTAAGGTCAAATTACTTAATAATTTGAAAATATCAGTGTTCATCCTGGTATAAAAAAATATGACCACTTAAGGGAATAATCTGCTTGAAGGCATTTTCCCTTATTTCCCTTAAATTTAAATAGCAGTGGATATTCCTATCATTTTTTAGACCGTTTGAAATACTTTGATCTACGAAAAAATAGTTACTAAGGACAATCTTGGCTCAGAAATTGTCAACTGATCTTGAAACTTCGTGCAATCTCCAAGATGCTTAGCTGTGTTTCGATGTAATTTTGGCTAGGGATAATTTTAGTGTAAATATCTATTATATCTATGTATATATCCCTCCCTGGACTACAACCTTGTCGTGGTGGAAGGGCTTGTGCGTTCCGATGACCCCTAGAGCTGTGCTGGCGGGAGTAATAATAATTGCTCCTGGTAGGGTCACCCATGCCAGATAGGTCGAAGGTTAGGAGCCAGACGAAAGGTAGTCCACGCAGCGTCTGTTCCTCAGTGAGGCGGCTGCAATAGCGTCTGACCCCAGTGGGGCAGCCAGTAAGTGATGGTGTCACGTTAAAAACACTATTGAGGAAGGCAACGGGAAACCACCTCAATTATCATTCCAAAGATATTCATGATGGACCTATGTATATATATTTATATATCAACTTTTAGAACTAATTAATGGGCATTATATTTCAAATGTCTATGACAGACTTCACTGAGATTTGAAGGAAATTCAGATGAGTATTCGACCTAGGTGTATGCGGATGGTATCAATAACATGGGAATCATCCATGATTTTTGGTTAATATGTTCATAGAACAATCTCCACTTTTTAATGTTATCAATTCCTTTATTTTACTCTGCTTCTATCTCCTGTGCAAAGAATTATCACACCGACCGAAAAACCTGTAACACCTTGGTTTGGGTAATTCAGCAACAGCACCTATCGAATTAGTCGCTGCCGGATATGTGAATAAAGCAGATAAATGATGTCTCGCTTGATCGCAAATGACGCGCTTCGGCGATTTCATTAGTCGGGCGCTGATTTTACAGTTCGCCTTGCGCGATCCACGACCGCTGGCATTCGAAACGCCCATGCGGTCACGTGGCCCGTGGCGAACGGTCAAAGTGCGCCCTGTCCCGCGGACACCTGTGTGAAGGGGCATCACTCGAGCATCGAGGACCTCGATGCATCATGTTTATGGAAATGTTCACGCATCCACAGTTCCGGAAAGGGTTTAAATCACGCGTAAACGGCTCCGCACGCCACCACCCAGCGGACTTGTCACGGTAGCAAAGATTGGTGCACGGGGAAGGTCAAAACGTGATTTGACTTCTCCCGAGCGGGCAGTGCACACTGTGCGTTCCACGGTTAGGGTTCTAGGGGGAACACGCGCACAAGTTTCAATGGCTGTGATTCCTGGGTGAACCGATCACTTTTGCCACGAAATTTGAATTGAAAATCATACAAATATTTTCTCATTTTTAAAAAAGATAAAGGCCATCTACGTGAACATTGAAAAAAAATATTTTCAGTAGCATATAACGTAGCCAATAATGAAGATGTGGTCCGCTCCATCTTTAGAAAAGAGATAAATGGAGGGCGAGAAAATTGCAAATGTACATACGTGAAGTCCGATTAGTTGAAGGTAGAAACGCAATAAAAGCCTAACTTTGTCAAGCAACTGATACAATCTTGCGGGTCACGTGGGCCCCCCGTATTTACTTGTTTGTTTCCCATGTTCAATTAAAATACGTACTTAGTCTTACATTTTTCAACTTCAAATCTTCCTGATGAGGTTTACAGAAATTTGATTTAAAATTTAATAATATCTTTAATAGCTCTTTTAAGATACATGCACTCTTGCACTCATTAATCCACTTTAATCTACAGCTTAATTTAGCTTGGCCACTGAATTTCCCAAAATTGTGAATTTTACGGCATCATTTTAACGTTTTGTGATCGAAATTAGCAATATCCTATTCATTACTCAACATCATGTGAACGCCTTGCGCCAGAACGATATCTGTCTTTACGCCTGGAATGGCTGTTTGATTATAGGATAAACTTTATGTTGTGTAAATGACCACTGTGTTCGAAAAAAATATATCTCAAGTAGTTCGATTCCTACATATTTGTAATTGGTTTATTCATTTCTGTACATGAGTTTAATTTTATCTCATAAGTATTAATTAATGAATTAAAGTTTGATCTGAACCCTAGTAACGTGATTATTTTAAGTACTTTAAGATTTACTCATTAGCGATTTGTTCTTTGAGTTGTATAAAATTATACCAGAGTAAGACCAGATATCTAAAAAAGGAGAAGATTAAAATTCGTATAATATTTTTCGCGGCATCTTGAGACAGTCCATGAATTAACATATAAAAAAACTGTATTTAAAAAAGTTAAAATCGAAGGGCAATACAAACCAATTACCTAATTCGGAGGCCACCGAATACACAAAGCGGAGATGTTAGCATAGATTCAACTCTGATGCATCTGTGATAGACTACAGTTTCGTCTGTATTTGAGTCCGTACCTTTGTAACCGAAATACTTCTGTTACCGGCCGGGCTGCCGTTCAAGAAGATTGAAAAATATCGAAACAGCAAAATTATCACTGAAATGCTCTCATCCCAGGGGAAACACACAAATTGCAAATTCATAAATAGTAGGGAAGCAATCCCATACATCATCTGGGATTGCTTCTCTGCATAGCGTTTGGCCAACCAATTCAAACAATTGCGTCTGCTCCGCTTATAAAAAATATTACTCAAATACGTTTTTTACCGCCTAAACATAATATGATGACCGTAATTTTCATGATTGATTTTTGCAATGAGTTTTATCCAGACGAGTCAAAATATTGTGAGTGATTTCTCATCTTATGTCACATTGACGATTATTTGTTGACACTAAATTTAGTCCTACTAAATACAGTAATCATAATCTTTGGTTAATCATTTTTCAAATGTTCTCTGGTGTAATTTGATAATTTTATTTAATCCTTGTAAACATTGTTCAGGTTGTGCCGCATTTTATTTCACATTTTATAATTAATAAATAATTAATATCGTCCTCACTTTTTACTCATAGGTAATTGATTTATAATTAATATCGTGCTCACTTTTAACTAATAGGTTAGGGTAAATTATAGTTTCATATTATATTGATTCAGATTGGATAAATTTTAATTTGGCAACTTTAATTTTATACTCACTAGATCGGGAATCCTCCAGTTGCCGGGTATTCTGAGGACAAGGGCGCGGTTATTATTCAACAGCAAAGTAATCCAGAGTCCCGAAGAGATTTAACCTGAAAGATATGAGTTATTGTCAAGTTTTTACATATTGACGTCTAGTCACATGTGACGTCAAATTGGAATTGCTTCTAGTGTCATTTAGAGCACATAAAAAGTTTTAAACATTTTTTCTCGTTATAAAAATGCTTCAGCAATTAAAAGCGGTGTTAGACAAATAATTTTGTTTGCTGTGTCCAAATTTGCATGTTAAATGCCAAGAAAATGATTTCAAAAGCGATTTCAAGTATTAATTTTTAATATTTAATTAATATATGAATGTATGTTAAACTTAGAATCGCAGTTTCAAATTGATTTCAAATTTTTTAAACAATGCCTTAAGTAATATTTGTAAATATGGATTAATTAAAATTTTCCAATTTGTTTTCTTATGCCGATAAAATTGTCTTCAACATTACATCAAAATAGTTTTTGCGTCTGCTGAAATAAAGCGTTAGAATATGCTACGACGTAAAAACACAGATAATTAAACTGCTACCAAATAGAATACCATGCACTAAAACCCATTCTTAACTATCTGAGCGAGTTATGTGTTCTATTTTATTTGAATGTACTATAGAAGTGTGCATTAGCTTGTATTCTCACATTAAGTCCCGCTAATTGACATATAATGCATTGGCAATACGTTCTTAATGAAATTCCAAGCATCGAATAGCTATACATAGCATATATAGCTCTTCAATATTGATACAAAGTAAACCTTTATGACCGTAGATGAAAAATAGTTATAAAATCTTCTTCTGTCTTTCATTTTCATAGAGAAATCACACAAATGAAGAATGACAAGATATACTAAGCTGTTTTCATTACTTTCTTGTTGATTTTATTAACAGCTTATCCCCAGAATAAAGCCATTAAATTACATCTTTATTGCTCCAGAAATTAGAAAACAACCAAGACAATTATGTTGAGGAAAATCATTGCACGTATTTTTATTAAATTATTGTCATCTATAGCTTGATACGCAAGCCTATCCAGGCAATACACGAGGTCTGTTCAAAAAGTATCGCGAATTTTGAATTCTCGCGGGTTACGTATGAGTGACTATTTTAAAGTTTCTTGGAAATCCAAATTTTTTAGGTTTTATTTTACTTTTACTCAAATTTAATAGGCCTTGAAAGACTTTAACTCAAATACTTTAGCTATTATCAACACATGATTTTTGAGAAGTCTTATTTTATTTTTCACCAAATATTCCTGGATAACGCAAATTGCCTCCATTTTAAAATGCTCGATAGAAAGAACATTGTGTTATAACTACCGATAATATAACATTATTATAGCTCCTATATTTAATTGAAAAATAGTCACTGTTTAAAAGAAGTGTTGAAATAATTGGTTTTCGTGGCGAACATCTTATTGGACGGCTCCCCGACCTTTGTGAGAGTGATTTTTTGCTAACATAGCCTTACCTGATTTTTATGTCACCCCAAATGCAGAATATGCCTCCCAACGACAGAGTGCCAAACATCAGGTAAACTTATCTCACAAATCTTAATTCCCGAGCACAGTAATTGCCTGAAATAACCTGAAGGGTGTATTACGCGTGTTTGATACTAATCAATATCTAAATTAGAAAATAATGTAAGAACTACATAATTTATTGCCCTCTTCATTCGACGATTTTTGGAAATTGACATATACGTAGTCATTTTTAGTTTTAGTTTAGTTTTTCTCATCAACTCATTATAATTTTAATTATAGTTCATCTTCCTATTATGTGTATGGAGATCTTGAGTGATGCAAAGCATTTTAAGATCTAGGTACTCTTAAATAGATGTGTTTTATTAACAAACGAGTCAATGAAAACAGAAAGTGACAGAACCGAAGACTTGTCAAAAAGGGTATTCAGTAATAAAAGGGTTTTGAGACAAGCAGGCCAAATGATTAAGAAGGGGACGAAATAGAGAACAGAGAAATGAGAAAAGGTAGGAAAAGATGGCCAAGTTAATTATTGCAATGTTTATTATTTAATTTTGGCCGAATCTGAGGCAAGTTAGCATGAGGTAACGGTAATAGACTATCGTATTTCTAATTGAAATGTGATTGAGGGTTATAAATAGCAGGCGGATGAGTGATAAATAATTATTAGAGGGATTTATATCAATTTTCAGAATTTTTCATCACAACATGCATAGTTCATGCACTACCAAGAAGCCAAAATGCTAAAATACACAACATATAAACCAGTACGAGGATCTTGGGTTGAGCCAATTCAATTTATGATGACAAAATCACAATTAATGTCATTTGCCAAATCATAGCGAGGGAACTGAGGGCTCAGCTTGTGTGTTTTAATATTTCATTTCTTTTCGTGTATTTAAATGTGTTCAAACTCTAATTCTCCTTTAACTATCGCTTGGGAGGGGATATGGCATTTTCGAAACCAAACATAGACATCACGTTCATTAAAGGCCAAGTGAATATCACGATACGCCTGAAAATGTTAGTCCTCGATCTTGAATCAATTAGTTTGCTCTGGTCTCATCACGCCGGTTCCTCTGCACTCGCTGCTTGACACAGCATCGCTCCGTTGCTGCTGCACTTGAGGTTCACTTATAAGATACTGCGCGCAGCGCCAGACCAGCGGAGAGCAAACTATAGAGTCTCGCAGCGCCTCTGGTGGAGATAGGCTGAACTTCGCACGCAACCGACCGCGAAGCACGAACTGGGTGTGCGAGCAGTCATCAAGTAAACATCAAAAGCGGCCGCGGAGTGGCTGACATAATGGCGGAAACACTTAGTGATACGATTTGCGCCGTATTTATGCCGGCCTTGACTCGAAAACGGAAATAAACCCTCTTAAAAATATGCCGTCTTTAAAAATTGGCGTTTTGAAAACGTCAAATAGGATTAGGGTTTTGCCGAACTGTAGAAATTCATTTATTACTTGCTGAAAGTTTTATTGAAGAAGTCATGAATATCATACGGAAGTGTTTCTCAGTATCTATGCACTTCTTCATACTTATTTGCGTAATACAAATAATTAATTTAACTGGGCTACTGTTCATTGAACTAAGTTCATTCTTCACTGATTCATGTTCTTCTAATATACAGATATGCCATCGAATGATGATTACGGTAACCTTAGAATAGATAGCAATGACATAAATTCACTTATAGGTAGTACCATAGTGTCTATACTATGTAAAAAATGTATTTCTCTTTAATATTGCATTTTGTATTTTTTCATGTGCTGTAATTTTGAAATAAATTGGTGCTTTCACAGGAAAGAAATACGAAGTTTTAAAAACAGCTGTGTGGGCTTGAAGCTTGAAGGTGTTAAGGATGTTTGCAGCCTTAATTTCCTCCACATTAATCACAAGTAATTAGCGTCATGAATAGTTAGTAGACCCATAGTTCCTGAACAATTATCCATTTAAAAAAAACTAAGAGAAGTTTCTGAACACATTGCTTTAAAAATATCTAGTAAATTATGAACAGAGGATTGATACACATAATTATTTAGGGATAATATTTTTTTTTTGCATTTTACACTTTCTGTTTGATATTCAGCTGTAAAAACAGGTATCCCACGAAGCAAGAGAAAAGCTGAAGATGACTTGTTTTCCTGAAAATATTCCTACAGCAAAGGAAATTGGGCACGCCGAGTATTTTTGTGGTTATCAATTATTTTGTTTCCAACGTCTGGGAAATATGTGTGGTTCGCCCGTAGCTGATCTGCCTACTTGTGACCTCCCGCACCATAACACACCCATCGGTATACACCCTGATTTTAAAGCTTTCAGATAGTCATTGTATTCCAATTGGTTAGTATTACGAGTATAATTTTGGGAGGGAGCATTACTAAAATTTCAGGGTCTATTCTCCTTAAAAACGAATATTACCGTCCATAGTAATGAAACCGCTAAAATCTAATTACAAACGTATTATAACGAGAAATATTTTATTGAACATCTCGAATTGAATATAGTGCTCAAAAGCGATGAGAAAAAATCAGAATATTTGAGCATATATTGAGCAGATTACACAAAAATTCGATGAAAATAGAACATTTCATACGGGAGAAAATACAAAACTGGGAAAGAGGATAATTTTTTCGTAATAATTTCTTGATTTTCCCCCAAGTTTGAATAGATTAATTGTTCGAACAAAATAATAAGTTACAATTCATGTTGATAAAGCATTTGGCACTATGAATGGATTTCATGCTAGGTAACGCTCTCTATCCTACTATCCTCTAGTCTAACTGATAATGTGGTAGCTTTCCACAGAAATACCTTTTTCGGAATATTTAAAGATTATAGCGGTCCATGCGAGGACACAAATGAGATCTATTTAATTGACTCTGAGAATGATATGCTAAAAATACTTTCGTAAAGGGCATAATTTCAACATAATTTTTGCATTATTATCTTTTACTTTTTATTTAAAGCCATCTTTTCAAACGTGAAAGAATCGAAAGATTCAGGCTAGTTTTCGAGGGCTAAACAAGCCAATTTTAAAATTAAATGGCTTGGTAAACTAATAAAAGGAAATGTACAACCATAAATTAACAAGTAAAGAAAAATAAGCTATGAAATTTTTTTGATGATTTTTCTTTTAACTTCAGCTTAAAATTTTCGGAAACATGTATTTAAAGAAGTAATTATGAAAGAAGTTAACTCTTATACCGTTAGATATATATACATATATATATATATATATATATATATATATATATATATATATATATATATATATATATGTATAGTTATGATAATTCCCATGCCTAGTAATTTTCATGTTTGTCATATTTTCCCTAGTTTCTAAGCATAATAATCAAATTTCAATGCGCATGGTTACAGTGTGTAAATTTTATCATCAATATAAAACTTCTTTACTTGAAGTTATTATCAAATTTAGTACAAATATCTATTTATGAATTAATATCAAAATAACAAATATGCCAGGTAAAACAAAATCACCGTAGTCAACTATTATTTTTCTAATTTTAAATGGCGTAACGGCAAAAAATACTGATTAATTACTTGTTTATGTAAATTTATGAGTTGGTAAGTAGTAAAATTGTCAAAAATATACCTTGGAAAGTATGATCTTATCAACAAATTGCCCAAATGTTTTTAAAAAATCACGAATTGTATATTCATAAAAATATCGAAATATTTTTCAAAGAAAATTGTAAATATATGGTCATTAAATAATGACACAACCCCACTATTGGAGTTAAACTGATATTTTCAGTCACATTCCAAAATATCCGTTCAAAATAATTATGGTAACAGTTATTCATCGCATTCAAAGAAGGAATTTTGAAGAAACTTCATATTCAAACGTACATAAATGTACCAGTTATACATCAGTAACAAAATTTCAACCGCTACTTTCCCATGAAATGTGGCAAAATAGATTAATAACTAAGAAACTCCAATTAAAAAATAAAATATTAGTCAATGAAGTTTAAAGATTCAGATACATTTATTTTAGCCTCGATTATGATATTTTTCTGTTAAATTAGGACATCCTGCCCTGTATAAATATGACCTGACCCTTAGGTTGAAAAACAGGTCCTAAAAACACTGTTTCTACCAAATTATATTAAAGATATTAACATTTCTCTCACAGCCATTTAATGAATGATCTGCTTAAGTATCCTCCCTAAATTATTAATCATTCAGTGGCGGGATAAGTGAGGCAATAAGAATTGTCATCCACCAAGAACTCGTTTAGTAATTTTTCGCAATTTCAGTGAAATATAAGAAACATTATAGGACAGTGTAAATTCAGCAAAATAAAAATTTATCTTCACATGAAATAATGATTTCTTGGATACACCTGAAATATTATCTGTATTTCTAATTCTACAGAGTGATCGACACAGAAGTGTAAATGATCATGATAGACTGAAAAGGTTTTGTGTAAAATTATATTTTAACTCCAAGGATAACATTTCCATTCTCTTGCCTAGCAGTGGGTAGCAATGAAGTTAACCCCTTCCTTTACCCACTCACGTATAGCCGACCACCAATTAATATTTAATTTTTCAGAATAGCAACTACTTTGCGTAACATATTGTACTTCTTTCATTTGACGCGGCAAAAGAGAAGTAAAGCTTATGTTTTAATCTTCCAAAATCTAAAATCAAGCTAACATCAAACACAATTGAACAACCCACAAGCTACATTTTGAGGTGAAATGTTAAATATTTGATGTAGTTTAGTGCTGAGCATTTTTTCTACATTTAGGACTCATTTATTTTTCTCCGGTTTATTATTTTATTTCAGGTTTTTCGAAAGTTTTGGAAATTCAACAGTTGATAAATTGATAAATACAAAACGGAATTATTATGAACGCTCGTGTAGCTTTTATGGTAAACCCGCTGCTTTCTTTAGTCGGTGAATGCAACCAACGTTTACCACACCAGCCCTGCTGGCCAGTTGGTTACTTATTGATTAAGCGTATGAATAGTAAGATGTTTTTTACAATAAAGGAAACTACTCATGCTCCAATTCAGACACATTTCTGTGCGAGATAATATGCTCGATCCACGATGCTTTTTAGCTGATTATTCCTATGTTTCTTACCATGTGTGAAAAATGCTTGCATATGATACTTTTTTCATAGATGAGTTATGTGAAATCCGAACCTAATTCCACTGTAGTACCCTTTCCAGCCACTGTGTTGCTATACGAACATATTTACATCGCGGTCAAACTTCAAATAACTGCCGTTCTTCTTCGGTTTTCCTCCTCTACTTACTCATATCAACGTCACCCAAGGTATCTGGAAATGGTGAAGACTATCCTGTGCTTCTACAAGTTATCTTATTAGTCGCTATTGAAAACTCACACGCAATTATCCGTTTTTGCTACAACAAAAGAACTGGCAAGCCGTAGGAAAGTAGTATAAATCTGATCAATCCTTGGGACCACAAAAATTAGCGCACAATATTCATTGGAACTATCACCATATACCATTCACTTGCCCACTGATGAACAAACACTGTATCTTCTTCCTCTGTTATTGAAATACGTGCTCAAGAAGAACTCCCTGGTATGCGTCTTGTAAGATATCGTTTTGGACACTCTCTGGATCGCACCCTTCCCGGTGTCTTGCGTGCAAGGGTAAAACCAAGACGATTATCTGGACCACGGGAGAATACTTTCCCATGGTGTGTCCGATGGAAGCTGTGGGAAAATTGGTCCATCCAGGGAGGCCTTTCACGAAATGGCAGTCGAGGTGTGAGGAGGCCTCACAATGCTTTCGGGGCGAATGGGAAAGCCATTGGCTGGATGAGACCAGGTCGAAAAAAAGAAAGCGTAGTGCCAGGTGGTGATCAATCAACGTATTCCTCGCAAACCTGTATCGCCGTTCAAGAACCAGTCGTGACTCCACCTCTTGCGGACATGCCGGTGCAGTTTGTTTTTTTTTTGTGCTGACTTATTTTTGCCCTCCATAGTCCAACCAAAGTGAGCACTACCATTAATACGCTGACTGCGATCCAAAGACGTTGTGGAGTTCATTTGACGTTCGGCCACGGCAAGGGACCTGAGAATTCCAGGAGCCGATTCTAACAGGGCTGGAATATATTGCCTGGAGGTAAGCGTCAATTTAATTGTAAATTCTGTAACATTTTGTGTAACGGGGTCAAAGGTTTGGTAGATCACGATATTTGCGTACTCATCTACGCCTTTTCCTTTAATATGCTAACATTAGAGGTTATATTTTTGCATTTTTAATAATTTATGCAATACTTAAAGATTTCATTCATCAAAGAAAAGCTGCAGAGAAATTTCTTTGGTGCTTGAGTGTTAGAGATTGTGATAAAGTTAAGGACTTAAGGTAATAAAGGGGTGTTGATCATAGGGATAAGGCTATAGGATTATTATTATTCTGTAATCTACCCGTTATAGTAGGTTTTGGATGAGCACAATTACCAAATAAATAGTTTGTGACTCCTAGCAAAACACAATCCAGCAACGTACTCTAATTCAAGTCTCTCTTCATCTCTGTTTAATTCCTTCCTCCTTCCTTCCCGTCCAACATTCCTATCCTATTCCTACCCTTTCCTCGTCTGCCTAACATTCACCCCTCTATTACAGTCTTCACCATCCCACTGCCGACCAATACCCCCTTCATCCATTTTTCCTACTTCCATAGAATTTCTCCCAACAAACTAGGATAGGGATAATAGGATAGAGATGTTGGACTGAATGAAGCTTACCCTACGTTCTTCCTTCTATTGCAACCTCCAGCATCCCAATGCTCTTCAATGCATCCTTCATCCACTCATTGTCTTTTTCGGATTTCCTGCAGTAACTGCCTTTCCTCGACCACCCTAATGCAAACCTCGATGCTTGCTTTTATCACTCTCAGTCTTATTTTCCATATTCCACGGCAAATGGAAATTACAAAAGTCAATAGCTTTAGAGTAGTGCAAATAATTTAAACAGAGGAAAAGTATCATTTCATTTGTGACTCATTAATTGTTCTTAGAAGACGGTCAATTTTCTGATTAATTTATATTTTCTTAATACTGGATTTTATTCAATTAGATTGGAATTTATTGATTTGGACTGGATTTTAGCAAATAATTCAAATTATTTGGTGCAACATTTTTAAAAGTTAATTATATTGAAATATGTGCACATATTTCTCACATAATCCCTTGCTAAACCCCTTCAGAATGTATATGTAGAACATAGATATTAATGTTGACTAACATATTTTCGATTTTCCTTTCTCTCCCATCTCATCCAAGGTCAATCCTAATACCGGATCCTGAATTGGTATATCCTATCCTTGCTATGGACCTTCTACTATTTTCGACCTATCACTGCCACAAGTGGATTGGCGTACCTTCGCTCACCCCGAAGAATGGAAATAACTGGTAATTATCTATTTTTAATAATTAAGTGTTCACCGATATTTTTTCAATTGTCTAATATTTATCGTTTTCCTATTAGAAGCTATCCGCGAAATTCTATTTCACTTTAAAAATGTCTATTTCATGGGCTCTAAATTAACGCCCGGTTTTCCATCTATCGATATTTTTCTGATAAAACATGCCGTAGAGAAGTTGTTTGACGGTTTTCTGTTACAGTTCGAATTTTTTTTTCGTATACTCTGCGTAACATTATTTGAAGCATTTTCTCTAATTAGTGTCAAGAAATTTGAATCTGGAAAAATAAATTCGTAATCAAATCTTCGGTTAATATTATAACAAAGCTTCATTTAGCGAGGAATGATTTATTTTTGATAGTTAAAAAATATAGAATTGATTGAAAAGGTGTATTTTTTTACTAGCGGAAAGTTCTCCGTTTTAAAGATATAGATGTGGAGAGACGATTGGTATGGTATCGTATGGTAAACGTCGATGGGGGGCATTATATATGTGGAGAAATGATGAGTGCAGTCACGGTGAGGAATAGAAAAAAGTGGGCAACGTTGAACACTTCGGAGAAAACGGAATATCCTTGATATTACAAAAAGAATAACGTTTTCATGAGATAGGGTACAGTGTGCTGAAAATAAATTTTAAATCAGTATGCAGCGGAAACGAAATAAAAGTAGTGACAGAAATAATATGGAGTGATTGTATAAGAAAATTCATACTTTCCTGTATCAGGAGAAAATGAAGAATATATTTTCAAGTCGTATAATTGGTGAGACAAAAAATAACACCTTGGTAAGACAGTGTCTAATTTTAATGTTTTACATTCGCGTGAATACCACTGTACTGTGAACGCGTTATCCGTCCTGGTATCCGTATACAAGAGCCTGGACTTGTACCAGGATGGTTATACATGTATTTCAACCGGATATCACCCAGTAAAATCGGAAATTTCTTTATATTGGAAATATTGCGTTATTATTAATCCAGTTGTCTCATTTCAATTGTGATATATTGCACATCACAAACGCTCTTTTACTGGTTGTATTAATAATTCCTTCATGGGTCAAATTTAAGAAACTTCTCATTCATCTAGTGAAAATATATTCTCCATGTCTTCATCAAGCTATCCAGTGAGTGCAGGCCTCATTATGTTTATCATATGTATTTATATAAATGAAACTTTTAAGGCTGTACTACAGCTAGCACTTCAAAAGAAAAGTATAAAAAACTTCATTGGACAAAAAAGGACATTAATAATCTTGGCAGACTTGTAAATTAGCGAACAAAAATCTTTTTCCTGTAGATTATAATTACATGAAAACTTTGAAAATGCAGCACACGTATAAAAAAAAGTTTCTATGCGATCGTACATTGCTTGTTCCAAAGTTTTGAGCGATCAACCTTCCCATAGTATCAAGCTTGCAAAACGGTGGGATTAAACGAGTATTAAGGTCGTAGACAAGGCGAGCTACCAATGGCACGTATTTTTGCACCCATATTTGCGGAATGCTAGAGCTGGAGGTGACAACCATCTCCATTTACTCATTGCTAATATGCAGTGGGTAAAAGAGAAAGTGACTGAGGGGATGGTGTCCGCTTCAGTTTTTCAGTCATTGTCAGCGACAAGTAAAACAGGAATGCATCTAGTTGTCGAATGCATAGCCATCCCTTTTTCTTGCAGTGCATGCACATGACACACGACTATTATCGCTTGTAGGATTTTGGCAAGTTGAGAAAGTAATTAATCATCTACTATGATCGAGAATAAGGAGTTAAATGGACAATACATTACTCATTTATCACAGGATGTAAAAATGCGAAAATAAATGTGATGCATTACGTGTAGTGCTCCTGAGTTTCTTCACTATATCGCAACCATGGGAAATGGAGGAGATTTATTTCAGATGTTTTGTTTCCATAGACGAAATAGACTTAGCATAGACTCACCGTTAATTGAACTTAAAGTGCGCAAAGCCAAAAGCTCATACTATTAAACAAGACGTTTTATTGGGTTATTTGAAATTTTGTTTCCTAAAATAATACTGAATTTACTAAATTGCCTTTAGGACAATGATAAGCATTAATTTTTGATTTAAGTAATGATAAAACAAGAGTTAAAAGATTTTATTATCAACTATCCAAAATACATAATATTTGAAAATTCGTCTGAAATTTAGTTTTGAAATTGCGCTCTTTGAAGGATATATAAGGAGGCATAATTTTTATCGAGGCAAACACTACATTGACCTTAAGTTAGCGATTTCGTTGAGATAAATAGAAGATTTTATGATGTAAAAAATATTTATAATCGAATATGGAAGGAAATATCCCAGTGGAAACCTGTCACCATTAATAGAAAGTGTAATAATTAGCTTATAAAATGGAATTATATTGTTAGATATTTCAATTATGGTTCTTATATCTTAATGCTATCAGTAAAAATCACGGAATTCCTAAACCCGTAATTATAATTATGCAGTTGAAATATCTGGTCCCTATTAAAAAGTGTAAAAAATTTATATGTGACATGAAATATTTCAACCCTTAAGTATTGATGGGTTTTCATGTATAGATTTATCGCTTATTTTCTAAGTATAATTAATATTGTTCGATAGAAAATTCTTTCCTTTATATATTAACCCTTAGAATGCTTACTTTAATATAAATGCATAGGAAGATCGTTGAAGCCGATACTTTGTGGTGATCCATTTGTAAAGCCCGAAGAAAGAATCACTGACTTTGCGTTTCAAGAGGAAAAAAACATTATTGTGTCAGCTAGCGTCGTTAAACAGTAGCATCATCTGGACTGTCTGCCTTTCCTCTGCAACCGCAAATCTTTTATTCTTTCGTCGTGTTTTGCAAAAAATCTGATCAATGGTTTGGAGTTAATTCAAATAAGAATTTGAAGAAAAAATATTTTATAGAGAGCTTTTTCTTCATATTCTCAAATTTCTTGAATGCTGACGTATTTTATTTATTTCAAGTGCAGCCTTTTCTGTTTTAGAACATTTCTTGTGCCCCATCTAAAATACTGGAATACCGGGAAACCCAATATCACTTTCTATGTAATTATAGTGGGGGAAAATGCTCCATTTTATGAGAACGAGAGATTGCGCATTGAGAACTCTCTTCCCTAAGGAAAATCAGCATCATTGTAACATATCACAAGGTTACTCATAAAGCATAATTACTCGTTATATCGCATAGTGTTGCATAAAAGAATCTCTCAACAATCATGATCATTTAATTTAGTCTTCTGTTACTGATGTTTTTACTCACTCTAGCATGATCCACATAATTTCTTTCTTCAGGTTCTTTTTCTGTCAACCAGCCTTCCCACCCTCCGTAAAGTCTGTGTCCTTCCTTTTGCCATATAGTTCTCCCTTTTGTCTTATACAGCCCATTGCCTCTCAGTGTTTCTTCCACCCATGTTGCCTAACTTCTTTCTTCAACTGATTGTTATCTTTTCTTGCAACATTTATGCCTTCGTTATTTTAGTTCCTCTCAATATTTTGATAATTTAGAATCCTGCAACTCACCACGGGTGTATGGCAGGGAATGAGTAAACACCAGATTATTTTGACCCGAATATGACCCTATCGCGGTCGGATAATATTATACTGATCTTTTAGTGTCCATGTTAAAAAATGACATCTTAAATATATCTGTTCTACACCTAAAATCACTAATTATATTGACACGATTTCTCCTACCGTAGTCCGATGGGGGTAATTATACATTTTCAACGCCATTGCTAAAGACCCGTACTTATAATTTATGCAAGAGCTTCAATCTGTAATTAAAGCTTTGCTCAGTGAGTGATTGCCAGCCTACCTGCTCTAATATTTTGGATGCGCTGCTAAGTTTATCATAACAACGTTTTACCAATCTAGCTCCTCTACGCTGCACGCGATCCAATTCAGTAATTAATCCAACTTCATGAGAATCCCATAATATACTAGCAGCATACTCTAAATGAGGCATAACCAGCGAAAGATAACATTTCTCTTTGACCTTTTCATCACATTTACCAAGTACTCTTTTAATAAATCCTAATTATTTGTTAGCTTGTCCACATATTCCCCGTAAGCTTTTCACTCAGTTGAGGTCGTGAGTGAGGATAACGGCTAGATATTTAATTGAGTCTACACATTCCATTTCGGTGTTCTTGATGCAAAAGACATCAAGGAATGCAAGGCGTTTGTGAGGAAATTGCTCTTTTTCCAAAAGTTCATCACTTCTTAATTTTTTTAAGTTAAACTATAATTTCCACGTGTAGCACCAGCGTTTGTATTGCATTTAGGTCATCTTATAAAGCCGCTGCGTCCTTGGGATCACGGGTATCACGGTAAACCAGTGCATCGTCGGCAAATAAACGCATCTTGCTATTGACTACGGAGTCATATCGTTCACGTAAAGTAGGAATAAAAGAGATTCGATGACACTTTCTTTGGGAAAACCTGAAGTAGCATCTACTGCTTTTGAGAAAACTCCTACTATCACCACTCTTTAAACCCAACCATTCAAAAGGTCTTTAATCCAACCCCCGGATATTTCTATCTATGCCATATGCTTCTAGGTTTTTGAGTAGTTTAGTATGAAGTATTTTCTCAAAGGCTTTCTTAAACTCTAGAAATACCGCGACCACTGGAACATTGCGCTCTCCATAAATAGAAATATAATGAATAAATCTATCTTTTCGAAAACCGTGCTGATTTTTCATTAAACACTCCTGAGTATGGAGGTGTCTCACGATTGAACTAGCAAGTATATGTTCCATAACCTTGCACGAAATTGATTCGAGGGAAATAGGTTGGTTAGTTGCTCGGTTCCAATTTTTTTCCATTTTTAAATATTGGTTTTACGTTAGCCGTTTTGTCTTCGCCCGTACTATTCAACTTGCTTTCTTAGTTCTTCTCCAAACTCACAAATTAGGAGCCTAAATTATCATTCCGTAACCTCTAAGGCCAGATTTTTTAATTCCCAACTCCATTCAATGTTTTCAATAAGTTATTAATACCTCTTGCCTCAGTACGAGTATGTTAGAGGCGATAAATTGCATTTAGTTTTTCGTGGGACCTCAGCTTTGGTCGGGTCCAAGTTTGGATCCAACACAGGGGCATGGGAGAGAGGCTGATCCGAATCGTATTTATTGCTTCCAGGCGCGTCTTCCATGTCTGATTACTCATCCATTCCCTCTCTCCCTGATGCCCAGACGCCGTCGCTGTCCGTGCTTCTTCTGTTCAACGTGACGAAATATATGGCCCGAGTCGACCCGCTCGTCTGTTATTAATCGCATCAAAATGAATCACCCTCGTATCTCAATGCTAAACCTCCTTTAGGTCACCATTCCTTATTTCAGCCATCTAATCGCAAACCTATCTTGCCCTCATGCCGCTTATTCATCTCAATATGGATGAAAGCCAACTCTAATTCCATACACAGCCTTGATCAATCATTCTTGGGTTACTAATGCATTACTGTTTCTATCCCTCTCCCAGGACTCTTAGAACAAGCCTCGACCCCAAAGAATGCTCAAAGGGCTCATTAATCAGTTATGTCTTAATAATTTAAGGTATTTCATGGTTTTTCTTTATGAATTGCGAGAGTAGAGATTTAAAAATAAGTGGGGAATCAATGATTTTTGCCAACATTTGAGTTGAAATCGTGAGTTCCGATTTTTGAAACACGTTGATATAAGTTATTATTAAATGTAATGACATCGCCATCAATAGAAAAATTATCTTAACTCTTCTTAAATCTTATGTTGACCTATTCCGTCCCTTTCTATATTAATGTATTGTATATCAATAGTGTTCCTTGCTTGATATGAGAAGAAAATAACTCTCTTTGCTTTTCTGTATTTTGATTAAAGTATTGAATGGAAAAACTGGCCTGATGAAGAATATTCCTTGCCATAAAGAAAAAGTTTTCAAAATATGATAAAAAAATCACAATTGCCGAGAGCATTGAAGAATTTGACAACAATATGTATAATGTTCGCCTGGTAATTTTCCATGATTCGTTTCCTTTTGGCAAAATGAAGTGATTTAATTCCCTGTTTGAAAGAATACTCATAGAAGTATGCAGCTATATATATATATATATATATATATATATATATATATATATATATATATATATATATATATATATATATATATATAATATATATTATATATATATAATATATAATATATAATATATATATATATATATAATATATATACATAGAAAAAAATATATATATATACACACACACATATATAAACACATATTATTTCTTATGTTTTTACATGTATATATACATATTTGGTGTGTATATATTTGGCAAAATTGTTTTATTTGCCCTCGCGTACCAATATCATATCATATTTAATTTTTTAAATTTCATATCATTAGAAATAGTCGTTTCTCCGCAGAAGACCATCTTGAAAAACTTTTCCCCTCCTTCTCCTTTTTTTGCATTCGGGTTTTGCTTTATAAAAGCGGAAGTTATATTTTCGCACCTTATATGTATGCATGTCAATGATGTAGAAATACTATTGAGAGTAACATTAAATTTAGCTGGCACAATAGATAACAGATATACAGAGAACACGTAAAAGGACACTAATTTTTCAGAAAGTTTAAGTTTTCGCCCTTCAAAAGTCTGACCGTAAGAAGGCCTCATAGAAGTTCAATGACTTCAACTTTCTGAAATGTGAAAGTTCATTTAAGGGTTCTCTATTTATATTTTTGTGTTTACATTGTGCCATCCAAATGTTATACATATATTTATTTTTAAACAGAACGCTCTTCGGCGACAACACAAATATATAAAAGCAAATATTAAGACATTTATCCCCCTTCATCATCAGAATCTACGTCCATGCCATAAAAACGTCAAGACTACATATGTGAGTGTCTTTTCTTTGTGCTTCTGTGTTTAAATGTCTTAATCAATATTTATATATATATATATACACACACGAGGGTCATCCGGAAAGTAGTACCCGTTCATGAAATAAAGACACAAAAGTAAATATTAACAAACATAAAAAATTTTATTTGAAAGAGGATACTTTAAACTACTTCTCAACATAATCTCCAAGCAAATTAAGGCATTTGTCATAACGTGTGACAAGTTTCTGTATTCCTGCTGCATAGTCCTTCGCCGCCAGCTCATTGAGATACGCGAGGGACCCATCTTGCACAAATTTTTGGATAATGCAGATGGTGTTTAACAATTTCATGAACAATTGTTCGAGAAACATTGGGAAAATGCTCACAGATGTCATCAATTGTGACGCGCCGATCGTTCCTCACGAATTCGTCAACTGAGCTCACCAGTTGGTCTGTAATGACAGACGGTCTCCCCGAACGCTCATCGTCGTGTGTGTTCCCCCTCCCCATGTTGAAGTTGCGACACCACCGCCGAACAGACGACTCGTCCATTACATTGTCTCCATACACCTCCTTTAATTGGCGATGAATATCACATGGGCGAACGTTTCTTGCATTGAGGAATTTAATCACTGCCCTCACTTCACAACTGGCGGCGTTCTCAATTTTTTTAAACATTGTAAACAATCACAGAAACAACACAGGCAATGCTAGCGTCACGCAACTTGGCTCAGAGAAGGCAGACAAGCCACTGAAGCTATCTGACCTCGTCCAGCGGCTACTCGCGTCGTCAGCACTTCATGCGGCACGAACGGGTACTACTTTCCGGATGACCCTCGTATGCGCACACAAACACACACACACACACACACATATATATATATGTAAATATCATAATATTTTTACTCTTCAAATTCTAAATATATCATATAATGCGCTAAGAAATTAATAATTTCTAGAAAATATTTTTGCTACCAATCGAATTTGCAAAAAATTTACTTAAACAAAGGCTAATTATACAAATAAATAAAAAAATAAAAAATAAATAAATAAATATATATATATATATATACTCATATATACAGAAACAGATATAAGGAAAAGGGATAGGAACACATATAAAGGACGAACACAATAGAGGTGGGGAAGGCGGAATCGAACGGATCACAAGAGTAAAAATATTTCCTCAACCGGGACTCGAACACCGGATCTTTCCACTTGCCGGGCGGATGCTCTTAACCACTTGAGCTATCGAGGATAGTCAATTTACCCTGAGATCCGTGGGTCTAATATGTCGCCAAGCGCCCCGATTCTTTCAGCCAAGAGATGGCGTCAGGGGGCTGTTTCACCCACCAAAGGAGAAATAGACAATACACAAGGAAAGGAAAGGACAGTGGGTTAGAATTCATACAACATCATACAGGAAAGGAACAGTGCGTTCGCTAGTTCTCTATTCATGCAACTACATTGCCATAGAGTCTGATACTTGGCTTAATTTTCTCCTAACACTTTTTTAGTAGTTACAAACTTGTAGACATCATTTTGAGTACCTGTATAGCACCGTGGAATACAAAGAGCTAATTTTTTAGCTTTATAAATCCGATTATTAAAATGTTAATCCTTTCATTACCTAAGGAATATATTCATATAAACCCTGAGCTAAGTGAGGTTGATAACCACTTTACTATATTTAAAGTATATTTAGGATTTTACAAATCGGTTAAATATACTAGTATATAGTATATCAGTATTGCAAATGAATTTCCAACCCAATATGCTCTAAATTAAGTGATTTTCTAGGGCGGAAAATTGTTCTCAGCTTGGTCAATAATAAATTTTGGAAAAGGGCAGTAGAAAATAAAAATTATATTTCCCTTGCTACCTATAGTTTCTAAGATAAATGAGTATACATCCCCTCATAACTAAAATTGAATAAGAATATCCATGTTCCACCTTTATGTTGCGAATCATACAAGTTTATTGTGAAATAGAAAGATTGTTTTTATTTGCCGATGATTCTTGTACATATTTCGTTTCTCTAATGTCAATTTGGATAAAGAATATTTATTTTATTATTTTGCCATTACCGTATACGATGTTAAATATCAATGGCATGAAATTGACTAATTGTAAGACCTCTTAAAAAAAGTCTTCATGTGGAATAGATTAAATGACGACGCCCATATAAAACACATGAAAAAATAATTGATTAGAATTAAAGTATAAATTATCATCGCATTTTCCAAAATTGTTTCAACGGCTCCCACAACTTTCTCTCTTTCCATAAACCCAACGAAGTTGACCCACGCACGAAATAATGGAAATATTTTCCATGCAGGGTCGGTTGAATTTATTCTTAGAAACCTAAATCAGAATGTATGGGCTCAGGGCGTTCTTCGCCGTTAAACGAGTTCCTCCTTCGCCACCTTTCTCCTCTCACCCCCCCCCCCGCTTCCCTCCGCCTCCTCCTTTGCCCCGGCCCTTAATTTCCCCTCGATCGCGTCTCCGTCCATTTCATCCCCTCCCCTCCTCCACCCAACCCCCTTTCGCTCCCATGGTACACACTAATTCCCATTCTAACTCCCTCTCGCACCCACCCTAGCCGCCATCTCCCCAGTGGTCCCCCCTCTCTCCCTCGCATCTTTGGCCCCTTATGTCCGCGCCACACCCATCTCTCTCTCTCAGCCCCCCCACTTCGACCTCCTCCCCTTCCACTCCACCCTCCCCTCGCAGAAAAAATATCTCCAACCATGAGATCCGAGAGCCAACCCTTTTCCTCTCGCACCATCCCCTTTCTCTTCCTCCTCCCCCACTTCTTTTCTGCCGCGGAGGGAGGGTGAGGGAGGGCAGGGGAGGCAGTGGAGGAGAGTGTGCGGAGAAGCCTTTTTGCTCTGGACACTGGTCAGCGGAGCTGCAAGGAAAAGCAGGTCCTGGTCCCTCTTTCTTCCCCAAAGCTTAAACCCGGGCTACCCCCCCCACCCACCCAGTCCCCCTTTCTCCTTCCTCCCCCCCCAATAGGAAGTTGTGGGATAACTCTACCCCCTCCCCACCACCACCTTCCAGCACCCTCTCTGAAAACCCAACCCTGCCCAACCCCTTTCACTGCCCTGCATCCTCCTCACCCTCCTCCTCCCCGCCCATACCCTTATTTCTCTCTCCTCACATTCATCAAAGGACTTGTTTGATAAGCATAGGGTAGCTTCATCGCCTTGATTAATTACCCTGCCCTCCTTCCACCCTCTCCACCGCGCCTTCATCTTCCCTCTCCATGCTCCTCTCCTGCGTCCCCCCCCTCCAAACCTCGCACAAACCTTCCCCTAGGGCTCATTCCCTCTCCCCTGTCGGCGGACCCCCTCTACCCCCCACACCTTCTCTCTCTCTCTCTATGACGCCCACAGTTCCTTCAAAACCCATCGTCTACACCTGCATCTACATCTACGCCTTGTCCCTTCCACCCTTCTCCCACAAGCCACACGGGTGCGTGGCATCGGGCGCCTAATGTATTGTTCGTCTCAACTCGCATCCCGCGTTTCATTCCCCGAGCGGGGAAGGGGGGGGTTCGTGGAGCATAAGTCCGGCAGCACCGAATCCCTGCTCGAGTTCCTTTTTTACCCCCTTCTGCGCGACACCCTATTCATCTTCGTAGGCGGGCGGCCTCGTAGAGGTTGGTTTCGGACTAGAGGGGTTTTTTGTGAGGGTCCCCGAAAAATCTTTTGGGGCTCGTTAAGAAAGTCCAGGGGATAATAGAAAAATGCGCCTAAAATATGATACTTGAATATTTAGCTGATTCGATTCTTGGGTGGGATTAAATAAAATATTGCATTTTTTCAGAATTGAAATCTTACTTGTGTATACCTGTAAGTGAATTATGCATAGTAATTCCAATAAAATCATTTTTATATGAAACTTGCAGTTCCAGAAACCTAATTCATTTTACATAAACAAAGTTGTTGGTACAACGGGGTGCACAAACAAATCTCAGTCCAAGCCCGAACAAAAGAGCTAATCTAATAAGTTTCACGACGGAGATCATGCAATAAATACCTTTCGTTTATTCCTCACTGGTTTCACCTTTCAGTTTCGTAATGCAGAAGGTGATCATTTACACGTATTTATATTACAATTTAAAAATTTTAACTATTGAGGGGATTATGTAAATTGAAACTTCGACAGGTTTCATTGCATGTGGATTTTTAAATCCATTATCTCAATTCACGGTCTAATAATAGTCTCCAATTAGGTTTTTGGTGGCGTATGAGAATCAGTACACGTTGTTGTGCAATGTTAAAGACATTACTAAAAATCTAGGTTTGGTTTATTTAAAAAGTGTCCTCAAGTGTTTCATGTTTTCCACCTTAATCAACTAAAATTTCTCCGTTTATTCTCGCCTCTCTCTTCTCTCGTATGCTTCCAATGGACGATGGTCCAATTCAAAACTCACAAGGTACACACGATTCATTGGATCAACGACCTTAATCTTTGAATTCCTATTGACCTTTAATATCCTTCTATCAATCTATTTAGTTGAACAAATATTTCATCACAATAAAAAAGCATTTTATGATACAAGTGTACTAATTTTTTTACTAAAAAAACAAACATAATTGGCTAACATTTAAATGATGCGGTGATATGCAGGAATAAGACGAGGGAACTTTGGTGTAAATCTACATAGTGCCATGATGTAAAATTATGCATAGTCTGTACGACTTCAAAATTGACTTTCTCTCGTCTAAACCCCTTCTAAATATTCTACAGATGCCAGCGGAGAATTCCCTTTGAATGACTCCTTAAAAAGGGCAAAGGAACTCGCCAATTTGTACTATATTAATAATGCAATACTTGTAATTATATCGTACTTATACTTAAGCTGATTAAATCTACAACTATCAATGTAAAATGGAAATTGATAGGGACAGTCGGTCATACATGGAAATAATGTGTTTTATGAATTTGGATTGATTTTTGTTGATTAAAATAATAACTTTTTGCTTGAAAAATGCAATTGAATATTTAGTTGCGGAATATCACTCCAGACCAGGAGAGAAATAGTAATCTCAGGTTCTAACAATAGATTTTTTGATAATAATAATACATAAGAGTCCTCGCTTTACATATTTAGCGTTCTAGGCAGTGATTACTATTAGATCGAAAATGATTAGTTGTAGCTTGTCACACACTCACACAAACAACCGCACGTACACACACAAATATGTATACATGTGTGTGTACATTCATGTACATATAAATGTAATTATAATATGTAAATTTATTAATAAACGCAAACTTATTTTTAAAATTATTTTATATTGGTATATATTAATAAAAACAGATGTATGTATAATTATATAAATATAAAGAATTAAATGGAGAAGCGAGACGGTGCTATCAAACAAAAACAGAAAAAGATATACAAATGAAACTTGAACGTATTCCGAATTGTCGGTGGTCAAACCCCCTTACACTAGGGAAAGAAGGTCCTCACTTAGTTTGGTTTCCTTCATTCCCCAGTCTAAACTGGGGAAATTTGGAATTTGAGCGAGTTTCATATGAACGTATTTTCTCAGGTTTTGTTCGCTAGTTTTATCTCACTTCACCATTTGAATCATTGTTCACATTCGTTAGAATTTCCTTCAAAATACAATTATATTGAACGTAGAGCAGATTAAAAAATAAACACGAAAGGATATATTAAATTGTTTTCTCCATCGAACTTCTTTTCATTGGAAAGAAGGAGAATTGTTTTATAAAGATATTTATAATAATAATTACTACTGCGATTTTATTGCTATTATTATAATAGCACTATAAAATACCTTAATTGTTTCTTCACTATTATTGAAATATTTTATAGATATATCTTTAACTTAGCATAAATACTGTACGTGGTTTAAAATATGTTATTCTCTGTATTATCCTTTATGAAACGATATGTGAACAATATTACTGGATATTCGTACAATGTAAAAGCCAACTACGGGGGCTACGATAGTTATTATATGAACGCTGAGAGGATAATATATATTTCAGTAATAAAATGCAGACTATGTCATTTGTTAATGGCACTCTTGGCAACATTTCATACGATTGTGTGTTTGTTTCCTCCTCAATCTGGATACGCCCAACAAGGAATTGATTTATCAAAGTCAAGTGGAGGCGTAAAATCTATGCTTAAACATCTTTCCATTGGGTAGAATCGTGCATGTACAATATCTCAAAGGAGTTGGAGCATAATTTTTGTGCCGATTCCAGAATCACAGAGAGGGGTACGAGGTGAGCCGCGTGATTTCTTGAAATGCTTTTACATGAGGCTAAATCTCTCCTTTTCTTCAATACGTGAACTATTTCAGAATTCTTTCAGTTGCGGAAAGAGAAACAATCTAATATACTCAATTCCACACCTCACCAACACCTGAGATCTCTTATGGACGGATACTTAACTCTCTCCGAGGGGAGGACGACACTCTTCGTAACCTGGGGTCATAGGGGTCCATTAGAGGCCCTTTTCCCTTCGATTGTTCTCAACCCCCGCTTCTCCACCAGGTCACGCTAATCGCCGCCTTGCGTGAAACCCACCCTCCCTCCTCTCCCTCCCCCCCCCCACTGTGCCCACATACACCGTGTGCACGTGAGAATCCGGGAGTAAACGCCGCGAGGGCTTGAGGCAGCAGAACGGACGGTGGAGGGGGCACGATGGAGTGGGAGGTGGGTCGGGGGCGTGAGGCGTTGGAAGTGGCAGAACGAGGTGGCCCCCAAAGTATTTTTCCAGATGGGAGAGGATGGTGTTTTTTATATAAAGGGGGTGTGGGGGTGAGGTCCTTTTTACGACCCTTTTTTCCGGACCCGTGGGATGTGCAAGAAGGGCAGAGGGGTGGGATAGGAGGGAGGAGATGTTCCTCGGGATGTACGCGTGAGGAAAGAAAAGGAGGTTTTTGGCATAAAATGTGAAAGTAGGGTCTGGAGGATGCTGCGAGGTTACGAGAAGGGAGGGAGGGAGATCGGGGAGGTCGAGATTCTGCTGCGGTGTGAGATGGCGGATTGGCAAAGGAGTTTCGGCGAAAAATGTAATACACACATTCCCTTCCTATCCAGATGGATATAATTTACTCGTCCATTTTGTTGCAAGCTATTATTTTCTAGTAACGCGCGGCATATTTACGAAGGGGTAATTTTCTTGGTAACATGCAGTGTTTTTGTGTGTATATATATATATATATATATATATATATATATATATATGAATATATATATATATGCATATGTATATATAACATTTATACATATTCATATAAAAATATAAATATATATTATGTATGTGTATATGTGGGTCGCGGTAGTCCAGTGGGTAGAGCGTTGGACTGTTGACCAGAGGGTCCCGGGTTCGATTGCCGGCAAGTCATTCTAGGCACCTACAGCTCCACCCAGGCCATAGCGATTTTTCGGGTACCAGGTCTTCCTGGGAAACCATAACCGGCCCAGGGAAAGGAACTGGCCCCCCTACCCTGATGTGTGAATTTTCACACGCCGTATAGGGCTTAGTACTGGGTGAACTCTGCCGTCACCTACCAAACCGACCTTCGGGTTGATTACTGTGTTTATGGTTTATATAACGGTATACGGTTTATATACATAAAATATATAAATTTATATATATATATATATAATATATATATATATATATATATATATATATATATATATATATATATATATATATATATATATATATATGTAATACTCTGTTCGAAGAGTAAAACTAAACATAATTCCATAAACAAGTTCACTCTAGGTGTGGAGCGCACACTTTCTGATGGTGAGCGCAAATCGCCCACTCTACTCGTTAGCCCCACCCAGAGAAGCCGCGAGTGATAGAATATCCTTGCGAGCTAGAAGGATTTGGTTTGCCGAACTTGAGTTTACACTTTTTTTTCTCAGATCCCTGAGCAACGAACGATAAGGTTACTATGCAAAATAAAGCAACAATGCACGTGTTTTTTCCAACCACCAACGTGAGAGAGAGTGTCGCTTCACCCAGGTACCCAGGGGATGTGCACCACTGTAATATAAAAGAAGATTTTGATATTATTATTTTAAGTTCTCCTATATTCATGTTTTTTACGGTCTCAAACCTCTCCAATAACATACGTCTGGCGTCCACTTTCTTTCATTTTCCATATATTATTTTATTCCGTATTTCCTCAAATTTGTACTTCCTATCTTCCACCCCGCAGAGTAAAAACCTGCAGGCT
Source organism: Hetaerina americana (assembly GCF_022747635.1). Classification (NCBI taxonomy): domain Eukaryota; kingdom Metazoa; phylum Arthropoda; class Insecta; order Odonata; family Calopterygidae; genus Hetaerina; species Hetaerina americana. The sequence goes on along the minus strand of NW_027287538.1, from coordinate 69,169,537 downwards.
TTCTCCCCACTTAAAAATCGTTATAACCTCTATCAAGTATTTTAACTCCCTGTGGCTTCGCAGTGTTTTTATTACCCATTGCTTGGTATTCTGATACTACTCGAAAGTATTCTCTCCTTATCTGCCGCACTAAAACTTTGCCTTGTGGGTCTCTTTGTCTAATTTATTGTCTCATTTTCTCGCGAACTTTATATTTCAAAGACCTCTTCAATACTCCTCCTCTTCTCTTGAAGACCCGGTATCTCAGACACACCCTTACCCTCCATATTAAAATGTAAACCAATATATTCGTTTGGACGTTGGAAAATTGGGAAAATGCCAAGAGCAATGAAGAAATGCTTAGTGGCATAAACACGCTCACATAATCCAAGCTGCACTCCAAGAGACATATTCATCATTCAACTCGTAAATACTTGTATTAAATTTCTGTGAAATCATTGTATTTTTACGAATGATTAAAAGTGCATAAATATGAGAAGATGCTATTTTATATTTCCTCGTTAGGCTATTAAAATAAGAACGAATATCCTAGCTGGGGATAACTTTTGTTATTCCTTTTCAAATGAAGAGTGCAAATAAAATTCCCTATTGTGGTTTTCAGGGTCAGATGAAGTGTGTTTTTTTTCGGAGAGAGTTTTATGTCAGATTCAGGAAAAGAAATCGAATACTGAACTAGAATTGTTATTGCGATGTGTATTTTTGTCATTGTTTGAAGTTTATTTTCTAAATAATGGTTTCTAAGCTATCTGAGGGTGCCAAAATATTTCATAGTTTTTCATTACAAGGAATACGGTATTCTAACCATTAAATCATAAAGGAAGTGTTCCTCTTTGAATGAAATATCCATGAATATCTATGAATAAAATTATTTTTCTACAGCCAGTGGTTCGCTCAAGTTTAAATGCTATACATTTGAAATAACAATTTCATTGAAATAATTTGCTACGGTCTTATCATTTACCCGTTGAAGTTCATTCAATTTTTAATTATGGTGAATAACGAACCCCAGTGATTGCGGAGAGTTTGTTCAAGTTATAAATCTCATAGATGCCAAGATGTACAAGTTATTTACCCTTTTAAATATTAGTTTATGCCTGGTTTAACGAGATAAGCACTTTCCAATTTGTACTGCGACTGAAATAATGATTTCTAGAAAGTATAAAATAGGATCATCAAATTCATACTCTCTCTGTTCTAATTGAATAGAATGATGCGTAAGCTTTATGGTCTGGGAAGGAAAAGAATTATATTACATTAGGTGAGGGTCGACTGAAAGCGAAGTGCTCCAGGCATTAATAAATTTATAAGCCCAGATTTCGTGAGATGAGCAAAAGTCCGTGTTCCAAGGATGATTCTGGAGGCAGTTGTCAGACAAAAGGAGGTTTTTGCGGCCATAGCCCAATCTCTGTGATCTTACCTTACCTGAAACTTTTAGTTAATTAGCATTGTAACGCCATTCGACATTACGATCATTACATATGAAGCATTGAGATGCGGTAGAAAGTTTCCTCTCCACTATTAAGCCCAAATGACCGTTATCACTAAGGAGAGGTTACTTGAGATATTTTACATATTATTTACCGCAACCTTTATTTTTCTTTCCCAAAAGAGTGTAAAACACACGATTAGTAATATATTTACCAGAACTTTAATTTAAAGCAGAAAATTGCAAGGGAATTTCATTTATTAAGACAAACATCATTCCCATCCTCACTTTCATTTTAATGTTTTTAGTACAGGTCGTGAAAATCATTAGCACATAAAATACACGCAGGTAATCGGTGCACTTCCTTCCTCCTCCGACCAGGAGTGGCCATCATCGTCGGAGGGCATCGCATGGAGGATGGGCAAAGTAGTATCGAATTCTCCCCGGAAGCTGAAACCCTTTATTCAATCAAGTGATGGGGGGGGGGTTGGGAGGAGTAATGATTTATACGAATTAACGGCTCCCCGAAACTCACTTAAGATTAATCATCGCGGAGGAGGAAAGGAAGCGAGAGAGTGAGGGAGGCCGCCGTTGAAAACTTCGCGTCGATTCCTGACGGGTCCCGGGAGGAATGAGGAGGACTGGGGGTGGTTGGTCGTGGGAAGGGGAGGGTGGGTTTAGGGAAGATGCAAGGACTGCGATGGGCGGGAATATTTGCGGGAGAGGGTTGGGGCACGGCCTCGCTCCTGGAATGCTAGTCTCCAAAACCTCACGAGCCGGGGAAAAAAATGCTAACGATATATCCACGCCGAAAATTTCCCCCGAAAAGCGACGCAGGCATACGTATGCAGGCATACTACTGGTAACAACCTCTCCCGGAAGCTTTGTTTTTTTTTATTCGCCTCAATTTTATTTTTTTTCCTTTCTGGTTTTACTTCGCTCGTTGAGGGAGGGAGTGTGATAACGCGAGAGGATGAAGGGTGGGAGCGAAGGAGAGTGGGGCAATTTTTTAAACTTACTCCTTGGACGGCACACGGAAAGAGAGGTAGAGAGAAAAAAAGTTTTGGGAGGAGTGCGGAAAAGAGCTGGCGGGTGAGATGGAGAGGGAGAGGGTGGGAAGGGAGAAAGGAAAGAATGGAGGGAGTGAGGGAAAAATGGGTAGACGAAGGGAACTTTTTTAGAATATAAAGAATAAAAAAAATAAAAAGAAGAATAACGCGTAAATGCGTTTTGCGCTTTTCAATTTTTTTACCTTCTCTTCCCCGCGCCCCCCCCCCTCAAAATGGGAGACTGAGACGAGCCCGCAAACACAGACAATGCCTCGGACGCTGAGTGAGACAGAAAGGGGGGAAGAGTTTTTTTATACACATATCCTGGAAACAGGGAAGCGTTGTAACTGAGGAAGAGAAAGCGGTTCTTGTCGTCAAGACAAATAGTCCGGCGTCCGAAGCAACCACTCAGCGGGCAGAAGGGAGTGGTGGGAGAGGGTGGTGCTTGGAGGGGGATGCAGGAGCCGAAGGGGTGATACGAGTCCTCTGAGGGGTGCTGGGAGATGTACATGCGTATAAACAAGTCCGATGCGCGCCCGAAATCTCCCGCGTACTACCGCTCGTACTATCTCGAACTTTTTGCATTCGCGTCTCTCCCCCTTCTTCGATTTTTCTATTCCTCGGTGAGAGGGACTACTACTCAGCCTTCAGAGAACCAGATTGTGAAGATAGCAAGTGCCCTGCCCCCTCACATAGGGCTTAAAACCCATGCGGTAGGATAATTTTTCATTAGTATCCGGACCCCAACTTAGATGCTGTCCTGGGAGAACTGCTCGTTGGCCATCTATCCGTCGCTTAACTGCGAACGCTTTGGTCACCATTAGTTGAGATTATGTTAGTTTCGGCAACACTTGGAGTTCTTCCTTTGGCATGGTGACATCCTAAGGAGAGCGTTAGCTGTCGACTGGGGATCGCAATTAGTGTACCTCTGGACAACCTCTTCTTTAGCTAATCTTTATTAATTTTTTCAGGACCTGACCTTCCTGAAAAATTATTTTCACTAAATGTGAATTGATGATTTCTATCCCTGAAAACCTTAAGCGAACCCTAACCTCAGATAGAAACTAACCTTAGGGTTCCTTTGGTACGACCCTTCGTTATAACCTTATGGCATAGCTTCTCATGTAAATAATTACGCGTATTAATATTTGACAGATATTAACGGATCCGTCCAAGGTTTTAAGAGCTTCAAGGACTGACAAGGGTAAGAATATTATACGAGAATATAATATAGGAACGAGATTGTTGAAGTTACGGTCGGGATGAATGCGTAAATAATGTTTGAAATATACCCAAATATGATTTGATTGCATGATTCAATCTTAGAATTCATTGCTCCGTATTTTTCCTTTCCTAGCTACTCTCTTTCACCTTATACAGAAATATTTCTCCTAGCTATTAACTTAATAGAGCTCAAAATACTTGGTGATTCCACATTGCATTCATTCAGTCCCTGTTCAGCATCTTCAGGTGAAGATGTTGCATGGTAATGAAACTTCGGTTATGGAAATATATATTTTATTTAGACATTAATGCTTTTTTGTCTTTTCTACATAGAATAGATCCACAATTTTACGCCAAAGATCACTTCCTATAGTCTCCGAAGTCTCATAGCCCCAGAAGCCTACTATTCTTGAAAACTCTGCCCCACGCTCGTGGCGGAATAAGATTCTATGCGTACTTCAGCACATGAAGGCGCCGCAAAATCATTCCACTCGTTTTGGTAATAATTAAAATGAATAATTTTAAACCTTGGTTTTGAAAATTTATGGCGAAGGAATTATTTAGATCTATAGTAGCTTTCAATTCAGAATAACGCCCCTGGCTGACAGTCTGACGGCCATAGCTTCTGATCATTTTCAAATGAAGAAACACTTAATCAAGTTGAGTTAATTGTCATAAAACTATAGCTAGCAAATAATTCTACTCATATAAATCATTAGGTTTCGTTGAGGCGACAATGGCACCTATCAGAATTAAAATGTATGCTGGTATATTTATTAGGGCTGTGTTATGTTTACCGAAGGACATTAGTTGGCATAATGTAAAAAGATGGTTTTGAGAATAGGATCCATCTGATAAAATCCATTTGAGAATATCCATCAAATAGTATATCATAAAATCAAAGCCATATATTAAACATCTAGTTAACCATAAGACGTGAAACGCATATTAATGGGCAAAAAGCTCAGTGAGCTCTTCTACTGTGAAGTAGATTATACGGGCGGTCGGTGAGTGCACATATGAACAAAAATATAAGTTTTTAAGTATTTTCAAAAACCCTACTTCTTAAAAATACTGCTTAAAATTAACAATAAACATAGCGTTTATAAATGGGGAGTTATGCTCCCATAATGATCAAAAATAGAAAGAGAAATCATTTCCATTTGCGTTTATTAAAATTATTTTAAAATGCAGGGCATGTGAGTGATGAACTGAATTTCAATACCACATGACGTTAAATCATCGTATATACTCCGGCGTTATTCAATTACCGGTCAGAACTAACATTTTTCAAGCGCAATGCAATTATGTTTAGTAGTCAATATCATAACTGATGAAAATTTTAAAATTCCGTAAAATTTAATGGCGTCATATTGCATGATTGGTTTTCTTTTTCTCTTCAATTAGTTTTCACCATAGCTAGTCTTATTACTAATTGCTCTACAAACTTCCTACGCTGAGCTCATCCTCTCATTTCAGTCTGATTATCATAAGTAAATGAGTTTGTATGCCACTGTGGGTGTAGTTTTTCATGTACTATGTGTGGATTTTACATGTGGTTTTGTTCCTTTTTACGGGTGGTGACCTAACACCCCCCGCCACACGCCCTTGCGGTGGCTTGCGGGGTATTATGTAGATGTAGATGAAGTAAATTCCGCCTCAGTAATTTATTCACTCTAATTCTTCAACTTTGCTATCAACTCACCCAAGTGACTCGGGAAAAGGTTATTTCTCAGAATACTTCCCATGAATTTTTCCTTATCTTCTCGGAAGCGATTAAAAAATATTTCCACGCGCTCATACTCGCTGTGCATATTTATTTAACTGCTACTTTTCCTCTCAAGCACCTTATCTAAAATGTTTCAACTATTACGAAGACGTATTTTTGCTAATTTTCAGCTTACTATTCTGAGTATTGAGAGTAGTGAAATGACAAAAAGATCAAACACCCAAATAAATAAACGGTAAACGACTAATTTATATCTGATGCATGGTTGAAGAAGGAAGAGCGTATTATATTTTAGACGGTATGAAGACATGAGAAAGGTAGGAAGAACTAAAGATGGAAATACAGTGCGGCAGAGAAGGAATTTACTAAAGAAGTACGAGTAAGCATTAATGCTAGAGATCGTTCAATAGCTGCATTTTATAGGTGGAGTACTTCTAATATAACTGCCGTTAGCATTATTCTAATTTTGAATCTATCGAATTTTTCAACGAATACCCCACTAATTATTTTGAAATACGATAGATTTGCCCAAATATTGTGGAGCAAAAGCGGGGATAAATCTACGGAACAAAAAAGTAGGAATGAGAACGAGTGGCGTATGGAGAACGTATCCTTAAAAAAATGGAAACGACGGTGGGGAAAGGAATGGTTAATTTCCCTCAAAGTGGCTACGCCCTCTTTCAAGTCCCCCTTACTCCTCTTCTTGTGTGCTCTGCCCTTTTGGGGTTTTAGGAAGTACGCGACCAAGGCAAGGAGGAAAGGGAAGAGATACGGGTTGGCTGAGTGTGCGAAGCTCGGATGCTTCGGGGGAGGACGCGGTAGGAGGAGGCCCAAGTGGAGGAGACAGAGGGAGAGATAGGAGCGGGATGCCTGAATGGTCACTCGCAAATATCTCCAAGGATAGTGGAGGAGGCCGAGAACCCCAGATGGGTAGAGAGAGGGAGGGAACCCTGCCTCAAGTAAGGGACCACCCCGCCTCCCTTTATCAAAACCTACACCGGTGTGAGTTCTCTCTCCCTCACCCCCCCCCACGTACAGGCTCCGCTACCCTCCCCCCTTCTCCCACCCCGCTTCCTTTTTCCACTGGGTTCTTTGAAAATAAAATAAAAAATTACATGAAAAAGGGACGCCTTATGTGCGCCCGTGGGTGGAGCTTTGGAAGAGGCACGTCGGAAGGCACCCGCTGAAAATTTTGCGAGGAAGTTGAGAGGCTTCCCTCCTTGCCGTGGATGGGACCTCCCAAACTCCATTTCCTTTCTCCCTCTCTTATCTAAGTTAGTATTCAGTGCTCCTCCAGTGCTCCGTTTGATCTGCCTTGCGTTGCTTCTCCCTCTCCATTATGCTCTTTTTTTATCCTACCCTACCCTATCTATACACGTACATCGCATCATAAAGAGCCTTCTGAAAATATTTCCAGGGCAGCGATTTCTTCCTCCAAAAGATGCAGACAAAGCTCCACTTGCACCACAGAAGTGAGACCTAAATGAGAAATATGTTTAACGTTAGAAAGTCGGAGGCAGTCTACGTAATTGACTACTTCTCATTTTGTTTGAACTATATTCCATAGTTTGACTATCTTCAACTCTGGGAATCGCCGAGTTTTTTTAACTCTGACTGGAATTAAATACTTAATACTTTGAAAGCAGTCATTAACAGTCAAAGCAGTCAGAGGGCTTCATTTTCATCGAGTACTTGTATTTACTTGTGTCATGCATTGCAATTCAGCTGTAGCCATCCTTATCATCGAGATTTTCTCGGGGGTGTTCTTGATGAGGACTCTTACTTGTTTCTAAATACATATCAGAAAGTTTACTAGCTAATATATCTGTACTTGTGACTTCAAATAGACTCCCAAAATACCATTTTTTCGCCCGATTGTATTCGTTATTATTCCATTCTATTCTTTGGCAGTGAGAAATGGCGAACTAGAACTTTTATTGCGAAAGATAATTTTTCAATTCTTCTGGTTACAGCAGTATATGCTATTTAAAACCTTATTGGTTAATATATTTACCAAATATATTAATCAATAAGGCGTGCTTTGTAACTTCAATAGAATTTTGGACATTTTGTTATGAGGATGGGGTTAGGCATGGTAATTTAATATTTAAATTCCGAGGATTTTAATATTGAATTACCATGCCTAATTTAAGTTCAAGCAAGCCTTCCCAATGCAGTGATATTACTTTTTTATGAATGAAAAAATTATGAAATATATTCAGGGTAAAATATTTTGCTAATTATAGTGAGCCTAAAGGTTCGTCAAACTCTGAGGAAAATTTTTCGGAGAAAGTCAATTGGATATCTTGAAGGAAACGAAATATCTACTGAAACAGTCTACAAAAGACAATTTTTATAAAAAGAAGGGACCATATTAATGATGGACCAGAGAAAGAAATTAAAAAATATTCTCAAAAGGAGAACTCTTCATCTTAGTTATACAGTATAGGAAAAATCAAAACACTTAAACGAAATTGGGAAATTTTAGAGCCGAATTAAATACGGGCCTTGTGTAGGATTAGAGCAAATGGATATCATATTTAGACTGATCTGGGGCACGTGGTTGGTCGATTTTAAAATAAGAAGCGTTGCTGTTTACTTCAATGTAAACTTTATCAATTGAAATTTTGTGGAAGAATAACTACCTGCTATTAACTACCTGCTTTTCAATTAAAGTTTGACAAAATACAGCGATTGATTTAAACGTTATGGAATGTATAAAATACTTAATTTCAAAGTGAAATGGTTAATATTTAGGCTGTATAAATTATTTAACTAATGCGGTAGACTTATCTTAAAAATCAGTCAAACGGAATTGTTCAGGGGTTAATACTATGGGGAAATGTTCGAAACTTTGGTGATAAGTTAAATGTAAATTTGAGACAGAGGTGACCGGAGGAGGATATCGAAGTAATTATCAACGGGAAATTTTCATTTGTCAATTAAAGTTCAGTAATTATCAATAAATTAATTTGTTCCATACATGACATCTCCTACATAACTTAAAGTAATGCATATAGTTTTCTAATACTGAGTTATGCGATCACATTCATTTGCAAATCAATTTTGTTCATTACTAGTGTCCCTGGCCTTCAAGCACCATGAAAGAGTACCCACGTGAGTGCTGCAAGCGTATTCCTGAATATATCTTTCAAATTGATACCCACCACGCCTGTTACTGGCATTAATTTGTAAGTTTTTACGATCGTTATTTAAGTACATACTAAAACTATGATGTTAAAAGGAATGCATTTCTCACCTGAATGAATTTTAAAAATAACTTCTCTTTTTTATTCTAAAGTTATGGATTTCAAAAAGGATGTTTTGCAAGGCCCAATCGTTATCAATTCATTTATAAGGAGTTTCCACTTATGTCTGGAGCCCAGTTAACACATTTGCTAATAATTTCAAACATTTAATATATTCATGCAAACATGAATATACAATGTAGTTTTAACATTTGATTAATCAAATTCCAAAGAAACCGCGGCAGATGCTGCAACAGTAATTTTTAACGGAGTCATCTGCTGATGTACATTTCAATCCAATAATTTCAGAGTGTAAAAATCATTCGCATCATTCCAGTCAAGGCAAATGATTTTTACACTCTGAAATGGTTGTATTGAAATTTAAGTAATCTTGGAAAATAGAAATTATCTAGTGTATAGTTAATGAACGCAGTTTCATAGTCAGTAAATAATCAGCTTAACTTATATAATTGAGCTTTTTGAGCGCCGTCGAGAAAGTTTAACTTATTTAGCTAAAAATCGTTTCGAATAGAAATCCTACAAATGACGTATCATTTGGGGAAAGAGATAATTGGGCTATTACACCCTTATCTTATTGCTATCCTGAAAATTTAACCTGAAAACTAAGTAACTAAGTATTTGCAGAGATTTCTTATTATTTCATATTCATTTTTCGGCTAACATGCCAAATTGGTAAACGTATATTAATATCTATCTCTCCGGGTTCTAAAAAATTATAATTTGTGAATCCATAGATCCATGTTTATGAACGATCCCGCGAAAACCCTTCCAAGTGGATTTCAAGGCCACCACTCAATTGTAGATTGATTCCCTCACCAATTAACACGAGTCCTTGGATACACTCCTCCGAATTCCCTTTCCCTCACAGGCAATCCCGCCCTCCTCTTCATTATCCACCAACCTCGGGCTTCCCATCAACCCCCGCCTACTCCCACCCCCACCCGCCCCCGTTCACCTTCCTTATCTTACAAATGGTAAATTCGCGTTCCATTCTCCTTTCAACCCTTCCCGCGTCCCTTCACGACGAAAAAAGAAGAAAAATTTATATATACCATCATCCATCCCTGCCTCTTCTCCTCGCCCTGCATCTCTTATAAATTCCGGGACCCTTTCATTTCCAGGAGCGGGCTCCCTCCTCCGCTCCACCCCCTCCTACTTCCACTCCATTTGGTGCTCAACCGTCCCAACCCCACACTCCACGCGTCCACCCACCCACCCACAGCACCGCACCCCAACTCGTGCACGACAGGCAAGCCTTCCCTCGCACGCCTACGCCCTTGAAGGCCCTCTCATGCCTCCATACACTCTATCCCGCTTATAGACCTCCCTCTCTTCCTCCTTTCTGCCCCTCCTTTCTCCCTCTCTCCTCCCTCTTCCACGGCGGCCATCCCAACTCTCCCGACCGCTTCCTCTCCTACCCTCTCTCCCCATTTCCGAAAAACCTAATCGACTCTTGATTGATGATACTCTCCAAACTGCCGCATGCGTTTCGAATGCCGCCATGCTCGCCCCACTCACGAGGGAGCCGGCGGTGAGTCGGGGCTCCGCGGAGGGTGTTTCGAAGGCTCCCCCCTGCTTGGATAGGAGGGTGTTTTTAATTTTATGTTTTATTTCTTGAGGGGAGGGGCGGGAACAATGTGCGGGACTGGGAGCGGGCGTTCCGGGGTTTAAGGAGAAGATACGGGCGGCGAGGGAGGAGGTGGTGGATGGTGAGAAGGTGAGGGCATCCATCGTCTGAGGCTGGGTTTGTCCTCCGGGATCCTGCCGAGTCTCCTGGCTTAAGATACGTCCTGATGCTCTCTTTCAAAAATTAATGGAAATACTCAAGAGTAGTTTCTTTATCCCGTATTTGATACGAATCCACACGAAAGCACTGTAATTATCAAAATAAAGAGTTTTGTGAGTTAATTATCAATTTAATCAGAAAACGAATTTTGTAGTTTAAGCAACATAGATTCCGTTCTTCAATTGTCATTACAATTTCCTACATCCACGCGTTAGAGACAAGAGCTAAGCCAATACTCAAACGTCTGGTGGAAGGCAGTATCTTGAGCACCATATAGTTTTCTTACATAAATTCTTTGAGAGTGTTACAATTCAAAAATGGAAAAATGCATCATTTAGAAATTATAAGTCATAATGGGCCAATGGCGTGGAATGTGTAGAAGAACAAGCAGATAAGCCTATCGCAAAAAGCTAGCAATGGAGATCATATCGTTAGATTAGTCGATGCGTAAGAAAGATAAATGCTTAGGTTATTTCGATATGGCCGAATGTATTCTCCCCTACAGTTTAAACTTTGCTGAGCTCGAGGAGTGTTCAAAGTTGGCTCATAAAAGTGTCAAAAACTCTCTTTGCAGTCCATGTGTCTTTGTGAATACGATCAGCGTCATTTACCAATTTCCTCTCTTATAACTAGAGTTTCGACCCATATTACTGCACTGCAGGAGGATAAATGACCAACCGTTTCAAAATATTTCTTCTTGCTTTTATGGCATTCGCATTTCCCGCTATCCCATATTTCTTGATTTAAAATCTAAACTCACCTGACTTTTTCTATCACTAAGCAAATAAAAATGATAAAATATTAAATTGCCTTTATTTTGGTTTAATCCGCCAATTAATGCGTTGATATTAGCCTACGGATTCTATTCATGAGCGATGATTCAGATAACATTTAAAAGGAAGGCCCAGTATCTGAAATTCACGATACTCTTTGAAATGATTGATAATAAGCCATCGTTTATCATATTTATCGATCATAACAAATTTTTCTCATATATTTAGTGGTGGAATTCTATATACAGGGGTCGTTAAAATTGAATTTCTCACATCGGGTATGAATTTAAAAAGTACTATTTCTTTGGATTCAGCCTCCAATAATTTGAAAAATATTTGGTAAAATTTAATTAGTGAAGTGAAACATGATCTATTTTAATGCATTCATTTTTTAGTTTTGTCTTGTAACATATATTTGCGTATTAATTCTCTTTAGGTAACGTGTTTCTTAAACTCGTTCATATAACCAGCAAGAAGAATAGATACAAAAGTAGATGAGTGATATTATCACGAAGCAGACAACTCTGTGTGCTAATTTAACAGCCTGTAGCCTTCCACCTGACAAGAACACGCTGCTCACTGAGTTGAGAAGATCCATCTCTATAAATAAGCCCATATTCGCCTCTTAACGAGGTAAGCGCGTTTGGTGCGTACATTCTTTCCTTATTCGAAAGAAGGAGTGTTTTTGACACCTGTCTTCCAGCCAATCCTCCTCCTTCAGTCAAAATAACGCGTTTCGTATTAAAGTCCAACTTGTTTGTTTTCAATCTGCACACTTCTTACAACGCCTATCTATAAGACATTTCCCCTGCGTCAGAATTATTACGTAAGGATGGGACACGATTGTGCTACTTGCCTTTATAGATTGCCATGAAAATTTATTGTATTGAACTTATTCGGGCATATTACGAAAAAAGTAGCGTTTGGCTCGTGAAAGAGAATTGGCCGTTAGGAGTATTGATTTGACTTGGAATATGATCGCTTGCATGAACATCGGAAAATATCCACGATTTTTTTTACGTATTAACACGATAAGTTTAGCACGAGGGTGTTACAAATTTTTCAGCCATATTTGTATAACTATAATTCCACGTTTGAATATATTTAGAGTATGATGGCATAAATGTGACGAAACAGGAGTTGATTGAATATAAAGACGAAATCGTAGGACAGAACGAGAGGAACGAGGTCCAGCTTGGAACAATTGGGAGTGCCGGTAGATAGACCTAAAACGTTTGGTATAGTGTAAGTAGAATGTTGGCCACGGTAGTTCAGGGGTAAAGCGTTGGACTACTGACCGGAGGGCCCAAGTTTGATTCCCGGAGACGCCTCTCTGGGCGCCCTCAGTTTCTACCAAGCTGTGTGATTTTTCGGTTCCCAAGCCGGCACAGAGAAAGTACCAATAACTTCTAGTCTGATCAGTGATTTTCACACATCGTTGGGCTGGGTGATAGTACGGAGTGATCCCTACCATCACCTACCAAACCGACCTTTGGGTTCGTTACTGCGTGTAATGTATGTAGAATGAGAGTACCAATTTATACATCATTATGGATTTAATAAATTGGCACGGGATATTTTTGGAGACCATCCCTTTGCCTTTGAACACAATACCTATTTATGGTCAACGCAATGAGTGAGCTGCAAAATTATTCAGCAGCCTGCAGGGAAATAACTGCTTACTCCCAAGGAGCGTCACTTTTACTAGGAAAATAACTAGAAATTGCTCCCTTAGAAATAAATACGGGATCCCGGGAGGATTTCCAAAAAGACGGGACCGACCCAGGGAAGGCGGGGACGCCAGGTCACCCGAAGCAGAGCGGAGGGAGGAGGATTGTGGGAAGGGATGGTGGCGGAAGGAATGGGAGAGGGGGAATGTTAATGCTGCGGCGGGGACAGGCATGATAAAAAAAAATAAATAAAAGGAGGCGAAAAGAAAAAGTAAGACACTCCCCTTCTCCACTCGCTTGGCCGCGCGGGAAACAAAAAAAAATACTATTAAGAGAATGGGGCGAATCCTGATGGGGACCGGGGTGCCATTCCAGGGGTACGACTGAGAATGACGGGGCCGTGGACGCGGCGGGTAGAGGGAAGAAGGGATATATTTGTGTGTGCGCAGGAGAGGGAAGCGAAAAGAAGAGCAGAAAAACTCCCTAAAGAGCCGGCCTTATATAATAAAAAGGGATGGGCCGGGTTGAGGAGGGGTCCAGGGGTGTGGCTGGGAGAAGGAGAGACGAGGGGTCTTCCGTGATGTCCGTCGAGGGAGGGGCGAGGGTTGGGTAGGAAGAGGACGTGGGGGAAAATGGCGCCACCATCGCGTTTAAAAAAAAGAATAATGATAATAATTGAAGAACGGGGGACGCGAGGGAGGACATACACCCGCACACGAAGTTTCAGGGTGGAGGAGCGGAGGGGGGGGGGCGGGAAAGAGGGGGAGAATGGGAGGAGAGTGGCGAAACCGTAGGATCCATTTGCATAAGGTGGTACCATCTACGAAATGGGGATGTGTGGAGGGTGGGTCACACTGCGCTCGTGGGGGAGGGAGGGGTTGGGTGGGAAGGCATTGCTCGCCATGCATATGCAAAGGGATTTGAATGGGTTGGGGTTCTTGTGTTCTAGCTCGGGAGAAGAACGGTCCCCTCCCCCAACGCGAGTACTATTGCCCACCCTCCTCCCAGCGGTCTTTCCCTCCGGCCCCTTCCCACACCTCTTAAATTTTTCTCCCTTCCGTCTCCACACCGCCACAAAACCCTTTCGCGTCCACCCTCTCCGCCCCACCGGCTCCCACCCCCCTGACTCAAATTCCTCCCACCTCGGGAAAACCCACCCGCGGAATGTGTCCCGCGGTGATACAGGGCTCTCCGGAGCGATGGCGACCATGGGGGAGGAGGGAAGGGTGGTTTTTGGAGGATTTTCCGAGCACATCCTAACTTAGAGCCGAAAACTATTCCCATCTTCCTATTCTCCCACAGAGTGCGAGTGGTGCCCCTTTTCTCTCTCTCTTTCCCTCTCTCCTAATTTCTCTGATGTTTCCTGTAAGTTTTCTCTTCATCTCTTTCTCCATCCACCTTCCTTCTTGCACTCATCCCGATGACGTTTCTCCCTTTGAGCAGCTCCTTTTGAGCTCCGCCCTAAGTTACGCCCCACGTTCATTCCGCCATTTCCCTCGGGCCGTGTCCCCGAGTTTCTTTTAATGCAGTTCCAGGCCTCCGAAGTAAACCGCTTGCAGCGGGTAATGGATGCTCTCCATTATTTGCATATGAACGGCATGCCTACTATTTCTTATCGAATTATTCTCGGGTCCTCGGAACAATTATCTTAAAAAAGGACATTAACTGGAAAACTAGCACCGTCTCCCCTGAACGTGATATCTCATATTTCCTCTACCCAAAATATTTTTAGGATTTTTATTTTTTAGTTTCTATAATAATTTCATGTATTTAATTAATATTTACTCCTGCTAATAAACATTAGGATAGTTTCAATGCTTACACAAATACTTTAAAAAAATTATTAACTGGATTGTTGTGTATTATTTCCACACATGATTTCATCATATTATTCCAAATACATTTTTTTTCGCTATGTTCGTGTGTATTGACAAAATTTATAGTGTTTATAAACATATTTATACTAACTTAACATTTTTTTCCTTTTTTAGTACCCACAAATATCACCAAGAAATAATTTATAACTACCGACTAAAGACAGTATCTTAAATATCTGAACTAATTACCAGGAGTTTATATATTTTGAAACGTAGGCATCAGAAATTAACGTTTATTGATCTAAACTAATTTATTGTTTATATGTTATGTCACTTAAAGTTGCATTATGCAGAAAAATCATTTCTGTAGTTAATCTCCTAATCTCCATTTAACTGTGTCGTAAACATAAGAAAATGGGTTATTTTTCAGCACATTTCCATTCATCTACTATACGGCTAGTTCAATGATGACTTAGGGCTAGGGAGCATTTGAGCTAAGAAATTCTTCGGAAATAATTAAAAAACGTTGAAATCACTTATAATAGAAGAATTTAAAACCTGTTAATTAGATTGTTTAGAAAAAAGATATACATAACTAAGCTTCCTTTCAATGAAAAAATAAAATTAATTTTACGAAATCCACTTCCTTTTGAGAGACTCAAACAAAATCTCAAGTATGGAACACGAAAGCACGGCCGGTAATTCCGTTCAATAGCCTCTCTATTCATTGACTTCACAGTGAATATTGTTTATTTTTGTAGTGGTTTCTTCATCATTTCTACGTCCTGCCTCAATGCAAAAGATCGCAATTTCCGATGACCAAAACTAATACACAATGCCTCCCTCTCTCTCTCCCCCTCTTTCGATCCGTGTCACCATTTGAAAGATATTTACCCAGTGTATAAGTCTACAGATTTCGGAAGGGTTCGTAATTATTTATTTACTTTGTGGGCAACTTACCAAAAGAAGGATCGAATGACGATAGTATCAATAAATTTCAGTAGTATATAGGCAACTAATCTGGTAATTGCTCCGAGGTCTATTAACAAAAAGAATAATACATGGTCAATGGCTGTTATTACTTATGTGAACTGAAAAATGTAGAATGAATGAAATCACTTCCATTTCATTAATCAATTATTTCAGTAATAGTGAGTCTTCTGTTTGCCTATTTTGCCAGCGTAAACTAGTGCTAAAATAAAATGAGCGCATATTTTGATTTTATCATTAAAATCAAATGAAAGAATCTTTCTATTCGAACGTGTTAAAAATATTAAAATTACAATTAGGAGTTTATAAATTAATAATACGAAGTCTGCCTTAATCACTCTAATAATTTCTATTTATTTAATGATATTACTACTCCTTGTCTTAGTTCACATACACAAGTAAAATCATATTAACAACGATAAATAAACTTCCGCATGAGCAAAATCGGTAACGCCAAGGAAAGTTCTTGTTTTGGGGTTAACGACACAACCGAGCAAAATAAAAAAAAATATTTTAATATTTTCAACGAAAATTTCCTCGAGTAAAATCATAATTAACTTAATCGCATCTCTGAGCAACACTTAATTAATCGCAAGGGTTATAAATTAAATAAACATTTCATTTATGTATATACCTTTGCTCGCGTGTTCGTCCTTGGACCTCTCTTATCTCTGGCTGTGATAAATCATATTAACCGTTCTGATTTAATCGTAAGGTGTTTGCGGATACATCTGCAGACCCCACGCAGGGATCTATCCATAGACTCCGCGCAGAATTTTTCTTCTTTGCGAACGGCCATTTCTTTAACATCCCATCCTTCTTCCCTTCCGAAACCACCCACCTCGTCTCCCTGCCACGTCGGTCATCTTTTCCCCAAAAACAACCCTCCCTCCCTCCCCCCCTCGGGTATCCCCCCTGCCTACCCAGCACCTCTCTCCATACCCTCTCCTCCTCCACCGCTCCTCTCCCCTCAACGTCCCCGTAATCCCTCCCTCCCCCACCCCATTGCGTACACCGTATGACATTGACGAGAGCTGTGAAGGACGGAGGTAATTATGAGAAGGAGGTGGGGTGCGAGGGGGCGGAAGAGGCACGGTTTGGGGGAGGAGGAGGGGTGAAGAGGTGGTAGGCAGGAGGAGGAGTCGGATGGATCCCAGGGCAAGGCACTGTTTGGGAGGAGATACAGGGGGGAGGGGGAGGAGAACGGACCACTGGGAGGGAGAGTGGGGGATTGTTTGAGTTCTGCGGATAGATGTGGAGGGTGTGAGAGGGGTACTGGAGGGGTTTGAGGAGGCAGGGGTTGGCGGGGTATCTCGTAGGGAGTAGGAAATGAGACCAGTGTGGAGGAAACGGACGGGGTAATGTGGGGTAGTTGGAGGGAGGGTTTTGAAAAGGGTGGAGGGAATGTTTGGGACACCATCCTCATCCTTCTCCTAATTTCACCCTGGTCCCTCTCCTGCATCCTCCCACCCGAAGCCTCGCACCCCCCACCCCCCTTACACTCATCCGCCGCCCCACCTCAGCGGGGTAATCCGAGGGACATAGTGGTAATTTCAGCGCTCCTAGTATACACGTTTATTGACCAATTCGCGTGCTAAATGAATTTTCGCTCCCGCCGTTCTTTAAGGCTAGGAGGAGAGATACGGAGCGTCTGGACTCTAATTAAATACTGTGTCGCTAATTGCATTTCTTGCCAGGAAGGTGAATTAATTAATTAGGCAGGTGAGCGAAGTAAGTACGCTGAGCGGCTCACTCGCGTTAGGAAAGGAGGAATGATAAGCTACCGAATGAGGTTGAGCAAAATAAAATTTGGCGCCGTGGTCGGAATAAACTGTAAGAAAAGACATTAAATATATACCTTTGCTGCCAAATAAGGTCGAAAAATGTGAAAACAAATTATTTTTACGCTCTGTTAAGATGCATTGTTTAATAGGATGGATAGTTCAACAATTAAAGGACAGTAGGTAGAATATTTTCATGCTCCATAGCTTTAAAATCATTGGAGGGGTCATGTTGATCGTCGTCACATTAAATACTTGGCTAAAAACCAATTCATGGATTTCAATAAAAAAATTGATCCCTACCACCTCTGCATACCTTCCTCTCCCCAGCCAATCTTCTGTCCCTCAAATCTCCTTTCACCGGTATATTTCATGATCTGATCCATATTTGGCATTCCCCTATGATTCCTACTGTACGTGTTTCTTTCATTCAATGTCTTCAGTTCCTCAAGTTGTGTTTGATTAGTTTTTCTCTTCTTTTTGTTAGTGTACTTATCTGCACACATACCTCTAACGGTACAAATTATATTCATTATTTCTAATGTCTACTGCGAGTTTGGTACTGCAATTAGATCATTTCGGTTTCTCCGGACGTACTTGCACATAACGTATTAGTTACAATTATAACACAAATTTGATTAATTAACTTTATTAAAAGTTTCAGATTTGATTGTTTGGAAACGCAAGATCACATTTATTACTTCTGAGCACTTAAATTGCAACCATCTCTAAGATGCCACGCCACAGCACAACCATTGTTGTGATTAAGGCTTATTTTTGCTCACGTAAGCTGTTTTTTGTACAACTGTGCTATTCCCAGGTATAGCAGCGCATGCGCATTGATTTGTAGTAAAACTTCATTTCGCGGGAGAATTAAACATATTTTAATGCTCCCGATAGTTCAGGTTGAACATCCTTCGGTTGTACTACTACCTCGAGGGAGATTTCCAACCAAACCCTAATGGTACAATTGACCCCAGCTGCCGGCCTCCCATATAACATTTTAGCATCGAATCAGAGATTGGTAGTTTAGAAGACGGCTTCAATAAGAAACTTGGTTTGAGGAGCATAAGAGTTGGATGATGTAAGATGAGTTGAAGGGGGGAGGAAAGGAAGAGGACGATAGGAAGTGGGAAGGGGGCGATCTCTCGAAAAGGGTTTGTTTTAAGGATTGGGAGAACAAGGACTTTCGGGGCGGGAAGGGGGGATTAGGGCTCGGACGAAAGAGAGAATGAACGGAGAGACGTGGGGGGGAGAGGGGAGGAGGTGGAGGAAGAGGTGGTTTTCAACTGAGGAGAAGTGTAATTTCAAACGCGTCGGGGTGTCAATGAACAGAGTTCCGTCAGGGGGGGAAGGAGGTAGGTGGCAAGGGTGGAGGGGGGAGAGGGCGAAGGGAAAGGAAGAGAAGGGAGGGCAGTGTCGGCTGGACGCGACCAAAGTATTCGGGTGATGGAACGGGTAAGGGTTTGGCAAAAGGGTTTCCGACGGGGGGGGATGACTCTCGGGGAGGGGGAAGGAAATTTAAAGAGCCTTTTTTTTCCACCATGCGGAAAGGGTGGAGGCTGAGGGAGAGTAGTAGGGTTCGAAGTGGGAGGAGAGGGAACCGCCGTGATATTAAAGAACTGGGTGGTTTTTTTAAAAAGTGCGCTGGGTGCTTTTCCACACAGAGTCGGAACGGAGAGAGTGGGGGAAGGAGGGAGGGTGGAGGAAGGGTTAATGTGGATGGGAGGTTTGGGATGAGGATGTAATGGGCGCCGGGCGTTAGCGGTGGGAGGGGATGGGGCTCGGGAGACTCCACCCACGCAGAAACTTGCTGCTAAAGCGCCACACGCATTCCCTAGCAAACACACGTGGTTCGTGAGAGAAGGTGAACGTAGAGGTAGGAGTGGGGTCGGGGGTGTTCTCGGGCAAGTATCCAGGATGTTGCGGGGGGGAAAGAGAGGGATTCGGGTGGAGGGGATACGGTGGCCTCTATCCCATTTTATTCGTTGGGAGGGGATAGGGAATCGGTTTGCAGGGCTCCGAGAGGGGTGCCAACTGTTCGCTCCCTCATTCCCCTTTCCTCGAGCCCCGCCTCCTCGCCCTCACTCG
The DNA here is from genome assembly GCF_022747635.1 of Hetaerina americana. Taxonomy (NCBI): domain Eukaryota; kingdom Metazoa; phylum Arthropoda; class Insecta; order Odonata; family Calopterygidae; genus Hetaerina; species Hetaerina americana. The sequence continues at coordinate 69,149,932 of NW_027287538.1, read as the reverse complement.
CCACCCTCCGCCGCCCACAACCCCCGTGCCTTGGGGGCACGAGAGGGGCCAAAAGACGATGGTCTCCACTCCATCAGCAGGTGTCTCTACACGTACATGGCACCCTTATCCCAACCCTTTTTAGTCACTCGTCTCGTATGATTCGCGTTTATACGTATGCGCGAATTAAATGTCTCAAAATAAGATACTGCTTTACACACAAAAAGGTTTTCATGGTTTAGTTTCATCCTTTGAATGACCTGTATTGCATTTCTGTTTAGTAATTTAATTAAAATATAACTTCGAGAGAGTCTGGTTGTTGTGGAATTACCCTCTGTCGTAAACACTTGCTGTAATTCATGCAGATGTGGATATGGATGTGATCTGCACGCCTAACTATGGTGTGTACCAGAGATTCATTCAACACCTTGAATTCACCATTCGAATGAACTGCGCATCGATGTTCAGAAAATAGAACTTCATAAAGAGTATAAATCATTTATTAGCAAGCTGTTGGACTATTGTGGAAATATTCTGTTCTAAAAGTATTCTCTTTAATTAAGAAAGTTAGAGCTGGGTTGCATATAGTACTCACCCACTGGATGATGTACGTCATTATGAAATTCATCCATGGCGGAATCGCGCATTCTTTTAATTTCGTGTCCCTCCTGTTTTCTCCGAGATTAGAATCACGTTAGCATCAATTTTTGATTTCTTCCGAGTGACCTTAGTGAAGACGTGACGACCTCTTGCTAAAACTGGCTTCTATTGACCTCAAGACCTTTTTGGTGGTAATATTGATTTTTTCAATGAGCATAACATTGAGGTGAGAAAAGCAATGCATATCTAGCTGTCACTGGTTTTGGCCTACAAATTTTTATGTTTTTTTATGAGGATGATTTTTTTTTTAATGGACAACAGCGCGAAACATTTCAGGTAAGTAATCACTCTCAACTAATGGCATATTTTTTACACACCCGGTCATTTGTTCAGCAAGTTTGTGCCCGTATGTTCTCGTTGATTAAATCACTGAGCCAATAAGAAATTGAGAAAATTCATTAAATTTTTGTAAGCGAGACAAAGCGGTGAAAGAAGGGTGACTGAAGGACATGTGTACCATCTCCTTAGCAAGGTTTCGGAAAGTTCATTTTTTCAAAATGCCATATACGTATAAATAAGCGCATTCAAAGCTGGACATGGATCAGATGTAATGCTGTTAATAATGCACTTAGTATAGACCAATATACTTGTATTTTCCCCCGGCAAACCGTAGCACAAAACGAATACTTTCACGGTTACAAATTTCTGGTTACTGAAATGGTAGATTTGGTAATTTAAAGATAATTTGCTGGATTTTGATTTTCTTCCACTTAGAATCATCTTAGCATCCATAGTTTTATCGTCGTTCCAGTCGACATCTTCAGGTCAATTGAAATCTTTAGTGAACTCTTTTTAAAAGGAATGATGGATACCCATTATATATTAAGGTTGGATATGACTTCTCAACCTGGAAAACATCATTATAAAAACAGCCAATATAAGGCAAGAGAGTCAATAACAAAAATAGTACAACAGATTAGCACAAATACGATATATTTAAGTTCGCAACCTTCTACGATTTACTTCGGACTTGAAAATACCGAGTGAAATTTTCTTCCATCACAATGCAACTACCCGGGGGAACGCGAAAACCATCGACTCTCTAATAAACATCATACGAGTGATAATTAAGGATCAGCTGTAAAAATCAAGCTAATCCTATAAACATAAAAGGTTTTTTCTCTATGAATTACCATGTTAACTTTTCCGAGTGCATTTTCAAAAAAATAAGCATTGTAGGTAATGGCGTTCCAAAAAAATCCATTAAGCACTTTGGAAACAACGCCATAAAAAGAATGCCGGAGTCACGGAACAAAATATTTTAATTTTAGGGTTAATCATAAAGTAAGCTACCAGTAATATTTTGTGGCGTGCCTTTGCGTGGCTTAGGGTGTAAAGAATCCTACTAGCAACCCTTATTCATCATTTCTCTTTATAATAGGATTCATGTTTTATTAGCAATGCTCTCTGAACTCGTTGCCAACGTATCATCTCCCACGAATTAGTATTCTTTTTAAACCATATTTATTAAAAACTAAAAATCGCTTAATTTGGTTAAAATTTTTTTCCGATCCTGATAACTACATAGATCAGCTAGCTTACAGTAATTGACTGAGTATTTCATCAAATCAAAAATTAAACATTATATTTAATCAATTTTTATCTTGAAGTTACGTAAGATCCAAATTATGGGCACAGCTGAATATAAAACATGGTAAAAATAATTTATCAGACAAAATAATAGACAAAACACAGCCAATAATTTCATAAATTATCAATGCATTAACTTTATGTTGAAGCATAATATAAGAAAATGTTATATTTTTGGAAAACCTTTGAAAATATTTAAGAGATAAATGGAATATGCATTGCGTTTGTTGTGATTGCAACGACTATATACGGAAGGTGGCATAAAGTAGTAAAACAGATATAGGAAAATAATATTTTTACAGCGAAGAAAAGAAGACCGAAAGTTCAAAAGTCTCATTCTCCTTCTGTACGCAACTCAGTGCCTCAAACGTGAACAGCCATAGAGTCGGTTATTTCGTTCGAGTCAACCAGTTAAGCCATAATTTAGGAACAGTTTGGCAAATTTTATTTTCACTGGACTCCTAGATTGCCTTTCTCTTCGTTTATCCTTAGCAGTTCGCTGAAATTTTTCATTGCCTCAAGAACGAATATATAGCTGTGTCACGACTCGTCATTTAGGCGCCTAAATCGCTCGGTTTAAGATAAACGACATCTAAACGACATCTAAACGACATCAACGAGAGTTTGTTTACTCTTTGAAAAAATAAAGGGGTCTAATATTACTAGGTCGGAAGAGTAAGAGATTTTTAAAGGCAAGAGAAATTTGGTGTCATCCGCATGAATGTGGTTTAATTCTTGTAATAATTTCATTTTCTCATTGGATATTTGGAATGTCGAGGTAAGAAAATTTGTTTTTTTTTGGGCTTCATTCCATGACTAAGGGCATCTTGTTTATCATCGTGTTTGTATCCATGCCATGTTTGCGTCCTTGTTAAATATTACTTTGGTATATTAACATTGCGGTAAATAACCTTCAAGCGTAATATTATGCTTGGAGAATGTAAGCATTTACTAATCACTTTAGTAAAAATACAGCTGCCTGGATGCAACCAACTGTGTAATCATAAGGTAGTTCACCAAACCTTTGCTAAATGAGTCACCGTTTCACTACGTGGGACCACATAGTTATAAAGCCAACAAAAATGAAAAAAACGCCAGCAAAAACTGATGGTAGGATAAATATCGAGTTCAGACTAATCTTAACTTATAAATTTGAAAAATTTTACGAGAAAATTTTGCATTAACATGAATGAACTACACACGATATAAAACATATCTCAAAACAATTACTGACAAGGATTAATGGCCGAAAAATTATCATGAAGTAAATTACCTAATGGCTAAATTATTGAAATTTAATACTATGTGGCCTAATAATTAAAGCAAAATGTTAAAAAATGGATAACCTATAGAGTAAAATATAGTCCGATAGCAGAAAATGAATACAAAACTGGTGCAATAAATATCCCAAGCTATCAAATCAAAAGAACGAAATGGAAAACTTTAACAAAAAATTGGCGCATGAATTGAAAAGTGAACTCAGGATAACGAAAAAACCATTACGCGGTTTTGCAACTAAACAAATTTGCAGAAGCTATCCCAAAATACTTACATTCGGACATCATCTGTTTATTCCTTATTCTTAATTAGATAGGTAGCATTACTACTGCGTAGGGTATCCAAACTCAAGCTGCCTTATCTTTTAGTGCCTAACCTTTTGACACCCAAAAGCATACTACCTAACGCCTATCCGAGTCTGGACGCAGCTTGTAATATGTTTGCATTGGAATATTTTTACGTGTGCGCGTTGAAGGACTTTTCTTGACACTCCAAGATATGTGATATGTAGGATTAGTAGATGTAAGAAACCGTGTTTCAGTTGAACAGACGAATATGGAGAAAGGCTTTCGAAAAGTTTGATTTCAAGGAAGTGGAGAACGGAAGAGCAACGAGCGTGGCTTCAAGGGAGTGAAGGGAAGAGGAAGATCATTACTTCCATTAGCCCGATGGGGGGGATGAGGAACATTGATTTCGCGTTGCCCTTCTCCACCCATTCCCTTCCCTCACTCTCCTCCCACTCCCTTTCCGAGGATGGGTAAAAATTGATAATAGGGCCATCCTGACGAGGAGAGATGCTTAGCCCAATAAATCTAATCTTTTCCACCAGAGCGCGTTTAATCGCCTTCGTGTCTCAAACTGAGCCTCATATCGCTTTCAGACCGCCTCTCCCTCCCTTTCTCCCCCTCTCTCCCTCTCCGGCTTCCCGGTGACAGGTACTCTCCGACCCCCCTTCCGCCGGACCCCTCCCACACCGCCTTCCCTGGCCCCTTTCGCCCCAACTCCCCCCCCCCACATTGTCCCTTGCCACCCGCTAGCCTTCACACTCTTCTCCCCACTCCCTCGCCTCCCGTCGCAGCCTGTTGGATAGAAAGCCTTCCACGGCTGAAAAAAAGGCGAATGGATTAAGGTTCCCATCCATTGATTGGATATAAGTTTTAGGAAAAAAATCCAAAAAATGGGAGGAAGAATAATAATAATAAAATTTAAATAAAACGGAAAAACCAGTCGCGTTCGGGTTTGAGCAAGGAAATTTCCTGAGCGAGGAAGTCATTTGGCTACCCCTCTCCCACAAGAGAGAGAGAGGGAGAGGGAGGGAAAAATAGGTTCATTTCCTTTCCTCTCCTCGTGTTCCCGAAGCAAGGTGAAAAAATAAAGTGGCGTAGGAGGGCAAAAATAATAAAACTCTTCTCATCCCCTTTTCTAACTCCCTTCCTGGTTTTTCTGCGTATCCACTCAAGTGGGTATTGAAAAATGGCTTAATTATGTTAAGTGGAGGAGAGTGACCTCAGCCATGTTCTGGGTCGTGCAGATATAGGCGACGCTTTTAGAGGAAGAGAGATAGCGAGAGGTTGCGGGAGATATATTTGTGTGTGTGCGTATGTGTGTGTTGGCGTGGAAGGGGCGTACGTGAGGGAGATGAAGAAGACTGGAAGAGGGAGGGGTGGAGGATAGGAGGCACGGAAGGGGGGAATAGGGGTCCTTATTCCCGTCGAATAATAGTGTCGAAAGCTGCTCCGGTTTGGTGAAATAGTACCGCGATCGCGTGTGTATGGTGAGGAGGAGGTGAGTGCATTTTAAGCCCCCCCCCCCCAAAAACCCCCTTTCGCGCCGGTTCTCGCCAAAAAAGAGAAAGAAATCCTTCTCCTCTTCCCTTCCTGCCGATTTTAAGGGATTGGCGATTGTCAGCGCAGCAGTGGGACCGGAGCCGCGGCGGTTAAAAGCATTGTTTGATTAGAGGATTGAATCTGTTTCCATTGTTAAACTCCCCTCCCTCGCCTTTGCTTACCGTTCGGACAGTCAAATTGTAGCAATTTTGGAGGGATAAATAAACCGTTGAATTGTCCTTTGTGGCCGGATCAACCTCGTGAGCGTGCCGACTCTCTCCTGTGGCCCTACCTGCCCTTATCCCTCCCCCAACACTCCCCTCCGCGTGACGTTTCGGGATATCGCGAGAGGACGTGACTAAATTTTGCCCGCCTCCGGACAGTGCTTTGTCGTTTGACAGCGTGGAGTTTTCGACTCGTGAGGATCAGATTAGAAGATTGATGGGACGTGCCTGCCAGGGACCGGGATGAAACTTAGGTTCTATGAAGTCCCGTTGCATTTTGTTTCCTCTTCATTATAGGCACATCGAAATGCCGCGAAAGTACTGAATTTGCACTTTCCCCGGGGACGTTGCATTTAGAAGTTACGTGGATTACTGATATAATATTAGATATTATTTAGACTTCTATCACTATTATAAAACAATACTGTTAAAAAATTTACGAACTTTTATTTCTTTCGATTGAAATGGATTTTCATGTCAACGACAGCAGTTTCACTTTCAAAAAGCCACGCAAAATTATAATGAAACTCAAAATAAAAATTAATTTTTTAAATAGTGTTCTCACACTATGTAGATAGCTAAATAGGTCATTATAAATTATTTTATTAAAATTTCGACAACGAAATAATATGCTGACCTTTCCTTTTCCTCAAAGTTTTCGCCGTCAAATGCCAGAAGAATCGAGTATCCATTAGTCTCTGATGGTACTAATTATTGTACTATCTAAACTATGAACCACTGGCATGGAAAAGAAGTGAAAATCTAGTATTTAGCTGTGACTGATTAAATCTCAAGATAATTGTTCCAGCATATAATTGTCTCCAAAAATAAAATTTCTCAATTCCTAGAAACTGTAAAATGCCGCAACAGATGAAATTCTTGCATTGAAAACTTCTGAACATTTCTGGGTGCACAAAATATGTACAGTAGCTTCAATTCCAATTTTCCACATATACTACTTCCATTGAATACCACCATTGCACCATTTCGCAATCCAAATGAGAAATTTGAGGGAAAAAATGACGCAAAATTAGTCAAATATCTGCATTTCACGCCATTTTTCCGCTAAACATTCAATTTTACACGAGCGTCAACCCAAAACTATGGCTCGCTCGTCCTACCATTGTGGAATCCGCTAGTGTCCTCCACCTTCCTTTCACCACTGCTCGGTCGAATAGAAAAGAGTCGGGACCCTGCCGTCGGATTCCTTTTCATGCCACGGCTGACGTGCCACGTTGGTCGGGAAAGGGGAGGGAGGGGTAGAGAGAGAAAGGGGGGGGATGGTCCTGCGCGGACGAGCCTTGTAGGCGGACGATGAGGTCACGAGCTTGAGGGAAACTTGAAAAGAATGCGAGGACCTCCCCCTTTACCCTGCAGCAGTGGAAGATTGATAGCGGGTCGTAATTGGGCACGTTTTTTGAAAAGCAGGAGGCACCCTCGGGAGTGAAGGGGAGAGGTGTGAAGGGGGAGTGAGCGGGACGTTGGGGATGTGGAGGGGCGTGTGAGTGAAGAAACGCATGGCAGGGTTTGGCGGTGCTAAGAGAGGGAACGGCCGACGGACATTGGTACTTTTGAGCCGAGGCGGGACTGAACAGTACGCCGCCGCAAATGAGGCGACGATGGCTAGTCATTCCGTCGGACGAAAATTCCGTTGAGTTGTACAGGGAAATGATAGGGGACTGGGAATGAGGACAAAAGAAAATACTTATTCGAACGTTGAATTCCAGTACTATGCACTTGACTTGAGTGAGTTTAAAATAACAGTTTCCGTTGGCGAATGGAACAATTTCTGAAGGAGCATAACCAGGGAATATCGTATATTCCAGCGGAAATCGCATTGTGTGAATGCGGCAAAGTTAAAGCTTCCCTGCAGTGATAATACTCATTATACATTTGGCGCAATGGTTGCTAAACTTGCGAAAGCAGTAAGGAATAGGGCAGAATATTTTAAATTTTTTTGTATCATCCATCACCATTAAACGTATCGTAATAAAATAGGATAAAAAGATATTGATAACATTTTTAATGGTTAACCCTAATATTGCAAATATTTTTCGCTTCTCAGCAATCATAGCATCCACACAATTGGAAATAAAGTGTATTTTTGATATTATTTAATACACAAATAAAATATTGGACCACGACTGCAATTGTAATGCAGTATTGGTAAACATCAATGCCAATAAGGTGAAAAGAACATTATATAATAGTTTTTTAATGCAAGAAGGACTGAATACTATTTTATGCGAGCTTTTGCGGTTGTAACGCACAATCCTCATTACTACTCGTAAAAGGTTGATTTCGCTAATTAGTTTCTTTTACCCGAAATTGTTATTATTCCTATATTCTTTTTATGACACTCTATATTATAAAGCTATTTCGTTAAAAAATTTCCAAACTGCGAAATTTATAGCAATTTTAATGTAATCTTTAATGTTATTAAAAATATCAATTCAATTTCATACCAATCCGTGTTATAATCAACTTAACAAGCTCATGTGTTCATTTTGTTACTTATTGAGGTACCTGATGTACTTGAATGAAATGATAACTTAACCATTCAAAAATTATAAAAATGGCTACATATCATAACATTTTATCATTAGACCGCTAAATGATTATATATTTCCTGACCCTACATCGAATTAAATCTTTTATTAATACTTAAATGTCCAGATGAAATTGATTACAAATGACAATTAATTTTATTGACTGGCTATTTATTATTTCAGTTAGGTTAGTTCACTGTGCAAAAATAAACATTCGATTTAAGGGAAATAATATATTACTCCTATTTATTGGGCAAATATAATTACTGACAACAAACTAAAACTTATTTTCTAATTTTTTAAACCACATTTTTATTTTAAAAGAAATGAGCTGCTTTCTATCACTGTAACAAAATTTACGTGGTTCTCTTTTTCGCAGAAAAAGTATAAAATAACACTCATCACTTCAACAAAATACGAAACGATGTTCATATAATTACAAAATTTTTCATTACATGAGTCATTATTCCAAGAGGGATTAATTAGAGTACACACTAATTAGTGAACTTTGAGAAAGATTTGAATAATTTTTCTGTTAATCATACACTCGATACCAATTATTGAGTCTTAAAATCAACAAATGATTTAGGGAACTGAGAAGTTCATTTAAGTTTCAGTTTTTAAAATTAAGCGTATTAAATATACGTTTTTAAATTCCTGGTACTGCCAAATGGACGATATATCCATGTATATATATATATATATATATATATATATATATATATATATATATATATATATATGTATATACACATATGTAAACAGATACCTCTAGCCAACGAATCATGTTTGATGGTGGCAAATGTGTAAATGTATATTGAAGCACTGACAGCATACTGCTACTGGAAATTATATTTTTGAGTCTTAAATCATTTATTAGCTCTTTTGCAATATATTTTAGCAGATGTATTTGCAACTTATTGTTTAATTTTTGCCACTCCTGATATGGTTCAACATACCCAAAATATTAATAAAAAGGTTAATGAAAGAGCCATTACACTTTTGATTCGTCCACAAGAGAAAAAATCTTATTCCCTAAAAACTAACAATTCCATTGACGCGTCCTTAAAAATCTTCAAGTGTCGATGTCATTTCTTGCAGTCTTTGAACGATGTAGATGATTTTCCGGCAGGTAACAAAATGCAGTATTAACGAGGCCCATAAAATGGTTAAGCACCGCGACAGTTTATACCCGGGCGATATGACACGCAATTAAAATTCATTTGGGTGGACTTAATGCGAAATATATGTTCGACGGGATATCAGAAATGGAGGAAAGGACAGGAATGGGTAAATCTTTTCCGCCTTCTTGCTAACGATGGATTAAGGACGTCATTGGGTGAATAATACGACCCTATCGACCTTACACGCATTTGCGTTCGAATGACCGACCGTTTGGACGGAAAGGGGAAAGGTGCTAGGCGGAGAGAAAGAGAAGGGACGAAAGAGAGAGAGAGAAAGAGAGAGTTATCGCTCAGGAATTTGGAATGGAAACTAGATTGCATTGGCGACGGGGGAAGAAATTTACGAAAGACAATGGGTTTCCGAAGGGTTGGAAGTGGAGGGGGTTGGAGCCCGTCCGCTTGAAGCCATCTTCTAGAATCGTTAAGTCAATGTCGCTTCATTGAACAAGAACGAGGAAATGGTTTCCACGGCGATCAATCCTTTCGAGCCGGTACCAACGACAGCGGGAATCATTTATTCGGCAATGCCCTCCTTTCCGCCAGTGGTTATATCTATGCTTCGGGGAAGGGAGGCGGGATTTTTTATTCGTCCAAGTCGGCTGGCAGGATGAGAAATGCCTTCAGAGGTTTGGCGGAAAGCGATAGGGTGGGTGGAGGGAATGGGAGAAAGAGAGAGGAATTTCAATTGAATCTTCAATTCCCCAACCGCCGCCTCATTTCATATAGTTAAATGACGAGACTTGAGTGCTTTTCCGAGAAGCGTACGCAATGATTAAATTTCCTAACCTGAACCCCACTTTCCTAGAAGTTAATATAAATTAAAAGTACATTAACACTTAAAAGTTGATATATCCTGGCATAGGCGCTTAGGAAATATTGCAGATTGTCATAATGGCCAAAGTACTATTGAAAATGATGCTTATCAACGACTATTATTATATCTTATATTTTGATATGCTTTGTGCTTATGATATAAATCCTCCTATGGCAGCCCTCTAAAAACATGTAGTTCAGTCTTAAAATATCATTTAATATTGTATTTCAATTCCTTCCACTGATGAAAAGGTTTCCAATATAATTACGAGGTTGAGTTTTGTTTCCGTGACTCATTAGTGATACCGATGTCACGATTTGTATAATAAGGCGTGTACGGCTTATTGTTACACTCTCATAGGTTATAGGGGACCTCAGGGAAATATTTGATCCCGAACCAAGAATGAAAATATTTTATGCTGCCTGTTAAACACTCATTAGCTGCAAAAACAGCACATAAGTAAAATTCTTTCATTAAGATGATGGTCACAGTTTTTAAACACTAACTCGGAGGTGTTTCTCAATATCCGCCACTGTATGCACAGAGAGTAATGCAAAACGATTTATTTTAACTATCCTAATGACATTAATATATTGGAATATGTTTTTTTCACTGAAGTAGCTGTTTATTCATGATCACTAAAAAAGATTCAAACGGCGAACATTTGGATCCCAAAGTCAACTTTCAGACTTTTTACCATATCTTCGTGAAATATGTTAAATAAGAGATTGACTTTCCAACACCCCTCCCCCGACGTACACGTGGAGACTCGGAAGAAATTGTTTGGGAGGAAATTAAAAATATGGCATAGCCATAAACTATGCTGTAGTCTTAGTCATAAAAGCCAGTAGCAGTGAAAATTCAAAATAAGGTGGAGTTTTCGTTAACCATTCTTTAAATTACGTTTCCATTACCATATTATATCTGAATATTCTTAATTTGTGCAGCTAAATTCGCTTCGTATTCTCATCATAGTCATTTGATGCAGACAATTAGAGCATATTCCTATTTTACCTCTACTTCCTTTGTTCAAGTCAAATTGAAAGCGAGCTTATCATATAAAGGAATTCATATCCATCATTGTGCTTTAATTCGCCAAATTATGGGAGATTGTAACCTCATATTTCATATTAATTCATAATCCAGAAAGGCATAATAAGAAAGTATCTCAACCTCCCATGAAATAAGCCGTATTTCAACTAAAGAACTTTCTTGCCACTCTACCCTGATCAGATTGCTATTAAGCAAGGAGAATCAATCAGCTTCATAATTTTTCTTGTTTTCTGGAATGAATTTTGATACAAAATTTGACAGAAAATATATATTTAAAAAATAATTTTTAAAATTTTAGTGGTGGGAAATTAATAGCAATCACCCATCGGAGGGAGATTTATTATAATTAATATGTGAAATTTTTACAGTATTTCTAATGAATTGTTTGCTCTATGTACCAGAATAGCTAGTTAACAAATTTTCTAGGAGTTGGGCCATCTGAGCAACACCCATTCCCCAGGAAGGGTTCGACGCTTAGACCTTAAAATTGCAGGCAAATTGCCACTGCGAAAAATTCGTCGGCATTTAATACCCTTGACATCTCTATAAGTTTGTTTGAAATTTAAATCAGCGAGTAAATGTGAATTTTTTCACCTACGTACGTACATCTTCGGTGTTTCTCAATCCGCAGGCCAGAATGAGGGAGGGCGACAAGAAGGGCTTAGGCACAAACCATTCAGAAAATATAGTGGATGATGTTGTTTTCAGGCATTTTTTAGTATCGCACGTGATGATTTTCAATGCTGAGTTGAATATGCGAAGGAAAAATGGTTCCTATTATCACTCTCTTTAGAAATCAGTTGCCCTTAGCTTCTTGCTGAAGTCTCGTTTTATGCCTACTACCTGAATTTCGTGATAAAATTATTTCACGTGTCAGCGATAACACAAAACATTTATATTTTTGTATATATTTAACAGCTGAAGTGGTGCATGAAATCTTCGTGCTCTCATTATCCCAATCCAGACTAGCCAATGATAAAGTGATACTTTCTGTTCCCTCTTAATGATAATGAACGGATCGGACAGCTTTTGTCTGTATTTATTTAATTTTGAAATAAGGTCCTCCTACGCAAGCATGGTTGACACGTATTTTTCTGACGTTATTTAAACCTTGTAAATCTTTCCTTAATGTAATCATTGATGAAGCTATTCATTTTTTTTAACTACTGAATCATCGCATAGGCTCTGATATCTCTCTTCTCTTTTATTTGAGTCAATGACTCTTGATTTCCACTGAAAATGAATTTTCATGCAGCCATTTCCATGGTCAGATCGTTGCTCAAGTCACTTTTTTTATAATCTATTATTTTTCTAGGTATTTTATCCCGTGGATAAGACGTCAACGCGGCTACCACGCAAACCCTCAGGGTCTCTGGTGCATAGAATGTTGTTGTATTGTCCCATTGCCCATCAATATTCATTTAAACATTTTTTACTTAGATAATGTGATGGCTCCTTAGTCATTGGCATATATTTAACTGATACAATTGCACAAATTATTCTTTAATTAACTAAATCCCAAGTCAGTCCATTTGGCGCCATGAATTCCACTCGCATGGAATTGCCAATCTTTTTCGCACGGAATAAAAGCCTTCCTTCAAATAAAAATTCGAGTATGATTATTGTGCCAAAATAGCTATTCCACTAAATCAGCACAACTCCAACAATAATTTTATAAGCTTATAAAGTAAAGGAAATTGTATCTTTTTTAAACTTGGATTGGAATCAACTGGTATTATAAATAAATTCACGGGTAATCTTCATTTAAATTAAGTAACATTAAATTGTTACATTTTAGTCCGTTTCATAATTTTAATATATAAGATACTAACGGTAAGCATAAAGATTACTTTACAGAGAAATTTAATGCATGCGTTGTAGGCCCATGAAGCACCAGTTATGCGAGCAATTACTATGTAATTATAATTCAATTTCTCTCGGGAGACCTCGTACAATCAAGGATTTTTGTATTAACCGACCCGCTATCATTACATACCTGATGCTGGAAGGCGTCGCAGAATTGAACCAAGGGTCTATTCCACCGAAGAAAAGGTATATGTATGCATTAGTTGCCCTTTCAACCACGCGACCATTCCCCAAGAACCCTCTCGTGTTGGCTTCCCTTGGCTTCGGGCACGCGAGCAGGTATGCTTGGGCCCTGAGGTCTCCAGTTGCGGTCATAATTCCCAGTCGCGTGGCTCGACCCCGTATTATCATCGATAACTACCATAAGAAAGCCATTGAAGACGGAGGATGGTGATTCGGTGCAAATTGAAGGGTAGCTTTTCCATTGAAAGGATGACGACAATGCGTGGTAAACTACCCGTCTTATGGGTTCGACTCGGGATTTTATAATGATCGGCTTGAGAAGGGTCGAAGGATTTCTTTGGGTGAACCCTCCACCCTTAATGTATTCGAAAAGCAAAACCAGCAGGTGGTAAAAGTCAACTGGATAAATCCATTCGCTCCCTACCTTCTTGATCATTTGGATAAATAATCTACACAAAAGACAACCGAAACAAATTGTTGTTAAATCATCAGTTCAGCTGTGAGTTAATTGTATTATTTTTCCTACGCCAGTTTAAGTAGTTTGTTTTGATATTATTGCTATAAGACCCAAAAATTAATGATGAACTTTAAAACAAAAGGTTTTCTTTGCAATTTTTAACACTAGCGCAAATTTTTACGTTAATGAATACTCGATGGGGCAAGTTTTCCTTTTTTAATAATTACTAATATTATGTTTCTCTTAAAATTTCATACTTGCGTCAATCAGAACTAAAATTTTCATATGCATGATACTTAAAAATGCACTTGATGATATCTATGTACTGCGAAAGATTGAATTCACTCTTTATGTTCAAGGACAAAGGGTTACTTGACGTTGGAGTATGTCCGAAGCAGCAGCTGTGACGGAAGAACCATTTGAAGAGATACCTATTGAACCCTAGACTTACGTAGAAGAACTCATCTTAGAGAAGACTAGATGACGAAGAATAATTGAAAGGGACACTCATTACTGGAAGGATCCCTCCAATTACTGAGATACTCCTGTGACGCTGCTGTAAATCAAACAAGTAAAGCAGGTATTTGTATTATCTAGAATATGAGGTGAGGTAGTGGTGGGATTTGATAACACTGAATTTCCTCACGCATCAAGCATAGAACGTGAAATTGAATTAATATAATTTCTCAGTTTTATTAATTAGAATAGTGAAATTGGTTCTAGTCACATCAATGTTGTTCGTCTTAAACTAAATTGTTTATTTTAATTTTCCTGTCATATTTACTGTCTTAATTACTAATGTATGTTATAGCTATTATTTAAAAAAATGTAATTGCTAGTTTGGCAAAGGATTCTCTATAGTAATATCACGGAAAACTTTTACTTTACAATGAAGAGTTGATCCGAGCGATCATTTTGGAATAACTTATTTATTTGGTTTCTCTCTGCAGTGAGTAAATATGAATTGCATATTTATGAAATGAAAGAAATGTAAAATGAAAATTAACATGCATCAAAAACCAATTTTTCAATCCGAATGCAGAAGTTATAATTTGGGTTAGCATTTGGTACAGTTCATCATTTAAATAGCTAATATTTTATATTTAAGCACTACCAAATAATGCCAAAAAACTGTTTTATCCTTCGCACCGATTTCCTTGGAAATTTTGAACGAAATAACTCAAGGTAAAGTCTTGGTTTTATGCCTATTGATATTGATTAATGGCATAATACCTAGTTGGTACGTAAGAATACACTGAAGGAGAAAGAGTTGAGTTTTAGGATGAAGCGGGCATACAACAAATCCAGCTTTTGACAAAATCATCGGGATGATCAACATAAGTTACAGGATATTTCATTCATAACGCTTATCGTTTCATTATAATATTTAGCTCTCAATTGCAAATGTGCGCTTACATTATATAAAGACTGTCATTCGAAATGAATGCTTCATACCTAATAAATATATCTTCATTTGCATTTTAAAATTAAAAAGGTCAATCAGTGCTGACGGGCGTCCTGATTTATTTTGCATCGCGTTGTTTTTGTCCTCCGTCTCACTATCTTTCTCCGCCGATGAAGCCCTCAAAAAAAAAAAAACACTTGACAACCAAAAGCTCACAAAAATAAAACATTTGTTCATTTTTCGGTTTGTTCTCCGTTTGCATCGTCACAAAATTATGTTTGGAAGCAAATCGCGTGAACTGAGGACGTCCTCTCTCCTCTCCATTATCCCACCGACACTCGGAATATTTTGGGTTTAAAAACTCCCACCTTAATCCATGTCTCGTTGACTCATCCAATTATTTCATATTATTTTTCACATGCATTGAAAGTGAAATGAATTAGTACACCAACTGTCAAAGAGAGCACGGATACATGAAAACGATCGCATGGCACATTTTAATGCCCATCTTCAAGGAGGCAGCTTAAAATATTTTGACTTAGCATTGGGATAATTTTACGGATTTTTCTATGGATTTAAAGTTGCAAACAGGTAGGTATTATGGTGGATATTAAAGAAATATTTGTAACATACACCACGCAAATGTCTTCAGATTATAAAAAAGTTTAAAAATGCAAATTCTTGGGTTTCTGATTAATATCATTCATATCATGAAATTAAAAAAAGGTCGAGTTATACTTCAATCTATCAATTCACATCGACTTAGCCTTAAAAACCTGATAAGCCTTAACGACAGTAATCAATCCAAACGTTTGTTTTATAGGTAGTAGTACAGCTGACCCAATACTAATTCAAACGGCGTCTGACATTTACAAATCAGTGTTAAAGGGCCGATTCTTTTCACTGTGCCTTCCAAGGTTTCTCTGGAAGATTTGAAAGCCTAAATATCACACTGCTTGGGTGAATCAGAGGGTGCCCAGTGGTATCATCTGAGATTAAACCCGGGCCCTCTGGTCGGTAGCCCGGGCTATACCCTCAGGACGTCCCTGTTGCAAAGCATTATTCATATATACACTTTTATTTCAAAATCTGGAATATGGTAAATTGGAAGACACAGCCAACTTGAGACATGAGAACGATGTTCGTCGGGGAAAGCGGTAACTCCAAGGCTTTTATGATGAAAAATCATTGTTATTGTTAATGGCAATCTACCGGATAAGGTAGATTTTGGATTGATGCTGGCTACACTATGATACAGCGATGGTTTCCTTTCCGTCCCACAAAACAAAACCTAACCTTCAAACATTACATTTAGCCCCTCTTCGGCTGGGCATGCTTCCTCACACCCTTCAATCCATCCATCATCCCTATCCTATTCCTACCATTTCCCGTTTGCCTGACATTCTCCCCTCTATCACAGATTTCAGCATCAAAATGCCGATCAAAAACCCATGGATCCATCTTTCCTACATCCTTTGGAGTACTTCATTCAATACTTTCTACTCCCCCACCATACCTCTTCTACATTTTATCGTTTGTTTTCCTTTCTATCCATTTCAACTTCGTCATACTTTTCCCAACCACATTTCAAAATCCTCCAATCTTCACCGATTATCTTTATCTACATCTACACAATGCCCCGCAAGCCGATGTAAGGGCGTGTGGCGGGGGGTGTTAAGTTGCCCCCCGTAAACTAGAATAAAATCACATGCAAAACCAAATCATGCAACCTCTACACAAATCTTACTGCAAATCATCTTGTTTAAATGGCCATGTTTCCACGTCACATAAATCACGCTCCATATCAAATTATTGGCAAGCCATTTCTTGACTTCCTTACTCAAGGTTTCTTACGTCTATTTCCTCCTCCTTGTGGAAGCTGATTTGCCAAACACAAACGGAGATAAGTTAGCTGTTCTACCGAATCAAGTTTATGAGCTCCAATTTAAATGTTTAACTAACCTTTGCTCTTTCTTGAAAATCACATACCATTTGTTTTATTGGCATCCGTTCTCACTCCATATCTATCGCAATGGTTTCAGCAAATATCACAGCCATCGCTCGCGAAGAAGGGAAAAATATTCCCAGTTTGTTTATTTCGATGAAACGAATTTTTTTTAATAAAATGAAATTAAAGAATCTTCCCTATTAAATTATCTTCCCCACCTGTGTCCTTGGGAGAGGAGACCGTTGTGTAGTGCATGCCCATGCGATAGTGAAATTTCGCCTTCTTACTTTTCAGATTCTAGCATGTTATTGCATAAATTTTTACTGAATCCTAAGGAAAAATTTTTTGTTAGTTAATATTATATGTATTTGCATGCGTGCTAGTTAAAAGATTTTCGCATGAATTCATACACCACTGTGGGTGTAGATTGGCATGGATGTGTTGATTTTGCATTTGTTTTAGTTCCCTTTTATGGGTGGTGACCTTAAACCCCCCGCCACACGTCCTTGCGGTGGCTTGCAGGGTATTGAGTAAATAGATAGATAGAACGGTTTTCCATCGTGCTCAGCAAGTTTGCAACCCCCTGAAATACTGGTAAACTAAAGCTTGGTCATCCACAAATCTAACCAATTTTATGGAGTCTCCACAGGCTTTCATTCGTAAATTTTTTCTTCGCCAGAGTTCATCCAAGATTCTGATGAGTAAAATCTTCTGATATTGTGAAGAGGTAGGTCTGAACCGAACGAAAAGAAAAACCATGGAGAATTAAAGAAGGGTTTATTGTATTACTGAGGGTACAATCATGCTTTGACAGTAGAGAGTAAGAATTGTATCGGCGTTATTCTGTGTCAATCTAAAACTTGCATTAAAACATAGATCACCTGGGTGTATACATTGCAATTTCAGCTACTGATGACATCAAGGTATCAGGCATATATTATCCTGGATTAAGGATGATAGGGATGGGTGCGATAATTCTTTATTTGATCGACCCGTGGGCATTCAAGATTGGATCTAATGGACCTCAATCTAACTGTTTTCGTGAGAATTATCACCATAAATGCATTGGCATTTATGGTGATGCCAATGCCAAATGCCAATGCATTTATGGTGATGGGACTCCTACATCATGTATTCGCGTGTATGCCGGTGCACATACTATTTTTTTAATTCGCATCCCAAGAACATGATTTAAACACTGTGAACCAGGACAGCGATCACCACAGCCACCCCCCTGGTGACCGCACTAAAGAGCCCGAGCACCCCAAGGCCAGTGATGCAAAAGCGTCTTCTTCCTCGAAGGAGCTCTCAAATCGACGTGCGTTGGGCTCCGGGGTAATCTCCGGATTCGGGGCCCTCCGTGATCCCTCGGAGTGCACGATGGGGTCAGGGGTGGGAAGCCACCCTTGACAATGGATTTCACCCGGTCCGCACACAAAGTCCCACGGCCCTAATGCATTTGCTATTTTTTTACCCTCCGCCCCTTCCCCCGCGGTGGCCGGGCCCGGGCCGACCGGCACCGCCGACGGGTGAATGCGACAGAGTGGAAACTTTGGGAGCGAGGCCCTTTGAGTGCGATGATGGGAGGGAGTGCGAGTGGATATAGGTGTGAGGAACAGTTAGTCCGCTTGACCCCACCCTTGCTTGGTCAATCTCGTCCTCTTCTCCCGAAACCCTTCTCCCGAAACCCCTTCACTCCCCTCCCCCCACACCTCCTCCTCCCGGTCCATACCCTCTCGCCCCTTTCTATACCACACCCTTGGGTGCAGTGGAGGGACACTCCAGGACCCGTGGGAATCCGGCTGACCATCGCAATCCCTTGAGAGGGACGGACGGGGATAGTAGTTCGGTTTGAGGAGGAGAGAAGGGCGGAGGGGGGGGTGGACGGAGACGGTGGCGGAGGCCGAGGTTTATGGCGCAGGGGACGGAGGCATTCCCCAGCTCACGGAGGGGCTCGGTGGGCTTGGACAGGCGAAGGAACGCGTGGGGCGTGAGAGGGTGGGGTGGGGGACCAAGAAGCGAAGGGCTGACCCTCCTGTAGTCGGGTGACCGTCCTTACCTGGGAGATGGATTTAACCGGAGAAGAGTGGCCCGAGGGGAGAGGGAGACGCTGTTCTGCCGAAAGGGGTCCTCCCTGGGATCCTATCTTCGTTGCTTGGAATTCAAACGGACAGTTTTATGGAGTACTATGTCTTGAAAAAGCTCACTTATACGACCGCTTAACTTATTTTCTTCATTAAAAGTATTTGATAATTATCCTAAATATTTAAATCGAATATCATCGTAAAAAATTATTGACCACTTTTTAAATACCCTCTATGTACATATGGCACTCTTCAAGTAGCCGCTAGGGTGTGCGGTAGGTCGTGACTAAACAGTTGATATAAAAAATCAGCTATGAAGTTATTTGCAATTTTTAATTACGAATAAACAGTTTAAGTATTTGGGATTAAGGATCAAACGTTAACTAAAAGTGCTTGCGCGGCAATGTCATAGTGTACTTCTATACGGACGTAAGACGAGCTGCTAGTAATAAGAAGGGTAAAAGGCTAAGCTATGCTTTAATGAAATCCTTGTACTTACAGCATACCAGTCTACTTAGATTGTAATAAGCAGAGACTTTTCTCCTCCGAGTGTGCTAGTGTATAGTTATTTTGATCGTAAAGCCATCGTGGGAAGAATGACAATTTAAAATCTAGCTGTTCTACAGTTGATCTCTCTAATCTCATCATCATGACCTCTTCTACTGTACTTGGTACTTTCGGGATAATAACATAGTTTTTGCGAAATGGACTTGTTTTATCTGCATCTACATAATACCCCGCGAGCCGCCGTTGGGGCGTGGGGCGGGCGGGTTAGGTCACCACTCATAAAATATAATAAAACAAAATCAAACTTGCAAAATCAAATCACGTTAACTCCACAAAAACATTAGTTAGATAATGCGCTCGATACATTTTAGTCACGCGAAAAAAAGTACTTATATGCAACAGTATTAAATGACAGGATACGTTTATTAATATCACGCTGTAGGACTGTTAAAATGATGGGTCAATTAAATAAAAGTATAACATGCAGCAAGAAACATGCAGAATATTGACAAATATATACACTACCAATTCTAATTATCTCCTACGCGATTGCTGTCATATCTTTTTTTATCTCTAATGGTACGAGGAAGAAACAACATTATAAATCTATCCGTTTTACAATAAATCTACCTTATATAACGTTGGTGGCTGAACTACCACAGTAAGTCGGGGCCGGTAATATGTCTTTAACATCCTCAGATAAGTAACTTGCCTCAAATATACGCTGTAAAATTTACCTGTATTCAAGCCTAAGGCCAACTAGTGGCTCCAATCCTAATTCTTCCAATAGTGTCGTCACACTGCTATCTTGTTCATAACAAATTTACATAACCCTAGTTGCTGTACGTTGCATTCGATCTAGTTCCAAAATTAAGAACATTTCATGAGAACCCCCTTCTTCCTATGTGCAACATGATTTACTCTGAAATTTAACCTTCGCTCTGTGAGACTCTGTGAGAAGTTTCTATAATAATCTAGATGCAATGCCAAGTTTTTCATAATATTTTTTGTAAATCTAGCTCCTTTACGCTGGGCGCGATCTTATCTTATGGGTTAGATGGAAGAAGGGATTACCACAGTCTAAACAACCTCTACCGAAAAAAGTCGGACTCATATATTATTTTATTCAGTATTCAGTCCAACTTCATGAGGAGGGCATACGCTGGGAGAATATCATAAATGAATTCGAACTAGCGAAATATGACACTGGTCGCAAACCTCGTCACATTTTCGTAGTGCCCTTTTTATAAATTCTGAAAACGTTATGCTTGAAAATGCTTTGAAGTTGTTTCCTAGACCACAGTATGTTTAAATTTGATGAATAACTTTCATTCTGAAATGTGTTAAATAGCATAAGGCACACCTGTTGTAGTCTATCTCTCAATAGAAACATTTCATTATTTATAAGTATAACTAGATGCGTTCCTATGCCTGTTTGCTTCATATTTACTATCATAGCATGTATATTGTTAACATACTAATGGACGATACATGGCTGTCTAAGATTCCGAGCGGTCACATATTTTGAGGTGAAATTTCAGTCGATGAAACGTGTATTTCATCTATAATACGGGTGTAGAATTCCAATTTACATTGACAATATCATGTACCGAAATGTAGTTCATTGTCATTGAAAGAAGTTGTTCATTCGATACAAAATTTGGTTACGTAGTTCCAGATTATTACCAATAAAATTTTTATATATTCCTAATTCAGGAAGTATCTAAAGTTTACAATGTATTTTTTTCAGTTTTAATAAGAAAGTGATTGAGGCCGAGTAAATATTGACTTTCCATTGGGCGAAAAACAGCAACAAGGACAAAAGTGTATGTTCATAAAATATTTGGAGAACAGGAGTCTATTTGACGGAAGAAAAACTAGACGAGAACATCCACAACGGAATGCCACTCCCCCCATCTGGAGTTAACGAGTGTAAAGGCAGCAAATAGGTAAATAATTGGATTTGATGATACCAAAGAAGATTGCTGCTATGTACCAAAGTGATAGCAATTCGATTTCTGTGCTAATAATGAATAATGAGGTTAAGGATTCAAAACAAACATATTTCTCACAAGCACAGAATAAATATATTAATCAATTCATGACAAAAATATCTATTTTTCGTATTATTTATCAATTTTTGAATAATTTTACAAATAAAGCTTTCGTTCATTGTTAGTTCACTTTCATTGATCAAATTCAATTTTCGTAAAATTTATAGTAGATGAAAATCAAAGGTTTGAATTAACAAAATACTTTTTATTAATTTACCTGCTGTTTACTAATGATAAACTTTTCAGATGTTCTTATGCTCCTATGATGAACCAAGATGGTCGTCATTTGTTTCGCTAAGATCACGGTCCACTCTTGAGAGTAATAAAGCAATCACAAATTAAATATTCATTAATTCTTGTATCAATTTCCTACGTCATTTTCCTAACCTTTTATTACGTTGGCACCGCTTTTGGCATTTGACTATCATCTTCAAGGTTTGATTGAAGGTGATTTGATTATGACGGTTAACTCACAAAACCGGTACTACCGTATTAAGGGTGTATAGAATATTACAAAAAATTAATCATTTGTTTGTTTATCATAGTGCGATTGCACACAAATACACTTGTTTCCATTGATTGATAGCCTAAACTGGAAGGACGACTCTTTAGCAGTGATGTTGAAAATTCGTTTTTCCCTCATTGTGACGGTTGGAGAGATCTAGTGTAGAACAGATATATTTAAGACGTCCTTTTTTCCACGAACGATAAGGGATCAGAATATCTTTCTCCGACCGTGGTAAGGTCATATTCGGGTCGAAATCAGTCTGGGATGATTACCCCCCCTGTCACACACCATAGTGGAGGCTTGAAAAGTATTTTAAAAATCTAGGAAATTTCAGAGTATTTCAGGAAAAAAATACATGGTAATTAACCGATTTCTTCCATCTAATGGAGTGGAATTTTTAATTTATAACGATGTTAGCAGATGTGGATTATAAATAATATCTATTAAATATTTTCAGAAACTTTTAATAATAAATATAAATCCTCTTCATAAAACAGCACTTTCTAACCTTTCTCATCTTAACGATGGAGAAAATTTCCTCGAATATAAATATGTTATTCCAGAACTCAGAAATCGAAGTCATTTACAAGACCTACGTTCTTGAAATTAACTTGCATAATGTCCAAGTTTTGCTTAAGGGTTTCATTAGGAGCTTAGAATGCAGCCGTAATTTCGAGAAGAGACCTTTTTTATTGAAGCAGAAAAAGAGAAACGTTCCCTTGTTCCTACGGAAACAGAGAATGCAAATTCCTCCCTTATTATCATAAAGCAAGCATTCCACTCCCAAGACTGCTGATGAACTCGTTGAAAATATCGCAGTGCAGTGCGGGATAGTCCGAGCGCAGTCCCAAAATATACGATAACACTTTGAAAACCAAGTCATCCCTATTCAGCCATTTGCGAAAAGGCACAATTCCGGCAACAATGCAGGCCTGTGCCGGAGGAAAACAACGGAACTTTGAATGACAATTAAAAACCATCCCCGCTGCTTATCTGATTAAGGACAATGTATATTCGCCGGGCATGAGAATGTAGCGAAATGTTGCGGGCCATGTTGGATCCTTTATATTTTTAGACCCCTTTCTCTCCTTGCATTCCGAGGCACATTATATATATCTCTCCCCACCCATCTCCTCACCGCCCTTCTCTGCTGCCGCCTCCATATCCGCCATCGCGGGAGCAGTCCCGCCAACACAACGGCATTAATAAATGCGGCCCCAGCACATCTCGTTACGCATCGTGGAAATTGGTGAGTTTTCGCTCCGTCATAACGCCCTCGCCCTCCCGATCTCTGCCCAAAAGCTCATCCCTCCCCCCTCCTCCTTCCCTCTTCCTCGAAAACCCACCCCCCCTCCTCATCCTACCGGATCCCCGCAAAAGTACCCGCCATTTACTTCTTCAACTTCCCCCGGCTCCGTGTATAAAAACACCACCCACCCCCTCCTTCGTCCCTTTTGCTCTCCGAATGACCCCATCTAACGTTTCACCGCATCTGGCTCGTACTTGCGAGGCTGAGCTGCGGTCATCTAGCGCATCTCTGAGCTCTATTCCTGCATTGCGTCTTACGTAGATAGGGTATCTCCAATGTTTTGTCGACAATGTCTGCTTCGTTCCCTCGTAGTCACTCTAAATACTCCTAACGGTATTAAATACTTAGTTTCGTATGAGCTATGAGAAATGGCATGTTTCCATTGTGTGCATTATTCATAATTTCTTGAACATGTGTGTTCCTATTTTAGGAGGGTAATAGAGCTTTACTTATAATTGCACTGCAAGAACTTAAAAGGATATGAAACTTCTTTGCCTTAAATTCAAAAGGATAATAGATGGATGCATGGTATTAATTCATTAATGCATCTTCAGTTGGTATAGTGCTTAATCTCGAGAATAATCAGTTTTGTTTTTTTCAATTTTTTTAATTTTTTCCGATGTCACATTAGATAGCATCATACAGAAAAGAAAGCAGCCGCGCGTCCCTAGTTAAACCAAAGACTGATTATCACGTGAATGTTTTTTGAAATTAGATCTTTACCATCATCATAATGATGATGGTAAAGATTGATTGTATCCAAATAGAAGTAATTTAAATGATGAAATATTTATTCACATATAAACATATTGCGAAAGCGTAATATGTTGTAAGACTACTGGTACCTTCACGATTCCGATGTATATTCGATAAAGCTGTGGCGGGTCATGAAGAGGTAAATGACGATGTATGTTTAACCATGCCATGGGCGAATAAATCACAACAGGGTTGAATTTTCAATGTTTGCCTTTTATGATAAATAGGTGAAAAGATTTTATGTTTTGAATGCATTTTAATGCATTTAAAATGAAATAAGAGAGTATTTCTAACTTTTTTATCGGGTTTTAAGAACGAGTCAATTGATAGGCCTATTGGGCATGTATTTGAGCAAGAAAATCAGATCACTAACTCAAGGACAAAGAAGTGATACATTTTTCCAACAAAGTTATAATTATATATTCAAAACCATGTATCCATAATGAAGTGGTAAAATGAACAAAATGCAGTTAAAGAGAGAGAGAGAGAGACATCTCTGGGATATCGCGCAACTGAAGCTCATAAAAGCTATTGAACCTCAAAGAGAAAGGGATGTCGGTAGACACAATGAAGAGGAATGCATTACGTCAAGCGTGAAGTCAGAACAGGAAAATTGCGTATGCTG
Source organism: Hetaerina americana (assembly GCF_022747635.1). Taxonomy (NCBI): domain Eukaryota; kingdom Metazoa; phylum Arthropoda; class Insecta; order Odonata; family Calopterygidae; genus Hetaerina; species Hetaerina americana. Next base: position 69,125,073 of record NW_027287538.1, on the reverse strand, counting down.
TGAAGTGCTGAAGAATAAGAGAAAAAATCGAAAAATACAGCGAATAGCATTTTAATTACTTTAAAATGAATTAAATCGTGTTGTAATGGAACTCATTTTATTTAGTTATTTATTTTAGTACCCTGCAAGTTACCGTTAAGACTTGTGGTAGGGGGTGAATACACACTAGACTAATATTAACCCGAATAAGACCCTACTGCAATTTACTAGGGTGAGGTGAATTAGCGTTTCTCAGAAACTTCTAAGGATTGCGATTTTTTCTCCAAGACAAAAGTAATTATAAAACTATTTTCATTTTTAGTATTTTTAGTTACCTTCAATCCACCTCTAGGGTACTTGGCAGGGGATGAATGCACAAAAGACTACTTTTGACCTAAATATGGCCCTGCCGTCCTCACCGGACGTTATTCTGATCCCTTATCTCTCGTGGAAAAAATTGCATCTTAAATCCATCGGTTCGAACCTTTATCTCTCTAATTTTACTAACATCATCTCTCCTACCGTCGTACGATGAGGTAATAATACATTTTAATAATCACTGTTAAAAAAACTTTATTTATGCAAGAGATATAATCTGTAATTTAACTTTCCTTCCATTGAGTGATTCCCAGCCTAGGTGCTCTAATAATTTGGATACGCTACTAAGTTCATCATAACATTGTTTTAATCAACTAGCACCTCTAGGCTGCATGCGATCTAATTCAAAATTCTATCTAACTTCATGAGGATCCCATATACTTGCAGCATATTCTAAATTAGGCCTAAGATTCTTAATGAGGCCAAAAATAACTTTGCTATTTAACCATTTCGTCATATTTTCCCAATTCTCTTAAACTAAATCCCAATTATTTTTTTTCCTAAATTTATTAGCTTCTCCAAATATTCCACGCATTTGTTTCACCCCGAAGAAGTCGTGAGGGGTTGAATGAAAGTGCAGTTAAGTATGCAACTTTGATATGAATTGAAATAAGAGGAAGGCTGAATCTACTTTGAGTATTATCCACAAAATTAAAAATAGCGCGTAATCAAAGTGAGGTTGTGCAATCCTTGTTTTCAAAGAAAGAAATAATTGTTGTGGATGCGAATACAATAACGTGTTATGAAGATATCGATTAGTAACAACTTAAATCAAGGCCAAACACTATCAGAAGCTTAGAAAAAATGAAAAAAGCTAGAAAAAATACACATAGTAAATCGTATAAATGATAAATTGAAAGCGCTCTTAACTGGGACAATTTGCAGGCGGCGTTTGAAATTCCAATCGTAATATAGTGACATTTGAATGGAGTTGAAAATTCAACGGGGATATTTGTGGAGAAAAGGTGAGCCAGGAGAATTCATAAATTTGAATTGGAATGTAGGAGATCGGTTATCAAGAACCGGTTCATAATGATAAAAGTGAAAATGGCGATATGAGGGCTGAGGGGGAAAGGTGAGGAGAACTCAACAAAGAGCTCCAGCGAAAGGCGTAGAATGATAAATACGAAATACCATTGACTAAAATAGAGATCAATAGACAATTAAAACAGAAAGTTAAATGGAGGGTGAATGCCGAGTTGTGTGAAGGATGCAAAGAAAGTCTATTCATAGGCTAAGGATATTTAGTGAGCTTTGAAAGAGTTTAGTGACCTTTTGGAGAGCATTGAAATACATAATAAATTGCCTTAGGTATGGAAAAATGGATGACGTACAAGAGCGGGAAAGAATATTTATCGTGAAAGAGAGATAAAACAATAGCGACCATAAGAAAAACTAGATTCGGCGTGAATCCGGATATCCTGGTCCTGAAAATGCTAGTAAGGAGAAGAAGAAACTACTGGAAAGAAAGAAGAGTAATTTATGTGGATAATGTCATATATTCGTCAGGATTGCGAAAAGAATTTGTAAAAAATGAATAGAAGGACATTTTTGGACATATTTGATTTTCGCATGGAGATTTTCTCATAGATTATAATGAATTCCAGAGTTCTGGGCAGCGGAACATTTTCTTCTGTCGTCCAAGATGTCACTTAAGACTTTGGAGGCATCATTGAAAGAAAAATAATTAAATTATTGATTTTGAAGATTCCATCGAACGCAAAATTTTTCATAAAACAAATGTCTAGCATATCATTTCCTGGACACCTCTATTGTACCAATATTTACTTTCTACAGTAGGTAAAATGAGAGCAGCTAAACCCTTAAACATTTCAACTCAAATCTATTCTATTTTGCCGGGATATTAATGTAACCTTAACAAATTGAGGATTGTAATATATACATACAATATGTGTTGCGTTTAGAGATCTTTAATAATTCCTAGCGATAATGCTACTAAGGCTCATGATGAGCTTATTAAGAAAACAAAAGAAACCAACAGATATAATGGGTACTCGTACGTACTATGAGACTATTATCATATCACGAATCAATTATTAGACAGTAGTGGAGGTGGGGTGCAGTCTCTGTGCGCGTCCAACAAAATGTACTCTCTGCCTGTTCCAACATTTGTTGTTATCATGTTGCACCAACATTTGTTATATATTCGTCGTAATTTGGAAAACGATCCTTTACATAATGATCCGTACTATATGGTGTGTTATTCTTCAAAAGAGAACGCAGGTTTTTTGAAAATAAAAGGAGATTATAATTTTAGAAAATCATGAATTAATTTAATTAGGAGATCTGAAACTCGCTGAATTTATGTTCAGAATTTTTTACTGTCAAGTTCTGTGCATGTATGGATAAAAGGAAAATAAGTCGTAGGTTTTCTAATGGCTTTGCCGGAAGCCATTTAAACTATCTAGGTTATTTAAGGAATAAAAGATAACGCTTTCTAAAAAGAGAAAACACATTTTTCAGCAGCTATTTTACTCAAAAATGTTTGACTAAGTATGCATTTAACGTTGGTCTCTAAGATAAATGTTCTTACGCCGAGCCGATCTACCTCGAACCTCTAGAGGAGTTTTCTTGTATATTTTTAATTTTGAGACATGCCTATTACGCGTTCCGCATCAGACGCATTTCTTGCATAACAATTCCATTCTTTTACCATAAAAATATCAAATATAAACTTGAATACCTAAAAAATTCGATAAAGTTTTCCCAGGTTATCACTAATATTACGACGTATTATGTACCGTTGGCTCTTCGGACTCCAGCGTCTTGTTCTCATCGCGCAAGCGCCAGCCTTGAGACCCTCCCACCATCTCACCATTGATCCCTCCCTTTGTCCCATCCCACCCCCTCTCTTCATTTTTGCTCAAAAGACTATTGCGTCTAGCTGTTTTTTCGTGTATCCTCAAACAATTTATTTACTCTTCCATACCGTACTTTTTTGTATTTCGCCTGCCACCATCGATGATAATTAAGTTGAAAGCGTTAGAATACAAATAACGAAGGCTAGACGATATAATTGCAATGAAGAATTCCTTATAGTAATACTTTTGGAAGTATGTATGTAGTCATGGCACCATAAGGTGATGAATATCAGTAATATTTTACTTTGATTGCAATTTAATGTTGCATTAATATAAAAGATGTATTCTCTTTGATTCTAGAGAAATCGATGTGAATAAAAGGAGTAAAATAGTACCATAGTCCTACAACATAAAAAAACAAAATATAAATTAAATCAGTAAATTCATGAAATATTGACTAGGTAATAAAAGGTAATTTCGAGACCACCAAATTATTCACGTCCATAACTTAGTAAGGTTACTTTCAAAAGAGTTTCCATGCTCTTGAAAGCCAAAAGTTAGAGTTTGGTTCGAAATTTGGAAAAATAAACAGTAACGAGAACTATAGCTTGGTAGAATAATTTGTTCACTTCTATGAAATGACATTAATTCCCAATAAATTCTATTAGATCTTTCTAAAGGCATTTGAATGAGTGATAAGAGGTGATATTTATTGTTTTTATCTGAGTCCGTTGGCCTAAAAATTATCACTTTATTTCTAAACTAAAAACTTATTAGATAATGTAATCCAACCGATTTTTTTATCAGAGTTGCATAACTTAAACAACATTTTATGATGTTTGGATCAGAAATAAAATTGTTAAGGGGCACAGGAAGAGATTATAAGAAGGTATTATGATTCATTAACATTAAACTACCACACGATTTTTCAGATGCGGAATTTAAATGTAACTAGAACAATCTCGTTATTCTTAATCGCGTATTTTTAATGAAAATTGTATATTTTAATGCGTATTCTTCTAAAAATAAGGAAATATGTTAGGTATTTAACCGTCGCCTGTGATTATTAACTACCCATTTCCCCAAAAATGAATTGATTGGGAGCATTACTTGGGTGCATGTCAAATGAGAAAACTATTCGAAAAATAGCAAATAGTTCTTGATGGTGATTTAAAGTTTATTGATGAAAATTTTTTTTCAATCACTTAACTTTTAGTGCCAAATCCTAAAAAACTGAATGAAAACTTAATTATGTGCTCGCCAATGCGCTTCAGAAAACCGTGTTATTGGATCCAATTAAAATAGACGCGTGAGCTTGAAATTTACCCGTTGGATCTGTGCAGCGGTGAGTCAAAGTGCTATGTCATCTCGTCAGCAGTACTCTGTAAGCTTCGGCTATCTAATGGCGAGGGTAGGCACTCGGTGTGTCGTCCACTGCGTTCGAATCCCCCGCCCGGGCATCGACACTACACCTTGGCTTCATGCTGCTCCCCCAAGGCAAAATTGTGTTTGCGGCCTCCTGAAAGAAATCTAACAGCCAATTTCATCCTAATCGCGTCATATCGGAACCAAACGCCTATTAAATATAAGCAAGATACAAAAATCGCCATACGGCTGGACCCGGTTACGCAATATCCATTATCGGGTCACTTTCCACCTGTTTGAATCTGTATTTATCTCCTAGAAGCAGTAAATATTGAGCACCAGAATTTGAAAGCGACGTGTACAACTACGGCTTCATCTATACTTTGCTGTGTCCTTTGAGCATCCAATGTGGTGTTTGGCAGGGAGTGCTAAAAGACCATCCTACATCATATAATTCAGAAGTGTGATATCTTTCCAATGATGATTTAAAGTTAAAAATAGGGTTCTGAGCATTTTTTTTGGCATTCAAACTTATCCCTAGATTACTTGCAGATTTTATGGGGAAATAAAGCGTAGCTAAATATTTCTTAACCGGAATTAATTTCTGCTCCTGAGTTATCCGTATGACCTACACAAAAATGTAATATGATAATGAGCTTCGGGCATTCATAGGTGTAGCAAATAATCTGATAGATATCGTACTTTCTATGCCTAAGTCTTATCCAGGCTTTTATAGTAACAAAAGTAACTCAGCATAGTATTTCTGTAGAATATTTTGACGATCTTGACGGATATCCCAGGGTATGTATTCCATGTATTAATTAGCATCTGCTTCAATGGATCACAAATATTATCCTCATGTTCTACATGATGCCTTTCTGCATGGTTTAAAAATCCGTTAAACAACATCGCCAAAGAAACAATTACCGATGGCTTCTATACCCTTTTATCATTTAACTCTCCTTTAAACCGTGCTCATAAGTTGTGCCTTTTACCTACCCGTATGATGTAAATCCTTATTTTGTACTTGACATATCGATGCTTATAGGCTAGATAGCTGACTCTGTGAGCAAGGCACTATGACAATGCGACTATATCGATGAAAAATAGGCAAACTCCAGCAAGGATTAAAAAAACATTGTTTCAACAACGTAAAAAGTAAAAGAAAATGATACTTTGGTGCATTTCAATAGCATAAAACAGAAATATTTGGTAAAAAAATTATGTAAAAATTTAATTATTTTTTTTTGTTCAATGGCAAATTAATTGGCTACTTACTGCTACATATTCACGCACACCATTTAATACTATCATTTATTTACTTTAAAAATATAATATGTATTTAAAAATGACTCATTTATTTACTTTATACCAATGCTTATTAAGATAAGACTTCTGCATCATAAAATGAAGCTAAACTTAGGGAACAGGGAACTTGCATAAGTTCCATCAGATACGCTACCTGGACGAACATATAACTGTTTACTCAAATGTATGGAAATATGGATTTCACTGAGAGGTGGACTCGGTTTCATCCTTCTTAAAAGGCCGGAAATAGATTAACAGAAACTGATTCAGCGTAGTTTGCGATTGCAGATCCGCTTCCTCGTGGGAGGGACTCATTACTTTTCCAAGCTTCGATTGGCTCCTTTCCCGAGAACCATTTCCCCACTCCCATCTTCCCGCCATCGCTCTTTAAGCAACCGGCCATCCTCAAAATCCACTCCTCAACCCCGTCTTCTTCAACCCTCTCCTCGGCAGTCCTTGCCCAGCACTCCGCATCCCATGAAAACCCCACTACCTCCCCGCCGCACCCTATCCACCACCCCCGGCCCAACTCCGCTGCCACCCGTCCGACATTTCGTTTCCACGTCCAACTCCCTTTCCTCCCATCCCTTACGCCCTCCCGCTCTCCACCCCCTCTCACGTATCCCCACGACCCTTATTCCTCCTTCTCCCGTCTCTCGCTACTTCCCAACCTCCCCCATCCCATCAAACCGCCCTCTTTCCCTCCTCCTCCTCTCGCTAGCCCTCCCTCCGACCCACCCCCACCTCGACTTTTATTTTTAGAAAAACTACGCCCACTCCTTGTGAAAATTTATGCGTCTCTGGACCCTTGGTAATTAACGGCAAGCCCCTCGTGAGTTCCTCTGGATTATCAGAGAGGGAGGAAGAGGGGGGGATAGTGGTGGTGTGGGGTGGAAAAATGGCGGGGGGGAGGGATAGGGTGGGAGAGGGTGTAGGGAGGCAGCGAGGGTTCGCAGGAGTAGTAAGAGATGCGGGGATGGAAGGGAGGGGGTTGAAGGTACGTGAGAGGGTAGGGGGTTGGAATAATGTTGAGAGGCTGGTTGTAGGAGGGAATGGTGATCCATGGACGGGTTACTCACGAGAGTTGAGGAGGCAGCTTGGGGAGAGAAAGAGACGGAGGAAGCGGGAAGGAATGAAGAAAACGGGGCGGGATGAAAAGCAACGCATGCCTATATTTTTGCATAGCATCAATATTTATGGCTCTGTGCGTGCAGGAAAAATAAGCAAGCCATTTCTGGAAGATTCAGACGGATTGGAATTGTTCCTGGGGAATCATAGTTTTTCTACGTCATTTTTCAGATGTGAAGTCCAGTCATTGGACAGGGAACGAAGATTTTGGAATTTTTTAGACCATTAGTTAAGTTCATTGAGAGGAGTCAGGGGACATATCAAATGATGTAACGTAAATGAAACTACATTAAATCCATAGAAATGTGCACGCGTCGGGAGATTCCATCTTAAAACATACGTTTTAATCAAAGGATCCCTAGCGCACTTCTTTTGTAGCATTTCATAAAGAGGAGGGTGAAAAATTGATTTATTAGAAACTAAAAATTAGCATGCGTAATATATAATGAACATTGTTAGAGTTTGGAATAAATAGACGGCTAAATTTTGGTATAAATAACTAAATAGGTTTTTTAGTTGTGGTGAGTTTATTTGAATGCTAGCTTTTTGTTCATAGCTATCAATGACTTAGATATATGCAGAATTTAAACTTATTGAAATGACATCCGGAGTCAAACCACTTCGACTAATTAATGATTTGGTGCACTTAAATTTTCCTGTAAAACGCCGCATATATAGTACTAAGGAGAACTTTTGCAAGCATAATGTCATTAAAAGTATTCCATTAACTTTATGCACCTTAATATTTGCGTGTGAAAGGCTTTTAAACTGAGTTGGCCTTAGTAACATGGAACATGGAAGTTGGAAAGTATGGGTGTGGGATATATACAGGTACTTCCTTTCTCTTCTGTAAGAATTGAGCTTGGGCACCAAGACCCATGAGCAACACATAAAAATTACCCCTCAACAAATGACACCGACAGTGCATACATATCCGCTTAAATTTTCGTACAGAAGGTCTTTTTCTCGCATACATGTTATAATGAGATGCATATTGTCTTCTTGGGTTTTCTTTGGTTCTCTGTATAATCTTGCGTTATTTGTGAATTCCATCGTTGAAGTTTGTCATCCGACCCATGAATATCTCAAATAATAAAAAGAATATTGGAGTTGACAGTTGAGGGAACGCCTAGAAGCATACAGAAGAACTAAACCAGGGCTATTGATGACCTCAGGAGGTAGGCAGAGGTAATGGTCTAGTTAGGTAGCTTTTGACAAGTCACACCAAACCACCTAATCTGATGGAAAGGCAGAGAATATTTATCTTTAAGGCAGCACTCAGCCTGAATGGAAACAATATATATTTAGTCTACGTTTAAAAATTGCACATAAACGTTTTTTTGATTTGCAGTCTATGAAGAATATCGTGAAAAATGGTATCAAAGCTAACAGATTGAGGGCAACGAAAGAAGGCAAGACGTTTTAATAGTAGCGAATACCTAGCCGTGCAATTTAACCATAAAACTAGCAAAGATAAAAAGAAGTGGGGGAACATAGAGCGGAGAAAGCGGCAGGGACCAAGCTAGTGTGTGTTTGTGTGAGGTCAGAGGCTTGGAGAGAGAGAAGCCCACACCGCAAAGGAATATGTACTCAGGCTGGCCGCAAAAGCAGTTCGCGAGTGCTTTGGAGTCATTGCGGCCTTTTGTCCATTTTTTTCGTCGGCAAGCTCGGGGGGGAGTGCGCGGTGGAGAACCGTGGAGAAAAATCTTTTCTCTTTATGTCCTTATGTATTTTTTTGTATCATTTCACAGGGAGCTCATCTCGAGAGAGTGGCGTGACGTTCGATGCCGCCCCTGGGACACCGTCCTTGGGGGAAGGGGTCCGACCCACCCACCAACCTTCGCCGTCGTTCCTCGAATTCTTGTCTCTCTCTAAAAAAAACCTTCCCACTCCTGTTTAACTCCTTCCTTACCCCTATATCCCCTGGCGGGTGTGGCAACGCGGAGCGGCGAGGGAGGAAACCGCTCCGTTTGATGGACAAGAGTACGAAGATCCGGAAAGAGCGAGCAGCACCGACGCGAAAGTGGTCACCTCCGCTCTAGGTTAATTCCAAACCTTCTACCCCCTACGCGCCGAGTACTCCCGCAGCCAAATCGCAAACAGACCCAAGTGGCGAGCAGAAAGATCGGGAGCGGAGGTAAGTACGCCCCCACTCCAACCGCGTCTTCTCCTCCGAGCTCGGATTTCATTATTTTGATCTAGTGTACTTAACTTTCAAGGGAGTGGGGAGAGGTAAACTCTTTTATGTGGGACCAGATTAAGAAGTTCGCAGGCTTTACGTGTACGTGGCCTACCTGCTCGAGGTATGTGCTAACTCAAATAAATTACTCTTCTAACGAAAATAAGAGCCAGCATTTACCACTTCACACTGCGTGGAAGACGTTATGGAAGTTAAAATTCCTATAACACCCACGGATTTTAAAAAGGTACGAAGAAGGAATAAATTATTGGGAGGAATAATTTTTATCACATATGTTATAATACTGACTTTGGAAAACATATGAATAATACCTATCCCGTAAGGGAAAATACCATATCAAATCAAATTCACCAACATCTTTAGATTTCGATGCATTCTGATTTTCGTTTCCTAAAAAAATTATGAGTGATATCCTTCCGAAGTTTTTTTTATCTTTCTGTCTCATGATATTGACGTACGTGCATAATTATAATGTTTTTTTTCAAATCACACAATTCATACTTTTGACAGATTTTTCCCATGTTTAGACTTTAATTGAGCTCAAGGGTTGTACCAGCTTATCAATATTTTCATATTTACGTTGCCAAAAAGGAGTCTTACGCTTAAAATCTTAGTAAAAAGTTTTCTTAACACCGTTAGCTCTGGCATAAGCTTCATTCCTTCCTCCCCCTAGTAATTTCAGAGATTAACTAGTCATATCTATGGATTATCCCAGACATTATACAGAATCATTACATTAATGAGAAATATCCTTCGTCCATGAAAAGTTAGATACCCTCATGTCCTTTCTCATTTCCTTCAATGCCCATCAGGATTAAATATATGGTTACTTTCAGTACTCTTATTCCGTGATAACAAGTATTTACTTCGTGAATGTAATAGTTTCTGAACCTAATTTGTGAAAGGCTATCATCAAAGACAATTCAGCACACATTTACCCTCACAAATACATCGTCTATGGTGCTAATTCCTCCGGTTAAAGTGATTTAAAGTACATCAATGACGATATCATTAATCGCAAAATGGTGGTAATTATTCTGCCTCGGTAAAAAAATTAAAAAAATAAGTTCATATCATACTCTCATTTGTTAAAATCACCAAACTTTCTGAATCTGAAAGCAACATAATTTATTTTCTAGCACAGTTGTCTGTATTTCATCATTTACTCGATAAACAAAATTTCATGATACAATCGATGTTAGCTACCAAATGCTCACTGTTTTAAATCTTCGCAGTGCCCATCATAGTTTCCCTAAATATCTCTGGATAAAAATTAATAAATTAAACTCAATAAAATTTTCCACTCTACAATGTGCTGCATACGGAACTGAAATATTTGAAATATAGGAGTAAAGATTTTGTAATAAATGAATTATTTCATCCTTTGAAATATGTTTTGAACCAAATGTCAAGCAGTAACGAGATAACTTACGAAATGCAAAATGATGTTCATAGTCTAATGCCTCCCTAATTTGGTAAAATAAATTCACTGCAGAAAAAATATTAAAATAAAAACATTGATTATAATTCTACTTTAAATTTCTACTCTTTGTGGTTTATAGGTATGCCTATAAATTTTCAAAGAATCCAACCCCTTCTGATGTGATATCTAATATTATCATATTCCATTGTAACGAAATGCTTCTATCAGAAAGATTATTTGCAGTTTATCTGATTACAGGCAACAAGAACCATTTCCACTGGGGCACTAATGCCATCAGCTCTCGTTAAGAATCGAATCTCATATTCACGAACGTTTGGTGGCTGAAGAGTCCCTTTCTCTTCCTCCTCCTAATGGACGAGTTTTTACGCCTTCAGCCTCTTTGTATCGCGTCGAAAAAAATTTCTGCGTTCATTCATTCCGCGGAGGAATGAAAGAGGCCATTTAACAAAACCTACATTAAATATACTAAACTCTCGGCATTAAAAATAAGTGGAAAAATGAGTAAAAACGAGAAAGGGAACTGTAAGGGAACTAATGTCTAATTTCTTACCTCCCTTATTTCACCCCCTCATCTAATCTTTTGGTACCAATACTTTTCAAACAAAAGCAATATTACTGACTCCTTTTTCCCTAAAAAATGTTTCCCGAATGTACATTCAGATAAAAAATGTTCTCATGTATGTATTTTATCTATACATATGTATGTATTATATAAAACCGCTTTAATGTGTTAATGTCATCAATTTTCATAATCGCACAAAACTGTCACAAAAGAGCACGTTTTTAAATCCTCCTGGAAAGAGCAAAAACCAAAAAGGAGAAAAGAAAAACAGAATTATTCTACGGCTCAGGGAGCACCCTGGACGTAAATTAAGCCTCTCTTGCTCCGCGAGTGGCCGCCGTCCTCTCCGACTTCGCCCCTCCTAGGACGTACCCCTCCACCCCCACGCCGACCCCTCCCACTCCCCGCACGCCCTTCGCGGGCCTTTTCCCAGCCCCCCCACTCCACCCCTTTTGCCGGTGTGCTGCCCGCTCGCGCCAACCCCCGCGAGTCCCGCACCTCCTCCCGCTCCTCTCTCAAACCTCCGACCCACCCCCCGCACTTCTCCCAGCGCTAAGAATAAGAGGGGGTGTGAGGGCAGGGGAGGGGGTGGAGAGGGCCAAGGGGTGTCGTAGAAATAGGTTAAGGATCCAGGGGCGTAGGTCTGGGAGCAAGGGAGAACGGTGGGAGGTGAGAGGGTTACGTGGGTGAGGGGGGAGAAGGGAGGAAAAGAGGGAAGAGGGGTGGGTGGTTGGCGCAGGGAGGTTAGAATTACGTTAAAAATACAATTTGAAAAAAATAAAAATTTTAAACCACGTCGCTCGTAGAGGCGGTCGGGGAGGGTGGATGAGAGGGGAGGGTTAGGAAAGGTTGGGTGAGAGGAGAGAATAAAAAATTTTTTTCGATGCAAAACGTTTTCTCCAACGAATTGCTCCCGAGATAAGAAAAGAAATGACGTAGCACGAATATCACGTTCGGAGGAATGGGATGAGAGATTGGGGGAGGGTTTTTTCAGCGCGGGACGCTTTTTGGGAGGAGGGCATAAAGGGAAACGTTAGGCGTAGATGAGAAATTAAAATAAAAGGAAAAAAAAGGAAAATGGGAGAGTGTGTGTCACGTGAGGGCATTAGTGGGACGGCTTAACCAAGGAAATGAAGAAAAAATAAGAGGTCCAAGAATGGGGAGAGGTGTAGTGAAGGAATTAATCCCTCATGAAACTACGTGGAAATGGGAGTGCGAGATATTAGATCATACGAAGACTAGATGCAAAATGGGTACGAGCGAGATGACTCTTTTTTTTGAGGAAAATATTATAAAAATATTACGGCTATAAATGTAGACGGAACGCGGAGAATAGGAAGTCAACATGAAAAGCGTTATCTGAGAAATCTATCCGCAGAGACTCGGGAGAATAACAGAAGATTAGATCTTCAAAAGCAAAGATTTATTAAACGTGGCCCCATTGCGCGAAGAAGGCTAGGGAAAAATTACGAACATTCTCCTGATCGCTGGTGCAGCCGTAAGCCCATGTGTCACTGGGATATGACGGTAAACAGGTTTCCTGTCAGTGGAAAATAAGAATGGTTGATGAGTTACACAGAGGAGGAAAGCAATCGGGAAATGTATTCCGAGTCATCATGCAAAGTTAAAACGGATTGTGACGAAGAAGCCTTAAAGTGGACCTCGATTAGTACAAGCTTTTGAAATTATTACTGGGTGTATTAATTTAAATACTTAACCGGTTATTCAATTAATGTTCCGAAACTTTTCAAAATGCGCATAATGACTTCGCAGCATAAATTGTAAAGATAAAGTTGATATTTTTTAAGAAATTCTGTGGGAGAAAATATTGTTGCCAGACTAAATCACCGTAAAATTTATAGACAGAATAAATTAAAAAATCAAGTTTATAGCAATTATTTTTCATAGCCATCGTCTTCAATACAGGCCGAGGAGCAGTGCTAGGTAGTGACCTGTCTGTGAATGGAGTCTCCCGTTCAGTGTGAGTCCGAGGTTCTCTACCGCAGCGTACAGATGAACCGGAAACTAGTGTGACCGTGCGAAGGGAATCGAGATGTTGAAACAAGTTCGGTCCATTCTTCTTCTGCCGTTGCATGAACATGACATGCCGACTAAACCGGGCGTGCATCCTACCTGCCATTACGTGCGCAGTCCTGCTGTGGCCTACAGTGTCGCAGTCTTCTCTAATCCGGATGTTGTAGGACTCTGCATTAGGTAGAATTATGGGGCGTGGCCGATACGACCACGCCTCAGACATGCACCGCAATGGGACCAAAAGCACCTCGACGTTCTTCTGCCAAAGGTGGAGTAAGACTTCTTCGAGTCCGTATTTTCACGCTTTATTACAGTTCCTTCTATCTTCAAAATTTTTTAACCTTTGTTTCATTTACAGTCATTCTCGCCCCATACCTATTAGACTGTCTTTCTAATGAGCTCATTTATTCTTGCAATCCCTGGATTGACTGTGAATTTGAAGCTTAAACATCAGCAAATTCAACTGGTTTTTAAGATTATCCAACGACTTCCTTATTCCAGTTCTTCCTATACCTTTTGAACCATTTCCTCAATATATGAGGCGAAAAGCAGAAGGGATAATGAACATCCCTTTCGTACCCCTATTCCTAACATTGCGCATCCAAACTCTCAATTCGCAATTCGCACCTGAGCAGTCTGACACATGTACAGGTTGTGGATAATTTGCTTATCCCTCTGATTCATTCCATTCATTAATTCCCGAAATCCTTTATCAAAAGCCTTCTCAAAGTCTTCTGAGCAAAAAATACACCTTGATTGTTCTCTGTGTACGTCTCTATTAGTGACCTTATTACGTCTTTATCGTCGAGCCAACTTCTCTCCTTTCTGAACCAATCTATCCAATCTGGAAGTAATCATATACCTTTCACTCTAATACCAATTGCTCTTCGGGTAATATCAATGTATCGTTTTATAGTCCTCACAAAGGAATGCCTGTTACTCTTTTTGGAAAGGAAAGAAACACAGATCTGACGAAACCTCAGAGTCGAATTTAGTCCATAAAATTCCTTCTTTCGACGTTTTTCTAGACCCATAAACAGTTCCTTTCGAATTTTATCCACCCCCACGGCCTTATTTGATTTAAATTTAAAATAAACATTTTACCGTCAATAAATAATATCAACTATTGGAAAGCATCTCTGGGCCATATTAAATATACCTGGGGAGCAGATATTGGCACCTATTCGATAAAATTTTCATCAAGGAATAAAAGTCTGTAGAAGGTCCACTGCGTATGTGAAATGTTCTACGGAAAGAAATCATAAGTGTGGAAGGAAGGATGATGGGTGAAATTGCAGTCATTTGAAGATAGAAAAGACTAAGCCCTTAAGATTCGTGGGACCCAAGAGGTCACTTTTTCCTTGAAGGTAATTATTAGAACTCTGCATTTATTTAGACCGGGTAATGCACATAAAATGGAAAAAAGTCCACATCAGCACAGAAAGAAAATGTTATTCGTCCTTTTTTCACAGGGTGCGCGATTACTGAAAGTTAAATTGAAACATCCCCAAATTTTTTTGATTGAAGAATCTTATTATCGTCTTCTATTTATGCACAAGCATATATGATAACGATCTAGGGTACTAATGCTATGCTGAGTGTGTCGTAGATTTAGTTGTTCGAAACTGCTAAAAGAGCGGACGACTCTTTTGAAGTGCGTACACTACTTTACGATATAATTAACATAAACTCATTAATCTATCTTCACATTTATAAGCACACCCCTCATTAAGAATTCATGAGAAAATTTGCCATTCTAAAACTACAACCAAGGTCAGAAATATTCAAGTCAGGCTTAATAACTCCAATGGCAAGAGTTCTCCAGCTGCTTGAATTCGATTGGAGGGAAATAAAATCTATGCAGAATAGACGGTAACAATTTTGCCATTTAGGGTATAGTAGAATTTTGCATGAACCAGAGGTAATCGGAGTCAGACCCCAGTAATCGAAAACTCCCTTTAGAAATATGAAATTCAATAAGCGATAAATCGTTTTGTTGAATAATATTTTAACAAAGAAATATTTCCCGAGCAGTCAAGGCTAGGCCAACAGAAGGAGTGTTTCCGATTGCACCTTAACCTATTCAATAAGTGCTCTATTCCCGAAAACTCCGCGCTCTGAACTTTTTTGTATTCGTTCTTTTGTTTTCCTATTTGTTTTTTCTAAGTCATTTCAAGTACGAGTAGAGAATTTTGACCGCATGTTAAAAATATCATTTTTCTCAAACCAAAACAGGAACCACTTTTTCAACAATGCAAGTGTGTAAGAAATCTCGATTATTTGTTAGAAACAAAATAAAACCATAACCCATTGCGAAGGTTACATGAAAATATTAAGGATAATCGCAATTCCGGAATATATGAATTAATTAATTTGCCGTAATGATACACTCCAAATA
The DNA here is from genome assembly GCF_022747635.1 of Hetaerina americana. Lineage (NCBI taxonomy): Eukaryota > Metazoa > Arthropoda > Insecta > Odonata > Calopterygidae > Hetaerina > Hetaerina americana. The sequence goes on along the minus strand of NW_027287538.1, from coordinate 69,109,455 downwards.
GCACCATCCAAATAGCTCCACCATGAGGAAAATTATTTTTTTGCGATTTTGAGGTGATACTATGTAAATATTTATTAAATTGTCTATTATCAATAATGAATTAATAATGATTAGATAATTAAGTGGAAATTCCTAACCCCCTACTAAGAAATACTAGTATTTCTTGAATCATGGAGCTTTCTTAATGCTCTTTTTGTCCTTTTTGAAGCAGAAATCAACATAAAATCATGTCCTAATGCTTATGCTAATTTGTTGAATGATTAAAATGAATTCTTCCCTGCCTAATGTTCAAATTTGTGGTAATAATAATGCACTTCTCACCTTTCGGCAAGGTGAAATTTTTAAATACTCAGTTATAAACTGGTTATGAAAAATATACTGCAAGAAAAAACTAATGTTATATTTTTTGTGCCGAAAAATGCTTAAGAGGGGTAAAATTTCCACCGAAGGTTTTACTTGTCAGAGATGAAAGCAACTAAAATACGCTTTACTCTATCATTCGGACTCAGATATTAAAATACAAGCACAGGAAATACGCAGAATAAGGAAGATATCACAAATCTACCTCAACAGTGTAAATATTTCTCAAAATGTGTATTATCTGTATCTTATCTAAACATATAAGAGCGGAGCAAATCAAGTTGCACTTGAGAAACATCATCGCAAGAAAATGAGGTCGTGCACAGGCGATGTGAGTGAGATGCAGTACAATGGCGAGGATAGCGTAGGGGTGGATAGGATGCATGTTATTAATGTAATAAATTGAGACTTGAATTCATGAGCTCGAGACGGAGATGCTAGATGAGGACATTACGAGAAAAAAATTCTGGTGGAGATACACATGAGAAGGGTGGATGGACGCTAAAGGTGTCAGTCAATTGGGTGAAACTAGCGAGAGGCGAACGTTTGAGGCGCTACACACGTGACACCGGGTAGAGTGGACGAGGTGAGGGCGGATAGGCAGACCAGACGCAGTACAATGGGGGAAGGATAGCGGAAGGGTAGACAGGGGGATGGGTCGAGAGGGGGAAGTCGGAAGGAGGTTCTGCTAAGGGAAGGGGGGGGGGGCGGAGAGACGGGGGTAGTCAAGGGGAAAAGAGAAACGGGAGGGGGGAAAGAGAGAGAGGGAATGCAAGATGAGAAGATAGGACAAGCGAAATTTGTGGGATAAAGAGATAATAATAAAAAGGAGACCCTTTTGCTTCTCCCCCCCTCCCTCTCCTCTCATGGACAGAGCGGGGATTCAACTGCGGGATGGTTTGGTTGCTGGGAATGCTTTGGGGACCCTCTCGTGGGGGAGAGGAAGGGGCAGGGTGAGGGAGGGTCCTCGGTGAGCTGGAAGTCGGGATGTGGGTGGGACGACGAGGGGGGAGGGGGGTTGAGGAGGGTAGCGTGAGGGGAAGGGAGGGAGAGGTAAAAATGGAGCTAAGGACAAAGGAGTCGGCGGACGGAAGAGGAGCACTGTGAGGAGAGGAGAGGTATAGTTCTGTTTGATGCAGGGCTCTGAGGGCGTGGGGGCGGGCGGATGGGGGTGGTTGGCAAAGGCGGAGGGTGGGGGGGTGGGTTTGAGGGCTGTCGCCGTGTCAGGAGAAGGCGAGGGAGCGCACGCCGGGAAGAAAGGGTAGGCCTGGGTAAATACGCCCAGGGTTTCTCCCTGTACCTCCTCTTTTTTTTTAAAGAATTAAATTTACTCTGTCGAACTAATGAGAAGTTTGTGTTGATTCTACGCTTACTTCAAGTTCGTCGCTTGATGATTAAATGTCTTTCCGGCACGTGCAATAGAATCGGATTATTTTTTCTTCGGGATTGCAGGTATCTTTTATCAATCATCAGCCTATTTGGCGTGAACATTAGATATTGATGAATTATGTGAACATGTTCTATTTTTAAGTTTTCCTTAGAATTTAAAACATATATAAATACTCGTAATAATCACCCAGAGGAAATAATGTAGAGTGAAATAAGATCCCGAAAAATTTATTTCATGCTAAATGTCAGGGACAACTCGGTACACTTACCGACGAGGGTAGTTTTTTATTCTTGTGATGTAACGACTCCTCTTTTCTTTTGAAATATTCCCTACAAGTTGTTTTAAATTAATACGTGTATTAATTATTATAAGATTACAATTTGATCTGCTTACTTTACCGATTTCGTTGTTATTTCTTTTATTGGGACTTATCATAGCGATTAAGTGCGCGTAGTTTCTTCTACGAAAATCGTATACAAAGAAAAAACATTGAACTACGGAGCATGGGTGGTGAATTTCTTTTATTATTTATTCAATATGAATGTATATATGTACCTATACATATATATGTGCATGTTTATACGAGACTTGAGAGCTCCCTCTTAGGTGCCCAGGATTATTTCCTTCTTGGATTCTTCGTAATTACGGCCCGCCATCATGCTGCCTTTAGCCCGTTTTCTTCAATATTTATCCCTGCTTACCCAGCACCTTTCCTACTATCATGGCTTTCAGCTTCCCAAAGTATTTCTTCCAATTATATTTTGCCTTTTTCTAATGCCTTCCAGTACAATAATTCCTTCGCCCATCTCATTGAAAACTTCTGCGTTCGTCTCCCTCTCCGTCCAATATATTTTTTTCCATTCTTCCCCACGCCCATGTTACAAAAGCCTCTAAGCCAAGTTGACGCTCTTGCATCAAAGACCAAGTTTCAAATCCATAAAACACTACTCTTCAGTATTAGGTGCAAACTAAAAATTTTTTCACATGATTACTTAATGCATCTGTAATCATATCTGCTCTTATTGTAAACGTCACGTATACTGAGGGATTATTTTACCTGATTTACCATTACTCCCTGTATTTTAATAAAATACTACATAAGTACATGTCCGGCAAATCCTACTTGGCCAACGTGCTGCACATTTTATAAACATTTAGGGTTTACCCATGCTACACGTACCTTTAACATTTCCTCAGCAAATATGCTGAAAAGTACTGATAATGACAACCATGCCTCAATCCCCCACCCATACCGATTGTCCCTCTGCTACTCTTATCTGATTCATGTATAAATTTCTAATAGGTAACACCCCTTCGTCTTTACATAATGAGCTAAGTGTTTAGATCAGAAGAAAACAGAGACCGTTTTATCATTCAGGTAGGTCACAAAAATATGCCTTTGTATTAGTGATATGCTAAGTATACTCAGCATTTAGATTTTTCTATCTAACATTCTTACTCTCGGATTTTGTGAACAATCTTTAATAAATATAAGTAACCAAACACATTCTGACAACAAAGATTACAAAAAACATTTCTTCAATTACGCGTAGTTCATTCATCCCTTCAGTCCACCCGGCATGGCGGAATGAAGGAATTTTCTCAACATCCATGCGTAGTTATCTATCATCAATTCCCTCCTCGTTGTGAAAGCTTTTTTACCTCATGCAATTCTTATTCTTATGCTCTTACTACTCGGACAATGTTCATTCAACAACTTCCAAGAGAGGTAAACTCTTCCATATTCTCTAGTTAATGACCTCATCTTTTAACGCTTTATTTACCCTTCCTCTTCCTCGTAACCCTCGTAACTTCGTTTTGCCAATGTGACATATGATAACTGTAAATTTTAAATGATTATTACCCAACACGTTGATCATTTGGCCGTTGAATTTTTAGAATTAAACATTAATTTTACTTTGACGCATTAATATAATATTCTTTAGGTTTTGGAAAGTAGGCAGAGACTTAATTTTGTCCTTTTTCTCGAGCATTCGAATAATCCTAGTACATTCAGCTATGGTGTCTTGTACTCCGGAAATGACGCACTAATTTTTGAATTATTTAACGATAATTTTTACTGAAATCAAAAATGTAGGCTTTAATAATTAGGATGACTAAAATTTACGTTCCAATTATCAAATAAAATTCACACATGTAGATGTTAATCGCCCAATTATAGAGGTGTTTTTACATGCTTGATGCAAGTACGCCATAATATTATAATACCGAGGAAAGTCACATTACGGATTTGTAAAATTGATGGAATCCATCTAAATCTTCAATTACCACACAAAAATGCATATCACGGGTGCCGCATGGACCGAATTTAAGTGGAATATTGGATTTAGAGTTCCATGCTTAAGCGCAGAACTCCATCGATTCTGCTTGAATACAAAGACTAGTTTTTACCACATATTCATCACTCCCTCCCGTCAACTATTCAGTCAAGGCAAATCACGTGGGTTAAGCCCACAACACGAGAATGAGTAAATACCCTAAAATTAAAGAAGCCATAGCCATGGAAGAGAAGAGAGCGTGAAAGGAGGAAGCAGAATAAACGAAATTTCATCGATTCCTTTTTTATATTCCAACTTGTGCTCCGGACCAAACCGTTGTCTAAAAAAAAGCGACGTCGAGTGTTGAGCGTGGGGGGGAAAGGGAGAAATATAAGTGGAGTTAAAGGGTCCGCCGAGCCTTCCTTCCCCACAAGTCCCCCCCAACCGAAGCCCGTTAACATTAAATTAAATCGGTGGAAGGGCATTAACGTCGTTTGTTCTGGAGGCAGGATTCGATCCTGCCTCCTCCACTCGCGCGGTCAAGATGCTGACTTCGCCCCTGACGCAGCAGCGGCGACGTCCAAACCGGAGCCACGGCTGGGGGATGGAGCTGAAAGGCCACCTGGGAGTGGGGAGATGTCAGTGGTGGAGGCGGCAGGGGGTGGCCGATTGGAGTGGAGTGAGAGAGGAGAGCGGTTGGGGAATTTTACTCCAGGAATGTGGCCGATCTATGATGTCATGCGTTGATTTCAATGTTCTTTCGGAATCACTATCACGCGAGAAATGGGTTGTCGGAGGACCATCACGTGATTCCGACGCTGCATACAAGGCCGTACTGAATTTTTTTGATGCGACACACGTGAATAGATGTAAAGATACTAGGTATTACCCAAAGATGGTATTAATTACCGACCGTGGGAATTAAGATGTTGTGATGGGACTCCACGAAACCTTCCTTGTTCCTTTCTAAAATGAAGTGTAAATAGTTACGGCCAGAACACCAAACAAACGATGTGTAATATTGCAATCTTAGGACCTAATCATTGTTTATTAGTCACATGATTAATCTGACATAGCTTTTCACTCGATGCTTCTATCCTAACTTTGAGTATACTGTTTCTTCTATTCGTAGCCTGTATACAAGCCACACATTTATAATGAAGTGTTCCCACGGAAATTGTTCTCGTTTAAATTTCTTCAGCAACTGCCTTCATCAGATGTCTCTCAAACGTTCCAGATAAGTTTAGCGATTCTTTTGTCTCCCTCGAGCGTGGGCGAGGGAACAGCGCATAACCACGCCATTGCGCGCCGTGTCCTGCTTGCTGAGTGACGCTCACCTATATCTAACCATCAACCAGCTCTGGTTTGTGCCCACTAAAGTATATTAACAGGGGTTCTTACGCCGCTACCAATTTGATTTAGTGTAATTGGTGATTCGCGTTCAATATATTTTTGAAGTGAACTTTGAATTGCCGCACGTGATAATTTTGATTGATTTTATCACTCATTATCTCCTAAATATCTCTCGTCGGCAGTCTTCATGCCGTTAATTTGTCTACTAGATAGTGAAAGAAAAACCACAAATACAAATTATTCACCCGAAGGTCGGTTTGACAGGTGACGTTAGAGCTCACGCTATACTATGCTCAACGGTGTGTGAAATTCACACGTCAGGGTAGAGGGGGCCGGATCCTCTCCCTGTGCCTACTATGGTCTCTCAGGAAATTCTGGTACCCGATAAATTAATCGGCTTGGGTGAAGCTGAAAGTGCCTAGAAGCGTGCTCGGGAACCGAACCCGAGCCCTCATATCATTAGTCCAACTCTCTGGCCCTGGCTCACCAATTCCAATAGGTAATGTAGTGTGAGACAAAAAAAAGCCTCTCTGTATCAGTCTGAAACGTGAAAGATTCGTGTTTCCTGAGGTTTGCGTTGAGTCTTGAGTGGTAAGAGAGGGATGGTACCATCGCGGCGGCCGCGCGATTGCTCCTTACTTCTCTCTCGTGAGGCTAGGTTCGCATCGCAGCAGCTCGATGCTCGGGCGCGAACATCGCCGAGATCCAGTTGTCCGGAGAAGGGGAGGGGGGGAGGTAGAGGACGGGGGAGGGGGTAGACTCTTCCTGAAGGGGTGCAGGGGCGAGGGGGGAGGGTGGGTGGGTCGCCGGCATTTCGGTGGGAGGAGCCAAGGGGACCCGGACGTGGCGGTGGTGGGCGGAGGAGGGCGGGGGAATAAAAGGAAGAAATCCCGCCAGGAGGCGCCGGGGATCGGTATGAAATGCGCGTCTCTGAAGCAGGCGACGATGCCGCTGGATTATAAAGGTGGCGCGCCCCCTCCTCGGAGAATTGAGCGAACCTTTGACCGTAGTGTCGTGGGCGCAATAAACCATTTCCCTATCTCGCGTCATCATTTTATTTGTTAGGGAAGAATGACAATTTTTTTCTCCCATCGGAGTGGTCATCGCTATGGCAACGAATTTTTCCAGGACCACACGGTACTCCGCTATTCGTGATCGTGTTTTCTTCATTATTTAAACAATTTTTTTGGTTTTTCAACCCTATATTATGACGCAAAACGTAGGTAACAATTTTTCCTGTGCAATCTAACTACCTTAAATCTGAATGATTTATAATTAGCATAACGAAGTACTTAGAGCTTTGCGGAAAATAGTAACTATCGCCAGAATAATCTTCTTAAAAGCGAGTACAAATTTTTGGTCTTATTTCCTCAGACGCAAAGAGAAGGATTTCAATTACTATTATTGTTACTATATTACTATAAGGGAATGCTCTCGAATTGTTGTCTTGTGCACTTAGTTCTTAGATTCGTCTTCAGGAGTTCTTCAATCGGCTTCATTTCCTTATCATCTTTTCAATCTTCCACTTTAACCCGTTGTGTACATCTAAGGCATAACTCGTCTAGACGTCTCTTTGCCTTCGTCATTTCCTCAAACATTGCCATGACCTAGCTCTCTTGACGGAGTCTATTCTCTGATTGTCTTTTTCTTTTGTTTCTCATGACTTTCTTGATAGAATTCTAGATAACATAGAATAAATTTGATTTTATCATTCTTAATTTTTATCTTGTCTTTTCAAATGATCTTGAGAAGCCTTCTGTACCAATACTGTTCATAAGGCCTAAATCTCCTCTTGGTCTTCCATTTTATTGTACTCGTTTCACAGTCAATAACGGTCACACTGTAAACATGAGTTTTAGTAATATCTTCCTTGTACAAAACCGATGATTTTTCGTCGAATGGCTTTTCTAATTGCTATGTGCAATCATTGCTTGGACAATAACACTTGTGATTTCCTTCTCCCGTGTGAAGTGACTCTGCAATTTATCCTCACACCATAATATTTTATCTGAATATAAGTATCCAGGTTCAACTAAAAAGTCAATACGCAAAATATGAAGAGGTAAATGGCGTAGCTTATAGTTAAAGTAAATTCATATTTAGAAGAGAAGTTACGATGATTTTACATAAGTTATGGTATTCGTTTTTGTTAATGTTTCCGAGAAAGGCAAACAATGCAGAATAGACAAAACAAAAAAATCACCGTAACACAACGTAAAAACTACCGTAATATACAATTAAATGAAATACAAAATGTGAACTAGGACCCAGACTGATTTATGTTTCTGTAAAAAAACACCACCTTGACGTATTTTGAAATTTCAGGATATTTTTGTTTGTTAGTGACAGAATATACTGAAAAAATCGACAGTGATTCTACAAGGGAATATAAAAATTTGCGATATAATTATATTCGGTGGACATTATTAACGGGATGTAATTATTTTCAATTTTAATGCTCTGACCAAACCTTGAAAAGAATATGTATCTCAATGCTCATTCATACAATTTAGGAGAAGCAGTATTTAATTTCACGGTGATGATATAATATTTAGCTAATTATACAAAAATTATGATTTAGTCTTTTGGTATCTATAACATTCAAAATTATATTATTTGATAAAATATGTGAAATAATGTAATTTTTATGATCTTTTAATTTGAAAGGTCAGGAATCTGATTACTCTAACTAGATTATTTTATGGCCAAATACAAATGAAATTATTTGAAAATTTATTTGGGAATCAATTAATTTGAATCTCCTATTGCTTAAAAAAGAATATCACTCTTTATTTAGTTTGTTGATGAAAAAAATGGGAGAGAAGTGTTCAGTACTCAGTTTGAAGGGAAGCAGTGCAATGAAACGCATTAAAAAAATAATTAAATAAATACAATAACTAAAAGGCTAAAAGGTTTATTATAGCCAGTTAGGAACAGATCACACTGGTTAAAAAACTTAAAACACTTTGCGCAAGATTACCCTTCCTCAGCAATGCAGTTGACATCAACCAAGTCGTCGATTAGTTTTTTAAAAAATCGAAGTTTCAATATTTCCGGGAAAAAAGATATTTCGATGATGAAAACGAATAAAGGGGTCATAATGAATCCTTTGATGACGGTACGTAATGTATTTGTTAATATATGCATGAAATGATTGTTTGCATGATTGATTGTTTTCATCTTACACTTTGCGCTCGCGAATTTTGACTTTTGTTCATTGGCTTATTTGCTCGGATCTTCATCATCAATTCTTGAAAAAAATCCACTAATAATTTTTGTCACGTTACGGTTAGATCGTCTGATTAAAAATAGGGGAATGCATACAATTTATAATTTTTGTTTTTAGAGTAGAGAAATATACATTTAACGAATTCATCGCTTCCTGTGCGGGGAGTAAACATGGTTTGTATTAAAAGTATCGGGAAAAGTTTCGAAAAATATATGTAATCATAAGGGGAATCATCGCAATGCCTTAGCAGAAGGTCTTCGCAAGCAAACACTCGACTTTGCTCTTAGTCGTCCGTCCAAAGACCTTCAGGGCAAGTTTACCGCAGGTCTTTCGCATCGCTAAATTTGCGGTGATAATGGTGTGCACTGTCACGTTATCACTACCAATACGATCTGAAATCATGCGCACACTTAATCGACGGTCCGATTTCAGCACTTTATGCACTCTTCAAAAAATAATTTATACCGATACTTTTAATCCAAGCCTCGTTGATATTGTTAATAATCGTGGATTTTATGATGATTTTGCAAATGAAGAAATAAGGTGAGATGAAAATTTATCTTCCTTAAAATACTATTTTCTTGGACTCTTGGGCTTTTTGAATATGGGCAATGTATTCAGGAGAAAATTGAGTACATAAGTCCAGCATCATTTGATATATTTCTCATTTTAAATCTATTTAGTACGCGTAGTCAAGAACTTTTATGTTGATCTAAGTACTAAAATAAGTGTCGTGCATTATTCTATAGTATACGTTGTTCTGTTACGTTTAAGAGACTAAAGCAGCACCCTGCCTATATATTTATGTAGTCTTCTACGCCCCCTTTCATCGTAACCTTTTTACTAATCTCTCAGATGTTAATTTATATCAAAAGTATTGTCTCGAGCTAATTTTTTGAGTATGGAGGGATCCCAAATGGCTTAAAAGATTTATTCTCGATTTAAATCAGCCATTTTTACAAAATGATTACTTTTATTGCCTATTTGATACATTATGAATTTCTCGCAGAGTAATAATTCTAACTTTTTTGGCATAATGCAGTTATTATGTTTGCTTTAACATGTCTAATCTTGTGAGTGAGTATTCAATATTATCTACGCTACCCAATAATAAAACAATAATTTTATATCAAATTCAAATAAAATAATATTAAGAGCAGCCTAGTAGTTTTTATCACCATAACCTTCCATCGATTGGCTTAGCGGATATCTCTACCCATTTACAGAATGCCTTAATCACACAACCCGTATTCCTAGAGACAATAAATTTCTGGAATTTGACATTTAAGTGATACAGCGTATTCAAAAATAATTTTAGGAGGAAATGCAAGATAATATTTCAGTAATTGTTTGGTTAAATGTAGTTTTTGAATTAAAAAGGTTTAATTAAGTTCTCGTAGCTTGAGTCCACAGTTATAAATTTTCAGGAAAAGTGTCTTAAATTGAAAAATCTTAGAGGATGTCAATGCAGATTTCTGTTTTCATTAATTTTCTATTAGTGTGTGCCCAGGAGAGACAATTAGACTCTCTTATGCTGGTGAAGTACTTGCTATTTTAATCTCATCTATTGCCTCAATTCATATCTAATCCCTTTGCTTCTGAGTCTCAACTTTTTGTGACTGTTTTGGACTCAATACTATAATATTTTATTCTACGTTGACCGATAGAAAGTGTTTCAATGAATTTAACTCAGTATGCGCATTGCGTCTGATCTACTTGTTAACCTACCCGCACTAGAAGCTGGTGTGGCTAATAATAATGCCGTATCATAATGAAGAACATCATCCACCATGATTATAGTCGGAACCTTTGGTCTGGAATTAATGTTACAATTGATTCTGTCTTGGAAATCATTATCGTTAAACTCTTGAATTTACAAATATTTCGTTTCTTTTGAATGTTTAATGAGTATGAAAAAGATCAATCATTGAAATAATCATTAATTAGTATGGCGGGGAAATTTATCGATGGAACATGCGTAGGAACTTTGAGAAGATAGCTGACGTCTCAAATACCTAACACAGCAATGACTTAAAATACAGCTTGATAATTTTGTCATGAATGCAACTCATATTTACATGAAATGTACGAACTAGTAACATGAATTATGATATCGAAACGGCATATATTTAACTATCTAAAATAGTAATGTAAACATGGTCAGTATTGATGCACAAACATATTTTTAGTAAAATAGAAATGAATCAAATTTAACGCGTTAACGGTTAAATATAAAGTTTCTCATGTGTTATTTAACTTATTATTATAAAATAGCATTTTGAATATTACAAATGTTGGCCAGAGTCTCGATATTTTAAAATAAAAATAATTTTTTACTATCGTTATTAATATTATTCATTTTAAACTATTTACATGCGCTGTTAAGAGTTGCGGAAAAATAAATGAGCCAAATTTTCCCCGTTTCATCATTCTTAAATGTTTGCACACATTGCCATTAATCTTGTGTCTCGTGAGGCATGCTCACTTTTGTCAATATTCACAAAAGGATGAGAATTGATCTACACGAGTAGAACTCCATTTCTGACTAAATGTCAGTAGATAATTATAATATATATATAAATATATATATATATATATATATTTATATATATATATATATATATATATATATATATATACATACACACATATATGGGCGAGAAACCGTTCACTACGTGAAGGTATAACAATTTAAGAAATATTTTTCCCACCAAATTTGGAGACATTTAATCATTCCCTACGGAAGGTCAGTCATAATTTTAAAATTGAGTGCTGCACTATTATATGGCCATTGAGGTTTCATTTTAAGTCCATAGCACGAGAGTCAAAGTTTTTCATCGAAATTGGAAGAGGCATTTTGAGTCTCTGCATAACAGCTAGTTCAGGGGGTACGAAATAATATGCATCGCATTAACCGGACGACATCATCTTACCTTGGATATGCTGCTATTTTTACCGGCGATTTAAAATTACGAATTCAGCTTAGTCTGATTAAGTTCATCATGCAAACTTTAGGAATAATAATATCTATTACATCTGAAGAACTTTAATATTTTTTATCCGTACTTCTATTACTTCATTTTATAAAACACGTAATCTAGGAATGCACGATGTCTGAAGCTACATATTTTCTTTAAAATTCATTGATGCAGATATCAGCTATTATTTCAAATTCTATATTTTGAAACGAACAAGTATTTCCGAGCATGAGGGACGTAACGACGCTCCGATCAGATATCATGTTCAAAACAGCCAAGAGGGTTATATATAATGGACTAATTCAGAGAAAAAATATCCAAATATATATGTTCTAAATAGTTTCATATAAGGTGGCATAGTAAAAATATTCTTAAAGAGATGAATAGATAATATCAATGAGACTAGGGAATAAAATGCAGTTTTATTCGTACAATATTAGTTTACTACTAACCGTGAGAATATGGCAATACACAGATAAATTGGTGCATATGAAACTGAAAAGAGAAAAAAATGACTTGAGAGAAATACTTTTGTAAAATAGCTAGTCGACTTTTATTTATAGTTATTTTTATTGGCATAATCACCACAAGACTTTTTTTGTGATTTGCTTGATAATTATTATGAAAGTTGATGCATCATATATTTAAAAATGAAACCTCACACATTATGGGAAATATAGGTTTTTTTAGATTGTTCTAAAATAATATTCCTCAATTTATTTGCATGGAAAGTTAAATATTCGCTGCAGTGATTCCGTATGCAATGATAAAATGCTACTTTACTCATTGGATAAAATAATTTCCCACCAACACTGACCATATGTATACAAAATTAATTTTCAAATCGAAATTGGTGATTCGACCGCAAAACAGGAAGCATAGAGTAAAAATGAATTAAAAATTACAAATCCAAACTTTTAGATAATTTGACGCGCATTAAAATGAGTAAACTTCATTTCATCAAACCGAGTTTTTTTCATAATATAGATGATTTGGATAACCACAAAATCGGCTGCTGATAACTCTTCCCTAAAAACATCGCGTCACAGATTTTACATTGAATCAGTCAAAATATTTGTATATAAAAATACTTTGAAAGTTATACACTTGGATTTTGACTAAATATAAAAAAATCATTCCAGCTACTGAAATAAAAGCCACGAATTACACCAACGCAACATTAAAAAATTCCATAGGGATCATATTTAATAAATTGCTTCGGAACAACCATATTTTCATTCCCATCGGAATTATAGGGAAATCAATTGAACTTGATAACATTCATGTCAAATAACAGGTAAAAATAGTTGTATATCATATAGCAATGACATTTTTACACATACGTATAATAATCTTAATTTATCATAATCTTAATCTATTTGAACGTTGCACATAATGAAGTATTTTTGAATTCGTAGCTCGACGTTATTTCATTAGTCGTGAATGACGGTCATTTCTTTATCAGAAGTAACAGATAACTATTCTTCCTAATGACAGCTGTTGTACACACCTTTTTCCTTTAAAAACATTAAAATTGTTTTGAATTCACTCACACATTCGCTCTACTTAGAACTAGACTTGGTCAATCTTCTTGACTGAATCTGAAATTTGACTATGTTCTATTAGGAGACAATACCGAAATACAATGTTAGGATTGAGAAATAATTGGTGCATTTAAAACTGAACGGTTTCATTAATTATTTTGCTTCATCGTAAAGTTGTCTGAAATTAATCAAATAATGTTAGGTATTTCAACCTATGGATAATACATTAAATAAAAATAGCGTGTCTTAAGTTTAATTTTATGAAAAAAACCTATTTCAATTATTGTTAATGTCAAAAAATTCAAAACAACTTTTTTTATGAACTATTGTTGGAATAATTACATTAAATTTAAAATAATACGCTAGAAATAAACAATGCTAGTCATTGTTATCAATTTATACTACCTGTATTTGCATCGAAATGTCAGCATTTGGAAATGTATTTGAAAAACACAAAGCAAACTTATCAAACCTGATGATATGAAATTCCATCCTGGACTTCATTTACATCATGTCTCAACTAATGATCTAATTTGTAGAAAAATCGACAAACTGTTGTTACCACAGATTACTAAAAAAGATATAATTTAAATGCTGTTCATGTTAATTCTAAAATAGTATTGTGGATTGAATGCTTGCAAACATCATTCTGGATTTTGTAACAAAATTTTATCGAAAAATAATAACCACCATCCTTTATTAAATGCATGGTATAAATAGTGAAAATAATTGCATGCGTTCCCGTTAAATACTAAAAGAAAATATAATGAAATAATTGAACAAACGCGTCCATATGCGCGTTGCGAATTATGCATTTTCCCAAAAGTATTGCGCTAGGTTTCTAATAGATAAATTAAATGAAGTGTTCCTAAATGATGGAATAATACTTTAATTCAATCATATTATTAATAATCTCCTTTTTTTACTTATCTTTTGATTTCCAAATTTAAGTATCATAAATATATGTAAATCTTTACGCTAAAGTTTAATCTTCAGAGAGACGTGATAGTCCAGGGATACAGCTCTAGACTGCTGTCCGGAGGGCTTAGGTTAGATTCTCGGGTACCATAAACTCCACCCTATGTATTTAATTTTTCGGGTACCCGAACTTTCTGGGAAACCATATGCACTGTAGGAAAATGATCTAGCTTCCCTAACCTGACACGTCAATATCACATGTCGTTGTGCTTAGTGCTAGGTGAGCTTTGCCTTCAACTATCGAAGCAACCATTGGATTGATGACTGTGGTTTTGGGTGGAATTTCATCGTTGTTTTCAAGGATTTTCATGGGTACCTGGCATAAGAAATTATCTAACTATCAAATAACATGATAAGAATCATAAAAAAATTCAATTTCAATTTTCAGGAAAATGATGCTATTACACGATGAATTCGAATATCTGGTTGCGGACACGTCGACCTTAACTGAGAAAAAAGAGGCGGAAAAAATTTGATTTTCCGTGGAATCTTTTTCAAATATTTATGCATCACGAATTAAAAAATTGTGCATTTTATGGTCACCAAGTTTGAACATGTGAGACGATTTACACGTGGTTACTGTTTGTTCTCTTATCGTATGGTGGGCGTCTTCCTATATTTTCTCTCACCAGTAATGATAATCATATTCTTATAGATCGTAGGAAATGAATGAAACATAAAAAAATGAAGTGATCAATCCTTATGTTTCTTACTCGACCCATACACTATTTCCTTGACTTTACTGTTGCTTATATATGCTTTAACCACTTGTTTATACTGTACATTATTCATCGTCGCTTTACTCTTGTGCTCCCTCACTTCATATTGAAAGGAAATTGGCATATGAACCCAAAACAAAAGGACGCACTTTCGAACTTAATTTTATGGCATTATTTCAACGTGAGAGTAAAATACCCTTTGTAGAAATACCACATTTTCAATTTCATAATTAAAGATTTAGTTTTACAGCAATGAAATTTAATTAACTTATTCTCTTATCTGACGAAGACTTGCGGATATTTTAGCACAGTGAAACCGTGGTTGAGTTAAAATGTTACTGTAAAATGAAGGCCTTTTTGCTTTTCAATCAATATTAAATACAGCTATATTTTAAAGTACGAAGAAAGGGTAAGCATTCACTGCGGTGTAGCGAAACTAGGCAACAATAATTAATTATTTCCTGTGAAAACGCAAATACTTTGATTCTTTGTTTACACTTTATAAATGAATGTCCTCAACGCATTGGCATCAACCATCACTAGCTAAATCTATCGTATACTTCTCAACCACTAAAGTGGATTAGGGCATATGCATATAATTTTCAAGTTTTTATCAAGTATTTATACTGCTCGTAGTAAGGTCATGAAATTAAGAGAATTTACGCCTGATATAATCCACAGCAAGGTTTATGATATTGGAAGAATTTACTCAGCAATCAGAAAATAAATAGTAAATAAAAGTCAGCAATCAGTAAATGTAAACCACACGCTAAAATATATATTATTTACAAAGTCAGCCGTTACGTCACAAACCTCGCGAATGCGATCTATATTTTGCGATACAAATACATTGAAGCATTTCAGGGGCAATGAAAATTTTTCTGAGGCATTATTGCTAATTTATAATACATTCCTAATAGACTGAAAAAAATAAAGTGAAGTAATAATTACTTGAAAAGGAAAGGTCTCTTATTCCGATGATAGTTTACAAAACAAGAAGAAACAGAATGTCAGGGTGTCCACGTCGAAATTGACGATCCAAAGGGCTAAGGGCTTCACATCCCCTCCGATAGATCCGCAACTACACGTCAGATGCCCTTCAAACAACACCCAAGTGGGGAACGGAAAACCACTAATTATCCGCATGGGACTCGAGCTAGAGTTCTACGCGTAGGAAGCTAGTATACCGCAAACAGAACGAAGTCAATCCCCTTGAGGAACAGTGAATTTCAAGTCGATGTGAGCAATCCTGATGGGAAATCAAAGTTGAGAGTAGCCCTTCAGTGATATGGAGTTTCAGAAATGCTGACGTCACTGAATTTACCCTTGACAGCTGTTTAGTAGTAGTACCAAATTTTATAATCTACTAAAAATCAAAGTATTTACTTAATGGACTGTGTGTCCGTGTTTATGAGCACCCACACTCATTCATACAACAATACAACTGCAATACGCAATAATGAATGATTTTCCTGAATCCCTGAAGAATACCCAGATTAAGGGTGTTTGATGAACAGAGTGTTTACTATTAGTTTATTTATGAAATGTCACATTCTAAATATGTTTTAACTTCGTGTCTATTGCAAAAGACTTCTAATAAAAGAGACATTTCTTTGATTATCATACAATATCAAAGTATTACATAAAACTGTAATAAGCATTCAAAAATTTCAAGCTGGATTCAAATGGAAACAAAGCTACCAAGGACTTTGTACCCTTCCATGTCAACTTTCGAAGAGGTATTCGAATTATAAATTTGTAGGCAGCTAAATCATCTTTCAGTGCACCTGATCTGCATTCTAATCTGCATACATTTAGACTATTATAGTGTTTGCTATAAGGACACTGTCCGCTCAGTGGTCCCTGTCATTATAGGAGTGATTCGCTATTCTTAACCAATTTTAGGGTTGATTAAAATGCCTTAAAAGTACTGAGCCGGCCTGTAGTGGGTAAATAGCAGATTCTGGATTTGACGTAGAGCAGCATATATGTGTTTATATACCGATATTACCTTAATTTCGTGTGGCACCAAATTATATGGTCTTTAGGTGACTATGCTCATAGTATGGAATGTTAAAAAACAGACAATATCTGGGAGAATAAAAAAACATATTTATTTTGAAATGAGAATGATCTCAATTATAACGTTCAAGTTTTTCTCACGTCCTCTGGCCAGTTTTAATCTAAATCAATTGATTTAGATCAGATTGAGAATTCCTGTTCGTACGAACGCCAGCACTACACAATTGTTGTGGCAAGGAGATAGTATTTTCGCAATATGCATGTGGCATCATGCGAGAGTGAATGTGATAAAATGGATATGGGATTTTCGGCGTAGTTATATCTTTGAATCGCAGATATGACCAAAAGCCGACTGAAAACGCTATTTAACTGTACCATACCAAATTACATAGAATTATTTAATGAAAATTACATAAAAGGGGTAAAGTACAAATGAATGCAACAATGCAACCGGCATCCCGTTCAAGGCGATTGATTTTTTCAACCTGAAATTTTTGTATTGAAATACATATTAGCGGATGGCTCCGTTAACAATTACTGCTACGGCATCTTCCGCAATTTCTTGGAACTTGGAAATACATATGTATACAGGCTGAAAAAGCCCTCGAGATTTCGTGGGGATATTAAAATCGGTGGTAATGACAAGAAGTAATCGAATATGGAAAATAAAAACAGCAATGAATTGGTTGGACATAGTCAAGCCTGCTACGAAATTATTAAATTTTACGAATATATGAGTTATTCTTTGAATGTTTTGCTTAACTGTCAAAAATATTCAGCGTTAAAATTTAAAAAAATGTTCTGTTACTCAAAGCTATACTATTATTTTTTATTATGCTTATTATAATACTATATATCCGTTTTGGCCTGGTGTGAATTGAATAAATATATCTTTTCCACGTCTTTTTTCCACCCTGCTTATATATTTCTAATTCTGTTCATTAGTTCTTGTTTTATTTCCAGCAACTGATTTGGAATTTTATTGAAGTTAATCATATCCAATCTGTTGCTACGGTCTAAAATTTCTTCCGGAGGACTTTTCATGGTTTTTAAGGGACTTCATAACCATTTAACTCGAAATCAGCAAATGTTTTTCACCTCGATTAAGTTTTGACTCGATTATATGATGGAAGACAAAAATCGTATTTAGAAGTGATTCGGTGTATGCAATGATATAAAAATAATAATGTAAATTATGACCATCTAAATTATACGATCTGAGATAAGATTTTGTTTCCTTTTAAGGCATCGACGTAAACCCATTTGCTCTCTTATTTCACTCCTCGTCTTCACTAACACGGCAGTGTTCTCCGGTCCGTATCTCCCGCTCTCATCACCTCGCGGGCTATGCTGTATAATATTGTATTTCACTATTAAACTCTTTACCGTACTCTAAGTTAGAACTCTACATTCTATTTCTTCATGCGGCATCTATACCCATTGGTGTACCCTTGGAGAATAATTCTAACTATTTTAACAATAATTGAAATAAGATTGAAATCTCCTGGGAATTACAATTAATATGACATGCCTAAAACACTGCAATAGATTTAGGGCGCCACAATAGTAAATTTCAAATTTATTTAGATTTCTTTAACTTGAAAAAGTGACCTTTTTTCAGGGTCAAAATTTACAGCATCAAAAGACTTAATACAAGAAGAAAAAAGTGTTAATTATCCATAACTAATGGATATTTTCAATGTTTTTGGTAATTATTCATTCCAATTTCACCAAATCATCTCATGCTATGTGAAGACAGATAAATGCTTTACATTTTACCCGACTTTTACCCGAAACGTTTCAAATCCCGTATTTTTAAGTTTTATCTGTTTGTTAATATTTTCCTCATTATTTTTCTATTCATATGTTGATAACACCCATTCCCCTTATATACATTGAAATATGTGACTCCTAGCCATTTCTCTACTTTTTATAATGTATTCCTACTTTCTCTGCTTCTTTAGCCATCTTGCCGGGTAACTCCGAGAAAATGTTTTTCATTTCTTCTTTGGAGAGTTATAAACAAATTTCTTCAAGATTATCCGTTAATCTACTTCATTGGTGATCATATCAATTCAGCTTATTTTCATCATCCTATCCAACCATATTCATTTTAACCTTCTTTAATTTCAAAATCCGTATTTTAGTTTTAAATTAAAATCAAAAGATAATTGTATTATTACATAATATATAAAAATTATACGTGCTTATTTATGATAATATACTAATATAAATATTAATTTTTGTCATTTTCTCCCTGCCATGAAATGGCATACTGCATTTTTATTTTTAAATAAGATTAAAATGCTGAAAAAATATTTTTTTAGGGAGATGATTGTCCTGAATGACATAATTTGTATTGGGAAATATTTAATCAAAGGATGCTCTATTTGAGACATATTAATGCAAAAGATCGTAAGGAACATAGCTATGATTCAACTGTAGGTTCAGTGACTCATCCGTTTCCCTATTCCGTATATCTCTGCTAATCATAGGTTTCATTGAACAACACAAACTAAACAACAAACGAAAATACTGTGGAGGTGGACAAAAAAACAGTCTTAGAAGACTGTTTTTTGAGAGAAAATTACGAAGCATCATCTAATGCTTATCGTTTTGGATAACTAAGGAAGATAAAAGAATTTTTATATTACTCAATTACCTTGTGTCAATTTAATGGAGATGGAGTTTTAATTTGAAAACCGTAGGTTATATTTAAAGAGGGATATCATCAATAGAGTTTTAAGGAATATTAATTATCTACTGAATGCTATATTTTCCATCTAATGGCTTCCTACATATGCGTTATTTTTAATCGGTCGCTAATTTTTTAATTTTACCTCACATTTTTCATGTTTTTCGTAAAATGCCAGGGCGTAGATAGGAAGAATATATTAACCAAACTGTATCAAATCAACGTGTATAGGTACAAATGCGTCGATTTATATTTCACAATAAAAATAACTATAAGGTTAATGTATTACTCAAAAGTTTTATATTATCAATATAAAATGCGTCAGTTAACACAAAAGAAAATCAAAATCATAGGGCTCATTACGAAAATTATTTATCATTACAATTAGTAATTTGACGGAACGCCCAGATGCTGTCCCTACAGGATAGGCTTATCGAAGAAAACATCACCAGCATCTGGAAATTGTGGATATATATATTTATAACTATTTTTTAAAATACATGTATAATATATTAATGATTCATCATTTTCAGATAAAATAGTAGTCGATTGAAAATTAATTCTTCCGTAATAACTAACCAGAGACCTTTGAGAAGGGAGACGGATTTCATGATTTTACATGAAATCCCGAGTGAATTCAAGTTTTTGGTCCTTTCTCTCAAGACAATGCGATGAAAAATACTTAAATTTCCCTATTCCCTAATGAGAGAGAGGGTATGGTAATTTCTTTTTTCGCAAATGAGACCTCCGGTCCCCTCGTATTTTCCCAACCTTAATTAGCATAACGACTGAGATGGCTCATTAGCGATTTGCATATGTTCCTCCAAATTTTAATAATAATGGAAGCTGTTTAGAATGAGAGATTTATCAGCGATGCGAAACCTAAAATAAACTCTGAATTATTCAAACGAAATATTTCCAAAGAATGCCAAACCGTGGATAAATATATCATTGAATAAATGTTATAATATTTATATAAATATGCAAATAGGGAATCCGTAAGTTATTTAAACAAATTTCACTTTCAAATATTTTACTGGGCAAAAAATATTTTCGGAAAAATCTAATAACAAGGTTAATAGTAAACACCTTCAGCTGGAGAGTTCAAATTGAGGATGAATGGAAGTAATGCAATAAGTATTATGATGATGATATCAAGTATACCGTCCTGTGATGTGGTTACTAATGTCAAGATTTTCTTCAAACTGAGGTTTTTGGTCTATTTTACATACTCTTTCGTCTTGGTTTCAGTTTCTTATAATAAATCCACTTCTGGCAATATTGTTACGGAATAAGGAACCATATATTTTGTATCCATAATAACCATTAATACTTCGTTGAATAAACACGTTTATTCATCCAGATGTATGCCTAAGATTTCCTTTAAATTAAATAATTCTTAACATGAAAAGAGTTCCCGAATATACAGAAAAAAGTGAGATTGATTGATGCACAAATTTGAAATAATACATGAAAAAGAAGTCTTTTTTCTTCTTAGTTAGTAAGTAAGAAAATAAGGTTTTTATGAAGTACTGTGGTACTTTTTGCCATAATTCACAACGTCAAAATAAGCACCCTGGAGAAACGGGAAAATACATTTTTTTAAATCATCCATTTCTTTTGCTGATTAATAGAGAGAATGCATCATAGAATCGAATAGAATTGAGATAGCATGTGGAGGAATCTAATAGACTAGAATATTATAGAATTGAAGCTCAAATTTCTCCCATAACGCTAATTTAACAACCATTCATTCAGATATCGTTTAATAATTACAAGTGGTTACATTTTAGTTTAACCAAATCCAACGATCTGTGTATACATTATAATCATATACATGAATCACAGTTATAACAGTAAAATTGTTGATGTGGAAATGTTCATACCCTGATATAGTAATATATTACAGGCACTTGTTCTCTGATGACTTGAGAATAATTATAATAGGGTGCATAGAAATAGATAGTACGAGAGCTTTAAACTTAAGTAAATTGATAAATAAGTTAGTTAAAATTGAAGAATAAAATTATCAAAAACTTTTTAGCACTTTTATTACCTATATTTTTAAAATTAATACGTTTAATTAAAAACTGTATCTTTCAAAACTTATGTAACTTTAAGAAATAGGTATTTAATGCATTTTATGGAATTTCATTGACAAAGATGTATTATAGAATGTAGATAAATAAGTAAAACAATGAATTCACCAAACAGAGATTTCAATCAGTTTTTCTGATAAATATATTTAGGAAAATATTAGTTATTTTGGAAAACTGCTCAACTTTGGTATGTTTTATCCACGAGGTTATTGCCTTGTAGTTTGTCTTATTCACAAGCACCAAGCACAAAAATCTGAAATAAAAATTGCTTGCGTTTTTAATTAATTCAGCGTGTCATGAAAAATTATCAATGGTGTAATAGATTTGGATAAATACGAGAACTTACAAATCGACAGTTAGAATTTATAGAATCGATTTTGAAAATTATATTTTTAACAGGAGCAGAAGATTGAAATACGATATTGTCGGCATTCTAATGCATCTATGTGAATGTGCTATTTACCATTTGTGTGAACTGGAATATGGAGAATCACAAAATTTAAAGTAAAACCTTGATTAGCACTCCAATTTTTAGAAATATATTTTGATATAGTGCTTCATTATAAGGCATGAGATATATAGCTAAAATAAATACTAAAAAAGAAAAACATATTTTTTAGTGTTTTTGATGACAAAGCTCCATTGATGGAATCTTATTCATGTGAATATGCGCGTGACTCAAAAACAAGCGCATACATTTTTATTTTATATCATTCAATTTTCATATTTTTATTATTTAATACGTTCAAGCATGAATCAAAAATCCAGCGTCTTACCCTATGGAAAAATGAATGATATGCAACGTATGAAGGGTAGCAAATATTATGGATAAAGAAAAAAATATTGATTTAGTATTTAAAATTGGTGAAAAATCTATTTGTTTCGATGGTTAAAAACGTTCACCATACATTTACCTTTTTTCATTTCGATTTGTTAATATTTTCTGTATGACTTTTGGTTTCCTCAAGTTTCAGGTCTCAGATTCAGAAGCGTCGTCGGCGAACTTCGCCCTCACCGATCCATTCTCCTCGGCCCTGCGCGTCGGGTCCTTCGCCGGCAGCGGCGCGGTCTACTGCCGGGAAAAGTGCTGGGCGGGGTCAGGGGGTGGGCGACACCCGCCGGATCGCGGGGAAAGACCTCCTTAGGCGCGCGCGGGATCCATTCTCGACGAACCTCGGACGGCCGGGAGAAGGCGAAGTGCGGGGATGAAGGCCTGGCGACTGGACGCTGCGAAATCTGACTCCGGCTAAGGTTCCACATCCCACTGCGACGGAGCGATATCATTTCCTGACCCGTCCGCCCACTGAGACGGGTCGGTTCATCTTTTCATCCCAAAGGAGCTTCGTGTCTCCACCCTCGCGCCGGGGTCAAGAACAGGACACCGCGAGGGACCGGAGATAATTACGGCGGCTCTCCTTTTATTCCCCGGCGGAGAATGAGGTGCCAATGTCTCCGGTGACCCGTCCTTATTCATGGGCATCAAGAGGCCATTTCGATGGTCGAGAGTGGAATGAGTGGGGGTGGTGGAGAGAGACGTCCTTCTTCCATCGCCTCTTCCCTTGGCGAAGTAGTTAAGGGATAACAACCTCTTTGAGACTGGCCACGGGAAACTGACCGGTAATTAAGGGCTCGTGTTCTTTAAGGGGTGTGTGCGGAGATATAAAAGTGTCTAACGTGATGCATGGGGTAATAAAGATGGGATGTTGAGGCAATTTGCTTCTCTAATTGCGTCCACTGATTTAAGATGGAAAACTAATGTGTTTCAGGCCGAATTTATGGCACTATCTTTTGCTAATTACGGACCAGCTATTTTTCATAAAATTTTATTTTTTATAAAAATATAGTATTCAAATTATTTATTAAAGTAAATTATTTTAAATAATTGGTGCATTTTATTGTAACTTTAACTTCTTCAGAAGACCATCCATTAAACATCCAACGAAAAGGTGTCTCTTATATTCAAATGAGAGGATAGCAATTCAAGATACAATATTTACTTTGCCCAAAGAGAATGCAAGAGAGGTCTCAGTGATGTTGTTGCTCTTATTTAGCTCTTCATTTCCAAGTGCAGTTGTTAATATAATTGCAAGGAAAACAACCCACTCATTGATATAAAATAATGTATTTGATCCTAATTGGTTCTCTGAGAACTTTGTCGTCATGGCATAAGTCTTTGAAAAAGTTTTAGATTTTTTTATAAGCTACCTACGAAAAAATTATTTTTATTAACAGTTGATAGGATATTGATTAATATCTACATCATTTGAAGGATTTAGCAATATGCAATCTGGAGTAGCCACTATGAAACTATGGACAAAATATATCAATCGGAAAGTGTGTATTTATGAATATAATGTATTTGAGTTGCTGAATATTAATGTATGCATTATTTAAGACTTTATCAGGTTTCATTAAATTAGTATTTTAATAACTATTTGCTCCCTAATAGGCTCGTAAGTAGCAAAGTCAAATATATTAGGTTTGTATTCCAAAACCATTGGAAATTTATTTTGCTAAATTAATCAAAACTAGAACTTTAATTACATTAATTAAATGTGTTATCAAGTAAAATTGGCGTTTCGAGTAAGCATTGCTACTTTAAGTCATTAGATAGGACTTGATTTTTGATAGCGCACGAGTAGAAGTTTATGAAGACAACTTTTATTGCTAAGTAAACCTAGGAGTATATGCAATAACTTCGTAACCATACCTCTGTAGTGCAAACACCAGAGATTTATAGTAAAAACTATAACGGAAAACTGTATTATCCTGAAGGCTTCGAAAATCAATTAATAATAATGTGTCTGCTAGTGCTAACTCAACTTTATTTCATATGTTCATTAAGTGCTATTTTTGTTCAGTTATCTTCAATATTTTATGTATATTGAAATCAAAATTAAATAAGGAAATTATAAACGATATCTATTAATAGCTGCTTAAGGCACAGGAGCGCAAAGTGTGAATATACTGCATGGTTAGAAATTGTTGAATTACAAATTGGCCGAAAAAAAATCGACCATGGTTCAAAAGACCTTTACTCTAAAAAGGTGTATAAAACCTGGCATTACAATTTAATGAAATCAATAGCCTACACTTAAAATTCTTAGTTATCTGTAGTCAAAGAAAAAAATAAGGTGTGTTAACGGCGAAATATTTTAAATACTAAGCCCTTATAGCGGTTTTCTCCGGGAATAATAATTAAAAATTATGAAACAATATGAAAAACGCATGATCGAATGTTTAGATTAGCCATCAAATCACGTCATAGCAATAAACTTTCTTCAGCGATAGATCATTCATAAATCAACATTCTGGAGCGACGGGACGAAAACAAAAAACCTATTTCCTTTATGAATATCATTATTTTCTTTCTAAATTACGGCTCTTTTAGTGGTTTATCAAATTTATTTATAATAACTTTGCAGTTACTGTAGAGATTGATAAGTAAGAGATAATCGGGGAGTGAAAAAAAGAGGTGCTTGAATACAACTGATAAAAGAGATTTTATGCCCATCATCTATGACTAAGAAAATGTTATTTCCTCATTTGAATTAATATTTTCAAATATCCCTAAACAACATTAACAATATCAGACAATTTAAATGACTAGCAGAGTGCTCAGAGAAACCATTATTTTCCTGCAAATTTCCAGCGAGATATAATAACATTTTATTCATCATTCAAAGCGGTGCAGCCCACCTTAGGTGGCTTTCCTCATTTGATTGAAATTGATTTACCCATTTATTTGGAATATGATTCTCCCACAACTAAATAATAACCTCGTCACTATTTTTTCATGATTAAATGAATAAACGTGTTCTTAATATAGTAACTTTCGATTTTATTGTAAATACTCAAAGAATTTGTTGAAATCAAAGAGAGGCTTTACCAAGTTTCGGTTGCACAGACGTTTCAAAACATGCATGTTACCGTGTTGATAAATATTAACTGGTCTGTTTTTTCACAAGGCTATTGATTGTGATGATGGTTGCCCCATAATTTAAACTGTTGCTATTTGCATACACCTGATTGGGTTTTTTAAACACTATTAAAAATCTAACTTAATGTTTTAATTGCTGTGAATGCAATAAACGTTTTCCGTCCAATGGAACTTTGCATTATTTACCTAGATCCTGGTAGCACCTATGTATGTATGCAGTCTTCACATACAAACGAAAGCAAAAGACCTAAAGTGAAGGGAGAATAAAGATGTTCATTTGTGTTAACAATATATTAAGGTTTATAAGATGTAAGCATAATGGTAAAATATTAATTTCACTTGTTTTCAGCATAAAAATACATGTCTTTTAATGAGACGCATTTCGATCTCATTAAGTTGCGACATACTAAAGGGATGTAATATATTTAATGTCTTTTAAGATAGTTGACTTGAATAAACAATATTTACTTTTATTTTCATAAATAGCCTTTAATTTTGCTGATTTATGACACTACTTTACTCCTAACTATGCCTACGAAAAGTAATGCTATGAATCTTCACTGAGAAAGAAATAATATGAGCCATTGCATAGGCTTTTACGCAGCCATTATTTTACGAGGAAGAAGGCAACGGAAAAAGAACAAATTATTTGATAAAATAAGGAATATGAGATATGATGAGTATGCTATTTCGTAAGTTGAGAGCACAAAATATATATTACTCATTAGAAATTACTTAAAGTCGGAAAGAGAAACGGAGGTGAAAAATGAAAGTCGCCTGTGTTACCGTAAAAAAACAAAGCAAAAAATAACAGGCGATCGTGTCATCGGATGCCATTGTCCTTCAAAGCTTTCACTTGTTGAACGAGAACTCGTAAGCGTTATAAAATAATTCCAATGAAATTTGGGCGATGGGAATTTTTTCGGACTCTGTCGAAGCAAAAAAATTGGGGCGGAGCTAAGCGGAAAAAAATCCTCGCTGAAATGTTCCATGCATTGACCGCGGAAGAGAGCATTTCCATCGCAGCAAGCAGATAATCGTATGTTTTGTTATTATATTTTTCTGAATGCGACCTTTTGGAATATAACGTTCACTTTATTGCAGGACTTTATGCATGAAGTCAGCTTCGTGAAAAGTTTTAAAGGAGTCACGAAAAATGAATAATGAACTTAAACTGAACGAGAGAAAATATTGCATGCAGTGCAAGATGAGATATGTTTGCTTAGTTTTGACGCAGCTGCAATTCTTATTGACTGAAATCGATTATACTGGTCATTTACATCGGAGAAAAAATAAATATTTATGACTGAAACCAATTCTACTCACTTTGATTTTGTTGTTTCCTGGGTAGAGTTTTTCAGTGAAAAGTATTCAGGTGTCTCAAACGAAGACGTATGGACGGAATAACTAAAGGAATTTCACCGAGTTAAAAGAGTTGAAAACAGAAATATTAGAATCTATGTGAGAGTTTCCATTTGATGTGTTTCAATATTTCCTCAGTTGCGTTACTCTGTGTTGCCAATCTACTCAGTAACATGAGAAGAGGAAAGAAATTGGGAATATAAAAAAGGACAGATTCAATGTTACAAATTAGCCAAAATTTATTTCATTTTTATTAAATTATTATTTAACAAAAGTAAATTGACAGTATTTAATCAATTGAATGAAGAATGGGGGATAATTCCGAAAAATGACCACCCCAGACCTTTACACCCTATCACCGTCGGCGTATTTGAGGGCCCCGCATCGCTCTGCATGAATTTCCATACCGTTTGGCATTACTTTACCAATGGATTTTGTGGTCTTTCTTCGCAGTTTTCGACCACTCTTACTCCATCCTTACTCTCTTCAGCTCAATTTGTCTGCTTCACAGAGTATTATTTTGATTTGGGCCATAAGATTGCCGATGGTGTTGTATTTTAGGTTAGATACTACAGGACTCCCAGCTAAATAAGTTTGACTTTATCGTGAGGAATGTTAGTGGCTATCTAGCTATGTAAATGCATTTAATCGCTACAAAATTTTTCATAACTATGGTCTATACCCTCTCTCATATGAATTGAGCCGACAAAATAAGTTCAATGGATATAAGGTTTACATATATTTTAGAGCAAAGAATCAAAGAAGGATACCCCAGATTGCATTCCGAAATTGTTTTTGCTTCTTTCGATTTTATTTATGATAAAAAATGCAAGTGCACATTAGTAATTACAAGAAATAAATTCATGTTATTCATTATTTATTTAATTAACCAAACGGATTTTGAAACACTATTGGAATATTTAAATAGAAATCATTAATAAATGTATTATTTTCATTTTGGTGGAAAACTATGTTAATAGTTGGTGACTTTAACTAATGATTTTGATGACTATTTATGATAAACTAAAAATACGGATTTAAAACTAATTGTTACCAATTTGCTTTGGCGTATCATATTAGCTTGTATTACTAATTATTTTGTTTTTTGTTCAAATTTTCATCCATAATTATTTCATGGATTCGTTATATAAATTTTGCAATTATAACACATAAGATTGAAAGCGTTGTATTCAGATGCAGGGCATAAACATTATTCCCATTATGATTCAATAATTGTTTAAATAACGGCGTTACATAAATACAGAGCTATGGTTCTCATTGCAGTATTTTCACAACAATTACAACCGACATGTACTACCCGTAAATTAGTCTCCGAGGGAAGTGGCGAAGGGCCTAAGATCCCCGAAGGATCCTAATTAACGGGGTCCCTGCGGTTGGCTCTTCTTACAGTACGGCGCTTACCCCGAATTTCCCCTTGTTGTTACAGGTAGCGGTACAACCTCAATCAAATTCCCGAGAACACAAACACTAGCAACATGAGGAACTCCTCTCACTAATCAAAATTTGATGCATCATATATAGTTTAATTGGGATACTATATGTCACATTAGCCTTGAAGCTTTTGTACAAGTCATTGCATGCCATTTAATGAAAGCAGACATGTAAAGAAAATATATTAAGTAGAAAGGATCACATTTTAAGCTTGAGGGCGGGCATTTTTATAATTGAATTCATAAGCAGATGTGGAATAGAATCAGGCAACCAGGAATTATCATTTGATATTAATTAATTAAGATGGAAAAACAAACCAATTATGAAGGGCACCTAGCATAAACAGCAATGAGTGGTTTTAATTCTTAACGGAAAATGTGCAAACTATTATCAATTTCCTCGTGTTTGCATGTTAATTATACTATGCATAAAACCTTTACTTATATAACTACTAAGCTATTTGGGTAGGTGTATTTAAAGTACACTTTAACAGATATTCGCGACGCGGAATGAGTGATTATCCTGGCTGAATTTTGTCTTTTTTGGATAGTTTTTATTTTCTGTAAAGTTATTATAGTGTAAAATAAATTCATTTTTAAGAATCATCTGCGCAGCGTAATAATTGATAAAAGTATGACTTCAAAATGATAATCCAAACTGTTTTCAACCGCTAATATCCGTCAGTCATTGACGAAATGCTAGTGCAAAATAGCTGCTAGGATAAACGTATTCAAAGGCTGACGGTTTTAATTACTACATGCGAACACGGTAATTATATTCTTCACAAAAGATTTATTCTCATCATTTATTGCTCTCTCAATCATAGGGATAAGGAAGAAGAATAATATATATATATATATATATATATATATATATATATATATATATATATATATATAATGGGCTGACACAACATAACACAAATAGAAAAGAATAGACACATATAAAAGCCAGTCTCTCTTGAAGAAGGCCCCTGAGAGGGCCGAAAGCTCGAACAATTTACCGTGTAAGTGTTCTTTTATATGTGGCTATTCTTTTCTATTTGTGCTATGTTGTGTCAGCCCATTATTGTGCCGCTCGTATGAGTTTTTCCGTACAATCGTTATATATATATATATATATATATATATATATATATATATATATATATATATATATCCACTCAACCTATGAATAAAAGTCTCATGCACCGTTTTACCAGAAAATATGCTGCTCTACTCCAACCTTTGAAAGTAGAAAATGAATAAATAATCGGAAAAAATTCTTAAGAGAAGAGTTGACCCTCAAAGAGCTAACTTATACGGTAAAATTAGAAATGCACCCGCGTGCAAAATCGATTCAAAACCTTTGATCAATTTTAAAAGGATTAACTTATTATATTACCCCGCATCTCGCAGGAAACGGAGGGGATGTCCAGAAGAATTTCTGGAAGGCTCCCTTAACTTCTCCCCGTTAAGAGAACAAAGGAAGCGTAAGTCCGCTGGTATGTCCATAGGAATTATTGCCGGATCATAAACAAAGTGATTATGCATCGAATTTTTGAAACAAATGGTAGTTGGATTCAAGATGAAATAATATTAGGACTGTGTTTTTCATTTTTTCTAGAAATGGAAACTTAAAAATTATATAGACTCATAGCTCTCAACTCTTGTAAACTTCTTTATTGTTGAAAATATACCAAAATAAAACTATCCTCAAAATAATGTCTACGCTGTGAGAGAGTATACTTTTTAATGAATATAGTACATGCACATGGGAGACGAATTTATCACTCTTTATTTTTTTGTTTGTGGAGAAGTATCGAAAGAATAGGGAAAATATATGGGAATATTTCTGAACGTCTCCCACTCATATGCATTATCTTGTCCAAATCATCCAGATTCATTTGGGTTGTGAAACCTTTAACCGTGGTTTACTAAATGAATAAAAAACAAGACATGCTACAACAGTTATTGGTCTTAAAACGAGTCTTCATTTTAATTTCAATTAAAAAAATAAGAAAAAATTACTCTATCAATTTAGGTAATTGAGCAAAGGCAAAGCTAATTTGCAGTTGAAGTTATAATTTAGAAAACTTCCAATAGAAAGAAATGATTAATCAAATTTAATGAATTCAAGAGACTAACTATTTTAAGAACGAAATGTTAGCAAAATAATACATTATCTCATTAGAAATTAGACTTAACTGCTGGATAATTCAAAGCATTAATATAATTGAGAAAACTGATGCCATGCTTTTAAAAAGAGCAGTCACAAATTCAAAATACGCTATTAAGCTTTTAAAAGGCTCCGTCATTATTAGAAGTACTCCATAGCATCAGTTCTAACTTGAAAGCACGCAAGTAACTGTGGTGACAGTTAGAGTATTCTGTATGGATACGTTACGTACCCAATATGAGTAGCTAATCAAAGCAAAGCAAAAAATGTTCCCGGGAACAACACAGCGCCACAACACCGCACATTTGGAATAGTAGTTTCAAGCGACTGACTCTTGAGAAATTATTGATCATGCCGCACTATATCTGTCTGTAGGACCACATTGATAGAAGTATATGGGTGTCTCAAAATTAAGATTATTAAATGAGTGAAAACATGCATTGCATATCAAAATACCGTTTGCTAAAATTATTCTAAATAGCACCCTTTTGCACCGATACGCCTATGCCAGCGCCTCTGCCAGCTGCTACGCGTCCTGGAAGGCGCGAACCTCTTGGAACAACCTCGTCATGTCCTCTTTGAAAGTATCTAACGTTCCAAAAGGCTTTCTTTCAAGAAATTTTTTATTCATAGGAACAAAAACAAGTGCCCCATCAGGGCTGTAGGAAGGTTGGTGCAGCCATCCCACCTAGTACTTGGCCAGGCACTCAGTCACGAAAAAGGTGGCGTAGGGCGACGGATTGTCGTGCTGCAGCTTCCAGTTGGCAAAGATGGCATTCCTGAGATGCTGCACTCTTTCCCGCAGTCTTTCAAGGACTTCCTCGTAAAACTTGCTCCCCTCTGTCGGTCTCCGAGGCACTGACTGTGGATTATTTATTTTCAATCGAAAAAGACAATTAAATTAGGCGACTTATTTTAGGGGCAGGCCCTGTGTACAATGTTAGGCGATTAGGAAACTTGAATTAAACGATTAATTTTTCATTAGCACAATAACAGTACTAACCCAAAAAGTGCTAAAATAGAATCGTTGAAGATATAATTTTTTACCATATTTTTTCTTCATTTTTGATAGATAGAGGCCTTTATTTGCGCGAAATTGAGACCTAGTGGTCCCTTCTTCCATTTAACCTATCGTCGTAAACATTTTATATCAGACATGAAATTTATAATCACATGTATGTGTATACATCAATACATATTGACAGAGAGCAACTCATTATGCACAGATTTTTACACCAAAAAGGAAAGTAATATGTATACATATATACACACATATATATACATATGTATACATACATATATATATATATATATATATATATATATATATATATATATATATATATATATGTATGTATGTATACATATGTATACATACACATATATGGCAGGAATATAGAGAAGAACTACGCGGTAAAGAACTTAGACCAACAAATTTAGACATAAAAAACGAACATGGCGTAGAGGAAGATAGCTTAGGTCCAAGCATACTCGACGATGATATAGAAAGGGCAATATGGAAGATGAAACTAAATAAGGCCGTGGGGGTGGATAACATTCCCGCGGAAATATTGAAATTTTTCGGAAAATGTGGGAGGAAGAGGCTATATAGGCAGATTCATAGTATCTATGAGGAAGGAATCTGGCCGGAAGACTATGAGAGAGCAGTGTTAGTTCCTTTTCCGATAAAGTTAAATAGTACATCATGTGAGGACTACAGGACAGTAAGTTTGATATCCCATGCAGCTAAAGTTGTACTCAGGATTATCAACCAAAAGATAGAGTAGGGCAAATGATTACTGAAGGGATATTTATTTGGTAGTTTTGTCCATCCAAAAATCTACCTTAACCGGTAGATTACCTTAAAAAAAACTATATATATATATATATATATATATATATATATATATATATATATATGTATATATATATACATTTACATATACTCATGCATAAGCATTCATATTTTGATGAGTGGGATGATAATATCCAGGCCTGTTGTCTTTTGTCCTGCCGAAAACTTTTGCTTCCTTACCTGGAATTGATCATATTAATGAGGAGACGTATCCCGTAATGTTAAAATAATGATAAGACATACACATGTATATAAATACATATACATATACATGCATGTAAATCTGGTAATATGTATTTTTTACTTGAATGTTTTGAGTAAAAATGCACTCAATCTCTAAAAAAATGCTTGCAAGCATTGCAATTTGTCCAGTTATTTTCAATTCCTACTTATTTATTGAAGATAAGACTTGAGATAGCCCTCGTAATATCAATACAATGCTGTTCCTTGACGGTGAATCGGCGTAGATATTCTTCCTTTCATATATTCAGTGATGGATGTCAAATATATTGAAGGATTTAAAAATACTTTTAAAATTGTTGTACATAACTAATAACTTATCTATGACCTTTTTTAGTCTGAGGAACTGTAAGGACCGAGTTCTTTGTAAGCGACAAAAAATCAGATGATATGATCAATTTTATTCAATGCCTATTTTAATCCCGTTTTGTAAATTTTTAAATTGATACGCAACTTCGTGATTGACCCAATAATATTTGATTTATCAAATAATATTTTGACTTAGGTTGGAAGCGTAACGTTAATACACAATAAGACGCACGTACCTATTAGAAGTAAATCCTTGTATTACAATGTTGTTAACCGAATTATCATTTTATTACTATATTCCCACAAAATATTTCCCCATATTTTTACTGTAGGGAAACAATAACTGGCCATTACATTTTATTGAATATTTATATTTTGCAAATTATATGCTTGTATATTGTGACTGGAAACTACCCTCTTATTTCTGAACCCTTTCCTTGACTCTATGCTCTTAAGCAAATTTCAGTAGTGCCATTTGTTAGATTTAATTTATACGAGTATTAATTTCTATTTCATCATGCCAAGTATTAAAAATGTAAATACTCAAATGGCGAGCAATGATAGACTCCCAATTTTCTAGGAGAAATAATTTCTGAAAATGAAACATTTCACAACTTAAAAGGAGCTGTAAAAATATTAACCAAATTTTGATAAGAGCAATACGGAGAAGAAATATATTAGAAGGCACTTCAAGTAGTATTTGTGTTTGATTACCATTTCAAACTTAAATTATCTAAATATTCTTCAGATGACTGTGATAAAAACTAGAGCACCAATAAAATTTGTTTAATAGAAAAGCTCAAAACTTAATAAATTTGAATGATCTAGGATTCTTTTTAATTACTTAAAAAAATAAACAAGATTCCTGAGGATATTTAAAAATTTTGAAACTCATATTGGGAGTATACCTGTATATGGAATTTATGAACATAATATGGAATAAGAGAAAATCTCTTTTGATGCATAACGAGATATGATATTTTTTTATGGAAGCCAATTTTGGAAAATACGGCGAGATTTTTAAATTTTAGAGAAAGTAATTGAAAAATAAGAAATAGTAATTATTGCATAATGAATATTTAACTGTGAACTTAGATTTCCCTTAGATAAGGAGGAGGTAGATAATAGAGAACTTATTTTAAGTAAATATTAAAATTTTGCACTTTTAGAAATAAAAGAAATAAAAAATGGAAGCGCTTGAGTTCAGCACAGGGTACTGCCATATTTTTGTAATGTATCACATTATGACCGATGGTCACTTTAATGGTATCGTTTTCCGCGATTTGGAAGCATCGGTATCGAATTCGTTTAGATGAACGATCACCTGGACTTAATAGCATAGACATAATAAGAAGAATAAAGACAGGGCGAGCAGACGTCCCTTATTTCCAGACCTCCCAACTTCTGGGTTAATTACAATAAAGAATTGGTAAATGTAGATATAGTTTTGATCTAGATAATGGATATATGCCCAAGCTCACCTGATGAGAACGAATGACGATATTTATTGAAGGAATCTTTGACAGAACTTAGATATGACGTAAAATTTGCACCAGCTTGAGAGCCGCCAACTTCTGAGTCTACGTATCATCATACCCTTTTCAACCTGACTTCTATTGATTAGGCTTTCTGTCCATTCAAAACACCTTCAACTGAGATTACCGAAGTCGTATGACTATTAAATATTTAGTATAATTAAGGTTTCTATCATTTTCTCATTTAAAATCTTGAGAGAGCCCTGCAAATTCTTTATGAACCATCTTATTATAAAATTAAAGTATTCTCACAAAGATTTACTGAATCGTGGGATTAAGGATTACTTTTGTTTGTCAATATGTGCACACGAATTATTATCACTGTTTCTTCCTTGATGTTGAGCGTCCTTCTTTTGCTGAATCGACGTTACACGATGATTTATTTAATTGATTGATAAAATACTCTTAAGCATTTGAGTCACATTCAATCTCTAGCCAAATAAAGCTTTCTGATGAAAGAGTTAAGT
Source organism: Hetaerina americana (assembly GCF_022747635.1). Classification (NCBI taxonomy): domain Eukaryota; kingdom Metazoa; phylum Arthropoda; class Insecta; order Odonata; family Calopterygidae; genus Hetaerina; species Hetaerina americana. Next base: position 69,074,492 of record NW_027287538.1, on the reverse strand, counting down.
TACCAATTTTTTGAATCATATGAACTCAGAAGATAATAAATTATGATCGCTTGGCTAGATATAATGTATTTTAGATGCCTAATATTTATTTCATTTTAAAGGTATTTGACCAAAGTGTTAGCCTCTAAAAGCAGAGGAGATTGACACATGGAAACCTCTGAGTTGTAGCATATATTCAAGAAAATCGTATGGACAGTGATTATCATGGGCCTTGATGTCAGAAGGGTTTTCATTCAGAAGAAATTATTGGTCAGTGTGGAATCTTTTTATTGAAGAAGTTGTAGAAGAAGAAATATTCAATATTGGTTCTAATTTTTTCAACATTTTTATTGAGGTACTGAAGGTTTCGAGATATTAATTTCAGCTTTCATTCAAATAAAATACTATATTTATAATAATTTATGATTTTTGGGAGCTATAAGGATTTCACTTTTGAAAAATACGAAGCAAAAAGGAATAAGCATACGAGAATGATGAAGTTAATAGAGTGTGAATAATTTAGTTAGTAGGGAGTGGATAATGTAGCTGATAGAGTATAATTAATGTATTTAATAGAGTGGGGTTGATGTAGTTAATAGAGGAATTAATTTTATGAAATAATTTCTAGAAATCCTAACTAAAATTAATATCAATGGCAATGGTAGAGAGCCTTTTTATATCAATTGAATACCTATTTTCTGAATATCTTTCGCGTACGAGGAAATAATGTTAAATATTAGCCAGGTTGAAATGCTTAAGGAGCACCGAGGGAGATACACACTATAGAAAAGACATTGTCCAAACAAAATGTCAAAAAGGGCGTTTTCCTCACCGACACGGGAATGCCATTATTTTTTGATGATTTCAAAATAAATCGTAGTTTTAGGAAATCACTCTCCTAGTAACATAGAAAGGCAACTACTATTATTAAAAAATATTTCCAACCCAATCCTGCTGAATAATATTTGTGTTTCAAGGGTAGTTTCTTACGCATAATATTATATACACACATAGTACAAAAAAAAGAAAAATAAATACTATTAAATACTTTTTGGTTTCTTTAAATTTAATTAAGCTATAAAGATTAAATTAGATTGTTATGTAGTTTGTCTTTTTAGCAATACCAGATGCTATTAATTCAGATTTTCCACTTTTACAAATCATGCTGAGAAAAGAGTTTTCAATTTCTGAAACTATTATAGAAAATAAAGTACGAGTCTTTCTTTCTTTTTTAGTAATGGATATTATAGAAAACGTCATTCCGCAGAATTTGATATCGTTTGAAAGAAAATTATGCATCAGATAAAATAAAATTTAATGAGAAAATTGAAATAAAAGAGTTAAAAAAATGAATGCATTGGATTTCAATGAAATATTTTTCTTCAAACTTGGACACGATATTCCTATGTATGCTTCGTTGCTTTTAAGGATTTTGACGTATTAGAAATTTTAAGACATAAAATTACTGTGAAATGATAAAATAAATTGAAAGTATATCCAACTTATTCGAAAATTGTATATGAGCCAGACAGCATGGATAGGACATTGAGAGAGAGTATTGGATTCAGAGAATATATCTGAAGGGGTGAGCCAAGACTATCCATTATCATCGGCACTTTATAACATATGTATGGAGGAAGTATTAAGGGATGCATTTGAATAGTTCTGAGAAGGGAGTAAACATGGTAAACGACTTGTTTAGGTCTGTTAGGTTTGATGAATAACCACGAAATAATTTTTCAGAAAGCCATAAAATGCAATTGGTTTTATTTTCAGAATTTATGCGAAATATATTTAACAAAGGTTATCCAAACACAAATCAATGAAATACAGTTCTTAAGAATCAAAATTTTAATTTATTCCAAAGTCTGTTTCAAAAGTAGTCGGACTTTTTTTTCCCCAATAGGCGGACGGACGGGTGGCGATGTCTCTGGCTGTTCGAGAGAGGGGATTCTCAGGGAAGACTCGAGACCAATGGCAGTTGGCTCTCAGTATTTGCAGAGCGTGGGTCGTACGTTTGCAAAACCTCTATAATGTGACCTCATTACGCTCCTTCATTATCCAGTTGGTGGAACAGCACCATGTCATCAAATTTTGCTTGAAACTGGGAAAATCCAGGAAAGAGACCCTTGATATGCTCAAAGTAGCTTACAGTGATGACACTATGGGTAGATTGGGTGTTTGTAAATGGCACAAGCTGTTTCGTTCAGCTCGGGATGCCCTTCGATCCCAAAAAGTGGCAAAAATCTAGACATGCAAAAAATGTGAAGGCTTTGTCGGACTTGGATCACAGATTAAGTGTTTTCATGGGGTCTGAGGAACTGAGCATCCGTAAAAGTGATATGCATCGGCTTGCGATTGAAAACATGGGCATGAGAATGATGTGTCCGAAGTTGATGCCCCGAATGCTCTCAGACGAACAAAAGGAAACTCGCCAAACAAGAGCTTCTCGACCATGCCTCAGTCACTCAATAGATTTTACCTAGCCTGCCTAGTCTCCCGCCTCAAATTCGTGCTGAGAGGACGTAACCGCGGCTCTGTGGAATTGTTACAACAGGCCGTGACGAGGAAGCTAAGAAGCATTCCGGGTGCCGCCTTCTAGAAGTCGTACGAGTCGTGGAAGACCCATTGGCAGTGGTGTGTGGATGCACAAGGGTACTACTTCAAACAATTTTGAGTGAATGTATCGATTTTGGCGATACCTTTTTTAATTACCTCAGCCCTGCTACTTTTGTGACTTAAATTGCACTTCAAGTAGAAGAAAAAAGAAAGATATTTTTCCCACTACGTACTTGAACAATATTTCTGAAGGAAAAGCATATTGATGTGGAATTTTGGAAAATTTAAACGTTAGTGATTCAAGAAGAAGGAAATTGGTGAAAGTTATTCTAAGTAAGAAAACGCTTTAAATATGACAAACCTGGAGGCTGTATGACTTTCAAACTAGTTTTTTGAGGCAAGAAAATGAGTGCATATTGGATTCTTTTGATATGTGCCCGTCGAGTGGAATGAAGAACACAAATCGAACTGAAAAGAAGGCTGGCTTAATTTAAAATTAAATCTGATTTCGTGAGAAAAGAGACATTAAGTGGCTGTGTGAATTCTATTAAATACAGCAAACGTGGATGACAAAACTTTTAAAAATGAGTAGAATATCGACGACCGAGATAGAAGGGAGACCTTTAGGTAAGCAGGTTCAAAGATGGAAGAATATGGGCTTTTTAGACACAATAAAAGCAAGCCAAAGTTAATGTTATCTGAAACAGGAAATGATGGTAAACATATGAATTTTTGGATTTCCACTCGTTGAGTATGAACTAATTGATCAATAAAAGTGTTTGCGAAAGACCACAGTATGTATTTTGGCGTCACCGATGGAGGAACTTCCACGGATCGAAAACCCAAGTGGCACCCTTTTTCATGGTCCAATGAACTGTTTAGCAATGATCACAAGTGTGGGTGATGTTTTGAATATCCGCTCGAAATATAATAAATTTTATGCAAATCGTAAAAAGTTTCTTTCCGACACTGTTTCTCTCTCAAAGGACCCAACTTTATTTAGGAATTAGTGCATTTAAATATTAAGCCAATAAATCGTCTCTTAAAAATTAGCCTCCAAAATTATTGATTCTCAATAAATGAATGTATATATACATATTTATATAATAAATATATATATATTTAATATATATATGATATATATATAATAATATATATATATATAATAAATATATATAATATTTAATATATATTGTATAATATATAATGTGTAATGTATAATATATACTATATAATTTATAATATATTATGTATATATATATATATATATATATATATATATATATATATATATATATATATATGTATATATAACACTTTTTGAAAGTCTCACGGACGTGAATAATAATGTATAACACTTAGCTATTATTATAGCACAAAAACACAGAAACACACAAAATTTTGTGTGTTTCTGGGTTTTTGTCTGTGTCCACTAGTGCTAAGTGTTATACATTATATATATATATATATATATATATATATATATATATATATATTTATTTATTTATTTATATATACATTCTCATGTACTAGGATTGTTCAAAAAGTTTCCCGAATTTCGAATTTTCGCGAGTAACGCACATTTGATTTTCGATTTTTTGTGGCGTTATGTTGGTACTTATGTCTCTCACTTATGCCGAAAAGTTCGGCAATTTTGAATATTTAGTTAATTGTTGACAGCTGTTTTGCTTGGACGTATTTCGGCTTGTCTTCGACTTTTGCCTGTTCCAAAAAATGGATAAAAGAATATGTATTAAATTTTGTCTGAAACCGAAATGAAGTGCACGGACGTATTCCGAATGTTGACTGTGGTATACCGAGAAGCCATCTTGGATCGCAGCCACGCTTATCGGTGGTACAAAATGTTCTCAGAGGGCCGAGAACATGTGAACGACGAAGAGCGTGCCGGATGCCCGAGCACATCAACGAAAGACGAATACATTTATGAGTGAAGACAATAGTATTTGCCAATCGTTAAGTCACCGATAGAAAAGTTGCTGAGGACCTAAACATATCGCTTGGCTTGTGCCATTCGATTTTTACCAATGATTTGGGCATGACACGAGTCGCCGCGAAAAGCGTACCAAAATTGCTCAATGTCGACCCAAAACAGCAATGCATTGACGTTGCTAATGGGGTGTTGAGCTCTGTCCACGACGACCCAAATATGCTCCAGAGGGTCATAATTGGTGACGAACCATGGGTTTATGGCTATGACGTGGAAACTCCCAATCATCCCAATGGAAGCTGCAGCACGAGCCGAGACCGAAAAAAGCGCACCAAGTTTGGTCGAATATGAAAGTTTAACTAACAGTTTTCTTCGATTGCAGAGTCGTGGTGCATCATGAGTTCTTACCACATGATAGAACGGTAAGTACCTGCAAGTTATGCTCAATTCGCGCGAAGCAATCCGCCACAAATACCCGGATTTGTGGAAAAACAAAAGTTGGCTTTTGCACCATGACAACGCCCTTGCTCACGCATCCTTACTTGTGCGCAAAGGTTTGGCCACAAACAACACACTAATGATGCCACAGCCACAGTATTCCCCAGATCTGACCCTCAGTGACCTTTTCTTGTTCTGACCGAAACTGAAGAGGCCCATGAAAGGACGACGCTGCGCTACGATTGACGAGATAAGGCAGCATCGAAGGAGAAGCTGAACAGGATCACAAAAAATGAGTTTTTGAAGTGCTTTGAAGCTTGGTAAACACGTTGGCACAAGTGTATAATATCTAATGGGGATTACTTTGAAGGGTACAAAATAGATATTCATGAATAAATAAATAATTTTTGAAGAAACAAAAAAGTCACCGAACGTTTTGAACCGACATGTATATATATAAATCTTAAGTGCTATTCTGTGGCGGTAAAGAAATTGGAAAATGGTTTACTGAACTATTAACGATATTCTCTCAACTTTGAAGCTCTTGACTCAAGAACCAAGCATTCTAATTAATTGGAGAATATAAAGGTAGGCTGTCTCAGAAATTAATTCACTCTTTTCGTGTTTAGTGTTCTATGAAGTTTTGCACTTATTTTTAATTAGTTGCAAAGCATAAAATATCATTAAGGGAATTAAAAGTAACACATTCTACAACCTACTACCCGTAGACGATGGGATTACCTAAAAAATAATGGTTAAAATCGAAGAAAATATACTTAAAATAAGAATGATGAAAAAAATGGTTTGACTGGGTAATTACTAAAATGTTACTTCAAAACTTCGAAACTGATCGATTTTATCCTGAATCACCATAATTTATTGAAAACCGTAATTGAAGAACGTCACGATGAATCAAGGATGAATGAAGAGGAGATGACAGTAGAAGATGTCCGTGCCAGTAAGTAAAAATGAAAAAGGAATGAGACGGGTTGCATAAAAGCTTGAGAACACAATAAATTATTAATCCTCGAATTAATAACCCATATTAATGACCTTGCAAAACGGACTATGTTCACTGCAGAAATTAGTCAAAATATCAGGTGCGGATCGGTGGCATAAGCACTTACCTGGTGAACGAAGGTATAGTGGGCCATTTTCTCTCGTATGGGGGGGGGGGGGAGCACCATCCACGGGCACAGCCTAAGGAGTATAGCAGTACTTCACTACTGCTCTTCACAATCGCCGCTCTTCCCGCAGGTTAGTTACGGTAATATCGTTAATGGTAGCCGATACTTTTGCAAATTCGGAAACATTACGCATGCTTAACTTACTACGATACTGGCATCAGATAAAATTTGCCCCTGTTGATGTGTTTAAGTCGTTTTCCTGCAGGTTTTCTTGGCGTTAAGGGCATGGGAAATTTTGACACTAAATTTATTCTCTGTCTTGGGTTCGGCTCCCTGAGATGGAAGATTTTTTCCTGCGGTATTCCAATTCATACTTGAGATCCATTGTGGAGAGCGCTTTAAGTGAGTACGCCGTCTGCCAGATGGGACGCTAAACTGTTTGACCTTTTGGTGTCTGTGGTTAAGAATAGTCTAGTGCAGACGCTGGGTTTCTCTCCACCCTTTTCTCCTTTCCCATCCATCCCTAATGGCGCAAATTAACTCAGCTGTCGGTCGCCTCTCTTCATCTGCTACTATTACTACCACTTAAAATGGCATCATGAAATATAAATGATGATTTTCCACCTTTGAAAGAGCATAAGAGAGCAATCTTCATGAGAAACTTCCTTACTTTTTCAAATTACCTCAGAATGTTTTGGAAAATAGAAAAGAAAAAGCGATGAAGATTTGGTAGAACGGGAAAAATGTCCCTGACATTATCACGCTCTCTAACATCGAGCAGCCCATGAGAAGAATTCAATAGAAGCCCACTTAGAGGGGATGAGCAAAAGAGTGGAGAGCAAAGAGAACATGGGAGGAAGAAAGTTTGCATATTGGGTGAGGAAATCGGTGGGGAGGGTTAGGAACGTCTCAGAGAGAGAGAGAGATAGAGTAGGGGAACGTAAAATAGCCGTCGGATATATGTAGTTTCGAAGGGGGACGGATGGAGGAAGTGACCAAGTCTGAAAAAAATGAGAATAGAGAAAGGAGGCAATATGTGCGGTGGGTAGAGGAGGGAGGGAGCCCGAACGGTGGCATTGGGTGTCGAGTGGAAACGAGAGGAGAAAATTGAAAATTCTCCGAGATGTTTACGCCGTGCCTTCCATAGCGACCGTGCTTCCGCGTGTTGGTTTGTGCACGTGTAGCAATGTGTGTGTGTGTGTACTCGTGTGTGCTCTACGCCGGGAGTTTGCTCAAGACGATTCCCAAACACTGAGGGTTGGGGAGGGGGTAAGGGCTCCGCAGAAATTACGCCCCCAAATCTTCCCTCCCAACCCCCCCCCCCCCATATCCACCAACACTTACTCCCACCCTTCCTGCTCCAATTTGGATTCCCCTTGTGGCTCACAATATGCCGTTCTGAGAAAGCAATGCTGCAGGGTGTGCAACTGAATGGATTTTAATTGGATGCCAGGGATTTGGGAGGATCGACATTAAGAATTGAACCTGAGTTCTTTAGCTCGGAAGGATTCTTGGGAGAGCTCCCACTTAAAGAGGGTGACGTGTTAATATTATTTGAAATTCAAATGAACAATTAAATTTCTAATGAATTCTCATACAAATAGTCTAGAAGTTCCATACTTTCACCAGCAAGTATAATTGCAGCTCAAGAATTGGGAACGATGATGGAATAAACTCTACATGTTCAGTCAGTATAAGCCTAGCGATAAATCGAATGTGGCTGATGTAGATTCTTAAGGAATAATACTCGCCAAAACCTACAAGAGAGGATGATATATCGCTTGAAGTGTAAGTATCCGTAATAATTCATAATTTTTGAAAGGGTTTTTAGGGTGGTTTACAACAAACATTTGTTGTTCATTGGGGCCAGAGGGCCCTAAAATTGATTTGGCTCTAAAATGTAATTTTTTACAAGTTTATGTATTAATACTCATTAAATATTTGCGGAACACTTCAATACTCGCGCTGTAATCATTATCTATGGTATTATGTTTCACTAGGGAAGGATTAACTGGACATCTTTGACTTCTAAATACCCTAAGGTTATTGAAACTGATTTAATTGAGAGCTTTTTCCTTAATTATTACATTAAACACCATAAATACACTTATAACCCATCTGTAGTTGACATTTGCTTCTGGGATAATCTGGAATTGATAGTATGAATTGGCCTAATTTTGACTTTCACGCATTGATATGGTGAACTTGAAGAATATTTAGAAATCATGAGCGAATTTTTTATGCAACTATTTCCAATAATCTCATCATAACATGGTCTAGTTTACTTGATAAACATTATGTTCTTAAATTTTCGAATTTCACGCATACAGGAGAGGGTGACTCATTCTTCATTGATACCACTTGCGATTTTTTTATACTTCTAGAACCCTTGAAATGTTTTTTGAAACATTTGGGTCGCTTTCACCGTGTTTCACGGGGTAAAAGGCCAGATTTTGACTCAGGTAGTCTGACAGAACCTTGAAGACCACCTTGGTACACCTTTGTCATAGCTTGATCTTCTGTGAGAGTGTCATTTGGGAGTCAATCAAAATTGAGCATGTGTCTTACTTTTTGCACATTTTCATCACACTGTGTTGTTGATGAATGTCCTGGGCAACCTCCTATCTATCCTCCCAGAACACCCCGTGAAAGCAGAAAACAATTCCTAAGGACATTTCTCCATCTCCACAAGCATTCTTAACCATGGCCATGGTCTCCGAATCCAATTCTCCAAGCCTAATACACAATTTTAGCACATATCCTTGATCCATTGATAGTGGCATCGTAAATTTATAACATGACATGTTTATAACGGGGTTCCAGTCTAGTAGCAACCCGCACACTATAAATGCCCACAGTTAACAGACGTGGGTCGTGCCGCTTTCTGAAGATTTTCCATTACCTTTCTCATCACAAATCATCCCACTCCATCCATCTGCATTGGCGACAAAAATTAATTCTACTTATCTTTGGGACAGGCCCTGTACACCTAACCATTTTCAGATTCTTCATTTCATCTAATAAATATTACACACTCAAATTTAAGAGTGGAATATATGACTGAAAATTCAATGATCATGCGTTATACGTCTTGATTGTTGAACATATTATTTTCGTTATCTTTTTATTTTACATTTTCAAAAAAAATATCTATTTAATGGGTTGAAAATATTGCCACCAATTAATTCATTTGGTATTTTCTTATTCAATAATTAATAACTAATACGAAGGATGAACAACGTCCTTGCCGCAGCCCTCTAGAGAATGATAACAAATTTAAAAAATATCTCATTACTGTCTAAATAAAATTCAATAAAATTAAATTCAAATAAATATTCCCTTCTCATAATGTATTTAGCAAAATAAAGAGAGATGCTTACTTTTCCTGGCATAAATAAGAATGTTACATTTCACTCGTATTGCATAAGGATACTCCCCAGAATACTTATCAAAAGATAGATTTAAGCATGTAAACATGAATTTTAACATCAATTAAAATACCCGCTTAAGTTTTCTTCTTGTCTAGATTAACCACGACGATTTCATATCTGATTATGAATCCTGTAATTTAATAAAACCTTTATATTTTTCGAGCCTAAAAAGAAAGCACTTGAAAGCGGATGAATTTAAAAAAGTATTTAACATTACTACATGCGCTCACTACAATGAATGCATGATCGCTGTACAAGATATATTAACATATAATTGTGTTTGTGAGCGTATTCATATTCTGCGCATAATATACGGCATATAATCTTTTCGCATTCCGAACATGAGTGAGGCTTTCCAGTCAGCATTAAGCCACAGAAACGATAAATGTTACATGCATATCCGTAGGAGAAACTAGGATCGGCGAAAAATATATTCATGAGCAAGAATAACTGTTTGATAGCAGTAAATAAAAATATGATTCATTTCTATTGATATCAGCTCGTAAACTATCGCAGATATTAATATTTAAAAATTACTACTATTACTACTTTTAATTATGAAGTGGGAGGATCTGAGGTCATTACTGTAGTATTATTTAGCTCATTTCAGGATTTTAAAAGGTCCACGGCATCAGAAATACAACTTTTCTGATTCATTATTGTTTTGGGGTAAAAAGATGTTCACTAATTGCATTCCCTAATTCAATTATTCTGTTGTGTAATGATAATAATTAAAAATATAGTAGTAAATGAACAATGGAAAAGTGTGCTTCTTGTGCCAAATTGGGTCAAGAGTTATAATAATTACTCAGCCGACAAACGCTCCAATTTAACTTTCATATTATACGGACATTGAGAGCCAACCTTTACTTTTACCAAAGGTGATATCAACCTTTACTTTTACAAAGTTTTTGCATCAATAAATGAGCAAATTAAGTGTCATATAAATGTATTGACAAATTCTTAAACCTAATATAATACTCAATTTCATCATTATTTAACTTTGCCCTAAAATTGCACTGACTTTGACTTAGTTGAGAGCAATTATAAAATTGCGATTTCATATTTGAGAATCAGCCGGATTACGAATTTCTTCCGCTCAGGAGTATCCTAAGCAATCCCTCTAACTTCAACTACATCTTACCCTTCAGAATACCATGGAAGGGATCACCGAGGTCATTAGGGCAATTGGTGATTATTAACACTGAGTAAAAATGCACATTACATTGTGGCAACCAATTTTGCGGTAGCGAAATTTTTCCTTGAAACTGAAAGTGGCCTAAGTGAAGTTATATTTCTGTTACATCTACCAGTGCAATAAGTAGGCTCAAGTGATTCCCTATGCACGAGATTTAAACTTGAATACATTGTTGTCAGTTAAATTTGTACGCTATGTGCTCAATTTTCGCGCTTTAATTTCTCTTAACCTGGATTATTCAAAGAAGAGTTAGATGCACGTTTTCCCTTTCAGATTTCCTCGTTCCGACAGCAAACGGTAAGGAAATTATTTGCAACCCATGGAAACTCTAACGATGACCTGCTTGCAGGTACACGAGCTCAGCGTAGAGCGTAGGTTACGAGGCACTTGGACTTCGGGACGAATCCCGTGGAAGAAAGCGGGAAAATGAGGGAAGGGCAGTGGAGAGGCCGGTGGATGATGGAAGAGGAAAGGAGGGAAGGATGTTCTGTTGCCTGTAGACGCACCCAGCTCCCACACACGTGCAAGGAGGCCCTCGGGAGAGGGAGCGAGAGGAGGAGGAGGGATCGGATGGAAAGGGGAGATGCAGACCCCAGCCCCGTACCCTCATCGCAATGTGGTAGAAATTCCGGGGGGCGAAAGGGTTGGGGCAAGGGGGGAAGGAGAAGAGAGTGAAGAGGGAGGGAGTAAGGGGAGTCGGTGGGTGAGACGGACGGCTTTCCCCGGGGGAGGGGGCTGGGAGGGGAGGCTGTGGGGTATTTTAAGGGAGAGGAGGATGGTCCATAGGAGGGGGTCCGGGGGCTTAGAGAATGTTCTCAGAATGCTCTGAGGAGGGATAGAGGGGGAGGTGGCTGGGTAGTGACTGGGGGAGGGCGTCGGAGGGGTGTGGGCTGATGGCCGGAGGGCAGTTGGAGGCGTAGCAGGGAACGAAAACGGCTTCAGGATCGACCGAGGAGCGTTATCCTCACGAGAACAAAGTCGTACAGAGAGTCTGGCTCCTGGGGACGTTTTGCTGGAGTCTGCATTATCAGAGTCGCCTTTCAAATGTAGACGTGCGTTTTATCATTTGTGCGTTCTTAGTATGCTGATATTACGTTAGTATTAACATTGCTCATACCGTTAGTGATAAAAATCAAGAGCATGGCAGTCCGAGACGAATAAACATAACCCACATATTAAGAGGAAACGGTGATTTTATTAATTAGAATGTTTCAAGAATTGTGCAGGAGTAAAACATTTTTCTAAACCTCTAATACTCCAAACGCGTAGCGAAAGAGCTGTTCCCAATCGCCGATTGCCTGATGGGCCTTGCTCAAATGACCCTAGAATGTATCGATATTTCAAGCAATAATTCGGATATTTATGTTGAAAAGTTTTGCTCATCTTTGTATTTAAACCCAAATTCTAACGATCGATTACGCTTTATTAAGTTATACAGGCTCCTCATTAAGGGGAATTTAATTTTAGGTTATTACAGTGAGAGTAAAATATGTTATTTTATGCTATTCTTTTGAAAAAATTGTAACTTATGAAATTACCTCGAGGCAGGAAAACAGTGTAAAACAGAGATTTAGCCTACCATTTTAAATTCAAGGACTAAAGGCTACATATAAATGGAATACATGGACCATCCCATGCACTTGATTTTCATCAATCATTGAATGAACAATGTTAATACTAACTTCATATAAGCGTACAGGTAGGGCAGAAATTTTAAAACTTAAGTCTACTTTTAAACTACGACTTTGATTGTTCAGATTCCAGCAACGCCATTGATAGAACAGAGTACGTATTGAGTTAGTCCAACGGGTGCTATGAATCATCATAAAATTATCTGAATATTCCAATCGGATTTGCAAAATTATAAGCACAGAAGATATTCTGGAAAAGATCATTCAATGAACACGAATAATTTAATTTGATTGATGTCAATTCACCCGATCGCTTACGCCGAAACCACTTCCTTCCTGAAATTTCCCGTTCACTCATTTCCTTACCTCATACCTATTCTCCCTCTTCCTCATTCCCCACCGCTGCCTGAAACTTCGCTTCGTCCAAAGCCTCCTATTTGCCTCCTGGCTTGAATATTTCCCGTCGCCCGTGCACTCTTCACGGCATGGATTAGGTTATCCGCTCGCGAGCGTTATTTAATTACCGATTTGCCACACTTCGATTTCCGCCCCTGCACTCCCCCACCTCCCCCTCTCTCTTTTCCCGAATATGATTCGGCTTTTTTTCACGAGCGCGGCGAGTAGGGGGTGGGCATTTTTTTCCGGTAGAAAAAGGAAACCGTTTAGGAGGGGGGAAAAAATATTCGGCGCTTTTGATGACGGACGAATCGCGTGGTGTGAGTGCGCGCGTGTGAAAGAGTGAGATCGGCTTTTTTTGTGTCACACTGCGGTCTTGGAACGAGTTCGTTTTCCTATTTTTTTTTCAAAGATGTGGCCTCGCATTAATAATGCTTCGATTGTCGTTTCTGATCGTTTCCGAGGTTTCGAAGTGGGAGTGGAGTCCACCTCCCTCCCGACCCCCCTCTGACATATTCATCGCTCGAGGACTTCGGGATTCTCGCGATATCTAAGCTCGAAGGGCGGCGATGCCAATATTCTACTCGGCGATCACCCGGCGAGAAAATTCCATATTTTTGATGAATTTTTTTGACCCGCAAAGGTATTTTAAAGGATGTCTAATAACCCTACTGAAGAGAGTACAACAAAAATATTTTTTCAGAGGAAATATGTGGGGATCGAGATGGTGCGGGGGCTAACATACTGGCTTCCCACCCAGAAGGCCCGGGTTCAAATCCCAGGTATCTCGAACCCTACTTGAGGTGCTTTGTGGAGGGCACCTTCACTAAGCCGTCCGTCAAGCCAAGCCAAGCGGATGGGATGTTAAGCTGCGGACCCCTTGGCGCCTATCGTAAAGAAATAAAGCTAATGCCGACGCCGGGTTTCTCTCCACCCTTCATCCTTTCCTGTCCATCCCCTATGGCGCAAATGACCTCAGCTGTCGGTCGCCTCCCCTACTACTACTAGGAAATGTGTATGAGTATTCGTTTAATTGAAGGCGAATTAGCAGGTATTTAGTTAAAAATGCATATAATCTATACTATATGCAATAAATATTTTTCTCAAATGTGCCAAAAAACGACTAAGTTTAAATTCTTCTATTATTTAATAATTATTTTTAAGGAGAAAATAATCTAGACATATATGTGGGCTAAGAAACTGGTCATCATGGAAGGGGCAAATGTATTATCATAATCAGAGAAATTGATGATGTACGAAATGGAATTACTTATGTCTCTACTTAAAACTGATTATTTTCAATTTATCAAAAAAGATTTTCGGCAGGGTATTTCCAACAAGCAGTACGCTAGGAGAATTTTCATTTGTACTTCAAACCATAGCCTTCAAATATAGCCCGCAAGTGAAATAGGACAGAAGAAATTTAATTAAACCAATAGCAACGATGGATATCCAAAGTATAAGAATCGAACAATCGAATTTTCTTTCACTCAATTTTGAAGAAATGTTTTTTAGTTACCCTTGAAGTTTATTGAGGTTAACATTTAATAATTGTTTTCTTTTAAAATATAAGACATCTTACAATGTGCTCTGTCTTTTTTTACGAACAAATGTTTTTATGGCTACTTGGTAATTACATTGCTAATTTTAATATATAATATCAATGTACGCCGGAATCCATTTTTACTATCAATTAAATTAGATGCAATTTATCTTAAAAGCACGAGGAATGTTAGAAAATAACAAAAGGTTAATTATGCTGGGTTTATGTTAGGGTATTTTTATCGCGAAACAATAAGTATTATTGCTTGAAAGAAAAGGCTTGATGATTTTTTCAGATAACGCAATACTTGAAGTGACTCTTGTGAGCGCCTAATTTTGATCCGCTAATTTCAAATACCCTTTTTACAACTGAAAGTTTTGAATTAGTTAACTTTTATTAACACATTCATTTTTAAATAGCTGTACTTGAAAACATTTTTTTTAAGTACGGCTAATTTGAACAGGTTAAAATTTAATATACCGGGTCACTATTTTCTTTTCACAGACAATTTTCTACCAAGGCTTTACTTTCTTCTATTGCTTGCAGTGAATGATTTGGTGTGTTTTCCTTAAAATCTGTTTTTATTATTTTAATGGATGTAGTACTCTTTGTCGCGACGGAAGAGCATAATGATAAAAGATAAACTATCATTTAGCTTCTGTGAGCTAAAGTACCTTGCGTTTTGCGATCCTAATGGAATATTCGGGACATAATGATTTATTATTCATTCTGGATGATGGCCTATTGCCAATATCAGCGTTAAATGAACTCGAATAATATTTAAACTGCGAGAACTCTCTATCGCAATAAAATGCCTCTCCACAAAAGGAATATATTCACCATGTACCAACAGAAGAAATCCAAAAAAGATCCGAAATCGCTGAAGTTACACTTAATGGCCCGTCCATCCATCCTTTTAATTTAAAAAACCTGTGAAAAATAAAGGAAATATCTTTGAAAAGGTAATTTTGAAAGAATAACCTGCCAATTTCCTTGCTTTCACCGGAATCTGTGACGCTGGGTGAGGAGGCTGCAGAAATTGGACCATAAACGAGAGAAATTTGAGGAAAGATTGTAAAGGAGATATTTTATTTCAAGCTTACCTTGTTTTAAACAAGTTACAAATAAGAAAAAGTTATACAATAGTATAGATAGATAGATAGACAGAAATCTAGTACTATATACGAAGATTTGATCAGAAAGTACATTGAGTGCTAATAATTCCAGTAGAATATTTTCTTACATGTCGTATTTTACATATTTGAAAGAATAGCCGAGCTCTCATAAGACTTAGACTTTATCAAGTGCAACTATTAAAAAATGTAGTTCCACACATATCGTAATTTAAATTATTATAATGAATACCATGGGCATATTTTAGAGAAGAGCATAAAGGAAGTGTGTAAATTCCCTCTTAGCACAAGGAAATGTTTTCATTTCCAACTCACAGAAATCGAATTATTTTACTCAAGCTAATTTAAATTATAGGTCAGAATTTTGGCGTAAATAATAATTAACATTACTTTAGAAAAGACCTTATTTGATAAAGAAAACAAATTACACGATAAATAATGCTTTGTCAAGACCTTTAAAATAATATCAAATGAAAAAAGGTGACCAAATTTTCCGAAAGAAATAATTTTGATATATTGATAAAAAATATTCCGTGAAAAATTCACTTAAATCGGTAGGTTGCCGACTTGAAGGTGCAAAAGCCTTATTTATTTGAATAAGTATGAGGTTTTGTGTAATCCTTGCTTTCACTGAAACCAATCCCTCTCACCTATTCCCTTCGGTTTTTCCTTTGGCCTCTAAGCGTACACCGACTTGGATGATTATGAAAAATTTGCATTTCTACAACATGTTTCATGAATGGAAACCATTATAATATTGACTAAATATAATTTAAAATAGTCTGTATTTCCATAATAATGAATAAGCTCGGTACGACCAATGAAACTTGGTGAATGGGGACAGGGCCATTGAAATCTATAACGATTAAGGATATGACAACGAGGAATTCTTAAGAATAACTTTCCTGTTGTTACGCAATAGTTATTGTACTCTCTGTATGCTAGGATTGACTCAATTTTTTCTCCTAGAAATTTCAAAAAATAAATACGCATTTTTGATGGATTTTTCATATTTAATTAGCTAGATATCTTATTGAAATTACATTTTATATATTCACTCTCATTTCAGGAGAACGGTTGGCTACCGTCCAAGAACAGCCCATTCACGTTTCTTCAAATTTTAGGCGTTTCTTAAAAACTCTTGCGATTAATTGTTGGAACCTTTTGGCAGCAAATGTGTAAACCCTCTTTCTCATTCCTACCTTTGCCTAACCGGCCATTTTTCTGTAATGGCACATGCCTATGATTCTAACATTCTAGAGACTTCAGGTATTCATTCTAATCAGCGAGCCAATTTGTGTCCGGGCCGACGTGCTGGCGTCACATGTCGGAGCCATGGGGTCGAATCCCAGCGGACGCAGATATTTCAGGAGTATTCAAATCCCTGAACCCCCGGAGTAATGGATAAATTGGCAGGAGATATGGACCAGTTAGGCTAAGTAGGATGCGACTGACTAATCCTCTCATTGAAAATCTATGATTATTATTGAGGTCCTTGGTAGGGAGGGATGTGAGAATTACTTCGGCTGCGCACTTCATCCGTCGGAAGTAAATATTTTCACCTATAATAAAAGCATACTGAGTTTGAGGTTAAAATACGTCCTTAATTTATATGCTCTCTTTCGAATTTTTATGCAACGTTATGTTCTAATCTTTATTGTTCAAAGAGGATCTACTTCACATTTGTTTCCCTCATAACCACTTCAAGAATAAAGTTTCACATGCTCTTACTAGCAGTTGCCAGGTCTTAGTGCTACATAGGGTTTCGATCTATGGCGAAAATATGAACTACGGGAATGCTCTATATTTATTGAGATAGTTCGAAATAGGTCATTGAATGCATTGAACTTGAAGATGTAAAAGAGGAGGTCGGAGTGAATAGTTTAAAGGAAAAAAAGAGTGGGGAGCAAAATGTACGGAGAAAAGAAATAAATTACTGCATTGCTGTCAAGAGTTAGAAGAAGAGGTGGAGATATTAGCCCAGCGTGGAAAATGTTTTAAGTAAAACGAGACTGAATGCACTGCCAGTATTGTCAATCGGAGACTGAATTTCGACCTAATATTACTCTTTTTCTTGGTGGTTATTCAACAGCCAGAGAAATGCCTCCTAATCGAAGTAGAATTGGCCTCAGTCGCGCGGAGAGTGACTTTTGTCTTTAGTACAGTCGAAAGCGCTCCCTTCGAGAAATATACGATTTGTGCAGATAATTAAAATACACCAGTAGGACTCATAATCCACGACCATTTTTATGACTACTTAGTACAATGCCTAAGCCAACAAAGATAAAATTATTCTCATTTCATCTTAAGTGGACTCCTAGGCGATTAATCGCGCGTGGTAGTTACTCAAATATACAATTGGGCAGTACTAACTGTTGCTCATTTACGTGAATTTTACTTATTCAAGTTTAATGCAGTGCTATGAAGATACAAGTATTTTTTAAAATTAATAAATTCCATTGAACGTCATAAATTCTGGCCTTTTTACAGATATCAGCCCCAACATACTCACCCTATAGGCTATGCCTGAATCTCATAATTGAGACGACATCTCTATCGCGAAGCTGGGAACAGAACTCGCATTTTTTAATTTAATTTTTTCATATTAAATCCAAGGAGAACACAATAAAGGAAAAATAAAAATTATTGATGTGACGAAGGAGTCCGTAGAAAGTCGACCCAGCTGCTGACAGTTCGGCAGCGCTGATATTCTTTTACTCATTGGGTGTTCCTGGGTAGCCTGAGGGGACTACGCGGATTTCTCGGTCTCATTAGGTATTTCTCAAAATGAAACTGTCACACAGTGAGAAGCATTTTTTTCCTTGCAAGGATACTGAATTAATGGATGATAAGCACAGTAATCAACCCGAAGGTCGGTTTGGTAAGTGATGGTAGAGTTCACCCAGTACTAAGCCCAACGGCGTGTGAAATTCATACATCAGGGTAGGGGGACCAGGTCCTTACCCTGTGCCGGTTAGGGTTTCCCAGTAAGATCTGGTACCCGAAAAATCACATAGCTTGGGTGGAGCTGCAGGTGCCCAGAGTAGCTTGCTCGGGAATTGTACCCGGGACCCTCCGGTCAGTAGTCCAACCGTCTACCCACTGGATAGTCGCGCACTTCGACCTGAAGACGCTCGTTGAAACAAGGGCGAAACTGTTGTCATAAAAACAACCTACGCGGTGACATCCCGAGAATGGAGAGCCTTTCACTTTATTTAGGTTTCAAACATTCGGCAGTAACTTCCGTGATGTCTGAAATAGAAATTTTTACGTAAAGCTTTAATGCAAAGTATATTCATGCATATTATCATTAAAAACTACAATTGAAACGATGATAAATAGCATGAATATAAATATAAGGTTTTAGTTTGAATCAACTCTACTTTAATTAGTCCCTTTCTCTCAATTTAAAGAAAATTGATAAGCAGATTTTATGAATTTTCTCGCGTAAACATATGAATTAATGTAAAATTAAACTAACATGAATGTAAGAGTGTCAAAAGAATATCTAGCATTGAAATCGCTTACCGGCTATTTTGGCAGCTACGGTTTTGAATGCCCACTAAATTGGGGATTGGTATTTTTTTTAACAAATATTGTTTTTCTCCTTCTATGTGTTAGCTCATTTTTTGGTGTACTACCATTGTAAAGGACATGGTCTTTGAGAAAACCAAATACCTTTTCTAAAGCATAAATTGATGTAGGTCTGACCACGTCACGTTTTCTATGTGCATGTTTTCTATGTATAATGCACTTTGCAAGTTGAAACAACATGAACGACATAAATATCGAAGAAAAAATGCTTCAGAACGAAAATAACGTTATTCACAGCATCGATTTGTCAACCGATGAATAATACTACTTGGAATACAATAGAAAAATCTCTATATAATTTCGAATTTTCATGTAGCTTCGAACACTGCCAAAACCTGCTGCGCATTGCCATGGATCTTTTATTTCAAAAAATAGTTCCGCACGCTGCAATCAATTTTCTTTTGGTCAACGAAAATACCTTCATCCAATAATTCCTGACAGAGAGATTTCTCTCTTTCTTCCGAGGCACTGGCGACTGTACCAGACCAAGTAGCCCGGTTTCGTCTCTCCGTTTTACCCTTTGCCAAAGGCTAAGCCAATTTTGAAGGCTCGGAGAAATTGTGCAGGCGCGAGGGCTAGGTGGGGAAGAAGGGAGAGGAATCCTCCGGGGAGGAGGAAATAAGGGCCGAGCGGTCCTCACATTAGCGACGCCACAAAAAAAAGGGAGAGAGCTCCCTCTGAAGGCCCTCGAGGAGGTGGAGGTGAGGAGTGACAACAATGACCCGGGAGATATCCGTGCCCAAAGAAGATCTTGAGTGGATTGGGATTGCGAGATGCGAGGATGGGTTTCGAGGAAGGGAGAAGCAAAGAAAGGGTGTGGTAAGGTGTTACGGGGTCCAGCGGAGGGTTGACGCAGAGGTGGGGGGCAAGGGTGAGGGCTCCCGCCCGCGGGGGAAGGGTGAGAGGGGTTGTGAGAGGGAGGGGGGTAAGCCCGACTGACCCTGGGTGGAGAGAGGGTGGGGAGATGGTGCTGGACTTTGGGAACTGGTTGTTCCCGGTCTGGTAGGGGTACCTAGAAACGGATGGTTTGGGAGAGAGGAAGGGAGAGGGAGGCTTGGGTGGGATCCTGCAGGGTGTGGTCCACGGCGAGGTGACCACACCCGAAATCAGCTCAGGACTGGTCCAGGCAGTGACCGTGGAAGGAGATGGGACAAGGGGGGTGGGGGCCCGGAGAAGCGTGATCAAGGGTTGGGAAGGGTGGTTGGGGAAGGCGTAGAGGAGATGGGTCGGGTGATTTTGTTGAATGCCTGCTGGACCAGTCCAACTCTGAGCTACCCCTCCCTCCTCCCAATCCGCAGGGTCTGGCTCCCAGACACAGTAGAGTCGGAGGGATTCTGGAAAAAGACATCTCCCCGGCCACCGTGAGAATTTCTCACGACCTGGAGTACCCGGGTACATACTCGCTTACTCGTTCCCGAAGCATAAAGATCCACACATTGCCCCCATCTTTTCTTAGGGGCATTTGATGGATGGCCCTAAGTTATTCAAGATTATTTTTATTCGTAGCCGTCGCGCTCGAGTTTTTTTTTCGTCTTTCTAAGAGTTGGATAGGAGGTTGCCCTAAAATTTTTCAATGGGCAGATCAGCTAGGAAATTTCCGTTGGAAGTCGTCACAAGGATAGATTAAAATTTTGGTTTAATTTGGTGCCTGGCGTGCAGCGCTCGAAACTCGGGGCTTCTTAACGCTTTTATGCGGATTTCAAAGACCTATTTTAAGGTGCCCGTTACTTTGAACTGGATTCTAGTTTAAATTGAGTTCTTTCCTGTTCACCGACAGATTGACGCTAAACATAGCAAACATGCGAAGTACGGAATGTCATTTAAGCATGCGTTGAACGAGTTAATTTAACTAAAAATGGGATGTGACAGGAACTTTATTTTTCTTTCCTCAAAATGTCAATTGAAAAAATACTCATTGGAAAATTGAAAGGAAGACGTGGTGAGGAGTCTTTTCAATTCAAAATGAAATTTTTTTTAAATACTTAAACACGAGATTTTACTTTTAAAAAATTAAATAAATTTTCCATTCTACTTTTAGTTACAAAAGTATCCGAATGAAGTTCAAGAGTTCATTAAAAGTTTCCAAACTTTGCCAATGATGATTTTTCATTGTTATTAAAATATAGGTTGAGCTTCAAAGACTAATCCCGTGATATTGTGCCCTATCTTTGATTGCAGGATTGCATAAAAATCACAGGGATATTCGTATTCATATTTGATAATAGTGACCATTTGAATAAATAACTGAAATGAACGAGCAAAAATGTAGGCATAAATGTTACGAAAAAGTACGAGAAATCTCGTGGAAAGAGGAGATTCATCTGTTTAAAAGGAACTATCGTTTCATAGATTTAAGAAGACAGATATGATGCTAAATGGCAATGTAAAAAAATCTCGCCCGTAATTTTCAAAATACGCCACTCCCACTCTGGACCAATGTGGTCAATGTTCGGTGGAAAGGGACTCCTTTAGCCCAACACTAAGACTCCTTCAGTTTCACTTCAAATGACAATGAAAAAAAATGAAGAAGACTTAATGAGTCAAAAAACCTATTCAGAGAGAACGTTTTCAATTTTCTTTGTCGATTGAGCACATATATCCCGATCCCTCCTTCTCCTCTCCCCTCTCCACTTCCCTCACCCCGTCAACACCTCACCCTCCCGCGTCCGCCCGCACCCTCCCGTCCAACTCTCTTTCATATTTCTCTCCCGCACGCTCTCCCTCCCGCTATAAACTTTCCATTTTCCGATCACATCCCCCAAACTCCTTCCTTTATCTCCGTGAACTCCAATTTTCTCTCTCTCTCTCTGAGCGATGAACGTATCCTCCACCTTGCGAATTGTAACTAGTCGCTTCTACCTGTTCAATTCTCTCCAATGTTATTCCTCTCAAGTGCGTATGTAGATCAGTTTACGTTCAAAATTCATGGCTTCATTTTTCGACATGCCTTTTTGGGCCGTTTATTGTTTTTGGAAAGTCTCGGCATTTAAACCATCGCATTTTTTCCACAAGGGACCTGGTCACCTGCTTGGTAAAACTTGTATTTGATTTTCGCTGGCTGCACTGATTCATCCGTGTCGAAATACAAGTAGAACCTATATTTATGTAGCATTTACCAAGGATGCCCACATGCTATTGCATTAATTATTTTTATCGGTGTATTGAAATGTGATAAAAAATGATAAAACTGCAATAAATGCAAACAGAAGTTTTTTCATCTGATACATCATATGGTAAAAAATTGTCATCCTTATGCCGCTCTCAGTGTGAAGGGCGCTTTTCCTGTTTCTACATAAATATTTAAACTCATAGTATTTTTCATTTCTAAATTATTATTTCCAAATTTTTTTAGGTTATGTCAGTTTAGGTTACGCAAAACTTAAAGTTCTTTTGCTGATTTTTCCCTTTTTCTCCGCGTGTTTCAGAAAACATTAAATGTCACTTCTTCGACAGTATAACAATGATAAATTGAGTAAGAATATGCATTGACCTTACACATTCATTTTATCATTTTAAGCTACGAAAAAATAATAAAAATGAGTCTTCTTACAGTAATTACTTCCTTCTTTTCGTTTATCCACGTTACTGTGCTACATATAGATACATATATAATTAAATAATATTTTACATCTATATTTTTAAGCTGCTTGCGGCGATTATATTAAAGGTTACACCGCAGTGAAATTCAGCCCTAAGTATGTCAGTTTACTCCTTGTTAACGTGATCGTAGAATGTGTGTAGTGGTCTAGTTCTATTCGCCCCGCGGAGCAGAGATTGCCTGACTCACATGCAGTGTACTGACAAATCAAGTTTCAAAGTCTCACCAGAATATCTACCCCTGAACTCCTATTTTAGGGACTCAAAACTTTGATTATCTAGTCTTGCCTAATCTTAGACTAAACGAAACTGTCAGTGGTAGAGAATCAGAATCTCTTACCCATAGTTCACTGAAGCCGTAGAGTATTCCTTGGCAGCTACAAGTTAACGGCAGGGAAAAGTTAACGGCCCATAAGGAGCAACATCCTTACGTTCATTTTATGCTAATAACATGCTACAAACGCGTTTTACATTTATCACATATAGTGTTCCAAAAAAATTAAATAATTTATTAAAATAATAGCTATGTAATTTTTTTAAGAACTTAAGCATGATGAAATTCATATAACTCCTTGCCTCAGCTGTTTTATCAATCATACGATTGACATGTACTTCGGTATCTGTATTTCTCTGCATGAGCTCCAGATTCTCCTTCCTCCCTTCCTCCTTCGCCCCCTCCATTCCCTCTTTCGTCGGTCACTCCCCCTTCCCACGGCCGCCCGAGCCCTCCTTCGCCCCACCCTCCCATCGCTCCTTCCCTCCGCCCCCGCGCCTTTTCCTCCACCCCCGCGCCCTTCCCTCCGCCCCGCAGTGCCGTCCACCGGCACTCCCCGCCCTTCCTCGGCCCTTTCCCCGCGCCCTCCCCCTCCGTCAGCTGAGAGACTACAAAATGATGGAAAAAGCGCAGAACTCCCGCTGGCTATGGATTCGTCAAAAGGGAAGAATAATTGCATCAGACGGGAGACTGGCGCGAAGGTGCCGCCCTCATTTGCATAAAAAAGAAAGCGGGTTGATGAGAGGGGTGGGGAAGAGGTGGGATGGATTGAAGGGGAAGGAAGGGGGATTCGGAACGGATGAAAGATGTCGAGTAAAAGGGAGAGAAAGCGAGACAAAGAGAGAGGGAAAGGGAACGGGAGATTACGACGTGGAGGAGGAGGGTTAAAAAAAAAATCAAAAGCATAAAGCGCTTTCACACTTTCATCCACTATCAACAGATGGGGCGGAAATCGCTGCGGTACTCCCATACCGCCAAAGTGTTTATTTACTCGGAAACTATCGAACAAGTCGATTTCTTCCGACAGATCGACTCAGCTGACAACTGATCATATTGATGCGAGCACGATCGCATTCCGAGTGGTTATGGGGGTGAGAGAGAGAGAGAGGCCACCTGGGAGCGACACCCTTCCCCTCCTTCCACACCCCCCCCCGCCTGAACTCTCTCGTCCCATGTTGCGTGTTATCGTGGAGCTAAAATCTGACTGCAACAATTCTGTCTCCTGGTACACGCATGTCTTTGTTCAGACCGTGAAAGGATTTGCCAACATGAGCGTTTAAATGGGTCCCACGCATGAATGTGGCCATGGATACAAAGGGGATAAGGTAGTTAGGTAGTCCTTTAATGCTCGGCCGACGCAGAATTCATATCTCACGATTACAGTAAAAGAGAATGTTTTTTTTGCGAAAGTGGGGAAAAGTTTAAAATAATTATTGAACATAATCATCAACTTACAAAATATATTTCCTTACTTGTGTACACACACACATTGGATATGTTTTGCTATTCCATGATTGAGAAAATAAGAGTTTTTATAGTCTGTGTCCTAAGGTAAAAAATCCCGACTTTATTGCATTCACCCATTGGTGTAAATCTATCTCTCATTGTTACACTCATGTCTTCAAATTTATCACCCGCAAGATTTAAGTTACCGACTTATTCCAGGAAGCATAGAGATCCAATTTCTCATGACGGATTTTCAGTCCAAAATTGCCCTAAGATTTCCGGAACTAATCTTACCATTTTCTCTCCTTATTTTCAGGTATGTAATATGCAAAATTAATGTATTATTGTATTCATGGAAATATGCAATTCATTTAAACGTATACTTCAAAAGAACTTTTTCAAAAATATTTTGCTAATAAGTACAAAGAAATTTTCGAGATTTATGCAAAATCCAAGGCTTTGCCAGAGTAAATGAGTCTCGCGGGATAAGTCTCCAATAATCAGGCTTCTTGGACGATAATTGTTTCCAATAAATAAAGATTTATAATTTTTTGCCAACGAGGTATTACACATTTGAACTAGTAAAAATTTAATCAAACTTGTGAGAAAAAGATGCTATGTAAAGTAAATGAATACGTGGGTTTTGATATCCCCATAATGACACTCTTAAAAATAAGGCTGAAATATCGTATCATCTTTCAATTCTTCGTATCTTAAAGTACCATTGCAATGTACAGATCTCAAGTTCAACTCAGTTAAAGGTACTATAAATTGCTGGTAACTATTGTACTCGGCATGTTTTGCATTCCCGTAGTTGACCATTTTTATGTTTAATGTTAGCAATTGGGATATTCCAGATTCGTCACGAATTAAATTTGCCATGAAATTATAACTTCAAAATCGAATATTTCGGTACTAACCCCTCATATATATTTTTGAAGATTTTTCTTTCCTTCTCTACACTGGTAAATCATCACTAACACAACGCATTTTTTAGTAACTCTGATGAATTTTAAATTAAATCTCTATGTTCTCTATTGGAATTTTTAAATATATTATCGTGAACGTTTTGGAAGCAAACATTAAATATTTTTTTTAGTTTTATTTTCAAAATCTTTCCAATTTTAGCATTTTTAATACACGTACACGGTTTTCATTGAAAAAAAACTTGCCAGATATGGCAATTCAAATGAGTCAAAATCCTGAATATTTTCCAGGAGATTATAAAGATGTAATTGCATTTAATTAAATTATTTCAAATTCCTTCTTTGGTCAACATCGATTAAGTTGTGCAAAAAAGCTATGTTTTCACAGTTGGATAACTCTTTCTGAGATTAGCATAGAAACCAAAAACCCTAGTTTGTGTTTCTAGGCTGGATCCTGCTCCTTTGCTGATTAAATCGAACTATTCTCGGAAACAATAACATATCCTCATTAAAGAATTTTTTCGAAGGAAGGTTTACATTCGGACATCACTGGAACTCTCATTGACGGAAACCTCATTATCGGCCTGCTGCCAGAGAGAAAACATTTTCGAAGATTGCGAAGATTTTCAACGAATAAAGAAGGAAGTTGAAGGAAATGCCTTTCGAAAAATCGCGCCTTCCAAATGATTTTCTAATGAATTTTCATTCCGACACTGATGTTGTTTCTGGCTTGAAGGCTTTCTTTCCATTTGGTCCTAAGCCGGATCTCTTTATAGGACCCACGGTAAAGCAAATACTCAACGATGAAGAGAAGGAGCCCCATGAATATCTATTGAGACTTCCTTCCAATTTTCCTCATTTCAAAGAGAGTTTTTCTGACTTAGAATACTGAAAAGCCTTTGAATGAGTTTCTCGCATCATAGATAAATATACGTTCGGGTAAAGTACCATTAGCTTAGAGAAGAAAAAATGATGCTCGTGGTAAAAATAAATTTCACTAGATAGAGAATTGTTAATTATTCACGAATATTCTCTAGCTCATAATAAAAGTTATTGTTGCTGGTGATAGCATATAGTATTCGAAACAGATATTGGAATCGGTTGAAACTACAAACATTATATTTTGCAAGAAATTTCGACTACCCTGAGGGTTTTGAACTTTTAATGGTTTTCATTAATGAAAATATTTAATAGTTCATTATGCCCAAATTTATTATTACTTTACCACTTCCCAAGTAAATCCGTCTTCATAAAAAATATCAATTATGAAACTAAAAATCATTATTTTGACCTATAGAAGGTAATGCTAATTCTGAATTCATAGGTTATTTTAAAAAGTTAATCTTAAAAATTAAGCTTAATTTTTTGCATACCAACAAGTATTTCATTTGGTAAAACCATCTTTGATACATACAACCTTAAGATAATTATAGGGTTTTTTATCCTTATGATTGTATTCTATGCTTCTCTGGGATTGGCAAAAAATAGGTATATTAAGAATAAAAATTCGCTATCAGTTTTATAATCATAGAAATACGTTACAATTTCTAAATACTGAAAAGGGACTCCTTGTATTTTTAACACTTATGCTCCTAGCAAATTTTCCAACCGGACATCATCGTGGAATCGTTAGGCACGATATAAAATGAGAGACAGGGCATAGCCGAAGATCTTTTTTTTCCCAAAGCGCTCCCTTATCCCCTCCCGCCTCTCAGAGTTCTATCACGGCATCTTCTCCTTTTCCTCTCCCTAAAATTTTTCTCGGCCCATTATCCACCCCAACTTTTATTTTCTTCACTAACCCTATAGGCCGTCGAAAATTGCGACGAGGAACCGGAGGAGGATAATTCAAAGTAAACACTTCTTTCGAATGGCCGTGCTCCTTTCCCCTCTCCGACCGCGCCATCCCCTTCCCCCACACCCATTCAGGGCCACCCACCCCACCGTGCCAATCCCATCGTCCTCACTCCCTCCAACCAACTCCTCCCCAACTCCTCGAGCCTGCTGGTAGTGTTTTCTGAGCCAGGAGAATGCTCTTACTCCGTTTTTATCCCAAGCCCTCTCTCCCTCACCTCTTCACTCCTAAAACCCTTCCCCTCCAACCTTTCCTCTGTCTGCGACGCTTCGCCCATCTTCCTCATTTTATCTCTCCTTCCCCGGATAGAAAAATAAACTTTCTTTCGCGTTAGTCTTTCCTCCTGCTCATCTAGACTCTAATTTTGCGCCGCTCCTCCAGAGTATTTTCACTTTTCCTCTAAATTTGCATTTCATTTTCTTCAGCCGATAAGTGCTTCTCCTTGCCCGTGCCCATTGTTCATAAATATATTCAATGACAAACATTTTTTTTATGAAAAGGGGGAGAGAGAGAGAGAATTCCTCAAAATTTGTTCCCACAATGCATTCATTTGCCTATTTTAGAATAGTGATTATTCTTGACTTTAAATTTGAATTGATACTGAATCTATGAATTTATTTAAAATAGTTTTACCTGCATTCAAGTGTAAAATAATGCCGTTAGAACTTGGAAAAGCCGTCTTTTTACGAAAAATTTTAACTTATATTGTGTTCTTGTGCATATAACCTGTGAACGGTTATAGGCGATGGGCGTTATATATCGTATATGAGTCGATGTTCGTGAACACGGACCATACATTTCAGACTGAACAGTTTGTGTTGTGATGAGCCAATCTGTGACTACAACCGGGATCTTCTTCGTTTTATATTAGCATCGTGAAGCCATAGTTTAACCTTAATGAAATAAAGATGTATAAAATTGTTCAAATATATTTAGAGATTAAATTTACCATTACGACGATATTCAATAATGGTACACCTTAAAATATTCACATAAAAAACAGTGAAATAAAATTCCATTCAAGAAATAGAAACGGGTGTCAGGTAAATATTTAAAGTTTCCTACTTTTGAAGTATTTTTTTTGCTAATTTTATCTCAACACCATGATATGCTCATTTTCATTCGGTTCTTAATTCAAGCATGTTATGAGTTTCACTTGGATAAACGACGGCGTGTTTGTTGCATATGACAACAAGGTAATATTTTACCCGGTTACAAAATTGAAACTTTCAGGCGTGACATTCCAAAGGTTTCTAGTCAAAATCTTACGCTGAGGATGTAAACCGAGTGTTTCTTTAACCATAATACAATCATTTAGAAAAATATTGCAATCCTTCTCGCAAAAGAACTGCGAGGGAGGTCTGAAAAGTTTCCGACCTCAGAAAATTTCATAAAAAATGTCTCCATAGGTCGGAAACCTTTCAGACCACCCTCATATATACATTTGATTGCTAATCAAATTGAACCGTGGCATTTACCATGTATTTCTGGTTTAGCATGTATTCCTGGTTATATTCTCCGATAAAATAAATAAGCATGAAGCATCTGACGGTCCCACATGCCAGGATTCACCCAGGCTAACGTCTATACTGTTATCTCCCAGACGTTATATTCGGTGGCGAAAAGGCCCCGCCAGCACAAGGCCGAGCATGCGCTCCAAGTAGGCCGCGGATAAAGCGACCGTGAAACAAAAGGGAAGGAGAGAAAGAGAGAGAAAAAGGCTCACAAGGAGAGTATAAATATAAGACGTCCCGGCGTGTGTTTTTAGGGAAAAAAAGCACATCACCGTACGCTTCGGTGGCTGCAATGTTGCCCAGAAGAGAATTTCTAAGGGAGGGCCGCTCTGGGCGGGGAGGGTGAGGAGACCGTTAGGGCGGGGGGGGGGTTGGAGTGGGGAAGAGGCGGGGGGCGAGGCGCTGGAAGACTGAGAAATAGTGCTGGAGAGGCTCGTCTGGAGAGAGAGAGAGAGACGCGGTACCCTCTTCCCTCGGAATGATAATAACTCACCCAGGAGGGAGAGGTGAAGGGAGGGGGTGAGTGTGTGTGTGGGGGGGGCGGTGAGGGGTGGGTGGGAGATGGAGGGAGATGGAAGCAGAGAACCGTGAATAACAGATGGCCGGGAACAAAAGGAGGAAAAGAGGTGGAGAGAGAGAGGGAGGATGATAGAGGAAGGGAGAGCTCCCTTTCTCTCTCACTCCTAATTCCGCCACGGAGCATTCTAGAAAGAATTCTGGGGAAAGAATGGCCCGGGAGGAAAGAAATAGTTTATTTTACTCAGTTACCTACTATCGCGAGTGCTGGGAGTATTTTCTTTTTTCCCCCGCCTTCTCGTTCCCTACCTGCCTTTCCTTTTACATATTTTATAGCATCGCAAAAAGGGGCTCACACAGCTACGTAGGCTTTAATCAATCCATTAAGAATGCTTTTAATCCGATCAACGAAAAGGGTGAAAATTCCAATCGCATTAAATATACAAAAGCGTTGAGTGAGTAATTATTAGCGATGCGCGGCAAAGGAAAAAATAGCGGGGAACACGTTCTGCAAGAAGAAACAGCGCTTCTTGAAGATAAACTTGTAAGTAATTTCATCGCAGATGAAATCTATGGAGTCGTATGAAGCAAGAATATTAACAGGACACGTTTAATCGCTGTTGATAGCCATGTGATTTAGGAGCAGATTTTTTCGAGGTTGATAATTTTTTCGGGGTGAGTCAGAAATCGACAACTGAAGCCGTTTTAACTTCCGTGTTCAGTTGGATCGTTAAAATGTGCACACGTTGCGATCAATTTGAGGTTGGTATTCAGAAAATCCCGATCGGACTCCTCAATGGAAGCATTCATTCCATTCGGAACATCAGGTGTCGTATGCAACACCGCAGCGCACAAGCGTCGTCGGCATGGTATAAACACGAAAAAACGATTGCAGAAATTCTCACGAGCACCGCCGCCCGAGAGTTCGAAATGCAATCATGCGACGCCCAAGATGACGCTGCCCAGCGTTTCAAGCGTCTGAAACTAGTTTGCTCCCAACGGAACTGGAGGTGATAGAAAAAAACGTGAGTCACGTGGTCGAGCCATTGTCCATAGACAGCTGATCTAGCTGCGCCCGTTCGCTGTGGTTTTATACCCGCAGCTCTGCGATCGTCCGGCGGATACCTCTCTCTCGCTCTCTCTCTCTCGCAGCAGCAGTAGTAGTAGTAGTTTTCAGCGAACGGAGTTTTCGAATTTGGAGCCGTTCAACACATTTGTTTTTTTCCCCCATATCTCTCTTCTCCGGAACGGAGATTAACTGCCGAAGAAGGATTCGTATGTGCGGTTTTCAGCAATCAGCCAAGAAAACGTTTAAGCAATCCTGGGATGGATATTCATTCCAAAGTGCTTACTGCAATAACTAACACATCGAGGGATTTCGGTACTAAAATCTTCTTTGATGGATTACCGCCTTCCGGTCTACGTCATTAGAGGAGTGAATTAACTTCTATTTTTCCTTTTCCTATGGACGCACTTACGAAGTAATCTTGAACAAGTGAAGTTGCTCCTATTGTAAATTATTACCATCAATGATGCAATGATTTAAATTTTTGAAATAACTAGGATGATTCACCTAAGATTGGCTTTATGCTCCCCCTAAAATATCTACATACTGATTTCAAAGCCTCCACAGGTGCGTGTGGCAGGCTATGTCGAGTCACCAGCCATTAATGTAATTCATTTTAAGTGATATTTAATACTATACTTTAATTTATTTTTTTAAAAGTTCAAAATGCCCTCTTCTCATGCGATGATGAAATGCGCCAAGGAAGAAGGATCACTAATGTCGCTCTGCTAAGCGGTCAATTTCCCATAACTTTCCACTTTGGTCTCGCTAACCAACGTAACTAGAATAATTTTCTCGGCATCAACTCATTTTAATGGAATTTATCCAATGCTGTAAGACTTCGAGAGTACATGTACATGTATATCTAAAAGTACATTTTACAATATATGAACCAACTACAGAAAGAGGAGATTTATCCATATACATGACAAAGAAAACGACTCTTCATTAGATATCCTCCAAACCCACTCTGGAAGTGCTTTCACAATTATTCCTCGTAAACAGTGTTCCAAAGGCGTATAGTATATTGACCACGCCTCATTCATGATAACTAGCAAACTTTTGGTTTGTCTTGAATAACGTGCAAAGGGTTTTAATACACCTGGGTGAATATGCCTTTCGAATTATTTGACAAAAGCCATAAAATGGTTATTATTTGAATTACTTTCCATTGAAATAAAGGTATTTAGCCGCATTGTCATTTTTCGATGAAATTTCAAAATTTCCTCATTGGGATTCTCATTTTCAATATGCTTAGGAGTAACAAATAGTGTTTCTTGAGGATTAAGCCTAATTGATGAGAACTGGAGCTTTTAAGTGTGGGAAGTCTCAGGTATTTATATGACGACATTTGGGAAGCACGATCATTTTCAAATACATTGTTATATTATGTCTTATTTAATCCCCGTTTTCGCCATTATCCTTTAGAAAAGGACAACGTAGAACAAATACCAGGAACAAGCAAATGTAATAAGATAAAAAATAAAAATAACTCCCAGTTGCCCGTGTGGAGA
The DNA here is from genome assembly GCF_022747635.1 of Hetaerina americana. NCBI lineage: Eukaryota > Metazoa > Arthropoda > Insecta > Odonata > Calopterygidae > Hetaerina > Hetaerina americana. The sequence continues at coordinate 69,042,807 of NW_027287538.1, read as the reverse complement.
TAACAACGTCCCGCATTTCTCCTCCAGTGTTGAGGAAATAACTACCTCTTACTTACGTCTGGGACTGGCCTACGCTCTCAAGGAAAATTTTAAAGAGTCATCATAAACGAAGTTACAAGACAAAACTTAAAACGAGAATAACGCAGCGGCCATAGAAATATATCGCATATTGGGTTAACTTTTGTTTTTAGCTTTTTAATAATATAATTGAAATATTCAATTTTGATGAAAATACGGTTTTATGTTTATTCATAGCCAAAAAAATGGAATGCAAAGAAAAGGGCATCTTGAGAATCAGAGAAGATTATCACCATTACCAGAGTTAACTATTAGAAAGATGATTTTACTTTTAATCTTTCTCCCGGACAACATTATCTTGTACAAGTATGATACAAGTATCTCGTATTAGTTATTGCTTAAGTCTGTTGTAACAAATTCTGCTGATTAATCTGTCGTCTTCTGCTGAATTTATTTCTGTGCCCTTTCCCTCGATTACCTCTATCTATTTTTAGTTTTCATTAATTCCTTTTTTGCTGTTATTAGGCTCTCACTTCCAGCTATTTACTATTAACTCGTTTTGTTATCAATTTCTTGTAGCGGCATATTTTCAACTCTGCCAAGTATTCTTTTGCCAATGTCGTTCCTTAGGCCTCTCTACTTCGATAAAAATAAGGTTAGGTTTTACTGAAGTGCCTCCTCTCTGTCAGATTCAAGTAGGCTCCCGTTAATAAGTCTTTATTCTTATAAAATGCTTTATGTGTTTACGGTAAACTACTTATTGTTTCTATCGCCTTGCATTGACGCTTCAAAAATACCAGAATTCAACTATCTTTTGTTATGTTTGCTTAATATTTCTTTTGTACTCTTATTTGCTGTTGTATAACATGCTTTTCAGGTCTAAATAGTTGCATAAAATAATGGTACAGAAAATGAAAATTTACCTATGACTAAAAAATTGAAAACAATTTGTAAAAACAAGTACATAATTTAGGAAGTTAGTGAGTTTCAATGTGTTCAAATTAATAGGATATTTTTGACGTAATATTAGACTTTCATAATCTTATCACAGAGAATAAAAGTCATTATTAGCATCGTCGATTAGATTTTTTTCGATGAAATAATCGTTTGGTATTTTCACTTTTAATGAAATAGGAATAAGTAGAATAATTTTCAAGTTGAAAAAAATGAACATATTCCCATGGATGCATGCATAAGCCATTTATGGCATAAGGTAAATGGACAATTTAAGGGATGGAGGTAGGCTTTTGTCATTCATTAGTGTTAAAAGTCAAAAATCTATTTCAAAATTTTTCATATTTCTTCTATACTCATACTACGCTATTTGAAATCTTTTGAAGTAAATTTACTTTTACGAAGTAATATACAGGGTAAGTGAGCGTAACCTGATGGTTTTTTATCCCAATAACGTCAGGTAACGCTGATTAACCCCGTATAAACGTTTTAAAACATTTACTTTCCAAAAAACATTGAGTAATAGTGTGTTCATTATACTTCTTGATGAGCAAATATATATAAAATGTATTTCCACACTTTATGTTTAAAATGAAAACGTTTTTAGCTAGTTGTAATGGTGGATAGTTTGTTTCATATCTCGTAATTGACTGGAAGAAATAAGTATTATAATGAGTAAGAATGGTCAAATACAATTTGCTAATATGCTACAAAAATATTCAACCGTGCTAATTGAATAATTTGCCTCATATATTACACCATAAAGATCTGTTATCGCTACGAGTTCTCTCGACTTACTTAGCCTTCCATGAAGTCTATGTCACGAAGCAACTAATTAAGTCTTCAATTGAATTTTCAAAAGCTCATCCATACACTTCCTCGTAAAAAGACTTACTCTTTACGTTGTCGCCTCGAAGCTACGTATATCTTCAGGGAAGGAACATTTTTATCTACTTTGACACTGACTTTTAGCAGCTACAGTCGGTCCTCTTTGAGGAACTTTTTACTCAGCGGTACCTTTTTCTGAAGGAAGATCTAATTAAGACCGAGTTCACAAAGGGTTTACTACATGGTGGTAAACTGGGAACTAAAACTAGACAAGGAGAAAAACCGAAGCGTTCAGATAATGACGTACAATGAAACAATGACGTATCATTGCCTCATTGCAAGAGTTCGAAGGGAAGAAATTATACCGGCTAGAACCGGTATGAGTCCGTGTGTATAAGAGCCGCCATAATATCTACCTTGCATGAATATCATAAAAGGTATACTCTTACTACGTCATTTGAAAAATATATAGTAACGCACGGCACTTATGAGCTTACGAATCAAAGAATTTGGCCAGAACTCCATAGCGAAATTCACTTACTTAGAGTCAACAGAACGTTATCATATTCTTGAGTCATTACATACGTTCTGCTTATAAAGGCAGTGGATTCTAATACAATATAGTTTTAATGCGATATTCCACAATGCATATATATGTATACATATAAGTATATGTATATATGTGTTTATATGCATATGTGTTTATATATATATTCATATATGTGTGTGTATATATATATATATATATATATATATATATATATATATATATATGCACATATTTATAATAACGCGAAAACCCGCCATATGGCGAACATATACCTATTCACATAGTAATAGATATAATAAACACATATACATACATATATACACTTTGACGATTAGTTGAAACCTCTCTCATTATCATCTGCACCTAATGTTTTGGCTTTCTTTCAAACTCCATCCATACATTCCTTTCTTCTGTAACCTCAATTCATTTCATGCTCCATAGCTTACTTTCCCCTCATATCATCTACATTTTTTCATCTTGATCTCGTCCTCATACTTTCTTTATTGAAATCATAATTTTTCATTTCAAATGATAATAAGATTTCAAGTTATTGTTCTTAATCCATGAAGGTAAAAATCGCATTGTCGCAAAAGTGTCCTTAAAAATATTCGTTCAATATAGTATATGAAAACAAAATTATCAGTGGCATTAATAGTAGACATTTCTACAATTTAGTATAATGGTTTACAGCGGGTAATTGTTTATGTATTTTACTTGAGTGTAATTCTTTATTTGTTCGTTTACTATATGTATCTTCCCTTTACTAAGTTCCGCTGAATTTTTCCAGTGCTTAACCTTACAGTTTCTTTGTCTGTAGGTTTGCTGTTACCTCTGCCCTTCACTGCAATTGACAGAAACCCAAATGTTCCTTATGACAATTTTATTCTTTTGTTTTTGTTACCGAAGGCATTATTTTTTGATCAGAATTGTAGAAATATTCATTAGTTTACTCGATATTCCCATTTGATTTATACGATTGTTTAGCATAACTCCATTTTCTACCTTTTATTTTTTTACTGGCTGCCACTCCTCTCGCCCCTAGACCTTAGAGGGATAGGTGCATAATGTATGCCATGAGTAAGTCCTAGGATCACCATTACTACGGCTATGTTTTGTTATTCTGGCGAAATATTGTCCTCGTACTTTTTCAACTTTCATTTCTGTGCTGTCATTATGCTTTCCTTGTTTATTTAATCGTAAACGGAAGAGATGACTACTTTAGAAAATATATAATAGGAAATCTAGAAGGGAATGGTTTCCATTGTTATACTTTTGAGGAGTATTTTTGTTTCGATAAGATATAGTATTGAGAGGTTAATGAATTTTCTGTGGCAATTTAGTTTGCATCACCACAACGTCATTGGAAATTACACGGGAAAGAAAATATTTATGAATATAGAAGTGAAACTAGAGTAATGGGGGGAGAGAGCATCTAATTCGCAGCACCAACCGAAAATGATTCCTGGATATTTGTTAGAAGAAGAGTCAAAGAGGATAATGATGTTATAGAGAGATTCTCAAACTGATGCACATACTACCTCTCAATCGTACTGATTACTAGCAGTTTGCTAACACAGAAAATACGATGGTTCACAATAAAACACTGGTCTGGATCTTATTTACCTCGTGTTTCTTAATTTTAACAATTTGAAATGAAATACAGATTTCATTAACGTTTTTCTAAGAATTCTTTTACACATATTAGGGCTTCGTGTGCATAGCAGGACCGGAATCTCAAGAAAATTATAGATGTTATAAATTGATGCAATAAAATAAGACGTGATCAATCCCATGGTTAATCAAAATGTGTTCATTTTTACGATGACAGTGAGCACTTTTCTTCAACCTGTAAATTTGGAATGATCACACTTACTTTCTGAAAGGTCACTATTTTCTGAGGATAAGAAAAGTAAATATATTGATGCTATCTTAGAAAAATGCGCTTATAGAAAGTAACGATAAGAGTATTGGTTGGCAATTAGCGCATTTAGGGAGGAAAATATCGAGCGCATGAATAACAGAATACTCAAACGCAAAAATGTCAATGAAGAATGAATTCGATGTTGATACTTACCCATTTTGAGACGCTAGACGCCGTAACTTTCCAACCTCATAAGATTAAATAAAATTCATACGGTACATAGTATTGATGCAATGTGTTTTGCAAAAAACATCGCGTACCCTATGAATTCTACGCAAAATTAAGTCCTTATATGATTAAATGTTGGGCTTTATTTGACCTTTTTAAATCTATTATTTCCACTCTCTTTGCTTATAAATGTACAACCATAGAGTGCAAGTTAACATTTCAGTTACAATTCGAATTTGGTACATTTTGAGGGTAAATATAGTTCAGCGTATTGAGCTATAGGACTACTTAGCTGTGGATAATCACTTTATTTTACAATAGGGATAGTTGTTATTTCAGTTTATTTCCCAAATTGTTTGATCAATCTATGTTTTTTGCCCTACTCTAAATCGCGATTATTGGCAGTTACAGCTAATGCTCCAGATGCTCATGAAAATTTGGCCATTCCTCCTTTCCCCTCTCTATTGCGAGAAATAAATAAGAATGAAGAAAACATATCTGAACGTATGAGCAAATGGTCAATTATGAGCATCTTGGAGTGTACTACTTACCACCCGGGTGTGTGTAATCGGACAATACTTACGACAAATCGGACAATACGGACACGTTTTCCGAGTCGTAATTTTCCATCGATAAAGATTACACGGTGACATTTTTTCATTACTGGTTTTGAGTAAAAAAAATACTTATTTTCTACATTTCTGTGGATGCATTATGATTATGCAATCGTCAAACTAAATTTTGACAGTAACCTTAATAGTTCCGAAGTGGCTACTTTGTCTTTCTAAAGAAAATGGTGGGATTAAACATGAAACTCTTAACACAATATTTAATTTGAATATTACGTTATATAAATATATTACGATATACATTTACTGTTCACGTAGAAATTGGTTCATTCTCTATGTTTCCATCTTGGAAAGAAATGTTAACGCTCGTTAGAGTATATTTAACACTCCATGAACACTTAGAAATAGATACAGAGAAGGACTCCACGGATATTGTTAGGCAGGGTCGCAAGAGCGCAGGCCGAGAACGATAGGACAGAACCCTCGAAGGGTCCGCATAGCGACCGAGGCGGGATCTACCCGGGCCCTCCCGACGACTCGCGCGCGGGGCGCCCGGCGAGGAGAGCGGGCCTCACTCGCGCAACGCTCTCACGCGCGCCCCAACCGCCGCGGCGGAAGGGGTGTCGCAGGGATGGGACCGACACGGAGGACGAGGACCGCACTTGAGCCCCGAGTCACGTGAGCCCCGAGAGATAGCTGAGCACGGAATAGGCATTGTTTAGCATCCTCTCGTGGACGGTGCATGGCTGCGAGGTAGCCGAGCGGTTACAGCGTTCGACTGCGGAACTGAGAGTCCCGGAATCAGTCCATGCTGATGCCCTTTGATGCCCCCGGCTTCGCTCACGCCGTGTGAATGAAGGCGGGGCTACCCATGTAACATATGCTCCTGGAACACCGCAGGCGGCATAGGGAAACGAACTGACCCCTGCCACCGATGAATGGGTTAATTTCAATCGCTTTAGAGCCTAGTATGAAATGTATTCTACCTCTCCCTTTCAAACCAAAGTTTGCGATACACACTGAGGTTTGGCTTGACGTGTTATTGAAGGAAAATCATTCTTTTGGAATTTAGTGATGTTAGCTTACTCTACGGTTACGAGATGCATCAGAATAAGTAAGACGAACTCGCAAGAATTGGTTAGAAAAATGTAATTTTCGCGGAAAGGTTTCCCAAGGTCAAAGTTATGATGACGTTATAGCCTGCCGGGGCATAACTAATACTCAAAAAACAATCGGTGGAAAATCGGCTGCATCCAATTTGGCAGTATCAACCTACCATATAAGATTCTCCTCCCATCATCGCATAATTCGCCATATGGGAAACACATTAAGATAAAAAATTCGTAGAATGTTGGTGATATATCGGTATATTTTGTGAAATAAAATTTTCGTAGAATTTAGAAAAATATCAGAAAATACTTTTCTATCAAAGTGAACATCTGGAAAATACCTCTGGTTGTTTAAAATATAGATGGGCGACCACCCTTATGCGACTGGCCAGCCGAAAGGGCGAAAAATTGGTTTTGGTCGTTAGCAGAAGGAAATCCACTGTTTCAGTAATCAAGCAATACATAGAATTTGGACCAACTTCTCGGTGCATAAGTAGAAACCCTTCCGTAAAAGGATCAGTTAGATGTTTGTCTCTGATATTCGGGAACACCATACATGACTACATAGGTTTATATTTAGAGAAGCGTATATTACATATTCCCGCACGTTTTTCCATAGGTACGGAAAAGGACCAGATAAAGAAGAAAGGAAGCCGACCGATGAGAAAATGGAAAGACAGGGAAGGAGAGAGAAAGAGAGAGATATTCCCCTCGGATCCCAGAAGGGTAAATGAGGAAACCGGGACCTTTTTTCGTGGGATGGCGGGCGGACTTCGGGGGGGGGAGGGCGGGGGCGGGGAGGGGAGCGTCCGGCGGCGGGGGAGTTTTATTGCGAGCGTCAAGGGGTGGGGGATTCCCCCGGTGAAGGTGGAAGAGATGGGAAGGGGGCGAAAAAGTGGGCGGGCTTAAAAATTCCCGGCCGGGAAAAACGAAAGTATTCAGCAAGAGGGGGCGGGGTCTACAGTCCCCCCCCTTTCGGACCCCTCTCCCAACCCCCCTCCCACACCGAACCCGTCCCTCCAGCTGCGTCAATGAGGAAGCCTCGCGTGCTATTCGGACTCGGGTGTCTCTCCGAAGCCAACATGGCCGTCTACCGCGAGAGGTTTTTTTTTCTTTTCATGTACGCTTTCCCATATAATATATATGTGTGTGTGTGCGTATATATATATATCCACATACGAGCGTACATAAAGGGGATGAAAGGGTTTGGGGAAGGGTGGGAAGAGGTAGGGTACGTCGGGGAGGGGTCGGCTTTGGGAGGCGGGGCGGGGTGGGGGAGGCAAAGACGGGATCCAGCCCCGAAACTCGTTCGATTTTTCTGGTTCCCTGGGGCTTCCCTGCATATAAGCGAGACGCCATATCCGGGCTCTATCCCGCCTCCTGCACCAAGACCTCGCCTTCCAAACTGCCGGTGAAGCGGCCAAGAAGAACCCGGGAGACGACTTGCCGTGTCGACGAAGAAGCCCTCATTTTTATCCACGTGAGACTGAAACGCCCACGCTTTGCGGGGAGCGCCCTCCATTGTACGCACTCGTAGGTGCCGCACTCTCTTTCCATTCGCTCGCTGCGGCAAGTGCCTCCTCGCTTTCCGGCGTTTCGCGCCCGCTATAATTTCGCCGCGTCAGTGATTTTTGTTTCAATTATTCACCGGCATCGTCTTCCATGCGCCACTCACCTGCAAGTCTTGACCGTTTTTTCTCCGTCTCCCGTTGCTCGACCAATGGGAAGCCGTGGGTGTTGGTCACGTGACCACTCCTGATCTGTTTCTTCCAAGCCAACCAACGGAAGCCTCGGTGGTGCGCCCACGAAAATAACTAGTACTTCTCCGTTTCTTTTCCCCGAATTTTCTCTTTGCCGAATGCCGAATGTTGGCGTACATCTTTACTTGTCGGCGTACGCTGTTAAGCCGAGTATCCCTCCGGGAGCGCTTAGTTCTCGGGAAGCTCTCTGCCTTTTTTGGTTCGGGGTTAAAAATGCAAATAATGCATAGTTTGGGAGGTTTCTCTTTGTCAGGCGGCGGCGGGAGCGGTTTCAGCGCGTGAAAAGGGCATCCGTTCAAGACTTGCCTTCAGCGTGCGACCCCGATAATCCCTCTGGCAATAGACGGCCAATATTTGGCATAATTATAATAATCTTTCCTTTACACTGCATTATTGGTTTATTGTGGCCCTTCATTCTTTTCAATGTAGTGCTACGATTCTCATGATATGTTATCTCTTCCTTGGGAAATCCTACTATTTTGGCGTACTCACCTTTTTCTTAATCTTCCACGGGAGAGTCTCTCCATTGTTACCTTCCTGTTTCATACAGTGTAACAAGATTTGCCCAAAAATATGTACCCGACTATTATCGATGCTATGACCCAAAAGGCAAATTCATCTCCCGTTTTTCCATGTGGTTTTTCTTTATTATTTTGTTTCCATATAATCTGCATGTTCTTCCTCCAGTACCACATCTTGAATACGAAAGTATGGTTCTCCCGATGGCTAAATTTTCTTCACTATTAAATGTTTGTTGATTTTTCATGGACTTTTATTGGTGGAAAATTCTCAAAAGAATAATAATTTTCCAATTTCCACATTGTATGTTTTGAATATTGTACATTTATTACTTGAAGTGATAGTGAAGTATGGAATTTTAAGTTTAACGATCCACTCATTCCCCTTAAGAAAGTGGAGTTGAAACATAATTTTGCTCATTTCTTCTCAGTTAATTCCATCGCATTTTAATATTGAAAATTTATTGCGCGACTGCGTAATGAATTTAATGGAAAAAGTATCCGTAAAATACATTTTGCCGATGATTCGGAACAATAATTATTTTTTCAGACTGCAGAACATTTAATTGATCATTGAACAATGATGCATCATTACTGAATCCCTCTTCAGATCTGATAAACATTTTTAACGGCATTGAGACACAAAACACTGCCTCCGTTTCGGAAATGAACATCAATGTGCTAATTGTAGTAGCTCCTTGCGTTTTTTGCATACGTTTACCATTTGTTACAAATTTACTCATCTCACCATAATGAAAACTGGATCTATACATATGGAAAAATTGTTCCGCAGCGCCATTGTTGTGATTCTTCCCGATATTCAGATCACATCACCTCCCATATTGAAACAAGAAACTTACAAGATTTTCAAAATTACGCAGCTCAAGTTTTGAGATGATGTTTTTCTTCCGCAATAAATGGTCTCAAAAGTGATTGTGCTTTCTACCGCCTTAGCGTCCGGGTGTTAACCCTGTAAAACTCAACTTAGCAGACTTTTTTTCGTAAAAGGTTTAAATAATTATTTAACAATGATAGCAGCCTTTCCTCATGACAAATTTTGATTTTCAAGAAACACTGACGTATTCTTGAGAAACTATCCAATTTACGAGTTACTCTTTTACGCTTCTTCATTTTACGAACTTTTAGCACGTCAAATTTACGTCCGTACATTTAACTTAAAAGTCATTCGTGCCATTTTTACTGCCTCATTTAACAGAGAACATTTAGAACTATTTGTGCCTATTGCCCCTCGATGGTTATTGGAGGGCTTTCATATTTCCAAAATAATAATCAAGATAATAATTATCAAGAACTTTTGCCACATTTCATGTGATAATTAAGCCACTATATCAGAGAAGGTTTTCAATAAACGGGTAGATTTCATATGTAGAACTTCAAATGAGTACAATTTAGTAGAATTTTTGAGTAATTTCTAGATTCTTATTATAAATTTTCTTAACTACATAATCCTACTTTTTCCAGTTGAAAGGACGTTTTGGCAATAATTTTGCTACCATTGATACTCTTTGATATTACTATATTCTCGCAGAATGTATTATATGACTAAGAGGCAATCAGCAATGCCTTTAAATTATCTCTTTAGCTACTGATGACCATCATTATTAGCACAATAATAGTTTTAACTTGATTGAGTGAAGATTTCAACGGCAGTTATTTCAAAATTTTAACAATTTTTAAATCACTAGCAACCAGTTTCTTAAAATTACAGGCTGTATTACAAAATCTTTCAAGACTTTCGGTGTGTACTATAAAGATCTATCCATTTGTAACTGACGTTGCTCTTTGTTTTTATACGCGCATTACAGCGTCATGGGTTTGATTAACGTTGGAATATTTTGTGAAAGGAAAACAAACCGGCCAGTAATATATGTTTTAGTATCGAGAAACCTGTTTATAATACTCATTTCTGTACTTAGTATCAAATTATTTCCCCACAATTCTTTCATTTTACAAATAACCCTTTTTGTCAACCAGACTATGCAAACCAAAGCCTGCTACCTCCAAAAAGTTATGCATTATTTTCTAATGGCAATGTAATAACTATAAAAAAAAATTATATACTGATGCGTCAATAATTTTGCTTTATTATTTCAATTTCATGAAACCTTTCTATCAGAGGTTTCACTGTCTTTTTAAATTCATGCAAGTGATATTGTAAAATTGTTTATACTGGTAGTTAATAATAATTTCTGGATTAACCTTCTGGTTATTGTAGCCATTATGATGGTGGCATGCGCCACGCATCGTAACACTTCTACATCCCTCATAACGCGATAGTAAATACTTTTACACAACAAAATATATTCAACTATTTTTAAGCTCCCATTGCTTTCAACCTTTTCTCTGCTCTAAGATATGTCATATTTCTAATGTTTTTTTTTTATTTCTCAACAATGTGTCTTAAATTACATAACTGAGCATTCCAGGGCTTCTACATATCTAATGCATCCGATTTTCCTGACTGAACGTTACCCAAACCTCTCTCTTGTTGAAACTTCTCACTAGTCTTTTAGCATTTAGATTTCTCACAACACTTATTACTTCTTAGGTTGGAATCCTTCCTCTAGTTTCATTTTTTCCATTCTATTTAAAAAGCCTAAAAATAAAACTGGAGTTTTCACTGTCTGTTATTTGAAACTCCTTATGGCCCTTAAAAACAATTTCTCTTCTTCGACGGTTCTTTAGTAACTGGTCCGCTATTTTTACATCCCATTAGCTAACTAACTCCTATATAATATTCCACAAATATCAATGATTTATTAATTAATTCCCTGATTTCTATGCATCTTTTACCACGTCATTATTTTAATCGTTTTTTTTTGCAGCAGGTTTTTCATTGTAACTTAGAAATTACATCGAAGGTCCTTTTTGGTTCCGTACCCCAATGAACTATGAATTTCAAAAACAGACAAAGTCTCTTCAGAAATAACATTGTAATATATTGAGTGCTACAATGCAAAGAATAATGAGTACTTAAAAGATGCTAGGGAGATTTATCGTTTCTATATTTCTATGATGACTATATATATATATGATGGGGAAAATGTCGAATGAGCGGAAGAAATGACAATTTTGTCTGGTTTGCATAGATCCTTCTTGAACTTTTGTAGTTCACGCCGCTACATTTCAGGTCACCAACGATAAATATTTGGTTTTGAGGAATTAAAAACCTGAGTTCCCGCACTTCTGCTCTAATATCCTATCCTCGTATGCCTCTGTTACGTCACATATTGTTTCAAGGGCCTGAGACTTCGAATAGCATTTTTCTTGCTCATGTAATTTCTGTAAAATTGGATATAATTTTTTAGATTAAAAAATCAAATGTGCTGGATTTTAAAACTTCAATTAATATACCACGATCATTCAGTGTACCACGCAATTTATGGTTCCTCCCTCTTCCAATGGCTTCATTGAAAGAGGGAATAAAATATTGTTGTGTTTCTAAAATTGGATTTTTTTGTATTTGGTGAAAGTTTGCAAAAGTTGTGGAATCCTTAACTTTTTATTCTTATCCGTTGAACATGAGCATGATAATGTTACAGAGAGGAAAGGAAAAAGATAAATTTTCTACCTTTTAATATACATTTTGAATTTCATGTAATAGTGAAATATGCTGTACACATAATGGACTAAAAACTTACGGAGACATGAGAGTATAAAAATGCACACCGAATACAGCCGGTGATTTTTTCTTTCGAATCCTACCGACTAAAATAGGACTGTGGCTTAGTCAAATAAGGTATTCGTATAATTATTGAAATTCTGAGCTTTCGATTTATACTTATGTATTGGGCCAAAATATTAGAAACAATTGCATAATAAGATCAAGTGGTCAGAGGTAGAAAAATTATACATGATGCTAATTTGCAGAAAACTATTTCCAAACAATCCGATACGCTGTTGAAAAATACGAACCGCGAATTATTTTCGATTTTATGGCATCGGGCATCAGCAAACCCTCGATAAGACTGTGAAAGACTTTTTGCCTTATGATGGGAGAAACCATATTAGTTGTGAAAAATAAATTCCATATGTTATTATAAATCGTAAGTGTTTCATGGTCTACAATGAGGGATGGGTGGGTATTTCGGTTCATGTGCACTTATAAAGTATTTAATATAGGTTATTTGACGCAAAACCATAAAATGTATTATTGATTTAAACAATTTATGAAGAATAATCAGGGAAGTAATTTTTCTTTTTTCACTCTTTATTCTTATTTCTAAACAAGATTCGTCACATTCCGCACAAACTGCGGGACATACCGCAAGAGTGAATTTTAACGGAGTCATCCGCTAATATGCATTTCAATGCAACAATTTCAGAGTGCAAAAATCATTCGCCTCAAGAAGAATGATTTATACACTATGAAATTGTTGCATTAAGATTCGTCATGTACAACTGTCATCAACTATTTCGTATATTCATGATTCCATCAGTGGATTATGTGATAGGGAATGTGTCGTTAACAAAGCAAGAATGGCTGTTGGACAAATTTAAAAATATTTTCCATTTTAAAACATTCAAAAGGGTAATGATGAGTATTAATATGTAAAGAGCTAAATAAATAAGTTTAAAATGTGTTAAAACATACTTTCTTTGTAATTTACCAAAAAGAAATTAAGAATATGTTATTCATTAAAAAATTTAATAAAATAAACAGACGACTTCCATATCACGTGTTACAGGTGCAAACATTGGCAAAATTCTTATTGACGGTTTTGAAAAAAAAAAAACGCGGATACTGTCAGAATACTAGGTTCATAAATCGAATTATAAGAAGTGAATATTTGGCAAATGGAAATATTTTGGGTAGAGTTTTTTTCGCAAAGTTTCTGCTTTTGATATTTTTGCAGTAGCCAATTTGCGTATTCACTTATTTTTGAAGTTGCATTCAAAATATTTTACTGCATAATACGTAGCATGAATTTTTTTATCACGGTCGTTAGTTTATCTGAAGATCGAAAATGTATAAATTTCCTTGTTACTTTCATTATATAGTTGCAATATCAAACAAGTTATCAGTGGGTTCCTTAAACCCACGTTTATGTCTCAGATAAAAATTAGAATGTCAATAAGACCCACAGTATACGATACTTATTTTGTTTATATTTCAAAGGAATTGATTCCATTCTTTTTTTGAGCATCTTTACGGGTTCTTTTGCTCCGATTTCCCCAAAATATCGGCTACTAAAATCGTTCATCAGCATATTAATTATCTACCCTGCAACGGAAAGTTTTATTGACGTCACTACAGTAGAGTACTTCTCAAATAATTTTGGGATAGATATTTAATGGAATTGTATCCTCTTTCTTTGGTGATAAAGTTCTTTGAATTAAAAAAATAAAAATTACCAATTCGAGGAAATCCTAGTTCTAAGCCAGCTGCGCATTATTCATCTTCGCCTCACAAAACTGTATGCTTATCCAATGATGTAGTAATAATTAGCAATAATTTCCGTGAATAATTTATCATTTGATCTTACAACGAATATATCGTACAACTCCTTAGTAAAATGATGTTTTTATAATTTTTATAACGAGAGCAATTGATTTAGATATACATTGAACTGTGAGAGAGACCTGAATGAACTCAGACACAGATGTGCATAAATTTGTTGCTGTTGCAATTTATAATAACCTTACCTCCAAATAGGTTTTCGGGAAGAACAGAAATAAATATTTTTAGGTATTTTTTTTGCTGAAACCATCCACTTGATGTAGGTTTTATATTTTACACACGAAGGTTGAAAATATGTTTGCGGACTAGAGAGATTTCAGACGTTTTACATTGCGAATTTTGTACGCTGTCGTCATAAAATATTAATATAAAGAAGTTATATAGATTGAGTATCGTAATGTTGCTTCATATACTTCCACAATTCATCTTGTGTACGATCTAAAGGGCCCTATACCCTAAAGGGGGTTATGAAAATATTCACGATAAAAGGAAAAGACGCCGACAAAAAGGTATTTATACCACATATTTAAAACGTTTTCCTTAGACACATGGTGGAGGAATGTTATGAGTAAACTAATACATGGGTCTCTTTGTTTGGTAGGCCATGTCTTTCATTTCTTCATATTTTAATGCAAAAAGTTTCATTGCTGGACTTTATATTTTTCTAGATGATATCGTAAATTTGAAAAAGTAAAAGCTTTTAATTATGTTTCAAGAGAGTCTTGGGTTTTTGAACTATGTTAGGTATTTTACGTGGAATAACAAATCGCTGTAGGATACTTCCTTACTCTCAAATGTGCTATGAAATATTTTGAACGCCTTTTCGTCGTTAGTCACAAAACATTTTCAATGTGCCACCTCTTTCTCAAAGCTAGGTTTTTCCAAAATGAAAACCAATAGTGATAACAGATAATATTATTACAGATTCAACGGTTGTTTTAATGCTTTCTTAACAGCGCGTAAAGGTAGAATAATTATTGTTTGGTCCCCCCGCAAATTACCGTTGAATACCAGACGGCACTGGGAGTGCCATTCGCCAATATTGCATGAATCGAAATTATTTTACTTTAGCAAAATTTAGCATAGCAAAATTTTCATCTTTGAATTGCCTTATTAATTTCTTTTTGATGCTCACCTTTTATGCAACTAAAGAAAAGAGCCGGTCCAACTAAGCTCCTCTCTGCGACTAGACATTATCTTTTACATGATACATACGCACCTCTGTTGTGTTTGGTTTTTGAAAGAGAGTTGTGAAACAAGTTTTATCAATATTTTATGTACCAAACCACTTAAGAATACTAGAGAGGCGGATCATTGAAAATATTTGGGAGATTATTTGAAATTCATTTTCTTGGTTTCTCAAAGACATCTATTTGAAAATGTCAAACTATTTCAAATTATTCAAAATAAGCTTTTAATTTCAAAGGCAAGAATTTTGCTTAGTAATAAGTTGTGAAAAGAGAGAAAGGTGAAATTAAGCTACAGTGAGAAGTTATATTATTTTAAGGGCTGGTAACGCTATTTAAATGGGACAGTAAATCACATTAACCACTTTATTTCCACTATAAATATAGTTTAAATGTTTTTTTTATTACTACCTGAGCTATTTCCGCTTCATAATGTAACTTACAACACATAAGTAAGGATGACTAACGGGAAAGTCTAGATCCTAAAATTTAGAAATTTATGCTGAGATCCCTGCTATGCATCGCGTGTTTTAAGAATCTGATCCGTAATCATTTTATGCAATGTATTACCGTAAATGAAACCCGTATGTGTTAACGCTCGTAATCTGAACGGTAATACATACAAGTTACTCAATTCACCTGTATTGGTTGTTTATAATAATTTGTTTGGATGTTTGATTGTAACGATCTACCTAAGAATACCACTCACCATATCGGTTGTTAAGTTTCAACAAATCTGATTTAATCTAATATTACCCCAATGGAAATTGCAAATGTTTTTAATTTTTGGTTTTATAGACTTTTGTGAAAAACAACTTATGTTTATATTCCTTTAGTATAAGTGTAATTTCTTAAATGGTATTATATTACTCCTATGTTGGTGGACTCAGTTTGAATACAATTTTTTTGGTCAGTAAAAAAGACTTTCGAACAAATATATTCTCAGGTGGTTTTTTAGCAATTCATATCATAGAACACTTTGAGGACTTAGAAATCTATAATGAAGTAACGAATTAAATGGCGGTACACGATAATACAATTCATAAATTCATATTTATTTATTTATTCAGGATACATTGCTGTTAGGCGATAAGCCGGGTGGCAATGACATGATATAACAAGAGCTATTAACTATGCAGTAGTCAGTCTTAAAACATATCATAGTGTCATTTAGTCATATAGAGCCATTTAGAGATATGAGCCTGTGCATATACTAAAACATGTGCAAACACCATTTTCACGAAACATTTTGGGTCAATCATTCTATTTCATATCGAATATTATAAAATGAATGATTCATCGTTCACTCAATTATTCTCCTCGCAAGCTAGCAACATAAAGAATTCGGATAGTGGGATAAAACTGTGGCTTATGGCATTGCCATTCATTATTTACGACTGCACTTATTTGTTTATAAAATATGTATTGAAATAGATAACGACAACTAACATGTGGTGGATTGAAAAATCTTTTTTATTTAGACAATTATGTAATTGGTGAAAAACTTTGAATATCCCCCTCCATATTTGTCTCTATTCATTGAATGAGGTTGGAAAAGAGTGACATCCGAATTTTTTCCTTATTTGTTAAACCTAAATAATTAGTAATTTACACAATTTACGTACTAAAAAGTTCCAATTTTTTCAGTTGACATTATTTGATTCACTGTTTTGTCTATTTTTCATCAGGAATTCCTCAGACAAGCTTAGCTATTTCTATTCAAAGCTTTTTCTTTTTTATATTACATAGTACCTTCTCTTGTCAATATACCTAGTAACCGACTCCTTATTTTCAATCGTTGCTGCAACAGTTTTACTATGGCTATTAGTCAAATACAATTAAAAATAGCATATCTACCAAGCAAAGTAATAGCACTTTTGACCATAGCAAGTCTAAGTTCGTGGTCAGCGTCTTTATTCTTGAAGTTCTATGTATTTTTCTGTATTGATATTAACTACCTTAGAACGTGTCCAAGTGAAGGGTCTCTAACGGAATTGTACTGCACTCATTTTTTCATTCAAATGGCCAAATGCAAGATTCCTCTATCCTCTGCTCCGATTAAAAAGCTCACGTTGAAACTCCACTTTTACATAATTAATTATCCAACTACAAGGCAAACGCATGCCTAAAATATATCTTTTACAACCAATCATTTTCTTAATCAAAACTGCTGCGTTGGTTGAAGTAACTCTAGCCTTAATTTTCATTACTTTCGTATGAAGGATATTTACCTTCCTCCTAAGAACAGTGAGATATGTAAGCTGTTTGAATTGACTCGTAGGATACATATAGCCAACAACAAATGCCTATAAATTGTGGCATGAGTATTTATTTTATAAAACACATCTCTAGCAACTTGAAGCACTTAAAATAAACATTTCGGCCTAATTACCAACAGGAATGACGGAGTAGTTCAAGATATACCACTTAAGGGCAAAGATAAAGACTAATAAGTCTAGGTCTCGTCTTGCCAGTCTAATTAGTAAGAGTTAAGACAGGAATTCCAATAGCTACAACTCAATAAAATACGATGTGATTGATGGTTGAGGCCGAGACTTTGTGGAAACCCATTGCGAACAGGAGTTTCACTAGATAACTTTGCAGTTTCCACATTAAATAACTGATTTATTTTCAACTAGTTTCGCTACACTGTAACATCTTCAGGAACGTACGGTATGTTCCTGAAGATGGTACAGTGTAGCGAAACTAGTTGAAAATAAATCAGTTATTTAATGTGGAAACTGCAAAGTTATTTAGTGAAACTCCTGTTCAATAAAATACGTATTCAACGGGCTGCAGCCACTAACAGCTTCATTAGATAGTGTACCTGGGTTTTAGCTGTGAATGCCTGCCTATCTGTTAATTTTTTAATAAATTTTTTTTACCATTTTTATTTCAATTTTTTAAATATTACTTACGCATTTTAAACGGACATTTCAAAAGCAATGCTATTCTGGCACATACGTAATAAATTAAATAAAAGTATATATGATCTGCAAGTTATAAATGCTTTTTTAATTTAGCTGCGCAAAAACCATAGGAATGCAGTCTTTTTCATTTATACTTGTCAAATGTTTTAAGTAATGTTCAAATTTAAGGAAAAAACAGAAATGATATTTTTTTTTAATAGCGAAGAAAGGGTTCACTTTTGTCCATCTGCGACAAGTGCATGATTCAAATAAGCGCTAGCTGTGCCATTGAAAAGATACTTTTTTTAAGATTAGACTTAAGAATTTCATTTCAAAATATGCAATGTGACTCTTAGATTCAGTAAATTAGTTTTCATTTATTTTATTACAGTTGATTGCATAAGCTTCTATTTGTTAGTATTTTATTACAGGAAATTGTTGGCATAGGTCGATTCTGCAAAGGATCCTATTATTCGCAATTCTAAGTTCAGTCGAGTTTATTCAGTCAAAGTAGTAATTTTACACTTCTGAAGAAGTTATTATTACAGGTTAAACATTTTTTATGAATTAATTCCTCTTAATCAAGTCCAGGCATGTGAGCATATTTCGGAGTGCACAACACATAAATCTTTATATTTAAAATTCGCATTCAGCACAGTCGAAGACAAGGAAATCGATTTCAGCTTAATGTCTGCAATGTCACTTTTTTGCACCCACTCTTTCAGACTTTCTTGAAATAATTTTCTGAATGGTTAATGTATCAATAACACAATTGAACATCATCTAGATGGAAATAATCTTCATAGTGACGAAATGTTTGCGCCCTAATATATACCCAAGTAACCGTCTCATTTTTTTTTTAGCTTTATTTTTCAATGGAAATAATGTGAAATTTTTTATAATCGATAGTTAAAATGTCAATCACCATGAATCAATGGAACTGGAATCTTATGGAGTTAATTAGATTTGAAATAAAATTTTAGGGGCAAAATTTAAGGAATCCTGCGCTTTTCATTTGCTAAGAATTTGGTTTATATAGGAAACTATATCGTCGTGATGAAAGCGGATCTACAGCTTATCGTGTAGTTTTATAGTTTATCATGTGAAAAATAGTTAAATAATTGGTATTTATTAATTAATCTCTGATATTTACGCTTCCTCGACGTATATTTGATGAGGGATCCAAGCTGCTTCCGGGAATTGCCATCGCCTAGGTGGGTTGATGGATAACTGTTTCACCCCCCGTGCTGGAGGCGTCTTCAGGTCGCAGTTCACTTCGAACTGAAGACGCCTCCAGGACTGGGGACGAAACAGTTGTCCATCAACACACCTACGCGACGGCAATTCCCGGAAGCAGCATGGATCCTTCAAAGTAATCTCTGCTTTGAAAATATTGCTTTATTCCATTTTAAACTTACGTTGTATAGAATACCTAAAATATTTTTTCAAATTGTACAATAAATTGTGCACTTCGTTGTCTGCTTCAAAATGAGTGCCAATGATTCGTACCATTTATCTCATGTGAGGAATTTGGAATGATTAGAAATAGCTGGTACACTCTTTTATATACATACTTTATCCGAAAATATGTTGCCATATATTATCGAATCAACTCATTTCATTCAGCGGCTTTAATGCGGCGATTAAAATATAATTTTAACTAGCGATAATTATTGTTGAATTTTTGTACATTTTCCTAGAATTATCTCTCCATGCACAGCACAGTAACTAATTTATCACTTTTATAAAACGAATACATAGCCATAAAACAATAGCCAGTTGGCAGATTTTCTCATCTGAATATAAAAGGTTTCTATAAATAGTATCTGTAACAGCATTATCCTGACGTTGTGTCAAATGTTAAACTCAGACCGTCGGTTGAGAGTGCGTATGACTGCTGATCATGTGGGCATTTATAAGATGACAGTGGACACCGTTATCACTGAAAATAGGGCAATATAGTAAACTGATCCCGAAGTTCTTGATGGAAATCTAGAGCGAAGTCGACTGTCTCTTTGCGAAAACCTTCTACAACGGTATCGCGACAATTCCCCAGCAATTAAGTCTCGACTTGGTACTAGCAGACTGTATCCTTTTCCGAAAGGATATAAATCCTCCCTCAATGAATACCACTGTGGAATCTAAATTTTGCTAAAGAAGCTTGCTCGCGAACCCTTAAAGACCTTTAGGAATCCGCCTACCGGGGAGCCTTCGAGTTGTTGAAAAGCCGCTGGCAAAAGGTCGTCGACGCTCAAGGAATGTACTTCGGAGAAGTTTTTGGTATTGCAAATACGAGTATTGCTCGTATTTCGATATATTCATACTACAATCCTCTCTTTATGGTGTCATTTTTAATAAATATTATAATAACAGGTCATTATATACAATTATCACGGAAGGTTTTAATGCCAGACTTCTTTCAAACTGTTCACAATCGTATGGAATGAGATGAATATTTTTTTTAACAATAATACAAGAGTTTAGCTGTGGTGGGCCTTGAATTAATAAGACGTCCAGTTGTCGGTAAGCATGAATAAAGTCCAAAGTCTTTTAAATTCGTTTAAATTTGCCCTTAACTTCGCTTCAGTTTTAGAACTACCCTCAAAGATGTTAGGTCACATCAAATACTCCAATATACCCCTGCCTCTCTCAATGATTAAATGAGACTTACAGAAACTCTAAATCAAAATTACTTCCTGAATCATTTTCGCAATATGTATCATGAACAAACACTTAATCCAAATCCAACATTTATAATTATTTTATCAACAAAATTCTTTCTCTAGCCTGCTTCAAATCAGTATATGCTTTGATAATATGTTAAAAAGAAGGACATCGATGAAATAACATGCCTGAAAATGACAAGATCCACCTTGTGTAACCTCAATTAACCCTTGATCATTTAGATTTTACGTGGTTTTACTTGATATCTATTTATATTAAAATAATGACATTTAATGAAATAGTAATTTTTGAAAAAGTTAACCATATATGTATACTTCACAGAAATTCGTGATTGTTTGGAAGCTTCTTCTATCAATGTGGATCAAATTAAATCATTCTGCAACCGCAGAAGAATCAAAGCCTTTGAAACATTGACGTTTCCTTCTTATTTGTGACAAATATTAATAGTGTTTTAGTACCTGTTGATTCACGTGAAAATAGATATGACAAAAAGGGGTAGGAACACAAATAAAGGGCGAGCATAGGAATGGTGGGGAAGGCGGAATCGAGCAGATCACAAGCGTAAAAAAGCTTTCTTGAATGGGAGTTGGACCATGGATATTTGACGAGCCGGGCCGACGTTCTTAACCGTTTGAGTTTTCGAGGAAATGTAAACTGCACTGATTTCTACGGGTGGTCAATGCAACCAACTACCCATATTCTACTTTTCATCGAAAGCTGAAGTACAGTGATAATAGTAATTTACGTTTCGTTTATATCTCAAGCGCTTAAGAGCATCGGTCGGCAAATCGAAGATCAGTGGTTAAACTTCTGTTCAAGAAAACTATTTTGAGCATGTGATCTGCTCGATTTCACCTTCCCCACCATTCCTGTGTTCGACTTTTATGTGTTCCTATCCATTTTTCTTGTATCTTCTTCCATCAGAATGAATATGTGCTCGTATTTTGGCGGGTTTTTATGTTTGAGTGGGTCCCCATATATATATATATATATATATATATATATATATATATATATATATATATATATATATATATATATATATATATATATATATATATATATTGGTTTTAAATTAAATCTTTATATGAATCAAAACATAGTGATCTATTGGATTCAATATTTTACATTATATCTCAAGCATGCAAATAACATACCTTGATTAGGAATATCCAGTCTGCGAAATCACTATTTTTTGTTTCATGCATAAACGCACAATGGTATGGCCAAGAGTATCCTTTGAAATTTAACCATATGTTTCTCAAGGCTTACTAAATGGTGCAGCCAATTCTACAGTGTTTTTTCAATGCCGACCGAGAATGCCTGCACGTGAAGGTGGCCGGGAACCAGTAATCCAATCATCACACGGGAAGAAAACTTGCTTTTGGCCAACCAGAAATCATGACAGCGTTATGGTTTGGAACGAGTTTAGTCCTGTAATTTTGCTTGTATGGAACTCAAGACATGTTAGCATAGAAGTATATTCTTACCGGGCCAGCATGTTGGTCGGCTCGGACATCTTGGTGAAATAATATATCCATATATAAATTTTTACAAGAATTGTAATGCCATGTGTTACTGTATTACACAGAATCAATTTATGTCTTTATGATGTTATCAAATTATTAAATGTAATTTTTAAATAGCTTTAAACTAATCAAAAAAACTGATACGTTACTCATTTAACACGAAACATTCACTTCCATCCAGTCACAGGCTAAATGGTAACTCAATGACTACGGACCACAAATCTACCCGCCGTTTATCATGTGAGTATAATTATTATGAAATTTTTTCCTTCATTACTACTGTGTCATGTATGATTTGATAAATACTAGATTATTTGACATGTATCCCCATTGAAAACGGAATTATTTATGGCTAAGCTATCTATATTAGCTGTCCCTATGCTCTTAATTTTCTGTTTACTTTCGATCTATTGACGACCCAAGGTAAGCTTTTTTATTTAAGCAAATTAGTAATGTCCTCCAACTTTTCCAAGAAAATAATCAACAAGTTTAGTTGAAACCAATAAAAAATTATTGCTTGACCGGTCACGGGTGTTTTGGTCCGAAATCCTCTTAATTGAAGAATATAACTGTGCCCAAAACCATTTACCTGGTTGAATATGTGTGCCAAAAATACAAGTGAATATCAAGAAATAGGAGGCAAAGAATAAAAATTTCTTTGATATCATTCAAATGAAACAAACGAGGAAGTACTAGGCATAGTGGGCGAGGAGAGGCGTTTGCTGGGAGATATCATAAGGAGGCAGGAAAAATGGATGAAGGACGTATTGATCACCAGTATGATGCTGAAGACTGTAATAGAGAGGAAAATTATACGCAAACGAGGAAAGGACAGGAATAGGATAGGGATGTTGGACGGGATGAAGGGATGGAGGATGTACACAGAGATGAAGGACTTTTTGTAAAGAAGGTTGCTGGATTGTGTGTTGCCAGGAGTCATAAAATATATATTTGGTAGTTGTGTCCATGCAAAACCTAACTTAAACGGTAGACTACTAAATAATAATAACCATTTCAATGTTATTTCCTCAAAGAAAGATTTTGGCAAATATTTACCACCTTTGCCATATTTACAGCTGCCAATTGAAATGACTGATCCCAAAAATGTATGGCTCACAGGTTTGGAAATTTGCATATGAAAATAACTTTTAAAAACCGTTGAACTCTTTACAAATAACAAAATATTTTTGAGAATTTCTAAATGTCGTGAACAACTTACCTTGTTTTATGGCAATCTGGATTTTGGGTAAAACGAAATGCGTTTCTGCCTTTCTTGCATGCTTCTGATAGGTACTCATAAAATATTCCATTTCTCCAGCCCTTATATTATGTAAACAACCGTCTCAATTCTATTTAAGCAAATATTTTGAGTACTCGTTATGTTTAAGTAAAAATTAGTGAAACTTGATTTGATTAATTACTTCGTGTAATCAAAAAATTCACTAAACATAATATAATGTCTTCCAAAACTTTTGAGTGAATAATGAGGGTAAAAAAAGAAACTTAACTTTTCCACAATAAAGATTCAATATTTTACGACCATGGTCATCGTCATTAGGTACAGCATCGATACCATGGTCGTGAAATATAAAATCTTTATTGTGGAAGAGTAAATTTATTTTTTACCCTCATCATGAAGGAATTCCACCTGAAACTATTTTGTTTCTTTGAGCGAATAGTTCAAAATTAGACAACTTCTATATCAATATAAACAGTGATTAAAACAACGAAATGCTTGGTGTAAGGTTACAAATTTTCAAGCTCCCATTAACACTACAAGTCAATTAACAATGTTTCACAACTATTTCTTTCACTAATACTTTATTGATTGATTGACGACTATTTCCTTTTTATGACGGTATCTGGTATCTCGAATAGTAAAATAGTAGCGTAGGCGCTCAGGAAATGAATTGAAATATGAAAATGAATTGATTATCACGTTGAAAAAAGTACTAATCGAATTAATTAACAAAATATATTTCTCTTTAGATAAACGAAATAGTGTTTGCATAAGCAATGCATCTTGCTCATTGTCATTGAGCCAAGTGTAAGAAAAAGATAGTAGGAACAACCCAAGAGCATTTTGATGTGCGACAAGGAGACAGAGTATCTCCTCAGATCGTCCAAGCATAATGGTCGTCAAGAGAGAAAACATGAGACTTACAGTAAAATAACTGCTGCTAAATATTTTTAATCTAAAATAATGCTAAAATATTTGCTTAAAAAAAGAAGATAATAGTTAAAAATGCATCCATTTCCACTCATAATTTCCAGATTATAGATTGACAGGTCCAGAGTTCTGCCGTAATTAATTAAAATGGAAAATAATAACTGGGTATTTAGTGATTTTCTTCGCAATCTATCCATCCATCACGGCTCAAAATGCTTCCATCTATGCCCTATACGATTTCATAACAAATTGTGAATATTTAGCTTGAGGTGGGCGAATGTCCCATGAATCGGAAGTCTTGGGGATGCAGAGTTTGAAGAACAGCCGTGGCGAGTGTCGAGTGGCGGGAATACACCCGGGCCGGCGGCGGGTCCCTCCACCCCGAGCCTTGGGTGCTCAGATGACCGGCTATGGCGACACCGAGGGCCCGGTAACCGACACGAGGCGGGCAACGAATATCTCAACCTTGAGCGCTCGTTTTTTATTAATGCATTGCAACGTTTTTATTGAACTAGTATCTGATCGTGCTAAACGTAGTTTTAAACGTCACCTATGGTTCCAAAAAATACTAATTAACTTTTCGCATCAAAATGGACTTATAAATCTAAAATAAGCAATAAGGCCTGAAGATAAACTTTTTAGTCTAACACCGCTGTAGATGACAGCGACTTTGACCAAGCCAAAAGTAAATTGCCAATATATTGTAAGGAAAGAAGGAAATATGGATTGAGACATAACCCAATCAAAAACATAAACATGACCAAAATATTTCGTATGTGTCATTTTACCTCCAGAATCTGACCTCAAATACATAGCAGAATACCAATATGAAATTAAGAATGAGATGGGTGGTATATATATACCTGTGTATGTATATATATATATATATTATATATATATATATATATATATATATATATATATACATATATATATATATATATATATATATATATATATATATATCATGACACTGTTATCTATGCTGTGCATTCGTTTCAGTACTTTTTTTCTCTAAGAACATATCTCAATACATATCTGTCATGTTTCCATTCATCAAATAGTTCATGTACAAGCGTAAAATAAATTTAGAATCGAAATCAGATGCAATATTACTCAGAAAGATGACAAATTTAACATAATAATTTTAGTGATACTCATAATATGCGTCAAAGAGTTGATATGTACACTAGGATTAGTTCCAACATCAAGAAGAATAAATGACTACTTTAAAACAATTACTTATAATTCTTCTTGAACATGAACAACTAAATTGTGTTTCAAGATTGATATGCAATAAATAGTAGCTGCGGTGTAGTGGGAACATCTATTATTCAAATACCTAAGGTTTATAAGGTTTCTGAAGAAATGTCAGGAGATGGAAAAATACATCATTTGGATTAAAATATTGCTAGATAAATCATATATCATAATCGAGCTCTAGTCTATAAGTCAGTGAAATGATTGCAAGCATTGCTGAAATTATTGGAAGGTAATTGCGATACGCATGGCATGAGAATAAAGATGAAAAAACGAAGGTTATGCAAATTACAAGGAACTACGGGAAATGCCGCGGTAGTAACTTTTAACGGAGTCATCCGCAATGCTATCATAATGTAACAATTGCAATGCAACTTTTACAATGCAACAATTTCAAAGTGTAAAAGTCATTCACCTTCACCGAAATTCCGGTCAAGGCGAATGATTTTCACGCTCTGAAATTTTTCTATTGAAAAGGTTATGCGGTTTTCAAAAAAGAGGATAGCTAAGTTAAACATTTAAATTGGAGCTCCTAAACTTGGGAAGGTGGATCTGTTCACTTATCTCGGAAGTGTTTTGGACCAAAATGGTCAAAATGGTGCGGAGGTATAAGATGAATTACGTTTGGCAAAGAAGCTTTCTCAGTAGTAGGAAGTTGTTGACCAAGGACATCAGGTGAAGATTTAAGAAAAGACCCATCAAAACTTAGATATAGAACATGGTTTTGTACTGCGGTCATGGTCATTGAAGCAGGATACCAGGCATAGATTGGAAGTTTCTGAAATACGGTTGGAAAATGTGTGATAGATAGAAGGAAAACGTGAAAGTGTTAGGCATCCTGGGGGATTAGATTGCAGGAAAACATCCAAAGGAGGCGGGAAAGATAGATTCAAAGCATTTTTATTATGTTGAATACTGTGATAGAGAGGGGGGACGTTAGGTAAACAAGGATGGTGTAGGAATAGGATAGGCATATTGCACGGAATGAAGATGGAATATTATGCTGAACAAAGAGGGTGTAATTGTAGTGTTAAAGGTCAGGTTGTATTTTGTGGGAGAGGTAAAAAAGCTATTGTGGTACCGTTGTGAAATCCTGAATGCATCAAAAACCTACCTTAACCGGTAGATCACTGATAATAGTACGTTATTCCCCTCAATGTTTCAAACCGAAATTTTAAATAATAAAAATTTAATTCATAGAATGCGTAACATTTTCATAGCGGTTATTAACATTCCAATAATAATTTCAGACTGAAGAGTGCCAAATAATGAGCGTTGGAACTGAAACAACCTTTAGAAATATGAAAATGGCAACCTTTTAAATTGTGATTTGCCATTGTAAAGAATTATTTTTGATTTCTACCAAACAAATAATATAAACTTCAAATCTTAAAAAAATTTTTTATTCATGCACGACCCTGGTGTCGTGATGATGACGGTCACCTCATGGTGTGGACTTTGAGCGCCATCATCAAGTGATGGTGATAGCCAGCGTCGAAACCATGGTCGTGTATCAATAAATATTATTCTGTGGATTTGCAGTTTATATTATTAAGTTTGAAAGTCCGTGGTTTAATTCCTGGTGAGGAAAATATTTTTGTACAAGTAATTTTTTATCTTCCAACTTATCAAAAAAATCATGGGTTTGTATTTTATGTGTTCCTATCCTGAAATAAGCGAATATTTGGACGAGGAACTTTGTATTGAATACAAGAAAGACTAAATTTAATCTCAATGAATATAATATCATCGTTTTTTACTGTAATTTGAAACTTTTTAAACCAGAAACATTCAATGAATGGTGAAGTTCAGTATTTTCAAAATACTGACAGTTCAATGAAATGCGTGGAGAAAATATTATTTTCATTCATAAATGAAGCAATCGTATTACATATGAATGTTTTCCATTATCTTTCGGAAAAATTTCAATACTTGACATCCTGAGAATTATATTGGAATGTTGAGATAAACCTATTACATAACAGAAATAAATAGTGTATTCAAAGAGGTGTTCAAAGGAAACTCTGTCTCAAAGGTATCTCTGGTTAATAACTCACCTGATTTTATTTTTTCAAAATATCACGGCTATCGCTATTCCACAACTTTGGAAAATGTTGGTGAACCATTTTTTACAAGAATATTCATTGGTACTTGTTAGTTTGGATCCAAAAATATTTATGGGCTTACTTGGATAAGTAGACTGTCGTCTAAATTTGGTTAAATAAGCAAACAAAAGTAAAAGTGGCCAATTTAATTTTTCATGAAGGAATTCAAGGAATAATTCTTCATGAATTCTGCAACAAGGAAACCCATTTAACACTATAGCTGTCTCAAATTCTTTCAAACAATATATGATAGACTTTTCATTGAATGCATGTCAATTCAAATAAGAATCCTTCTTTAATATTTTACTTCAGAATTCTTCCCTTCAGGTTATAGACAATAGTATGCATGTATGTATATGTAACAGTATGCATGCATGTTTATGTAAAATGAGATATGCATTATAAATTATAAAAAGTATCAATAGGGTTACACGTTCTAAATTTTAACTTGAAAAATTATACTACTTGCATAATATTTTTGGGAGGTATATGATTATATCTAAGCCATTCATTAATAACTTTGGTAATTATTCATGTACGATTTTAACAAGTCTAATAGTGAAAACGTACTTTTCACTATTCTTACATGACAATCATTGTAACAGCCTTTTTGATTCGTAATTCTGAACCTCAGCCAGACGCAGAGATATTATTCCTGCAAAGCTTATAAAAAATTAAAATAATGCAGCAACAGTGGAGTCATCATAACGAGTCATTTCTTATCAACGTAAAATATCTCTGGTAGTTCTCGAGACCTTTATAAGGATGTGTCATAAAACATAAGGCGTAGAAATTTGTCAAATTGAAAAATAAGCATGCAATGCTGTCTGTATAATTTCATACCCTCCATACAGCCTACACTATAATTCCCACACCATAGGCAACAACCAAATGCCGTGAAAGTAATCAGTAAGAATGCTTATAAAAATCGAAAACTTCTATAAAAAAGTATGAATAACAGACACCTGTTTCTCCAAATTAAATCTAATTACAAATGAATGTTTTGCTTGCAAATTAAAAAAGAAGAGTTTTAATTATGCGATGATCCCAAAATGAAGAACTGTCAAAAGTAAGCTGTGAAATTAATCAATACGTATTTTTTTAATAATATCAACTAAAATATTATTTAGATTGCATAAACACTTATGGAAAAATCGCAGAATACCTACAGTGATTATGATTCCGTTGCTTCTGTTGACTACATAAAAGTTGTGTTTCGCTAAAATTTGGAAAAGATATTATAGTTTTGTTTAATGCTGAAAGCTACTTTTAAACTAAAGGAATGACATCTTTCAAATAAATTATTATTTGTGATTCAAAATTTATAGTTTTTATTTTTATCATACAAAAATTCACTTTTCAAGGATTCAAGTATTTCAATTCCAACAGGTGCGTTCAGATCTCCATTAGTTCACCACAGCGTGATATTATTTTAAAATACTCTTGTAACGACAGAGATATTAACGGTTATAGTTAGCAATTTCGTCATCTTTCAAACAATAGTTAATTATAATGATTCATATCATCCCTCTTTCTATTTAAATATTAATTTATGGACAAATATTTGCCAATGTTTCAGCCCGCGGCCCTATAAAATGCGTTAAAAGGTAGTAAGATTTTCAAATAATATTGGTAAAAATTACATATTGTCTAAAATCTCTCAATTTAGCGAAGCCTTTCATGATTTAAGAATCATATATAACCTTATTTGTACACAGCTCTTTATGACTTATTGAAACCTCAACGTTAAACAAATGTGGACATATAATAGTTATGTAGTGAATCACAATACACGAATTGTCTCTTTCATGTTTTGCTAAAGAAGGAATAAAATTGTGCATTTACATGACAAAAAGACTGCTCTAGAAGAATGTGATTGCTCTTAGTTGATATCATGTTAAGTTACACAGGTAATTGTCTTAACTAATGCAGGTATTTTTGACCTATAGAGTTGCTATAAAATACCATCATTTAAGTTCTAAAATCAAATCAAACCAAAAATCTAGAAAAAAAAGCAGGCTCATAAAATTATTTTCAGGCACTGAATTTTCTTAAATATCAAAACCCAGAAAACACCTATCAAATAGGTTCTGATTTTTAACTGAAATGGGCATTTTTTGGGTAAATAATTCTCTCGAAACAAAATTAAATATGATTGTGTCCATATGCCCTCGTGGTATCTTGCGAGGTATTGCCTATTTGATCAGAATCAATGCACTCGAAAGTATTTTTGCAGTTTTATAGTTTAACGTTTCTATTGAAATATTATTTAGTCATGTTACAATATCATTTAAGCATGACAATTTCAAATGCGTCGTTATAAACAACCAAAAGATCGAAACCTATCCTACATTTTAATGTAATCCCTTTATTTTGTGAGGAAACCAGTTGAAATTTGCATGGAACGGTACATTAAAAATGATCAATTTTGAATGGATGAAAAACTTAAAATCCTCGTTGACTAATATATTGAGAACTGTATCAAAATAGTAGTGTTATGATACTTGATTTCGAAAACCTGCCTGACGAAACTGCCTTTAGGAGACGCATCTCCGCCACCGCGGGTCGCAAATAGGGACAATTATTTTCAACCCTTCGACTTTATAAAAACATAACACTCGTTATCATTCGAAGAAACTGTACTTCAGTAAAGCCTATTTCCTTCCTTAAAGCGATTAAAATATAGTATTTTTGAAATGTTTGAGGAAGTAATAGGTGGAGATTGACTATTTGTTTCATACAGTATCAGGTAGACAGGTTTCCAAAGGCCAAACGCAATTCTCTGAGTGAGACTGACTAGAGAAATTGACAATTTTTCCATATTTAAGAGTAAGGCAACCGCGACATGTTGGCTTGGGGTTTGTGCCTAACCATCCACTTTCACTAATTCCGTAATTCGACAAAAAATTACTAACCCAGCCTTTCTGGGTGAAAATGGTAGCCAGCAACACGGAGTCCAGCACCTCCTAGGGCAATCACAAATGCTTACAGCTGATTCCTTTTTGCTTATGATATTTAAATAAGTACCATCAAATCATTACAACTCCATGGACTTATCGCATAGACCCACATAGATTTGAAAACATTAAATACCATTCGTAAATAAATAGAAATTCAATTAAATTTGTAGCTGTCTGCGGAGTTAGGATTATTCATGCAAGTAATTTGAAGATCGCTGTCGTTTAGTCATACCCGCTTATGTCTAGATCACTATTTATAGTGAGAAATCACTGATCAAAATTTAACATCTAGTATTTTTATAAAACTGAAATACTGCTAAGCCGTATTTTATGAATTCATTCTGTAATAACAAGTTTCCAGTTAATGTCAATTTACACGGGACATAAAGGCTGAGTGGATTAAGCGTTGAACTCTGATTGGATGGCCTGGGCTTGATGCTGGTGATGAAACTGAGCCCCCTCAACTCAAAACATGCCATTTTTTCCGGTAATGTATCTTGAGAAACTGTAGGCATCACAGGGGAATAACTTGAACCCCATCCTGGTGCTTGAATTTCAGCTACCGTAGGAGTTAATATTAGGTTAGCACCTGCCTTTGTTATCAAAATAACGATAAAAATAGTTACTGAAATTTAATAGTAACATTTTACATGTTTAAATGACAATTTTTTATTCTTCCTTATTAAAAACCCATTAACTCATTTCTATTTCCCGCAATACCGTGTTTCCCTTGCATAAAAATGTTGTCATCATAACTGATAGCTTTGATCGAACAATTCGATTTTGTAATAAAACTACCCTTATTCACCCGAGTTTTCAACGCTATATTTAAGTGCATTATTTGCACTTTGAAAATTAGTTGTGCATAAAACAGGCGGCCTGAATGGAATATCCGAGCCAAGGAAGCTGCCGAAGTGGCTTCGATTGGAGGGTACGAATGTGGATCCGGACATGTCGATGGATTGCGATGTCGCAAGAAGATATTCCCTAGTGGAAATCTCCATGGACCAAGCAATTTCCGTGCAGTCACCGTATGGGCAGGAAATGAACGAAAGGAAAATCTGACGGGGATGAGAAAGTGAAATCATCAAACTCGCGGTAATTAGCCGAAAGACAAGAGGAGTTAAATGATTTTTGGTGGAGAAATTGGGAGATGACTGCACTTTGACATTCTACCGGGTGCGAAAGGTAATGGATGCCAACCTTTCTTTTGAAAACATTTATTTTACTATAAAAATAAACAAATAATATTATGAAGTGGTTGTTTGTTGATATGTTAGTAAAATGTGCTTTACTTTTTAAGAGAAAAAGTCAGTATGCTATGATAATTTGAAATTATACTTAAAATTCATTAAAATCAATGCTAAATAAGGTGTTATCCTGTAATTAATCATACTTTTTCAATGCTTCTTTGGTGTATATAGCGGTGTAAAACATTGATTTTTTCCACCCAATTTGTTCAATATCTAACGTATCATTTTTTTATTCCTTATAATTATTATAACAGATGGAGATATGCAAATTGATGATGGTTAACTAATTTTTTTTTCACAGATTTAAGCTGGCTTTGAAGTTTTAAATTGTTTCCTATTTGTCAAAGTCTCGTCTTGGAAAAAGACTAAATGGAATGTGACCTGAGATATATAAATACCGGAATTTCAGAGTGTAAAAATCATACGCCTTGACCAGGAAAATTGATGCGAATGATATTTACACTCTGGAATTCTTGCATTGAAATGCATATCAGTGGATGACTCCGTTAAAAATCACTGTTGCGGCATCTCCCGCAGTTTCTTGGATTTTTTAAAATAAAGTACATTCATTTCCTTAATAAAGAATCATTATTTGATTGAATGAGTCATAGATTGATTCTCATTTGGAATAAAAAAAGTATATGATTTAAAAATATCCAAGCAAACCTGGATAAAGGCACATAAGATGTTTTTTGTTATACTAACAGATAAAATTAATGATAAAATAAGAGCTAACTATTTCTTTCGCATATAACCATTCTTAGATATCTACGGTGCATGAATTTTTGGAATTGGCATGGATATTTTTAAATTACTAGACATGTATTTCCTTTGAAAAATAATGGTTCTGATGAATTGTGTTATTTTGCATTTGATAAGTACACGAACAAAATGGAATTGAGTTACAATGGTGTTTGATGTATTATAAATCATTAATCTCTTGACAACTTACAAGGTATCAAAACAAACAATATGATATAAACTTACTCATTTTTTTATTTCATAGAGGACAGGTCAATTTTTTTCTGGAACTGGAAACTTTATAATCCATACAAGAACTACTTTTATTTAAATAATGTCCTATTAATTTTTACGTACCCCTACGACTACTCCTTTACGTGTAGGCGTCTGCGTAGGCTACTAAGCAGGGCAACATTCGATTTTATCAGTTTATTGCCATATCCCGTGAAACAGTTGTTCATTACAACATTCATGAAGAACTAGAAGTTATGTTTTTTATAAAGTTGTCAGTTTCTTAACTGACATTCCTATTTGCTAAATCCTTTCTTTCTGGCAAAAAATGTAAATTAATTATAAAAGTCAGAATCAAGTCTGAAAGTTATCAATTATTTTGAATTTTAAAATTAATGATTGCGAACAATACTAAGTATAAGTTAATGAACGAGACTCGTGCCCAACAAGTAGGTTTTGTCTCTCAAAATAAAATATGGAGTCAAACGTTAGGTAAAGGTCAATAAAATATAATAAAAGTAATTTATACCCTGTCCTGTTAAACATTGCGAAGAAATGTATCGATATTTTTTGCGTCAATTTAATACGTACCTTAGTCATTATATCACGGATATATTTATATATATATATATATATATATATATATATATATATATATATATATATATATATATATATATATATATATATATATATATATATATATATATATATATATATAGATGATTTCGTCGACGTAACACGGAAGTTTTGAATAGTAAATTGCACAGCAACAAAAAATAAAGAAACACAAAAAAAGATCACTGACACGTGATTTCTTGATCATTTCGACGGAAATCTGCTCCGTCTTCATCGGAAGATATAGAAGTAAGTACTGATCTTTTTATGCGTGTATATATTGTTTGTTGCTGTCCAATTTATTATATATGTGCGTGTGTGTATATGTATGTATACATATTTATTTTTATTACAGGTAAGGTAAAAGTCAATGTGGGATGGGAGTGTGTGTGTGGGAATGGACACAAATTGCCAAACGAAACAGCAAGAATTCTTTGTACCACTTAAAAATAAAGAATATTCGTGAATATATATATATATATATATATATATATATATATATATATATATATATATATATATATATATATATATATATATATCATATACAAATACATAAATCACCTTTGAATTATGTACATTTTAACGTAATGCATTCTTAATGCTTAAGAATCACGAGAAAGTCTCCTATCTTATACATAAATGTACATGGATTTTTCATAAGACTCAAAATACAAATCACTTAATAAGGATAGAGAAAACAAACATTTGAAATGAAGATGTATTTAATACATGATATTTCGTCTCTCATGTCTGTGAGCTTAAGTATATAAGGGAATAATAAGTACTTTTAATCAATTATCAGAACTTACATGGCTATTATCTTATCTAACATTGCATATATTTCGTATTTGTTTCCCAATGTTAATGTTTTAGGGCTTCAAGAAAAAATATCGGTACAGGAAGTAAATCGCTATGGCACAAATTCTGAGTTCTCTTATTTTTTCTTCTAAATCTAATTTTTAGTTAAAGGTCCGTTGTCCTCATCCCCCTTTTGGTCAAAGAACTAAACTCAAGAAATTCATATCGTCTAAAATTTACTTTTCTCTTACGTTTGTAAGAGGTTTTTATTCTTAGATATCTGATTTTTTCAGAAACATATTAACCTATTACGTTTTTCACAAGGGGAGGTGGATTGTTTTATTTTTATCTTATGTTATACCTGTAATTATTTTTTTCAACCTTAAGTCGAAACGTTTTTCTATTTTCCCCTGTGAACATACTACTGTAAAATATTTTCATAAGTCTATAAGTTATTTATTCATTATTAAAAGTCATAACTTTTGTATTAGAACTACATTTACTCATGAAAAATCCTCACACTTTTCAGAACACATTTTCTATCAAGGATTTCATTTTAAACTGGTTCCTCTTTTCAACTGTGCACTTGTTTCCAGAGATTTTACTCTTTTGACTTTAAGATGCATTACTTGACAGTACGAGCTATAGCTACGAGCTCGTTGCTATAGTTCTATTAATCGCTAATTTTAAAATAATTACCCAAATTTGTAGGAATTGAGTAAAAGTATGCAACTAACTTCTGGACTTCTGATTTCCCTTTGTGCGATGGGGTGAATGGAGAAAGATACTCCTTTTAGCTTCATGTATTACAATTATTGGTAATATACGTAAGAAATTGAATGGGTTTCTTCAGATGCAAGTCAAAAACATTCTTTGCATGTACCCCATTTCCAGTCATTTCATAGTTTCTGAATATTTTTCATTTTTCATATTGTGTTCCTCTGAAATATCACTTGAAAAGTTCAGAATTGTTGGGTTCGAGATTTATCTTAATACTCTAAACCCAATTTTTATACATAACCCGTGGGACGTTTACTATCGTCATCTTCACTGGCTCATCTTCATGGCATGTTTTTTGGTCACCTAGCAGCATCGACTATCATTTTGTTATCTCCTATACTTTTGTTACACTATCCATATCTTATTAACATGACCCATATAGTTTTTATTTCATTTCTGATCGTGCTCATTAGGAATTTACATTCTCAAATCTTGGTGTAAACTGGCTCATTCTTTACTCTTTTCAATTATTTTATTCTCAATCTCCTCTAAAAGTTTTTATACGAGCTCTTCTGATGCCCTAGAAATTTCTTGATATGTTTGGAGAGTACGTTCTTAGTTTAACAAATCTTGTTGAACTGCTCACTCACTGCTTTTATATGTACAATATATATACATATATATATATATATATATATATATATATATATATATATATATACAAACACGTATATATTCACGCGCACACACTTGTGCATACGTTTGGTGAAGCGATTTAGATTCATTCATTGAACAAGGTGAAGATGCTCAGCACCTATCTGTTATATTCGTCTAATACCAGTTTATCCAAACAACATTCTCTCATGATACAATATTTTAATATTCTAGCCATCGCCCTGATATATAAAACTGATTGCCTTAAACATCCATAATCCAGTATTAAGTCCTATTGAAATTGAAAAATATACTACTTGGTTTTCCACATAAATATTATTATTTAAGACCTAGGTTTCGTTATGCTATCTCATCTTCAGGTAAAGATGAAGATGTTATACCATAACGATGAAAATGAAGATGACTAACATCTTCACCTGAAGATGTTATCCCATAACGAAACCTAAGTCTTAAATGATAATATTTATGTGGAAAAGCCAAGTTGTATAATTTTCAATTTCTATAAGAAGATTTTTCACCTCGTCACGTAAGATAATGTTTTATTTATCAGAATTCATTCGTTTATTACTTTAATCCAAGTGCTCCCATGTTCACGTAATAAAGTATGTCAGGGGAAATACACCATTACCAATCATTTCTTGATCACGGGGCCTTTGAAAATCATTGCATTGCATTCCACGGGTGGGGCACAGTAACGGTCTGTTACCAAACCAGCTGGTATTTAGAGGAGACACTAGCTGACTAAGATTGCATTCTTAACTCATAACGAAGTTATTAATCGACTTTGCACAGACTTGTGGAATGTGTCGAAAATGAGGCAAAACCTACCGGGAGACGGACGTAACCGTTAGCATGAAGTAGATAATAGATAGTGACGCAAGGTAGGTATGCAAGTTTATCTAAAAAGCTTACTAACTTGCATATATCATCTTTCCTTCCTGAAAATTCTCTAGTATTTAAAACCTTCGATTTCTAAATTTACCCTTTGTGTCTGATACAAACAAAGAGAATCATTATCAAATTTTGAAAGCATATTTTACGTATTCTTTTATTGTTTATGGGATAATCATTTTTGTTTTCATTCGTTTGTTTCAGGTATTGGCTATTGGGAGCATTTTCAATGGATAAAAGTTATATTGCGTATCAATGTCGTAAAAAGTATTATGTTTCAAACTTTCTTTGCAATAGATTGATCAATTTCACCGCAGAAGCGTAAATACATAACCAAACAGGGTCTCTACCACACATGAAGGGAGAAGTGTGAATTTCTAT
This sequence comes from Hetaerina americana, assembly GCF_022747635.1. Lineage (NCBI taxonomy): Eukaryota > Metazoa > Arthropoda > Insecta > Odonata > Calopterygidae > Hetaerina > Hetaerina americana. The sequence goes on along the minus strand of NW_027287538.1, from coordinate 69,005,814 downwards.
TCCATTATATTCATTATTATTCAAAAAGCTAAGTATCTTTGGTGGTGGGCCTATTTAATATGATGGTAAGTCACTAAATTCAAATCCTATGATGGCAAGAATTATTACTCTTTCTTGATGTCTTCACCAAGAACTTATTTCCTTGCACCTAACTTATATATAAAAAAAAACCACTTTTGTTTTTAATTAGTATTGAAAAATTGCAGGGGGTGGTTTTCTCAAAATAGGAATTCCTCAGATATTACTTAAAAAGTATCAAATTCTGAGTTGAATTTTATTTTATTTTATTAGTGTTGTTTTTATACATGTTCGAAGAAAAAGCACAAAGAAAGATGTTTTAAAATAATTTTCATTTTATTAGTTTGGACTAATGATTGTCAAACTAAGTCTTGAGCGCAGATTGAAATACACTTCGTAAAATTGCACTCATTTTCAGAAAATTATATATATTACAGGTGTTTATGAGGAATTGTATCGTTCATTACGTTCATTTGATAGTCGCTTTTGCTCAGCAATTCACTCATATTTTTCATGCTTCATGGTTATTCCATAGGTAGGTTGCATTACTGCAGCTGGTCTTCTCCTGAAGGTTCTCCTCGCACCCATGTGCTGAAACAGTGTATCCGGCATACGTCAAAATCTGCAAACACCAATTTCTGTAAGAAAAATCAATCAATTAATTGAATAAAATAAATTGTGCAAAATTGAATATGGATATATTTTTCCTCATTCTAATAAATGGATTTAATAAAAATGCTTAGAATGAATATTTTAAAGCACAAATTATATTTACTAAACATTAACATTGTAATTATAGGTAAAATATGTAGATTGAGAGTTTTTCATTTCGAATAAAGTACAAATTAATGCATGCTACAATACCGTGAGAACAATTGATACGCAACCGATGCGCGCATGCGAGGAACCGCATATTTAAAGTATACATTCGGAAAAATTTCTTTTACCTTACAAAATAATAATCTGATTTCATCACTGAGTATCAAATGCCAGAAGACATAGTTTTGCATCGTTCACGCTACGTTAGTAAAAATGCCTTGCCCAGCATTTTAACAGGCATACGTCAATTCATAAATGTTTTTTTTCGAATTCTTTTATACCAGTAGATTTTATATAGATATTTTACTAACATATGGTTATCTTTATTAACTAATATAAAATTTGAATACCATTTATTATCCTTGATTGCAAAAATGATTTTAACCAAACTCGAATTTCCTTTTGGGCAACGTACCTACTTTTCTCGGCGGTACGTGTCTCAACCACGCACTGATTTTACAATCTATCTTCGATACAGTTTATCTTCGGCGGGTACTTTTCGGGCTCACATCTTTCTAATGGACAAATTTAACACAACTATCAAATCATCTCCATTTTAACGTCTTCCATTAGGCTCAATACCGTGATATTTAACTTCATAGCATGCGAAAAGAATATGTAAAAATCCACCTTCAAAGGTTATCAATTCTTCTTGAAAGAACGTTTTAAAGTTTGGTCTTGGAAGATTTTTTTCCTTGATCTCCATTTTCTAATTTGTAACTATTCAAGAACATGGGATTACTCAATTCTTTTATGGCACGATATTTGTCAAATAATCATAGATATTTTTTCAGGTGGGCACTTTCTTCAACCTCCTTCGACAACTGCTGCCGTTATACACAATTTACAATAATAATGCGAATATTTTGTCTTTCGCTGGAAGAAAAAACGTAAAATGAATTGATGACACTAAAAAAAACGAATAGAGAATCGCTAACTTCAGGTAACCTTATCAATATTGCATATGTTATTCCTCATTACCTCAGTTTTTGAAGTTATGTTATTAAGATCACTCCTTTGGCGATAGCCATAGTACATGTTTTCATTAATAATTCGCAGAAATAGAAAAATATAAATATTTCTCCTTTATTTAAAATTGGATAAATTTATTAGGGAGGTACAGAAAAATATGAATTTGGGCAATTCCTCAGGGCATAGTCCATCGGTGGATTGCGGATAACCAATGGATGGATGTACGAGCCTTAAATCTTATATTTAAAAGGCGGTTCGTTTTTAAGGTTTATATTCCTCATGTGGAAAGCCTTGTCTAAGACGAAGGCGCACGCTGCAAGGGAAACTGCAATAAGCGATACTCGTTTTGACTTGGGCTTATTTACATCCAAATATTCTTTTATGATACGCAATTCAAGGAAATGACAAGTAAAGGCCCTCCCCCATTTCCATCCACCGATCATGTCCTTTAGACTGAAAAAAATACGAGACGCAAAAATGCTGAGATATAATTGAGGCAATAAGCTAAGGATTATAACTGGAGGAAAATGGAAATAGCAGGGAATCGTTCTCCCCAGTGAGGGGTAGGAGATATTTTAAAATTTAAAAAGATAAAAATTATCCCGACCCTTCTCGAAAGCGACGTGTAAAAAAAATACAAAAAGAGAGAGCGAGAGAGAAGATTTCAGAATGAAAACCTGGAAGAGGATTAACCTATCTCGGAACGGAAACGTTTTTATTGCTACTCGAATTCGAATTTTGAATGCAACCAGGGGCAGAATGACGACAATTAGTTAGGGGTCACCGCGATCCCTACCCTCAGATTTTCCAAACTATCGGCATAATACATTTCTTTTGCATTCCAAGTTGGCATCACATTACGAAAGGATTAAAACGATTGCTTGAATATCATGTCAGAAAGGAGTATTTCCATCAGTTACCTCAAATTAAGTCAAGTTTTCGTTTGGAGTGAAAGCTAGGATTTATCTGCACTTTGCTTGTCGAGAATACCGATTTTTTTCATTTTTGCTTTAGTTCCATACGTAAAACTATTGCTAGAGTGTTGATATAAACCATATTATTTCATTTTTTTTAAACACAGGATTAAGCGTCATTACTTTTTTCTGTTAACTAATTATTTCAACTGAGACTAGGGTAGTTTAAGGATGAACATGTTGAAAAGGCATGGCCTTGTGTCTCCTGATATACAGACACTGCGCAAAAAAATGAATCTTGAGCAGTTATAGAATGTAAACTTTAATAGTAATTTTGAAAACTGATAAATCAGCATGACTGAATGTTCAACTAAAAGATGTTAAGAATTTTCGCAAAAATATAACCTCTAACCATGATAAATAAACCAAAATATTTGACATTTTGAAGTGCACAAGATTTTTGTTTGACAGCGAGGTTTTACGAGTGGTGAATCTATTGAAATAGCCAACTTTCCGATTTGGAAATATTACTTTCAACTTTGTAAAGTTTTTCAAAAATTGACTTTTGATATACACCTCCCGTTGAGAAATTGCATTACGCTGGACGTATATCATGAGATAGAAAGTGAATGGGCCGGTGAAAAGAATGTTAACAGATATTAAAGGCATAAGGTATTCAACTTGACAAAAACTTGATTTATTTCGGCTGCTCATAGAATTTAAAAATTCAGAATGAAAAAATTATGCTGTGTTGAATTCTTTATTGATTAAAAATGCGTGATGTGATAAAAAATGATGCTTGGCATCAGAAAAGAATGAATTGAAGCTGTCAGAAGAAAAAACGTGGTTGAAGAAGGCATTGTAAGGAAAACATAAGACGAGGCTAAGAAGTGAGATGGATGAACAGGAAGTGATAGATATAGTGAAACAATATTAATGCTATAATGAATTTGTTTGAAAGCGTAACATAACTCACAGCAATTTCAATCGAGCGTCTTCTCTGTAGAATATCTGTAAGACTGGAATTAGAAAACCTTTGATATCCACGATAATAAAAGGTGCAACGTTGTCAAGACGGCACTCAGTGGTCGCATAAAATGGTGACTCATATCAAAAACATTGCTTAAGAGAATCCCTAAAAGGACGTGCGGACTTAATGCTCCCTCGTCTAATACACAGAGAAATAGCGGATGTGGCAAGGGTAGGTGCCGGGATGGGGCGTTAGGTAGACGACGGTATTCTAACCCATATCTTCTAGGATTATAAAAAAAACAGTTTTGTCCGGATCCAAAATTCCGGCAGTCTTGATAGGATGTGGCCTGGGGGGATTGCGGTGGGGGAGGAGGGTCGAGATTAAGGAGACGGAGGACGTACGGGGGGTCGTAGATTAGATTCGAGGGAGATTGCTTCTGGCCCGCCGCGGTTGACGGAGGCGGGGTTAGGGAATGAAAGAGTGCCTACAAGAGACGCGCGGGACGCCGAGACTATGCGCGCGGATGACAACACGACGAAAAGCACGTTTTCGAGAGTCCCGAGGATGAGGTTGGCAGCGGGGGAAGTGGAAAAGAGGAGCCGAAGGGGAGGAAGGGGTTGCTTTGGGGTTTAGTTGTCAAGGATATCGTTCCCAGTCCTCCCTCTCGTCTCCTCCCCCCGCCGCAATCCCGCGCAGGCGCGGGGGAAGAAAAGGATTACTTACCAGCTTGAGTTTTAAGACAACGGCTTACCGCACATCCAAAGTGAGGGGGTGGGAATTGGGTTGATGGGTGGCGGGGGTTGGGGGGGGGGATTGGAAACAGAAGGAGGGGTTAGAGTGAGGGTGGGGTGGGCGTTCCGGAGGGAGAGGTTGGGAAGTGTGTTGCGGGTGAGGGAATAAAACTGACATGAAAACAATCTTTTCCGTTGGAAGGTGGTGGGAGTCGGTGCGAGCGGAGTGTGTGTGGGTAGGTGAGGAGGAGGAGGAACCTGGGGGGGGTGGGAGAACTCAAGGGGGTGTTGCGGGTGGGGGACTTGGGGGCGGGGGAAGGGGTAAAAAACGCGGGATAAAGAGATCTTTTGTGTGTCAGAGCGGTTCAGATGAGGGGGACACGAACACGACGCCGCACGTACGGAATAGAAGTCCCTCTCCTCTCTTTCCTTCTTCTTTTTTTTATTATTCCTCGAATAAAACTTTTTTTAGGGAGGCTACGAAAGGGCGGAAGGGGGGGAGGGGGTCGCTTCTGAGGGAAGAGCTTGAGGAGGAGGGGTGGTCTCCATTTTTCGTCCAGGGGTGAAGCGAGTGAGAGAAAGGGGGTTGGGAGGGAAGGGGGGTGTATTTTCCAGAGAAAAAGAGAATCCAAAGAAGGGCGCGTGTGGTATGGAAAAAAATTTAAAAAAAGTTTATAAAGAGAGAGCGCTCACACACGGGTCTCACACATATCCCTAACCGGGGTAAAAAATGTGAAGAAGACAACAAAAGGAATTTCTTTTTATTCTGGGGGCAAATCAGTGAGTGTGATTAGGCATTTTGCAGCCTTTTGCGATGGTGAGTGTCTTTTTTTTCAGTTTTTGAGGGAGATCGCATGTGCTCGGGGGTTGGGGGAAGGAAATGGGACTGGACAATGGGTGTAATGGTGTTGGTGGGAGGTCGAAAAGAGGTGGGAAAGAGATAGTCCGAGGAGGTCACGTCTAAGAAGACTCATGATATGCATATCAGACGTGATTTAGGCGCCTATCTCGAGCAAAGTGCGCAGAGCAATAGTGTTCCTGTATTCAAAAAGAGGCAATTTGAGGATTCGCAGCATTGGTTCTGTTGCAGTATTGTGGAATATGATCCTGAAATAATGAAATTATTACCATTAAATAAAATGTAAACTCACAATTGAGCTTTGAGGTATCTTATTTCGTCAGGTTTTTCTCGTTAGTATTTACCTGTAGAGACTCATAGAGATAGATGAAGTATAGAGAAACTTCACCTTTTTGTACTTTAAGAGAAATAAAAGAATACTCTTCACCAATGAAGATTATTTGATGTTTTGTTAAATGTGCACGTAGGGTTTTATATTGCTCCGTATCAAGGAATTATTAATAAAGGTTACAATGGCCTAAACAAATATGCAGCGTACAATTTTATCAACAGAGAGAAAATATTTACTTTTTTATTTTTCACATCAAATCCGAATGAATATGCTTTTACGTGTAAGATAAAATGAAAATGTATCGTGAAAAAGTACGAGACTTGGTCATCCACATTTTTACCCATTTACTATTTGTATGATTTATCAGCAATAGAAGAAATTGAAGCGCTCTATCCTCACAAGATTGCTGAAAGCACATGAAACACATTAGGCCACGTACTTTTAGGTCATTCTAACCAAAATGAAGTAGTCGTTTTATAAGCTATGTTTAGCGATACATAGACCGTAAATGTGAGAATTATAAGTGTTGAGGCTTTTTACGAACATGCAACTTAAGAAAATAATATTTTAGAGGCGGCGTGCTTGGAAATTATTTGAAACAACCAATTCCTAATTATTCACTTTAAAAATTAAAATTTAATTCCTATGCAAACATTTTTACGACTATTTGAAAACCTGCTTCTAATCAAGATTTTAACCAGGTTAATAAACGTTCATTTTGACAATCATATTTATTATTTAGCATGCACAATAGGCGTATAGTTTAGTTGAAATATATTTATTTTCCAGTTCAAAATATAATCCACTCTGGTGACTCGGGACTCCAAGGCACTTGGGATTTATCCGAATTTATCTTGACGCAGCCATTAGAGTCAAAAAACGAGACTTAGTCTGAGAGAGTTCTACCTTAATCTCTGTGTACATGATATTTTATTGAGCAGGTAACACAAAAGTACTGCGTCGTCTGATGTGCTCTCCGAACAGGTAGAGAGCCACCGATGAGCCAAATGATTGAAAGAAAGAGCAGAGGGAGAGAACCGCGCAGGGGAGAACACGATTAAGAAATAAAACGCCGGCACAGATAAGCCCACGCGAAAATAGATGGGACGGAGTTTTTATTGAGGGAGATTGAGTCTAGATTAGTTCGCTCCACGCTCCTTCCCTCTTGCCTACCCAAATATATGAGATCGCCTTCGTGCGGGAAGCGATTGCCAACCATTCGCCGGCCAGTAGATACACGGGAAATTAAAGTGTTCATAATTCCTCGACCCGTGAAAGGAAAGGTGTAATACAATTATTTAGCGCGGAGAGAGTCAGCGGTAGTGAGAGAGATCGAGGGAGAGAGAAGGAAATTGGGATGAGGAGATGTTAAGGGGTAGAACGAACCAAGAGCTGGTTGTACGTTTGATTTGGTGGGAGTCCAAGGAAATGGTGGAAAGGGAAATGCACGGGAATGTGGAGGAAGTTTGCAAAGAACAGATCGGCGGAGAGGAGGAGGGAGGCGTGGAAGTAAAGGGGTGGGGGCCGGGAGGGGAGGGACCAGGTGGGTGCAAGGGGGCGGGGGGCTAAGTTGAACGCAAAAAGAGTGTAGAGCGGAGAAGGTATCTCTCCACCCCACCCAAAAAGCCCTTCCACCGCTACACCCGTTCACCATTTTCCTCTCTCTTATCCAACACTACCCAGAGTTATGTGACAAAACTCCCTGATTACGAAATAAGCACCCCGAAATGGCACAGACCAATCCTGATGTTGCCAGCAGGGCCCTCGCAGGAGGGGGCGGGTGGCATGGGAGGTTGTGAAGAGGGGCTGGTACGGACACCCTTAGCATGCCCCCCACCTCTCCCCTCATTCCCCAAGCCCCCTCCTTCGGCTATTTCCTACTCTAAAACCCCTGTCTCAAAAAACCTCCAACCCTTATTCTCGGACACATTCAGAGACGCCCTAACACGAGACCGCCCTTTTCCCCGACCGAAATCCACGTTCCCCACCCACACTTTATCCCACCCACCCGAAAAAAACCTCCCCCCTCTCTATCTCGGAATCCTCTCTTACACATGCCCAACCCCACTCCCATTTTCCCTAACACCCTTCCAGCCGGGGGACCATCCCCTCGCCGCCCCTTCTCGCCCTCCTCCGCAGAGGTCCCTTCCGCCTCGCTCTCCGCCCACGCGGCTCCACCCGCTCGCTAAAGGCCAGCAGGGAGATCTAAAAGTCCATCACCCTTGGCCCCGTCTTTCTCTGGACATTCTCTCTTGGTCGTAGGTCCCTCCGCCCCCACCCCCTTCCACCGTCCCACCGAAATACCAAGCCCCACCCCCAGGCCCCTCCCACTCCAAACGCTGCTCACCCCCATTCCCCACTCCTGCCCCTCGCGCCAAATCTCTATCTCGCCGTCCCTTATCCCTTGGCCCTTTTCACTACGACTCTTTCCTCCCTCCTTCTCCACTCTCTCACGCCTCACCCTCATCCCTTCTCCCTGAGAGATCCCGGAGCCTGCGAGCTCCCTTCAAAGTCCTTCGCATTCCAGCTTCCTCTTCGCAAAACTCCCTTTAGTTTTCTAATCCTAATTTCCATCTGGGTGATTAGGGTTTTGCTTCCAAAAGAACTAATGGATAGTCCGAGAATTCGTATGAAATGATGGGCTTCAATTCAAACTGGTTGTTTAATAAAATATAACGACCTATCTACCGGACGTCTATCGCCAAAAGCTTAGAGTATTTCCTCACAGAGAACGCCGATAAACGTAGAGAAAATAAATTTACACAAAGGGTATGAACACGACTCTTCATTCAAATTGATGCAGCCGTGAACTCAGTCTCACCTCGATTTTTGAGAGTGTTGCATATATTTCACATAATGATATTAGTAGTTTTTGCATATTCAATATTTTCTCTGTTAAAATTAAAAAATATATGCATTGGAAATATTATCGAAATCTCGTTGCCATTTGGTAAAAATGGTGTAAACGACGATTCAGATATTCGTATATTTAATATTTTTCTATTGCCCTATTTGCTGCTTTCATAGTTCAGTTCTTTGACCCTTGCAAAATTCACTGGTTGGGCATCTTCAGATTGATGAAGAATTATATTGAAATCCATTCGGAAGAAATAGGATGCGTAACAGGAAGTGAAGAAACTGTGGAAATTATGTCTTGTTTTGCAAATCGTACGGATCCGAATAGACCCAAATAAAACGAATGAGACCCTCATAGAGCATTGGATTAAAACTTCCCTTAATTAAGTGGATTTCGCCCGTTTCTGAACGCTACGATTTTCACAGTACCCTGTTCGTGAATTTCTCTCGCCGCCATATTACGCCATCCCCTTTCCACGCCGCCGTTTGCGAAGGCTACTTGCCTCGCATCCTTCCCAACTCTATCATTTTATCATTCGCTCTCGCATTCAAGGCCCCTCCTCGTCCCCATCTCAGCCTGCTCACTCAGCCTCTCTACATCTCACTCTCAACATAACTTATCTCTACATCTCCCATTACTGCCTCGATCCCTCCTGGTCCGCCCCTTTAGTCCTGCGCGTTTACCCTTTCCTTGGTTTTTCCCTGAACGCATCGTCTCCCATCCTTCCTCTACCCCCCTTCATTGTGCCCCCCCTCCCACTTCTTCCAACCTTCCTGCTTTCATCTTCACTGTGTGCGCGCAAATTTCGAAAAGCCCCCCCATTCGTCCCTCGTCCCATGTCGTCATCTGTCCCATGCCTTCAAAGCCGTAGAAAGTTTATAATTCACAGTCGAGGTCTCACAAAAATTTCCCAGCGGTCAAAAGACAATTCACTGACGAGAAATAGTGCCAAACCAGCAGAGCCACAAGTCATTTGACTGAGCGTATCTCATTAAAGGGGTTCTTCTTGGTATAATGAGAGGATATAACTATCCATGAATTCGTGCATTTCGTACATTGCCATACGTAGTAATGGAATTCTGAAGACCAAGGTGAAGTAAAGCGATTTTTTGGGCATGCACAAAAGATCCAGAATAGGTAGGGCCGTTTTAAACCATATATTAAATATGCATATTTTAAAATTAGTTATTTAATTACAGGTTGCTAGAGCAATGTTTTTGTTCGGCTGGGAAAACAGGTACAGTACCGTACTTCCGGATTTAAGCCTTCTTATCTGAAACCAACGTTTTGTCGGAACTATTCCAAAAAACAGTTTTTAGATTGCGTCAATCTATTACCATGAACACGAATAACCTTCTGACTCTTCGTGAAAAAGATAACCATTACAAAATATTGTGAACTTATCTGTAGGATCAAAAATGAGAAAATCAGCGTGAAAAATAATTCAAATGGATAGTGCTCCAATAAGGCTGGTAAATCTTAGCTACAGTATGGCTCCACAGCTGGTCCTCCTCTTATTATTTATCTTATTTCAATTTAGTAATGAAGTCGAAATACTGTACTATTTCAAGTAAAATTATGATTCCTTTGCCTTTTGGTGTTCATGAGGTGTATCCTTATCATATCCAATCGAATTAAATAGATTTTTTAAAGGAACATCGACAAAAATAAATATTCTGATTAATATCTAAATTAAAAAAGTAGAAATGCGAGTTGTATGCATTAATTGTATGCTAAATAAGTTCAATGCTCGAAAAATTCTTTTGCAGTATGTTGCATATTTGTTTGTCTGATAATTACCTTCTATTTTATATTTTACCTTCTATTTTATTACCTTTTATTTCCTTCTTAATATTTTCTGAAGAATAGTGCGTTTGAGAAACCCAGTCAATATCTTTGAGCTCATAGGTCTTTGAAAACCGTGGCAGTTCCTTCTCTTGAGGAAATAAAAAATGCAAAACTTTGAAAATGACAACAGGTTAGGACTTTCAACGTATACGCGGAGCATAAAACCTCCGCGTGGATGGTTACCGCCACGCTCACATCGAGGACTTGCATTGAACTGGAGAGCGGATACTCGCGGTAAACGATTCATTTGCTAGGTCTACCTTCCTTCCTCTCCCCCCTGCCTTCTTCATTTTCTATTTGGGAATTCTCACTTCTTCCCTTCCCACGCGCTCCCTCCCCCGGGCATTCTCTCGCCCTCCCTCTCGTTTCATCTTCACCACCCACTTTTTCATCTCTTTTCCTTCCAAACGCCCCCCGAAAAAAAACCCTCCCCCGCTCCCTCATTACTCTTCCCAGCCACCCCCTCCTCCAACCCTTAACATCCTCACACACTCTCCCTCCCCGCGAAAAAACTCCCATTACAAAACTTCCCATTCCAACCCTCCACCCTTCTCCTCCAGCCCACTGAAAGCCCACCACCTCTTTTTATTCCTTCGCACTCCGCCACTCCCTCCCGTGCTTCTACCCCCGCACCCCACAGCACACTTTTCCCCTCGGAACCACCCTCCCCCCCTCTGAACCCCCGCTCCCTCCCCTCTTTTCATTCTCCCTTCTCCTTTTAAATGGAATTTTATTTTTATGCCTTTATACCCAGGTTTTCTGGAAAGAGGAGGGGTAGGCGGAGAGGACACCCCCATCTCCCCTCCTTCCCCTTCCTCCCCCCGCTTGTCTCCTCTCTTGCAAAACCTCTATCCAACACGCTGAAGGGCGGGGGGGAGGGAGGAGAGGGAGTGGGGACGAGGAGGGGTCATCTATTCCACTCGGTCCACTCTCTCCCTCCTGACCGGACAAGGTCCGCCCCATCTCCCGACACACACACCTACCGCCACCCACACGCCCTTCCTTTTTACCTCCCTTTCCTCTCGTGTAATGAGCGTTATCATTCTGCGAGAGAATTCTTTTCTCCCTTATAGTTCTCTTTTTTTATGTTCGCTGGCATATATGTGTGTGTGTGTGCGTGTGTATGTATCTATATACGCATATAAAACCACCTCCTGCGCGGTGCTACCTGGCATATCAAAACCAACAGCCGACACGTATCCCTTATAAAATTATGTCCGGGAAGGCTAATGTACGCGGGCATAAACGCAGCACTCCGCGATCAGCGGTACCCCAGTTGTGTTCGGCTGCAACACGCGTCTCTTTACTGCAGGTGCGCTCCTACCACCCCCTCCCCATCATACCCGACTCCCTTATGGTCCTCCGTTCACGCATTTTGCTTCCTTTTTTATTTTAATCCAAAGAGGAGACACGCGGGGTCGCCCCGTCTCGTCATTTTCCCTTATTTTATCATTTTCAGTCCGTTTCTCATCCATACATGAATTTATGCCTCTTAGGTCCCATTATAATAAACTTATTTACAAGTTTAAAGCACGCTCCCCACCTTCCTCCTTCTCCCCTCCACCTTGCCTGTATTTCGCTGTTTCGCTTCGTATTTCTTTTTGTTCTACTCCAGCGAACGTTTTATTCGTACGCCCGTCCAGTGAGCGTTTCCCTCCCCCCACCCCTCCCGTTATTAATGGGTTAAATGGAAAGTCATGCGACGGTTTAGGTATTAATTAAGAACGGGAGCTGTAGGGAATACAGTCACACTTTGTGTTTCTTATGGGAGACAGAGGGCAGAGGTATTACTATTTTTTTCACTTCAGTCTTCAGAGATAGTGTTTGAGAAAAAGCCTTGATGGTGGCAAAAGTTCCATTCTATAAATTTTGCGCATTTCTTAACTCAATTAAATCGCCCATAATTTTGCATTTCTTAGTAGATTTGGAACTACCATATCTCCTCCATAAACGTTATCTTTCAAGTTTACGTTGAGGGTATAAATTATTGATTTAAAAATATTTGTTTTCATTAATATAGTAACATTTTTAAATATTTCAAATTGAACCGACTATTAATCAAGTAAACGTTTCATTTATATATTGTTGAATAATACCTCTTATTTATAGCCTTTGTTAATTTCGTTGAAATATATTCTCTCCACTTAAATAGTATGACCGCTCATACGAGTCATTTTAGTATGCTAATACATTAATGAGTTTCAGGATATCCTATTAGTATTGAAAGTGAAACGAAGTATAATGAAATCCGCAAAATGCATAGTTTAATTAAACAACGTTACTTAAATTAAAATCGTAATTTCAGTAAAATTTAGCTGTTTCGACCAAATTAAGCCAATAATTTGTTAAATACAGCTTCCTTATGATTTGATGTGGAATATATCCCGCAAAATCAGCAGCGAATGATGGTAAATATCCAACCCATAACGTATGACTGTATTGACAATATAATGAGCTGACGACAGGATGCTACGGGGTCTGGAAAACTTTTATTATGTTTTTATGTGCTACGCCTTTGAGGTCAAAAATATCTGTAAAACGACACGCGCGGTCCTGTATTCAGATGCACACGCCTTCTTTTAGGGCTCCTTTTTCATAAAGATACCGTCAACTTGAAAGCTCTTCTATGATGTGCATTAGAAACCATTCTATTGGGAAGCCCCTTTTCCATAAATCTCTTAAGGAAACCCTTCTTATACCCCGAGTCCCCCCATCGACCACGACCTTTTACCATTTCTTTCCACAATCATGGCCTTAGCAGTGGCCGAGCGAATTTGGCGTCCGTCCCAATACTTACTCGGACCCTCCTTTACATGCTTCACCTGCAAAGCCATTCTGGTCCTCCTCTAAAGGTCTCAAACACCTTTCGAGATCCACTCCTTTATGGCCGTCGCATACCTTAGGAGGAAGAATGAAAAGCCATGGGACACTTTTCTCACATTCGACCCATGAAACCTTTTCGTGCTCCCCCTTCTCATGTTAAGTGACTTTGAGAGTAAAAAGGGGTTCTAGGGTCCCTCTCGTCGTCACCCCTACGCTGCCCCAAAACATTCGCATGACCTCTCACTCCCCTCCGGACACAGCTTGCCTCTTCCCACTTAGCGCATGGAGGATACCTCAGGTAACCAGTCTGGGTCCGGTCTGCTTTGCATTCGCGTGCAATGCTCAATTTTTTTCTGCGAGCGGGGGAAAGAGTGTGTGAATACTTTGGACGGTACTTTTCCCCTCGTGTTCATACATCTGCACTCAGAACATCCTTCATCCCCGAGCAAATGGGGGCCTGTGTAAAAGGCCGAGTATGCTTCAGCTGCACTTGATAGCCAGATGGAGTTCTGAATATTCAATTTGGTGAAGACGAGGGGAAAGAGTGAGGAAAATTCCGGCGCTCTGGCCTATGGATCAGCAGTAATCATGTTGACTGGTACCCGTGGTGCAGCTGAGATATTTTAAGTGCCATAATCATATGCTAATCGAATGGAGACAAATTTTGGGATTGTATTGAAATGAATCGAGATGTGCTTGTCCTCCTAGTTTATTGATAAAAAATCAATGTTCGTACACCATTTTATTTTTCCTAAAAACTTCGAATCAAAATTACCTTAGTAAAGATTAATGAATAAACTGAATAATTTTATATAATCTTAGTTACCTCATTGCTTTCAGCTTAGTGACCGAGTTTACCAGAAGTATGGGGCTGCCAAATGACCGGAAACATTTTTACTGTAAAAGCATTTCAATGAAACCAAAGGTGAAAATTAATGAGAAGATAAGCCTTTTCTTAGATTCCAAATGTATGCACAATGGCAAAATTTGCATTGACGCAATAGGTTACAGCAAATAAAACTTTTTATATCATAAAAGAAACTCTGGATTTAACTCGGGCATATGACAACCCTCGTGTGGACTTACGTTTTAAGACGAAAATTCGTTTTCAATTTTTCGTGAATTTTTTGAGACTTCATAAATCATGGAAATTCTCAGAATGGAAGAGATATTCTCTACCTTACTCCTCCTCCCACAGCTCTCCACGCCACGGATCCTCACGATTCTCTCGAAGCGCCCAGAGGAGTTCCAAAAAAAACCTACCCCAGCCCTCCTCCACCGCCCGTAACCAATTGGCCATCGCTCAACCAGCAAGGAAAAGGCACCCTCAATTTCACTTAATCAAGGCAAAGGGTTAAATGGGAGAGCAAACTTGAGCGTCTGCCTACTCCGTCCCCCCGCTCAACTCTTCCACGCCAAATCCAATCGTTAGCCGCTTTGCGCGCCGACCACGGATCAACAGCGAAATTATGACGCCTCCCGACACGCATTAGATTTTTTTCAGACCGGGAGAGTGGGACGGGCGATCGGGCGAGGAAATAGAATTTGAATTCGAGAGCGTGAGTGGGCTTTAGGGCGGGCGAGGATGGGGCGGTTGTTGGATCGGTCGCAAGTATTCAGGATCGCACGGGGATGGACGTTCTCCCAACCCCCTCCCAAACTCACTTCCCGACGCTACCGCACGTAGATTCAGCCAAGCGGGATATCGCGAGGAGAGAAGAAGAGGAAGGAAAACTTCGGAGTTGGACGGAAGGAGGCGATAATGTTCGGTGGAGTGACGGAAGAGCGAGAGGCGTCAAAATCGCCGTCACCATCCCCAATTGGTCAAAACCCTCCGTGATCCACGCGTCCTTTCGCAACAAGAACTTTCAGGAGTCGGCGCGTGGTACCGTTTGGTGGAAGAGAAGGTGGCCCCAATATCCTCCATTCCATCAGGCCGCGCGAAGTGGTCTGGAGGGAGAAACGAACGGGGGTGCGCCGCCGTTCGCGTGCCGGGCGGTGAATTGAATGAGTTCCCACCTATGCGGAAGTTAACTCCATGCCACCCCTCCGCTCCTCCGCGGCAAATCCCCCTCCCTTTCCCGCACCCAATTCCATCAATCCCCTCCCCCCCCCTCCGCCACACACCGGCGTATCCCCACTCCATTCCCCGCAACCGAACGCTAGCCGATAGACTTCCTGAGCCAAACAACTCACCTCCCCCACAAATGAACACCCACGTCCACACGCACACACACTCACACACACCCGTTAGTGTGTCCGCCTACATCGCGCCGTTTAACTGCCCCCCCCCCTACACACACCCTCACCGAAGAACACAGGCGATCTCTGGACACAGGGGCGGACACGGTGGGGATTCGAAAGTCCCCCTCCCTCCAGACCACCCGCCTCCTCCTCCCCACGACTTCACATCCCCACCCCCACCAACTTCCCCCGAACGCCGGTTTCCATAGCCGCCGACACATCATCCATGCCCCCGCCCTTTGTGGAATAAGGCTGACTGAACCCCGCCCCCTTCAGCGAATCGACAGTAACACACACACATATACAGCTCAACACATAAACAGGCGCACACCCGTGACCTTTCGCAACAACGAACCGGCGGCCAATCCCCCCCATCCTCCCACTCCTCCCTAACGTCGTCTCCCGTCCCCCCTGCCCCTCGGCGGACCGCGTCTGCTCTCTCTCTCCTTCATGCGCGGGCGGCGTGTCTCCCCCTGCCACACCTCACGGACTCTCTCCCGCCGTCCCACACACAGACACACACTCCGTCGCGGGGCAGTTGCGAGCGAGGGTGGGAGAGAGAGAATGTAATCCTGATGCCCAATCGCTTCGGCGATTATTACCATTGACATTGATCCGGAGACCGCGTGAATTACAACGCCCTCGGAGCGCGCGACCATGCGCCTCCCACGCTCCAACCCCGATCCTCGCCCTCCTTCCACGGACCCACCCTCGCCTACCCCCCCCCCCCCAATGCTCCCGACACGCACGGCCGTATCCACGATCCCACGCACGCAAACGCCAATAGACACACGCACGAACACGAGCGCGCGTTTAGGTCACCCAGTGGCTCTCTATCTGCGGTGTTGGTGTCATTTGTGTGTGTGTGTGTGTGCTTGTGTGTGGGTGAAAGCACCACCCCCTTCCTCTCCCCAGCCCACTTTCCCCATTCCGCCGGCCGCCCCGCCATTCAAATCCATCCCCCCCCCCCGACCCCACACCCCGACCGATTCCCGCGCCTACAGCGCCCCCGACCTCGTACCCCACCGCCGCGCCATGAGCACACACACACAACCACCCCCACCCCCAGCACACACGTGCCCACACCCACCTGTGCCCATACAACACACAACAACAGGTATGTGATGTTTGACGCCTCATGTCCTGCCTGGATACAGACCGCGAGGCCTCTCTCTCTCTCTCTGTTCTCCTCTCTCCCTCACACACTCTCTCTACGCTCTGATCACCAAGCCAGCAGGGCAGCCAGTCTGTTGTTAGTGCGCGCCCTAGCCAGGGGGTCCTGGGATCGTGAGTGCATCGCATTGGACGCATATTCCGCGCCCACCCCCCCTCCGACACCGTTGAAGGATATCAATTTCCAGCCCCGGATGCCCCCGTGGTCCAGGCTCTCCTCAGTCGAGATCGAACCGGCAACTCACAAACCGGCACTTTTAAACGCCGTGCCTAACTGCCCTCGCGGACGCTATTCGTCTCAGTCGTTCACGTTACATCTCAATACGCCCGAAAGAGCTTTCGCACCGATTAGACAGGTTATTCTATTCATCCCAAACGTTTTCACGTTACTCTTAGGTTCAACACTTTCAATTTTTCTCATTGGTCAGCTATGCATTGGCATTTTATCTTCGAATACGTGCGTACCACACTCATTTCAACAAATATTCCACCATGACAGAGCCATACCAAGACGAAACGCATATATTAGGTGATTTAAAGCTTAAGGGGATATTATCTTTAGCCATCCAAGGGATGTTGGGTCCTTAGGAGACGTAAAATAGGGGTAAGAGGACAAGATTCATTTCACTCCGTTACATCTCCCTCGTACTCCCTTTCTGGAGAAATTTTTGGGGTTTTCGTGCTAAGGAGAATGTAGAGAAATCTCGAGATAAGACTTAAGTTGAGTCTCGGGCACTAAACTCGCGAATAGTCGGACTGGAGGACGGGAATTCGGAGTTCAGGTGTCGTCTGCGTATGTCATGCATGTCCACGTGGAAGGGAAAAGGATGGTGGTAGGAACGGAGGTCGGAATGGGAGGGGGGAAGGAGGTGTGTGGAGGAGGGGGCTTGGAAGGGTGGGAATGGGGAGGAAGAAGGCGATGCAGCTTGAATCGTGGTGGGTGGGGAAAGAGCAGCGTCACAGTGGGGGAATTTTTCAATCATGGCATCCGAGTAATCGTACTCTCCCCGTGAACGGAATGCGTAAGTTGACTTTCGAGCGCGGAAACGATAAAAACTTGTCGACCATGGAGGCAAAATGGCGGAAGAAGAACGAAATCGACCCTGAATCCTGAGATGAGAGGAGAGTAAAGCCGGAGGAGAGGGAACTTCAAAACTCTACCGGAAGGAGTAGCTGAGATCGAGTCCATATAAACAGGTGAGGAACAAGAGGTGCAAAAGGAGCATTTACCAAAAGGTGAGTATTGTGCAAGTTTGGCTGTCTGAAATTCCATTCAACATTTTTTTTTTCCTTTTTCTTCTTTGGAGGTTCTATTAAGACGAGGTTCTACTATTTCTCAACCTCACATACTTTTTGTTTTTTCGTTCTTTTTCAATCCCTAAGCAAAACGTTTCTCCCTAAAAAAAACTTCCCGCCCTCATCTCTAGAATAACAGAGATTTGTCTCTTGCGAACCTAATCCCCACCAACCCCTTCAACCCTCATTCCCCACACCTCATCCAGGAAAAAATAATCCTCAGGTAAGCTGCAATTACGATGGGAACATGCAAAAAATATCCCATATCCCCTGCTCCCCGTTAAAAGAAAGCCTTCCAAAATCCTCCTCCTGCTACACTACCGTTCGGTTTATCTCCCATCTCCTCAACTTCCCACCCCCCTTACTTTTAACCTTTACCGTCTCCCCTCACCCCCTCACTGTCTCACTATTTCCTCCACTCTCTTCACCTAACCCGTCCACCCTACTGAAGTAAGCCTTTGACCAACTCAGATTACCCCAGGACGCGGGAGGGGAGGAGATGTTTCCGAAAGAAAAGGGGTAGGTTGATTTCATTCCTGTCTCGCATGAATGGAAATCAACGGTCTGTACTTACATGAGCGCAGAGGAAGACGAAAATGTGTCTCATTCCCGAACTAGACTATTCTTTGAAAAATAAAACGGTGAGACTCCCAGCATAATCATCGGCTTCAAGAAAGCTTCGTGTTCCGAAACGAGACTCGCAGCTACCTAAAGGGTGACTCCAGGCCACGCATACTCATCCTTTGTGCATACTTACCGCTAGTTCACTTTTAGAAGGGATGGACTAAACATTCCCTTGTTTAGTTATCGGGCGAAGGAAGTAGAAGAGAGAGCAAGCTTTGTTTCCCGGGGAACGAGGACTTTTTCGCGGACGTGAAGGGGAAGAGCCGAAGGGGAATCCCGAGGCATGGGAGCGGAGGGGGAAAAAATGCGAAAATTCCACCCCCTCCACGAGCTGCGTGTTTTTATTTGCGCATGAGTAAAAGAGCGGGAAGTGCTGGTAGGGCGCGGGGGAGAGAAAGAGAGCGCGGGGAGGGGAAGGGATGGGAGTCTCCCCGGCGTCCACCCCCTTCACTCCTCCCCAAGACTTCCCATCCAGCCGGTGGACTTCCAATGCGACCGCCATTGCCTCTCCCCCTTTTACTTCCAGACCCGTCTTCGCCGGAATAGCCGTCCGAGTTAAAAAAGATTCCCTTCACGATGCGGAAATTAAGAACATTAGGAATATTGCAAAAGACTGTATTTAAAAAGATATATTTTCATTTTTTCGCGTGCTATCCACCACCCATTCCCTCCCTTTTTTTCCATCCCACCTTTAAAACAGGTGAATTTTCGTTCGTCTGACCCCATCTCTGCCATCTACCTCACTTGTCCCCCCGGGAAGAGAGAGTTAAAAGAAAAGAGTTTGTCGGGACGGAGAGAATTGGAGTTAGAAGTGAAATTCGTCCGTTTTCCCATTTCTTTATTTTTCCTTCCCCATGCCACTACCTCCAGTCTCCACACTCACCCTCCTTTACCCCCCCCCACCCCCATTCTATCGCCACCGATCATCACCTGTTGATGCCGCGATCGGGTCTCGCCGCCGTCGAAGCACGTGGTGTTTAAAAAAAGGGAAAAAAAGGAATCGAGGAAGCGGAGTAGTGAGGGCGGGGGATTGGAAAAAATTGAAGGTTGGGAGGGGCGGAGAGTAAAAAAAACGCAAAAGTCGGATGAGATGAAAAAAATAAAGGACCGGTGTGATGGTGGGGAGATGAGCGGTGGGGTGGGGGGTTTTTGGGTGGGGATGGAAACGGAAGGAGTGTTCGTCGAGGGGAATAAAAAAAGAATTTCCAAGTGATATAGAAGAAGGGCAGTAGGGGAGGGCGGGGAGTTGAGGAAGGGTGTGAGGGGAGGTTGGAAGGAAGGACGAGACGTGTGTATTGGTAAATGATTTATTAAGCCGGAGAATTGTGCATGTGTTTCGTGGGTGTTCATGGGATTCCAGTGCGCCGTGCGAGCGGAGAAAAATGCAGGACGGGAAATATCCATCCGCGACCGTCTCTCTCTCTCACACACACACATACACGCACGCACACGCACAAACACGCACGCACACGCACGCACACACATTAGCAAACACGCGCAGAAGACCACATTCAATCATATGGACACTCACAAACATAAAACGCATTCACATGAACTCACATCCCGTCTCACGTATCCCTCTGCGACTGTCCCTTTCCACTTTCACCCTGCCAAAGGGTGGGATCGTCCCTCTTCTACAACCCCCGCCGCCACCACCTCCAACTCACCATACGCCCACCCACCCTCCATGACGGATGCATGGAAAAAATTGAACGCGGAAGTGTCGCCTTTTGTGTTTTCAATGGCGCAGGGCCATTACCGCCAACCTCCCGTAAACATTCGATCCAAAGGTAAACAAGCAAAAGAAAGAAAGGAAAAGTTCTTTGTTGGAATGAAAAGGGGCTCTGTTTTCATCGCATAGATCTAAACTCAGAAAGACGATGCTTGAAATTTCTTAATTTGAGTTGTATGAAAGGGATTGTTTATTTTCCGGTGCGTCTTCAAGGAGGGTTTATGTTTTCTTCGATATTTTTACACAAACATATTCGATTTAACCAAAGAGTTCACCTTGACAGAGTTCATAGATGTATCTAAAATACATTTTCCTTCACTCTACCCTCTCCTCAACCCAATTGCAATTTGCTTGTCTGCATCTCTTTTCCTTTTTCATAATTTCTTTTGCTACACACGCTTTTCGAATTTTCTGTATGGGCACATTATCTCTTTCCAATGACTAGGCTTGTGTATTAAAGATCTTCGGCTTAATAGGTATAAATATTAGTTTGGTTTTCGTCATTAATAATCTCTTCTATTTAGGTCCCAGGTGTCCAAGACCTATTTCAATTTTCTTCTCTTTCCGTATAAACATTTCACGCAAAGTATTTTAAAAATACAATTGAATTCTCCTCTTAAAGCTTTTGCAAATAGTTAAAATTTTCATTGATTAATTTTAAATTACTGTCAAAATTATGGACATAATATCTTGGCACCTGCGCAGTTACCGAGAGAGTGTATTTGAAGTGGATCGTTTTCCCAGATGCGCAAGAAAAATCAGCATTTAATTACCAATGGCTATCTTCTGCCGATAATGAATTTACCGAAGGTGGATAACATATTCAATCTAAATATTATTTACTCAGATTAGCTGAAAAGGCAAAATTAAGTCTAATTAATAATTGTGTGATTAATTATTAAGAAGTTTCCACAAAATATCCTTAACGCTTAATGATTGTTTTTTACAAAAGATATCTCTGTAGAAAAATTTTCATCAATGTAATAGTAAAATAGTTTGACTAGCGCAAGAAATGAATTTCTTCATTAGCCCAAACTAATCGTTAATGAGCATGAATAATTTCGATAGCTACAAAAACGGCATGTTCCAAAAAAGACGGCGATAAATCACACGAAACGATTCCACCTTATTCAAAAGGAAAACATAATACCTAAGTAAAAACGAATGGGGGTGTGGAGTAAAGTCCGATTGAATTTGAATCGACGGGGGATCCCCCTTCAGAAACCCTCAGCCCAAAACCCCCGTTTTGGCCCCTTCTTTCACCCCCACTAGCGCCGCACGGCTTGCTGGACGATTAAAACCAGGCCAGCGGTGGCGGTGGATAAAAAACTGAAACAAAACACGGTCGACAAAACGACCGTTTTGTATCGTTCGCGGGATGATGTAAGGTCATTTTCGGATCTGGGAATTACGGCTAGAGGGAAAGGGGCGGGACGGGCGGCAAGGGGCGACGCGGGGACCGCGGGGGTGTTGAGGGGAGGGAATGGAATGGTGAATGAAAGCGCTTCCCCCTCTCCTCCATCCCTCCCCTCAACTCTCCTCACTTTTCCCCTTTCTTTTGTTTTTTGTTTGTTTCCCGCGCGCTCCCATGAAAACTAATTCCGGTGTCAATCTGTGTCGTAGCCGACTTCGGATTCCAAACGTTATTGGCTCTCTCGCCTCGTCCCCGATTCGCGCTTAAGGTAAAAGAACCTCTGTCTGAATTCTTTTGAGCACCGTCACAAGATCCGAAGCACAAACGAAGGAAAATAATGGTAGCAGGCATAGATATTTAATCGAATATTAGTATTTTGAAGCGGATTAAAAATTACGTCTATTCATTTTATAATATTTTACAATGTCTTTCCATTAATTCAACTTTCACCTTACTTCTAGAACTATGTAGGTAAAATGCTTTTCAAAAACCATATTTTTTTAAAATTAAGATGTAGCTAAAATACTATTTTAATGCTCTTCCTTTTATTTTACATCCTTAAAATGAAGCCTATGAAGAAAATTACACTCAAACCCTAATGAACCCTATCTTAACCTATTCATATCAAACAAAGATTCAGGCAAACCTATTGATAATTTTCAAAAATGATTATTAATTTTTACCATCTCTTAAGTGAAAAATATAATAAATAATTTACATCACAAGTATAAAAAAATATAAATTATCATGACGGCTATATTTTTACTTTATATTTGTGTTATAATTAATAATTATTTGAAAAATCATATAGTTTAGAATAAACCCAAAAAAATGGAAGCGTAATTAAAACAGTCATTACATATAAGGCATCGTTGGGAGCAATTGCAGCCTATATATTTTACAAATATTATAAATATTTTATGTTCAAGAGAAGCCTTTTGTTTTAAAATTTATTAATTATTAGAAGACTTGATTCTGAGTGGAATATTTCATTGGATGTTAATGCGTGAAACTCTTATTAAGTGATGTCGTGCATTCAAATGCACAACGTTACCTCACATAAATTTATGAGTGAGTGCTTTCCCAAACGGTTAAGGTGGGATAATTCTATTCTTGAAATGACCTTTGCAGATGATGACTTTACGCAGAGAAATTCTTGATAATCTCCTCCTAAAATTTGCATAACTGCGGTGTGTTAATGCTTTAATGAGGAAAGGTTACTTTCTAAACATTTTTCTACGCATTTTCTAAAGGAAACTCCCGTGCATTGCAGAGAAATTATATTGTTGCCACAGGTGCTGGATATTTTCATAGATTTGTATCCCCCCTAATTTTAGCTGAGAAAAACAAAGATTATTATTCATGTCTATGCTCAAAGAAAAAAGCAGCCATTTTAAGCGGTAAAATAATTAAGAGTACCTAAAGATATTAAAAATTGATACATTTTTTTGTAAACTTGTTTAAATTATGTTAATGTTAAAAGTGAAGGAATTTAGTCGCTTATAATCGCGATGTTTATGAAGTAATTAAGCATGATGATATCTCGAAATTACCATTAGCTGAATCATTTATACATGTGTATTAATAATATTGTCATTAAAATTGGCAAAACGTGGAGAGGTTTAAGTAATGTAGTAAGTCACTTGATAGTAATTTTATACATATATACCATTGCCATCTCACTTATTGCTGAACTCTTAAAGTATACAAGTTACGTTAACTGTATTGATTTTAAATTCGCTAAATTAACCTAATCCCGATTGATAAATTCAACTTTTTACCCATTTGCATCAAAAATACAAATAAAGATAGGAAATTTGGATTAAATGTTTTAATTCTATCTCATCCTTCATATTATCGTTTATTATTATCGTCTCATTGAACTTGTTATTCATTATTACATATTTTGTGACTTACAGTGATTTAAAGGCGTCATGAATTACCCAAAAATATCATATTCCTCTCATTTAGGGCTGATACTATTTATGCGAAGCGTGTTTAAATATGTATTTCAAAATGAATTATTTAAAGGTTAAGAATGACTTCGAAAAAAAAGACAGCAATTCCATGATATGAACATTTTCGCTCAAAATAATTCCTATAAATAATACCAGATTGCTACTATATTTATCAACAGACACAAAATGAAAAATATAGCATTAACTTTCAATTTTATCATGGTTTAGCTTTACGCAAGTGTGAGCAAAGAGAATAGGATGAATTAAGACGAGATCATAAAGGTATTAGAATCTTTGAAAACTATGCTCATCAGTGTGACTCCTCCGGTACCAACCGTGTCCTCAATTCCAATTATAGTTCTAAACTTTTTTGCTCCTGTGAACCCTCTAGCGTGAGCGTGTGGCCTTTAATGCTAATTGGTGTGTTGAATAGCATAATATATAAATAGTTTTACCAAGAATTTTAGTTACCAGTTTGGGCGAAGGAAAGAGTGACCGAGAGGAGAGAAAATTTGGGAAGCGGAATGACGTGGCTTTGGCTCCTCCTCGCGAAACCTCCTACCCCTAAAAATGCCTTTCCCTCATGGATCGAACGCGGTCACGTTCTGTCGTCATCAAAACGTTCACAGAGCTTTCCTACACTCACGTCCGTGACTTTGGAGGCCAAACAATACCCTGATCCCAACCCATCTCTTCCTCCACCTTTTATTTCGATTCCGTATTTTTTCCACACGTGCTTACCTTACACCTGGCATTGTAGCGACGGAGCGGAAGGCGCTAGCCAGCAGTCACAGAAGGTTTAATTGCCCGGGGCTCCGAAATGGCAGGGAAAAAAAAGGGAAGAGAAGAATTCCGGAAAATTATTTTCGCGAAACCGGAATCTCACAAAAGATCAAAAGACCAGGGGACTGTATTCTTGTCATCTTCGTCTGTCGCCCTCTTTCTCATTTTTTTTTGTTTTGGTTCCCCTCATTTATTTCCTTGATGTGTCGTTCGCGATTTTTAGTAATTTCTCCCTCTCACGGCTTTTCCTTGCCGCTGCGACAAAAATTGTGAAATTAGAGGGATTAATTTTCAACGTTAAAAATGTCCCTAATGTCCCCGCCCTCGTCCCCGTCCGAAAACGAATGCTCTCTCCTGCAACTCTTTTTTATATCATACGCCACTTTTGTTTATTGCGGAAGAAACTCTTACAAGTCATCCAAATACACCGTATACATTTTAATTTTTAATGATCATGCGACGTAACGCCGGCTGAGAGAGAGAGAGACAGAGAGAGTCTGATGATAGTCAGGAACAGATCGTGGATCAAAAACAAGCGTTAGGGTCGTAGTATTTTCTCAATTAATTCAAAAGTAATTAATTCTTATGGCTAGCTTAAGTGGTCTGAGAAACAAGGTATTCAGAAAATGTAGTAAGAGAGCATATGATATTTGACACAACCAAATCTCTCACGATTAAAGGAAAGAGTAATTATTATGCATATTATAAAATACAACTGACTGTAGCAATTATGGCATTCCTACCGAGATAAAAAAATACTTCTTTTCAGATATGTTTCGTCAACAGAGATGGAGTATCTCATTTAGTGGCAAAGCAAGTCGTCCTTCAAATCAGGAATGATTTGTTTCATTCAAAAAATCAATTCCCATATTATTTGGCAAACCAAAGACTACATTTCTATGAAACGTTTATAAGCAGTCATAAAATCTGCTGAAAAATATTGTTTTGATCTACTATTCAGATTTTGTAAATAACATTATTCTATAACGGAATCAATAATTTTAGCATAATGACCTGGTTGCTTGACAATTTATTAAACACAATCCGAATAAATTTATCCTTTATATATCTTTCAAAATCCAAAACAAATGGGATCTATTACGAAAACAAATATATATATTTGCTGTTATACTCTGAATATGTCTGAGCAATATAATCCAACAATTACATATTGAAGTCTTTAATATAATTAAAACATTCCTTCGATGAAACCTTAAAAGTTGGTCTAGAATGAGTGATCGACTAATAGAATACAGAAAGCGTAAATCTCATTTCACATTTAAAACACACTTTTATTGTTCTAAATTTATATACATTTTAACTGAACATATAAAATTGGCTTTATGATAAAAAATTTATTTGCTTACAAAATATAATATTATATTAGCATGTATTTTTCAAAAATTACTCTTGCAGATATTCTAATGCATTATGCCTTTAATTTTCCAATTTTATTTTCCAAATATAAAGTCTTTCTTTTGATAACAGCTTTCAGTTGCACATATATTTTATATATTTTATAATTAGAGCTGAAAATCTGTTGTCAAAAGATTTAAGCATTATTTAGTGAATTTTTTGTGAAAAAACGTGCCTAATTCCGTAATCCATCGAACCTGAACTCACCGAAGGCAAAAAAGTGATATATTTTTTAACAAAAAGAAATGTAAAGATTCTAAAATATTCTCGATTAGAATAAGGAGAAGATATAGACAGTAAATCCAAGAATATAGATTTTAATACACGCAGAAATATTAACAAATAGATAAACGTATTATCATATGATATACTTTTGGTCGTAAATTCATTTAATTTGCTCAAAAAAATGTAGAAGGTACATGAAAATTTCAAGAAGTTCAAATAATTTTAAACAAGCTTACGCGTAGACACAACTGGCGCGCGATCCATGATAATAAAAACTTACGAACAAAGAATCGGACGGAGACATATATAGTCTGAATGATCTCCGGAAAAAATCAGTGAATTTCAAATAAAATATTTTGGTAAATACAAGTTGATACTTAAGCATTAGCATAAAATGAGCAAAAATAATGAATGTTGAGCAATTAACGGTACAGTGACAAAATCCTAAAAAAGTCCTTAATGTTCGTTCATTGCATAGAAAACACAACTTCATTGAAAACTTAAAAATGAAGGTCATTTCTTTGTTTAGACAATAGACGATAAAACTTACTTTCCATCGGTCTCGGGAGACCGGGAAAATGTTTGCCGGGCGGCTGGGAGGTAGTACCGCCATCTCGAAAACCCGTTTCCTCGCGTCGGGGAGCTCGGATGAGCTGAAAGGAGCAATGGCGGATGAAAGGAGTCTGGAACGCCTTTCTCTCGTCTGACGGCGTCCGTCCATACGTCACTTAATCGATGACCCATGCTGAATACTGAAAAATACGCAAGAAATTGCAATGATAATTTCTTTCGCCAAATATGCTATAATCTCCCAAAATAGTCATGTATATAAGTAGACATTCCGTATGGCACATACGGTGAAAATAATATCCACTTCTTTATGGGAAGATTTCAATTTTTTATCAGACGGAAAATTATTTACTTAGTGAAAGGTGAGGCGAATGTGTTCTTTTTAAGGGCCTATAGTTAATTTTAACTCTGTAACTCATCGTTTTCAAAACTCTAATGATTTACCGACTAGGAGATCGGTCTAAGAGGCATTACCTTGTGGTTTCAGTCCTTCCCGGATTCCGAACATGTACTTGCATCACGAAGTTTTGAGTATATGGCTGCAAAATGTTGTATAATATGTATGTTTCATTCCGATTTTACCCGAATAGATCCCTGTTTATATTGTATTTCATTGTTCACTGAATGTGTAAGTCACATGTTTGATTCTTTTTAATTCCGATTTGAGAAATTTTAATTAATGTCATTGAGGTTCTTTTTTGAAATCAACATTCACATTTGAGAAATTTTGAGTACTGATATAGTCCATTAATCATGTAAACATATTGTAAAAACCATTTGAGATCTATTTTTATATTCCTTAAAAATTATGTGCGAAAACGTAAAGTATAATCATTTTGGTAGATCGAAGGCTTTCGCAGCTGTTGAGAGATGCAGAGGTGGTTCTCGGCTTAGACTGCGTGAGAGACATTTTTGCCTCAATGTTTCCCTCCCGTTGCATGGAGCGTCTTCGCTCCTGAAGACGTTTCTCTCCCTGCAACGGGAGAGAAATGTTCAGCCAAAAATATCTCTCACGCAGTCCAACCCGAAAACCACCTCTGCATATAATCATTTTGGTTGAAGATATTAACGTTATCAAATATTCCCTAAGGACAAATATATACATGAGGGCAATAAGCTGTGACATTTTGTATCAAATTTCTAATGAAGGATTTTTGATCCATTTTTATTTTTAAAATGGGTGAAGTAGGTCCTAGTTTGACTTCCTTTTCTATGACCACTAATGCATTCCTTCCTTATAATACCTCCCACTTTACAATCTATCTCTAAGGATTGCTATCAATGGCTGTTTTAGTGTTAGCAAGGATTGTTTAACTATTTTTTCTAGTTTTATCTATTTCTATTTCATCTTTGCCCAATATATAGTTTTCGAAAAATACTTTTTCATCAAAATATCTTAAAATCCTCGTATTATATAGTCATAACCGTTACCCAGATGTATGACGAGGTAAATCATAAAATGAAATGAAGTAGCAGAAATAAAATACATATTAGCTTTTGACTGTCATTTGGTATAAACTATGGCACCATGTATTTTCCCACTGCTCCTTATTTTGGGCTTTGTCATTTTATGAACATGAATTTCCACAAAATTGAGCAAGAAACCATCAAATGAACTTTAACCTGTACTTAGTCTTATAATTATAATTTATACAGATTTGGGTTCATATTTTGTCATGATAACGTAGTTTAGGATAATCTTCAGAGCAATGTCTGTCGAGGGAATGTTTCCTAATCGTAATTACGATAGGATACCTAGAGCCTTTTTATACCTGCAGGTTTTATTTTTGCTTTCGTGTGATTAATTTTGATTGAATATGATTTTAGTTGTCAAAAACAATTAATCGAGACCGCTGCAAACGGAAAAATAGGCGCCTTCAATATGCCTACTTTTGCTGCTGCCATTTTGGTTTCTGATATTTCATTATTTGCACTGTCAGCTATACTTTATTGTTCTGCCTAACCATTTGGTCATCCGTTGTGTTTGGCCTTGATTATGTAATAGCACATAAATACACCGAAAAATTGAGAGTTAAATAAATAAAATATCATGTTTATTTTGTGATTATTTTGGAGTGAAACTGAACGATATACCCCTAATTGCATGATACTACATATTGGTACTTACGGTTGTGGTCTAGAGAAAATATTTCCGGAGAATACACTAAAGTATGTAGTCCTAGGTGAGCTGGTTCAAGCAAAAGAAGTAATCGAAGAAAGAAATGAGATAAAACCCACAATTATAAAGTTCCTGCCATCCGTTAAATATATGAAAGAAAATTACGCAATTTCCGCTTACACATCAACGCTTACAAATTAGCGTTTTGCGTCACAGACTGGTATTGAGCATAAAAAGATGGTGTCATTTTTTTGTTTACAAATGTCAGTGCGAGTATTTTTAGTAATCATACGATTTTGCGGGGAAAAGTATATTTTGCAGCAAAGTAAAAATCATTAAATTTAAAACATTAAAAGCGTGATTGTTATGCTAAAATATATATTTCTACAAGACGATGACTTTTATTAAGAAATGGACGGAGGTATTCAGGGGAAAAATAACAAACGTTTGTCAAATTTACAAGATTTCCTAATACACATATGAGGTTAATGTTTTCTGTTAGAGCAATGAACTTTACATGTAAATACACAGACACAATTTCCAATGCTCTGTAAGATGAACCGATAAACCGTTCAATAAATGCCATTATAAAGAACTGTGATTAATCACGAAATGTAAATTTTTATTTTTGGGAAACATCTCTTATTAATAGGTTAATTGCTTCCAATGATTTACGCAAAAAAGTTTAGGTGTTTGCCATTCACTATAAGAAACGGAGTTTTTCTTTTTTATCTGTTATATCATAACGTTAATTATTGACATGGTTGACTACTGTCTATTGAAAATAATTGTTCACATTAGTGAACACAACTATTTTCCTCTGTGTATTTCCATTGGCAGAATAAACGAAAATATTTTTGTAGGTATTTGTATAACGTAACGTAACGTAACGTTCTCTTCTACATTTTGTTCAGGGAGAGGAAAATTATGATAACTGATAAATCTTCGCTACTACCGTCAACTACAGCAGTAGTAAAGTGTTTCTCTGCTACATAACTCAGAAAATGCAAAGGTTACTCCATTCATTAATGTCTAGTCGGTTTTCCATATAAGCTCAAGGAATGAAACTCAATAGACTCTCCTGGTTTCTACGCATCCAGTTCAATTCCAGGTAGGCATTTGGCAAAATTATGCATCAAATTACCACTTTAAAAATTTAATACAATAATAGTTAAAAAAACATTTTAAATTTAATGCTGTTCTTTGTTTTTGCATTTTTCGATATAAATAAAAAGTTATTCCCCAATAGATAACAAGCTAAGGATTGGTTTCTACCAGCCCTCCAAGGTATCCCGTTCCTTGGGAATCTCTTAATTTCTTCATAGCTCAATACGCCGATATTTTCCATTAACTGCTTCTCGCAGTTCATAACAAACCGTCCGTTTGTATTCTTTCCAGACATTCTTCCTTCAGTTATTGATAAACTAAAGCGACTTACGATATATCCAACTAATTTACCTCTATCACTGTGTTCTACACATCCTTCTCTCTCAACTCGTAGTTCGAAGTTATCTTGGTCCGTTACTGTCTACTCACTTTACTTTCAGTATTTCTTGGAATAACCACAAACAAACACACTTATGGTTGTTCTTCACAATCATTAATAAATTCAATAATTCATGAAAAAGTGTCATGTTACAGTAAAAAATCGTCTTGATTCATAGATATCCGGGCCATGTCTAAGAACGGGGTTTCTTTCAACACTCATATTCATTAGAGTAAAATGAATACCCCTAAATATGTTCTTTTTCTATGTCCATATTCTTTTGAAATGAAGTAAAACATATAATCCCTTCACACATTCCAAAGAAACTGCGGGAGATGCCGCAACAGTAACTTTTAACGGAGTCATCCGCTAATGTGCATTTCAATGCAACAAATGATTTTTACGCCCTGAAATTGTTGCATAATCCCTTCATTTTGTAAAACACCGTTATGCATAGTTACATGAATAAATATTTGTGGAAAAATCATGCATTCGAGGGGGATCGAGATGGTGCGGGGGCTAACGTACTGGCTTCCCACCCTGAGGGCGCGGGTTCAAATCCCGGCGGTGTTGAATATTTTTCAGAGGTATCTCGATCCCTACTTGAGGTGCTTTGTGGAGGGCACTTTGAGTGAGTACGCCGTCCGTCGGATGGGACGTTAAACTGCGGACCCCTTGGCGCCTTTCGTAAAGAGCAGGCTAATGCCGACGCCGGGTTTCTCTCCACCCTTCATCCTTTCCTGTCCATCCCCTATGGCGCAAATGACCTTAGCTGTCGGTCGCCTCCCCTTAAAACTACTACTACCATCATGCATTCGGATTGATATATCTATAGAATAAAATATATAGTATCCCTCCGAATGTAAAATATTTCTATCTCCATCCATATTCTTCAGCACTAAAACATAAACTAGTCAAGTCAATTTGGAAAGCTTCGTTATTTATGGTTACGTAATATAAATGTGTGGATTTCATCACCAATTGGCATGAATATTATCATAAACAGTGATACTATATATAGAGCAGGTATATTGTAAAGTTTCAACATCTTTGCACTAGAAGTTCATGTCACCGCCAAAATAGTGGCATCAATAAGTTTTTAGTAAGACATTTAAAAACACAATAAAAAGTTCACTGCTTTTTCAAATAGTATATCTTAAAATAATAACTATGCATGCAAACTTCCAATTGGCAATTCATTGCATATGTTCCATAATTATTAAATGGCTTTGTTTCCATAAGTAAAAATAGTTGATTTTTATTGGACAGCGGTACACGCCAACTAATTCTCTTGAATTGTCTGCTTTTATTCTCACTTTTTGAATACCCAAACTTATAACACTGACTCTAAATCGTAACCTCAGAAGAGGTGTTCAACATTTTCAGTAACGAATGACTTCATGTGAGCAGCTGTCACCGGAAGTTCAGAGCCTAGCATATGAGTCGAGTATTATTTAATATAATTCAAAATTTGGTCCGAATAATCCAAGAGTTGACTTTCTTTTTAATGATTAACCTTTGTAATATATTCTCAACAACTTTTAAAAATGCTTTCAATTGACCATTTCAGTATAAACAGTTTCAGTTTCTGTAAATATAATAAATATATACTAAATGGAAAATTTAGCTAAAACCTCACCTACTAGTATCACACGGAGAAAATATATATCAGTTACTTCATTATGTAGAAGTAGCATGAAACACATTTTAAACTAGGCAATCGAAATTTTAGAATCAAAAAGATATCTAAAATCGAATTATATTCTAAAGTTTTATGTATCCCGAAATAATTTAGAGTTATAATTGAATACACTTTAGGAGTTCGTTGGATCCATATAAACATGGTAGTTTAGTCAGTTAATCATCAAATTATATCTAGAATAATCAAATCCAGAGCATATTTAAGCTTCAATTGCAAAGCATTACCAAAGAACACCTTGTTCTGTTAAAAATGCGTCAACTAATATGTACGATTTATACCAAAATAGCTGAATATTTTTAGCCTTTGTTTTTCATAAGATAATAAACTTTATTTTTAATAGTGTAACTTATCTTATATTCTTTTCGTTAAAATAATTCCGCCATTACTCTCACTTAATTTCCCAAATCATTCACAACGCCGTGAGGTAAATTATAATATCTTCAATAAATTAGTATCACAAGTCTTCAGAAAAATCATATACCTCTACTACACC
Organism: Hetaerina americana; assembly: GCF_022747635.1. Classification (NCBI taxonomy): domain Eukaryota; kingdom Metazoa; phylum Arthropoda; class Insecta; order Odonata; family Calopterygidae; genus Hetaerina; species Hetaerina americana. The sequence continues at coordinate 68,973,434 of NW_027287538.1, read as the reverse complement.
CAAAGCTATGTAGTTTCTATATCATTCCATAAATTATCCATGTTAAAGTCAGTTCAAAATAGGTATAGTTATGTGAAACATAGTTCATGCTTTCAAGTTCATGTCAAAAGGTTTTTAGAATATCTTGCATTCATACGTGCATAATCCCTTGTATACTGAAATGGGGATAGGCACTTACACATTTATAGTAGTGGTGAGACTAAACTGTAGAAATATATTAGTTAAGAATATTATTGCCTAGTGTTTGTGATCGTAAACTCAATTTGTCCTAGAAAATAAATATATCACTGAGTTCAAAGCTGGAGAATAATCCTTATTTGAATTTTAAGACGAAGCTCATCTTGTAAAGATAAAATGTTATGTACCAAATGTATGTATCCCACCACGTACTGACAACTAATGGCATTAGTGCTACTCGATTCTTCAATCATTTTATCAAAATGCACCAAGTATGTTGAAATAATAACCTGGATATTACTTTTATATGCAGCCGGATATTATTCGAATTGATCATTTACCTAATAATTCATTTGCTGGAAATGATATTAATAAAATATATAATTTTCTACTTTCATTATCCAATATCTTTGATTATGAGCAAGTTTATCTAATTCAAACGAAAGCATTATTGCTCGCGAATATCGTTCGGCTCAGGTAATATTACTGCGTAATCAGTTAATGGATCACTTGACACGTATACAACGGTTCTGGAAAATTGACTGTCAAAGCGGTCGTGAAAGAGTTCATATTTACTTTGTACGAGGAGAATGCGTTGGAGATGGCGGCTTCGCAACGTTGGGCGCCCCCGGGCGCGATGGAGCTCATCGCCCGGGCGGACTCCGAGGCGTCCACTGGTGGAGGTTGCAATTTAGAATTAGCGAGAAAAAGTTACGATTGCGTTCATTGCCGCCCAAATAAATATGACGCAAACATGCTCTCTTAAACTTTAGTACACTCTTCAAAAAACATATAGTATTATGTGTTATATTTAGTCATCTGATGCGATGCGTTATGGTGGATGTAATATGTTTTGGAGTTGAATCATTTCTGTAACTTAATTTACAAAAGCCCAGAAATATTTCTCGAGACTATTCGATTAGGGCTTGCCCTTGCATTGAAACGTTGCTGGGAATAAAATATATTTATTTAAGAAATATTGCGTTTCAGAGTGTTGGAAGACACGACTGTTGGAAACGTAGCATATTTGCAAACTAGTTTTTTAAAGGCATGGTTAATTGTCTAGTATAATTGAAAGACTATTTCAATATTTTTTATAATACGGGTTACTTTTATATCAAAAGATTTTCAATGTATTAATATATTGAATATTTCAATATATATGTTATCTTTTCAATTATTTTGCATATTCTTATGCATACAGAATCTAATAATAATTATCTGATCAGGGAAAATCAAAATACTTTACGGTGGATGTGTTCCTTCGCATTAAATTTAAAATAAACTTCTAGGTTTTCGCGTTTGTGCAAAATTACATTTATCCAATAAAGATGGGTCTCTCTTAACATTGGAAATAATGGAATATAAAAGCTCTTTAACATTAGGTAATAGGTAGTTTAATTTCATCATTAGCCGTAGTACCATTTTACTTAGATATTTCAAATACCGAAGTGAATCCTAGAGGAGGAATAGTCAAGTTTCCTGTAATCATTGTCAAGATCAATGCTTTGCCTACCCATATCTATACAGATATAGACACTGTAAGTGAATAAGGCCGTACCTTTGTTTTTTTCGCGTCAACCATGTTTTGCACTCTTGAGGGTATGTTGTGTCGGAAATATATCCTCCTTTCCGAACACCCTCACGCTTAAACTCAGGTCCTCCACACCTCAATATCGTACTAGGAAGTCCTAAGAGCTATCCCTTTCCAACTGAGCCCACAGTTTTCTTCTGTCGTCTCGGGTTGTGTAGTAAGGATGAGCAAGTAAGTACCTACTGGTACCTACTAGTACCTACTGAAGTTGGCAGAGTATTTAAATTCATTATAATATTTGCCCATCAGGGAGTAATATTAGTTCATTTCAATATTTAAGGAATGACTGAAGCATATGCCAATCGTATATTGAAGCTAAAGCTTTCTAAATCCGTGATAAAATACACGTGGAAACTCTAAGCTGTACATTCCAATTTCAATAACGCCAATGGTTTAAAAAATATTTTCTATACACTGCTGAAAATTTTAGATTACCAATGCATGAAGTACTTATTAAACTTTTGGAAGGTTTGCAGTTATACATTTCATGATGGTATTTTATTCACCCAGGTTCAAGGATAGAGAAAATTTGCGTTTTTTTTTTCATTTCATACATGCTTTCGCTTACAATTATTTGTATTTACGACTTAAGCCCATAGAAGTCCTATTTTTCCGGAGATTAATTTTCAAAATTTAAGAATAAAATAACTTTGAGTGGCGTTTACTCCATTACAACGACGATCAAAGTATTTGAAATTATTGTTTCCCTCCTCAACATATGGCTAAAAGAAAAATAAAAATAGGGATTGAGAGCACTTATCTAATTATCATACACCTTATTAATCCAATACTGAGCAGGAGTGTAGTAGTTTGTATTATAAAAATTTGACAACATTTATAAAGCTACATCCTTATACGAGAATAGACGTTCTTCCATTGTTATTAAAAATATTGATGTATTTGACCCTTGGCAAGACTGAATTCATGATTATACATGAGGTCATATTAGTACGACACCACAAAGAAGTTTTTATATGCATACAACCGACATTTTTCTCCTGTAAGGTGTGGGGACCGGAAACTGTTGAAATTCCTTTAGTGTGCAATTTTTCAAATCATTAAAACAATAAAAATGATGATCCGTGGCCATTTGATGTTTATCTACTAGAAGCGTCTCATATTTTATCACTTGAGAATATACCAATTAAAATATCTAATGAATTTATTATTAATAATCTACAATTTAGTCCTATTTTTCTAGATTAGGTAATAAAATATTCGCTGCAATTCTCCTTGGTGTCGTGTCATAATTATACATACAACACAAATTAAAAGCTTGTGGTTCACATTTTCAGAGGCTGCTAATGACAAATAATTGGTCACATTCATAATTTTTACAATATACGGGCATTGGTGTGACATCTGATCAACAATGCTTCTAATATACTTGTAAAATAAGATTAAGATTTTAGGAAAGGAATATATCTCCTTATATGCTCGACCGATTATTTGGATATGTCTCTACATCTCCAAAGGGTTTATGGAAAGGTCGTTTGAGTCGAACGTATTTCTGTTTATATTGACAAACATTTTCCATATTTACAGCCATGACGAGTGCTTGACTCAAATGAGAGTTCTCATTTGTGGATGATTAGGTTAGCATTTCATAAATAATCGTCATTTCTACTTAAACTTAGAAATGATTATTTGAAAAGCATAAACGAAAAATGAACCGTTTATACTTCATGCAACTTCAAATCTCGATCACCATGCTTTTTCATTTTTCCCAGAGAAACAAAATTATAATCAACCAAGTACCAGACTGCAGCTGTTTTAATAATATTATATGCATGACCTAGAACGTATAGAAATTTTTAATTTAATTCCCATGGATGTAAACTATGTTATGTTAGAAATCAAATAACCTCATTTCGAAATATTGGTTTGCAAACTAATCACAGAAGATCATATTCAAAAACATTTTCGGAACTGCCACAGGTTTACCATTCAATAATCTTTTTCCTCGAAGCGTAGGAAAATAATAGAGTCAGGATCTTATAAATAAATTCAATAACCGCACCATAAACAATAAATGATTTTGCTAGTATCAAGGACGTTTCGACTCTAATTAAGGGAACAGGGTTAATTTCGGAAGGAAATATTTACCATACCGAAGGCTAAGACAATTGCTTTTTTAAGATTCTCATGCCAAAATCGAATAAAACATTGTGCATAAAAAGATATTCATTTTTGTATAACGCAATGTCATTAGCGCGAGTAAGCGCGCAATATACAGGTAGGAATACCTGATACGCATACTCTTATGTATATGCATAAATATCTGCCTATTAACATGTATGTGAACATGTATGCCTGTCTATATGTACACATATACATATATACCTGTGTGTGTATTTATATAGGTGTATTTTATATAAACATATATATATGTATATACATATATATATATATATATATATATATATATATATATATATATATATATATATACATACATACGCATACACACACACAAAAAATATTATATATATGTAATTTTTCTCTTGTAAGTAAAATATTCTGGAATGGAAAATCTCCCGGCCTGACATACCCCTTACTGTCCAATTTAAATTATGACAATTAATGGCAAGGCTGAGTTATGAAAACGTGGAAGTAGAAAAATCTGAAGGATATGAGATAGTGCTTCCCTCTGGCGGGGTGCGGGGGAATAATTCATGAGAACGCATTTCAAGGATCCACTTGGAAGGAGGACAAAACCTTGGAGGGAAGCCAATGCTGATTGTTCGGGATTTCTGCTGAGTCCGGGGGAAAAACAAAAAGGGACCGAAAAAGCGAGAAGCCAACCAGGAGCAAGCTACCCAAATGTAATTAATTGGTATGAAAAATATAAAGGTACATTTACTTCCATCCAGCATCTTTCCGGGGTAAATTAAATTTAAAGGGCCTTCTGCTCCGATTGGTCAGTTATAAATTTTTCTGGAAACGACATCCCAAATAAAGTGTATGTGGCATTTTGCTTTGAGTCGAATGGAATAATGGCCATAGATAACATGAGAATTATATACAAATTAAGTTAATTTGTTTAAAATATTTCAAGTTGATTCCAGTAAAAATGGAGGGTATGCCTGAATAGGGCTCGATTTATTTAAAAAATGAGAATCTACAGCGTTTGGAAAGGTGATACAAAATAGTATATAGGTATTATGATTCTCCTTTATATCGAATATTTAACTCTATGTATATTTTGTATATATATATATATAGTACATATATATATATAAATATACATGTGTATATATATATATATGTATGTGTGTGTGTCGTATATATATATATATATGCACAAAAAAGAAGCAAGTAATTATAATCAAATATCAATGCTATCGGCTTTTTTGATTACCATTAAACCACATGTTGTAATGTTGTACATTATATGTATATATATATATATATATATATATATATATACATATATATATGCATATATTTTATGTGAAAGTCTCACAGATGTGACTAATAATGTACATGAATTTAGCACTAGCGAACAAAGACAAAAGCATAGAAACCCACAAAAAAGGAAAGAAACTCACACGTTTTCGTTGAGTTAATTCATCCTCTTCTTTGAGAAAGGCTAGTACCACCGAAAATTCGAAAACGTATGATAATTTAATCCCGTTTACTTCCTTTGATAAGTTGATTCTTTTGGTAAAAAATACTGAGTACAAATTGAAGTATACGAAAAATATACTCAGGAATTTTAGCTGCGTGTCTTCGTTAAAATCTAATCTAAATAATAAATTTAAATTTAAATAAATCGTTATCTACGAGGTAGATCGGTTTTCGATAGCTTTTGCCTTGACACAGACGCATTAATTACTTTATCATATAAAATGGCGTCAACCAAAACGTATGAGTATGTCTTGCATTTAAGAAAAATATACTCCGACTTAAAACAATAAGGAAAATAACGTAATAAAATTAACTGCTTCACAAAGAACCTCCTTAATTTTTTCAAAATAAACAAAAGATAAAAACTTGCAAACATGTCTTTTTCCTTTCCTATGTCTAACTTTATTGGTCTAAGTTCTTTACTATACAATTCTTTTGCAAATATGTATGCAGTATTTTAACACATGGTTTTCTTCATTTTTGTATTTTTGGCATTCATTTTTATTAAAAATTAGACTCTAAACATAAGTAATACAAAACAGATATAGTTTGGTTACAAATTAATGATCTGTCCGACTAAACCTGTTGAAATTCCAAACGGATAAATGAAAATAGGTAAGGTTTAATTTATATTGTTTTTTCGAAATGCTTTTGTAAACCATCTAATTAATTGACTTAATATCAAACCTTGACGGTTAATTTACACAGAAAATTACGAGGGTCATCCGGAAAGTAGTACCCGTTCGTGAAATAAAGACACAAAAGTAAATATTAACAAACATAAAAAATTTTATTTGAAAGAGGATACTTTAAACTACTTCTCAACATAATCTCCAAGCAAATTAAGGCATTTGTCATAACGTGTGACAAGTTTCTGTATTCCTGCTGCATAGTCCTTCGCCGCCAGCTCATTGAGATACGCGAGGGACCCATCTTGCACAAATTTTTGCATAATGCAGATGGTGTTTAACAATTTCATGAACAATTGTTCGAGAAACATTGGGAAAATGCTCACAGATGTCATCAATTGTGACGCGCCGATCGTTCCTCACGAATTCGTCAACTGAGCTCACCAGTTGGTCTGTAATGACAGAAGCTTTGAAGAAGAAGAATACCTTTCATTTTTTGAATGCTGAGTAAGATTTTACTTTGTGTTGTGGAGAATTCAAGCAATTGAACAATCATGTGGGCTTTAACAACATGAAACATACATGCATACATGCATACATGCATACACTGCAAAGAAATCTGTACACTTATTGTTTTTATTTTTTATCTAAATTTAATGCTAAAATACTCCTTTTAATCTCTAATATCTTTCTTAGTTTCGAGAAGACCAAGTTAATAATTAATCATGAATGGTAAGGCTAAACCAAATTCATTATTCCCAAACATAAGTATTCCTTCACTACCTATACTACATTCTTTGATAGCTACGCAGAGCTGTTATTTATCTGCATCTACATAATACCCCGTAAGCCGCCGCAAGGGCGAATGGCGGGGCTTGTTAAGTCACCACCCGCAAAAGAGAACAAAAAAACATAAAATGAACACATGCATGCAAACCTACACCCGCAGTAGCGCAACCTATTTATGTTTAAATTAAATTTAAGTAAAAATAATAGGAGGTGTTAAAAATCCAAAAGTTAAAATCTGAACAAGAAAGAAGAGTGTTCCGTACATCTGTCAATATATACATTCTATGTGAACACGGTCGTTACGTTAAAATATAATAAGAATTGGACTTTCTAAACACATGCGGCATAAAAAAATCTTCCAAGACCGTTTAAATAATAACTTACTGTGCTCGCATTCTTATGGTTGTTGATGTATGGCTAACTCTTCGCCATAATATTTCGTTTATGCTGTGTAGTCCAGTTGAAGGGTAAATAAATATTTTATGGTGTAAGCAGAATATGTTAAAATAAGGATAAAATTGCCTTGCATGGTCTGTGATATAAATACGAATAAAAAGACAAACATTTATTTTCAAATGATAAGCCTTTCTTTGTGATGTACATATTTTTTCTCTATCCCACCCTAGCAAAATGGATAACTGAAGAGAAATAGACTCGATCGCAACTCACGTCTCTTTCACAGAGCATTACTCTCTTGGGTGTTAAAGCAGAGTAAGAAATCTCAATGGATGAATGATTAACCGAATAAAGTCGGATAAATGTTTCCACTTCCGATGATAGTCAAACGGAATCACTTCACTTCAGACATAGGCTTGTAAAGATGGCAATATGCCGAAGTAATTAATATACACTCAGCTGACAATAAGCGAGATGGAATCTGGACCGACAGATTAAGAGACATGGTTTTGGCCGATTATAGGTTAGGATTTACCAAACCTCTAAGCTGCGAAATCCCCTCACGGCATTCAATACAATTATTCGTTGACTTTTGGAAGTCGGGGACACTCTTTCGAGAGATCGGAGAAAAATAATAGAAGGCAATGTTTTATTCGTCCATTATTGCTGCCGAATTCGCGCCTCCCTATTCGACCACGACTATGTTTACAGCAGCGGACGGCAGACACAATATGTGGGGTGAGGAGACGTAGAGTAGAGCAAGAGAGGAAAAGCGACCCCGATATGAGACGAGGCCTTTCGGAGAGTAGGCATTGGCGAGGAAGGAAGGTGGGGCTGGGGATGAGTGGGCGAGATTGGTCTGGAGGGAGGAGACTTCAATCCTAATCGCTTAAGACCTCTCACCTAACCAATATGACCGTCCGATCTTCTGTTGCGTTATATCCATATATTTTTTTCCCCGACCGCTCGAGTGCGAATTTTTCGGAGGGATGAGATGAGCCAGGGGTGAGGACGAGGGCAGGAGGCGGGGAATTGAATGCGTCAGCAATCGGGCCAATCAGAATCAATGCTCGTCGAGGAAAGGAAGAAGTTCTTCGGCAGGATAACGGCGGGGTTCTCTCGCGACACTCACTGGCCTATGAACCTGTCGGGAGAGCTGTCAGAACCGGAGAACTGTGGCAATTAAATTTGAGGTTTTATTGCATTCGCAAGGATTCACTTGTATTTTTTTTCCTCACATCCTGTCTCCCCTCTTTCTCTTCCTCTCCCGTTCTGTCTCTCTCCCTCTCTCTTTCCACCCACAACCATCTCTCTCTCACACCCTAAATCCGTCCCTCTAAAAAGTGCGTATTCCTTCCTCTCCTTCCAACCTCCGTCTATCCCTTCCGCAGCAGTCCGACGGTTGAGTACTTCGAGTGACAGTCGTAATGTACAGCTGGTAAGTTTTCCGTTTGTAATTCATTGGTAGCTGGGATGGAAGGGGTTTAAGGGTGTGGGAGTCGATTGGTTTTTGGTCGAGGAGTGGTGTGGGAAGGGAGTTGAAGGCCTGTGAAGAGCCGTGGGGATGGTGTAGCTGGGTGGGGAGGCCGTCGCTATCGGGACGAGTGGGTTTACGTGGCACTTCCTACGAGAATGATGGGAGTGGGCGGTGAGGTTCCTGGGTGGGGGAGGGGTGGGTTATTGGATGCCATTAGAATAAGTAGCTTCTAAAAGAGCCAAGTGAAGCGAGACGGGACGGAAATGCCTCTCCAACTGTCGATAGCATTCAGTGGCAATGTTTATAGGGCTGGACCGCACATTTGGAGTGCAGCCCAAGGCTGAATTGCACGTGATTTCTATGGTACAGGTTGAAGAAGATTGCTTTAAGTATCGATGTGTCTCATTTTTCGCACACGACAGTATCTTCGGATAATAAATCTTCAAATTATACCAGTTGGTGATCCGTTTTGGCATGCTACGTCGAGAGCAGTTATCAATTCGAAGATTGGTTAACGATAGCTCACCGCCCTTATTCTCCCCTCAGCTGACCACTTATCTACCGTGAATATATGAACGAGAGAGCCTCAACCTTTGTGCAGGCGCGTCTTATATGCATAAATGATTCGGATTCAATGCTATATTGACAAGATTATCTTTTTAATTTTTCGAAAAGTTTTGACCAAATGATATTTAAATAATAAAATAAAAAGAGATAGATGTGCATTTCAAGTAGGGATTAATTACACTCAATTCTCTTTATATGTATTTTCATCGATGCAAGTGTAATTTTAAGTTAAATTTTCAGTCAGTGATTGCTGACACTTAAGACCCAAATGTTGTTTTTCTTGAATAGTTCTGTAATTAGACATTGTTTTATTAAGAGTTAATAAATGGGAAATAAAAGAGAAAATACAGCTCCAAATCTTGCTCTGAATATATTTTTAACAAAAGATTTATAAATTTTGATTTTTTTTAAACATACAATTATCAATATGTAAACGAACAAATTTAAGTAAAACGATTCTTTTATCGATCAGTTAGCTATGGAAGAACGTTTCCTTTCCATAAGAATGTCTTAATGATATATTTCTCTAATTATTTTTATCGCATTAAAATTAGTATATTTTAAGAGGAAATTATTTTAAGACAAATGATTTTTTGACAACAAACCCAGTATTAAATTGTACAATATTACGCTTAGAAAATAATGGAACGAGTAAATTAAAATCAGATAAATTATTGTAGATAAAATAAATAACTCAATTATATACATATATAAAATAAAATAACGTGACCAATTACCAATAATTTACAGTCCTGGACCACAATTCTTTTACTGACGCATATCTTTTTTTTATATAATTTAATGATGCCGAAAAATATTTTGAGATTAAAAAAAATTATATTTACTAATAGAAATTTGAAACGCGGTGATGCGTACTTCAACAACTTATTCGTATCAGTTTCCAGACAATGGGCTGTCAATCCGTCAATAAGTTACACGATTTTTGTCAAATTGCTTAAACATTTTTAAAACGCATCCACTCGATAAATTCCGCCTCTGGAAAAGTAATAAAAAAAGACCGTCGACAGGAAAACGTAGAAACCGAAAGTCGCGTTGTGAGTATGAAAGAGAAGTGAGCGTCATTTGTTTACTGGTTAATAGGGCATGACCTCTGAAAGTGACTGCGCGGAAAAGGAAAGCCAATCGATGAGAAACTTATTTTTTTTCATTGAATTAAACCCTTGAACATTTTTTCCCATATCCCAGAAAAAAAAACCGAATAGGTTCATGAAAATTTTAATTCAAATTCTCTGGAGTGACTCGTCACTTCTATTTTGTGATTTCGCAAAGTGAAATGGGCACATTTTATTTCTTTGCAAGGAGTAAACTCTATATATCGTATTGGAATACCGATATCTGCAGGTGTCATGATGTCTACTGCGTGACTTTACTAGTCTATCAGTCTAGTATGAACATCAAGGAATAGAGGAGTATTTTTATTGGACAAATCAAGATAAGTAAGAGGTAGACCTTTCCCGATTTTAATGAAGATTAGCCACAAATTTATGCAAAAAAGTACCAAACATTTATGATTAGCGTATTTTTTGTGACCAAATTCAATAGTGGAGCTAATATTACTAGAAATTAAAGTTATAAAATACACTCAGTCATAAAATATGGTTATAAAAATAACCTTTCCATGACTCATCGCAATATAGATAAATAAGGCTACGCCTTCGACTGGGCAAAGTAAAACAGGAAGTAAAAAAGAGAAGGTAAAAAATATATTGCTTAGCTCGCATTAGAAAATATCCGAAGAATTTTTTGTTTAATTGCGGTTATTAAGAAATGATAAAAATATTCTAAGTAATGCAATAAAGTGATAAATTTACTATTTATATAAAAAAAATCATACATCCTTTGCCAGGAAACATTTCTTGTTATTCAAAATATTATATATGTCATCATTTTTTAATCAAAATTTTCACAAAGAAAACGCTACTACTCGCTAGCATTTCAATAAATCAACTGTTAAATGTTAATAGTTATATTAGCAGTTTGCACCATATCTTCTTAATTTATCAACAGAATATATATATATATATATATATATATATATATATATATATATATAGTATATATATCTTGGTATAATTTCGCTTTTTAGGCAAATTTTGACTAGAGTAACTGGTATAATTTTGAAGCAATTTAATTTAATTTCTACATGAAAATAATGATCAAATATTCCTTTTTGAATGAGAAAACTATTTTGGTATAATATTCATTAATAATCGTCATATTTACAAAAATATAGTGTCATCGTAAGTGCTTTTTTACTCTTTATACACTTAAAGCTTTAGACACCTTTCCGGAAAGAATGGCATTCGTACGAATATAGGCACTTAATTTTAAAAGTACGTTTCATGGTAGACGTTATTTCATTGTAAAAAGCAGGCAATAACTCCTTACTGCATAGCAATGAGATGGGATGTACCATAGGGCTATTTTAGCAAAGAAGTGAACTAAATCGTAAAATAGAGAGAGAGTTCCGTCTGCCCCCTTTGCTTCTACCTCAGATAAAAGAGGATGGTGGGCTACTCTTATTTGTTTTATTTCTCAGTGGCAACCACTTCTTTCTTCCCCCTCCCTCCTTCCCTGAGGTTTACCGTGAGTGGGAGGGTCGGAGAAGACCTAACTCACATTCCATTGAAATTACGATTTTTAATGTCTTACATATTCATGAGAGAGTTTTCGGGTCCCCAAAATTATTTCAGAGGATTTTTTCCATTAAATAAAAAATAGCGATCCTCGACTCTCTCTCTTTTTTTATTCCTCTCCTCCATACAACTCCGTCAGGCGCCTTGAAAAACTCTCTCGCAAAACTCAAGTCGCAGGGAGGGGAAATTCCTTCCGCGTCATTTTTCATGATTACTGAATAAATCCGTAATTTTCACCGCGTCCGAATTCTTTGCATAACGAAAAATGTTGCCTGGCGACGGGAAAAGCATGATTTTAATTGTTGAATCGTAACAATTAGGCTTTTTTTTTAAATGTCACTATAGAAATACGAAGTTAATCATCCAAAATTAACTTCACGTTATTGGTTGTATTATGATTTCCAGGTATGAAATACAGGAATTACATGAACAAAGATATCAGCGGAAATATTGGTTCAACCGGAACCATGACTTCTTTAATTTGCTGCATTGTCGGGGTGACTCGACGTGTTGCTCATCATATCCACGAAAATATATCAAAATCGCTGATTGGATAGTGAAAAAGTTTCCTGAATTTCTATTACGTATTTATAATTTTAATCTCTAGATATAGCATGAAAAATTGGTTATATTTGGAATATTAGAGATGAAAATTAAAATAAAATTGTATAAAATGAATTTTGGTAAATTTTTTTGAAGACCTTGCACCTATTCAGGAATACGCTAAACCGAATATAACATTGGAGATTATGGCTCTCATCATGGACGGAAACAAGAGGCAAGAGAGATCTCTTTCGGTACCCATTCTTTACAAAAACGTTTTTTGCATGAACATTTTGACTGCGAAGAACATTATGTATTATTCAATATTAATTTTAAAAATACTTAGTCAATTTTTCTCATAAATATACGGTAAGCTATCGAGAGAGATGCACTATCTGTTTAGTCGAGCCCTGAGCTATGCCCTGTTTTCCAATTAAGTCTCCGCCTGAGAATGGATACGGAAACATCATACGGCAAAGTGGAGTCCGCTAACCGTTTATCGGCAGCTCCGTAAACCCTTCGAATCTAAAAACCCCACGGGACAAAAAACTCCTTCCTTGCCGGACTCCGATCGCGCGGCTAATACCTCCCGCGACACGCAGCGCCGAAAGGTGTCACCATGCTGCCGGGCGGAAGGATCGGGAACTAAATACATACTCGCCAACTCACCCCACCCCCTAAAACCCTTCTCCCCTCTCTCCAAACCCCCTTTCAACCCCTTCCCCATGCCCGCCTCCACCGCCTACCGCCTCCGGAATTTTACGATAGTAAGAAACGAGCACAGAAATTACTCGCATAGGCATTTTCACTCCAACTTTACTCCCCATCCCCCCTCTCTCTCTCTCTTTTCACCGCCCGGCCCTCTTATTTACTCCGGCCTCGATCCTTTTTTCACATCCCCATGCAAAAACTGGCGGGCAATACGCTGACGCGAGGGAAAAAATGAAAACAATCGCCGCTCGCGTGGCGGGTGCGGCAGTGTGAGAGAGGGATTGGGGCGGGAGGGGTGGAGTAAGTGAAGAGTCGTCGGCGATGAACGGTTGGGAACGGAAGAAGAAGGAGGGGAGAAGGGAGGGGGATTGGAGGGAGGGGTAGGGGGAGATTTGGAGGGAGATGATGGAGGGAGGTGGAAACTTAAGCGACGACGCCCACGCTGCCCCCTTTACGGTGCTCTCTCGAACTGCAGAAACGATACACTCCGACCACATAGCTATTTTCCGGAAACGATTCTGAAGGTAAACGAATACATTGGAATTCCACGGGAGGCACTCTCCCCACCACTCGCCCTCCACCCACCCACTCCCTCCTCCTCAGTGCCGACGCCGTCTCCCTCGACCGAACCTCCTCCCCCCCCCCGCCCCTGACCTCTCCATAACTCCTACCACCCACATCCCCTTCGGCCCCTCTCAAAACCCTTCTCATCCTTCGACCACCCCCTCCAAACCCAGCCTCATACTACCTCCTGTGGTCGAATAGTCAGCCCTCCCCCTCCCCCTTTCCGCTGTTTTAAGAGTTGGTAGGTATGCAGGGCGGGCGAGGGGACAGGGGAGGGAGGGACGGAGGGCTGACTTGAAGGTGGGGTGGTCCGCGGAGGGCAGGGGGGTCAAGGGATATGTTGGGCGAGGGCAGAGTGAGGCGGAGGGCGCGGATGGGTGGAGGCTGGGCGCAGGGGCGGTCAAGACGGCGGGAGGCCGGTGTGGTCATCAGCGGGGTGGGGTCTGGGTGCGGGGCGAAGAGGGCGGGGGCAGCAATGGGAGGTTAAGGCGGAGGGGCCAAGGGGGGCGGGTGGAGGAGGGAGAGGCGGGAGGGTAAAAAGTAAAGAGCACTTCCCGAAAATGCCTCAACTTCACCACTCCAAGAGGTAATTACATTACCTTGCGAGGAACCATAACAAAAACAGGATGAACGAAGGGAAAAAATATAATTCGGCGGGGGGATGGAGGGGAAAGAGTGAGAGAGAGGGAGAAAAAAATGATAAAATAAGTTGAAAAACCGGGACTTTTTCCCATGACGTTTTCAAGGGTTTATTATTATGCGCGGAGTTTTATTTCCTTTTTTTAAATTTTGGTCGGGGAACAAGGGTGTCGGGTTCTCTGGCGGTGTAGGGGTGAGTCGGGGATACGCGGGAAGAGGTGGACTAAAGTAAGGAAAAGTAGACTTCACCAGGGGGGGGGAGGAGAGGTAATAAAACAACTGGAACTCAAAACCAACCCATCCCCACCCTTACTTCCAGCACGCCCCCACTCCCCTGCCGCCCCTCAATCCTCAACCCCTCTCCGGACGGAGAAGATGAAAAACCATCGTTCATTTAGCCATGATCGCAGGCAATATTTTCCAAATTATTAATTTTCGAACGGAGAAAAACTTCTCATCCCTCCGACGGCCCGAAAGCCGTCTCTTTTCACCTAATTACATTCAATTCCAGGGGTAGATTTTTACCACGAGGATGCCGGGAAGATGGTAGGGCTGAGGGAGGTGAACGCACCGTTAGCAGGAAGAGATTTCAAGTGAGTAGAAGCATACGGGGTAGAGGCAATGAGCGCTGTATGTGAAGGAGAATATCTGAAAGATGTTTTAATTCTATAAATGGAGTGCAAGAGACTTTTTCCGAAGGGCGGTTGAGGCTATCTCAACCATTCTCGCAAAGTATCCATCACCTCAACCACTCACCCCCGATTTGCTTATCTTACGTGAGCAAGAACACCTGGGACCAGACCCCTTCCCCATTCGTACCCCCTTTGACTCCACCCGCCAGAGAATCCCTTGTATAGGAAATTTCCCTAGCTAACAGGACCAGATGAGAACCCTAGCCGTGTGCCGACGCTCTTCCGCCAACCCCTTCCCACGTCCCCCGAACTAACTCCCACTCGCCCTCTTTCCCCAAACTCCAAAACCCGTTTAAAACTACCATCCCCCTCCTCCCTGCCTATAATGACGTCCAGTGTCTTCCCTTGGTCGTAATGTTTGGGCGGGTGAGCCCCGGGGGGAGGGACGGGGGGGCGGAGAGAGACTCGTGGAGCAGGGGGGAGGAGATCTAAAGAAGGGGTCGTCGGATGAAGGGGGTCGACCAGGGTTTGGACATGACGGAGGGGAAATGGGATGCGGAGCAAAGGAAGTGAAAGAGGCGGTGGGCGGGTGGGGGTGTGGGAGGGAGGTGGTCACAAACCCACGGCTAAGCAAAACAATCATCCATGCCGTAGCGCTGCTGCCAGAGCCATGTAAAACCGCGATCCCTTCCTTCTCCCCGTGGCGGAAGTTGAATTACGTGTACTAAACAATAAGTACAAATTGAATTGAGAAAGCCACTCTAATTTCGTGAAGCACGTAGATATGCAGCAATCAATGCTTATTTATAGACAGCAATCATCTCATTAGGAAGCACATTATTAAGACCGTTAAATATTACTTTACGCGTAAACGAAGATACGCGAGCAAGTCTGGAAATGCCTTAAGTAAATCTGACAGCTATTTATCAGTTAACTAAGTCTTCAATTTTGTCCAAATTTCTTCCAAGCAAAAATCATCATTTTGAATAAACGTAATCCATTTAATGAATTATTACTTATTAAGGGAATTTATAAGAACGTATACTATCTAAAAATCAACAATGTATCATTCTAAATATTTTTTTAAACTACAGACGGTGTTAGTAGGAATATCTCTTTCATAATGAAGGATGATTTCTATTCATTGTACTCACTTATATTCGAAAATATTTTTACAGGATTTTTTGTAAAAGATTAAATAGAAGATATAGAGAAAGATTAAATTCTGCAAGGCCATTTAAAAACCGAAATCTACTGTGCTCACATGGCTAAAATTCTATCCAAATTTAGCATAATTTTTTCATGACTTTTATTAGAAAAGTAGCTGCAATAGAAAACAAAATTACGGACTTATCTCCTCAGCGTAAGGGCTAAACCGACTCCCTAAACCCCACATTCACCCCACTCGTTCTATTTCTGCCTCCTTTCCATTTCCCTCCCCAATTTAAACTCCTACAAACACATTCTACCAGTCCTTCCCTCACTGGATACTACCATGCTAATGAGAAAGGAGTTTGCACATACAGAATATAAAATAAAATAATTTCCTCCCTCTCTTAGACCCTTATATACCACCCCCCCCATCCAAAACCCACTGTATCCTTTTTCCCTGCGTCTCCCTCTAAAATACACATCTCTGCATCCCCTCTCCAAGCCATTCTACGCCGTACTTACACCCTCCCTTCCTCCACTTCCACCCGTTTCCATCTAAAACCTCATCCCCTCTTCCTTTCCCTTCCTCCCTTGGGGAAAGGCTTGGACTTTTCGGGAAGGTCCGGCACCCTTCCCCCCTCACACACACCCCCGCCCTCCCGCGACCCCCCCTCTTTCCTCTGTCTTTGGCCTGTAATTTCATTCCGACCTCAGACCTCTCTCCCTCCCCTTCCGCCTCCTCCGTACCACCCACCGTGTCCCATTCTCTTTAGCGCCCTGTCGCTCCTTCCAAACGCCTCCCGCCCCGCACCCCAGTGGGCAGAACGCCTGGCGTACACACACTTGAGAGGGATGAGGAGGAAAGGAAGGAGTGGGATGAAAGAGGAGGGAGAGAGAGGGAGGGGGCGAGAAAGGAAAGGAGAATAGGGAGCGGGAGGGAGAGAAAGGGCGAGAAAGGGGGGGGGGGAGGGAAGGAAGGTTAAGTCTCACCGCTGAAGCCTTACGCACACATTCCTGCCTGCCTGCCCGCCTGCCTACCCTCCTCTACCCGGCTTCCTATAAAAAGGGACCCTACTCTCTCAGAGGGTGGGGAGAAAGGTATGGGGGGGGGAAATAAAAATAACGCCCTTCAAGCCTTTACGGAATGGACGTGTAGGGGTCCCGAAAAAAGGGGGAGGGGTTTTTCACGTGGTGCTGAGGGGCGATCGGCTCCCTGGGAGGAGGGGGGGGACATTGGTGAAGGAGAGGAAACCTTAGTGGGCGTGGCTTAAGGGTTGCGCGGGGAAAAAAGGGAAGTGGAGGGGGTAGGACTTTTTCCATCCACCACGCGTTTTTCGGTCCGTATTTTTTTTTACCTCCTCCACCGCCCCCGAAACCCCTGGCAACTCCGAAAACTGCCACCCTGCCTCCTCCCTTCGCGTCGGGGGTTTTGCGGGAGGGGGGGAGGAAAACGGAGATAGAGAGAGAGTCCCCGCCCTCCAGGGCGGACGAAAAGGTGACCGGAGGGAATGATGTTGAGAGGGCGGGTGGGGGGTAAGGGGGTAAGGGTTCGTGAATGCTTAGGAAAGAGAGGGTTTCGGAAACCGTGCGCGAGAGACCGGGCGTGAGTCTCTTTTACAGGGCCGGAGAAATAGGGGAGAGTGTGTTTTCATCCACGCACACTGCTTCACGAACCTCTCCTTCTCCCTCACTACCTCTCTCGCCTAAGCACGTATACGTACAGGAGGGACGGATCGATGTAGGGAAGTCCTAGAGATGGGGGTTTTACAGAGGAGCGAGCGAAGGGAGGGAGTCCGGGCTCGTGAGAGAGAGAGAGAGTCGGGCCGGGGGGGAAGAAACGCAACTTTAAGCACCGCCCCTAGTGGGCGTCGTTTTCGGCTCCGGAGAGCGATGGCGGGCACCCCAAGGCGCGCCGGGGAATGGTGGGGGCGGCGACCGGGGGTGGGGCCTAAGAGCAAGGGGCGGGGAGGGAGCGTCGGTTTAAAAATGAGGTGAGTGGTCGAGGGGGCGGTTAAGCCTGGGCCCTGAGGGCAGGGGGCGTGCGAGGGAGGGCGGACGGGAGTGCCGGAGAGGGGGGAGCGTCCGCATATCTTCCTCCCTGTTCAGCATCCATCCCACCATCTCTTTATCTCTTTCCATTCTTTTCTCAGCGCATGCGCGACGGGATCTGTGATGAGTGGAAAAAGGAATGGTGGGGGAATCCGTCGGGGGAGGAGAAGAGGGGAGGGGGCAGAAGGGTTTAAGGGGGAGGGTGGAGGCGGAAGAGGGGACATGACGGCGGAGGAAGAGGCCTTGGCAACCGCCCCCACTCCTCCAATGGCCCTCCTGCCAAATTCTTTTTCCTTCTACCGCAAAACGCTTCCCCTACCGTTTCCTAACCCTCCTTTGCCCTGTCCGTGCACACATCACCCTTTCTCCTAGTAGTCCTTACCCTAACCTCAAAAAAAACTCCTCGTACACCGTTCCTTGATTTTTTTTTCCTTATCTTTCTACCTACTTCTCTCTACCGGATATTTTTTTCTTTAAAACGCTAATTAAGAACTATGAAAATAACTCAAAACCTTCGTTCATTATTCTTTCTTCTATCCCCCATGAGTTTTTTACTTCACCTTATGCCGCTCATGTTTCACTCCCCCTCCAAAATTCTCAGTCCCGGTAGGCCACACCCCCCTCTGGGGAGTCTTGACTCACTGACGTACGACTCTTCTATCATTTTCCAGTTTCCTACCCCGACCGAGGCGCCCGTCGCGGCGGCTGGGAGAAACAGATGAGGGAATATTCGGTCCCCGCGTGGCGTGGCGCGTCTCCTTCGCTCCCCGCCCCGGGGACACCCCCTGCGACCCTCCAACCCCCACCCCCCCTGCAACTCTCTCTCCCTTCTCTCTAGCGCTCTCCCCTCTAGCGGAAAGAGGAGTAAGCTTAATAAAAAACAGGCGGAAAAGGTTTCTCTCTCTCTCTCCCCACTCACTACTTTCTTTTGTTTTTCGGAATTTTAACGTTGGCGGCGCCCGCATCGGAGAGTGTGAGCTTGGGTTTTTTTGGTCGAAAGAGAGGGAGGAAAAGGGTTACATAAGGGAATGAAAGGATCCCGCGTTTCTCCTGCCGTTGCTGCTATATGGATGCGTCGTCCTGTGGCGATCTCTTTTTCCCGCTTCCCCTCTCCCTCTCTCTCAGCCGGCTCCCCCCCCCCGCACGCCATGCCGCGAACGGCACTGTTCGTTAGTTACTCCGTACATAAGTTAGTAGCGTCCGACGCGGCAGTCCGAGAGGTGAAGCGCGCGCTTTTTTCCCCTTCCTTCCCGAAATGCACCGCGCGGGCCCTTTCGCGGCAAAGGGCGGGAGATATAAGTGGTGGGCGGGGTGAACGATGGGTAATTGGATTCAATTCGAGGATACAGAGATATAATCTTTCAAATATTTATAAAGAGCCAAGAATTAAAACGTAGGCCATCAATTAATGAAAAGAACATCAGCAAAAACCATTGGTGTGCGTAAGAAATGTAACCATTGTCTTAACCAGCTACTTAAGTTTTTGAATTACGTAAATGATTATTTTATGTGTTTCAGTTTATTTCATAAGTGGCATACTCCATATTTCCACAAAAAACAACAGAATTTGCTGACGAAATATTAGACGCCAAATTTATTTACATGGATGGATATTTATAATCATATGATGCATACACATCTACATAATACCCCGCAAGCCGCCGCAAGGGCGTGTGGCGGGGGGTGTTAGGTCACCAACCGTAAAAAGGAACAATACCACATGTAAAACAACAACGTGGAAAATTACACACCACAGCAGCGCACACACTCATGCAAAAATCCCTTCATCCAAAACTCATGCAAACACATATACCGCAAAACAATGTATTGCTACCATGTTATATTTTTTAAGCAAGAACTTAAGATTAATCAAGTTAAATCAATCACATATAAAATGGAGACAAAATAGTTTAAATGACGAATAAAATCGGTTTGAATAGCCATGTAATACTCGATTTACTTGAGATTTATTAAATTAGGTTAGAAGCAAGCATTGAGGAGTTGTTATTTTATTCTAATTACCTCTGCTACGTACACGAATGTTTATTCAAAGGGGATTTACTATTGACACTAAGACCTCCCTTAAACTAACAAAGGAATACAAATCTTTTACAAGAGAAATTTCAATAAATAAGTAATATAAAAATGGAATATGGAGCAAAGTTTTCCATTAAATTGTACTGGGCAACTTGGTTTTTATGCAAAATATAAAAACACTCCGTTGTAATTCAGATTCTATCAACAGTAAATATTGATCAGCTTAAGGAATGCCACCTCAACGAGTCCAATCAAAGTAATTCGTTCAACTTCATGAAAATCCCCCGAATGAAGGTTTCACATGCTAATTAATTTTCTAATCATCATTTTAAGACCGCACTCTTTGGTTATTTATTTGTTTTCCTAGGTATTTACCAATGTCTATAAGACTCTCTCTAAGTACAAAAACATCTTCAGTATGACAGCAGCAGAGACAGTGCAGAATAATTCTTTTAATTGAAAATATATGATTGTTCCACAGTCTTTAGGCATGGAATGAAAGAATTCCGATAAAAAAGTTAAGAAATGAGACGGACTAGTGCACACTTTATGGTTGCATGGAGCTTAGAATAGTTAGATATTACAAAAAGAGGGAAATTTTATTGAAACGGAAATGAATGTGTTGCTGAGCAGTTAACATACATACCTGGACATACTCTTAAAAACGGGTTAAAACTGAGTGATAAAGAGTTAGAAGATAAGACAGGGAAAGAATGGAATTGGCAGGAAATAATTTGGCTGACGATAAAATGAGGCTGGTATGTTCATGCAAGCAGAATAAAACGGAAAAGTTTTCTTAAAAAATGCAAGTGTGCCATTCAAAAGGGAGTAGACGATGGAGTCTACGGCACAAGTGGATGGACGGCGAATCTGAGACAAAGGTAGCAGGATTTTTGTATGTGAAACACTGTCAAGATACGCTTCGATGCAAACTATTGTCGAAGGTACGGTATGAACGGTTGGAATTCACATCAAATAAAAAATCATGCATGAGCAGGACTTGGTTAATGTAATGCACTCGATGCTTAGTCACCAAATCTCTCCGCTCTTCGAGAGAGGCGCACCCAAGGAAATACCTTACTTTTCAATCGCCCCCTGCCGTGACAGTCCTTTTCTTCGAGCAGCCCTTCCGTCCTTTCTCGCATCATCGTCGTCCTGCGATCCGGCTCCACGAAGGCTTTCCCCCGGATTTCCTCCCCTCCCGGAGTCTCCGGCCGCCAGGCTGGGAAAATCGTCCTGAAAAATGGGAACGAGACGCCAGAGATAAAGTTGAAGCAGATTACGCATGAAAAATGCAGGCGAGTAATGGGTCGGTAAGCTCAGGGGATATCCTTGCTGCCGCCTCCTCCTACGCCTTCCCACCTCCGAACGTCCCCCCATCCCGCCGCCCCCGCCCCCAGTCCCACCCCGCTCCTTCCACTCCGCCCATCCTGCCCACCGTCCTTCCCGGCGAGGTGGGGATAAAAAAGAAGTCTAAAATGCCTCCTCTTCAACCCTTGTCCTTTTCTCGCCCTCTCGACTAAGTATGACCTTCTCGCGAGATTTTTCAACTGACATCATAATCAGTACTAATATGGACGCATTTTTTTTACGAGATGCGGGTCTTTCCTCGTTTGCGAGGGTGGGTTAAGGGTGCAAACCTGCATGTTTTACGATCCCTTATTTTCAACAAACGTCTGACGGATCAGAAGACGAAGAAATATCACTTTGAATAAACATTGATACATATCTTATATTAATTCCTATTTTAACATTATTGCGGTTGAGTCAGGCTAAGGCCGTTTCCCAAATAAAGGAATTTTAAGATTCAGGGTTGATCCATATCGGAGTAAAATCCTTATTGTTAAAACGTTATGTGGATATGTGTTTTGCACATATATTCACTTAATTATCCACCTTAAATACAACACCTTATTTCATTTCCTTTTATGTACCAATGGAAAGATGCATAGCGTACAGAGTTACACCTTGGGAATTGACACAAAACTTTTCACAAAATTAATTTCTTAAGCTCTGAGATTTTCTTGCCGAGATCGATAAATATTGATTACAAGCGACGGATTGTATGGATGGGATGAATCGAAATTTCCTTCCTCATTTGAAGATGAATAGTGACCGGTCGTGTGACAATTTACATTTTTATTCATTCACAGATAGTTTCATTTCATGATTAAGGGATAAAAATCATATATTCTTAACAATATCCGCATGATCTATTTGGAAAAATTTTAATCTAAGAATCATGTCGAAAAAAAAAATTCAACCAAAGTCCGCACGCGTTCCCTTGGCAGTTTTGGTATGGCGTGAGGTTCCGATTGGAAGAGGAGTACGCCGTAATAAAGTAACACCGCAACTTATTTTTCTACCGAATACATCGCCTCTAATATGATGAATCTTCGTCTCCGCGTGAGACTGTAATGGAGTAGGGAATAAGTGACTCAGAAATTTAGGAAATTAGATTCATTCATCCTAATTCCACCTCAAGAACTCAACCTCATGAATATTAAGTGAGAATAAACTCGGATTTTAAAAGCAGGTCGGATTTCGCGAGATATAACGCCGGGAAATACTGCCCTTGGAGCTAGCTATTTAACTCCAAAAATGTTTAAAGTGAAATATGAGATCCTTACAAATTGCAAATATGCCTTGGCAGATTTTAAATGTAAATGCCAGAATTAGTAAGAACCTTACGGAAAAACTATTTGCTGCTTCAAAATTAAATGTAATTTTATGCATTAAGATGCTTGGAACATATGCCTACTGTATAAGGATTCAATTTCTGTCACTAATAGTTTTATTAAGGATTGTTCTTATCCCTGCGATCATAAAGAGCAAGTAGAAGTAAACTTATGTTTTAAGCCAAAAATATCGGCATTATCATTATTTTTTAAGCAATATTTTTTGCAATCTATATTTTCAATAAAAGTAATAATTTCGTGAATAGTATTTATAAATATGAAATAACCAACAATTAACTTAAATTAAAAATATAATTTTATAGGAATAGTTAAGAGTGTTTGAATTGTAAATAAAAACTCAGCAAAATACCTTCAAATATGCGATAAGAAAATATACAATTTGAGATTGCAGTGATAAAATAACTTTTCTCTTCATATATTTTGCAATGATGGTTAGGTAGTATAGGATATTGTTTGGTAGTTTTGTCCTTCCAAAATCTACCTTAATCGGTAGATTACTGGTAATAGTAATAACAATTTAGGCGGTGATAATTAAAGTAGGACCAAATAGGAATTATAGTCTTGAAACGTTTAAATTGTTAAGATAAAAGTGTCAACAATTACGCTATCTTTAATTTTCAATCATCATATGGATATAAAAAAACGATCGATTCCGTTGAAATAATCTCGCGATTCCAGTGGAGCGTAAAGCAATCAGAATGATGTTAGCGAAATGGTTCCGTAGGAGACCTCAAAGCCAAAACGGCCTAGGAGCCACATTGCTTCAAATCACGCTCTTTATACTCCGAGACTTCTGAAAAAGAGGCCCACTCGCCTCATTAATATTTATGAACTCTCCATCGGTGGAGAGATATGCACATTGCCTTTTTTTCCTTCGCTCCTAAAATATATTCCTCCTGAACATTGAGAGGCGCACGGCCAAGGAATCGAAAAAGGCCTTAGGTCCCCTTAAACCTCCCATTCAACTCTCTCCTGTCGTTACATGCCCTAAAGATTACTCGAAGCAATCGACGCCACTGCCGCGTGCAAGTGTGAAAGGTCCCTCGCTCACAGGGTCGTTCGCCCTCATTGATCGGGCTATTGTCACTCAACAATGCCCGCCCATCGCCCCCTCCGAAGAGCCCGCCCTTCAAGCACGCGAGTTTAAGAGGACGCGCGTGGGCCCAAGACCCTTTCCTCGCTTTCCCTTTACCGTAGGAGAATGCGCCACCTTCGGGGCACGCGACCGACCACCCTACCGACCTTTCTTGGAATACCTAGGCAGGTAGGTGGTGGGCCTTCCTTTTGTCGTCATTAGGGTCGCCCATCCAAAGTCTGAAGTTTAAGGTTCCTGGGACTCTTCACCGCAAGAACCCAAACCCCTTGGAGACCCTTCTTTTCTTCGATTGAAAAGGCCTTGTTACGCGGGCCGAAAAGTTATGGTTTGTGGGTGAGGGGGATGAGCGGAAAGGGGAGGGATCTCGTCACGTCGGACCCCATTCCCAATTTTTTTTCTCCTTTCCCATTGTCGTGCGCGTGGAGGCAATAATCGTTCGAAAGTCGGATGAGTGAATATTTCGGTGACACCCCTCGAACCTCACCGCCCCGGAATCCCACCTCCGGGACATTAACATCTTTCGCTCCTGGATCGACACGAGTCCCAAAGGCAGGCCGAAGTGCGGATGGGGTGCAGAGGTCTTCGTCGAAGAAAGAGTATTGGTAGTAGTAGTAGTTTTGAAGGGAGGCGACCGACAGTTGAGGTCATTTGCGCCATAGGGAATGGATATGAAAGGATGAAGGGTGGAGAGAAACCCGGCGTCGGCATTAGCCTACTCTTTACGAAAGGCGCCAAGGGGTCCGCAGCTTAACGTCCCATCCGACGGACGGCGTACTCACTCAAAGTGCCCTCCACAAAGCACCTCAAGTGGGGATCGAGATACCTCTGAAAAATATTCAACACCGCCGGGATTTGAAAAGTGTATTGGTATGGAGAACATCAGACCGAGTGAAGGAACCGGTTTTTCGGCCGGGCCGAAATGAGTTCTGGACTGTGCAGTGGATAGTTATCGTTGCGGATGAATTTAAAGATGGGCAAGAGGAGGATGAACGATCTGGGCTCGCAGAAGAACGGGACGTGGGGGTGAGTAGGAGGAGGCAGGCAGGACGGAGTGAGTAGGAAAGGGGGAGAGGAGGAGGGTTGACAGCGATATGACGAGGGAGGGATAGAGTGGGAGGGTGCCTGAGGTGGGGTGACGGTTGGGAGGGGCACGGGATAGAGGTGGAGTGGGGGATTTATGGAGGGGAGAGGGACAGAGAGAGAGAGAAGGGGCGGTTTTTTCGTGAAAATGTGTAGCGCGCGCTGACATTCAACTTTTTTTTACCTCCCATCTTCCTCGCGGGAAAAGCGTGATATTCCGAAAATTAGGCGTCTTTTGGAATAAAAACGGCACGGAATGGAGGATGGGGAGGGGTTGGGTTGAAGGGAGGAGGGTCCGCATGGACGGGGTGGGGGGGGTGATCAGAGGGGGGGACGAAGGGTTGGTGGGAGTTTTTTTTTGGGTTTGGGCAGAGAAAGGAGGCAAGGGTGGGGGCGGAGAGGGGACGGAGGAGAACTTGGTGGAAGGGAAACTTTTTTCGTGTGCGATTAGCGCCGTTAAAAACGGGAACGATCGGCGTGTGTTACTCGTGTGTGCGTGCGTATGTGTGCGCTCAGAGGGATCCGAAATAATTCCGACGGAAAAAAAAGCGCTTATGCTTCAGTGCTGCCATCATCATTTCGTGCGGCAGGATAAGGAGTCATGGGTGTCAGAATCTTTTTTCCTTTTCATTATTTTTTTTTTCATTTCATCTAAAGCTTCTTATGCGGAAACTCGGTTTGGTTTTTAAATGAGGTATTGCCGAAACTCTAGGGAAATTAAAACTTCCGGATTTGAAAATTAACTAAAGGCGTTCCGATGCGTCTAAATGTTCGACTCCGACTTCATCAATTAGATTCGCGAGAATAACTTCCCTGCTTGGATATAATGCACTAAAGGAACGTACTTAGGATTCAGCTAAGTTTTTCTAAGTACCTAAAATTTAAATTGAATTTCATTATCTAAAAGTCAAATTGAGGAGTTCATAATTTTATATAAGTTATTTAAGTACCTAATCCAGGGTGAACTTTGAAGGTAACATATCCAGGCTATTCGTGTTTTAAGGATATAGCTGAATAAATAGAGAAAAACACGAAACGTACTCTCTTTAACCTAAAATACTCTCTCTAAATATAGTTTTTTCTCTAGTTTCCCTTCAAAAGAAGAAAAAAATTGTCCCAAGTTAAGTTAATTGTCAATATCACCCTACTTCAGGGAAACTATGTCATCCAAACAAGTTGAAAGGTTCAGGCAATAATTCCTCTTCAAATTGGTAATTGTTAGAACGTAACAAGTATATTATTCAACGTCCATGCCCCCTTTTTGTTATACAATTTGAACAAACGTATTTAAATACGTTTTTCAAATAATAAACGTGAATCCAAAGTTAAATTCATGCAAAAAGTGAGACATTTAAAAACTATAAGGTGACCAGTGAAAGAGCCATTTGAGTTCCTTACAGTTTTCATGCATACACAATTTAAATATTTCAACTTTTTTGTTCAACCGATCAGAGTTCGAAATATTTGCAATTTAATAGACTTAGATTAAATTTGAATCAGTTATGCGAAATATATGTCATAGGTTAATCAGTTGACATCAAGGGGTTTCCTACATTATTAAAGGTTTTCACTAGGTGAGTCCAAATGCCTTATCTTACAATCGCAGTTACTCGGCATTATATTTTTGCCTAATGATACTATTTTATTGTTCTCGGGACAGATTTTTTGTATTCGTCGAAATACAAAAGTAAACAACTTCACATTCATATTTAATCGTATTCGGCGTAAAACAAACCTCTAAGAAATTACATTCTCGTTTGGAAATTCCTTACATCTTATCCAATAATTTCTTTGAATCAAATGTTTTTGTTCATTTCATAGCTCATGTTCTGCATATATTTTAAAAATCTATCACAATGACGAGCAAAGAGCAATTTTGATCCATGCGACCACTAGGACGTCCCTTCCCGGTGGTACCCGGAATATTGATCGCATTTCGAGTAATGGCCTCTTCATATAAGATGCAGCGCGAGGGAGAGAGAGAGGGAAAGAGGGTGGGGAGGAGGGAGACGGGAAGGGAGTCTCAAACGCTTAGTGGCTGGGAGGGGGTGCTCGAAGAGGGGGGGTGAGACGGGAGGTCTACTCTCAGCTGCCCCGACGATGCCTCGGTCTTTCTTCCCCGAGACGAGACTCGCACCCCGGGTAAGCTAATGAGGGCCCACGGACATCGATCGCCGCCATGCCGGCAGTTTTAAGACGCTCACTCACGCCCTCCACTCCACGGGAGAAGCAACACTTCGGAGAGAGGCGAGAGAGGAGGCCTGGCATGAAAGGGAAAAAAAGGGAACATAAAGTGAACGACGCCGATTGCCTCGGTCCTTTGGCCACAAAGCAAATGCTTCAAAGTGCTGAAGACGCGGCTTTGCTAACACGTTCAGTGATATTTGCTCACCGGCAAGAGCGTCGAGTATTTAATGTGGTTTCTAGTTTTATGGGCCGTGAAAATTTTTTCGAGGTTTTGTAACGAAGAAGACCTCTCCGAAGATGAGATTCTTATATAAATATTACAGGGAGGAAATAAAATATTTAAAATTGCTCTGATTATTTCGGATTTAACTAGAAACTTACTATGTGAGAGTAACAACCACACTATTAAGTTTTCAGTCAACGTATTTATACTATGGATAGAAATTTTATTTAAAGGTACAAGAAGCTTAATAGTAAGCAGGATCGTGAAAAAACCAAGTCCACGATTGTGTCAATTTAACCAAGAACGCAACTAAAATTCAAGCATCATATCATGGACTTCAGTTGCGTACGAGAATTACCCAAAGCTGTATGATTTCCATTGAAAATAGAAACACAGCAATTCCACAATTAATAGTAATTGGCAATCATGGTTTCGCCACTGTGTGGCATCATCATGGGAGTGGGATTTGAATAATTATTTTGTGCACCGCAGCGTGAAGTCTATTGGTTAGTTTTTTAGCTGCAGAACAATAGAACGTTTTAAGGCCATGAAAATTGTTAATTTCATATTCTAAATTGTAAAGTACTAGCTAGCAAAATGTTTCGCTTGATTCACAAGGGTTTATTTCCAAAAACTGCCAATCATCACTATTCTTCCTCTGTCGACCGATAATCGTAATTTTAAAAATTAATGGTATGATAAATTGTTATAAGGAGGTAGCTATATTCTATATTAAAACTCGTAAAGTATAATATGGAGTAATGGACAATGGATATATAGACCACCAATTAATATTCAACATAATTACTTGTTTCAGATCATAAACATAAATATGATGAAAAACATTACATATTGTACGGTTCGTAATTTATTTTCTGATGCAGAGGAATTTATTTTTCCGTGTTTGTTTCAATTTCAAAGACGTCTCTGATTAGAAAAACGTAGCTTCATATTTTTGATACCCCGAGTTTTGGTTCACTTTGACTAAAACTCAGCACAACCAATGAAAATATCGACCTCTACCAACTCAGATTACGACTATTTATATATCTTATGACACTATCGTCCTTCCGCTCATTTGATTCATAAGCGTGTTAATTAATAGCCATGCATCACAGAAAGAGGCAGGCTTCTCAGTATTTCCAAGAGCGCCCGTCCAACTAATCCTTTTTCTGGGAATGTGGCGTGAGAGAAGCTACCCTGTGAGACGGTGTCGCCACCACTCTTGTGTCGCCCGCGAAGGCGGTCGGGTCCCCTCCCGTCGCCGGCCAGCCCCACGGAGTCGTCTCCTCTCCTTGCCCGATTCCCTTAAAAACCCCCCTTCAGGATATATTCGTGGGGCAAAGGGAGAGAAGGGGAGGAGGCGCAAAAATCAATGCCCAAGGAGAAGGAGCATAAGTGTGAGGGGGGCGGGAGGGGCGGGGAAAAGAAGAGAAATGGTGGGGAGGGAGCGAAAGGGAGATCGGGGGGGGGGGTATTGAGGGCCAAACGGGGAACGGTGAGCAAGGGGCGGCGAAATGCCGAGGGGCGATGAGGAGGCAAGGGGGTGAGGAGGGAAGGAAGGACAATGGGGCGAAGGGCAAGGAAGGAGGGAAGAAAACGAGGAAAGGAAATCGATGCGGGGGCAGTGCTTCGTCATCTACGGTCTCCGGCAAGGACCGCGAGTAGAATCTCCCGATAATTTGATTATTTTAAGGGCGAAGATTTACGATCAGAACACAACGCAGTGCAGTGTGAAAAGGAATCGAATATGCCCAATACTACCTCGTGAGCTGACGTATTTTAGAATTGAAATGTGATTCCACGGGTTAATGCTTGAGAAGAATGGAGGGAGCAAGAGGGATCTCAAGCTAATGAAGAAGTGTACTCTACCGTTACAAAATGATGTACACAAATCTTGGAATGCGCGATTTCTGAGATCTCTTTTGAAGTGTAAACTAAATGGTTAAATTTAAATAATAAAGAATAATGATGGATGCACTACGGCCTCCATAAACCGTCATACTGGAGGATGAAGGGTTAATGTAACATATCAATGAGTGCTAAAAACCATTATACATTTTTTAAATTTTGTCCTACTCTACGTTTAATAATGGCTAATCAAGAAACTGATGGTATTGGATAAAAAACTCTCCGCTTAAAAAGAAGACAGCTAATACACTAAATCCATGACCTAGACTGGAGAAGTGGCAAATAGGAAGTACTACTTTTTCGCCATTATATCTCAACTCTGGCGAGTGCAAATTCCTTTTCGACGCATTTGTAATTGTTTTTGCAGTAAAGAATTCTCCGTTCAAACAGATAAGTCCAGACGTTTGGCGCATAGTTCAATGCGTTTGATGCGAAGTGTTAAGTAAATGATAGAAATATATAAAGAAAAAGAAAATGAAGGACTTTGACACATTTATAAAGTAAAATTTTCCATAGCGTAAAACTGGGCTCCAGCGGAAGTTAAGGAAAATAGACATAAAGATGGATGGGTTTAAAATTATGAGACAGGGTTATGTGATACAGAAAGTAAATAACATAATGATTAAAATGCTAAACTCATATTCAGTTAGAATAGAATTCTTTATTAAGAGGATAGGAACGGAAAAGCATGCCCAACGCATTTCTTCAAATACTCGGGGAGTTAGCGATACTGAAATCAGTCAGAAATAATGGAAAGAAGGATGTCCAGCGAAAAATATTGCCAAAACGTTTTATTTTCTGCTTGCCAGATATTATATTTTGTATTTTAGAAATAGACAGGCGGAATTAAAAAAGTTTTATTAGATCGTCAGTAAATTCTTTACCAGTCGTAGCCAAAAGCGAAGACTGTTTGGTGAGTAAAGAGGCCAATCGTGCTCTCACCACCTGCCACACACCGTTTTTACGGATCGCTGATTATTTGTGTAGATGTAGACGGGTATCGTAAAACCTAATACTTGCGATGCTGCTAAGTATTGCCATGTAATGGCAATTTCGAGTATATTCTGAATAAAATTCCTAATCAGTTGTGTAGTTCTGGACATAGGGTGCATCAACAAACATCAGAAATCCACGGCCATTAACGCATATTCAGCGTCAGCTCTGCGTGGTTTTAAGAATGGTTGCGAGAGAGATGAAGCCTCAGAGGGGGCAGGGGAAGTTCCCACAATTGCGTGTAGGTGGCAGAGCTGGACGATATCCCCGCGTTTTGATCCCAGCACTAGACAGAAAAGCCTTTCCCTTCTATGCCACGATAACAAAGCTCCATGAGCGATATAGAATATTTCCGGAAGCGTGAAAACAATGTTTGCAGAAGTTTCAATTGCATACCAAATTACGTTCCCTGTAAATTTGTTTAACATTAAAATATACATGAGATAAACATGGCAGTTTGGAAATTTATTGGACTTAAAATTACATAATAAATAATAAAATAAACTCGCTTCGACTCACTCAGCTTTCTGATAAAATCTAGTTATGTTTGGTGAATTTGGTAGAGAAGACACTGTTTTGAACTGAATTTCTGTGACTTATATTATTTATTCATTTGCTTAAGTGATCATTGCGTTTACAATACCGAAATCATCGAGTTATAAGGTTAGAATGAAAGATTAGATAACATATCAATGTAGTTTTGGACTTACTCATTTAAAAAGACACTCTTATATTTATCTTCGCTCAAATGCCAAAAACACTTACCCACTCGTGTTAGCACCCAATGACATGACTAAGGGTGATGCGGAAAAACTGAGGAAAGAACAAAGAACAGATATTTATATGCATTTGAATGATAGAATCGGAATAGGAGAGAAAATATATATATATATACACATATAATTAGAGAATATGTAATCGGGGCTTGCGGAAACCTAGCATATTGAGAATGTAACTAAACTCAAAGTGACGCACCTATGGAACTTACGCAAATAGGAATTGAGATTAAGGCTCCCAAATTTACCCGTTTGTTATCAAAATACTTAATGCCAAAATGCATAAATGGGGGACACAACTAAACCAAACTTTACGACACGGGTACACCTAATGTTAAACAAATGTAGAGATTTCCTAAAAATGAATTTTTTTTAAATAATAACTGAGCCCACCCTCTTTATCGCCAGCGGTAGGAAAGAAAACCTTTTGTAAAGTTTTTAGAGCATCGTTTCCACTACTCTTCAAGTAGGTCGAACCCCCCAAAAAATACAGCTGTTTGCCGAATTTCACACCTTACCCTTCCGTTATATATGCACACTGAAGGATATGGTAAAAATATGACAACATACCCACCATTACACTCGAAATTGGTCGATCCCAATGTAATGGAACTGAAACCCTTTGTCGATGGCTTCGAAAATTCATCGAGTACGTATTGAGTGTACGTGTATATGGTGGGGAAAAATTCAAGAAGCCCGATGCTGATTCGATTTCTCTCACATGAAACTAATACTCATGTGCATAGGTACATAATTGTTTGAATTTTTGATTCATCATTACTCATTGCATTTGAGAAATCAATTGACACTCGTAAGAATATTTGGCAACATTAGCAGCATTCAAATAATATTGCCAAGGAAAACAATATATAAAAGTAATGTTATTTTTTAAACACTTTTCTTCGACTTAAAAATATTGCAACTTCAACCGTCTAGTGTACACAAATGACGGTAACTAAAAACACTGCCTTCGTAATAAAATGTGAAAATATTTGATTAAAATGAATTATGGGATTATATGTAAAAATCCATTTATCTTATGCTTCGTTTATTTAATAAATTTATTTACGCTTCAACAGACAACAAATCAGATGGATGAATCAAGCTATTCACTAGCCTACAAAGCAAATAGTAGGCACGTGTCAGGCGTGAATCACCTCCTGCCACACATCCCTGTGGTACCATCAAAGGTAGGCATCCTATAGATGCATGTGCGGATACACCCCTCCAATTCACTTCCTGAATCTGCGTTTAAATTTTAATCAAAATTCGTCACCTGCTCAGTTGATATCTAGCTCAGCCCTGCACAACGGAAGGAACTAATTATTCGCGCCTGCCGTGTTTATGATGAAACATTCAAGTACACCGCATTCCCCGTCGTATTTCTAGGGACACGAAACTCCCTCCCCTTCCGCCACGTAGCACCGACTTTTCATCCCTCCTAGCTTGACGTGATACACAGCTCGCCCGCCCCATAAGCAACTCTCACCCGTCTCAGCAGCAACTTACGAATGAGCCGCAAGAGGGCATCATGTTGAATGTAAACTTATTCCAGACTCACGCTACCCGTGAATTTGCGGACGGTCTGCCGGAGGAGCAATAGAGACACGAGGATAGTGGTTAGAACGGTGGAGGGTTCCCCGTGGAAATGCGGGCGGGGTGAGTGGATGAGGCACAGTAAGACTGAGTGTGGGAGGGGAGAGGGAGGTGGTGCTGGCGAATGGGGGTGAAGTTCTTGCCCCGAGTGGGGGGTGGCGGGGGTGAGTAAGGGATGAGAAAGACAGATAACCGTGTCTAAAAGGACGGGAGGGGGTGGAGGGAGGGCTGGGGAAGAAAGATGGAGGAGCGTGGGGGAGTCCCTAGGGGGAGTGAGAGAGGGTCGGATAGAATTTCTGTATGCGCAAGGGCTTCCGCCGAAGGGGTGGCTAGGCGCACACAAAATGCCTTCTCATCTTCGCACCCGGACTTCTGGCTTAAGCAAAGGTCACGCGATTCGGCCATCTTGGGCGCATCGACCCCAGGAAGCGGCATAAGGAAATTCTGCCTCACACCTGATGACTTCGAGGACATCTCTTGGAATACCGTAGGACTCCGTAACACCGTAAGAGCATCGGAAAAACCTTCACCACATGGATTGCAAAAAAATTAGGATTTCAAATTATTTGATCTAATTCATGTCAATGTGCAGAAATTTGAAATGGAAGTAGATGGCTTGAAGAAGAAGGTGAAGTAAGAATTACTCCAGCGACTGCTTTATCAGGTAATAAAACCTATAGAAAAAAATCGAACAAGATTACAAGATGGGCAAGAGACAATGCTTGTACGTGTACTCCTTTCAATAAGATATTAGCGCCATTGGCGGAGGAGAGGTGAACTGACGGCGATCTCCCTTACTTGAATAATAAAACGCAAGCATAAAACTTTATCATTAATAAAGTTTACGTTTTCCAAAATAAGACAGAATGAGCCATTGAGACACGTTGAACACGAGAATAATACTCAAAGTAGGAAAATGTTGGAATCATAGTGCTTGCTAATAAGTAGTTCGCACCTAACAGTAAAGGTAAGGAGATATATATTGATCAGAAAGACGGAAGGAAAGAAGCATGTTTTAAGCTCAGCAATGGACTTAGCCAAGAATAAATGTTGAATATACGAGGGTCGTCCGGAAAGTAGTACCCGTTCGTGAAATAAAGACACAAAAGTAAATATTAACAAACATAAAAAAATTTTATTTGAAAGAGGATACTTTAAACTACTTCTCAACATAATCTCCAAGCAAATTAAGGCATTTGTCATAACGTGTGACAAGTTTCTGTATTCCTGCTGCATAGTCCTTCGCCGCCAGCTCATTGAGATACGCGAGGGACCCATCTTGCACAAATTTTTGCATAATGCAGATGGTGTTTAACAATTTCATGAACAATTGTTCGAGAAACATTGGGAAAATGCTCACAGATGTCATCAATTGTGACGCGCCGATCGTTCCTCACGAATTCGTCAACTGAGCTCACCAGTTGGTCTGTAATGACAGACGGTCTCTCCGAACGCTCATCGTCGTGTGTGTTCCCCCTCCCCATGTTGAAGTTGCGACACCACCGCCGAACAGACGACTCGTCCATTACATTGTCTCCATACACCTCCTTTAATTGGCGATGAATATCACATGGGCGAACGTTTCTTGCATTGAGGAATTTAATCACTGCCCTCACTTCACAACTGGCGGCGTTCTCAATTTTTTTAAACATTGTAAACAATCACAGAAACAACACAGGCAATGCTAGCGTCACGCAACTTGGCTCAGAGAAGGCAGACAAGCCACTGAAGCTATCTGACCTCGTCCAGCGGCTACTCGCGTCGTCAGCACTTCATGCGGCACGAACGGGTACTACTTTCCGGATGACCCTCGTAGCTAAAAAATTACCAATTGCGAACATAGTTTATGCATAAATAATCCTCAGTACCACGCATCCTTCTGCCAACTCGGAAATAAGACGTGTATACGCCAGAAGAAAAATCAAGTAACCAACATAAGCATGAACTTATAAGTTATTACAGAATAATTTAAACAAATATGGATTACAACACGCTATTTTAATTGGGAAAAACTTCAACTAGGAGGAAATCATTTCTTGGGAATGTGTTTTTACATAAGATTGCTGATAAATCATCGCGCAAAGAAAACCATCCGTTATTTCCCACGAATGAAAAGTAGAAGAATAAAGGTCGACGATGATCTAAAGGCAAAATGATTTTTTTAATATGGTAATGTTGAGATTAAAGAGGATTCAGATAAATGACAAAAATGAAGTTCATAAAATAAATAACGAGATATGTAACAGTCAAATGAATACAGAAAAGAGGGTTCCGATTGGGGAAGAGATTACGTCCACAAAATATTTTGTGCGTCCTAATAATGATGACCATTTGAGGCTTTTGCCCTTGCCCTTTCCTGAAAACTTTTTAATTTCAAAATATGTGTACATTATTTTAGAGGTATTTTTTTGATGAGTCTACTAATGCTAATTTAATAGTAAGACACTTCTGGACACACCTCAGGAAAAATTAATATGCCTCTATCTTCAGTTAGTACTATTTTTGTTAATGACTTGTTCATAGATCGGTGTAAAGCATGCATTCACGAAACCATGTTTAGCAATATCGATAAAATTAAGGAATTTATTGAATGTAATTGAATTTAAGTTTAATCATTTCCATTTTTATCCGACAAATATACATACATCCATTTTAATTAACGTTTTTTACCCTGAGTGATCAATTGATTAAATAGATGTACTTCAATTATTAACCTCAAAAGAATACAGTACTAAAAACATTGAATATTAAATATTACCGAGGGCTTCCCATTTTGAACATAACTGTTAACATCAATTTAAAAATATATGGCGCTATCGCCCGTTATCATTTATTTCTAAGCATGTTCCCAAACATTGCATTTCCTTTACACACTACCCCGCAAGGACGTGTGGCAGGAGGTGTTAGGTTACCAGCCATTCTACTTCTACTTCACTAATTACACATACGAACACATGTCACCCCGCAATTCGTTGAAAGGTTGGTATTTGATTTTTATAAACTGATATTATTTCGGTCTGTGAACTTATAGGTATCCATCTCCTGTTCATGAAAGCCCATGAGGTTTTGAATGCTTCCGGATACATGGTGTCAAGAGTTTCGAACATCCGTGATATAGCGCCCACATCTAAAGGGAAAAATCCCTCATCCGTGATGCACCCGGCACGTTAATTGCGTCTATCCAGCAGTAAGCATGTAGAAAAAAAAAGGGAAGAAGAAAATGAAGTTCCATATATAGGGCGAAGTCGTGGTGACGTTGGGGGAGCGGCTGAATAACAGATGAGGACGACAGACGAGTCTGAGAGATTGCTGCGGAGTTGGTGCCCTCCCTCCCCGCTCTCAGCTATGGTGTTGTGTTTATTTTCCAGCCGGTCGGGAGGGCTGCGTGGGATGAGACGCAGGAGCAGAGGAAGGAGGGAGGGAGGAGGGGATCGAGTAAAACGGGACGCCTGGCGTTGCTCTTTTGTCCGCCGCGCTCGTTTTCGGGAGGGGGTGGGCCGAGTGCAGTCGCGCAATGCATTCTGGGAGCATCGGCCGCCTTCGCACGTAGTATCCTTGCTTCCTACCTCGCCTATATCATTCCCCCTTCCGGCGACCAGAGTCCAGCATTTCCACAATAAAGCCTTGCACACAAATATATATATATATATATATATATATATATGTATACATAGTATGTACACGCACCAACACCACCGACAGAACTCACCAACCCGTCGATCGAATGACTTTTGTTTTTCTTGATTTTTCTTCCACTTCACTTTCCCGCTGAAATCCGCTCGCGAGTTTTTTCCCGCCAATTCGGCTGCGCGCGCATCTTTTCTGCACACACTCATTCTTCCCAACTTCCCTCACCGTCGCTCCCTCCTCCATTCCCTCCCCTCGATTCCATTCTGCTCGATCAACGGTGCCTCGGCGATTCGACCTCTGTTTTTATCTGTCCTCGCGTGCCTCGTCCCTTATGCTCATTCTAATCTGCCCTCCTTGCCTCCGGTTGACGGTGAGGTGGGCTCGGTCGGAGGGATTTTCTGATTCCCGGAGGGCCCCCGGCATGAACCGCAATACAAGTGGAATTCACATCCCGAAGTGCGTCCAATGACCGATGTGCAAGAGGATGACATTTTTCTCACATTCTCCTTGCTTAAGATATTTAATTAAGCTTCGATTTAATAAATTAGACCTGACTTTAATTCTAAAGATCCAGCGAAATATTTCATTTCGACAAATTCATTGAAAGGGTTGAAACCAGTTGTGACGATATGAATTCGTCACTACTGTTAACTTTAGAAGTTATGAGACATTGTTTTTTAATTTTTTATAAGGGGGGGGCAAAAATGCCTCATGATTTTTTTACACGAGAAGGTTCTGTTATATTTCGCAGTTGCCATCAACTTAGGCAAACTAACTATAGAGATAGAGTCTCATTTTCGAGGTTTTTGTTAACTGCAGATTTTATTTTGGAGAAAAAGATTGTTTGGCAGTTTTTTTTAAATGAACTTGACGGGAGTTCAAATGATTGTTTTTCGATGGAAATGTTGTCACTTTTGATAATATTAAATATTTAGCAAGAAAGGTAATGTAATTCAATTAATTTTCTTTAATTAAGATGAAGAATTAGTTATTTTATCTGAATTTATCCTATTTGTCGAAGCATTTCAGGATGCAGTATTTTTTTTAAATTAGGAGAAAGGTTAAAAACATGTTTTTTGCTAAATATGAGACTTGAAAAGTGTATATGAATTTTGGAGATAATTTTTACTAAATTATATCTCTTCAAATAACTAGGAAATAACTAAAATATATATTTGACCACTCATGTTGAAGTTCTTTTATGGAATGTCGAAGCGTCGTAAGCATCATTTTACATGCCGAGGGACAAATTCCTAATTACAATAGAAGTTGACGCGTATTTTTAATTGGTCGAATTTACAAAGGCCGTCGTACGAATGATACGTTAACGTGCTTCAGCATTCTCTCTTGGCAAGCTTTGGGTCTTATCATTTACACATATTTATACCATCGATGTAATTTCTTGGATAGACTACTGCCCTCGTTGAGCTAAAGTGTACATAACTTTGAAATTCCAATTTCTTCCCATTTTCCTGATTGCTTTCACCATGGAAATAGCTGAGCCTAATTCATTTTATCGCTTGCAACTTTCCATAATTTTATTAAAACCCCTTAATTTTTACTTTTTCAGTTGTCCTACATGTCTTTCCATTTTATTGTTTCCAAAGCCAGAATGCCAATTTTTAAAACCTTAATATTTACTTTTTCATTTTACATGTATATCAAAAGCATACTTTCTTCTGAAATCAATCCCACTGAATGTTTAGGTTGCATATAAAATATTATTTTAACATTCCGAACTAATTTTAGGATACACTTGATTTATAATAAGGATACAGTATTTCAGATTTAAATATTTTGTTTAGACATTTTAAAGCTAGAATTTGGAGTGTCTATGCGTCAGAGCCTTGCATAATATTATTTGGAGGTCATTCGTATATTCCTGAAATGATATAAAAACGATTCCTTATGGTATTATTCCTTCATTGCTTTATATGCATTGTTACTGTTAGTAAAGGAATCATATTTTCATTGTTTTTATGCGTTGGCATTTGGCGAGAAGGTAATCAAACTAAATTTTGCCGAGTTAAAAGAATTCTTTTCTCTCCCAATTGCAACATCTTGTCCTTAAATTTTAAAAGTTCTCCTAACTGAGACCTTATTGGGTAAAGCCATACTTTTATAATTGTTTCAGCTCTGCGCAATTTCGTTTGTTTCTCGAAAATTAATTTTCCTTAATTCCTTGGCCGAGGGAATGATATAAAAATTCGAAAGAGCCGAATAAATTACTTGCCTTCGCTGTCCGTCGAGCAACGCACTTAAATTTCAAAAACCTTATGATGCTTCAGTGGCTACATCTAGTATTCATTAGCGTGTCTCATTCTTCCGCGAATTCCTTTCCGAAAATTTAATTTCCCTGGTGATCTTCCTCGCAGCTTTCCAAAAAAGTAAGCCTCCCCGCGCGCCTCACGTACATGGAAACTTGACTGCCACGCCATACGGGCAACACCAAACTGAAGGCAATAAGCACTTAAGCATTTGGCTAATGACTCTTCCTTTCCCTCCCCTTTACTCATTCTATATTTTTTCCACCTTTATCTGTCACTTCTATGAAGTGAGATGAGCGCCAGACTCCCTTACTTCGCCGTGGAAATTTCGCCTACCCTGTCCAAGTCCTTCCGAGAACGTTCGTACGTAATTTATAAATATCAAGTAATACTGTTCTCGGTGTTTACTCCACGTGGACATACATTCAAGAGAGTTCAACTTTCCCTTAATATTCAATGAAACAATTCCCCCTACCCTCAGATTTTACGTCACTCCGGTGACTCAGTAATCGATTGATTACTGAGTCACCGGATTATTGCATTGTACATGCCTTTTATTATTAATACATTACACAATTTAGCTCACAATTTATGTTCACGTAGAAGGTGATATTTTTCAATTGATAATTCCCACCTTTACGAGTAGTTTGGAGGGCACGAATCTGCAAAACAAACAGGACGAAAAATTAACGCGTGGAAGATTGAACATCCACATGAGTATATCCATTAATAACGATAACTCAACCAATACATCATAAATTAGGATGGCCCGACTGCAACTTTTTCCAAAAAGCATCTGGGAATATCAATTACATTCGCTTATATGTGTGTGTGTGTGTATATATATATATATATATATGTATATATATATATATATAATGTATAACACTTAGCACTAGTGGACACAGACAAAAACACAGAAACACAAAAAAAAGAGACTTACTATTTTTCGAATTTTCGAAGGTCGTGACCACCTTTATCAAGGAAGAGAGGGACAGAACTGAGTTCTGATCAGAGTTCTGTCCCTCTCTTCCTTGATAAAGGTGGTCCCGACCACCGAAAATTCGAAAAATAGTGAGTCTCTTTTTTTGTGTGTTTCTGTGTTTTTGTCTGTGTCCACTAGTGCTAAGTGATATACATTATTATTCACGTCCGTGAGACTTTCAAAAAGTGTTATATATATATATATATATATATATATATATATATATATATATATATATATATATATGTATATCTAATGTAAGTATCATATAAATAATTCACAATGACCTACTCAAGCCGATGAATATAATTATATATTCACAGCCGCTTTAGTCGTTCCAATCACCTTTTCGTGTTAAATGCGTACATCCATGGAATCAATGTGTAATTATTCTCCAGTCAATACAGAAAATTATATCACAGCGCTTCATGGGAGCCCATGATATAATTTCCGGACACAAGCACGACGCTAAGGATTCGAGAGAAAATAAAAATAATCCACGCTGCCATGGGAACCGGGCGGGACCTGGCGACGGAAAAGCATCGCAGTCACCCAACGTATCTTTTCCACGGTTCGAATTAAACTCCGCGGACGGGAAGGAGCCAGAGATTCACCCGCTAAACGTTCCCACAGACCACTTCGCCGAAACGGGCTAAAAAACAGCCTCCCTCCCTCCTTTTTGTGACCGCGACAATAGAGACCCAAAAAGAGATGGACAGCGAGAGGGGTGGGAGAAGAAATAGGGAGGAAGGGAGAATGGGGGAAAAAGACAAAAATATGGGCGGGGGGGGGGGGAGTCGCACCCGTAAGACGCGACACCTCGAAAAAGAGGACACCGATGTTTGAGCATGCGAGCATGAGGAGGGGTGTGGTCCTCATCACTCATGCACCAGCCAGGGCCCCCAACATCCCGTGCACCGGCTCCGGAGGGCGCATGGGAACCGCCGAGACCCTACACACTATGGTGGTACACCCTTCTTCTCCCCCTTCCCCTCTGGGTCCAATTATTCCATCTACCCCTCCAGGAGAGTCCCCATCCTCACGATCTTCCTCCCCTCGCCCCTTTCCCGTCAGCCCCCCTTTCCGTACCACCGACACCGCCCCATAACCCCCACCCCCTTCCTACATTGCTTCAGCTCTCATCATAATTCCGCTGGATTTGCATTCCGCCCTTCCAGCTATTACCATCTCATCTCCGTGCCTTTATCTTGCAGTCTCTCATCCCTTCCTCCCCTTTGCCTTCCTATGGAACATCTCCGTCCTCCCCACTCAATTCTCTCCCTCTCTCTCACTCTTCTCTCGTTTTGTCTATTCTTTTACGGCATCCCCTTCCTCTTAACATCGCCTCTTACCCATCCTCCCCGAGTTTCCCAAACGTGTACGCAAGCGTCTGGATTCTATCCCCGCTCCTGCATCTCTTCCTTCGCCCAGGCGGTCCTTTGGTGAATGTTTATACTTGCGGGGGGTTTTTGGTCACAGCGTCCGGGTCTGATCCTTCCCTGGCCCTTCCCTAGAAAACATTCGTCGCACGTTCGTTATTTTTCGATTCTCCTGAAAATCACTTTCGCTAATATTTAGAATGGTTTGCAGTTTCTAAGGCAACGCAGAAAGGGATGAGCTATGCGAATGTTTGGTGTTTCAATCGATCTCATTTATGTTAATGATTTTAGGCAGTGGAGGTTGAGGTCAGCATTAGGTGAAACTCCATTTTTATGTTATGCACGTTATTTTATAAGATTTAAACTAGATTCTGTTTCTTAATGAATTCTAGATAAAATGTTTTATGAAATAATTAGAGTCAAACTTGTTGAAATATCACCACCTCATTTTGTGGATCATGGGTTTGACAAGTTATAAAAAATTGATAAACGATGTATTTTCCCAAGTCATTTTAGGAAGCGATTTGTGACTCAAAGATTACACTTTGTATTTAAACCTAAATATATAGTTTAAACCACGAGCCATAAAATGTTTTCCAATTAAATGCTCTTACTTATTTAATTATTTTCCGAGCCATTTGTTTGAAATTTGTTTAACATTTTCTGAAAATTATGATTAATTTGATATGATATTTTGCATCAGTAATACAAATTATTAAATGATTTTTGTTTC
This sequence comes from Hetaerina americana, assembly GCF_022747635.1. Taxonomy (NCBI): domain Eukaryota; kingdom Metazoa; phylum Arthropoda; class Insecta; order Odonata; family Calopterygidae; genus Hetaerina; species Hetaerina americana. Next base: position 68,931,636 of record NW_027287538.1, on the reverse strand, counting down.
TTTCGACACCTTAAAATTAATAACCAGTTATGATAAGTTTCCGACTCTGTCACTCCATTAAGACTCCGTCTTTTTGCAGCAGATCCTTTTCTAAGAATTTTACGTCGTCATGAAAAAAGTTTTCTTCTAGCGTGAGTCCTAGAATTTATAAGTCAATAAAAAATCTACTTAAATTGTTGCAAAACTATTACTGGACATCTTATTATTTTCCCCCTTATAGTTTCCCCAGGCAACTCTCCATTTCAAATTTCTCGAAATTTTCATATTCTCATGCTTATTTTGATTTAGTCCCTTATAATATGATTTGCATAAACTTTCCACATAGTTATTCACTTAAGTATGATATTGTGAAATGTTGATTAGAAAAAGACTGATGAGATATCATATTTAATTGCTTGAACGAGAATTATATGTTTCTAATTCTTCAAAATTCAACATTTGTTATATATATATATATATATATATATATATATATATATATATATATATATATATATATATATATATATATATATCGATTGTACGGAAACACTCACACGAGCAGTATAATATTTGGACGGCACAATACAACACAAATAAAATAGTAACACTAAAAGAACACTCATATGGTAAATTGTTTAAGCTTTCGGTCTCCTCCGAGACCTTCTTCAAGTAAGACTCTTGAAGAGAGTCTTACTTGAAGAGACTCTTAAGAGTCTTACTTGAAGAAGGCCTCTAACCATGTGAGTTTACCAGGTGAGTGTCCTTTAAGTGTCACTATTTTATTTGCGTTCTATTGTGCCGTCCAAATATTATACATATATAATTATATTAATATTTACATATATATATATATATATATATATATTATTTGCAATTATTCTTTTACCAAAATTTATTGAGTTGTACCAGAAGTAAATTTTTAAAATTACATGTGTAGCACAGTGAACAAAAGAACTACCATTGAAATGGGTAGGTAAGCACGGATTTATAAAGTACATAGCTATCACTTGCTAACCTTAATGACATCTGCCTCCGACTACTACCGTTTGACATAAGGAAAAGATTTTTCTGGAGTCCGAATGGGCAAAGTGATTGAAAGGAGCTGACAGTCCTCAATAGGCGGTTGATATTGTACATTTTATAAATATGCCTCCCTCCTATCGTAGCTTCATAAAACAAGACACTGGGGTTTTAAAAGATGTCGATGAGAAATTTCCGATTTTTGTTCATGAAATTTCGCTATCTTCTGCAGCGTTCCATCCACCGCCACTCTCGTCATCAACCGTGACAGTGCTCCCTCTTCATCGTCGCCCCCAGCGCATTTCATTCCCTCTCCCCTCACCGACGGTTCCCGAGGCATTGTTCTCCCATCGTCCACCGCCTTCCCCACCCCCTTCTCCTGCCCTTACCCCTCCACCTCCTCATTCACCCTCCCCTACCTCCATCTCGGTGCGTATTCCCTCTCTTTATTCGTGCGCTTTTAAAAAAAATAAAATCCCGTTTCCGCTAGATTATCTCCTCCTCTCCTCGCCCCGCTCCGCGTTTCCCCTCCCCTTCCCTCCCGCCTCCCCCCACCTCCACCCTCCGTGTGCATAAAAGCTAGCACGATCGTCACTTGTTTGTGTGCACATACCAGGAGTTCCGTTGGAAGCCAGTTCGTTTGTTTTCGTGCCCGGGAGATTCGGCTGTCCGCCGAAAACGGACGGATGAAAAAAAATGAGAAAAATCCGTTACTTTCGTTGACGGTTTAGGGCGAGCCCTATTATTTTTTTTTTCGAAATGTGCGCGGGGAATCTCAGCTTTTAGCGATCATTTGTCGAGAGGATTCCGGTTTCGCCAAGTTACGCTAACAGCCAAGGAAAGCATTCCGGTTTGATTGGAATGAAATTAGCTTGGAAGAGACGACGTGATATGTGGGCACTTAGGTAAAATAACAGAAATGGGGCGAATACTACCGAATTAGTGAAAACAGCAAAACTGAATTCATCTTAATATTAGAGCAAGTATTTATAAACTCAAGAGTCTAACCTGAACAAGACCTGAGACAAAGGCTCAAGCTACGAGGCTCGTATCTCCTATGTTAGACTTCATTGACGTGTTCCTGTAAAGATTATAATTTTTTCGTTGTTCCATCCAATTGCTATGTTTAGACACACACACACAGATATATATATATATATATATATATATATATATATATATATATATATATATATATACACACACACACATACATATATATGGGTCGCGGTGGTCCAGGGGGTAGAGCCGAAGTGGCCCGGGTTCGATTCCCAGGCAAGGCACTCTGGGCACCTGCAGCTCCACCTATGTGATTTTTCGGGTACCAGATCTTCCTGGGATATTATGACCGGCACAGGGAAAGAAACTGGCCCCCCTCCTTGGTGTGTGAATTTAACAGGCCGACGGGCTTAGTACTGGGTGAACTCTGCCATCACCTACCAAACCGACCTTCGGGTTGATCACTGTGTTTATGGTTTCTTTAAATAAATAAATATATATATAAACATGTGTATGTTATATATATATATATATATATATATATATATATATATGTATATATAAACATGTGTTTACACATGTACTTATGTATACTGATGCTTATATCTTTCCAACCTATTTTGTGCCCCTTGTTCCCATACCTACCATTCGTATAATGCTCACCCATTTAGTATATTGCTGCCAATCCCTTCCTTCCCCAATTTCCTTTCCTAATCCTTACATACTTTTTCAATCCGTAACTCCTGTCACACTGACGCAAGGGGCCGAGACCAAATTAATACGTAAACACAAGCTCTTCTTTTTGTTATCGTTTCTTCATATAACTTTCTGAAAAATTCTTTCTTGCATATTATAGTTTGATAGCTTATTGAACATTCGAATTACTTTTGCTAAAATTATGGCAAATTGGTATTAGTTGTACCAGGAAGTAAGAAAGAACAAAAAGTTGCAACTATTAGCAGATCATTGTTTTATTTTCTAAATATCCCATTGAATGTAACTTTATAAATGTAAAATTCAATCATTATAATCAATGAGTAGGTCTGATTCTGAAGGGAAAAAACAGATTTTTGAATCTTAACTTTATCGTCTCTATATGAAATAAAATTCGGAAATTAATTTTTCTTACTTGCAGACAAAAATTTTAACATACCTACTTAGCGAGTCATGAAGGATGTTATCGAAATAAACACAAAGGGATTAAGAGCAGATATCTGATAAAAACTAAGAGAAACAGATTCATAATTATTATGATTTTATTTTCTATATATGCATGCTTTGTTAAACTAAAAGACACTCGGATTTCTATTGTATGCATATATTAATACATATATATAGATATATACAATATATTCATTTATATATATACATATATATATATTTATTTATATATATATTCATTTATTAATATGTATTTAATTTATATAGTTATATGTTTAATTCTATTTATATAGAGGAAGAAAACTAGTTACCGTGGATTGGTTGATTATTAACTACGATTGGCACGATTTTTTTAATAACAAGTGCCGAATATTCACGAATAAAATTAAGTATATATGTGCTCATTGACTGAAAGAGGGGGATATTCTCCGATATCGCGGAGTATTCCTTCTCCACAGTCGTCTTAGAAAATATCGTACATTTGTTTCGCCTTCAATTTTTTATTTTCTCTTTTCGTTTCAAATCACTTTTTTACTTGCAGTGCTATGAACAAGCCCCCTCCACCGTTGCGAGGGATACTTGTAAATAGGAGAAATTTTTCGACGGATGGGAAATTATTTACCCTTTGGGGTCTTGAAAAACACCATGTGCCCTCATTTCATGGCTGAAATAAAAAATGATTCCGGGTATCCGAGGGCGTATCTCACCCTGCCAATTCCCAGCCTCTTGTCCGATTCATTCTCCCCATCCCCTTGGACCACTTCACCCTTTTAACGTCGCCACCTCGACTCCCATTCCAGCTATTCGCCCTTCGCCTCCATCCCACTTGCCCTTCTTTCATCTGCCGATGCCCCCCTCCCTTCCTCGATCTCTTCCCCCACTCCACCCCTGCCCACCCTCCTGCTGCCCGTCCACCTCACCCCCCTCCTCCACATCTCCAAAATCCTAAAAACTCGGCCCCACCCCACCACACCCTTTTCCGCTCGGACCCTTAAAACCGCCCCACCCTTTCCTTTTCGCCCGGTCGCCATCACCCCCACCCATTCTCCGCGCAACCCTTAGGACTCACGCACCGTCCCTTGACCGGCCCCTAGAAGGGTGTCGGAAGCTATACCAAGAGCTTCGAGGGAAGTAAGCGCCCTTTTTCCTCCACACTCCGCTGGACCTTTATTTTCCAAGGCCTCCCCATCATCTTCCTCCCTCCTCTTCACCCCTAGGAGATCCCCTTAATGCCACCAACCCCTTCCTCCCTATCCCTCCCCAACGCCCCAAGTACATCTCGACTCCTGCAAAACAGGTTCAGGGTGGGAGAGTGGGACGAGGACGAGCGGAGGGGGGGTGTTTGAATGGCGGAAGAGGGCCGCAACGATGAAAAGGCGCTTGGAGTTCGCTCCTCTCTCTATCCCTCCCAAAGGGTGCTCTCTCGGCTAGGAGGGATGTTGGCAGGGGGAGGGTTCGGAGGAGTAGGGGAGCGCGTGTATCTGTGTTCGAGGAAGGGTGGAGAGGCAAGGGGGTTGAGAGTTAAGATACGCATATCTAAACTGGGCGTTGGTCATCCAGTCTCCTGCACGCGGTTCCCCCATCCCCTCACGTATGCGTACTGGGGGCAGTGTTGCGTGTTTGCGCGTGAGACTGTACTTTTGTATGTCCTCTGCGTGTGCGTGCTATTGTGCTAGGAGCTGGCGAGGGTTGCGCTTTCGAGGTGAGACTTTGATGCGAAAGAACAGGTTTACGCAGATCGCTGTGGATGAGTCACTGTGTCCCTTAGTACGAAGGATTCTGAGTACGCCATTTCAATGCAGGAGTTCAGTTTTCTTCTCGAAGAAGATATACTCACAGTCACGGCCACGTATTATGTAATGCAGAAAGTACGCCACACAACCCCTCAATCTCGTATGCAGCATAATATTATATAGTATTAACTCTCATCTATATACTGCATGCCGAAATTTCGAATCTTTCCACCTAAGGATTTAAAATCGAACTACAGAGTAATGCCAATAGTAATTTGTCTTATTGTGCTCGGAGATGGTGTGATGAACCTTTTCTCTACATTTTCTGTAATTATTAATTTACCTTATTCTTATCCCTAAAAGGTAAGTTTTGTTTGTCGCCTATACTTATACTTATTCTTAGCTAAAATTTAAAAGCATCTCAGAAATTTAATTTATCCAGAACGAATTTCGTAGCAGTTTCATTATGGGGTATTGTATATTTCCAAGTATTACAGACTTTATATGGATAAAATCTTTATTTATCAAAGCTAATGCATTTGAAAAATAAGACAAAAATGTTAGACATTTTATTATGTTTGAATGAGCTACACTATGGCTCTACACATTTCCCTTCTATATCCTTCAGACTTTATGGGGAGTCACTGTAGTCACGAACAGGCACTCTCATCGGCGGAGTTCTGTATACCAAATTTGAGATTTTTAGAACTTCTTGGCATATAAGAAGACCGTTTTGTCTCATCAGTTCATCTCAAAAGATTCAGAGAAAGATCTTTTCGCGTTTGAGATGAAGGCGAGTTGCAACGGCACGGGTGCATCTCAACCTGTCCATCATCGAATTCATAGCGAGACTCCGAGTGTTTATATCTGCCAAGTCTTCATCCAGCGCTCTCACAGGCATTTTTTCGTGTGGTGTTTGTGAGTTAATAAAAAAAAACAGATGACACCTACACAAACGCATTCGAAAGAGGCGCAAAGCACTCACACAGATACGCATTCAGTCTCACACCTTCCATTCTCGTTTTACGCCTTTTTTAGATTTTTTTCTCCCCCCCCCTCTCCCAGCGCTACAGAGTTCGGGAAAGTTTTTATCACCCTCCTCCGGAAAGGCCATATCCGTTATGGAAGGTGGGAAACGGTTCCTTTTTTCGCATTCTCCGTTCTCCCCGTATTATGTTTCTCTCTCTCCACTCTCGAGGTGAGTCGCGTGTAGGGTTCCGCAAGAGGAAAGGAATGCCAATTTTTTGTTCGTATTCTTTCCTTATTCCAGGCGCGCGTGGGGCTGAGGGAGAGAGCCTCACAGGTCTCACGACTAGGTCTTTGAGGGACGTGACTCGAATGCTCAAAAACCCTCCTGACAAGGGCTTTATGGGGTCACTTTGGTAGCATGTTTCCCCGTTATTACGTGCCCATCCTACGTACGGAAGTCAATGAGATCCTGCCCATTCCAACACCGACCGTTCGCAAATTACAAACTGGTCGCAGAATTCAAAACTCCAATCGGTGTTTTTTTTATTTTTTAGCTCCTGGTATCAAGTTTTCATTCTCTTATTCGTTCTACCAATAAATCAACAAGTTTATTATTAATTGATTTTGTTTCAAAAATGACATTTTCCCCCATCATGCATTGCGAAGATTTACATAATTTACCACTAAGTTTTGTACTCTAAATCCTCAATTTTCGCATTAACAATCCATATATTAATTGAATTTGTTATATCCTTAATAATCTCTTAAATTTATTTTACCTCAGTTTTCTTCCATCAACTTCAAGCATTTTAAGACCTCCTCCATTTTTTGTATGATGCCATTTGTGTAAAGAAATAATTTTCTCGGTAAAATACTAAGTAAAAGGCATGTAGCAGAAGTCTTTCGAAATAGATAGTTTATGATTACATTAACCTCTTCCACTTAAACCCATGTGCTTGCTTGCAAAATTAAATAAAAAAAGTTTGACCAACCTATTTTCATTGAAAAAAATACGTCATTATAGGTCGTATTACTCATACTCGAGCGAGAATACCACAACAGGAAGGTAGGTACCTGTAAGGATTGATATGAGAACATTTACCTAAATTTATGGGCATAAACGACTTAGATCGATGAAATTTAAGTTCCTCGATGGGTCGATAGAGTCATGACATTGGAAACTAACAGAAATCATTAGAAATATATCTTAATCCAAAGAAAGCAGATTGTATCCTCCAAAGAACATATTTTTCAATTCTGAGTATTTACGGATACATTCGGGTCTACGTGTAATCAAATGGGATGCGTCCGCTGCAAATTTCCGCATAAGCATACTCTATTGTGATCCCCTGTGAGTCCTCGAGAACGGCGCTCTCCGAATCCCTACAGTCACCCAATGACACTCCCGCCCTCTTGGCCCTGCACGAGCTCCGGGATGACGGAAGCAAAATTGGGGAGGCCCAAGCGGTTTGGGGTGGTGGTTGGGAGGGAAGGAAACGAGTGAGAGGAAATAAAAACGTAAGCAATTAATGAACTTCTCTCCTGGAAAGGAAACTGAGACGACAAAGCTTTAATAGGGACATGTGGGGTGGCAGATGAGCAAAGGAGAGAGAGAGAGAGGAGGTCGTGTGGAGTGAGGAAGAGGGAGTTGAGCGAGAGAGAGAGAGCATTGAGAGACCACCCATTGTAGGATGGTAACTCTTGAGCCGGAGAGTCTGTTTCCTCCACCCAGTTACGAGCGTTCTTCAACAACCGCACACCTCTGGCTCCGGCATCGAATGCCCCCGTCCGCCCCCGCTCCTTCCCCTTCCCGAAAAACCATCCCCTCCCAGGACCCGGTCCTTCCCTCGCACCGCACAACCACCCACCCCCCTTTCCCCACCCCACACTCCCTCCTCCCACGACCCTTCCGAAAACCGCACAGGCCCTGCAGGTCGCTAACTAATCCTGCTCCTCCAACTCGTACTTAATTCCTACCCCCCACCTCCGCCCCCTCTCCCCGTCCGTTACCAACACACACCCCTACCTCCGACTCTCCCTCCTTTCAGATTCCCCGAAGCCCCCCCGGTCCCCTTCACCCCTCTCCGCTACACAGTGCACCCATTCCCCCAACTTCCCTCTCCTCCTCGACACCCCATGCCACCCATTCTCTCCTCCCCTTCCATCTCCCCCCTCCCGCACCCACTCCCCAGTACACCGCACGTTCAGACCTTCCATCCCCTTGCTCTTATACGAAGGCAGCTATCTCATCAGACAAGGCTAAGATCAATACGGTCTTGCTGAAGAGGAGGGAGGGAGAGAGGGCGAGGGGGAAGAAAAGAGGAACGTGATGGAAGACGAGGCTGTGAGAGGATGGTGAGGGCGGGCTGTGTAGGAAAGGAGAATGAATGTACACACAAAGGTGCGAGCGGAGAGTAGATCAATCAACCTGCCTAACGAATATTTCAAGGCAATTTTTCAGGGAAGAGATGCATGAAAGTCTTACATAGTCCAAAGCTCCTGTTATAATAAATGGCTCTTTAAACGTGGTAAAGTAGGAAATGTTTAATCAAAAATTCCTTCCCAAATACGATATATTATTCAAATTAAGTGATAATTAATGTGTTTTTCTGATAATACAACTCTTTTGCAACCCAGAGGAAATTATTTGTAAGGAACGACCATATGCGAGTTGTTAGTTTTCTAAGATTCCCGCATGGGTGAGTTTTCCTCCACCTAGGGCTTGGGTGTTTGTGAATGTGACCATTGTTATCGTTGTTAATAGTTCGATGTAAAGGCCAAAAGGTGCTGTTTTCGGACTTATACTGAATAAATAAATAAAATAAATAAATAAAATAAATAAGATCAAAGATAGCTAAATCAAGCGTGAGATATTAATCGAAAGTGGAATTAGTGGAAAGTGGTACTTTCACAATTTGCATCCATGTCACTTTTCTTTGAAATATGTAATCAATTTAACGGATCACGCTTTCAAATGGCATCAAGGCTGCCTAGAAAATATGTAAAGGTAAATTCAATTTTTGCAAACTTGTACCAATAATTAAGCGTATTCCTAAGATTGCTCTTTATCTCTCAAAAGCGTTTTTTAGAACCCTCAAGAGAAAGATTTTATAAGTAATGTATATAGCAAGGAATGAAATAAATGGGTTATTCTCATCAATTTCTTATTAACTAAGCGTTAAGTTTCAGCTATAATATAACATAATATTGGATGACAAAAAATATAATAGCCATAATATGTAAAAGAGAAATTACTAAAAATAATCTACAAGGCCATACTTGTAATAAAGTGCAAAGGTGATATCTTTAGAAGAGAAAGATATTAAAAATATCCATGAAACTGTACGAAAAATCTGAATATTGATGATGCTAATATATCAGAGTGGTACTCAAGGGAAAGTAAATCCTTTAATAATCCAGGCATTATTAAAGGATTTACTTTCTATAAATATTTCAGGTTATAGTAAATGTAATCAGAGGTTAGCGCAGGAATGATTTTGCACGGATGCAAAGTATCTCGGACATTTATTTCACCAAACGGTTCAAAGGACTGGAAAAACATATTTTCACGTCATCAGAGGTGCAACTACAGGTTACAAATACTTATATGAAGCGGTTTGCTGAGGATTTTGTGGAGGGATATTGGAAATACATGGTTCCAAAAATGACGTAACTTCATCACATCCGCTGGGTAAGAGGTGTAAGGAGGAGATGTTTTTAAATAATCTACTCGTAAATGCTACAATGTCTTAGGGCTATAAGGGCCATTTCACAGTTAATCACGAGGAATCAAATTAGCAAAAAAAGAAAACTAGTCGTGGTCCATAAATATGGCAGAGCAGAAATTCTGATAGGTATTTCAACGGGGTCTACAGGAGAAAGTAGAAGCTCATACTAGGGTGGTCTGAAAAGTTTCCGACCTAACAAAGATACAAGACATGTTTTCTGAAATTTTCTGGTGTCGGAAACTTTTCAGACCACCCATGTGTATGTATATATGGGGCGGCGATTAAATTCGGACAAATTACCTGCCATATCGTAGTTCCACCTAAGAGCGAGATTTGCGTTCTTGAAAGCTATAGGTATCTAGTAAACAGTTATTACCTCAAAATTGGCGAGATGTTACGTACAAGTGCGAAGTACAATCGAAGAGCCCATATAATCGAAAGTGTTCGCGCGCTGGGAGATATATTTCGAAATAGTTCGATTCTTCTGGTACCCCAGATCAGCTGTTTACGATATCGTAGCATAATATAAGTATAATGCTTCGGAGAAGTCTGTGCAATGTTTTGTGAACCCGGCGAGGAAACCTCGTTCGAGTAAACACGTGCTTTTAAGCGCCGCACCCTATATATATATGAATATATATATATATATATATATATATATATATATATATATATATATATATATATATAATATTTATTTATGTATATACATTTACACACCTTTAGTGGTTTTAAATTTACAACGACTATGTTTCCTCCTTGTCTAAATATTAATAGTTGAAGGAAGAGATGACATCATATTTTAAGTTTTAAATTTAAACGTATTGGATAACTTTTTAAAAAATCTGCAAAAATAATTGGTTTACTAAAGGCAAAGTGAGAAATTCAGATTTTGATCATTTATCCCTTGATTTTGACCCTAACACGAAAAAACCCAAAATACAACGAGGTAAAATTCAAAGGTTAGCTGTTTGGTGGATCCAAAAAATACTAATTAATCACCCAGCGAAGAAACAAATTTACGAGGAAAACCCATTTTGTTAGTACTGATCAAGACGGTTAATTGCCTCAAGTACAAGCGGACATGAAGCGATCCGGGTTCTCGTCCAGATCAGAGGGAATGATTTTTGCACTGTGAAATATTAGCTTTTCGGCGCATGTTGGCGTATTACACTGTTTCAGTAATTGTCGCGGCATTTCCTTGAAGTAAACAATTTTGTTTTTGTTAATATACTTAATAAAAGAAATTTCAATGAATTCTTGATTATCTGAGTTTGTAGTGAACATAAGTAAACCTTTTACCTTAATCAGTAATTTATTGCTACAGAGTCTATCCAAAATTAAAATTCCAATTTTAAAAGGTCATTAATACTTACGAACACTAGATTTTATGCACAGTCATCATAAAATTATTATACTTGCCGTAATTTTGCATACACAGCGACATACAAAGTATATTTTGTTTGCAGGAAAAACGACAGGGGGCAAAAGAATAATTTGTACTAAATCAAAAATTCCTTGCATATCCTATGGGGCATTCCACAAAAGTGTTAACTTACAAGCATTCCATTAGTGGAACCCTTTCCCTTTAGGACCTTAGTTCCCTCGCGTGGGTTCTACTGCGCCCCCCTACGACGTGATTCACATTGGTAACCTCAACCCGCGTCAAATGGGAGGGGTGAGTTTAGGGAAAAACACGAGAGAAGCGGAATGGGATCAGTGTTGCACACTGGTGTCCGGACGAACCGCATAGAAGAGGGAGGACAGAATTGGAGGACATGGGAGGGGGTAAGAGGGCGAGCGAGAGTCGGTGGAGACCAGGAGAGAGAAAAACGCGATCCCTTAGCCTATCCCAAGAGCAAGCCGTTCGCCATCCAAGGAAACCTCTGCGCCCTCGCCCGTTCAAAATTCCACCCCTCGACTTTGGCGATCCCCCGAAATGAATGAAAAAATGAATTGGAAATCGATGCTATACTATCGATGTATTAGAAGACTTTCGATACACTAATTTGACATATTCAATCAAACATATTGGGTCGAATCAAGGGCCAAAATCAAACAATCTGCAATTATATCTCGAAAAAAAAACAGTCGGCATTTGGTAAACTTGTGGCAGTCCATGGCATCTTTTCATTCATAACTTTCAGCAGTCAACCAAAATAGCCAAACTCAGCTCGTCACTCGAATTCAAATGAATGGTGAGCCCATTGGAATCCGGGTCGACAGTTTTGTTTAGTGTTTTCTGTAGTGTTGTGAAAACTACGACAAAAGAATTTTTCCTTACCTTACGTAAAAGTTGCATGCAATTTTTTCCAAAGAAGATTAGGTTATTATAATAACATCAAATACGTACTCATTACTAGTTATGCTGTTAAAATAAAAAATTAATTTTGATTGTTAAAAAATTAAAAATGGAGTGCATGCACATAATTAGTATTAGTAAAATATATTACGCGACAGTGTGATACAAAAACCTATATAAGAGAGTAAGTGAGTTGAATGGAAGTTTTTACCTGCTTTCCTTTCAACTCCAATGAAAAATAATTCCTAAACGGCACAAAATAAACTCCGGGGTGTTCAATTCCCGCTTAGAAAGAACACTTACTTGTATGCTTGGTATGTTTTTTTAATGTTTTGAAATACTCGTGGGGGAGTGTGAGAAAAACTTTGTGACAGTTTTTCTAAGAATATACTATCACAAAGTTTCAGGCAATCGGGAAATATTAGAGATGAAAATGATGGAGCATATATTATCGATACAAATTTATATCGATACGTTTTTCCCTTTCCACCTCTCAGTGCTGTCCCTACTCCACAGCAATCTCACTCCAAGCCAAACGTCTACTCATCCCCATTACCCCGGACTCCAGGACTCGCGGGAGGCAGCGCAGGATGGTAGTAGAAAGGGGAAGTGGCGAGTGCGTGTGTGTTTATACGTACGTGAAGGACACGAAAGAAAGGCAACTGGCGGGGGGTGCTTGTGGAGGGGACGGCGGAGGGGAAAGGGGATCCGCCATGTCCCTCAACACCTCCCTCTTTTCTCCCCCACACATGGAACAGAATGCGTCTACCCCAACGCGCAGGCGTGGTATTAAGAAGCGTTCGGACGACTGCGGAGGAGGTGGAGGGAGGCGGAAGGCTCCACGGAGAGCGGGAGGAGGCGGGAAGGGGAGGGCGCCGAAGCGGAGGAGGGTTTCTGTGGAGGCGGCGGCAGGGTACGGGGAGCGAGGCGGGGTAAAGGCGGAGGAGGGTTGGAGCGGCAGGCAGGTGGGGGAGATGTTGGGCCACGAGGATTGGAGGCAGGAGGGTGGGAACCCTCGAATAACAGGCGGCCTTGGGGTGTGGGAATGCGGACGGGGAGCAGGGGTGGGGCAAGTGGAAGAGAGGGGTGGTGCGGGGTGGAAGAAACTTCGTTATAGCGGACTCGTGGAGGTTGAAGAAAAGAATTCCATTATAAACGAAATTGACGATTACTGGAGGGAGTTGGTTCGAGGGGGTGGGCGGAGAGGGTGGACTTGAGAGGGGAATACGGTTACGTGTGTGGGGGAGAGAGTGGATTGGCGGAGGGGGGAGGAGGAAATGGGAGAGGGAGCGTGAGGCGAGAAGGGAGGAGGACGTGGGGCATAAACGAAACGAGCGGAAGGCCGAGGATGGAAGAGGAGAGGGATGCTCGGGGGAGTGGAAGGATATCGGGGGAAGGGCAAGAAAAAGATATGGGCGCTCTACGGCGGAGAGAGCGGCGATAGGAAAGGAGTGGGCGTTGAGAAATTCAATAACCACATTAGGCACGCTGAGGTCCTTGCTGGCCCGAACTACAATGATACGAATGCGGTTTCATCCAATGTCGCCTACCCCCTCTGCGCGAGTGTATGTATCAAAGCTTAAAGAAAGCGAGTATTTTCACTGTCTTGAAAAATATGTACCAATGCTAAAACCATTATTGAATTTTTTTAATTAAAGAGATGTAAAATTTCAAAGCGCCTTTTGTTGATGCCAACAGATATTCACAACTTCAACCCATGTATCGTAGACTATCAAATTTCATAGGCATTCGCATTTTCTTTCGAGCCCAGTCACCCTAAAACACACTCAATACACGATGTGTATGTGTGTAAGCCATGCGTCAAAGCAGAATGGGAATGAATTAAGTGAGAGGAAATCGATCAAAGTCACTAATTAATAATTTACATTATCCGTAGTTTTAGTTCATTTAATTTATTAGTCCGTAACATTATATAAGTATGAACTCGACTACCTTTTCAGGTATAATAATTATTACAATTTAAAGAAACTCGCTCACTATTGTACTATTCGGCACTTCCGTGTTACGTCTATGAAAGCATATACTATATATATATATATATATATATATATATATATATATATATATATATATATAAATATATATATATATATATATATATATATATATATATATATATAAGTGTATATATATATATATATGTATATATATGTAGAAATATGTATGTAGATATACTATATACCGTAAACACAGCACTAAGCCCGACGGCGTGTGAAATTCACGCATCAGGGTAGGAAGGCCAGTTCCTTTCCCTGTGCCGGTTATAGCTTCCCCGGAAGATCTGGTGCCCGAAAAATATCTTAGTTTGGGTGTAGCTGTAGGTGCCCAGAGAGGCTGGCCCGGGAATCGAACCCGGGGCCTCCGGTCAGATGTCCAACGCTCTACCCCCTGGACTATATACCATATATACATTTATATAAAAAATATATATATTTTTTAAGGTAATCTACCGGTTAAGGTAGGTTTTTGGATGGACACAACTACCGCACTAACATTTTATCACTCCCAAAAAAACACAAAATCCATCATCCTACTCTACATCAGGTCCCTCTTATATATATATATATATATATATATATATATATATATATATATATAAAGTTTGTTCTCATTGGCTCATGATAAACCTTTACATTGGTGAGTATCGAGTGTAAAATATCAACAATGTTGGTAATTAAATCAGAACAACTCCATTGCACATTCAAATAAAGGAGCTCCGAGACTTTTAGTAATAATAATCATTTGTACCTCCTGTTCAGCATGTTTCCTACCACCCTTAAAAATGCTTACTCCTTATTTGTCTTTACCTCGCTCACCCAAAATTCTCACAACCTGCGAATCTTGGGGAGGTAAAAAGATTTTGTTTTTCAAACTAACTTTTGATAAAATTTGGACTGAAAGGATGGGATATACCATCCACATATTATGCAACTAAGAATAAATAAATCATGTTTTAGTTCGTTTTCAATTATATTTGCATCTGTGGCACACTTTTGCTCTTGCTAATAGCCAGATGGGTGGGTAATGTCTCCATTGCTTACAATGGCTTCACCTCTAAAAATTCGAGAGAGAGTGAGAAATCACTTTTCCCAGAGATGCACAGAACAACGCACCGAAACGCAACTTCTGCGAGAGATACCTGCACCAAATTCCACCAGCCATAAGCCCCAGCACCCAACGCGTCGCCCACGAAATGCCATATTCTTACGTATCAGAGAGAACGCCCGCGCATATGCCTAAATTATTATAGGAGGGCTTTTCGGGCTGCCGGCCGGAGAGCAGTCGCCAGCCCCGCTGCTGCAAAAGGCGGAAATGGGAAGCAGCAACTGAGCCGTCCAAGGAGAGTGGAAGGTGGAGAAGGAAAGGGGATATGAGGTCGAGAGGGAGCGAGGGTCGAATAAGGGGGGGGGGTGGAATAGAAGTGAGGGCGTGGAGATGGAAGCGGGGGTCGTCGGGCGAACGCGAGAGAAATACCACCGCGCTCAACTCCCCACCCCCTTCCGTTCCTCCCCACGCCCCCCTCTCTCCCCCCACCCTGTGACCCCAGTTCCTACGATACCCACCTCCCACATATCCACTTCCTCAACGGGTCCGTTGTCGTTCTATTCCTCGGCGTTCTCCATTCATAACGCCGGCCAAAGTTTTCTTGCGAAGTAATCCTCGGGAGGAGAAGCATAACGTAAGAGTTCAGATTTTGAAATGTCCTCGTCAGGGGGAGGAAAAGAAGGACCTTTGTGAGGGAAGAATGAGAGAGGGAGATAATTTTTCTCTTCGGTTGAGTCTACGAGACGATGGCAATTCTAATGGCAAGTCCTCACACGGCTCGCGCTGCTTTAGCGAACCTTCAACGGGGAGTGCTTCACCGTTTTGTTTATGAAAATGGAGTGGGAGGAGCAGGGGGAGAGAAAGAGTGAGGGGATTAGGGGATATTGCAAATACAAAGAGGAAATCGAAGCGGAAAGGATGGTATGAAAGAGGGTGGGTGCGTTTTCGAAGTCCGAGATGAGGTAGGAGGCGTACCGTACGGGAGAATCGAGGCCGTGGAACGTGTAGAGGAATCAGATTTCTGAAGGATGAAAGAGGTGGAGATATATTGCAAGGGAGGTGCTGACTACTAGCTCTTTCGATTTGAAACCTAACTAGACCAATAAATAGGGTGAATTAATGGGGAGGCACTGGTCATGGCGATGCAACGGAAGGATTATCCAAAATATTGCCAACGGGTCAAGTAGGACTTATACGGTGCTCCATATTGGCCGCGAATAATGCAAATAACGGGTGCAGAACACAAACATGTCAATAAGCAACTTTAAGAAATTCTCCAAAGTGTTTCCCATTAAAAGTGCTTTCAGCTGCGCGTAGGATAATCTTTGCTTGAGGACAAAAAATAGTTTTGACAACAATAAGGTACGGTTTTACTGTGATGTAATTAATTACACCTTGTGAACATTAAATATATTCGAAACCAATATCATCACTGAAATATTTTCATCAAGTGGCAGGATATTCAGTTATTTTAAAATTTTTAGTGCATGATAAATTTCAATGTTGACAGTTTAATTAGCACACCAGCGAATGTAAAATTAAGAATTAAATTTATTTTCATAATTAAATGACTCATGTTTGCATTATGAAATGATGGATGTGAATATCCAAATGAGATCGGTTCGAAAAAGTGACTTTGAATGGATTAGCTATTGAAATCTGAGATTTTTATTTTTTTCAGCGAAACACGATTCCATATTCCGCTTAGGCAACACGTTGAGATTAGTAAGCATGTATCTGTAATTTTAGGCAATACGTATCATGCTCAAATATAATACCAATATGAAGTCTCATGACTATATTTTTGCAGAATATAGACACTAATTTATCAGTATATTGCAAATTGTTTACTTAAATGCATGTATGTGTGTGTGTACAATATATATATATATATATATATATATATATATATATATATATATATATATATATTATTATTATTAGGTAATCTACCGGTTAAGGTAGGTTTTTGGATGGGCACAGCTCCTAAATTAATATCTTGTGATTCCTAAAAAAACACAAAATCCATCATCCTCCTCTGCATCAGGTTCCTCTTCATCTCTGAGTACTTTCTTCCTCCCTTCATCCTGTCCAACATCCCTATCCTGTTCATTCCCTTTCCTCGTTTGCCTAACATTCTCCCCTCAATTACAGTCTACAAAATCCCGCTGCCGGTCAATACCCCCTTCATCCACTTTTCCTACCTCCATAGCATTTCTCCCAACAAACCCCTCTCTTCGCCCACCATGCCAAGTACTTCCTCATTTGTTTTCTTCTCTGTCCATTTCACCTTCTCCATTCTTCTCCACACCCGTATTTCAAAAGCCTCCAGTCTACGCTCCATATCAAAGTTTTTACGAGTCTTTTCTTAACATCCTTACTCAAAGTCCCCGTCATCAACTCCCTCCTCCTTGTGAAAGCCTCTTTGCCTAGCACAATTCTTTTCTTTACGTCCCTACTACTTTGACCGTGTTGATCCAAAACACTTCCGAGATACGTAAACTGTTCTACCTGCTCTACTTTTTGCCCTCCTATTTTCACGTTTAGCTTAGCCTTTTTCTTTCTGAAAAATCGCATAAACTTTGTTTTATTAATATTGATTCTCATCCCATACCTGTCGCACTGAATTTCCAATTCACTCAGCAATGCTTGCAACCCCTTTGCTGACTGACAAAATAAAGCTTGGTCATCAGCAAACCTAACAGATTTAACGAACTCCCCGCCCACTTTCATCCCTACTTCCAGTTCTTCCCATGCCTCTTTAATGATCTCCTCTGCATACAGGTTGAACAGCAACGGTGATAATGGGCACCCCTGCCCTACACCTCTTCCTAACACTTCCCATCCGGACTCCCCGTCCCCCACCCGCACCTGAGAAGTCGGAGACATGTACATGTGTCGGATTAGCCTCCTTTCCCTCCAATCTATTCCTCTTTTCTGCAAATTACTCATTAGTTTTTCCCAATTGACTCTATCAAATGCTTTTTCGTAATCTACGAAACAGGCAAATACCTCCTGGTTGTGTTCTATATTCCTCTCGATTAATAATCTCATTACTGCAATGGCATCACGCGTACCTCTCTCCTTCCTAAACTCAAAATCACCTAAGTAATCATTTGGCCCACTCTCTATCCTTTTGTTTATGATCCTGAGAACAACTTTAGCTGCGTGGGATATCAAACTTATTGTCCTGCAGTCCTCACATGATGTAGTCTTTACCTTTTTCGGAATAGGAACTAAAACTGATCTCACCGTCTTCCGGCCAGATTCCATCCTCATAAATACTACGAATGATCCCATATAGCCTCTTCCTCCCACAATTTCCTATACATTTCAATATTTCTTTGGGAATGTCATCCACCCTCACGGCCTTATTTAGTTTCATAAGACCGTGGGGGTGGACAACATTGCCGGGGAATTATATATATGTATATATATATATATATATATATATATATATATATATATATATATATATATATATATATACACACACACACACACACACACACACATATATGTATATTTAATTACTTAATGAAAGTATATTTGGAAGCGTTTAATCTGTTAGAACATTCAAACGTAAAGGAAAAACCTTTTATCCACTTAAGGCGAAATGTGTCCGGTTTCTAATAATGTTTCTGATTTTGTCGCCTCAAATAGATTCACCCTCACGATTTGGCCATCTTTCTGTTAGCCATTTGGATGAGATGAGGCGAACGAGCTAGTAAAAAAATGGTAATTGAGACAGGCTGAAGGGATTGAAATGAGTAAGAGGTCTGTAAGGAAAATAGTTGCGCGGGGGAAGTGGGGGATCGAGATGGTGCGGGGGCTAACGTACTGGCTTCCCACCCTGAGGGCGCGGGTTCAAATCCCGGCGGTGTTGAATATTTTTCAGAGGTATCTCGATCCCTACTTGAGGTGCTTTGTGGAGGGCACTTTGAGTGAGTACGCCGTCCGTCGGATGGGACGTTAAGCCGCGGACCCCTTGGCGCCTTTCGTAAAGAGTAGGCTAATGCCGACGCCGGGTTTATCTCCACCCTTCATCCTTTCCTGTCCTTCCCCTATGGCGCAAATGACCTTAGCTGTCGGTCGCCTCCCCTCAAAACTACTACTGCTGCGGGGGAAGTGAAGGAGGGAAGAGAGGGGGGAGGAAGTCGCGGAGTAGGACGTCTACCAGCGGAGAATCTAAAATGAACTCGCGTCAACGGAGAGTTGAATTTAAATGGGGTACTGGAAAAAGCCATCTCTAATTCCCCATAAGAAAAGGATCTGACTACGGAAATTGAAAACATGGAGACATCCCCCGGTTTTATATTATACAAAAATAGCCCGGAGTTGATGCATTAAAAAAAGGTAATGAATGGGTGAATGAGACTAGGTACATGCGGAGACTTGGAGCCAATTAAGGCGACCGACGTTTTTATTTTTTTTCCTCTTTCCCTCCCTCCAAACCCCACCCTCTTTCCTCTGCCTCCACCCATCCCTTCCCTCACGCTTTCGTCTTCATTTGCCCGAGTCTCAAACCATCAAAGGCGATGTCCGACGGACATTCTGCTTTATTTTTACGGTCTCTCGTCTCTCTCTCTCTTTTGCTCTCTGTCGTACATTTTGCACGAGAAAGATAATCAAGAAGAAAATGATTAAAACCGTATTAGAAAAGGGATATTAACTTAGTTAAGGAATTTATAGTTTTATTCCATTCCTCTTTTTTTCCTTCTCCCTCTTCCACTCTCTTCACCGCTCCTGCCTAGAATGTGTTCGGACGTAAATGAAGCATCGCCGCGAGGATGATCGTCGAGACTTGATGAGAAATGCCGCCCACTGGTCCTTCTCTCTCCCTCTCTCTCTCTCTCTCTACCCCGTCCCCGCTTTATATTTTCAATTAACTCATTATTTCTCCCAGGCAGTTAGGAATAGAGCGCATCTTAAATATTTCATATACCCACTTACGACGTCGTATTTCATCCTAGTTCGTCATTGGCTCGCCATAACTTCACTCGGTGACTAAAGAGAGAGAGAGAGAGAGATTTTAATTAAAAGGATCCTGGTCTTTTACCGCCCACTTTTAACGATTTTTCTTTCAAATGGAGATTAAAATCGGCTATTCAATTTGAATATTTCTTTCAGTTTCTTGGAATTTAATTTGAGAGGCGAATGGACTGTTAAAAACATATTTACGAGGAAGAATAATAGATCTTGGACATCAGATGGAGCCATTAATTTCCGAAATGTCGACCCTACTACTTTAACCTATATGATAATCGCATTCTAAGCTTAAGGTCTTGAGTTCACAGCCCGCTAAAATTGTTATAATTATCTCTGGCGTGTTTTGATATGCGAAAATACAATAGGATTTAATTTTCATTGCGAATTTTTAAATGTTGAAAAATGATACTAGTATAATTTCAAAAAATACATTTAATTTAAAGAATAGTATAAACTAAACCTAATGATTCAAATAGCCTTTTAGTAAACGGATATAGCAAGTGTATATTATTGCCAGTGAAATAAAGAAAAAGTTATATATTGGCACCCTCAAAATAATGTATCATATACTATTTATTAACGAGTTTCAATTGATGAAATGAGATTTATTGTACTCAAATGCATTCTCCTTGAAATAGTCTACTTTGGAATAATAATGCTAAGCAACCATTGTTTTACATAGCTTGTAGGCTAAAGTCTCATTTTTTATAAATACAATTTACTCTAAACTTAAAAGCGGTTATTTTATGCCTCTAATCCTTATTCTATCAGGGAGAAATTTCGGTCTGCGCATTAGTCGGACGACGTCGTGGGCTACAAAGCCTCTTCACCATCACAAGTTTTAGCTGCTACTATTCGTATGAATACAAGTTTCTCTTTAAGTCCATTATTTTTCAGCATTGCTTCAACCTTCCGTTTCCGTCTTAAAATTTCTTTATCTTCTCTCTCTCTCCTCTCTCTCTCATCTCTCCTCCAGCAGTCTTACCGATGCACATAACAAATTAAGCACAACTTCCATTTTCAATCCCTGAGCTGTTTATACCTTCAATTTCCATTTTGACATGCCCTGTTTCTTACCTCCAATGCTATATTATAGCGTCGAAAATGCGGTGAGTCACAGTAAGTAACCAAGTATTTTCTCTAATTCGTGAAATCGTTACCTTCTCACCGTTAACCTCATTGTCTCTATGAACACCTGTTTTACTGACGGAATCTTTTGCAGCGTTTTGATGGCCGTGCATAATTAATTTTTTTTAATACGTTAACTGTTTAATTTATTGCATAATATATCTCTTTATACCTGTATTGTCAAAGTTTCTTGCCACTAGGGAGTCTCACATCATTCTATGTTTTACACTCATTCTCTCCCTCTCCTAATGATCTTTGATATCACTCAACGATAGTACAATTCCTTATCAAACTTTGGAGCTAAAGTATTAAAGTGGCCCAATCTAAATTTCTTTGTGACTTCTTGTCCTAATAATTATTCTTGTATTATTGCCATTTATGTGGTGTATGAGCAAAAATAAGTCTACCTATCCCTATTGTCTCAGTAAATACTCCTGCATAATTACAACAATAGTTTCCTACAAGAGTAAGTTTCCTCTTTATGCTTACTGCTTTCTTGCGTTAAGTTAAAAAATATTTATTGAGATTTATTTTCATGTCCATGTTTTAATGGCTTAAAGAAATTTTTCATTGACAAAAGGGGAAAAATTTGTAAAAAGGTTGTTTCATGTGGTCAAAATTCTCTTTTCATAAATATGTCATCCTATTCTGATATATTCTAAGCTAATAATTGGGATACTTTATCAATTTATATTTTTGTCGAATTAAGTTTTCAATTTTTTATATATTACTATCTTTTATTGCTTAATATTTTAAATTCTACCTCACTCTCCAAATAAAATAGGCTATCATGAAACGTATAAATATTGCAATTAAGGAATGTCTCGTATAACTTCGCAAATGCTTG
Organism: Hetaerina americana; assembly: GCF_022747635.1. NCBI lineage: Eukaryota > Metazoa > Arthropoda > Insecta > Odonata > Calopterygidae > Hetaerina > Hetaerina americana. The sequence goes on along the minus strand of NW_027287538.1, from coordinate 68,909,712 downwards.
GCAACTTTTTCAACTCCCTCTTTTCTACCTCGGCATTTGATTGTATTTGTTGCTCCCAATGATATTTTATTCCCATGAACTGCAAAAATATCGTGTTGCAAAGGTTTATGCATTTTATTGAGCCCTAGAATTGTCTCTGAAAGATTTAGCCTTGCAGAATAGGTCTAAGGGTGCGTGCCAGACGAAAGTTACTTCACGCCGCGTCTCCTCCTTAGTGAGGTGGCTGCAAAGGCGTCCGACTAGAGTAAGCAGGCTCACTGTGGTCGTTTAAAGTATTAAAAGCATTATTAAGGAAGGTAATGGGAAATCATCAAAATTATCTTTCCCATGATTTTATGGGTGGAAACTAAGAAAGCAAATCCTAATATCTACGGGACTAGACCCAGTGAACCAGGAGTCGTGTCTGGCTACAGGGGAAGTAAGTTCGGATCTCATCACGCAAAATCCTTGCACCACCGAGGTGAAAGATGTGGAAAAGATCCGGAAGAGAACCGCAATGATCGGGTCAGGGTCATTAAATGTTAGGACAATTTTGCGTGCGGGGAGGGTATTCAAGAGGCAAATGATGAAAGAAGATATGCAGGCAGACATGCAAGATAGATTTACTGAAGGCATGCCAGTTAGTGTGATATGAGATGAAGAGACAGCGACTAGTATAGTTAGAGGGTTAATAATAGAGTTATTTACAGTGGTGGGCAGGAGAGTCAACGAGAAATGGCCGCAGTAGTTTAAAGTAGCCCAAGAAGAAGGGTTGTGAGTATAATACGTGAGTTACAAAACACTATTATTAGAGCAATATGATGATGACCAGATATACAAAGTGGTGATTAACGTTTACATTTCAACTAGAAGTCACCGAGAGGAAATAGCATATGATTTTTAAGATCAGAAGAGATTATTGGAGACATTCTGGAAAGTAAGCATTAAATAGAAATGGGAATTCGAATTGCAATATTAGGGGAAGAAAGGGATGAGAGATTGTTACGAGAGTAGTAGAGTGTGGTATGGAATCGAGTTTGGAAATTACAGTTTAGGAATAAGAAATGATCACAAAGGGATAGCATCCAAATCTCTTGGAAAAAAGGTTTGATAGCAATCAACATGTGTCAAAATCACCATAGGTGTAGTAGATACAAATGGAAAATGCCAAGAGAAACAAGTGGGTTCAATCTGAAACGATTGCGTGGATGTTCTCTTGGTGTGTATCAAACAAATCCGGTTAGAAAAGGATCGGAAGTAGGCAGGATTAACTTCGGTCAGGGAATAGGAGAGATGAAGTGGAACAAATAAGGAAAAGGTAATGTTCCCGCGGCATTATAAATAGTTGAGGGAAAAACGGAATGAAATGATTCTTTGAGCCTATACGCGATATTAATGAGGAGAACATTTTGCCAGATGTGTTGCATGGATAGCTTTTCATTCATTTTCTTCATTCCGACAAAGAGTAAACGCGGTCTTGATATGACACTGTGGGACTACAAGTACATAGAATTTCAAATGCAGCAAAGTTAGTTCTAAGTGTCAAGAACACTAAGTTAGAAAACAGTGCGGACAATTATTTAGGCAAATATCAGTTTGGGTTTAGAAATGGAGGAGGAACGCGTGGTGCTGCTATAATGATAATATTAATAGAACTTTACCTCGAGCATAATAAGGTTGTAGTCGTGTACTAAGTGGATTCTTTTTACGTAAATATTACGAAAAATACGCGCGGACTATAAGAACTTATAGGTGACTTTTCGAAATTAGTACAGGAATCTGGCGACCTAGGAAAGGGTTGCAGAGGGAGAATCTGAATGGATAAGAGAGTAAGACGTCGTTAACCGTTATAGTAGGAACATTTCAGCGTATATGCTAGGGAGTTTAAAAGGGTGGCAATGGAATGGCAGGACCTCGTATTAAATATAGTAGGCAAAATATTAGCTAATTGGAAAGTATTTGGCAAAGATAATTTGAGTAAGTCAGAAAGCAAATAATTCTGAATGTTTTTCCTAACACAATGCGAAAAGTGACCGTGGAATTAAGATTAACGGTGTTAAAACAGATGTAATGAGATTCTCAAGACATTTGATTCTTAAAATGTACGCATTCTCTCGAAGATAGTGGGCACTATCTTCGAGAGAATAATATCTGGTAGTGGGGACACAAGGAGAAAAATTGCATTGCATTCCAAAAAACAATAGCTGTATTTACAGAAAAAAAAGAAATTATGGCAGCTGCAAAATTTAAAAATATTCGTCAAAGGTTAGTTGATACTAACACTGAGCATGGTGATATATGGATGGATGCGGCACTTCTATCTCAGAGGCAAAATGGTGTGCGTAGATTAGAGGCTTGGGAGTGGTAAGTATGGCAAAAAATGAAGAAAATAATTTGTAAAGAGATGAAAACAAACACTAAAGTTTTAAATTGATTGTACAAGGACAGGAAAATTACCGGAAAAAATTTGAAAAAAGAAGTGACATTGAATGAAATAGTATATTGAAAGGTCATGATACAATGAATAACTTGATATAAGGGAGAATATTGGAAAACGGGTTGGGGGAAGAAAGGGAATTGCTTTCAGAAAACATGAAGGCCGCTAAAAGTAAAGAAGAAATTAAGAAGGAAATATCGACAAATATGATTTTGTGCTCGTGATAGGTAGATCTTTAGTAGGCAGATAGGTAGAGTCTTTAGATCCCTCCAAAACCTTTTTTATTCAACGGAATAATAATGAATGAATGCTCATATATGTAAGAAGACGAGAGATTTTGGTTGACATTCTAACGTTGATCTATTAAAGACAAAAACCAAGTAAAAATTGAAATATCATCTTCAGCAAGAATGGAAATTGGTTGGAAATATTCATTTAGAGATCATATTGTTTAACTTTGTGCGCCCATTTTGTCGTGCGTGACACTTGGTTGCCGGAGGAAGGTTGTGAGATTTCCGAGAAGTGACAAACTAAGAGCAAAGGGCGGCAGAAAGACGACGAGAAGCAGGGGACAAGAGAAAGGTGAGTGTGCGAGAGAGAGAGGCCATGGAAAGGAGGGAATAGAGAGAGAGAGAGAGTGAGAATGAGAAGAAGGGAAAGGTGAGGAGAGGAAGAGAGGGAAGAGAAGTTTTGGGCGGCACTGTGGGAAGGGGCGCTTTATACAGGCTCTCGCGTAATTAGATGAGAGCGACTCGATATCGCGGGACCTAATGAGTTTCCCTCGACCACTTCCCTTCACATAACCTCCCCTCTCTCTCCCTCCCCCCTCCCCTTCCTCCCTCGCAACGTCCGCCCTCTCCCACCCCCTCCTTCTCCCCAACCCCCGCTCCAAAGTAAGCCACGCACTCCTCCTCTTCCCCTTCTCGGTCCACCCTCCTCCCCCGTCTTCATCCTCCTCCACCCCTTTACCCAACCACTCCCACCCTCTGCTTTCCCACCCACCTCCTGGTCCACCTATTAAACACCGCCGCCCTATCCTCCAACCCCTACGGCTCACATACGGAAAATATCCTCGGCCCCCGAGGGGGAAGGCAGCAAATTTAAATGGAGGGAGGCTCTCTCTCTCTCTGAGGAGGGGAAACGTGTGTGTGTGTCGAGGTGGTTGTTGGGTGGGTGGGTGGGTAGGCAAAATGGGCAGTTTCACGTGGGGAGGTGGAGAGATCGTGTAATGGAGGAGATAGAGGGAGGGTTGGTTGGGTTGGAGCAGGGTCGGATATTTGTGAAATAATGAGGGGCCGCAGTAAGGTAAAATCGAGGCAACTAATGGTGTGCAATGCGCCGAGGCTCTCCTCAACTTCCACCCAACTTGCCTAGTGCATCCTAGCCTTTCCCTAGACGAAATCGCGCTTCGCTCAGAAGGAGCGAGTACGGTAGACGGAGGGGCTATGGGAAGCTTAAGTCAAGCATGTCGAGGCATACAGACAATGGAAATCTTTTGTTCGAAAGGTAAAATATTCTTTAAAATATCTCTGAATGGTTCTTTTCCACCTATATCTTCACATTCGTTGGTCAGAAGTTTACACAAATGTGAAAATTGTAACGCTAAAAATTATGAACTACAATGCATCATCTTTGGTCCACTGCCAATAGAATCAGTGAAATATATTGAAAATTATTTTCAATTTACTATAAATATTTGTGATACATTTATCTGATAGTTAATATGAAGCGTATTCATTCTCTAACAAATTCTTTTGCACGATAATTAGGGAATTTTATCCTTTGAATTTGGGATAATCCTTGTGTGAAAAGTCAAACATAATCCCATACGGTTATTCAAAACATGACTTGGAAATATTTTATCATTAATAAACGATCATATGAGACATTTAATTATGTCATTAATTGACAGCTATTATTTTTTTCTCAGTTTTCTGATTTAAAACACGTAATTAGACGTTATTCAGTACATTTGAATAATGTATAAGTAACTGAGAAACTTATAGGCTCTTTAAAAACGAAAAATCATTATCAACCAACGTGTTATTACTATTAGGAAAACATTAACAAAAACACATGACAAGCCAAGAATTTTTTTTAACTTAATATTATAGTAATAGCCGTACCTACAAGTAAATTAATTTTTTGATTGAATGCATTATTAATTAGAGGGATTAATGGAATGATGCCACACACCTTGTGCATAACATTTTAAGCTAAGGGAAACCTAATCAATTACATTAGATTTAGTTTCAAGAAACTTCCAGGGCACACCCTATTCCTGACGTCTCAGTATGATTCGCGAAATTAATAGGCTGTTGAATTTTTCTCAGAAAAAATCTGATTAACCCGATTAACTCCAATACATTATTTACTATTCTCTCATTTTGAAGGACTATTTTCATTTTAATTTTGACGTCTCAGTTTACTTCTTCACGTCTCGGTACTTTAATATTGCATAATTCACAGAAGAACTTGTAAAAACGAATATTCTTTCAATACCAACTGCTTATTAGGTATTGAAATGAAGGAAGTAACATGTGTGATTCCACACACTCTTCATATAAAATATGACCTAAGTTTCGACGCTGGACGTCTTCATGAAGTAGTTCCTACTCTAATATACGATCCCTTACCTATTCAAAGTTGCTATCTGTAGGAAAAAGTGTGTATGTGTATGGAATTACGAAACTACTTCCTTCATTTCTATATTTGGTCTTTAAAGTTACTCCTGAGATAAAAAATTGCTTATCAGTTGTTTTGAAGTCCAACATACACTTCTTTAATAAATGCGAGTCAGAAACGCATGATAATGCGTTTTAAATAACTCATTAATGACGATGAGAGGTTTGCCAAAATTTATTGAAGTTGTCAATATGTGATATTCATTATAAGGTTCTTTCAGTATTAACTGCAGGCAACGAAAATAGAATATTTTGATTCGACATCGGCAAAATGATAAAATTACTAATATATTATATAATTTTACATTTATCAAACGGGCTGTCCTTCTAAGACAGCAGAATTCTATCTAATAGCTTTGTAGAGATATGGAAGTGTGTATGTTTCACTAATTTTACCAAATATTAATAGAAAAAAAAGCAAAAGAAAAAATATGAAGGTCGTGCAGGTCACTTAAGCATCTGGAAGAAACTAAATAACATAATACTTTGAAAATAAAAAAAATTGAGAAACTGAATGATTAAACTTTTCAGTAATTTTAGCAGTCTATTTTCAATTATTAATAAATTATTAGTTTTGGTTTGCGCTTGATTTACATCTACAAGTTTTATGAGGGAATATAAAGTTATGCATTATCTGTATCAATATATATTTCCCAAGTGAATATTCTTTCCGAAATTAAGAGGCAATGTATTTTAGCTTCAATGTACGAGTATTTTCCATAATGTGTTTATCAATTCTTTTAATCGTTAGTTAAAAAAATGTAGCACAAAACTCTTGGTAGTGCAATTGTGACAGGAAGGGAAAATTATCATTTCATGGGTTAGTTTTTACACATGTCTCTTGGAAATAATGAGTTATTCAAATGGATAATTTTAAATTTCTTAAAAATTCTGTGGGCTAAGGAAAGATATCTATGCACTAAACAGTTATATCTTTGTTAGCTGGTTAAATTGGTTTGGCTGAAAGTTGATGAGAAAAAATTTAAAAGTAAGCAATAGAGATTAGAAAAGTACTGAATTACAAAGTAGAGAAACTCAAATTCATAAAAAAGGCTTCATGTTTAATGATTTTCACACTACATATAATAAGATAAATTTGAACTCTATTGTTTATTGATTGCATAAAATATGCATTCAATAAACTCTATCACTCAATATCGCTCTAATGAGAGCGATAACGCAATTAAGGGTTTCGTAATAACGCTCCAATTTTCCAGTGATTCCACGCTAGTATGTTTAAGTTGGTGACTGTACAATCCTTGGTTCACTATAACAATGAAATTTATAAAAATATATAAAAACATGGTTCAAAGTGGAGATACGTACTTGATTATGTAGCCTGTAAATGAGAAGCCTAAGATTTTGTTTCGATTGATTCCCAAATACTATATTTTGTACCATGCAGCACATGCGGATGTTTCAACGGAATATATATTAGTCTAAAATGCTTTACTGTCAAATAAACTGCTTTGGTAAAACAAAAATACAGCACGTTAAATTGGCACCACTCGAAAGAAGAGGCAGAGGGACGGGAAGAATGAGGAATCGCCCTCCTAGCTGAGTGGTTAAGGTGGAGTGGGCGGTGGTGTGTCGCCCGAGGATGGGAAGGGTAGAGAGTTGATTGGATGCATAAAGGGGTGGGGAGAGGGTTGAGAAGAGAGGGAAAGAAAGAGAGGGAGGATGGTGTAGAGAGGATTCCGGACGGAGCGCAATGGTGGGGAGGCGGACGTATAACGAGGAAATAGGAGAAAGGTAGCTCTGGATAATGCTAAACAGAGGGGAAGATGTGAGTGTGGCCGTTTCGGGGGGGGGGAGGAGGATTCATGAAGGGGGATCGAGGAAAGAGAGAGGGTTGTTACGGGTAAGCAGGGAGTGTAAAAAGGGAAGGGGTTTTATTTTATTCCGAAATGGCTGGGGAAAGAAGGAAAAAGGAGTTTATTGTCGGTGGAAGGGAGTTTAGCAAAGGGAAAAGATGGCGTAGTTGGGATTTTAGAAGGGAGCAGAGGACGGGAGGGAGGTAAAGGGAGGGGGTAGGTGGGAGTGGGTGGTGGAGGGCAGAAAGGCGCGGGGGTTTTTAAAAGGGGGTTTAAGCGCGGGAAGAGTCGGGTGGGCGCGTGGAGGGGGTGGGGTCCGGTCTAGATGACATTCCGTGGCACATCGCGACCTCTACAGGACGGTTGTTTTACACCGTAGGCCATTCCGCACCCGACACAGGCTTAAGGGAGCTTAGTCCAAGTCAAATAAGAATTAAAAGAAAAAACAGGGAGGTTACATGGAGTAAACGGAGTCTGGGAAAATGGAAGCGGGGGAATTTTTATTATTGGGCATCGCAACTGAGGTGGGAGAGCTTGTGGGGCCAAGAAGAGAGTGGAGAGATAGGGGGAGGGGATATTTTTTTTGCATTTCGAGGGAATTTCCGTGCTCAGTCCTTGCGGATAAGTTGAATAAAAAACCATATACACACCATCCCGAGTGTCTTCCGGTTTTTGCTCACTTCCTTGGTCATTCGGGTCCGTGTCAGGCCATCTCAAAAATTTGCAACCAGGGGACTACTCGGGGTCTGCAAGGGCTCAGATTGAAGCCGGAAAGTTATTCAGATAGTAGTTTCTGAAAAGAATCAAAAAACATTTACCAATTAAATGCAGACCAGAAAAAAATACTCTCATTTTTTTTCCTTTCTGCAAAAGTAATGCGATTTAGTGTCAGTGGTTACATTGAAAACAATTTTAAGGCTGTTAAATTACATTTATCTCGTTCTTGCTATTAAATTTGGCTGAAATTAGTTTGACGTTTTTACATTTTCTATCCTACTAAAAAAACAAGAAACAAGATGAGATATTTTAATTTTACATAAAAATAACTATACCAATACGCACGTTAAGTGTTAAAGGCAATGCAATCGATTTCCAGGAAGAAGTCAGTCATTTGAAAAATATTATACCTGGATACAAACTGACGGAGAAAGTGTTTGGCTCAGTTCAAATATGAATTTGAGTTTTTAAAATTTGGCTTTGTGTTAAAAAATAACTACGGATATTGACTCATTAGCGAGACAAAAGATTTCCATTCCTTGCTTTAATTTTCCATGTCATTGAAAGTTTCACACCCATGATTTTCCTATCCGCGTTTCTTTTGGTTTTCATCCACAATAAATAGAGCCTCGTCGCTCATTTTCCCACGCTCAAATCCATCCGTGGGAGGATACTCCCTCCCCTCTACCCTCAGCCTTTCGTTTCACGTCGAGCTATTTCTTTCGAGAATTTCCCTCAGCCTTTTTTTTTACTTATCTATCGAGCAATCACCATTCATCACGGCTCATCTCTATGGAGCCCGCCCACTTTAAAAAATTGATAAAATATCGGTCACAAAACAATAAAAGATCGAATGAAAAGGGCAAAGGGATATGGTACCTTCTCTCCCTCATCAGTCTCACACCACCTCGCTTCAACGCAGATTCAAAAACTTCCCTTTTTCCAATCCTACCCCCCGTACTTTTTCCTCCCATCGCTCTCATCCCTTCACGCATCCCCCTTCCCTCTTTTACTACCTGGCTCCGTGTGTCCCCATTTCCACCGTCAGTTCCAGTATCCGATCCTCTCACAATTGCACGTGTGTATATATATATATTTGTGTCTATAAATACGCGATATCCGATTTTGTCACCAATCCAACTCTTTTTATTCGACCACGTTTTTCGCGGGAAACCTCGCATCGAAACCGAGAAAAAAAATTCGGATCTCATTCCTCCTTCCCACTCACCGGCGAACAGGCAAAAATAATCCCCTTCCCACCCTCTCGTTCCGTCTCTATCAAACTTTTTTTCTCCCCCCCTCTCTCTTCCCTTCGCCCCCTGCCCCTTCTGGATCAGATGCCCCTTCCACACATCCCTTCCCACCTGTACGCTCAACTCCCTCCCTATCCCGTACCTTATAGTCCGATCGACATTCGGATACATACTAACCCTTTACACCCCACCTCCTCATCTCCCGTCCGCCAATCCGACAGTCGGAATCCTCCCGCCAGAAAAACAGAAGAGAATCGCCCGCGCCAACTCTTCCCGCGCATTCATTTTTTTATTTCTATTGGGACGTAGCACGTGGTCCGTCTCGTCAATCTTTTCAGTTATTTTGTGTTGCGTGCTGCCAGTCCCTCCTTCCCCTTCGCTGCCCCACCCTACCGTCGCACACCATTGGCCGTACTCCCCTCCATGCCCACGTGATCCGAAATCTCTCCATTCCGAAAAAAATCCCCCCAACCGTCTCTCCCTCCCCTGCGCAGCTCACTCTATTTATCTTTTTATTTTTTCGAACGCGATTCTTTATTCTCTTTTTTTTTCCTCGACCCGAATTTTTTCGAATCGTTTCTCCCCATGCCCCTCTATTCATCCCCTGCCCGATAACTCTCACTCTCCTCCATCGCTGCATCCCCCTTCTCACTTCCGCCCACCCAACCCCCTTTTCGGCACCCCTCCCCACATCGTTTCATTCATAGAGCGACCTTCTCCACACTCCTCCCTTTTACTCCTCACCTCACCGACCCCATTCCCCTTTCCCCCGCCGAAGCTTTTGACACCACTACCACTCCCCCCTTTCTTCTTTCTCCCTTCTCCATCTTGCCCCCCCCTTTTCTTCTTTTTCCTCCTACTCCGCGGGTTTCAGTGTGTGGGGGAGTAACTCTGTGTGTGTCTTTGTGTGCGTGCGCGCGGTGTTTTGATAAAAATCCGACGTGGGCATCGTCCGACTAGTTGACCGCGAATGATCGAAGCTCTCGGTCTGAGCGCTTCCCGCCGTCCGCACTGTTCCGGGGGTCAATTTTTTCCCCGCCGCAACCCATAAAAGGTCGTCCGTTTCCCCCTCCCGCCGTCCCCCTTTCCCGCGGCTTCAAGTCGATGCTGGGAACTCGTGTGAAAGCCTGCGTGGTTCCGAGAAATTGAATGCATCCGTAAAGTCTTTTCAATTATTTCTCCTCTATTTTTTTCCCGGATATCGGATGATTGTTCCTAAATTGTTTTGTTCGTCCCAAAGATATCTTTATCCATCAAGGTTCGTCCATTTTCATTATTCATTGATTCGCTGTTCGAATTTCGGAGTAAGAAAAGACATTACAGAGTTTGCGATCTTATTCTTCTGTATGCGGGTTGAGTGAGAACTCTTACATAAGTAGACGAGGTGAAAATCTCACAGGCACGAATGGATGGATGTTTGCATGACATGACACATGTCACTCACTTATGGGCTTGCGACGAGAAGGGCTTTCACCGGCTTTGATGCTTACTCACCAGTCGGTGTCGATTAAAACATTTTCGTAATACGTATTTGTTGGCGACTTCCTACTAATGCAGATGACGAAGTTGCTGACACATATACGATGAAATTGAATGCATTTTTTTGCCGAAACCTCCCCACGTAGGTACAATTGTGAAAGAATCTTTTGATCAAGGAATATTTGTCGTTTTTGAGGACGAACTTAAAACACCCACGTGACATTTCCGATCCATCGAGAGTTAATCAATGATCTCATGCTAATACATATACCTTAGTCTTATTTTGGAAACATGTTAGGCTAATTGTGGAAGAATGTGGAACAACAGCGCACCTGGAGTTGGCAGTCCAAAAAATCTCCGTTGACTTTTTGACAATGTCGATTAAGCTATGAATACTAATAACATTACTTGCTTCGCAAAACAAGCTATTGGATACAGATATTGCATTTTCAAACAATTGGTAGAAGGAAATATGAGAAATGAAATTAGAAACGGCAGCAAAGTAATTAAGTTATACCAATGCATAGAGTTTGAATGTCCCTGAAAGTATGTGAAACGTGTACAAGAATATGAACATCAGTCGAAATCGGTAAACTAACCTCATATAGACATACACTTCTGTATTTATATTCATAGTATTCATTAAAGGAATTAGAAATCAGGAACCATAAAATTTTAAAAATATACTAGTGTGAGAGTATGTTTATTTCTCTCAAGGGTTTGGTATTACATATATATATATATATATATATATATATATATATATATATATATATATATATATATATATATACAGCATCGGAATTTTTTAACCTTAGTTTATTAAAACATTTATTATTTTAATCTATTCTTTAAGCACAAATATAAGAATATAGTCGAAGACAAAAAATTAAGATTCAATTTTTAGGTTAGAATAATACCTTAACAATATTTTTCATAGCCATACGGTCACGTAAGCTTTAATCAAAAAAGACTGCAATTATTAAATGTCTAATTCTGTTACCTGATAAGTTGAGAAGGTAGGGTCTCGATAGAATTCAGGCAGGAATCACCAAGAAAAATCATAGACGTCTGCATTAAGCATTAACAATCTCGTAAAAAATGGATAATGATATTACGTAATCATTGAAACTTTCAAAATGATGGCTGTTAAATCAATAACAAGAACCGTAAAATGTAACTTGGAACACTGAAACCATATCTTAACATTAGCATCACAAAAAATTGCAGACATAATATAATGAAATTTTCATCACCTTTGATATCGTATTTGAATTACTCGTAGGTATTGTTTTGTAGTTTTTCACACTGTTGAGACAATTTGCGTTACGTACGACGTATAAATATTTCCCCTGCGTCGCATATATTTGTAAAGTAGGACTAGGGCTTAGTAATTACTTCGTCATGTATCGCAACAAGATTGCTCGACCACATATATCCTTAAAATTACATAGATCCATGAATTCATGCCCACGAACTCCTACGCCTTTACCCTACCTCTCTCACCAAAATAAACCAAGTGCTTGCTCATACCGCAGGAAAAGAGCGCAGAAATAGTGTGTGTGTGTGGATTCGCTCCAAAATACATACACGCCAGCCCGTGTGCAGCTTGAGCGAGGAAGGACCTCCGTACCTAGAGGCGGGGCCCCGGCTAACGCATTTAACCAGCACGGGAACAGAAAGTACCGTGTCGGGGAAGGGACGAGGGGCTGAGGGTGGGGTTGGCGAAACTGGGGGAGGCGATGGCCGATGGCATGAGAGGTGGGGTGGGGTATACCCCCCGAAAATTGCCAGCCCAACTACCTCTCTGCCTTCAGACCTCCATCATGCAGTGTTGATATTCCCAGGCCTCAATTAACTGGCGTCCAAAACCCTTGGCACCCTCGGAGCTCCCCTCCGTCAGCCTCCCTCCCTCGCTCTCTCCACTCTTTCTCCCTCCCTCTCACTCCACCTCCTACCTCCCCTCAAGCCCTCCCTCCCCCCTCTCTCTCTCCTCCCATTCTTCCTCATTACTCCCCTCTCATCCCTTACCCTGCCTCATCGCTCCGTTTGGCTGCTCTACCCCTTTATCAATCAAGGGTCGTTCTTCCCAATTCTTCAACGTCCCGAAATGGGGGAAAAGGGGTGAAAAATCTCCTTTCTCTGCCCCGCGTTTAAATTCGGTTTTTCAGATCTATATCTTTTAATGAACTCCCAAACTCTTTTCTTGCCCTTTCTATAACACTCCATCTCGCTCCCACGGCGTCTATCCGACCTTCCGTCCAAATTCAACGTCCTCTCCTCTCACACTTGCTCGTCTGATGGGAGGGTGGGACTGAGTTTACGTAAAATACCCCGGTGCCCACGGTTCTTCGTTATTCGCGGGGTGCGATGGGGATGAGGGCGAGGAGAGTTGGGTGGGTTAAAAGGTTACGCCAGAAATGAAATCGCGAGTTTAATTTCGCAGGTTGCCGTGTTTCCGCTGAGAGGGACGAAGTCTCTCCCTCTGGATATCCCCTTCTAACACCTTCGTGTATTTGAGAGAAACGCAGTTCGATTTTCATAATGATTTTCTTCTCAATCTGGTGTTCGATGCGTCCCTGAACGTGTTTTGACTTTCAAATTGGTTTTGCTCAGGTTTCGATTATCGAGTTTAGGCATGAAGTTGACCTTATGAGGACTAATTATCTGCGTAATCTGGAGGCAAATTACCTGCGCACGCCATCTCGATCTAAAACTAAGAGTCAAGGAAATTGATTGATTATAAGGGAACAGTACCAACGGCCATATCCAAACACCTCTGGCGGACCTAATGCCAAGATGCTTTTCAGAAAGGGAACATTAACGAGATTAAATGGGTTGCCAGTATTGCCAATGTTATTTAGGTTCAATCGTTGCGGTATTATTCGATCGTATTTTTTTTTAAACTTCGAAAAATTAATCAAAAAATTCATCTTGCAGTCACTGCGGTTATTTTTTATATTTCAAAAAAATTATATAAGTGTGCTTATTTTCAACTTGATACGTTATTTTTACCGAAGATATGCATGCATTTAGGAATATACTCATTGTATATTCCAATTGGGGATAGGAATGGTGAGGTGGCTAACGTACAGGCCGCGAGGGCCCCCATCGTGTTCCACCGTGAGGGCCCGGGTTCGAATCCCGTAGGCAGCAGATTTTTTTTCTGGAGGTGCTTCGTGTAGGGCACTTGCCGAGTGAGTACGAAGTCTGTGGGATGGGATGTTAAAGTGCGGACCCCTAGGCCCCTTTAGACAAGAGTAGGCTGATGCCGAGGCCGGGTTTCTCTCAACCCTTACTTTCCCATCCATCCTTAATGGCGCAAATGACCTTAGCTGTCGATCGCCTCTCCTAAAAAAAACTAAAAACTTCCAATTCTAGCAATATCGATTCCCTACGGAAATCTAAAAAGAGTTTTCAAGTTAGTCACTGGTAGTAACAAGTAAATTATGTAAGGTTACTCGTAAAATTGCCTCTAATTGAAACATTTCATTTGATTTAATATTTACTTTGAAATTTTAAAGTTAGTTTGGGAGCTTGGAATTGTCTATTATTATATTGTTGTTAAAAAGTAAGGTGTAAAGGTCGAAGAGATGTTTTACGATTAATGCCAAATAAATGAATTAATTAGTAAATACTCATTTCGTTGTTTCTATGCGATGTAATGGGAAGGCAAACGTGCTATAAACAATAGATGAATTCGATACCTAACCATCAGGTTCACAGAGACAAATTAAGTACTTTCTAGTTCAATCATTTTCTATTATCCGGTTACTAATAATTTCCTTTAATGGATTAAGGTAGCGTCGTATTCATGTCTTTGAAATTATAAGGACTGTCCACCTTCTTTTAAGTTAGTGGACCAATTAAAATATTTCTCAGAGAGTTTCGTCGAAAAAAACGCTGCATTGCACGACGTGGTGAGTGAATTCTTGGGGAGGCATACCACGCATACAAGAACACCATTTTTACTGCTAGTGCTCTTACCCTTAAAACGCTGATGTTCCCCAAAAACGGAACCTTTCTCTGCGCCTAATTTCCTGTCCCGCCATTTCTCAGCCACCACCCTGAATTCCTTTGCTACCTCGAAACCACCCACCTTACTCACTTGTTTCCCTTCTTTCCGCAATTTTCACCCTCCATTTCTCTTCCAGGAATTCTTTCCCTTATTTCATGACATGTCCCTTTTGCCTTTTAATTTGCATTTTACTTAGGTTGTCCAAGTTTATATTTTCACCTGCCTTTTAAATTCTAGACATGTTTTCCCCTTCCATTACTTTTGTTTTTTTGGGTGCACACTCTGAAATAACATCTTTTCACCATTTTCTTGTGAGACCTCTAAGAAAAATGTTGACTTTTGACTTGAGTAAGATTGCTTGATATGATGATGGATTTTACTAATTTGGTATTCTTATGATTTTAATCGTCAATGATAATAAAATGTAATAGTCCTCGCAAAATTGAATCAAAAGGGAATTAATGCCCGCGAAAGCATTAACTTTTGACTTTATCGTGGAATGGAAGCCTTTTATCGATAGACGCAACTGGGTGAAATTTCTTAATTCTATCACTGATAAGTGTACGGAGTTTAAGCTTTCGTAGGCAAAACATTCAAACTGTCTTTCACATGATGTCTGTTGGAGATGCTTTGATAGATATTTTACCATCATGTAGTTAATTGCAAAAAATAGAGCAAATTTTTAAGAGAACGTTATTAGGTTGTGGACGTGTTATTTTGGAAAGAATTGAAGATAAAGGAAATTGAAATTGAGCAAAATTACTGCCCCATCCTATCATACTCATGTGGTACATGAAAAGGTAGATTAACACTTGAAGTATAGAAATTATATCCATTATTAAAATAGAAAGAAAGACTCGTACTTTTCCACAGATTTTATTATAGACTCGTACTTTTCCACAGATTTTATTATACGGTTGTACCGTATAATAAAATCTATGGAAAAGTACGAGTCTTTCTTTCTATTTTAATAATGGATATCAATTACTTCCACGAAGTGAAGCCTGAAACAATAGAATATATAGAAATTATACTTCCAATTTGAAATGCGAGAGAGAGAAAGACGATTCCGTTTATAATATATGGTTCCTTGCTTAATACGCCCAATCCACTAACGACATAAGTTAAGTTAAACAAAATTTTTCGATTTTAATGGACACGAGAAATTCAATGTTTTCATCCCATTTTCCTACGTCCTCCCGACACCGTCCGCTCTTTGCCACCCCATTCGCATCCCCTTCTCCTTCGTCCTCCCCCAATGCCCTAACCCAACACTCCCCAGGCGCCCCCCACCATGACTTCTTCTCCGCACAGAAAAACTTTGGACCTCGGTTGTAGAGGGAAGAACCGTTCGCATTCCACACGTGGCCCGGCTGCCAGTTTCACCCCACGTTAAACCCCAAGCCCCGATCCCCCGCGAACTCCCACCCACTCCGAGAACGAGGCAATACATTTTAAAAAGGAAGGGAATTCAACCGTTCCACATTTTTAGACTCGCCTTCCTCCCCCAAATCCTCTCCACTTCCACCCCCCATACTTGTCTCACTCACACACACACCGGCCACTCTCACTCCTTCCCACCATTTTTCCCATCTTCCTCAACGTTCCCCTTCCGTCGACCACTCTCCTCCCCTAGACGGTTCTCCTTCCTTCCTTCTCTCCTCCCTCGCTCCTTCGCCCCAGCCGAGAGGTCTCCCCAGCCGACACACCCCCTGTCCCCGCAAATGCTTGCACCAGACGGTGGCACTACTGCCGCTCACCCCTCTAAACCCTCCCTGCCGTCCCGATGCCCTGACCCATTCCGCCGTCATGTGCGTAGTACGAGTCCCGCACTCCGGTACCTAATGTTGACATGTTGAAGGCTAAAGAGCGAAAAATTTTACCCATCCCCTACATACTTCCCATCCCTAGCGCACCGAAGATCATCCGACTCTCTCCCTCCCCCTCTGTTCCTCCCGTCCGAAGTGAAATGGGAAAGTTGGGGCTCGGGAGGTTGAGGAGGTGGGACGGAATGGTGCAGGGGCGTTATGGCAGGGGACGCCGCTCCCTCCTAGGGGTGGCTGGGTAATGTAGGGGGGGGGGTACCGGGCAAGGGAACGGAGGTGTAAAAGAGGCATTCTCCTCGTCCCTCGCAGTTGGTGAATGCCCTCCATACCGCATCGGATGCTTTCCTCCCTTCCCACCCCCTCCTCCCGGGCCATCACGCGGCTTTTCCGCAGCACGACAAGCCCGTGTTAAAAAGGTTGTAAAAAGGGCGTTAATACCTGAAGAAGAGGGAGAGACATAGAGCATTACAAAATAAAAAGGGCACAGCGGTGGGCAAGGTGCTTTCCGCCTCGTATGATGGTAGTGTACTGGCGCGTCTCGGCATGGGGGGGGCTACATCTCCGGCGCCCGAAATATTCCTTCGCTCTTTCCCTCCATTTTATCCTGCACACCATACTCTAACAATCATCCCTCGGCCGAAGGGAGTGTATCGAGGAAGGAGATCTCTTCTCGCCGGTCCACCATTCGGAGAATCCCATTCAAAGCATTCGACTCTGTGTACTACCTCCCCGGCTTAATGCGAACTCTCCTCCTGGTGTTGATTCTATATCGGCTTAAGCGAGGTATATCTTGACAAGTAACATCGCCCCTGCCCGGCCGATATGAATATGAAATGTCTCCAGCAGGTGCGGACCAGCTGTATCCCGTTACGGCTCCCACGAAGACGGCATGTGTTTTCATAATATTTCGAAGAAATTAACAGAGAGTGGGAGAAAGCTTTTCATCCCAATGCCAAAAGGCACAGCTCATTAAGAAGGGTGTTGGAAACGTTGGGAAGATGGCTCTGAGGACGTAAGGGCAAAGGGTATATTTTTTTCCCGGACTGGTGCGGGGGTTTTTCGGAAGAGCTTATGATGTCCCTTCCGCTCCTTTTACGAGCATAATAAAAGGAAACGCGGCGTCATAATTTTCATAAATTAATAAATGCACGCGTGCCTCATTCGAGCAGGTTACGACTCGCGGCGGGAGTGCCTTTTTTGGTCACACTCGCTGCTCGCCACGGACGGATGGGGGGGGGGGGGCGGGCAAGACTGCGGGGTTGGGGACGACTCACACGCGTGCACATGTCGTCATGGGTTAGTCGAAGGACAGGCGGTGCCGTGACCTTCCTCCGTTATTCCCTGCGGGTTTATCCGTGACCTCAGAAAACATGCAGCCGCATCCAAATCTTCCTTGTCGAAACCCCAATACCTCCCATTTTGTTTGTGTCGTTGATGGATATTACGTTAATTATGATATACTGCTGGCAGACAAAATTCTTGTGTTTCAAGTGTTGAGCTTGGTAGTTCTATTTGGAAAGTAGGCTTGGTATTTATTCAAAGTTAGTAAATTTAAGACCAAAAATACTTGTTTCTCACCATGAAATTTATTGCTGATGATGGGTCGCAGTGCACAATATACGTCATGATAAACTATATATTTGCAGTCTCTCTGTTCACTCTCGTGAACCAAGAGACTGAAAACAGTAAGTTTTTTATATGGGGCGACAGCTAAGGTCATTTGTGCCATTAGGAAAGGATGGGAAAGGAAAAGGAGAGAGAAACCCGGCGTCGGCATCAGCCTACTCTTCTCCAAAGGCGCCAAGGGGTCCGCAGTTTAACGTCCCGTCCGACGGACGTCTTACTCACTCCAAGTGCCCTCCACAGGGTACCTCAAGTAGGGATCGGGATACCACTGAACAATATTTGTTGCCTCCAGGATTTGAACCCGGGCCCTTTCGGTGGAAAGCCTGTATGTTAGCCACCGCACTATCTCGATCTCATTTTCCTTTTGGTTGAAGCAAAGGACGGAAGTAATTATTGTGAAGAAATTATGCATCGTATATCAATTAGAACAGTGAAACCGCAGGAATCTACCGAAATCACAGTAATAAACCAGAAGGTTGGATTTGTAGGCGACGGTGGTGCGCCCCTTGAAATACTCTCCCGAGCAACGTTTGAGATTCCCACTCTCAGGCAGGTGGCCTAATTCATTTCCATGTGCCCCATGTGGTTTCTGAGGAAGGGCGAGTGAACGAAAAATGATGCATCTTCGAAGAAACTGGAGGTGCCAGAGGCAGTCACTCAAAAGCTAAACCGGACCTTACGGACGGTAGCCCAGGGCTGTATTCGATTGATTGACATGCTCCATAGATATTCAATCAAGGCCTTCATAGAATTTCTCCCACTCCCAACGTGAAGAAGGGGATCGAGATGGTGCGGGGGCTAACGTACTGGCTTCCCACCCTGAGGGCGCGGGTTCAAATCCCGGCGGTGTTGAATATTTTTCAGAGGTATCTCGATCCCTACTTGAGGTGCTTTGTGGAGGGCACTTTGAGTGAGTACGCCGTCCGTCGGATGGGACGTTAAACTGCGGACCCCTTGGCGCCTTTCGTAAAGAGTAGGCTAATGCCGACGCCGGGTTTCTCTCCACCCTTCATCCTTTCCTGTCCATCCCCTATGGCGCAAATGACCTTAGCTGTCGGTCGCCTCCCCTAAAAACTACTACTACTACCCAACGTGAAGAAACACCTTCGTGGATAGCGTTAGTCATCATCCGGAGTACTTATCAACGCTTCTGAGGCGGTTTTGAAGGACATGTCAAAACGTAACTTCTAGCATATTTTATATGTCTGGGAAAAAATACAACCATTCTTTGGGGACTAAATAGAGATTGGTGATCAGAATTTTGGGGATAAAAAAGGCATGTTGTTAGAAACATTTATGATTAGATTTATTTAAATTCTATGCATAAGGAATAGTTCATAATGTTCTCAAAATTTGGTTCAAAACAAGAATTTGTCAGACGTGGCTGGAAAACTATTTAAAAGCATATTCAATAAAGGTAGTTTGTAAAAATCATTGCCAATAAAAAAGATAGTGTTGAAATGTATAAATAAATCTTTAGACTGAACTATGTGTGCGATTCAAACTTTATGAACACATTTTAAAGGATTACTCTTGAAAAGTCATTTTCGTGACCACAGATAAGTAATTACGAGTGTCAGGTATTCTCCAAGTAATGACCTGGCAATTGCTTACCTGTTTGATTCCAGTCTATGTCATTTATAAAATAGTGATTTGATCGTTGGTGTGATTTAACGGTATACTCGTATCTCTGGTTACAATTTAAAATTTGGAACAAAAAATTATCCATACCTGAACTCTTGGTGATAAAAATTGACCTTATTTATGAGATTATCAAAGGACAGATGTTTACCTATGCTGGTATCTACTTCTTCATAAATTAATACTTTCCATCAGATGGACTATACCTATGCCCATATGACGCGTTGACGCGTATGTATGCAGTGTCATCTTCGAGTTAAATAGAATTTATCAACTATTCAAGTATGCTAAATGTTTTTCCATGATTTCTATCCACTTTCTTTTGCAATATTCAGTATGCGTAAGCGAAATCTCGGTCATGGATAGGTGATACGCATTATTTACTAATATATAATGCTTGTTACAACCATAAGCATGGTCTTTACAACATATAAAAATTAAAAGCGAATGATATTTCGAACATACAGGGTTCTGTATGTTCTGATAGATTCTGTAGAGCCATACACAGCTGCTCCAGAACATTCTAAATAGGTGAATATAGTAAAAATATCAATAATATTTGTCAAATTGAGCTATATTTGGAAAATAATTTGCTTCTCGCGTTTGGAAACTATTGAAAAGTGTTTGAATTCCAATGCTTGGGAAGATCATTTATCTATTATCTTTGAGCAAATTAATTCAGAATACAATTCAAAACGATAACCCTCTGAAACTCTAACAGACCTAAACTTAAATTCCCGTAATATAATTATTTTAAAATATGGCTGAGCAGTTGAACATATAAATGGAAATTTTAATCTAATACATTTAATATTTCTAAATGTTCTAGAAAGAAAGAAGGACATTCATTTATTGACATCGCATAGCATCTTGATCTCAGCAAATTCTTAGGCAATAAATATTGCATAGTATACTTTATCCAATACAATATCATCAAAATTATTCAGTAACGAAAACTTGCATCTAGAATTCACATCCATAAAACTCTCCTACAAACACGCGATGGAGAAACGAAGAAAGTGAAAATGGAAGCAACGCGAAAAAAAGAAACACATTTTATGCCAGTATTTGTATTTATACACACGCGCAAATACGTAAAAGCAGTCGTTTTCGGTCAGGAAGACAAATACACACGAAAAGGGCATAAATAAACCTGTATAATATGTCCTCTAACGAGAGGGGGTTCTGTAAAAAGGAAGCCCTTCCCTTTTTTTAATCGTTAACTACCTCTAATACAACCGCAGGGAAAAAATATGAGGAGTGGAGAAGGGAAAAAACTACGGAACGATTCCATCCTCTGTTTTCATTTAACGCATCATTTCATCCCTCACTTTCCGACCTTCTATCCCCCCCCCTCTCCGAACCCCCTAACCATTCCCCTCATCCCTCCGCCTCTCTCCCCCCACCCCTCGCACGTCCGCCGTATCGTTTTGCCCCCACCCCCCAAACCTCTCGTCTCGCGCCCACCCTCCACCGCCGCCACTTTCGGCCTCATTCATTTTTTTCCGAAGTGAATCATCGGTTTGCGTCAGTGTGTGTGAGTGGGTGTTCGAAAGAGAGAGAGAGAGTCCGAGAGGGAGTGTGTGTGTATCTGCAGGCGTGCGCGTCGAAGTCCTTCACTCTATGCTTAAAGCACAATGTCCACGGCGGGGAGAGGGTTGGAAGGAGGGGCGGAAGGAGGGGAGGCAGAGAGAGAGAGAGAGGAGTAGTGGAGGGATGGGAGGAAAAAATCTACCAGTCGGGTTTTTTGAAAGCCATCAATAATTCAGTCCCTCAACGCGGCAGGTGAAAAACTCCGGGAGCGCTACACATACCGGGAATAGGTGGTGTGGTGTTGGTGGTGGGGGAGGGAGGGAGAGGTTTCGTGGGTAGTGGTGAGGGGGGGGATATCCCTCTCTCTCCCTTCCCCCGGTCAGACTTCCTTCCTGCTTCCCACACTCTCCCCCCGATCCTTCCACACCCTACCCCACCCCGTATCCCCCTCGGAACCGACCACAAGGCATAACAACGGCCACCTTGTGACACCGAACCGATCTCCTTTTCCACCCTTTCCAGACCCCCCCCTTTCCCTCCCCCCCACCTCTGCACCTCACACCCTACTCCTCGGTGTATCAAAAACCCCCTGGCACGCAAACGCACGCGGAAACGTATGGGGTGGAAGGATAAAAAAATGGGAGGGTGGGGGAATATCAGTAGCGAACAAGCGGTGATTTTGTGCGCCTTTCCTCGTACGTAGTCGGCCCTTTACGAGCTCCCGTCGAAGCATTCACAGAACGGAAGCTTGGCTTGATAAATACCATTGGCTTGTATAATCCGGATAAAGAGACGGATCGCTGAATGCACGGAAATCATATTAGATCCAAATAAATATAGGGGCAGGAGCAAGTCTAATTTAGGGTTCGAAGGGCAGGAGTGTAGGTTTGTTATTATTTTAAATGGCATGCAATGATAGTGCACCTGGCGTATGGAAACAAGGACAAAGACAAGTACTTTAGTAAAGACTTTATCATAAATATATCATTTTTGGTTTCAAATTGGAAGAAATTATGCCATCTGCTTGAAGCTAATAGGCGCATATTTCAGCAGCCCCATTAATAAGTAAGCAACCTTGGGTGTATTTTTCCCGTTGTTCTTTGTGCAATGTATGTCATGCAAAGTACGACAAGGTGCAAGGCGCTCCACTAATGGATTTTTCGATTTTAGCAATATTTTTTGGATTATATCTTATGGCTGTTTAATATTGTCGACGAGAACAATATCTATGTGAGCTATTAAATTTGTCAAGACTAAAGAAACCAAGTAAAAAGATGAATATGTTTTCGAAGAATTTTAATGATATTTAAAATCATTATTCTCAGAATGATTGATTAGAGTTTTTCAAACTGAAGCAACTTTAGGAAATTAAAAATGTATTTTTTCAGTCACCTAAATAAGAGACAGCACTCTTGAAGTTATTGTACCGGCTATTAACATTTTTACTCTGTTTAACGTTTCTATTATGATAAAAAAATTGCCTATATTTCAAGATGTGAATAAGAGTTATAAAATATCGGGAAGTGACAACCTTAAATTTATTTATTAATTATGCGCGCGTTTTATGAACCGTAGATAATAAATACCTTTTCATTATAAAATCACTCTATATTCTTTCGTAGTGCTCAATTTGTGTTTATTAACATAGGTGATCATTAGTAACAATAATCAGAAAACGTTTCAAAAAAGCCGGTGAAAAATGACTGAAAATTTGGCTTCAATTAAAATGGAGATGATTATCTGATATAAAGTCGTATTCGATCTTAATCAGTTCGTGAATATAAGTTGCTTGGTTTTTATTTCGTTCGACAAGAATATTTCTCAGAATACCGTCGTTGGCTATTGATATTTACAATCGAATGAACGATATTAGTGTTAGAAGTTAATATTTGCTTAGAAAAAGAATGTATTAAGGAGAGAATGGAGACATAGTATAGTATGGTCAATGTCATTCCTACCCAACTTAGCTTCAGGTCGCCGTTTCTATCCTTTCGCTCGGCCTCTCAGAGGATGCTTTAAATGGAAGAAGGGAGAGAAAAACTTTTGAAAGAGGTAAGAAGAGAAAAAAAGAACATAAATAAAAATCGATCGTTGGGCAGGGGACTTTTCCAAAAGTCCGCTCGCGCGTCTCAGAATTAGGTCCGAATCAACAAGCGATATCGAGGCTTTGGGAGATGGGGGAATTTGCTTCGTATTCGGTGGAAGGGATGGACGAAGTGGAAGGAGGACGATATAAAAAGGGAATGAACGGAGAGCAGCCCTTTAGGAGTATGTGAGTGCGTGTGCGGATTCACTAAGGCCATGTGCGCATTTTAAAAATTGTGAGCGAGCAGATATTCGTGTTCCACTGGATATAGAAAAGGTGTAGAGGTCGAGACTCAACGTAATACACAGTCATTTTCAAGATGGATAGGTCAACTGAAATGACGAATAGAAGTGAAACTTTCCAAATAAAATTTAACGATTTTACTTTCGGATGAGATACAAATTTAGCAATTTATGAATAAATAACTTTTAATTTAGAATTACTTCCAACTCAAGCAAGTGTTCAGTGCTTTGTAGAGAAATAAAATGAGGGAATTAATTGTATGCGGCGTTGGCAATTATCCAGGAATTCACATTATTTTATAAGTAATTCGTCTAAGCTTTCTTTATTTGCCACCTGTCATTTTTGTTCATTCCACGGCAATATTTAAAGTGCCTTTTTAATTTGATTTTAAATCATTGATCATACATTTTCTCTAACCGGTTGAAGATAATAATTTTCCTTGATAATAGGGTCATGAAAATGCAAGAAGATACAAATGCTAAACTGAGCCTTTATGTGAAAACTAACATTACTTTTGGTAATCTACAGGTTAAGGTAGGTTTTGGATAGACACAAAACACCAAATAATTCTCTTTCTTTTACCTACAAAACACAACGCAACAGCCCACTTGAACAAGCCCCTCTTGATCTCCACATACTAACTTCCACCCTTCATTCCATCCAACATTCTTAGTCTATTTCTGTCCCTTCCTCGTTCGCCTAATGGTATGTATACATATATTGATAGCTCAATATCAATTGTTCAACAGCATAACTAAGGAAAAATTGAATCATTAATTCTAAAATAATGAAGTCATTAATTGAAACTTGCTCTTCCATGACTTGGCGTGCAAAAATTATCATTCTATTTCAGCTGGACCACAAGGAGCGAGTGATTTACAAATGTTAACATATGTTTTAAAAAACCTGAATGGTGTTTGAAGGATTGAATTTTAACCAAATGTCTATTTGATCGCCTAACTCATTTGCATCAACATTTAAAAGTCATAATGAAATTAATTTAAATAAATGTATTATTTGATTGAAGTTAGACACTTATGTGCTCACGGCTAACGCAAAAGAGCCGTGAGAGCATTATCATATTATCGGAAGAGAAGAAAGCTCTCACCTCCTTAATGAACGACAAATTTCAGACATGAATATTTTTGAATGAGATAGCATGCTTCTCATTTTCTATTGGCTGTACCGTTCTGGCAATATCACATGCGAACAACCATTCCTTTTATCTCTTAGAGAATACAAAATTACGGTTCAGAATGTTCACACAGAACTTGTGGAACTGATTTCAATACCAGAAAAATGCTATAAATAGCATCGGATGTATTTTCTATATTGTATCAGACGAAATAAATTTCATGATTTTCACTCACAAAAACTCCAACCCAAATGATGCACTTTAAATGGGCGAAAAAAAACATTATAAAAAATGTTACTCTGCGATTGGGAAATAAAATCCTTAGGCAATGGCACACAATGATTCAGTAGAAGGCTTCTGTTTTTTTAAATGATGTTTTTCTATAAAATTGAGGGAGAGTTTAAATGTCTTATGGATGAGACGAATGGGTCATCCGTGGAATTATTAGAGCATATGCTATGACGATAACGTACTCATATTTTGTAATACGATGATTTTTCAATGGTGTACTCGCACCTATCAATGCTGGGAGTATTAAGAGTCTGGAATGCATATAGAATTATTTTGTTCCATTATTCTCATATTTATTCACGTTTTGGCACTGCAATACATGTTTTTAACAGGTTCTGACTAACCAATTGCTTTGTTAATGAAATTCAAAAAGTGAGCTTTTTGTTCAAAGTTTTTACGGGAAAAAGAATTGATTGAGGAATTCTTGAACTTTTAAAAGTAAGTAAATAGGAAACAAATTTCACGAGCAGTGAGAAAATAAGAATCTAGAAGGCATAGGTAAAGTATTCCATTTGATTTATAATTAAGAACAGATCATAATAAATAGGTACATGCATGTGTATATATAAAGGTCTGTGTGTATGCAAAACCATTAACCATAAACACAGTAATCAACCCAAAGGTCGGTTTGTTAGGTGATGGTAGAGTTCACCCAGTACTAAGCCCGACGGCGAGTGAAAATCACACATCAGGGTAGGGGGGCCAGCTCCTTTCCCTGTTTAGTTTATGGGTTCCCAGGAAGATCTGGTACCCGAAAAATCACAGCTTGGGTGGAGCTGCAGGTGCCCAGAGATTTGCCGGAGACTTACCCTCCGGTCATTAGTCCAATGATCTACCCCCTGTACTACCGCGACCCATATATACATGCATACATATGTATATATATGTATATTTATTTATTTATTTATTAATAGATGATTTCGTCGAAGTAACACGGAAGTGTTAAATAACAAACTTGGACAGCAACAAACAATATAAGAACACATAAAAAGATCACTCACACATTATTTCTCGATCATTTCGACGGAATTCAGCTCCGTCTTCATCGGAAGAAATAGAAGTGAAGAATGCTCAATTTCTAATTTTACCCAATGTCTCTGTTATTAATAATTATATTAATACGCTTTCCATTTCTTTTTATAATTAAACTTACCGCATTTCTCACGAATTTCTTTGCCACGCAAAATAGTCGCACCGCAAATTTTTTGGAATTACCCGGATAGAAAAAATCTGATGATGAATCGGTATCGTATTTTCATTTGACATTTTTAAATCTTTGGGAGAATTGAATAGGGAAATTCACATCAATGCCAAGAAAAAAACCCTGAGATGAGCAAGCGAAGATGGAGAAGAAAATTGAGTGGGAAGTAGATATTCTTCCTCTTCCGGAGTTGTCGCCGGCGGTAAGGTGAAAGGGGTGGGAGGAGAGGGGGTGGATGCGAAGAATGGGAGAGTGGGACGGCCGAAAAGGAAGATGGGAGTCCGGAGCGGGTGGTTTGAGGGTGGAGAGAAGGGAAAGTTAATGAGAAGAACCAGGTTGAATTCAACCTATCGGAGGCTGAGATCAAAAAGCATATTTGCGAAGGGGGAAAGAAGGCATGGAGCGAGGGGGGTGGTTAAAAGGGGCGGTGGGTGGGGCGGGCGGGGTTAAGAGGAGAGGGTTCGGACCGACGCGGGGGTGGGTGGCACCGGCTGTGGGTAAGGGAAAAAATCGGTTTTAAAAATAAACAAGGAAAAGAGGGACAAAGAGGAAGGGTGAGGGAGGAGTAGGGTATAAAAAAGAAGGGGTAGGTTGGGAGTGTTTGAGGTGAGTTGAGGTGGGGGGGGGGTACGTGGGAGTAATTGTCACCTATCTCGGAAAGTGCAGGATGTAGGGTCGGTGGGAAAGGCAATTAGGTTCTCAGCGGGTAATGAGAAAGGCCCCTGCGACTATATGCTCAAACCGACTTATCGTGTTCTAAGACTCGTTTGATATCGTCGCTTTAGTTATTTGCCAAGAGTTCTTTTTTTCGTTTAATTTTTTACTCCCCACCCTTCGGCCTCTCGCCCGCCGGGGGTGTTCTCCCGCACGCCCACGAACTTCGGACCCTTTCGGTTTAAGTCTCCGAGGGGTGGAGGTTCGGTCGAAGGCGGTCGGGGGAGGAGGAGAAGAGAGAGGGACGTTGGATTATGGGAGAGGAAAAAAATTAAAGCTGGACTGGTAGGAAAAAAATAAATTGTCGGGCCGCATCATCTAGATCTGTGTATTGTCCTTGCGCGCGAGGCCAATCAACTCCCGAAGATTGCTTTGACCGCTTGCTTTGTCTCGTTTCCAGAAATCCGCTCACCCCTGACTAAACTCGGCCACCCACCCCCATCCCTTTTAGTCTCCCCGACTTTTCATTACTATTCGCATACTTTTCCATTCTTTCTCCTCTCGCGAGCCGTGGCGTTCCCATTTCTTCCATAGCAGAGAATTTAAGCTTTTGGAAACCTTGAAAATCGGAAGATGCATCCTACGCGTTATACTTCGGTTGTAAGTTTTATTTTGAGTCCTATGATTTAAATTTGTTTTTAAGAAGATGTCTAAAAACCTTTGGAAAGCGCAGGAGGCTAGTACATAACTCTTACTTTAGCATTTCCATGTAATAATGCCTATGATACCATGACTGAAGAGATATTAGAAGGTGAGAACTCAATGGACTAACAGGAAAAACAAGACTGGGAAGGAATCGTCGCAGGGAACGATGAATAAAAGATGGTGATAAGTCACAATTTTTCTTGACTAAAAATGATCTTAGTCTAATATATCTACCTCATGGAGAACATGAAAACTTACACGATATGTAAAAGTTATACGATAAAATTTATAGAAATATTTTCAAAATCAAACTACTCTTGAGACCTAAGAATACGTTGAGTAATTCCATTTCACTACAGGAAAGTCGACGTTTTCACTTGCCCTTGTGAGAATTGAGTTTTTCTTAAAAAAATTATGACTATACTATATTAAAACAAGAGCTCTATTTTCATGATAGAGATTATATCAGAGAAAGGACTTTCATTTGTTCCATTACCATTGAATGACCAGCTGTTGGCAGAATATAATATAATCATATAATAAAAATTGACCGTAAAAATAAAATTTGGAAGTAAAACATAGACATAATTAGTATTTTCAAATGGGTTATTTGGTAGAGTATAATAACAATGGGGAAACACATCTTCTAGTAGCTGAGTTTTGCAGTTTATTATTTCGTACACGAGTGGGAACAAGTACCTGTATAAGCATTTAGTAATTCCCCAATCTCCAATGCATGAAACTCGATTCTTCGGAAAACTCTAAAAGTAAAACTAATATTTTTCTAGTATTTAACTTAGTAAAACTAGTATTTTTTAAGTATTTTTCAATTGATTGATTGTAGAGGCACATAGAATATTCAATTGTTATTTTATCTTACATGCCAGATGAAATTATAAATAATTTATTGATCATAAAACTGAAAAAACGTTGTTTTAAACTTGATTATCATCATTCATGGGATATGGTAGTACAGGAGCATTGGTGTTATGATCGGGGTTCGATTCCTACCGCTGGGTACTCTAAACTTCAACCGAGCTGGATGGTTTTTCGGGTACAGAGATCTTCATGGGAAACCATACACGGTACAAAAAAGGGAACTGGACCCCCTTCAGACCCTGATGTGTGAATTTCATACCCCGTCGGGTTAAGTATTGGATGAATTCCACCATCACCTATCGTAACCCACCTTCGCGTTCATAATAGTATTTAAGCATTTCTCTGCACTTCTAGCTTCTTCATCCGCGTCGATTGTCTTCGGATGACGACTGTTTCGCTAGCAACCTGAAGACGCAGGCAAGACGGCCAGCATTACTGTCGTCAGCCAACTTCCGGCACTAAAGCTTCCTATAAGAACTCATGGTACCTACGGTAGTAATTTTTATGAAGTCATTATCCTCTCTTGCACTCAATCATAAACATATACCTACAGAATTGTTACTAGAGATCAGTACTTCTCAAGTTTTCAAAGAAGTGTGCGATGCTTTTCTAACCTCAGTATGGAATAAAAGGATTCTTACACTCATTTCTGTGAAAAATAAACCTAAAAAGCGAAAATTTCGGAAGATCTCATTAATTATTCATGCAGATGTATATTAGTCCATGTCTCCCAGCACAAAACTTGAAATTAAACTCATTGTCCGTGGCAGGAGGGCGGAAATATTTAACTGCGATGCCGGAACTCTTGAATGCATAATGCCCGTCCCTTCAATAAGACAAGGCCATTCTTATGCAAACGACCAAATTGTAGGGAGACATGCAGGGGTGGGGGAGGTTAAAGGGGGGTGGATGGGTGGAGTGGGATGGCGGGAGGCAGTTGGAGAGGGATAGTGGATAGCCACACTTTTACCATCCCAACTCCCGCCCCTCCCCTTCCCACTCCCCTCATCACCACGAAAATAAATTTCCTCGTGTTTTTCAGAAATTTTGACGTGAGCAGTGCAACCGTGACGCCACATACACAAACAAAACACTCACAAAAAAGCGGAAAAAAATGCGTAAATAAAATGAAGAAGCGCACATAATCGCGAATGTGCTTAGCCGACGGGGAGTCTCTCTAAAGATTGCGGATAGGAATGAGCGGGGGCGTGGGTTATTTATTTTTCTCCGCGCCAACATTCGGAAGTGCGTTACACAAAGGAGAAGCGGAGGAAAAAGGCATGGGACGAGGTTGAGGAAGAGGCGACCTGCTTAATGCCCCACGCTTGCTTCCGAGTGCATGTCCGAAAAGAGAATGAAAGGGAGAAAAATAAGTTGAAGGGAGAAAAAAAATATCCTTCCACGGAGTTTATAATCGTGTGGAATTTGTTTTTCAAAGCCTTAACTATTGCTTTTCCGGACTAATTTGACATTCAGCGCATTCCCGTGCAGAGAGAGGTCTTGCGTTATTTTCTTGCCAAGGTTCTCTTCATTCCTTTGTCAGCGGCCAGCGCTTTGCATTGTACCTCTGAGAAGCGTCATATTCTCCGCCTGAGGAAACATGAACCTCGCTGCGGACGTTGTTATACCTCTTTTAGAAAAGCCGTGTTTTCGTTGGCTTTAGTGGCTCGGAGCGTGATGAAAATTTGTTGGTTTCGCAAGGAATTCGCGCGCCTTCATGATATACGCTCCTGTGCCAGGTAGAATAGGGCAACGAGCGAATTCATCTCTCGCCCATTTACGAGCCAAAACACCGCAATTACTTCTCATACGAGTTAAAGGACGCGGCCATCTACGCAAAACGGTTTCGTAATTGCTTTGATTATTTCTGAATTTCCTCGTAATGCAGTCACCGGGATGAAAAATATTTGTCACAGGGTACAAAAATAATGCATGCATCCAACCTTACGAAAGTTAAAGAGAGACAAAATTTGGAAAAATTAACTTATTTTCTGCAAAAAAATGACGATTGTTACGGATAATTAATGGCATGGAATACGGTAGACTATATAAAGGCGTTCATTTGAGTCAGAGCTAATGGACATTGGAACGGAATACGCAGAACGGGGAAATTAATTCACAAGTTCTGTATTGATATGAATCCTTGTATGTGCTTGCAAGTCGGTTTGGTCTTACATTCATTAGGTTAAAAAATGCTCCTCCGGTTTCAGAAGCTGCATAGTATCATACTATTCTAAAAATGACTTCAATAGTAAATATCAAAGAACGGAATATACAGGGTTCGTCCGGAAAATAAGTGTACTGACTACTGATTTTTTCCCGCCGCTCCAGGCGCGCTCTGATGGGCTGCGATTGGAGGGGGGTATGTTGGCAAGCGACGCTGAAAAAGGCAGTCGGCTCTGAGCTGTGGTGTAGTGAGGAGCTCTGTTAACGCGAACCTCCACGCTCGACCTACGTCACGGAACGCGATGCCGAAGTTTTTGGAGCAGCGTTATTCCATCAAATTTGCGGTAAAGCTTGGGAAATCGTCTACCGAAACTGTCGGTATGATTAACCAGGCTTACGGGGAGTCAGCCATGTCCAGAAACATGATCTTTCGGTGGCACAAGATGTTCGTGGAGCGCAGAGAAGAGGTCGACGACGAGTCTTCGAGAGGTTCCCGATGATGCCTTCGCGGGAGCGTTCCAGGAATGGGAACGCCGCTGGAACAAGTGTATCGACTCACAAGGGTCCTATTTTGAGGAATATTAGCTTAAGATATGTAAAAGTGTAATAATTTTTTTTTCCTGAGCTCAGTACACTTATTTTCCGGACGAACCCGGAATGTATGTAGTATTCTTGGTCAAATAATTGGAGACAATGGATGGTGCCTTTTTACTGATGAGTAACGTTGAATTTAAATCGGATCTCTCCAAATTTACTCGTAATATATCATTTGAATATTTATAAACCTGTATCTTTAATAGGGACATGTTCACACAATATGTTTTCACTGAAGTTGTAAAATGTGGGTAAAAAGTGGCCTAACTCACCGAACATAAAGAAAAAAGTTATCAAAGCCATCGTGTAAGAACAATTCACTAGGTAAAATCTGCCAAGCATCTCTTCATCCATTTCAGCGAACATATGTGCAATCAGCGGCTAACGGAAAACACTTACTCTAAAGTGGAAAACTAACGCAGACACCACCCAGAGTACAGCAAAAGAAAAAATGTATAATAGCAAAAACATTTTATTAAGTACAAGAAGATGCAAAGGACCCTATAGGTTTTAAAATAAAATTACATTTGATAAAAGAATACAGAAACATGGAGAAAATAGAACACAAAAGAATGGTAAATGCTAATTAATCCTTTGCTGTTTTTAGAAATGAGTGCGTTGAACATGGATGAAATACGCTCCTTAAAGAATTTTTCAATTTCACCGCGCATGTGTTGCATGAATTAGCACGTTTTTCACAAGGTCAAATATTTTTCTGCCGATGCGAAAACTAAGTCCCAATGTTTTTCAACTCAACACCTTGAGAAAGACGGCAGAATGAGCCTTCGAGACTTTGAAAAATACCTACCCAATCTAGACGAAGGTTGTAGATAACTTCAATTCAATCATATTTAAATATATCAACATAATTTAAATAAATCAAAATATATAAAATAATTATATCGTTTCAAACGGGGTTAAATGGACTAGTGAAAAAAGTTCAAGGCCATATTTGTGTAAGAAAGACATAAGCAAAAAATCAGTTTTTGAGTGATTTACGTAAACAAATGAATAGGGTTGGTACTTGTTAAAATAAGAGCAACGCTGAAAACTATATCGAAAATATCTCAAACGTATTAATAGATACTGGCATGCTGTGAAATCATCATAGAAAGCTGTATTTAAGACTCACGAGGTATCGGGCACCGGCTTATTTCTAACATGTCCAATCTGCGTGAGTCTCGGGTAGTAGAATACGTAGATTGCCACACACGCCATTCCAGCCGCGCTATTGCCAATGGGTGGATATCGCGGTGAAATACGCGAAGGGGGAAATAATCAGGCGAAAGAGGGGGGGGCGTGCTACGAGGAGTGCGAAGGGATAACGAGAATGGGGTGTATGGAGAGACGGAGGGATGAATCTGCAGCAATGGGACTTAAATAAGAGACATATTTCATGGTTTTAGGAGATCCAAACTGTGCGAGCCTTTTCGATAATCTCAAGAGCTGAACATTTGGTACTCCGAGGAGGCTTTAGGGGAAAGGGTCGTTAAAATAAGGGCGAAGTTTTGGAGCCCGGGATATCCCCAGAAATGGACCAATGCTCTATCGCGAAACCCTCTCCATTTCCGCGCTGACCGTCCGTCTTCCTTCGCTAAAATATAATAGTGATGGAAAAATTAACAAAGTTTATTTTAAATTCAAATTTTATTTATTCCATTTACGCTCAAACTGCAATTGAATTCAAATTTTGTACTTTTCAATCGTATTTTTAATGCGATCGAGGTGCATTGCGATAGGAATTAAAGATTATAAATAACCATACTTACACTCTTCCTAATTTTCCTGCCACATTCTAGGAAGAATTTTATCTGGCACACATTATGGTTAATAAAGCGTCTTCTGAAATGTGTTTTTCAAGTCACGTCGCGTGTGATGCGGTCAAACGATATTTCAATTTTAGCGTAATTTTCTACTCGATCTACTTTTATATTGATCTGTATCAGTCAAAATTGACGTTTTTGAAAAAAATTCTGAATTTATCTACAGCGAATAACAATAAACAAATACGCAGAGATTGCTAAATTTCCATTTTTCCGTATGTCTGTCATATCAGGACTGTCAGCATATTATTTTAGCTTCATAACCATTTGACATTTAAGTTTCTTATACAATAGCAGTCAATGCACCTGGTCGAATGTTTGTTTTCTAACAATTTTATAGAAGCTAATATGAAAGCTGGTCCTCCAATATAATCGTACATGCTATCAAGAGGTTTCCCCGGTATATTGTCAATAAACAAACACTAATAAACAATGTCTTCAGTACTAGTTCATTACAACCATTCATTTTTTAAATCTGCATTCCACCACTAAAAGAAATTAGTTGCATCAAATTTGGCTTTCTAGCTTTCAATTAAGCCCCTCGATATAATATATTCTTTCGCAATTTGTGACCAATTTTTCGGTTAATTAATATTTAATTCGTGCTCAGCTATAAATCTATTAACGTTTATATTGGTTAAAGTTTTACTATACGTTATTGCAAACAGTACAACTATGTTCTGTCGCAGTTAAACAGCTTTCAGTTTATTAATATATTTTAATCCATTAGATAAAGTTTGCTAGCCTTTATTTAAAATAATGTTTATTGGCTATCCATTATCATTCAGGGTGTGATCACCTCTCTCATTCTCACCCTCTTCCACCACGAAAATTTCGTCTCCACAATTTCCCTCTCTTCACGTTTCATTCCTCCAGCCCTCCCCTCACCTTTCTCTTTTTCCTCGCCTCTCTCCTTCTTTCTCCCCGCCTATCCTGTTCCCTTCACTCTGAGTCCCCACCCGATTAGCATACCCCACCTCGAAATCCTCCCACTACGCTTTTCCCACTGCTGCTCCTCTCTCCGCCCACCCTGCCCACACTTCGCCCTCTGGGTCCACCGCTTCGCCTAACCAAGCCAGCAGATCCCCCCTGATCTCTAGGCTAAATGATTGATTGTATACCTCCCGTCTTACGCAGGGACTGGTCTTAACTACTTAGTACCCTTGGACCAGATGACCTTAATGCTCGGGTCGTGCTTGTCCGCCCCGAAAGATCTCCGCCACGCATCGCGGGTTTCTTCTAATGGCAAATTTCCGTTTCGGGGAACGGACGGGGGATATTAGGGCAGGGATAAAGGAAATAAAAGCGCGAAGGCCGTAACGTAAGAAGAGGGTGGTAGACTCAGGCATTCGTAATATCGTTGAATACTCGCCGTTAAGATGCACGGCATGCGATTAAACGGAGTAGTTTTTGGGGTAAAGCCGATATAAATTGAATTATGGGCTTGATTCATTAAAACTCAAGCTGACAGACAAAACTAGAATCCTACCTTTTGAATGGATATGCCAAAAGTATTTACAGCACAACAGCATCTTATAAAATTTATAAAAATATTACAAATGGAGCCTTCACAAGAATGATTTATTCAAATATAGTTTATCGTCATATCCCGTTAGAATTAATAAGAAGACTAATGAAAAGAAAATGGAATGTTATAATTTCATTTTCAATGGTATTGCAGATAGTATCTTATGTTAAATATTTAAAAATTTTGATTTAAGTTCAATATATATATCAAATAATATATCCACTAATCAACTTATCTAATATATCCACTGATAAATTTAAAAAGGGCTGATCATTTTTTATGTGTGTGCAAATATCTCGTGTCCCTAAGTGGTGCATTCATTTTCCTGTTATTCTCCAGAAAGCAGTGTCGAACCTAATGGAATGGAATCGGTCGCCCTAATACAAATACATCACATACAAGGAAAACACCCTTTGTTGCCTCGATTAAAGGATGATTTAAAACAATATTGTTTAGAAAAAATAATTTTACAAAATTTGCTCGACCTCCTAATAAAAAAATTCCACCCCTTTTTCGGCTGAGCGTACTTCTGGCGGATGCTTGCATGCAACCCCAATATTCGCCTCAGTTCCTCCCTTTGCCGTCGGGCACCCTTTCCTTCCTCTACTCAAGCCCCCATCTTCCGCAAAACTCGTTTGAGCAAAGTGACCTCATTTTCAAAGCGACAAACCTGAGCAATCAGGATGTAGAGGCGGAAATTGTCCTGATACGTTCCCAGATGTGACGCGGATACTGAAGTGAATAAAAAAAATAAGGACCATCGATTCTTCGGAAACTGCCCAGTATCACGCTCAAACGTCGCTCATCGGAAAATTTATAAAAACCCGTTTAAATTCAGCCATATTTTGATACAATTCCCTCAGGTTGTTTTTCCAATTTTTTTGGTATTCGCCCACGGAAAAGGAATCATCTCTATCTAGGGTGAAAAATGTTTACTCTACTCACTGGCGGTGTTTTTATCTTTTATTATAAGGGTTCATTGTATTTTAAAATATGCAAAATGTACCGTTTTGTTGACAATTACGCCACAAAAGAAAAGATTTTTAATGCGAATTGATTTGCTATTTTCTCCTGGACTTTTGATTAATGGGAAGGATACGATATAGACTCGCCTAACGATGCCAGCAGATCTCCCCCAGTTCTCTAACCTAAATGATTGATTGTATGTTAAAATACTAGGTAAGCGCTCATAAACATAGCTGGAACCGGCGTCGTGGAAGTCAAAACAATTAATATTTCTAGCCTTACCATGCACGCACTAA
Organism: Hetaerina americana; assembly: GCF_022747635.1. Classification (NCBI taxonomy): domain Eukaryota; kingdom Metazoa; phylum Arthropoda; class Insecta; order Odonata; family Calopterygidae; genus Hetaerina; species Hetaerina americana. The sequence continues at coordinate 68,874,138 of NW_027287538.1, read as the reverse complement.
TATGTGATCTTTATTAGTGCACATTATTATTTCAAAACACCATACTCTACATATAGTATCTCTTACATTCCTAACAAAGTAATGTACCTTAGATGTAATGGATATTAAATAAATATATTCTAAGAGTCTATTTCCTTATTTCCACAATTCGCACTTCCATATCACTGTCTGTCTTTTTGCTCGCTCATACAATTAAAATAAACGTCATAAAAAAATGAATCATGTCTAGGTGAGCATTAAATGCTTGTTTCCCGTCAGAATTAGCTTAAGTTTTACAAATTTTCAGTCTCCATAAGGCGAATTTTTTTTGAATTTGCAAAATAAACTTCTAGCGCCTTCCATCTCATCTCAGATTTAATATGTCCGGCGTCCCTTTAACGGTAATCTACCTTTCTCTTCCTTATCTCGCCCGAAAATTCCGACTATCTCTAGTTCCATCTCAAGCACCGCCCCTCTTCGCCGCCATCCTCCGTGCATTCCCACCACCCACTCCACCCCTTATTCACACGTCCACTCCCTCCTTGACTTCCGTTATCCCCTCATGCCATCCTATTGTTCTCTTTGAATTTCGCTCCACCTCCTTATCTCTCTACTCTTGGATCGCAATCATGGGATTTTGTTTTGTTATCCCATCTCCCGCCGAATACCGTCATTATTTTAAAAGCAACATCGAAGATTTACTCTTGCATTTCGGGATAAAATAGGGTCCATATCTTTTAAATGTTCACAGAGCCTTTTCTTATTTCTTACCTCCACGAGGATATTTTACGTATCATAATAGCGCTAATTATTTACACATGTTACCAAATTTATTTCATATATAAAATAGAAATATATTTAATGTGTTCATAGATTTTCATATACATGATCTCTATTGGATAGCTTACATATTCTTGGTTTTTATTTTTCATTCAAATTGTTTTACTGGATTTGTGTAAACGTCACCACTGGGGTCTATCATTTAATTAACTCCTATTGGAGAGGGTGCACGGTGTGAGCGTATCTATCCTACTCGTAAGGGAGGCTATAAGGAGCATTCTTTCATTCATGCAAAATTCCAAATATATCATTTATTATTCAAATATGAAATTTTTTACACCAAACTTTTACATCTACTGTTAATGAACAGTTCAAAACACTTATCTTTAACATGATTTTCCAATTATATGATCATTCTTTCCACTTATATCCATTTAATTCTTTCTCTTTTCAATCCAACTGAGGGAAAAGTTTAGTAGTCAACTTGCCGTTTAAAATTCTTACTCATATATTTATTTCAACTAATCATCTGAACAATGCTAATATATCGTATTTTAGTCACTTCTTTTGGTATCGTAATTACTATTTCTAATATTTCCTTGTTCTTTAAAAGAAAGTAATTGAATACTCATGGTTTTGTTAGCTATCTTCTTCGCTCTGTCTACATATTTTTTTGAAAATTCCTGCGTTTTTGGTAGACAATTAGGAGATATTTAAAATAAATTATTTTACTGGGTTTATGGAAGGAGGTTAAAAATGTTGTGTATTTACTTACACTGCATTTTGTCGTCAGGAGATAACCTGAAGTATTTCCACTTTTTACATCAAACGGTGGATTAAACCGGTCTTATTTTATTAGAGCTCTGCATTTAATCCTCTGAACGGTACCTTTTAGTGTAGAATCGTAATTTGGGTGTGCGCATGATGTTTCACAACTTCTTTCCAGTCTCATATGTTACAGTCTGCGGACATTTAGAGATTATTTAGAAATCTTTAGTAGTAACGAAGAAAAATTTAAATCTATGGGAGGCATTAGACCTTTTGCAATACCAGGCCACCAATTTCTCTATCCTGAAGGAAGGATTTCAAAGGAACTTTTATAATATCTATCCCATAATTCTTTAAAAACGATAGTTTCATTTAATTTATTTTTAATAAAGCCTTGCAAAGAAGGTGTTCATTGGGAAGAGGCAACTCTTATGTTCAAAGAACATAAGATTGCAAATTAGGAGGATTGCAAAGTGAGGAAAGGAGAAGTATATAGAAGAGAAGAAGAGGAATGGACCATTTGGAGAGCTCTTTAAGCAAAGAAGAGCTAGATGGTTTGGATATACCTTGAGGCACAATGGATTAGTTAGAAACACAATAGAAGGAACAATCGAACGAAAGATCCCGCAAGGAAGGGCAAGAGACAAGTACATAGGGCAAATTAAGAAGATAGTAAAACAGGGAACCTATCAGAGAACGAGGGAATTCACACTAAATGGAGAAGAGTGGAGGGCTGCAGTAAACCAATCTTAGGATTGAAATACTGATGATGAAGCCCTTACCTCTCCCTTTATATTACCATTTATAATGTTCTGAAATTCTTCCCCACTCTTTAATTTTCTAATGAAGAACTCAACCTCTACATAACCTTAACGTTATGCCTCCTCCATCGATAGGAAATTTCTGGATTCTATATTCTCAACTACAACATACGACTGTTTTTTAGGCCCTGATTGAGGTATTAGACATGGATCTTACATCTTTCCTGGCGGATTTGATCTCATAGGTCTTCTTCAATAAATGTGATGACCGCATTACTTGCTATCTATCTCCTTATACGTGACTAATTTTTCATCCCCCGGCCCTCTTCCCCCTTATCAAGGCTCGTGAAAACGTGCCCCTTCGCAATGCACAGAGAAAGCTACCATCGCGTCGTGTATGAACGCTTGTCACCCCTGCACAAAAAATGCGAATCATCCCCTCCACTTAAAGAGTCCTAATGCCTCCGCCCGCATACGCAAACCCTCCAACCTAATTTCAACCCATCCCCCACCAAAAAACACCCACTGTACGGTTCCCCGGCCCACACCGCTTTTGCCCCTGGGTCCTCCCCACGGCCACCCCTATCTCCGCTCGTAGCTCCGACAGCCAGTCTTTTTTTATCATTTTTCTTTGTTTTGGATCCCACCTTCTCTCTCTCCCCTTCGTTTTCGGCAAGCACTCCTTTTCCTCACGCCATACCCATCCTCCGCTTTTATGTACATATCATGCGTTCCAGTGGAGTATGGAAGTATTTCTTGCGTGCCCATGTTACTAGATAAAATCCTCAGTTACCCCCAAAGTAATTAATTAAAAAAAAGCTCACTTTAGAATAATTTTGTTTGGTCAAAGTTATAAAAACACAAAGAAACAGTCCTACTACTACTGAAACAACAACAATACTACTACTCTAGTATCCTAGAAAAAACTGTTTTCCTGTGCAACTATTGCTTCAGTGCCTGCTCCCACTTAAACTGTTACTTTAGTTCAGTTCTGTTTACTTATTTGAGTTCTACTTTAGATTATTTTGATGATGCAAAAATTTCATAAAAATTTCGTCAAATTTATTACAGCGTAGTGAAAAATATATTTAAATAAATAATTATATATATATATATATATATATATATATATATATATATATATATATATATATATATACACATATATAATAGTTACCTATTTCTGCCACAAATCATAACCAATGATATTATATTCGTGGACCATTGGTGATATATTGTGTATTGTCTGACTTCTTTATTGCCAGGAAAATGATTAGAGAGAGAGGCCATTAGGATTCGCTAAGATCTAATGCCAATAATGACTAAATGACTTCACTCTTTCCTTGAGGATCGACCTGCACAATTTCATAACTGACATTAGTCAATCATTTAGTGCATCCGAACTATCCTTATTGAAACGCCTTCGTCATTTGGAAACTTATTCGAAAAACGGCAGCAATGGCATTAATTTACTCAGAGGCCATTTAGTGCGAAAATAAATGTTTGAAAATCTCAATTATAAATCAAAAACCAACCCGAGCCCAGCCATGAGTGTACGGGATGCTTGGGTTGATAGGTGACGATAGAATCCTCCTTGTATTAAGCCCTGTAATTAAGGATATTAGGGGGCTATTCATTTCCATGACTGCAAAAGGTGAATTTTATAGGGAATTCCCTGAGCCACCGCTTAGACGTGAACGTGGAAGCTTCCCACCAACAGCGCAGCCTAGTCCAACACGTAGACACGTTGCTGTTAACCATGTGAGTTTTCTTTGATTATCTTTGAGCTTAATAGTTGTGGTGCACAATTTATATCTTTCCGAAGTCATAAAACGTAAAGCAAAGCGTATTGAATTAGGGATTGAAGTTTTTGTTGCATTAAATTGTTTTCTTTATGAAATCCTAGTTTTCGCGACAGGAACATACTTGTAGGTGCGCAGTTAAATGAATAGGCTAGGTACTGTTGGATCGAAATGGAATCCCGCAAAAGCTAATATGTATTTCCCTCTGCCTGGCAAAGGTGGGTGGCAAAGGAGTTTGGCGTGGGAGGCGTGAGGCAAAAGAAGGGATGGCAGATGTTGGAGGAAAAAATGGAGGCAGGGAGAGTGTGCATCCTCCTTGCACGTGTCTCGGGAGATTTCGCCGCTGGGGAGAGAGAGAGAGAAGAGAACCCTTATTTTCTCATTCCCGCCCCCTTAAACCCTTCCCTCCTCCCCTTGCCTCACCCTCTGAGACAGAGGAGTCCAATTAAGGCCCTTCTTTCCCTTCCCCTCTCTGCCACACCCCTTAGGGCCCTTCACAATTCCCTCCCAAGTCCCTCCTTAAGCGCGCCGCTCCATTTATTAAGCCCCATTTCTCCAATTCCCTTCCTCCAGCCCTTTTCCCCACTTTCAAAACCCCTCCTCCCGCCCCTTCCTAACTCCAGAACCCCCACCCTCGGTCCATCCAGCCTTATCACACCCTCATTTTCTCCAGAGAGGTTAAAAATAATAATTTCGTACATTTTTCTCTCCCTTCGCCCGACCCTTTCGTTGGAATAAGGAATTTTTTGGGCCTATATTTTGCATAGAGGGTAGGTGTCCTAACAATTTTAAACATGGCCTCATTGAGAATTATATCCAGGCTTGGAATTTGTCTCGGGAGAAAGTTGTGTATCTTTCCGTGATAGAAAATACGTGTGGAATTAGAAAATTTGACTACTGGCTTTTTTTGCCAACTGAAGTGAAGTACCACACATTTAGTCACAATTTTTGGCAAGAAAATTGCATAGTAAAAATTTATCGGAGCATTATTTTTATATGCACGTTAGCATAGAAATGAGTATTCATACCAGAAATGAATTTACAGGTATATTCGCAAGAATTAGACCAGTTAGTTATCTTGTAATAAATTGAGTTCACTATACGCAACTTTTTTTTGAAATACACCAAAGAAATACTTTAAAATAATACCTTTCCCGACATCTTTATTTGGCATGAAATCCAAGCGTCTCTAATTTGTAGAGTATTTTTCTCATGTAATAAATACCTTCAAAAGAAAGTCCATCCCATAATAAAGCGAATTGAGTTGGTAGTTTTCTTAAGATGATATATGTTAAAATATCTCAACCAAATATCGATTCGGAGAAAAGTTGTTGGTTCCTACACATTGGGCGACCACATCTCACTCACTCTCTTTACTTGGGTTTTCCAAATCTGATAGCCCATAATAATATCGAGTTTAAAGCTGAACGAATTTTTGGTACTTTTCCTCGTTATTTTATTTAACCCATTAGCAGAGCCAAAATCAATTTGAAGGAAGATGACTTTGGTTGTAATATGAACAGCATTGGTACATGTGCATGTATTGTTATGTTTACAGTTGATGAATTCATCCCTATTTTGCCATTCCTACGTTTCGCTCCAAGTTCTGGGATCCATTTTTCAAATAAATACTTAACCGTGTTGCACTCACCTCACCTCTTTGGGCCTTCGGTGAGAACAGGGTTTATCGCTTCCGAGGGTATCAAGCCCTCTCAAATCCCAACATGCGTTTTTCCACCAAGGAGTCTCACAGATCATTAAAATTTCTGGAGAGATGAGACATATTCTTCACTATCGACACAACATTAGCGCGGCATAACAGTCACAGCTCTTTTGCATCCACTACAACCTACACGTAGGTTAAGAGAGCCACAATAAAATAAAAATCCGACGGTAGATTTGAGAAAACCAAGGCACTCAACTGCCCTGGCAACAAGGCAAAAATCTCGCTACGCAACGGGTTTCTATGAAGCATCCAATATATGTTGCACCGGGGCACTCGTGGAGCGTGTGGTCGGTGAGAGCCCTCTGTCGCCAGGGTTAAGAGTGTGTGTCCATGGGAATGTCGGTCGGCAGTCTTTAATCGGCTTTACCCCCATACTCCCCTCCCCCTGACGCCAGCGCACGACGGGCCCGCGGTACAGGTGATGCGTTTCTGAAACGGATTTCGCGTCGTCTTTTGCTCTCGATTTACGTCGTTTAATTATACAAGAGGTTTATGGGGTCGTGAATAAATTGGTGGCCCTACTGGGGAGTACGCTCTGTGCTAAGTACGACATTGTTGGAGTGAGCGGGAGAATGGGGGGAGGGGAGGGGCGGCGGCAGATTTCGGGGATGACGAGTCGGAAGTATGATCGCGCTTCTGAGTCCGTCTCCATGACATCTCAGTGCACTCCGACGTCACACATCAATACGGGTTTGGGGCGTCAGTATCTTTAATCTAGAAAAAGGAAAATTTGAAGAATACTATAGGCTGCTTGTGCAATGATATATTTTCGTGATATTAATTTTCAAACTTTTTTTTCAATGTAGTAGGAGCGGGATAAAAACAGTTGATATTTAAAATGAAAACAGATTTAAAACTGTTTCAGATTTTTTAACAATGTGTTGTGGTGATGGTTTGTCTGGCTTCCCATTTCTATGATAATGGTTGACACATTAAATTTGGTTTAATTTTTCCAGATCCATTTAAAATTTTTTTTAGCGTTACTTAAATAGTACTTGATTTTATTTAAAGATAAACTACTTGTTTGTGCAACCACTTCATATTTTTTTTGTGGTTAGTTTTCTCTATTTATCCATCATGGGCATTTATTACGTAAATTCAATTTTTTTATCTGCACTCTTACCTTAACAGATATTTTTTTTAATTCTTGATTTTCATGACAAATATAGGATCAACTCATTCTATTGGTAAATATAATATTTATAATTATAATGCAGCTTTACGTGGCAAGACATTCTCTACTAGCGTAGGTGTCGTAATATTTCATAAGGCATATATGTAAATTAAGACGGCATGACTCGCGAATCCCCTCATCCCTCAAGTTTCATTGCTAATGCTTTTTCCGTTAATTTCAGATGAAAGTTATAAATACGCCTATGTTATAAGATATATATTCCCTTATTTCATACATTAGTCTACTTCGAGGAGAAAATCAAGTCTTTATAATTAGAAAACTCGATTTTATGTGCATTCCAAAAGTATCATGTCGTCTTAATTAGAGATTAATTATACCTAATATTTTAACACTCAAATTATTTTATTTATTGCCTTAGTTGAATGCAAGCTGCACGCAGTGCTGAATCCACTAATGAGATCCGTAAAACAAACCTTCACCTTTCCTCTTATTTCCCGATTTTACTTCAAAAATATTATCTCCTCACAAGAAAAGAGATCTGCGAGGAATATTAAAAAAAGGCAATCGGGCCACCGCGATTTTGCTCCATCCTAACTTCTTTTTTACCGCGTTAAATATGCCGGCACTCCCTTTCGAGTCGGAGAGGTAGCGAGGGGGGTGGGGGCGTTCGAAATTTCTCGGTTATCGTTTAATCTCTCAGAATAAGATAGTCGCACCCGGAATAAAACAAAGATAAAACGAAATCATAGTGGGGTGTTGGGAAAGTGGAGTATGGGAGGAAGGGAGCAAAAATCCTGTGCATTAGCTTTTGGTTTCCCCGGGCAGCTCTGGAATCTTATATATCTTTTGAGTAAATCTGCGTAATTGCCTCGAAAAAAATTGAAGAGGATTCAGCTGCGGTGGTCTCCAGAGCACCTAACATGAAACAGTTGGGTTTTTACTCCTCTCATGTTCTCCCTTACGTTTACTTACGGTCTTATTTAAATTGTACGGTAGGATTATGTGCATTCGGATTGTATAATATCTCCTTACTTAATTACACAGGATTATGATACGGATTGAAGAGTTTCTATGCAGGGATCTTCGATAACCCTTTATAACATTTTCCCAATGCCCACACAGCGAAATATAATGAATAAATTTTAATGGCTTTCGAGCACGCTAAAATATTATATCTAATTGATGAGTTTTATTTTATTACAGAAGGTTGAAGATAGTTATTCATTCCTCTAGGGATGATGATATTAAATTATTTTGAATACTTGATGACTAAAATTTATCTGAGGTATCTTAAACTTTTAAAAAAGTTTTGTGATTGGTTTTAAATAGCATTGACGCTGTCGAAATGCTTTGTACTCAATCGTTCATAATAACTATTGCCTGAAATTTATTACTCATGGCTTCTATTACTTAAAAACATTTATGAAAATTTTATCCCTCAGGATCAATTGCTTGGAAAATACCTGAAAGCTAGGTAAAATATCTCCTTAAGGGCTTTTGTTACAATTTCAACCGGTTTCTTCTTTTCCTCCGCTCTAATCTTCGATTCCATCCCTTCCTCTAAAACCCTTGACTTTTCAAGTAGCCCGTCGACTTTTTTCCCCTGGATCCACTGGGAGTTTAGCCCAAAGTCCCCCCTAACTCACGGTCCCTTTCGTGTTTTAAGATTTCCGCTCCAGATCGGATCAGAAAATATATTTTTTCCACCCTCGTATATGTATATGCATATACGAGGGATTTCTGGACTTTAGGGAATACCTCCGACCTGTCTTGTGCAGAAGATATAGTGCTCTTGGCTAGCTCCGTGGGCAAAAAATTCTCGAGAGCGTAGACGGTATGGCATTCGTCTTTGCCTTGCCTCATCCGCTTTTTGGATAGAAGATATTTTATTCCACTTAAATTTTTGACCCAAGGTACGTGACTGGATTTAATTGAATTAATTAAATTTAAAACCCAAATAAACTAAATAAAAAATGCACTCCATAATAGCACGCAAGACTGACTAAGATAAGCTTTGTTTTATCATTGCAAATATATCAATACTAACTTGAATATTTGACATAAAAGTTTAACTTACAAGTAAACAGAGGTTGATTTAAAATAGTTGTAGCACTTAGATATTAACAATCAAATAACTTGGCTAAAACTATAGGGTCAATGGGTTGATGCTTGCTCGCAAACGTGGAAGAAAGTTCATAAGTTAGACAAATTTGAATAAATTAGTAGCACTGAAGGAATCGTGATATTTTTGTTGGAATATATTGTTGCAAATAACTTGATAAGACATCGAATTAGCGCGTAATCTTCGAAACGTGCCATTTTAGGAGGCAAATATGAATTTGAGTATAATAACTGTCTATTTTATTCCTTAGGCTTCCGCGACGTCTATCTGATGGATCCATGCTGCTGCCGGGAATTACCGCCGCGTTGGTGAGTTGATGGACATCTCTTTCGCCCCCCCGTCCTGGAAGCCTCCTTCCACCTGAAGACGCCTCCAGAACTGGGGGCAAAACAGTTGTCCATCTGCCTGCCCACCTACACGACGGTAATTTCCGGTAGCAGTATGGATCCAACTGTCTTTTTTTTTATTTTCAAGTCGTGAAAAGCCCAAAAATGACATCCATGAAAATTTCTATACAGAAATTAAGATATAAATAGAGTTAATCATTAGTAAAATATATATTGTTAGGAATCGGCAATAAGCCAAAATTACGCCGTTATAACACATTAAAAATTGAGTAATACAAATAAAACTCGTAACATGTGTTTAATAATGCATAGAAATAAATTCTGCTAAGAATGTACATATTAAGTTTAATTCATTTAAGTTATGTATTTATTTTCGGTAATTTGCTCGAAAAACTGCTCTAAACACACATATGAGAATGTCCGCGTTTATCTGGAACGCTTAAAAGCTAGCTCGTATTATTGCCATAGGTAAAAACCGAAGAAACTCTAACAAAATCGACAAGGTAAATTATATAGGAAGTTGCGATACAATCACCATTACGTAAATGAGGCAAACGATTTTTGGGGTAACATTTAATATAATCATTATTTTTTTACTAACGTTTCATTAATTAACTTCACTGCAATTTCTACGGATCAAATTCACACTTCCTTGCTCGAGAGAGTTCCAACTTCAAAAGCACGCCTCATCACTTTCTCTTGCGTTTCCTCGCCGTTGAGAGACACTTAGTCCCGCTCTCGAGGGCTGTGCGGAGAAAAGAGGCTCGAGAGGAAGTGTGCGATTGTCGGCGCGTGGAGAGGTGGGGTGGGAGGTGGAAGAGAGAGTGAGTGCTTCAGAGAAAGGAAGGAAGGAGGGAGGGGAGCAGGAAAACTGGAGAGAGAGAGAGAGAGACCTAATCAGAATTCTGAACCCCGAGAGGATCCATCACGTGGGACCAAGTCACCTACAGCCTCCGCCCTCCCTCCTCTTAGGGTTCCTGAGGGTTTGAGGGAGAGAAAGAGAATGACGTTGGCGTCGGACGGGGTCGGAGGAGGAGGAGCGGGCGAAGAAGATAAAAGGGAGTGGGAGGGACAAGGGGGTGGGCAGCGTGGTCGGCGGGGGTGTCCTCTGCGACGGGGAGTGCTCGAGAGAGGAAAGGGTCATAATGAGGAATCGGCCAGGAGGCGTTTGAGGCCGGTAAGGAGTGTGCAAGAGTGGGGGGGGGGGCACAAACGGAACGTTAGGAAGGAGTGAGCGGGGCAGAGGGGGGAGGAGAGAATTGAAAGCGTGGGGACGAAACAGACGGCGGTGACGGCCAAGGAGACCGAGGAAAAAACTTTTTTGCTCGGTCATAGTTGCGCCAAACTACTCCTCGCATCTTGCAGTCCTTCGAGGTCATAATCGCAATGCAGGGGCTAAACCAGAGGTGCCTCATAATGAACAAAAGATATTCTCCAATATGCACTCAAAGAAAGTAGTCATTTTCGAGAAAAGAGATTGAGCGTAGAATGGATATTTCAAAAAAGTAAATAAAGAATTGGAGAAAAACACGCTAGCGGAAGGAAGGCAAACAAATTAGTTCCAACTATGGAAGTAACGAGAAAGAAAATTGTTGGGAGAAACTTGATTAGACGGATTAAGTACTTGGGAGAAATATTATCTTAGAGGTATGCATACGTTTCATATTAACTGAGATATTAATAGAATGTTAAATGGAAGCATAGAAGGGAGAAAAAGTGAAGGTGTTTCAGATGACAATAAATAAAGAGAGTTTCCACAAACCCCAGTCGTAATATCGTAATCGGTAAACCATGATGAGATAACTGGCATTAAAAAATTGCACGCAACACAACTACAGTAGTGCTACGCTCAATCTAAGGGCGAGTGCCCCATCAAAACCATACTCAATATGGCAGCCCAATAAACTACTGGCTCCTTGAAAAATAAAATAGGGAATGAAATCCTTATATAGAAGAGGAAGTATATTGCTACATATCGTATATTCGTTAAGCGTACGTAATAACATTTACTTATTTGATTTCCCATGTAATATATGGGAAAAGGGTGACAATAAACTGTGTAACATATTCCGGAATGTTATTACGACAACTTTGGGATTGAAAGTGTTTACAAATACAACCGAAGGCCAACAGAGATTTTACATTGAAAAGGAAGTTTCTGAACATTTTTATGGACGTGGACTCTCTGGAAATTTGCAAGAAAATAGATTATCTTTTTAGAATACGGGACGTGGTAGTCCATTCATTTGAACACTGGTCCACTGACTGTGGAACTCGGGTTCGATTCCCGAGAACACCTTCGAAAAATCTCAGCTTCACGCAGGTTAGGTGATTTGGGTACTAGATCTTCGTGAGAAAACACCAGTGGTATAGAGAAGGAACTGGCCGCATTAAAATTATGATGCTTGACTTTCGCACGCCATTGGGTTTAGCTTTGGGCGATCCCTACCTTGACCAACTGACTTTCAAATTGATAGCAGTGGTTTGATAATAATGTTGGCACTCCATTTCAGTAATTTTTTCATTTATCGCTGACCTGATTCTCCACTTAGTCAAATATAAGTAATATGAACTAAAAATTTTTATTTGTATAGTCTATATAGGGAATGATATTGATCACTAAAATTTACGTCGCATTTACTGAAATGAATAATTAAAATAAAATTCTCAAAATGAGGTCAAACATAGCATTTTATGCTACTACTCACATCTTGAAAATTGCTATGATCATATATTCTAATCGTGTAACATTCAAAAGAGATACTCTTGAGTGAATGCATCGTGCTTTTATGATTAATGTAATAGGGTTGACAAATTAATCTTGTCTTTTCTTCGATTGATTGTGGGGCATTTATAAGATATTTGAAAGAGTGGTGAATAGTGCATGAGTCAAGTGACTAACGGCGAAGTGCTAAATCCTACGTGAGAGAGAAAGAAAGGAAATACAATGTAAGAATATGGACGAGGAACGCAGTCCAAAGTAGAAACAACAGGCGGAGCGTTGAAGGAAGGAAAAGAGCCGGAGAGAGACGCGAAGAAGGAAGAAGAGAGGAAGGAGTGTGGGATGGGCCGAGACCTCCATACAAGAGCCCTTCTAGTGCACGCCGCGGAAGGCACTGAGTGCAGATTTCAGTCTCGGAATGAATTTTCCATGAGAGCCTGGCAGCTACTCCGGGATGATATTTTTCGGCCACCGTTGTACAGTAAGGGGGCTGGACCCAAAGGTCCACTAAGAGACGTGCCGGAGGGACGGGAGGGGGTGGGGGGTGACGGGGCGGCGGCGGGAGTTTGAGCTGCGAGAGGGAGAAAGAGGGGAGGGAGGGGATGAATGGAGGGGAGGGCAGTGGAAGGGTGGGAGGGAGTTAGGGGAGATCCCCTTAGACCACAAAGAGGAAATGAGGGAGTTGGCCGAGGGGGATGGGAGGCGGTGCGGGGGGAGGGAGAGGGAGGCGTGCGAGAGGAGGTGAGGGAAATGAAGTAGGAAGCAAAGGAGGAAGGGACGGAGTGTGTGAACGTGGGGATGAGCAAAGGCTATAGGCTCCGAGGATTGGAATCCAGAGATGGGAGTAGTTCAAGAGAAATCTATCGGAGACAGTGGACGACGGTGATGAGACAAGTTGTCGACTTCCCGAGAATTGCGATATATTTTATTGTAAACAAAGTTTATAAATTACACTATTTCAGTTTTCCCACAGTTTATGATTAATTTTATTTCATGAACAAAAAAGAAGGAATCCATATGAAAAGAGGAGAGGGAATGAATGACATAATAATTGAGATTTAAAAGTTAAGTCTCTTTCAGAGACACTTCATAAATTAAATCCTGAAATCCACAGAGCTTTGTGTGCGATCTCAATAGATGGGGTATGCATCGAGTTCATTGTAGTGTTTTCCTGTTTTTTTGTCTCCTACTAAAATTAATTGAAACATAGCGTGTCTTACGTTTGTTTTATTTCTTCGTTTTCGTTTTTTGTTATATCTAGAAACCTAAAATTGCAGTCAGCATTTCTGTGTTCAAAGCGTAGGAATATCCTATCAGTTCCCTTAAATAACGAAGTGAGTGCTTACAAGAATTCATTTGATTTCAGTGAACAAAGATTGTATTAATTTAGCATATTGTCGAATAAAAAATACAGTAATGGACATATGCTTAACAAAAATGTAATTCTTTGAAAAGCAATATTATCAACAATAGCAGAAAACATTTGCCTGTGAGTGGCTAATAATGCATTGAGTGCTTATTGTGCAATCTAACTGATAAGAAAGAATAGTGACATTAAATGGACAACAAAGCGATGGATTTTTGGAAATGAAAAATAATAACTTTGTGATTCCACAGGATTTTTATTGTGATACGACCCGGGTTTCGACGTTCAACGTCATCTTCAGGTGCCGAAGATGACGATGAACGTCGAAACCCGGGTCGTATCACAATAAAAATCCTGTGGAATCACAAGGTTATTATTTTTCATTTCCAAGATGAATCGATTCCATAAAGTCACGCCGGAAACCATTAACTAAAGCGATGGATGTTTTGCAGATAATATTGAACATAAAATGGAACTGAAGTAACCTAAAGAAATGTTCATACTTAAAATATCTTAAGCTTCCGCTTAAATGTAGACTACGGAATTAAATGCTAATATGCGAAAATTTTGGACGCAAGTTGCTCAGAGTAGAATTGACCCAGATGAATCACCTTCTATATCATTATCATGATTATTCTGCCGGTTTTCGATTTAACGGTAAAGACGACCTATTTCTGTATAATCCACTGGAACAATTCCCTATGTGAATAAAAATTGAATTTGACTTCAATGAAAAAAATAGAATATAAGATTATATAAAAAAAACAGATATTTTACGCAAACGCGCGGAAGTACTGCCTGCGTCGTGCTTTCCATTCAAACGTGTCAAGTTGAAAGTAATTTAAGGGGAAGAGGGGGACATGTGACGCAATGGCTACTAATCTCGAATTATCCCGTAATTAAACCTATTTTATTAAGATATCCCTTTTGTCAGGCAATATCATTCATCATATAGATGAAGGAAAATGAATTTTATTGAGACCATAAAATACATTGATATATTTAAAATGTATCGAGGCAGTATAAATGTAATGAAGTGCGAAACACGTATTCTTATTTATGGAAGTCCGTTGAAACATTCCCGCATTATTGTACGTTAAAACAAGAAGATTCCAATGCCGATTTACGTCATTGCCCTTACAGATAATAGCTCTAGGGTGGATAAAAATTACGTATGACAACTGTATATAGGCCAATTCTTCCATTCACTTTTTATCGTGTTCTTTTCGGATTATTTCCACTTCAACCTATCCGAGATAAAGTCTGGCGGTCGAGATTTGGAGACGGTGTAAATAAGGTGGAAGGCGTCGTCGGGTGAGAGGACGCACGGCGGAAGAATGCGCAGGTATTGGGGTTCAGGAAGGAAGGAGGAAAGGGGGGGGGCGTGGGTGGGTAGGGGAACGGAGTTGGGCGGGTGGTGTGGGAAGGCGCTTGAGGATTAGAGACGTATTCTCAGCCCGTGGATTGTGCTCGGAGATTTTTTTTCAAGGGTGACAAGAGAGGGGAGGACGCTTCGGGAAGCGTTCTTTTTTGTTGCGGAGGGATGTTGGGAAAGGAAAGAGTGAGGTGGAAGGGGTGGAGCAAAGGGTGGGTGGATGATAAAAAGCTGGAGTTTAAGATGAAATGAAGAGATAGCCTGGGGCAAGGACGGGAGGGGGGCGGCTGGGGTCGGGAGGATGGTTGGGCTGGTTGGGGGGGGGAAGGTGGGCGGGGGAGAGGTGCAGGAGATTGTGCACCAAAACCAACAGGGAGACATGAAATTAAATGGACACCTTACATATAGATTGGTGAATTAAGGAGCGCTTTTTTGAGCAAGGGATAAATTTCTGAGGGCGGCGTGCTGCATGCGCTATGAATTTCGGACGCACCTAAAGCCCTCTGATAAGATCCGAAGATCCAAGTGCCAAGGAAATTGACGACCGAGGAACGTGGGCTTTCATGAGAATATCCGTATTAACAATATCAGATTTCCATGTCCGTGGTGGTTGTTGGGATGGTTTGGTTCCTCGGAAAGGATATTTAAACCAAGTGAGCTTAAATATTTGAGCTTCAAGAGCACTGCATGATTTTTTACCGAAAAAACAAAGATGGGCTTCGTTTTATAAAAGAGGAGATAGTATATGCTGGATTGAATGTTCACTGATTTTGTGAACCTAATACTAAACATAGTTAAATGACCCTTATCCATGACTGAGTTGGGGGTAAAGGAAGGAAGGGGGCCGTGGGTGGGTAGGGGAACCCTCCCCATATGGCATGAACATAAATAGGGACTAGGGAAAATACTAACCTTTATTCTCCCTAAATTAAAAACAACAGCACATATTATTTGCAAAAAAAGTTTGTTATGGACATCAAATTGAAGCAGTAAGATTTAGCTTAGATTAGCTGGTGTATAACTTGAAAACATCGTTAACTCTGCATATTTAAGAAAAGTATAAAGGGTTAATAAATAATTTGGAACTACCTACCAAATTAAGTAAAAAGATCAAAACAACATTTATAAAAATTTAAAAAATAATTATTAGCTCTCTGTGGCTATTTTAGAACAAATAAACCATTTTATCTTTACTTCAATAAAATTGGCATAGTTTTCATTCATATTTACTTTTAATTTATAAATAAGCAGTAAATTGACAACCTCCCGATTAAAATTTTTCTTTCGGTATACTGTCAATGTCAGTTAAATAGCAATTAGATTTTGTCTTTTTTAGTGTTGCAAAGTGTGTCAATATGCGTCAATTCTCGCATTAGTCAAGCGCTAAATGAAAACGAAAAATTTTCAACCCTTCGGCTGAGTTACAGGAGAAATAAATGGCAGCGGAAGTTGAAATCCACTACCTATCCCATTCTTCGAGTGCCGAGTTAGATTAAACAATCTAGGCGTAACCGATTTCATCCATAATTCCTATCCCCCACCCCGCTCACTTGCCTCTCTGATTTAGATCGCGTATATCCTGGGGACGTCAGAGTCAGGGCCGAGGGGGACAGGGGACCCATTTCCCCCGAGGACCCCGGCCATCTTTTCTTAAATTATATTCCCGTGACCGCAGAGAAGGAACCACCACCACGAGCAGCGGGAACATTTCCATCCGCCCCCACCTCTACTCTTCCCTCCCACACACTCCCACGCCTCCCTCGTGCACTCTTAACAGACGGACATACACGGACTGGATTTTCTCATAAAATATGGACGACTAGGTTTCCTGAAATCAAAATGGCTCCTGAAATGAACTCTCTTTATAGAAGGATTATATATAGTGAGACAGAGAAAGAGGGAGAGGAGGGACTTGCGGAGGAGGAAAAGTGAGCTTCGTGCGTGTGTGTGTGTGTAGGGAGAGTAGGGTTTTTGGCTGTGGAAAGGGCACGAGAATGAAGCGCTAGGGCTATTGCCCTGGAGGGACTAAGGGAGGCTTTTCAGTGGGCAAGGGCAAAGGGGTGGTTTCGGCGAGGGAGGAGACGCAGAGGGGAAGTTGAACCTCACCGTTCCCTTGCCAACTCCGCCAGCCATACATCTCCTATAGTGGAGCATGCCTCCGTGCTTGCTCTGGGTTTTTCCCTTCTCTTGCAGGGAAGCTGGTTGTGGCCGTAATGGTGATGGCGATCTTGGTCTTCCCCCCCTCCCTTGCTCCTGCCTTTAACCCCCCCAACCCCTACCACGCCCCCCTCATCCATCCCCCTCTCTCACTCACCCCCATCTTTTCCCTTTCACCTCTACCCAGCCCGCCGCTTCATCTCTCTCATAGGGCTCGGGAAGTTCTTTTCTCCTCCTCCACCTCCCCTTGTTACATTACCCCTTGCCCCTCGCTCGCTCTTACGTACCCCTCTGCCTCACCCCCGGTCCACTCCTCCCTCCATCCGATCCCTCTCTCTCTTTCTAGGCCTTCGGGGAACCCAGACTCCAGAACCGCACCCTCCTTACCGGACCAGCCTCACCCAACCGTGCGACCCCACCCCTTTCTCCGAACCCCACCCGCCGCCGAACCTCCCCTCTTTCCTTCCGCAGCACACCCTTATAAAACCCCTTACCCCACGCGTCCCAACGACCCCACACCGATCCACCTCCTCCCATTCCCCTCCCCTCCATCACACGAGAGTTTTAGGAGCGCTTCTACGGCCGCATCGCCCTCCCGACTCCCCTCGCTTCCTCTTTCCTAACGTCCAAACCTTTCTACCCCCCCTCCCTCCTTGCTGACCCTAGCACCACTCCTATAATGGCGCGATGTAGGAAGGCAGGCGAGATTACGAGAGAACTCATTCCGAAGCCTCAGGCGGCTTCTCCTATTTCCTCCCGTCCTGCTTAAACTCCCTCTATCGTGCTCTCTCGGAGAGATAGAGAGGATGCTGCGACGGCGGCCTCTGTGGCGTCGTCCGTGTTTGGAGGGCGGACTTGATGAGCTGAGGAGAATCCGAATCCATCGCCAAAGGCCCGTCGCTCCGGGCACCGACTTCTCTGCGCCCTCTCCTCCTCTCCCGACAGTCGTCGGTACGCTCTCACGTTTGGGCTCCCTCTCCCTCCTTCGTCCCTGCGAGACGAGTTTATCCGAATCTCTCGTTCTTTCTCTCGCCTTCGCCTATACGTGGCATCCCGGCACCAAAGAGGAGCCTCAGGCGAGCGTGGTCCAGAATGAGTGAGGACGCTGTCCTAGTTCTGAATGTAATTGGGAAGCGAAGGGAGCGATTTGGAAAATGAAATGGATTTGAGTTTCAAACCCCGCGCAAACTTCCTTTCTCTATTGGTTTCGGGTGCTTGTGTGTCTGTTCCGTTATTACGGACTTAATGAAAATTCATTTTGGTCCGTTCCGCCAAGAGCGTAACATCTATTTTATACTGATTGTATGTGAAACTATTGCGCTCGGTTTTATCGTGTGACTATGCCATAAGCCATGAGCTAAAAAGTGGGAAGCATAGCAACTCTTTCGCCGTTCGAACATTTTCTCCCTTAAATATAAACCTCTTACTCTCGGGATTTGGGGAAGGCATTGTACCATTTTGAAGCAAGGGAACTTTAGAAGAGTGCGTGAAAGACGATTTGATATTTTTCTGACGCAAAATTGATAAATTTCTAGGCATAGGAATTGATAAGAGGCAGCCGTGGTAAGAAGAAATTCTCTACATAAAATCCTCGGATGATGTTTAGATACTAAATACCATTATTTAAGGGAAACCTTGGTGAGATAGAGGAACACAAAACAAGATTCTGTTCTTTTTAGATGAAATTAAAATCAAATACGAAAAGCTGAGAGATATAATGTAATAATATTGTAGTCCGTTTGCTAAAAAATGTTAAAACCTACCTTGTTAATAATTTTCGGGGTCAAAGTTTAGATGTGTACGATAGGAGACCTATGAATATTAAAATACTTATATGTTTTGAGTTCTCGAAGAAATTCAATCTTTCCCAATGTAATGTCAATTAATCTCTTCTTATATTGTCTTCGATATCATCTAAAACCTCAACTCTAATTCGAAGAATAACAACCCGGGATTTTAATATTTTAATTAACTTACTCCGTCAATTTTTAACCATTTATTATGAACTACTTTTCAAAATCAATTGCATGGAATCATAAAAGTGATATTCATGCGTACTCGTATGGGTACTGGATAAGATTTGCACAAGATAAAAGGCAAGCACTCATCTTAATTTGCGGTGGTACAATAATGGTAGAATCTAGTAAACTGTGGGAGTCAAATCTTAGGATAGTTTATGATTTTCTTATTAGTAAAAGAACGCGATCTGAACATTTGGCCATTTTATTTCAGATCTCTATATCTAACGGCTTAATACAAATGTTCACAACTGGACCCATTTCACCCTGCACCGGGAAACAAAAGAACGTGCAACGTATTTTCTCGCTTATTGATCAAATAATCAAGTTGTATGTCATCCTGTAAAATCATTATGATTATGTGTAATTCTAAGAGATGAAGACTAGTTATTTCCGCTTATTTCAAAGGCTACTCGTTTGCATTCCATTTAAATGGACGTTTTTTTTCTTTCAGGGCGGAATTTGGTCGTCCACAACCAAGTCTTTAATTCCCATAGATTATTCTGATTAGCTCTTTTCTCAGTAATTACTAGGATTCACTTTGCTAAAGACTGTTTGAAATAGCTTAATTTTTCCAACATCAGTCAAAAGAAAAAACTATAGTTGGATCAAGCAAGGTAGGCAACCATGAAATGTGACAAGAAACCAACCAATTACAATAATCTTGTCCTGTAAAGAGCTCAAAATATTTAGCCTTCTCTCGCGACTGGAATGATTCCCTCAGCATGCTCCATTTGAAAAGGATCGAAAGCTTAAAATAGGCTAACGAAAGGGAGATGATTGGTCAAAGTTCACGCTTGTCGTGTTTCAAGGGCGTCATCCTTTGTGACCCTAAAAATATTTTAAAACAGTCAAATTTTTCGCATCGAACTATTCAACTCACGACCTTCATTGGCAAAAGGGGACTACATCCGAAAGCTTTGCCATTACAGCTCAATGGCACACACTTCATGCCAAACAGCCTCTCCTCTATTTTACACCGCATTTACCTCTCTTGTCTCCTCTCTCCTACTCGGACACATCCAAAACTCATCACCTCGCACCCACTCTAAATTGCGTTCCTATAAGTTTATCCGGTTTTAGGAAGTGCGGTTGTTTTTCGGGCTGGGCCCCTTTAGTGGAAGGGGCCCCATTCGCGCATGTTATCAGGTGGAGGCCGAGATGAAGCCAGAAAGCCAGAGGTCGGGTACGAGGGCTCTTTCAGGAGCCGATGACAAGCGAGGAAAATTCCGATGTATAGTATGTCAAAGAAACACTCTCCGGTCGGTTTTATCTTCGCTTTGTCTCTTGAGTAGTCCTTGCGGGCGGATTCAGTTTTATTTGGTTCGGTACCGTGCAAGGGCTCGGGACGCTAGAGGGTTGAAGCTGTTGAGGATCGGCGGAGAGAGACGATGGGAAAGGGAATGAATCGCAGGGGGATATAGGATAGGAAGGGTTGGCTCCCTTGAAGGGCCATTACACGGGAATAAGGGGTGTAGGGTGGGAAGGAAGGAATTCTCGCGATTTCTGCCAGGGAAATATATACTCCCCCTTCCGTCAATCCCCTGCAATGGCGGCCGCTTCGACCCCTACCTGGCCTCGAAGAATTTTCAAAAGAAGTCTTCGGTAAAAAATCAAAGTGTCTCGGTTTTGATGGGGGAGTGCTGGTTACGAAAGACCCTAGCAACGTTGCGGAATCATGACTCAACCCTGTCAGCGTTTCCCTTTCCCCACGGGAATCGATTCCTTTGTTTTCCAGTTTTTAAGAGGCCGTTATTGAAATAGGCCGGGTAAGGAATTTGATGTTCACGGTGAGGGATCTACGAGCCTTTTGAAGGGTCTCCTCATGTCAGTCCATCCCATGGCTTGGCTAACCACCGCTTCTTCTCCGTCGCACTCGTTATGAATGCCTCTGTGGGCATACCTTCCCCAGTTTCCTTGTATCTCCCGCTCTCCTGATATCGGACCTCGTCTCCCGAAAATCGAATTTTCCCCACGCGCCCTTTCCACACTCGCCGCTGCAAAACTAAAATTCCTCATGGCTCGAGTTATAAATGGATGCGCTCACAAAGCTGGTAAACATGGTATTTTCTTGTCAATATCAAAGAGAACGATCTAAAACGTACTTGCGTTGGATAAAAGCATATCCGGCGAGCTGTTTTGGTTAACCTTTTACCCTGTATATTGAATTAATATTATTTCGTTATTTAAAACTCATCCCCTTAAGTATTTATCATTATTCGTGGAAAAGCATAATGGTCATATTTGTTTGCGCAAAGTAAAATATGGTTTCCCTATATGGTTGTAGCTGGTGATGCAGGAATTTGAATTATTTCCAATTTTATCGCATGTAATAATTATTCTGTGGCAATTTTAAGAAAAGCCTTATTTTCTGTCTAAATAAAGTCCTATAGGTGAGCTAAGTCAATTACTTACGTATATCTTGGTCGTCGACTGACCCTATGAGTACCTTCGGAACTAACCCTGTTCATACGAATTTATTCGTATATTCTCTAGAAAATACAAACAAGATATAAAAATAATTTGATTATATATTATAAGAAATATCTTATTTTAGAAGAGAGGAGCACACAAAATTAATTATCATCATAGTTATTTCAATTTCCCCCTTTATTTTTCTCCATTGAGCGCTTTTATTTTTATCTGCCGCAGCCTGTATAGCACCAGGCCCTTATTATATTACGCTAATTTATCCACAATGTAATGGATAACAAAATATTACAAGTTATCATCCATTTATGCTATTAGATTAATCGTTTAAGATGAGGTTTATAATTTTTTTACGTGTTCATCTCATTTTATAATCTTCCGGTTAGATTCTCACTCGCAGGTCCATTTCATGACACTTCTGTTCCATTTCTTTAATTTTCACTTCCTTTTCTACGTTACCGTTTCACCGCCAACTCCAAAGAATCTGTCCCTGGTCATCTACTCTTATAGCATCAACTTCCCAGCCTCTTCTTTTCTTGCGACTCTTACGCTCTGGTTTTATCGCCCCTTCATTTCAGCCACCGAATAGAAGATTTATGAATTGAAAGGTACTCTACTCCCATATGGCTCCACTCCCGTCTACGCTGGAGTGATTTCTTATGCGTCCATTTAGTCATGTAAGTGTGAGCGAGAGTTTCTGGCGAAAAATAAGGCTGATTAACTTCACACGGTGACTAAACCCACTACTACGTCGAAATTATCCACTCTAGCGGATTCTTATTGAAATGATTTTAATAGGATCATTTGAGTGAAATTAACAAAGTGAAAATCATGTTTCCACTTAATTTCAACCTATGTGTTTGCGTGTAAATAGTATTGGTAACATTATAAATGCATAGGCTTAGAGAAACATGTTTTTGAAGCGTATCTAGTTACAGTTATGCATTTATATAGACAGAAGCCAGCGAAATATTGTTTTATCACTTATAGCTAAACAAGGTATCATCACTAAAATCTACTTAAATGTAAAGAATTTTTATCATTTAAAAAGTTTATAATAGCACATATTAAGTACGAGTTAATGCAAATATTACAGTTATTAATTTTCTGTGGAAAACATTATTGCTATGAAATTTACCCAGGGTTACCATTACTATCAGTTTAACCAGAATGTACATAAAAGTCACAACACACCTAGTTGTAAGATATTAAGCTATTATTTTCTCTCAAACATATGAGGTAAATCTTGATTGCACGCCTACGAATACACGAACTCGCAAAATCCATCGGATTAGTTTCTTGTAGATTCTGGTTACAAGTTAGTTTCAAGTCCATAAAAATTTCTCTCATTCTAAGGCAAAAGATATTTAAGCCGCAATTTTCGTGTTTCGTGTTTTAGGGAAATAATTCAGTCTTCCACGTAAACTACTAACATAGACCTACCCGTCTTAAATTCATACCCTGGTGTTTTATCGTTACAAGAACCAAAACTAAGCCTTTTAGGGCCAAGTTTTTTTTCTATGGCGCGGCACCCTGGAAAGGCATTTATAAGAGAGGCGTTACATGCTTCGGGGATTGATGACCCAATATTCCCACAGTAGGACTTAAGAAACAGACTCCGTGCCTCCGCTCCGAAACAACGACGTTAAACAAGGCCGAAAAAAGAACCGTGGTAACAAATAGGATTACATTAATTTTTCGGAGGCGGCGGACACAAGGTTTAAAGCGTCTTTTTTCCCAGAGAGGATTTCCCAAGGGGCACGGGAAATACGGCGGGGGGGGTGCAGAAAGGGAGAAAAGCGGAGAAGTATGCATTGGTCTTTTGAGAGAGGGTCGGCGAAGAGGGAATGCTGGCGCAACGAGAAATGACGCGGAAGAATCTGGATCATAACGCACGTCGGGGGGGGGGACGACTGCTGGAATTTAGACACAATTCATGACTTCAAGTTCATCCTATGACGGCTAGTCTTCATTGAACCAGAGTCCTTTCAATCAATACCATCTCTTCCTTTCCCTCATTCTTATAATTTGGTAGCCATTTCTTATTATCAAAAGAGTGATTTTTGTTAATAACTTTAAAGCATCACTATCATTTTAATACGTGCTTTTCTTAATGGTATTTAAAATTATTAATAGCTCGGAACGGACCATTAATATTCTATAAGTTACCACAGAAAAACGTCAAATTATTAATGTTTCAGCAATTTAGCATTGGTCTTTCTGTGTGAAAAGTAGCCTAATTTTTACAAGTCTTATACACATTAGTATAAATACCATTTTATTGTACACTTTGGTGTGTCCTCATTTCCAGGGTCTTGACTGATAAAGAAGCTTCTTCCACAGATACACGCTTGCCTGAAAAAAAGAGAGGAATAGAATATAACAGTACTTTTTATACTCTTAAAGATAACGGAGATCATCCATGACAGTTAAAGTATTAAAAAAAAACTTTTTAAAAGCTGGATACAAATAAAGTTAAAGGGATAATTTGTAAAATTGTCTCGTAAAGACGGGTGGTTTTACTGACAATGAACCAGCGTATATAAGCCTTATATTGTCTTATGCCCCTTTTGGGTTATTCGGTCTTCAAATGTTTTACACCCTTCGTACGTCCATCCCATCACAAGGAGTAAAACAAAAGGCATACGTCTCCCATTGCGACAACTAGTAAATACGAGAGAATTTATTTTGTTGCAGCAGATTTCCTTCAAGGTTTCTGAATATTTATTTTTGATGAGGAATCATTTTCTGCAACGGACTCATCATTACTAAGTAATCCATCTTTGCTGGTTTTTTCATATCTGATCTCATTCTCTCAAAAAAATAATACGGGTATCTACGGGCGGTGAACCATTGAAAGCCAACGTCCGGATTGTATAGCATATCGTAATGTTATTGACATGATCATGAAATAGCTATAATCTATCGGTGGTGCGCCGCGAAAAATAGCGTTGTCAAAATATCTGCTGATTTTTAAATTGAAAGTGCTGTAGACATGATGTTGGGCAAGGGTCGGTATAGGAAAACGCCAACGTCCAATGCGGAGAAGGAAAGGGTTGAAGGGTGAATATAAAAACTTTATTTAATTCACTTTTACTCAATAATTGGACTTAGAGTTCATAGGAGCGTCTTTCACCACGCATGCATGCAGAAACTCGGGATAAACACAAAAGGTGCGAACGGTAGGCGAGGAAAATGGGAGGGTAACTGAGGAAAGTGAGAAGAGAGAGCTTACAAGAGAAGTAGGGCAGAGAAGAAGGAAGGGGATGAGCGAAGGAAGCGGGAACACGTGAGATGGAGAGAAGGCCATGGGAATGGGAGGGCGAGGGAGACGACGGGGCGCAACATGAGCCGCCTCGACATGGAAGGAGCAGGGACCAGAATTTATTCTTGGGCAGTCCAGAGACTCTTCCCAGTACCCCCATCAACGATGGACCGCAGGCACAGGCGTACGTATCCCCAGGAAAGGACCTTCCCGGAATCCCAACCACCTCACGCCAAAAATGGCCACGCCTCCCTCCCTTATTTTTTCACCTCCGCCCGTCCCCTCCCCGTTCCTGGACCAAGCCTCTCCATTTCATTTTTTTTGGCTTCCTCCACGCTACCCAAAACCAGTGGGGTAAAAAAGATCCTGAACCCCTACCCCTCCCATCTACTTGCCCAGAAACACGGACACTTTTATACCGTTCCACCCACGGCCCCCCGTTTCTCACCCACCTCCCCTCCCGTCAGCTCCATCGCGAGAATAAGGAGTGGGAGGCCAGGGGGAGGAAGGGTTGCCCGAGGGGGTGGGTGCGTGGGAGGGCGAGCAAAAGGGCAGGATGAATGAGGAGTGGGGCGAGGCAAGAAGGATGAGGTGAAGGCTGGGTGGACGGGTAGAGTGGGCGGCGAAGGAGGCGGGCAGGGAGAAGATGGAGTGAGATTAAGTTACGCGTCAGGGAAGAGGTTTTCGGGTTGGGGGGGGGGGGCGAAGGAGCGGTAGTGGAAGGAATAGCCAGCTGGCAGAATGAACTCGGAGGATATCCTGTGCGGTATCGCTTGGGAAAAGGTGGAATATTTGGAGGAAATTTGCATAGATTATCGGAAATTTCTACATATAACTTGGCAAAGGGAATCGAATTTTGCATAAAAAATTACAATGTATTCAAAATTTTATGTATAGCAATATTGGAATTCATATATAATATTTTTTATATAGATTTGTATAAAAGTTTTAAGCGCACCCTAAAAGGTACTACGTACCGCTATAAAACGGAAATAATTTATCTACTTTAGTTTAAGAATTATTTAATTTAGATACTTCGTAATACTTAAATATAGCTATTCATATAAAACTTTACTTTAAATTCCAATTGTCCCATCTAACCTTTTGTCTTTTAATATAAAACTTTATCAATCTCAAGAATTTATGGATTGGACAGCTCACGATTAAAAGAAAACCAATGGATTTTAATTATAATATCCATGGTTTAAGTATTTCAGTTCTATAAAGGTTTATGAGATTTTCACAAAAATTCTTCTTTGTTGAAAAAGTTTGATTATTGAAACACTTTCCAGGAACTCAAATGATTAAAATTGCGCGTACTGATTTGAATAGAATTAATATTTGAGTATTCGAAATGAGCGTGAATTTAAAAGAAAGATAAAGGTCTGAATAAAAATGACTGGACATAAAGGCATCAGGTGGGTGAGATGAATGAAGACAATCCTTCAATTAAATGATATTAGAGGGAATTTGGATACTAAAATTCAAAAGCCGAAAAATACAAGGTTAGATCCAAGAGGTAATAGATTTAATGTCAAAACTCAGAAAAAGACTGTCAAATAGAGATCTAAATCTGTTCTTAACAGATATCCTCAAAATCACCATAAATTGCTCAAATAGCTAAAGAAAAGCTTCACCTCCCCTTTCATTGCCGCCGTTCACCAATTCACCTTCACATAATATTCAATGGTGGAATATGACAGTGAAAGTAAAATATTAAATGAATATCAATTTGAAATGTTAGCAATAGATTTCTAATTGAATATTTTTGTATGTTGTTTATATTCAATACCGGGATGTGTGAATTAATATGTTATCCTTATTCCTCTTGGGAGTAGGTCAAAGTTTTGTGGCACTTGCATTTAAAGAGAGAATTTTTTTAACGCAAAAGATTGGTACAAATATTTAACAATTCATTTCATATCCTTTTGTACTAACAAAATCGTAAATATAATGCTAACATTAAAAAAATGGTCCCTTGCCTCTTAATAATAGCCCATAAACAATCAGTTTTATGATAAGAAATTATAGAAGTGCAGCTTTATGATTTGAATTAGCTAATACAAAAATTCGCTCGTACATTTTAGTAAATCGACTTTTCCCATGCCGGACACAAATGGAACATATTATCAGTGGTCAAAGCTCCAATAGTTAGTTTACACCATCTTTCACCATAATTCTGACTCCCGATGATATATCCGTTTGCTCAAATTTCTAAGTGTACTCGGTTAGTTTTCTTTGTGTTACTTTCTTTCTGCAATCCAAGCAGCAGATGTTTGTAGCATGTCTTTGAAAGGGATCTTCTGCCACTGCTTTGGCACTCCTGCGTTTGTGTGGGTCTCGGTGTGTTTGTGCCTATGAGTGCGCTTGTGTGCGCGAGCGGAATAAATAAATAAATCGAGGACAAAAACAAGAAGGGCGCTTAGGGGGTGAAGTGAGCCCTGAGGAGGGGAGAGGGAGTGAGAGGGTTGAGAGGGGAAAGAGAGGCGAACGGGTGTAGGGGTGGAGATGGTGAGAGGGGGAAGAACGTTAGTGAGTGTGGGATTCGCAGAGTGAGGGCAGCGGGAAAGAGGAATAGTTTCGTCGTGGGTGTGGTTGAGGAGGGAAGAAGAATCGGGGAGGGATTCTTCTTCTCCGCCTTTATACCCCCACAACTCACCCAGACACCGCCCGCGCAACGCCCCCTCTCCTTCGTCAACCCCTCTCTTTCCCCTCCTCCCTGCTCTTCTCAGAATACCGAGTGCGGTGTTTTTTACCCTCCGCGGTCCTAGGCAGGGCTTTCCACCCCCCACTCATCGGATCTGCTCGCCCCTTCCACAGTCCCCACATCTGACTTCCTCCCTGATCAAACCCCTCCACACTCCTCCCTGCCAACACTCCCTCCTGGGGAAGCGTGGCTCCGTTACCACGCAACAGAACGAGAGGAAGGACTCATCCCCCGCCCCTCCACCTCCGCCTCCTCCGCACATCCAACCCTCCCTTAATTTGGTAGAAGCACTCAAGGGTGGATTCTAATATCCATGCTTTGGGGCGCTCCTTATTCCCAGCTCCCCCCTTTCCCTGTGCCATTCTCTCCCGCATCCCTCACCCTCTCTCACCCCCCCTCTTTAATTCCTGTCCTTCTTTTCGCCCCTCGCTCTTAATTTCCCCCAAACCCAAGCTCTCCCTTTACCCCCACTCCACCACCTTGTACTCTCTATGGTGCGGGTGGACGCTAGAGACCAATAAAGTGGGCGTGGAGAATGGTTAGGTTATGCAAGTTACAAAATAGAACACCGAGTGACAGTATTTGTATATAAATCCTGACTGAAATATAGTAACGAATCCCAATGTTTCCCAAACTACGTAAAACTTTAATATGATTGATAATAAATTGACGATGGAATTTTGCTCATTCAATGATATTTTTTCTAAAATAAACTTGAAAACATACTTTAAATAGGTCGCATGCAGCTTTAAACGAGACCAATTAATAATACTTCTATTGGCGACACGCTGTTAATTACCCAATCTGAAGGATTTGTCCACGTCCCGCCCAGAGGGTGTTACGGGATCAAATTACGTAGTTGGTATAATCCTACGATATTTTTGACCCTACAAGGAGGGCTCTTTCAGCTGCAACTTAGGTAGAACAAAGTAACAAGACGAAATTATTATACGACTCGCAGCTAATGCTGGAGGGAAAATTATCATTTTACAGAATTTTTGATTATTAATCAACTTCGCTAACAAAAAAGAAACGGCATGCATAAAAGCGAAAAAAAATCATCATTCCCTTTTGATAGAAATTAAAATTATTATTTGATTTTCGATAGTTTAAATTGAAAAAAAATATTTTATCTTAAAAATATTTTCAGTTTAAATTAGCATTACAGTTCGGTTTATGCGATAACAATCTCCGATATTAAAAAATTTGAATTTATAAATGTAAAATGATATTTTTTGTAAAATAAATTGAATTCAAGCTTATGTTCACTTAAAATTTCAATAGAAATGGTTGTCATAGAACGTAACACAAAACGCAAATTATCCACTGCTTCTTGCATGAAGGCATTTAACAAGTACCCAAGAAATATCAAATGACCTTTTTAGATCAGTAGTTCATGGATTCATCACTAATGAGTAAGAGAAGGGAAATCACAAGAGGTTGTTGCTTAGGGAAATGATAGCGGTAGTTACGATAGCCCAACTAATTAGAATTAGGGAAGTGACCCTATAGGGGGAGAGAGATGCCATTAGGGATTTAAGGGTGAAACCGAATGGAATAAACCCGTGATGGAAGTCACGTGGAAAAACGCGTAAAGTGCCCTCTCTTGTGAGAAGCGAGAGTTGAGCGCATGGAAAAAATATTAATACGTTCGAATTTTTTTTTGGGTCGGAGCATTTTTCCCCTTCACGCGAGAACTCAATTACCCTTCATGATGACTGCGCTGTAAAATGATCGATAAGCAGTTTGTGATGTCGTTATTTACGAAAACCTCTTTCATTAAATGGCTCGCGTTCATAATAGCCGGTATTTAGCAAAAATAATAAAAAGGAGGGAATATCGGAGGGAAGCGTTCCAAGTCACGTGATGCAGGGCCAACAAGTGGAAATGTTCGAGGGAAAAAAATGAACTCTTGATTATCAATACCTTGGTAATTATTCTCTCTTAAAATTTCAATCGAATTTTTATCATCCCCTAAACTTGTGTATTCTTTATCATCTAGAAAAAATATATACATATAAATGTAAAGGTTATTGAAAGAATTTTATGTAGCTCCCTAGCAGAAATGCCAGCCAAAATATATCTAATTTACATTAATTTACTTTAAGAGTTATTAAAATTGTTATTTCCCTCTACTAAATTGTTTCCATTCTTCCTCAGTTGTCAATATCTTAAACATATTTAATGCATTAAAAATTAAATAAATAATAATATTCTTTGACCTACGCTAAAATTCTACCTTCCAGAATTTACAGCTATAAGGTGAGCATTTAAAATCAAATATTTGAATACTTCTTTTTCAATTAGCAGTCCATTCTGATGTAAATATTTAGCACACCAAACATTTTTATAAATAACATGAATTAACTTCTGAAAAGTAAATAATAAAAAAATTGGATATGTTCGATGAGTAGCAAAAATTCCAGTAAATTTAAAATATATTTTTAACCATTCTATTGCACTCATAGTGCGTTTCAATTTGAATAAAAGTTATATTTTAAATATTGAAAAAAGTTTTATTTTAATTCAAACTAACTAGAGATGAGAAAATGAGCAGGAACTGATTGTTGGCATTTGAAAAAACGTTACTCCTCCAACATTAGGGATTTTGAGATAGTGAAAATACTGCTCACAAGCAAAAGGATGAGAATCATACTAGGTGAAATAGAGAAACCCTTCCGAAGCACGGACCCGGAAGTATCCCCCATCCTCTCTTTCGGTTTTGTCGACTTTGGACTTTCCCTCCCTTTTTCAACTCAGCCGCCCCCTCCCATCTCCAGCCCGACAATCCCGCGCCGTGCGTGCTTCCAAGGGACATAAATCTCGCAAACGCCCCGTTCTCAAGCAAAAAGGTAATTTCCGAAAGCGCGACAACCAATATCCGTGCTCGGCCCGATTTATGATTCCTCTGGCATTCGCCGTCGGGAAGGCCCGCGTGCGGAAGAGGAAGCGAGGTAGAAAGGGGGAGAGAGGGGGTGGGAGAAATGGGGGCGGAGGTTGAAGGGTGTGAGAAGTGGGGTGGAAGCAGGAAGGAGATGGTGAGGAACTGAGCAAAGTATGTGATAAATAAATGAGAATTAGTGGAGACGAGAGAATCACATTTATGGACTCAATATTTTTATTAAATGGATCAGTGAAGAAATCGTATCTCTTTACTTTCACATTGAATTTTGGCTTACATGGATATGTTGCGGTCCATTCTGTGACTTTCGCTGTTGTGAGCAGGCAGACGGTGTACAAACATTCATTCTGTTGACATACCAAACAGCAAAAATGGTCAAACGTTGCAGTGTAATGCGTTTAGCACATAGTATAATAGCAAATAGTCAATTATTCAATGAGTATTCACTGGCCTAACTAATGAAAATATTCATTTGAGTGAGTGGGTTCTCTGAATTTGAAATGATAATTATATTTGGCATATATTTTACAATGTATCACAATAAAGTAAGTGGACATTATTACTATACACTACTATATACATTTAAAATATTACTGAGATCTAAGGTATAAGTTTTTGAAGACGATTACATTCGCCGCTCGAGTGCTTATACCTTCAGTTGGGTGCTTCACAGTACATAAAATTTATACCTCTATGCATAGTGATACTTAAATCTTTATACAGTCAATTACCGCAAAACCTCGCACTCTCTACATCCATGTCTATCTTGGTCTTCAATATTGGACAATTGATGCAAATAACCTTTGAAGGAAATTTAAGATATGACTATAATTTGTAAAAATTTAATAGTACTTAAAAGTTAACAATTCAACAACTAAACGGTTGCACCGAACGAAAATTGTGGTCATGGAAAACATAATTAAATGAAGAACAGCACATAAAAGATTGATAGGGATCGCCATGGTCAGCCCTTAAAAATACTTCGTCAATCACGTAAATAAGTTTAAAAAAATGATATACCTTCGTTTTCACATTTTGAATTTCATATTTATTTCTGAAGGCCATATTTTCCACCAGAGAAGACTTAAATTTTCTAGTGAATGGTTTTTTCATAAAATATTTTTGGCAAATTTCATTTCCTAATACGGTTTATAACAGTAATTGAAAAATGTACATATTGCTACTCATTTCTATCCTTTCTTTTCAATTTTAAAAAAAGCGATTTAAGCCAAACTATTTATGCAGAGAATATCCATTTAGATTAATGAATGAGTAATGAAAGAAGTAAGGAATGAAAGTCAATTAAAATAACTTTTCATAGTTACTGCACCGATTCAGTTCTGGATTCGCGCCAAATTCATTTAAAATATCTAAATCCGCGAAACTTTTCATCATTCTTTGCTCCGAGATCTAGTGTAGACGAAAAAAATTTCAAAACTCAAACATTTGGCTTGAAAACTTGCTAAGGACAGTACTTATGCCACCTTACCCTACCCGAACACCAAAAAAACCTGGTTGTTACTCCGCTGGAAATTTTCACCTGACGTCAGCCATTACCCCATGGACTCCTAATTACCCCTTTCTCTGCAAGGTTAGTCTCCGGGATCCAAGGGTCCCCTCGACTATCTTTTTCCCCATAACTTCCACTCCAGTGGCGGACCCTGGCGAGATAAGGCCCAATTCTGTCCAAAGGGAGTAAATGTCCGGGAGGAACGGGAGAGGTGGGGGGGGGTGGTCCTCCACTGTTACGGCGTACAGGACGTGCTAATCCCCCCCCTTTACTGTCCTCCTACAAACCCCCCTGACGACCCCTCTTCCCTGTCCCTCCCAAGCGGGCCTCCCCATTTTCCCTTCCTTCTCCTCCTCCTCTCACGCCAAATCTCCCTCATCCATTCCCTCCCTCACTGCTTCCCCTCCGCTCCTAACTCTTTCTCCGTCGCTTCCTTTTTATAGAAATGCCATTGCATCTTCGTTGAAAAATATATTCTTAGACAGGTCATTCTATTGAAGTTGCTAGAGTATGTCTTTTTTAAATGTGTTTCCATTTTAACAGAATTCACTTAATGAACTCGTCGTTGAACAGAATACCTTTTACGGCAGCAAAACGAGAAAACTAAATTCCTCATTAGAATTCAAATCATGAGCGATAAGCTGTTGTATGTATTGTCATTAGGTTCTTATAATGTTCACCAAGTCTTTCAAAAAATAGAAAAGCCTTTCCTAATTAACTATGGCCTTTATTTTAAAAACGATGCCTACTGCCATTCATTTACTAAGACGTTTTCATATAATATATAATTTTATTGAAAATATTTTGGAATAACTGGAGTGAGTTAATTAATATAGATCTATTTTTCGCAATTTCAAAGTACTGAATTCATAAACTGTTATTTTTTGCTACAATTCTCATAGAAATCAAAGCAACAGTTTCATTTTGCGTACACGAGTAACGCGATAATGTGATGGAAATAGGAGATATTCCCTTTAATTATTATTAATAGTGTATTAAAATTTGTAGTAATTAGTTAATACATATGTATATATACATATATATATTAAATACATATAAATATATTAAATATATATATCCCTGAGTGAGATTGTGAGATTAAAATGTCATGGAAATGTATGTTAGAGAAATCATGCAAGTTTCAAATTCGACTTTTTCTAGGGGCTATATTATAACCGCAATCGTAATAATACACATTACACATACGTTCAGTTTCTTGATGCTCACGTGAGTGGATAGGCTAGTGAGAAAATCGTATATTTACTTTTTATACAGATCATTGTCCCTTAGCGACGCATCGATGCATCACGGGAAATTTGGAATCCACGCTTCAGCGCCAACCCCACCCATTTCAACGGCCCGGATTCATTCCGTTAAATAAAATCTTCGCTCGGGCATATACACAGGACGTTTTTTCTTCCTCCTCTCCCCCCACCACCTCATACACGGACGGTGGTAGCAGCATCTCTCTTATTATGCCTTTATTTGCCTCGCATCCAGTCCCTTCCTTACGTCCAACTCATCTCACACTTTCATTGTGTACAGTCCTTTGTTCTTATATGTAAATACATATCTTCTTCCCCACCTCTCTCTGATATCCATCCATTGGTTACACAGTATCACCATCTATTCCTAAGTCATAAAACTATACGAGTGTACATGTATTCATGTATATGTGTATACATGCACGCATGTAAATGTATGTATTCCATTCCATTATATATAAATTCTATTTCCTCGATTCTATTTACAAACGGCCTCAACCCAAACTTCCATTCTAACTCCCTTTTTTCTCACATGTATCTCCCCTGCCCCTTCTTCCAGCGCCAGTTACAACCCTTCTAGCAATAGCTGCCCGTTCTCTCTGTTCCCTCCCACAGCCTAACTCGACGCCCCCACACGCATCCCTCTTAAACCACATAGAAATCCTTTCCCCCTTTCCCGAGCATAAAATATCCTTCCCTTCCCCCAGCTTCCTTCCTTTTCGTACCCTTTTTTCTCCTACGTCGACGTATCCCTTGGCGACGCCGCCCCTTCCCTTGCAATTTTCTCATTTTTCTCCCGGAAGATCCCAGAGTAAGGGAGAGGAGAAGAGTGCCTTTGTGAGTTTCCCTGGCAAGAGAGAGAGCGTACCCCTACCCATTTCTTCTCCCTCGTCCAGTACGCACGCCCCACCCCTCCGGCCCTTAAAAAACATCGCCCGGAACCACGGCTCCCCTCACCGCCCAATTCTACAGGCTCCCTCTCTCTCCCTTTTTCAAAAAGCTCCTTCACCCAACTCCCTCCCTCCCTTCCTGCGCCCATTTCGCCCACTACCTCTTCCCATCAGCCTTAAGCATTCATTCCCTTTTCCTTATCATGGCTCCCGTTAGACTGTTCGTTGCCGTTCCTCGAAAACTCTCTCTCAGCCGCTCCGCCCCCATCCCAACCTTCTTTACTCCCTCCTGCACGCGAAATGGCCACCCACCGCGTTTCCTTTCATAGTTCTCTCAGAGCTCAGTTTAATTTCCCTCCTTTATGCTCTTCTCCCCTTCTTGATTCACGCGTATGGTATTCCTATTTGCCTCCCACCCAAGCCTCCTCCACGATTCATCTCTCATTCCCTTCATTTCCTAATTACCCGTTAATTTTCATTTTCGGCTTCCTTCTCTTTTTCCCTTCTCCAATGAGGATCTTTTTCGCTCCGCCTCGGCGAAAGATACCTCCCCCTTCCATGATCTAGTATCTTTTGTTTTGCTTCCCCACCCTCGAGCTGGCATCAAGTCTGTCATTTTTGCCAATCAGTCCAGAATCTTCATGTATTTTTCAAGCAATTCATCCCTTTGTGTGTTTTCTCACTGGTCAATAATTACATATATTGTCACTGTAACTCAGCCTTTCCCAAAAAATAATAAATGCTTTCGTATTCACGACCAGGAATAAATCGTTAATCCCTTCAAGGTCCTTAGTCTGATTATATTTTACGTTTACATACATATTCAAAATAATATATATATATATATATATATATATATATATATATATATATATATATATATATATATATATATATGTATATGCATAAATGAGTTCTGATTAACATATTTTTCAAATTTACTTTCAACGGTAAAGATGACTGAAGAGACAATTAATCACATAAATACTAGCTTATATGTGTAATTATTATTTAACTGAAGGAGATATTTTCAGAATAAAAGCAGCGTTTAGAGAATACTCTTTAAATGATAGCCCATTGACGCTACTAGAAGCTAATTAATCTTGATATATTAAATTATGGCTCTATGGTATTTTCATGTCATTATCTAAAATATGAGGAACGTTACTTAGTCTTGAAGGAGCCTAAATTCGTAAATACTCTATTAAATCTTATTTGGAGGATATTCTACCTGAACATGAATATCTATTGAATAGGTGAGTCTCTGAGGCTATAGATTTGTAAGGGTTCATTAATTCCAGTTGTAAAAATGTGACGCCTCTCTCGAAAGCCTTAAAAAGTTTCCTTGACGTGAGAGAAAGGTGAAGATTCAGGAGGTGGGCTTCGTTTCCTACCTAATGCTTGCCGTTATCTTGTCAACCCCTTTGCTCTCCCTTCACCCAACCACTGTTGATGTCCTTTCTCGCAGATCTCAGATTTTCCGTCCCTAGCACCTCGTACCGTGACGTATCCCTGCAGCAACACAAGCGCCCCGACGGCACGCCCGAGCCTCTCATCCGCTCCACAACATTTGAGCGGATGACCCAAAAAAAACGAGCAGTGGTGGGGCCAGTGAAGAGATAGTGAATGGACGGGTTTTCGGAGGGGTCCAACGACGGCCAGCGGACGAAGCAATAGACGAGGGGAGGTGGGAGTGAGGGAGAGGTAGAAGGTATAAAACCGGTAGGGGTGGCGGCTTCAGGGTCGCAGTGGAGGGGTGTGGGTTGGCGTTGCTAAGACGGCCTGCAAACTGAGCTACCGAGGGTGCAGAGCAATGGATGGGTTGCGGACTCGTGTATATGAGAGGGAAGTCCAGGAGAGAAGGTTAAATTGGTTGAGAGAACTTTGAGGAACACAAAGGGTATGCCTGGCTATGGGTAAATTTGTTCATGTTGCAAGATGTACATGAGCGCTTTGATTTACGGCGAAGGGAACAAGAAGTTGCCGGTTTTATCTTCTTTCGAAAATTATGTACACAGTTTTTTCCTAAATTCAAGAGCGTTTTAAATTAAAAAGAGTAGACAAAATTTAAATGTGCTGTTTCATATTCATATGGGTGAATTTTGAAGCCTGGAATCAGTAAGTTTCGCATTTCGTTCTAATAATTATTTAGAAATGTAAGCGTTTTAGTTGTTCACGACAAAAATACAATTGAGAGATAGAGAGAATAATTTTAACTTCAATGATAGCTGAACAGATTGTAGATAATATTATTTCTTTTAATCCAAATGAGGAAAACATTTTACTCAAAGAGGTAAATATTAATTGAATGTGCAAAACTTCTAATTCTAATTAATTGGCGTTCAAGTGTTAGCGCTTTCACTGAGAAACGCAACTTCTGTAGTCATTAGGTGAATCAGTATCTAATTAAAATGAATCAGTATCAAAGTTAACGGGGAAAATAAAATCCTGCAGTGAACATCGCAGCGACGATTATGTGCTCGCTAACTAACTAACGGCCATCGTGGCGCGTCAGCAGGGCGCAATGTGGGTTGCGTCACTGTAGGGACCAAGGCGGAGAATCCAAGAGGAAATTCAAAACGTGCGCCACCACATCCGCCCTCCTCAAGTCTTTAACCCAAACTTATTTTATTCTTGAAAAAAATAAAATCGCCTTGTCCGCGCAGGTTGCGATCGTCCCATTCGGTCGGAAAGCGAGTCACGGAGCCCCATGGAGAGGATTCGAGTCCGCTCCGTCCAAATGGCCGACGCTAGAGACCCTCCGCCCTCCCACTCGCACATGTAGATGGCGAGTTCACAGTGTATGCGTTCCCCCGTTGAGATGGTTTCCTTCTCCTGCCGTTTTATTGATCGTCCCACACTGGACCACACAACCTCCTCCTCCCGCCCCCGCTGCTCCGTTCCCCCACCCAGGCTCCTCGGGCGAAGAAGAAGAAGAAAAATTTCGGAGGAAGGAGCCGGGGAGGGAGGGAGGTGGGAAGGGGTGTTTCGGGGGAGTGGCAAGGGAGACCTGAGGGGGAATATCGGGGGTTCCGGGGAGGGGGAGGACGGGAGCGGCTGAGTGGAGGAGGTTTTTGGACGTCAGGGAGCCGGAGGAAGGACGGGGGAAGGGCTGGGAGGACTCCCCGACGCGTCGGCGTCTTTTTGAACGAAAAGAGAACGGGTCTGCGTCGGCGCATCAGGGTTCCCTTAATCCCTCCCGCCCGTCTCCTTCGCCCCTCTCCCTCACTTCCCTACAAATATTCCCCCCGTTTTCCCCCTTGGGGCTTCATGGGAAGGAAGGAAGGAGAGCTCATGGTCTCTCCCCATCTCACCCTCTCTCATTCTCTCTCTCTCTCACCTTTCCATTCCCTCCCCCTTTTCCATTCCTTTCATATCCAGCTCTGGCGACCATGTTGTTCTTCAAGCGTCGTCGGCGGGGAAAACTACTCCCATCCTCTTTCTTCTATTCTCCTCTCTGTTTTCTTGGGGTACATTTTCTTTTAAAGCCTTCCTTCTTTTCTCCAACTTTTTCTCTTTACTTTTGACTAAGCCACATCCTTGGAAAGGTCAAAGGAGATGGAGAGTAGAGGACACATTTCTCGAAGGTATTTTTATTTCTCGTCTTCCCGCACTCAAGGCCTGGAAGGGTGGTGAGGAGTCCGAGAGTGAATTTTAACGGGAATGGGGAGAAAACGACGACGCATGAAATACGCCCCAACACTATTTCACCGCAGATGGGGGCGCGCGGAGGAGGAGAGGTAGAGTGTGCAATGAAAGGAGATGGAGGAGTGATTCGGGAAGTGAGGAATAGAGGCGCTGCGGGGGAGACTTGATTGATACCCCGTCGCCCCTTCGTCCCTCGCCATTTCGTCTCCCCGGTTGGGGAAAGGAAAACAGTCGATGGAAGGAGGAGGTCGTAGGTGGGAGGCGGAAAGGGAATAAGAGAAGGAGAGGAAGGGAGACCATTTATTTCTGTTTTTTACGCATTTTTCTCCAAACGACCTTGAAGAATTTTTTCGTGTCGGGTTTACTGAGGTAAATTCTTTACTTTTTCGACGTTTTAAAGGGAATTGCTCATTCATTGACTGATACTGGTAACTTACTCTATTTTCAGATAAAAATAAACTATATCACGGATACGATTTTACTCTTTAGGCTCTAAATTTGTTTCCAACGTTAATTTTACGCCCAAAATCGTCTTACAGCTAAGTTTTAAAATATTTCGGAAAATTAAGTTTATTAATACCATCTCACGACAATAAAGTTGCTAAGATGTTATACTCCCCATTCCTTTTTTCATATTATACAACTAATCATGCAAAAGTAAACACATTTTATACATATAAGTGGTCTTTGATAAACATTGCATGTAACACGTAAGTTGTTTAGAATCAATTTGAATGAGTACTAGCGTAAAAAACTTGAAAAATAATTGTTTAAATTCAGAAATTTTTAATATAAAGTCAGCGAGATAGTAGTCTGCTACAGTCAGATATTAACTAATTGAATCGGTATTCATAAGCTAGAGTGAGAGGTAATATATTTATATATTTACTTAATACTTACATAAAGCATGTAAATAAATCATTATTACTTGCTAAAATTCATAATTGAAACTCGATGTGTGATAGATCCATGACATATTTAGAGTAATTTACCCCAAATAATATGTTTCTCTTAATATGGTTTTAAAATCATACAAATGTATTTAAACTTCTATATGCATAATAATGAGGTTCTCCCACATTGATTCCTGCACATAAATTATGCATTCATACAAATAATAAACACGTACTCCACTTCTAATTAGTTACTTTAATCGAACGATTACACTGTAAATAAACTCATAAATTAATTTCATACAACTTATGTACATACATATCACTTTACCAGGGTAAAATATTCAGTTGATTAATCATAGATGTATATTAAAATTTACAAAGTAGGAAAGCTATGCATAGATGACTTCAATATCTGGGTTTATATATTGGACTAAAATACTTTATGCCTGTGGATAATCGGGAAAGCAATGAATGAATAGCATGCGATAGAAAAGAGCGTTCCTTTTCTTTCAGTCATCAAAACATATCAGCGTATCACTGTTCGTTAAGACTTCTTCGCAAGTCCTTTGTTTTTGTCGCAGGTCGTGAGGGGGAATATAAAAGAAAAAGAGCGAGTCGCGCATGTGAGGTGCGGGAAGCTGATGGAATCGGCTCGGGCGCGTTCGGTCATTTAAGGGAAAAAACCGAGAGAGTGAGAGAATTTTTTTTATTCGGGCACAATATTAGCTAACCAGCCGCATATGTGTGCCAGGGTAGGCGAGGCAACAAATCACCACGGGGTACGAGAAGGAGAGAGGCGGCGGCGCGGTGGGGGGTCGCTGGGTGGGAAGGGGGTTTCCGAGAGGGGAAGAAAGGAGGAAGGGGTGTGGTGCAGTAGAGCGTTGGGAGGGAGTTAAGGGATGAAAGCGTAGGGGAGAGCGCGAGGCGGGGTGAGCGTACGAGTCGAAAAAAGCGGAGAGTGAGAAGGGGTTGGAGGAGATAGAGAGCTCACCCGCGTTGCCAATTTTTTCAACACTCAATTTTAAGCATCGGGCTGCCTGTTGAAGGCCTCACTCTTTCCCCTGCAACCCCCTTTAACTCTTTTCCCGCCTCAAAATCTCCTCCCACACATCACCCCCTCGTTCCCTCACTTTTATTTCTCTTCCTTCTCTTACCTCTTCAACTCTTCTTCTCATTCATCGCCGCCTTCTTTCACGATGTTATACCATTCACTCCTTTTACGAATTCTTGTAATTTTTATCTGTTCTACTCCAAAGCAATTCAGATTGTACAATTTCCTATTTGTGTGACCGGATATTTTAATTCTACTTCGCACGAGTACTCTTTCATTTCTTGTAGTAATGAATTGAACATTCTAGTCCCATTCCTGATTTTCTGAATATCTCCGCAGATTGGGTCGATAATTGTTTATTTAATTTACTGATAGGGAGTAAAAAGATTTTCGTTCCCGTAAAAATTTGCATGAAAAACAATTTATGAATTCCTATATGCATAAACATATTTATTTTTTCATTTATTGCATTGAACAATTTCTACCATAATTGCAGTGTATTATTATAGGGAACATATTTTTTGCTTATATATATTTTTCATACCAGAGATCTAATTTGAAGCAACACATCTCAAAATTAGTCTTTTGAAAATTTTATTTAAATCTGGGAAAGTAATTTATAATTCTTCGAAAATAACTCGGTAATTTGGAAGAAGAATCCTTTAAATGATTTATTGCAATGATGTTTTATTGATTTAAAACGTACAATAATGAATGCTTTCTATGAGCCGAAAATAAGACTAACTTCAAATCTAATATATGATAGTGATTTGATTTTATACCATTAATAAATAGGCTTCGACAATTATATTTGAATATCACTTATGTACGCTATTATTTAATGGATTCCCTTAGAGCACTCTCCGAAGTGAAAAAGTTCCGCATTCCTCCTCCCCTTACCTCAACTCTTTTAGCCAACTATCACCCTAACAGCTCTTTTGCGTAATTCTCTTATGTAGGTTTTTTTATTCTTCCACAGTCTCTTCGCTGCTTAAAACTATTCTTACTTTTATATCAATTATTATACAATGCGCCGGTAATGCTGTTCTCATATTGAGCGATATCCAATTTCCTTCCAATTTGGGCATTTTCCATTTCCCTCCCTTCCCCCTTTATCGCTCGCTTCTTCTTCCCCCTCGCCCTTGAAAAATCTACCCCCAAACCTCTCCCTCCCTCGATTCCCTCTCCTCCTTCCTTCCTCCCACTAATCTCCCACCCCACTCACTGCCCTCTTCCTCGGGCTCCAGCCGCTCTCATCCCGCAAAGCGAATGAGGATCCATCAAATACTCATCTGGGCATTTCGCTCTGGGATCCACCGCCGCCGGGCCTCCTGTATCACTCCGCCTGATTCGACCTGGGTCCCTCCAATCCCTTCCCATACTCTTCCCCCTTACCATGGACCTTCTCTTCATTCTACCTGCTTTCACTCTACTCCTGCACTAACTTCCCTCATAACCTACATCATATCCATCCAACTCTCTCTTCGTATAAAATCTTCCACCTCCTCCCCATATTCGTTATCGTTTCCTTTCCCGTTTTCATTCTCGTTTCCTATGTCCCCCTAACTCTTTAATTTTTACCTCCACGTATTCGTCCCGTCTCTGGAGACTTCGGTGAAATAATATTTG
This sequence comes from Hetaerina americana, assembly GCF_022747635.1. Classification (NCBI taxonomy): domain Eukaryota; kingdom Metazoa; phylum Arthropoda; class Insecta; order Odonata; family Calopterygidae; genus Hetaerina; species Hetaerina americana. The sequence goes on along the minus strand of NW_027287538.1, from coordinate 68,832,887 downwards.
GTCGACGCATGCCCCCACTAGCCAGATGGGATATTATGAGAATGTACGTATAAAAAGATAGATGATATTTTTATGTGATAAAATCCTTGGATTTGTGACACTTAAGGCTATCGAAGGGAATGAAATAAATATTTTTGCGTTTATGAAATTGTAAATTAGTGGAGGAGGTTAAATAGAAATGCCAAAAAAAGGGTTGAAAAAATAAAGACATATATAAGTTACTGAACACGAATACTCGACTAGACTTTGCGCGTTTTCTCACCCTCTAATATAAGTTATTCAGCAAAGTAACTTTATCCTCAAAAGGTGATATTTGAATGAAATCGTTTAAGAGAGCTTCAGGCCAAAAACCGGTTAGAATATTCAGCATGAAGCATTATAACCACGCTTTGTGTTATCTAATATAGCAATATAAGTCAACTTATCTGTGTCTCAAAAATACTTTGAAAAATTATGAAAAAGGGATCGAGTGCGGTGTGTATCTTACTGACTTTCCACCCAGAGGGCTTAGGTTTGGATCCCGGCGGCGTTAAATAATTTCATTTCAGTTGTACCTCGATCCCTATTTCAGGTGCTTTGTGGAGGACACTTTGAGTGGGTACGCCGTCGTTAGCAGTAGCCTATTGTTAACAACAGACTAATGCAGACGCCGGGTTTCTCATCACCCTTCACTCTTTCCTGTCCATCCCCAATGGTGAAAATGACCTTAGCTGTGGGTCGCCTCGCTAAAAATACCATACTATTTATGCACTAATTTTTAAATTCGAAAGGAAAATTTTAATAATGCTTTACTTTGCATGGTGAATATTACTGATATTGCAATTGGAAATAATAAGATATTTTTATGATAATTAATTACAATTAATCGTAAAATTCTTGTTTACTTAATTGCCGACGTTATTCGTTAATATCATTTAAATTTTGAGAATGAGGGACAGTTTAAAGTCCGCAAAAAAAGCCTGCTAACGAATTTAGCCAATTACCTTCAGACAAAGTCTGATAATGTCCACCTTAAACTTACATGTATGTAAAAATTCAAATCACAGATGCAAGGGGTGCATTAAAAAAATCAAATTAAATATTCAAGTTCTTGTATGAATGCATGCTAACGTTTTAGCGATTCAAAAATGCTAAAAGAAAAATAATGAAAATTAGTATGCATTAAAAAATTTAGCCGATTAATATTTTGTTTTTTACATATTTAACTTTTATACACATAAGAATAATTAAAAAGGATGAGAAAGAGGTTTTAATACAGATTGTTATACTTAAAGAAAAACAACAATTAGGAAATATACAGACCAATCTTAAACACGAAAGAATCATCTGGGAATGAAGTCTTGGCTCGGATCCCCAGTATGTATAAAATATTTTCCATAAAGTATACTAATCGCTTGTGTTCTTTCGTATTTACTTCCAAATTCTAATTTAATCATATTTCCGAAACTCATATTTTATTAAATAAATCTATATGTATATATACATATGCATATATATATATATACACACACACAAACACATATATATATATATATATATATATATATTTTTTTTAGTCTCACTTGAAGAAGGCCTGTGAGTGGGCCGAAAGCTTGAACAATTTACCGCGTGAGTGTCCTTCTTAAATGTTGCTATTCTATTCTAATTGTGTTATATTTTGTCAGCCCATTTTATATATACACAGTGTTATATATTGCAGAGCAAATAACATCGACCATTATTTTTTGATTTCTGTTGCGATTTTAACTGATTGTCTCAATAACTCTTTTTATTTATAAGAATAATTATGAAAATAGAAGTAGAAATTTAAAATACATCTAGATATTCAGTTTTCTCAGTGATAAAATAAACAAATTTTTATTTAATAAACCACTCCTGTACCCGAATAAATATAAATACATGTATAATTCACTCATTTCCGACATTATTTCGCAAAATAAATGTGGTTCATTTGCTTTCGTAACTATTCATATATGATCCTTTGTCGGTCTTATTTCGACATATTGAAGGAAGTGCAAGTTTTTCCCTGGGTATCTTCTGATCTCATGCCTCTTCTTCTCACAAATTGCCACACGTGTGGTAGCGTGAGAATATGTTTGTATAAATCTTTCTTTACTTCTCTTTTCCTCGCACTTGTACCTATCAAAAAATGACACCACAGAATCCTATATCAGCGGACGCCTTTCGGAGGAAAAAACACACTGCTGAAGCAATTAAAAAATGTATTTTTAGGAATAAAAAATAAAAGCTTTATCCTCATTGCCCCAGGGAGCCAGGAAATCTTTCGTTCTTTCCACTTCGGCCGTATTTATGAATTCCTCCTCTGCCCGTTCTCCTTTTCCCCCAATACACCTACACCTTGCCTCCCTTTATGTCTCTCTTTATTTCTCCCACCATATGTTTAATTTTCTTTTATTTTCTATTTATCGAAAGCTTTAATGGCAGCTATTATACCTGAAATATGTCGGATCATTTAGTTCCAATTCTTTGCGACTGGAAATTTTTAACGGACGTCTGCAGAGTCGATTTAAAACTCGGCGTTTCTTTCACAGTCACCGTCAGAAGCACACTCGAGAATAAAGCTTCGCCTTCGCTATCACTCATAAACCGAGTTAACTTTATCATTTATCATGTCAATTATTTTTTAAATATTCCTTTTACCTGCCAATTGATATTTAAAATCACGCTGAAATTTGAAAACTATTAACAACTTTAAATATTGTTATGACTTTTAAAGTCACTACTTAGACCAAGGTGTTATTTTGTGTCTTATTACACATTCCTTACGTAACTTTTAAGCTTTCGAAATGATCACATACCGGTTAACATAAGGTTTTACCTTGATGTGTTTTTTCATAAAATATATTTTAAAAACTGGTTTCAATTGGTACGATGTAACAGGAAAAAGAAACTGTTCAATATTTTTAATGGACTATTGTAGTTATGATAAGTTTGTTACGGCATATGAGATGATTTTTTTCATCTTGAATTTCTGTAATTTTTAAGCCAATCATTGAATAAAAAAGTGAAATTTAGTGCCATGAAAAAAATAATTGTGAGGAGATTAAGAAAATTAAATTTGAAAACTTAGTACATTATTTTTATCTAACGCTTCATTTGGGCATGATTGATACTCTGTAGTCCCTTCTTACAAAACCCTAGCCCTAGGTGGAGTAAAACCCAAATAACAGGAAAATCGAACATGAAACCCTGAGTTGGCAGGACAGGACGTTACCCCGCCGCCACAGAGGCCGGCAATATTGGTTGGATCCAACTGTTCAGCACAAATTATTCGTGATTATAATTATGCAAATGAACTTTAGATGAGCCAAACATACTTATAGTTTTGTTTTGATTAGTTAATATGTTTGCGTCTATATAAAGCGAGTTAAATAAAATAAATACATGTTTACAGGTTATAGCTACTATCATATGTATTACCTTCGCGTCGAAGGATTTGTTGTTTAAAGTGAGTACGTCATCATTTTTTTTGAGAGAAGGTAGAATTTTCAATATTTTACTAATCAGCTATTGTTTTTAATCCTGTACCTATTCCTATATTAAGTTCATGTGATTATCAAAGACCAGATAGTTAAATAGAAGAATTTTGATGGAAATATCTATCGTTAAATGCTCAAGTATTCCCCAAGCAAGATGTATAATGTTGGGTAATCTGAATGTGGGGAATAAACAATAGAGAGCAGCGACATACTATGCATGCAGCGAAATATTATTTAGAAAATGAGAGAAAGAGATTAATGCAGAACGTCGGAATTGAGAAAATAGAATTGGAAGATAGATAAGAGATTCACCGCCGCATAGGAGGAGAAAAGGGTGCAGGGGGATGACATCAGATTGAGAGAACTAAAGAGATAGATAGGAGGAGAGCTGCGTTGTTAGGACAGTGGACAAGAGAGTGGGGGAGTAATTCTAAATGGTGGAGATGAGAGTTAAGGGATTCCGGGAGGAGGTAGGGGGGGTTGAGGAATTATCTGGGGGGAGAAGTCGGTGTCACGATGACTTCTGGCGCTGACAGAGGAGAATCTCACCCCATCCTTGTGTCTTCCGTCGACCCACTCCTCCACGACCCTTCCTTTTTCCCTTCCATTCAGCCTCCCTCAAAATCCAACCCTTTTCTCTCACCCCTCCACAATCCACCCCTTCGCCCTACCCCCCGGGTGACCCACACTCCGGAACCCGAGAAATACTCGCATCTCCCGACCACTCCGAGCTGGAGAAAAAATGAAAATCGCCCAGCGCACACCAAGCACCCAAAGCCACTTATAGCTTTCCCATACCGGTGACAATCTCGACACCGGCGCCAGAGTCGGCTAAAGGGGAGAAATAATATTTTAAAAAATGAAGAAAAACCTTTCGTGAGGATAAAAATGGAGGAAAGATGTGGAGGGCGAGTGGGAATAAATATATTTTGCTCCGGAAAGAACCGAGCCAACTACGTGAGGTGAAGGTAGCGGTGAAGACAAGGACTGGAAAGAAATTGAAGAGGGGAGAGAATTGAGCTAAAGTATTTCGAGTTGTCCTCGTTCAAATCCCATTACTCCTACCTCCCTCCGTGAAAAACACTGCAGGAAAGCGATTTTTTTATCAAGCTTCCGCCCTCTCCGTGTTCTTCCGCAGAGAATTATTAAAATTTATTTCATTAAGGCATTAAAATTGATCATCCGCCTTTCCCGCGTCTATCTATTTCTCTCCATCCCGTTAACTGTCTTTGCCGATTTTACAATATTGGCTGAGCATCCTCGCAAGGTTGAAACTGACGAAAGAAGTGTTATGACGCCTCCAAATGGGACTTAGCTGGAGCTCTTACCATGATTAATAAATAAGAAATTTCCATAAGCCTGCGTTTTGAGACGTTAATTTTATTTTGAAGTACTGTGAGCACTGAGGCTTGATCCTCGTATTGGGATTGTAAATTATGTCACCTTGCTACTCTTCATTTTCTTTGCGGAAATGAGCTAGTAGTGAACTAATGTGTCGCCCGTTTTGCACTACATAGTAAAAATTAATTACTTGATTTGTTTTGGCAGAATGATACACGAAAACGAATCGGTAATCAAGGTGTTACCATTATCATGGAGCTACGCAAGCTTTGAAAAAAGAATGAATTAATCAAATTTTAATAAATGAAAAGATTACATTTACTCTCTTTAGTGTGTGGTTTATGATACATCATAATTTATTTTATTTATAAGTACAAGCAGAGCTTGCTCAAAGTCGTGATCATCTTTAGTATCCTATTATGTCGTACATTGTTAAGAAAAATGAGGCTTGGTTAAGTCTGCGGCAAGTGAGTTATCCCTGTGGTAGAAAAAATTGTGATATGAGTACAAATTGTATACTTACACATCAGGTATCCATTCACGTGGTACTCATGACTTAATTGAGTCGATAAGTAATACGTTCCATCTCTATACTACTGGAATTCTACGTAAGGAAAAATCCTCGACTCTTTGTACATTTTAATATCGGTTTATACCGAAATCCCATTGCAGTAATCATTATTATTCATGTACGCGGCACGAACGAGACAAATATGCATATCATTTACGGTGAAACTAATTGGAATTTGGAAACATCTTTACTTTAAAAATAGGTAGCATGAGTACGTATTCTCATAAGTTAGTGGAATGGATTCAGGAGTTAGGAAATCGTGCAGGGAAAAGGAATAGTGCGCACCCCTGGGGAAAGGAGGGAGGAGATTTTAATGAAAGTTTATGCTGGAAAACCGTAGAGAGAATTTTGCTCAGTACAGGTGACCTTGCCTTTGTCCGTCTGAGGTTTAGAAAACGTCCATGACGCAAAGGGATATCCGTTGAAATAAGAATGGAGAAGGGGGAATGTGCATGTCTGCGCGATTGAGAGGATGAACAAAGCTGGGTTTTTTGGCAAGGTAGAGATGAGTACCGAGGGGTCTTATGATCTGTTCTTACCGCATGACGGTCTTGACCCATCCGGAGTAAGGGATTAATTTTTAATCTCTGTATCACAATAGTTCAGGTGGTGGATTCAAAAGCTACAAATGAACAGTTCTTGGGTGTAAAGGCGCATAGCGACCACTGATCTTAACTCAGAATTTATTTCTTTCAGTTTCAGAGAAAATTATGAAGATTTAACTTGTTTGTATTTAAAGCAAAAAGATTCTGATATCTTCATGGCCCACTGAACATATTTCTCTGAGCTCAGTATTTCTAAATTGTTATTACATATTCGCACTACTTAATGGTTTTACTAACATCGTCAGATCTATACTCGGAGTTCGTTGAACACTCGAATGTAATTAAAAAAATAATAATCTGAAAACCTTTTTAGAAATATGAATAAATGACTGGAACGAAATAATTCTCATCAATCCGTTTAGAATAATTTCTTTCTGCGTAAGACACATTGTTAGATATGAAAAAACATTCAGCTATCACAATTCCTTCATTAAATGCTACTCTGGGCCAAAGGGAATAACACACTTCAGGAAAATATTTGTTAATTTTTGAGAAATCAATTCAAATGAGCAATTTATTAAGGCAACTACACCGCCACAACAATTTAGCTGTTTGTTCTCCGCCAGGAAAGAAGTAGAATCTCTCATTTCCACTTTAATATGTATGCATTGCGATACGTAAAGAGACAAAAAAAGACGCTAGCGTTCAGAAGATTATGCAAGCAGGAGAGCATGTGTTACCCGGAATGCTTACCATTACAATATCTCAGAGAAATCTGCAAACGATGAAACCTTAGTTAAGGCCTTTTGCTAAATTAGGCGGAGGCACCATTAAAGCAAGCTCAAGCAACCCTTGGAACATGAATCTAAAGTTTAATTATTTCGCCTGTGGTATCGCCCGCGTAACTGATGAGGCCCGTTAGAAGATAACAAGATATTCCCTAAAAAGCTTTTAAAGGAGGAGAAGAGCGCTAAATGCCAAATGAAATATTCGTTACCCTAAAATTAAGGCAGGAGACGTAACGGAAGTGCAAGGAAGTTTTATTTTTTGTCGAGCAATAAAATAATAAGTACGTATTTCCTCTCCAACCGTAAATAAGTGGTTTCTCCGGACAGGTCTCAATCAAAAAAAGATATTCCCAGAAAATGCATATAAGTACGGATCTCTGGGTGCAAATACGTAAAATTGCCGTATAAGTAATTCTTACCTGAAATACATCAATGTAAATGAATAATATGATTTTGTTTCGGTTTAAATTAATGATATTCGTGCCGTAATGATATAGTTAAGATATTACGGCATCCTATAAACGATTCACTCTTTATCGTTACCCTTGGGTCGAATTCAGGGCCGTATGCTCTCGTTCTACAAGGTCATTGATGATTATTTTAGATTAATGATAGCTGGAAAATGAGCCAAAATCAATTGGTCGTCTTAGCTATTTCCCATAAAGGGCAATTGTCATATGTCATCTAGTATGCATGCTATTAGTTTTTACGTATATCCTTAGATAGCTAGATGGATGAAGCTCGAAGCCGAATGAATGATCAATTCCGTTTTTCATGATTTTAGCAATATACCTGGCAGTCTCTTACGCTTTGTATTGAACGACTAATCATATCGTACAGTTTTTGTACTCCAGACAGTATTGCTGTTGAAAACCGCAAATGAATCAAGTAACTAGACCTAGCCTCTCCGACGTTAATACATAGCTTTTATAGTATGATTGATGCAGATGAATAATTTTCATCAAATCAATCATAAGCAACCATTAGACTTATCGATTAATGGTCCTTCAAATGCATGACTAGTACAGTGTAAGGCACATTGAAGTAAAAAAATAAATGTTTAGAGTTTTCAAGTGTTATTGTATTGCTTTCATTATTATGTTGTGAATTCGTATAGGCCTTGGAATTAAGAATGTGGTATAGGGAGGTATATAGAACGGCCGCTTCAAAGAGTTCAAGGGAGGCAACATAAAGAAAGGGGTTATAATAGCAATACGTGGCCATGAAAAAGAAATAGCCGGAATATAGTATATGTAACTGGAATTTTATCACCGGATGTCCTTTTTCTGGATATGCCTTTCAACTTATGATACTATGAAAGATTATAGCTTGGATTAAGAATATTTAGTCTATAACTCAGCCAACGCACATAATTAGGATATGAAGACCCTATTTAACGTTAAAACTCAGCCTGAGGAAAAAGAATATGTTACAATTCTTTTTTCTCAGGCTGAGTTTTAACGTTGTACTACATCTAAAAGAATACGTGGTTTTGAGTGATCTCTGTGGAGTGCGCTTACAGTGGCATTAATGTCATAGGATAGTTGAAAAATGAAAAAGTTTCAGCTCGCAAAGGAAATAGAAACGTCCCAATGGTGCTCTTCGAATTCATGAAACGCAACAGATCACAGAAGATGTTACGAGGCTGATCACGTAACGTACCTACTATCTTACGCAAGAACTTCCCGCTTCACCCTTAGCACTAGAAGTGACCCAACCGGCCATGTACACGCTGGGGTAGTTGGGGAGGATGAGGGGGCAGGAGGTGGAGGGGCAAGAGAGGGCAGGCGTGGTGCGGGCAGGAAGGAAGGAAGCCAAGAATCCCGCCCTCGGGGGGTCAGGGGAAAGAGGCCGTTAATCTCAGCGAAACTTTTTAGACATCGCGAATTTGCTCAACCGGGCGTGACAAAGACCGCAATGCATTCATTTTCCCTTCTCCGCGCTTTCTGACCTTTTTCCTTGTTTCAACCATCGTCCCACCCTCCGCCTCCCACCCACTCACCCCCTCAACCCTTACTCCACCCTCTCCACCTACCGTCCGGCCCCTTTAATTTCCAACTTATCCACCACACCCAACCTCGCCACCACCCCCTACACTCCCTCGTTCCCTTGAGGGGAGCGGTGGAAAAAGGTATCCGGTCTGGGTAGAGGAAGGGCAGGAGGGCGGAGAGGCTGGGGAATGGACCGAAAACAAGGAGATGGATAGAGCCTCGAGAGAGAGGAAGCGAGAGAGGGGGAGAGAGAAAGGATGGAGAGTGGGGAAGGGAGAATGAGATCCTAGGGGGTGTTAAGGACCCAGCGCGACCGTAACTTCCTTAATTTCCACGCGAAAACGTAGATTAATCTTCTCACGGGGTTCCGTCGAGGACGGGTGGGTTACGAGACGGGTGAAAATATTCCTGGGGAACTGCGCGCTGAAGAGTGAGAAGATTGACAATAAAAAACGAATGATATCCTTTGACTCCGAGGTTTTCGGCCCTTCTTGGTCATCTAAAACAAGCAAAGGCTTGAAAGAAGGTAAGGAGCCTTAAAGGGGGGACCACCTTTGAGAATACGAGCAAGGAAATGTTTGAGACGACCAAGTAAATAAAAAAAATATCACGAAGGAAAGCAAACTCAAAATTCGACCCATAGGTAAAAAAAAGGCAAAGGGAAGGGATATGGGGCTCGGGGGCAAACGAGAAAAAGGGAACGGAGCCGAACGATAAGGAACGATCCACGAGATACATATACACGGTTATGTATATATGTATATAATTTTTTTTCGCTTTAACCCAATTTTTTCTCACCAACTCGAAGAGTTAAGCTTCGCAGAGGGAGTAGAAGAGAGAGAGAGAGAGAGAAAGACGAAAAAAGCCAAAGTTTCATTGGATCCCGTGCTCCCCCAACCTACATTTCCCTCCATCCATCCACCTCCTCCTCCTCGAAGGTTCTCCTAACCCCACATCCCTTTTTGTGAGTCCGAATACGTTAGATGAAGCCTCGGGGGAGATAGAGAAACGGCTTGTCGGGGCGTGGGGGAAGGGTTTTTGGCTCCAGATGGCTAAGATGGCGACCGTAGCACGAGATGGAGGGGCTGGGGGAAGGTCTAAAATCGGCGGAGAGGGGGCCGGTAGAGGGGTGGAGAGTGGTGGGTAGAGGAGAGGAGGTGGAAGGGTGCGATGGAGAGAGAGAAAAGGGCTTTGGTTAGTCGTAGGCGTTGTTAAAAGGGGCGGGAATGGTGAGGGGGAATGGGTGGCAGGAAGGAGATGGGGCCGACGCGGAAAGGGAGGAGATGGGAATGGTGGTCCAGCGAGGGAGATTGGAAGGACCAGAAAGGGAAGGGGGAGTGCTGAGCTGAGTGTGTCTGTGTAGAAGAAAAGGGAAGGGTTTTAGGGTCCGCAGGGGTGGGTGGGGGGGGAGAGTGTGGCGGGGGAAGGGGGTAAGAGTGAGAGAAAGGGAAGGGTTTTCTATGGCGGGCAAGACGGCTCTCTCTCTGTATTGATCCAGGGAGAACATCAATGCCTTGCGTTGCCTGAAAGGCGTTATCCTGATGAGGCAACAGACTTCTCTGCCTGACGACCCTCCGCCATTCCGTCGCCAAGACCTGCACACCCTCTCAATACCACCGCATATTTTTACGCTACGGTCTTATATCTGGATAACACCATTCAATACTACTCCTATGCAGATTACACCTTAAAAATCTCCGAGCCACTTTCGACGTTACGTACCTACTTAAACACTTATCACAAGATACAGTAATGCAATAAGCCATTATTCTGAATAATTGAGAAAATGAGTTTTCCATGCAAAAATATGTTGATTATAATTTCTGTGAAATTGCATCCTGTTTATAGAATATTGCAACCAAAGAGAAACGTGACTGAAACGATTTGACAGTTCACGTCTCATAAGTTGTTGGATTCCCTAATTGCAGCGGTTTCTTTTCCATCAAGGTAGATTTATTAAGTTAACAGTCTTATTAGGTTTCCAGGCTACGAGGACAAATATGAGTCATTTTGGGTTCCATCCGTTGAGTAAGACGAATTTGCCTGTATGAAGAGAGAAAATTTGAGAAAACGTTGCGCATTATTGGGCGCATACGGATTTAATCTACACACCTCTAATCAGCCTCACCGCTCATCATTTTGGATAAAAGAAATACACAGTAAAAGTATGATCTCCTTAGAAACTTTTCGGTCACATAGAAAGTGTATTTTTTTTCACTTCGAAGATTTTACTCTGAAGTCGACTATCGTAATTCAAGTTCTAGTCGACGTCGAAATTCAGGAACTATAAATAATAAATTTTTGATAAAAAGCCATTTAAAAATTTTTAATAGTGATGCATGACGCTATCACACCACCATATTTCTATATCCAAATGGAAAAATCAGGAATACCAATCTCACCGTTTGGTGATAATATAATAAACTATATGGTCCTCAAATATATTCTATCCAAGGTATCATCCCTCCTCTAATACAACATACCGAGTTAAAACATCACAGGCTACTCTACTACTGCATCATCTACTACCTCTGTGACTCTAACTGTGAAACATGATTCCTGGCATGTGTGCTATAAAGTGAATCACTTTCATTTAATTTAATCTTATTGATAATGCTGTGAGCCTGCAATATTGAGATATTTGTGTATTTATACTTTGGTTTTTTTGTAAGTTGTCACTCTTCATTTCGTTGGACTAATTATTCTTAGTTATAGGGAAAGTATAATTTTGAATTTGAATAGACGTAAGATGCTTCTCTTAACCGATCTCTGGCCTCTGCGCTCTTCTGCTCTCCTCAATCTTCATCGCCCCCTCCGCTCCTGCCCCCCGTCCGCGCCATTCGAGCCCGTCCGCCCCCACCGCTCCTCCAGTAACTCACCACCACCCCCTCCTGCCCTTCCACCAGTCTCAAACAGCTCCCGCCCCACACGCGCTATATTTATTCTACGCTTACCCTTTCGAAGGAAAGGGCGAGTAGGTGGGGGTGGGGGGTTGATAGGAAGATTGGGGCGGTTCTTTTCCATTGCCACTTACGAGGTCGGGTGTGGAGTCTTTTCAGCCCTAGTGCGGAGTCGGGGAGAGCGGAAGAGGGCCAAAGAAAGGGCGAATCCTCTCCCCCTCCACCAAGTGTAAGCACGCCCCGAGGAGGGAACTGGCCCCGTCTTCCTTTTATATATCCTTCTCACTCGAGAGGTTTCCTCACCATTTCCTTTCCCCTCAGCAGTGCTCAACTCATCGACAGCTCCCTGGAACCTTTTTCGTTATATCGTTTATGTGAATAACTTTTTGGCTCAACCCACAGTCACCCACCAGCAATATTATTTCACGGATTTATTTTAACTTGAATTTTTAGGGTAGGTATTTTAATTTGTGATCATGCCAGGGATTGAGATTGATTTGAGATTACAGGTTAGTTGATAATTCTGTTCAAACAGAAAGATATGATAATATTGATTTGAAAAATGGCCTAGTACAGTGATTGTGAGTTCAAATAAGGAATGCATAAATCAATAAAGTTTTATAAATAATTATTAATGGCAATATAGTTACTACGAAAAAATCTAATAAAAAAACGAAATATGTAAAAACGGAATTTTTAAATGCATTTATGTAAAATTCACATATTTTACAATAATGTACAATAATAATGTGCTACTCATGCAAAATAATTTAGTATCACTAGTCAATAAATTTAATGCAAACGTTGAACCTTTTGCAGCTTCTCAAGCTCCGTTTATACGAAATTTTATAGGCGTGTATCTTCTTTCCCAAAATTCAGTTTCCACACTTTCCCTCAATCCTCTGTGGGGGGAAGAGGGAAAAAGGCTTAGGAAAGGGCGAAGTGTTCGGAAATTTTATTCAGTGGACTCGGCGATCTCGTCAAAATAAAAAATGAAAAACTTCCGATTCACACGGGAAATGGGGAAGACGGGCGATGGACAGGGGTTTGGAGCTGAAGAGGGGCGGGGGGAGGAGCGATTGCCGGGAGGAGAATGAGGGAGTCATGAGAGGGGGTGTGAAGTTATGCTGAGGAAGGGAGTTCGATGATAAAAAGCACTTAATTGACAATTGAGTCCGAGAAATCGTTCCACTGCCTTTAATGCTTCGGTATATATGTGTTAATTAACTAAATATTGGCTTTTCCACCGTTGAAACCTCGTCTTCCATTTCATTCGTGGTGGATCCTGCATGTTTCCGTACCATTAGAGATATTTAAATGAAGCTTTGCAAACACAGCTTAAATACGCGCAAAATATCGGTCCATTGCCTTTGTCTGACGTCGTAAGAATTAGTACGTTAAGGATTAACATATTTCCTCCAACCCTATTATAATAGCAACTATTTTAAATTAAAAAATTATGTGTTTATAATATGTATGCTTATGTGTAGCATATAATTTGTGAGTACATATAGTAAAGCGTGCACGTTTAACTGTCTCTTAAGTCGACTACAATTGATGAAAACAGATTTGATGGTATGAGAGGAAATTTACCGTCAAATAAGTGATCCTTTGGTAATGTACTTTTTAACTACGGTAAGATTTTTCTTTAAATTTTAAATAATGATGTTTTCTACTTCATGTCTCTACTAAAAATTTCAAAGAGTCATACAACTATGCAGTAAATAAAAAAAATCTTTTCCTATCTATCCTATTTGGTTATCGATTATTTAATACTCAATCCTAATGTAATTAAAATCACTTAGTCATCAATAGTATGAAGAATTCAAATAGTTCAACATCCGGCAAATGAAACGACTCAGGAATTTAATATTTATAAAAACATTTGAAACCTAATGATTGCTCAATTTGCCGGTTTTGTGTCGAGAAAATCTTTTCTGGTGATGACTCGTGTGTTTTCTGCGCTCTTGTCAGAGTTGAATGCTCAACGTGGAAAATAAGTCATCGATTGTGATTATACATGCGTCGCAACATGATTTACCTTCATTAATACTTAGGTGGGAGTGTAATTCAGCTGAATCATAGCTTGCATCGTGAAATTGGCATTTTTGTATAACAGAACAGGTTATACAAATAATGGTATCCACCATTTTTAGGATAAAAAGCTACGACGCTCTTTAGAATGGCAGAGAGTCCTGGAGAGCCTTTAAGATTGCAGAGGCTGGCGCATCTCTGACGTGATGATGGGAGCTTCGCCGCCAGGGTATTCACGTATATGTTAGAAAAAGCGAGCATCGTCCTCTCGCACGCCAGTCTCGCGACGCTTACGTTTCGGAAACGTATGAAAGTCATCCATCACATCACTTGGCTCGCTTTAAAACAGTTCATTCTTCGGATAAGACGTAGGCGGTAATAAATTTCACGTCAAGCCTTACAAATGCAACGGGATGATTAATTACGAAAAAGTTCTTTTCGCTTCTCGCCTGAAAACCTCAACAAAAATTCAAAATTCGGGCCACATACTTATGTTTTAAGCCCATCCATCAAAGTCTATTTCTCGCATTAATATTAGAAGAGGAGGAGGAAGGAGGAAAACAAAGGAGGAAGTCTAATGGCGTTCCTTCATATTTTTCAAAGGGCGTTTCTCCAATATCGAGGTGCATTTTTTAAAGCAACGAAATATGGCCAGCCCAAAACTGGCTTTGACCAGTGATGAAATTCATTTGCAAGTGCTTTCCAGTTGATCCACATGGACGTTTATATCGTATTTCAAAATATATTGCTATATTAAACATCAATTAAAGATATTGGCTTAGCCTTCAAGAAATGCATTCCTATGTTTGTTCATTCCACATTCCCATCTTTTATTCCACAACTGCATTTTATGGTATACTGAGAAGATATTTTATCGTTTGTATCTTTTGGAGATGATTAGATTTTGATGTTCATTTTAGGACGTAAAAGGACCTTTGATTCGCTCTATAATATTTGGAAACGCTTAAAAAAAACAAGTAGTGCCTATGAACAAAGTGCTATGTTAAATATAAACAATCATTAGATTCTGAAATATCATTTCATATTAGCCATTGATTTAATTAATCAGGTGATTCAATTCATTCGTATATATATTGTTATGTACAGGTATGAAAGTGTCTGCAGAAAAAGAAAATCGATTATGTAGAATGATTTATCTTGTTATCAGGACCTCACAAATTTTAATCAGAAGTCCTACGGCATGGTATGAATGATAGATTAAATTCCAAGGAAATTAAACCCTATTATTTCATATATATTTACGTTGAGAGGAATACTGTAGCCTTGGATTATACTTCTAAACCATTTTTAAATATAAAGGAATTATTCTGACCATGGGCTGATTAATTCGTTGGGAAGCACTCCTGTTTATATATTATTTTTTGTGATCTTTGAGCAGCGACCGCAAGCCCTAATTTCTAATCTTCCTCCCTCGCATCCATCACGCAACAATTAACGCCCCGAGTATCAGCGGGAAGTCCACGCTTTAGAAAAAAATAACCTTTTTTATTTCGCCCCCGCCTTCTCCTCATATTACCTCGGTGCTCACCAGGAACCCTTCCTTCCCTACCCCATCCAAGGGGTGAAAGCCTAAGCACCATCCCTCCCTTGGTAACATACCTACACACCACAACTTTCCATGTTCCCTAAAACGCATATCATTTTCTCCAACTTTTCCTTTTCAGCGCAGTAAACTATGTATATATATTCACAACTCCTCCTCGGGAAATATTTTCTTCTCGTGGGCTTTTTCTCGTGTTCAAACCACAGGTGAAAGGATATCACTTCCATCAGAAGGGGAAAACCCATCCTTATCCCTGGGATAAAAAATTAAGGCAAGGGTCATCTCCCCCTATCCTCTCCTCCAAAAACCCCTTCTCTTTCTCTCCCATCACACAGGGCCCCCGCGTCCCTTGCCCGGTTCCCCTCCTGTACCCTGTTTCAAACTCCTCCCTTTTTTCCCTTAATGAGATAAGTTGAAAAATTCAGGTTCTCTCTAATGGTCCAGACCTCTTGGGCTGTAAAAAGGCTGCCCTTGTACTTACTCTCAACCTTCCTCACCCGTTCTACTCCTCCCTATCCCCCCAATCCCTCGCCATCCACCACACCCGCCTTCTCTTCCCCTTTAACCATTCCTTTATCTCGCCCCTTTTGTTTCAACTCCACCTTCTTTCCTCCCTTCTTCTCATCAAGGTTCTACTTTTCCTATACTCTCCTCATTAGAGCCTACCCCTCGCTAACCGTTCTCTCACCTCCCTCGCTTCCAAGGCCTTCTTCCCTCTCGGAATACTCTCCCTTAATCCTTTCTCCTCTCACCTCCTATTCTCGATTGGAACTCCATCTTTATCTCTTTGATCCTTTTCGTGGCGTTTGGCATATCATTGTGGTTAATCATCGCTTTCTTCCCTATTTTTTTCAAAATGGTCCCCAAACTCTTCCATATTAATATCCATAAGGCCAAATTTGCTACAGATTTTGGCATTATGATCTATATTAAATGTAAAACTTGTGCAAATGCCAGATATGATTTGCCAAATCACTTACAATAGCAAAAGAGAGTTATTGATATTTCTTAAGCCAATATGTTTCATCAAATGCACCTCTCAAGTATCAATGGCTAACAGAGGTAAATCATTAATATCACGGGCGAGCTAAAAAATTGTCATTAACTGTTTATTTAACGAGGCTGGATGTATGAATTTACTCATTTTCAAAATCAAGCCTAAATATTTGTTATATTTATTTAATCTAAGGCAGAGTTATTTCTTTCACTCAGGGATCAAATGCGTTTCGTTGAAAACCATGCGTATAAACTCCAATAAATCATGTGAATAAGTGCAATATTCTTTGTTCTACAGCTTAAGGAATGAATCATCCTAGAATTTCGTTGAAATTTCATAATCAGATTTAAAGAGGGATACTTATATCATGAATAGTATTTCACCGCGCTAATATTCATTCAAAGTATTCTGATCCAGTGCTCAGGATTCTGACGGACGATGACGGCATATTATGCAAAAACTTTCACCGTTCAGTTCGGGAAGTAGTAGGTTTGAATAATAGAGACGCCTTTTAAAGAACTAAGTTTGCATCTCCGTTCATTTGAGGTACTTTTATTACTACAGCCACAACCTTAGCGTTTCATTGGACGGAGATGAAATTTTCACGAGACTTTTTATTCACTTTCCACTGTCTATTCTCCCCTGTCGCTCCTTCGCATTCTCCGCCAAACGATCCAGCTTCCATCTCGCACGACTTCCTCCTCCCAAGGCTCTCGGTATGATTTTTATTTTCCGGGTCTCTACCCATCCCTTGTCTTACCCTTTTCTCCTGTCACAAAAGGGGCCACCATTTTCCCCCCTACTTCTTCCGTGTCGGACGAACCTCATCCTTTCTTTCCCTCCCCTGAGTCACCGCCCCCTCTCTAGCGTTTCCATCTTTCCATCCACCTCCAAAAAGCGCCCTACGCGCAAAAGCCTTTCCCGTCTTAAGCTCATCTCGGGAGGGAAAAATATATGCACACTCACCCTTCCCATCACATTGCCTTTTTTATGTCCCCTTTTAATCTCACATTTTGTCACTTCTTTCATAGCCTAGCGGATGGGGGATGCTCTTCCCCTTGATTTCCGCCCTTTTCATAACGATTGCCAAGGATATGCCCACTGACGCGGACACGCTAAAAAAACAGCATTCAGCCTCTCATGAGGAGAACTTGAAGTTGTGTAAGCAGTGCGATATTGGCCTTCAAGGTTTAAGCTGCGAGAGTCTAAAAAGAGAAAAACTCTGAGATTACATTCTTATCAATGCTATTTTTAAGGAAAAATACAAGTTAAATATTCCTTACTAATGTAAGAACCGCAAATATTCTCATTTCTTGCTGACTTAAGTATTTATAAGACTATAATTCATGTAAGTTACTTCTTAACAGAGATGTAAAACCATCCATTTTTGAATATCTTGATTTTTTTATTAATTAGTAACCTTATCGTCTTAACCAAACGGAAACTAAAACTTACTTTGGCACCAGTAGGGTAAAATTGTAAATCAGAAAATAATAGATATTCATGAATAATAAAGCGATGCATCAAAATTTTGCCGAGCACAAGCTGAGAACAAGGATGAAGAGAATTCCGCATTCATCATTCTCTTTAGCGCGTTTTCCTTCCTTGAATTCCTAATTTACTAAGATGCATTAAGTGCTCGAAATAGAAGTTATATCTGTACCATTGTTATTGACGTAATCATGGAACCCAGTTACTTTCATTATGCATGTGGTCATAAGCATAAACTCCCAGGATTAATCGATGTAAAACCTGTTCAAACGGCATATTGGCACTCTATATTTCGAAACTTCAACTTCTTCGATATCGCTACAATCATCTGTTAATAGGATAACCTTAGTTTTACTTTTTTTGTTTTCCATTATTGATTAACTGGTACGTTCAACTATTCATCGCGACTGTTTCTGTCTCAAGGCTAGCAGTTTGAATTTGTAAAATATAATTAGACTAATATGTAATTCTTCCGCCTAATCTCTATATGATAACAGGCACAATTATTTTTAACATTAAGTCCACTACGGAAAATCAATAGTTGAAACCAGGGCTGCCTCCCGTAATTCACAATAATCTCCGAATCATTGCTACGCAAACCCTCTCTGTGTGCCCGAGAACAAGGAGCGTTTGAAGGACCAACTTTGGAGGAACAGGGAAGGAAGAATATAAGAAGCGCGGTGAAGCGGACGTGGTGGGATGGGGATCGGGATGGGAGGGAGAGGCTTGGGCTTGGAGGAGTGTGAGGAGGCGATTTTTCACTCCAGACGCTCCCCGCTTTCCCCGATCCACGCTTAATTCCTATGACCTTTCCCTCGCATACGCAGTTCCAACCAAGCCCTTTTGGACTGCGGTAAACCTGGAACAGAGGCCGGCAAGCAGATGCCTAAGAATGCCTAAGTCTTCCCCGTCACAAGGGGGAACTAATGCGAAAAGGAAGGAAAGAGCAAAAAGCGATTGCTTAAGTGAATAAATAAGGCTGCAAATTACATGATGGAGCTGACGAGATTCAGAAAATGAAGAACGTTTGCGTATAGGATAATATTTTGCCAATAAAAAATTAAATCAAAAAAGTGGCTCATAATTGGGTCCATTTCAAAAAGGCAATCAATCGTCGTTTGATAAAAAATAAAAGATTATTTGGGAACAAATAAGTGCTTACCAATAAGTTTCCCAAAGGTAAAATCATGGCTTAGGAAATAACAAAGATGAAGAGGAATCTGAGAATAAGGAAAAAGAGAGCATCCCTTGCGCAGAAGTCAGTGCATGAATTTTGCGATTCCCAAAACATCCGTTACAAAATGTTAACTTTGTACTCTCAGCAACTCTTTCAACTGCCTTATAACTTTTTCTAACGAAGATTTGAAGTTAATTTAAATGCATGCTAGTGTCATATCACTACTAGTTTATTTAAATTAATGAATATATGGCATATAAGCAATGAAAAAATATCACAAAGTGGCAGCAAATATGCATTGTTTAAAGTTACACCGAGCTTTTCAACGGCGGAGGAGATGGATTCCTTATATAAATTACTTTGGGTGAAATTTACCATTCTTTATAGACATACCAAAGTAGGAGTTCAAGGATTACCCGAACCATCTACACCCAAGCGAAGCAGTTGAAAAGTGTTCTAGTTTTACAGAACTATTGAATTTCATTTTATGGTACACGGAGTAAAGAAAAATCCTATATTAAGTTACAAAAGAAAGTACTCATAGTCCTCTAGTTATTACTGACTCCCTCAGTATATTTTAGTGTTTAATGTGCGACATTTCCTGAAAAGACTGAGAACACATTAGTATTTTGTCTCTTCAATGGTGTGTTCTTTTAGTTATTGGTCAATGGTGATCGTGACTCAATGAAAATAAAACATATTTACATCTTTTACGTTGGAATAAAGCCTAAGACAGAGGACATTGAACCCCAGCCCTTCAAGATGAGAGCAGTGAGAGCCACCTACGAAGAGTGGGTAACCCTCCAGAGGCCGTCTCTTCTCCATTTTACTGACACAACCGACCCCGCGCCATTCCGTCCGCTCCTTTCTTCCACGTCGTTTCCGCCCACCATTCGCCATCCTTCCCCTCTTCCGTCCCTCTGTCTCCCTCCCACTCTCTCCCCCCAAGCTCCCTCCCCCCCTCACACACAGAGCACAGAAGACCATATCGCAGTTTGTATCGAGCCACTCAGCCCCAGAAGTGGGAGTCGTCCCTGCCGCCCCACCTCCCCCTCTTCTAACTTCCCTTCCCCCCACATTCCTCCCCCAACCGCCCTCAATCCTCGGGAACGTGAATAACAAATAAGCCTTGCGGAGGAGTAAAGGCTGCTGGAAGAAAATTAAGGGAATCTCTCTCTCCCCTTTTCCTTCTCTCACCCTTATGTGCCCGACGAGCCAGCCCTTCCCCCACCTCCTTCCTTCGCCCCCTTTGTCCGAGAAAGGGGGAACTCGGAGAGGGGAAGGTCTGGTATAGGGGCGTCCAAGAGGAAGGGCGTGAGTAAGTAAGGGTGGAGGGAGCGGAAGGGGATTGGCGGCTGAGGGGGTGAAGAGGCCCGGAGGGGGGAGGAGAGAAGATTGGTGCGTGGGGGGGGAAGGGATTGGGACGGTGATGGCAAAGGCCCATCGGAGATGGGTTGGTCGTGCGCCAAAGTATGGATTATGAGACCAGAGCAGCCGGGTTCCTTCTGTCAGTCGTACTCTGCCTCGCCACCTCGGCTATGCCTTTAAATAATTACTGAATATCACTTCTTTTGCTCCGCTATCGGGTTTCGACGGTGTTTCATTGCGGATACCACAAGGAAACCATCGTGCCTGATGTATGGCTGAATTATTTCGAGAACATTTATGAGTAACATTACATAAAGATAAGATTGTGGTATGTTACCATAACGCCTCAAGCGTCAATGAAATGTTGTAGCCTCAAGGGGAGTTGCTGCACTGAGTTGTGGATTTTACCATTATTCTAAGTATATAATTATGTATTATAAGTTGACTGAAATCCCAGCAAGGAAATTTGTCCAATATACAAGGAAATAAGCTTCATAATTAGGTTGAAAAGGGAAATTTCATTTCATCAGATGAATGCTTCTCTTGCTACCATTATTCATTAAACTATGAGAAAATGGTAAACTGGCAATTTGTTTGAGTGTGTACGAATTTGAAGATAATTATTTGATGACATAAAACGCGATAACACCTTAAGAGGTCATATGTATTGGAAGAAATATTAAACAGCGGATGATTTCTTTTAGTGTATGGGATAACTTTTAACCGAAATTCCATCTCTTATGAGTTTTCCATTTAATTGCTGTCCAACATAATGCACATATTTACCGCAATTAATATGATAACTATTATTTGTAAAGACGTTCTTTCCTTTCAATTACGCTTTAAATAATTTCTGAATAAACTTCTGATTATAAAATTAGGTCCAAGTGGTATTTTTTACACTATTGGAACAAATGTTCATGTTTTTACTTATGATTCAATCTTTTTTCGCTGACATGTGCGAGAGAATTTTATCAATTATAAATGATAATGTTCTAAATGCTAGTAATCGCTTTAATAAAGATATACGTTAAATAAATGTAATAGTTGCGTTGGTATTCCGAAATTGCCGTAACATAACACAAAACTGGGCACATTGAAACTCAGCGGAATGTTCTTTCAGGTAAATGATGAAAAACTAATTAAAAATTTCTTTTTATTTGGCTGAAGTGTATTGATATAATAGGGATAAAAACGATATTATCAAATGAAAATTGACATTGCGTAACTGCCATTCAAATTTTATATTAGAAGACCTGTCCGGTAAGCTTTCTCTCTCATCATTTGCAATAATGTCATCTAGCAAAGATCAAATGTGATAACTTAACAGTTAACGGATTACCCTTCTGAATTCTTTTTTGCGGAATCACCGTTATCAATTGCCTTATGGATTACGAATGTCTATCGCTCATCCGATTTTTCTGATCAGATCTTAACATCACGAAGCCAACGTTGTTCAACTTAATCAGAACGGTCAATCAAGTGACGCACTTCATTTTCGGCCGAACGCCTGCCAATTTATAATTTACAGTCGAAAAAGGTGAAATTTCCAAGCTGAGTGAATTACGTTAAATGATATATATTATAAGTGACTGTTTTTGGAAAGTTTTCCGGATTAACAGCCTGCTATATAAATGCGCTAACGCAATTACATACTTATAAATATGGGCGAAAACAAACTGACGCTGTCGCTATCTTCTTAGAAGTGTAGCTCAAATCAAACTGTAACATAACTCATAAAAATGTTTGCCGCATTAGAGCGGACGGGAGAAGCCGTCTCTCCATCCATTTCAATAATCGACGATAAACAAAAAAGACTCGTTTGCCTCATAATTACGACACGCGCGGGAATTCTCGGCGAGCTCAGTTCCACACTCACACGGAGGTCAGTGTTTTGTGTGTGTATTTGAGTCTGTGAGGGAGGTGGGGGGGGAGGGGGGGATTGGGGAGATATTAAACGGAATGAACCTTTATTATCCCCGTCGCCGCGAAACGAACAATAACAATCGAAGTGCGAGAAGCGGAGAGAGAAAGAGAGAGCGAGAAGGAATGTGTTGTGTGTGTGTCTGTGTGAGAGAGAGGAAGAGAGAGAGAGAGAGAGAGAGAGAGAGTAGGGGAGGAAAAAAAGGATGTTTTATTGGCGATTGGTCGACCGTTCGGTGGGAAACGAATCTTCAATGGAGCATTCAGGGATTCGGAAAAATCCCCGAATGACCTTGAAATAATGAGCGAGAGGGGTGGAAAGAGAGAAATTCTGAGGGGAGGAGACGGGGGAAAAAAATGAATCCTCTCCCGCTTTTTTTCCTTTCCAAACCCCCTCACCCCCATCCCAGTTCCCTAGCCCTTCCCTTCCCCTCCCTTCCACGACTACCGGATTTTTTCAACCCATCCCCACCACACCCTCACCCACCCTCTCCTCCGCCCGCAACAGTATATCAACCGACACTCCCCTCTCCCCTCACACCCCTCACCCGTCCCGCTTCCCTCTACTCCGCACACCCCATCCCAAAACGCCCGTTCCGCTTCTGTCGCGTTCAAATGTTTTTTAACCTCGCTCGACCTATCATCGAAATCGTCCGCTTCACAGACACGCGAGCTTTCAATCGCCGCAAAAAAAGGTTTCTTTTTTATTTTGTGGATGTGTGTACGTGTGTGTGTGGTTCGAGAAATGGTTTGAAATCTGGAAGCCCGCCGTGCAAGGGAAACGCTTCTCAAGACTCGATGCAATGATGCTGCGCTTCCGGGGTCTCACATTGTGGTTGAGTTCACGAGCTCACCAAAGCGATGAATAAAAATGCGCGGTGATTAATAACACCCACATTTTCATTTTAAGGTGGGCATAACGCGAGGACATGATTACGTCCGGTCATAGAATTGGCGTGATGTTGGAGGCACTAATGACAAATTATTGTTGTGGTATTTATGTACCTTTTTTTATAATTACGACTTAATTTTAGGCTTTCTCAGCTGGAGCGTCAAGGACATAAAAAATGGAACTACATCGATGGCCTAGATGAATTCGCTGGTGTATTTAATAAAGTCCCAATAAAATTTAACGATGATAATTTAATAATCTCTTATCTTTTCCAGATAACGAAATTAGTAATGTTAATTATCTTTCCAGATTAATGTAAGACATTAATATTTATCTAAAGCTTTTGGTCTTATATGTGGATATTTTCTTTTGAAATTTTAAAGATTCATGAAACAAAAGTAATTACGAGAATTATATTTAGGGATCTTTTGTCATCATAAAAGGTTTCAGGCCGAATCATCGGATACGTGACGAAATTGTTCCAGGTATATTATGAAAAGATTTAATTTTTAAGTAAAATGTTATGCGATGGCACCAAAGGTATTATATGAGTTTACTTTTGATATGCAACTGGAAAAAACTTTAAATTTTAGTCATATCATATGGTTAATTGAAATTTCAACAAAATATTATATTTAATAAAAGATTTACGACTCGTAATATATGTAAACAGTTTTATATATTTAGAAAATATACATTTGGAAATAAATTACTCCGTCTTGCGAATGTAACACATAATAGTCATTCCTTTTTAACGAGTAGTACAGGTCTAGTTTTCTACTCCCAGTTTAGCTGCGCTTTCTTAAAACACACGATTATGTATAGCTTTTAGTTTATTTCTTAAAATTAAACTAATTTTACATCCTCCACGTCCACTATTATTTCTTTTTAGCTACCCCTTCTCACCGCTAGGTGTCTCTGGAGCCTTCCGCGCCCTAATTACGAAATCAAATCACGGAAACGTTCCGTACGCCCAAGGAGAACCCTCAGGAACGCCACCTACATTAACCCCCGGAAACTAATTCCCGCAATTTTAAATTAGATCACGCACTGCTCACTGAACACTTATCTTTTTCACCTTTCCACTGCAACGCTCCAATTAGGACAAACAAAAAAATCTCTATATTTTTTAGCCATTACTACGATCAAAGATTACGCTCGCCACAATTTCAATTTTTTTATAGCAGTCAAGGGTTTATTTGTAGGAAAAGGGCAAATAAATAAACTCTTGTTGTTTTGACCAAAAGAATTTTGACTTAGCGAAGCTTAGAAAATAGCAGACATACCTTAGTTCACACTGTTGTCCTGAAAACCATACTCCAACCACTTTGTTGAAAGTTTCTGGTGCACTTCCGAAGCCAAAAAGACACAATGCAGGAAAAAATTATACGTGACTGACGGAGAACCTAGCGTGCTTGGAAAACCAGAGCCAATTATCACGAACTTGGCAATCATTATGGTGTCACACGGAGGTCACGTCTTAAAGGATATTGACGTGAAAATCACTTAGTGGTGGGAGAACACTTCCGAGGACATGCGGCACTTCCTTAAAAATTCGGGGCAAAAGGTACGAAGCACTCATACGGAGGACGAACCGAGCCACGTCTAACTTGAGGAGGTGCACGAGAATAAATGCATTAGACTCACACTCGTCCTCGCGTGCAGGCTAGGTGCAGCGGGAGAGCCAAAAAAACGACCCAGGGTTGAGGTGATCCAGTGAGGGGAGCGGGGAGCAGACGGGGGGGGGGGAAGAGGCACGACCAGGGTGTGGTCCAGGATAGCTAACGACATATAAAGGTGTACACATTGGCGAGGTGAAGTTCATGGTGGTGTGGGACGCGTACAGCGAGGCAAAGAGTGAGGAGGTGGGGGGGGGAGAGCCGGCCTTAGTTTGGCGGAGTGGGGAAAATTATACAATGGGGTCCAGGTAAGAATAGAGAGTCTGGGCTTGACCCCTCCTGGACAGGTTGGGCTCGTATTCCGGTCCGGCTCGCAAGGTCCAGCTTCAAAGGGGTGACAGGGGGGAGGGGAAGGGTGAATACTTGGGATGAGGCTCGGACAGGGGTACCCCAGATGTGGTTTTTCTACTTCCGTAAGCCGCATGGGCGGGGTCATCCTATCTCACGGTGCCTGCAGAACCTTAGCTGGTTTTTGCTGCTGATGCTGCAAAGGGAGGGAGACAGACACATCTCATATACATACGGAATCTCTCGCACATTCTTTATTTTTCTTCGGGGGAAAGGGAGGGGGGGACGTCCGCGAGGAGTTCCACCAAGTGACCGGACTGCGGAGCGCACGGATTAATTCCGTTTCCCACGGTATTCCACGTCCCGCATCAGTAAAGGAGGAAGATGCCGCATTGTTGTTCGGGGCCACACCCTTCCTCCGGGAACTTTTTTCGAGGCAGGAAAAACGTCGCGCCGCGATGTTAAATGATGCCGTCCTGGACTTTCATTTATTTTTCCGCTGTGAAGCGCTCATTTCCCTTCCTGTCAGCTCCTTCGCAGGGATCTCTGGTGGTGGGCTGGAGAGCCGGGCGCGCGTGGAGAGCCAGCCAGCCCTTTTCTGAGCGAATCGCCCAGCTCGCCCTATCGTTTGTTATTCAGAAGGCAGACTCCCCGATCTGTTTTTTTTAAATTTATTCATAGCCTCTCTCTTTGTAACGTTCGCAGTTCAAAACAATTCATCAAAATCTATTTATCGTCTAGGTTCGATAGGGTTTTGGCGAGAGAAAATTGAGGAATGATGGGAAGAAATGAGCTTCCAGTATCTACGACTCGTTTGAAGAACTCCACCGGTTGGAATTACGACAAATATTTTAATTTTTGATCTCAACACAACTCATAATACTTTATTAAAGTCATGTTTTTTACTCGAAATACATGACCAACCTATTTGGTTTGGCACTTAAAATGGTATTTTGTTTGTCTCTTTTAATGAATAGCTTTGTGAAAATTTGTAATGAAATTCTTATAAACATTTTTATCAAAGAAATGCTATATTTGTACAAGCCTTTGTTACAATAAATGATTAACAGATCACAACTTTTATTTTCTCCACCAAGTGGATAAAAAATTCGTCGTCTTTTCCTCACCCAACTTCGTTTTCTCAATATTTCATATTGCACTGAATCTTAAAATAGAAATAATTCCAATATCCAGCCATCGTTATGAAAAAATACAAAATCTGCCGTCTTCGATTAGATCACACACTTAGAGTTGGGCAGTTTGATTATTACATTATACTTTTCTAATATGCCCTTGCCAGCATGACAAAAGATATACTTAAACCCTCAGTAATAAATGGAAAAGAAGAGTAACCCATTCTATGAATCAGCATACTTTCTAACGTTCATTATTTCCCCCAAATTTCCTATTTCACAAAAATTCCTCCTCTTTACTTCACGTTCCCAGCAACATGTTTTTATAATCGTTCTCTACAGTATTCCGATGCTCCTCAGGACCTCTGTCATTTCATGAGATTAAATCAAGGAGGCTTTCGTTTAAAAGGCATAATTCGTATCTACTCGTAGAAGATTAAGAAACAAAATCAAATCTGGAAAAGCATTTGTACAGGAACAACATGGCTCATTGAAATCGATAATTGGAGATAAATGGACTTGCAATAAACTCATTAAATGTAAAAAAATCTAAAACAATATAGGTTTTTAATTTATATACTACCAAAAAAATATAAAGACCATATATTGAGGTGGAAAAAATAAATTTTGTAAAATCGAGATTACTTTCCCTTTCAAAGGAAATACAGAACTGAATGATAAGGGTATTGGATTTTATCAGCAATCTTAGGAATTCTCAACTATAATTCAAATTCCTGATTGAAACTAAGATCAGCGTCTTGAAATAAATTAATATCTATAGTAAGGATTACAATACGACTCAGATATACTTTGATTTCGTGCATGGCAAATATTTTTCCAGGAGGTATCATCTCATTCATCACTGTACAGAAAGAAACGATTACATTTCTTCCCATACTTTTTTATGGATGCCGACGGTTAAAATTATCGTGAATACGAATGGTACCTTTCCACGATCCTATGTTTTGAAAAGAGTACTTTCAGACTATTTTCATTAAAATTCATTGAATATAAATAAAACATACTGTAGATGAACAAATAAAAGAAACCAAAGAACTAAATATATAAATAAAATAAAATGTTCCATACTTGTTAGTTAAAAAATAATATTAAAATCTTTCTATACATTATTTCCATAATGAGGGTATTCCAAGTTTAACACGCAATAGATTTATTGTATAATAATATTTGAGTGATCATAATTTATCATATTTCCCCATTATCATTATATTGTAACCAGAAAGCTATTTTCACGAAATATGCGGTGCAGAATTACGCACTAAATGTGCACACAATGATATGTTTAGATTAGGGATTTTATTTCTTACTATTAATCAACAAGTAAACGTTAAAGAAGAGAGAATAAATACTTGATTTGTATTAAATCAAACCAGTTTTTACCTTTTTATTTCAAAATAAATTTCATGATGCACATTTTGGATATGGGTGGACATTTTTTAACATGTAAAATAGAGAAAATAAAATTATTTCTAAAAATCCATCCGCTTCATTGATAGTATATTTTCAATTACGTATATATCATATATATGTGTATGTACATTGGTAAATAAATATCCGTATATATATATATATATATATAAACAGCAAACACATTCATCAACCCGAAGGTCAGTTTGGTAGGTGATTGTAGACTTCAGCCAGTGCTAAGCCCGTCGGCGTGTGAAATTCACACATAAGGGCGGGAAGATCAATTCCTTATATAATAAGGTTTGAAATATCGTTTGAGTTCATCCAAACAACACATTTGACTATCATAATCTATTATGGTTTTATTTTTTCTAATTCTGTTTTTAGCATGCTTTGGAGTAATTAACAATCGATGGGAAGCTTGTGGTACGACCATGGCTGCCATACATTGTAAGGTGAAATGGAGAAAGCGGCAACTATCGTTGAATTTCGGCTGAACCGGAAATTCAATGTTTTCCTCGCGTTTTCGCCAAATATTGTATTTTCTTATAGCTGGTAACATTTATGAGGTGTGGTTAAGTCAAAAAGTGACTCATAAATATAATTAAAATGAAATGTAAATATATATCCAATGTATTTCATCGGCGAGTGGTGTGACTTCTAATGGATGCCACCCTTTTACATTACCATACTCTAAAAGTATAGTCTGATAACACCTTTGACTCATTAAAATTCTTTTGCCATTTGAAAATTACTTCCTCTATGGATCGATAGATTAGAAGAACATATCATAAAGGCAAAGTATGAGCAGCAATTATTTTATGCAAATCATGTGAACCGGCAATGTTCCTTAGCCGTAGCTCAATCTGCATTTAGATTTTACACAGTAATAATGGTATATACAGAAGATTTCCTTCCTGTAAAAAGAGAACCTTTCGCGACTACATTTCAACACTTTTAACTGTTTTTAATATCAATAAGATTTTACGAGGAAGCTTTAAATTGTGTAGAGGAAACCCTTATTTTTTTCGTTAATTTTGATTTGACGTCCAATGCAGTCAGGTTGACACGACAAAAAAAATATTGCAGGCAATATTTAATTTATTTTATTTTTCATAATTTAATTATTTTTCAACGATCAAATGATTTTAAAAGTTGCATTAAATATATTAATAGGTATTAATGGGTATTCTGTGGAAAAAATTATTTCATTAAAAAAGTGGTAATTTGCGTAATTTAACTGTTAATTAAACGTTGCAATGAACGAAGATATTACAAATGTATACATTTGTACACATTACATATATAAGAATATGGAAAGCAAGGGGGTAATATATTTGACATTAATTCTTTTAGTAGCATTAGAACCTGGAAATAATATTTAAAACTAATTTTTCAAAAAATTTCAAATCAAAAAATTGTTATTTTTGATTTAAACGAAAGAATTGCAAAGTAATGTTAATGCATGGTAAAGGATTCGTTCATTGGATGTGAAAGCCTTGTAGTGTGATTATGCGAAGGATTTGGGATTTAAAACAAAGAGAAATCGGAGAAGAAAACATGAGGAATTACACCCGACAATAAAATGTTTATCGACATTTAGTAAATATTCATTTATTATTCATTTAAATTATGTACCATAATACATTTTTGTTCATCCAACGAATAAGGTATAAATAAAAATAATATATTTGTTTGATTTGAGGTTCTTCTATTTGTTCCTTTTTTGTAGAGCTCCTCGGGAGGAGTTCGTCGCAATTTTAAGAAAAATTGCAAACCACCACGTGCGAGACTCTTGTTCCCTTGTTCAAGTTTGCCGCCAGAGAGAGATCCTGCGCCTGAAACCAGTTTCCTTATCCTTAGCAATGGTCACCCTTATTGACTGGGCAGCACCAAGTTCATCTCTTCAACCGCACGACGTCGCGCCGATCGCCCTCCTACTGAGGGGCTCGGATCCCCGTGTCTTGGACACTCAAAATCCGACACGCGCGCCTCACTGCGGCAGTCTAGTGCACCCACTACTAGTATGAAATTCTTTGGGCTGCGGTCTTATAGGCAGACGTAGCTTTTAGTTTGGGTCGCGTTCTTATTAGGAAGGTTTTTTATTTCTCTAAATAGGCACTTGAGAGGAAAAATTGTAAGTATGGATATTAAAAATGTTTAAAAAACGAAAAATATGGTAAACATATAAAAATATAATAAATAAATGAAACATGCATAAATATTAAAAATATAATGAATACATAAAATAATTGAACCTAATAAATGCATGAGATATAAAATAAAATTATTGTATCAACCAATTATTAATGCGCCACATCTGTTTTTGTCTAAGTTGTTCTAAGTCCATGACAGAAATTCTTTCCGGAGACGAAAAATAAGAAACACTTTGCATGATAATTTGATTTGATGAACCAAGAGAAAATAGTTTTGACTTAAAAAGGGAAATTCCAGCATTGTTTTAAGAATTGCTTATGTTCCGAAAATATAATGGATAGGCATATATATATATATATATATATATATATATATATATATATATATATATATATATATATATACACACAACGAATAACATGGTGGAGTTTATATACAAAATGGCAGACATTTCAATCATAAAAATAGACAGACATTGGTCGACCATTGAAAATCATTTTCTTTTTCATCAAATTACAAATTCATTCATCTATAAGATTATTACTTCTATTGCGAACTTTTTTATTGACGTGAGAAATAATTACCTTATTCTAGAAATCTTAAAGTTAATTTTTGCAATGAAAATTTACACGCATACAGTTAATTCATTATTCTATAGATATAAACCTTTTGTTTCCAAGTGAGTCATCGTCCGTTCATAATATATATTCTAGTTAATTTTTCACTGAAAACATCAGTGGACATCTTTGAATGTATACCTTCATTCCATGCAGGCGCGTACATGGGTAGATGATCATACCTATGTTTGGTGTAACTTTGTCTATTGAATTATGACACTGACTTCGATTCCTGGAAGTCGCAATCCAAATTTACATAAGTAGATAAACATTAGCCTACAAGAGCTACAAGAATTTTAGCGAGTGTTTTGATTCTAGTGAAATAAGTCTAGTAACTGCCCCGTTGGTTTACCTCTCAGCTGAAACATGGAATTGCATTCGCTACTGAGGTCCAATTTTATCGTTGAAATTTTCAAACTAATTTTAAGGGATAAATCTATTCGCGATTTTCTCCCACAGGTGAAACTTGCTAATAATGCTCTTGCAATTGTTCCCAAAACTGTGGGTCTCTTATTTTGAAAACAACTGATATCTTTGTTGTACATCCTATAAAATACGAATTTAGCGATTTTTTATTATATTAGCGATTAATATTATATTGTACATGCATGGTAATACTTAATTCGAATCCTTTCAAACTGTTTGAATAAGGCTTTCGAATTCTTGAATGACGCCTGAAGTTAAATTTGCTAGTTTATTACGTCAATTGATAAAAACAGAGGTATTGATGTGAAGAGGAGATTTTATTGCTCCATCCATCCAATATTTTCCTTCTTTGTCAATGATTTCATTTATATTACTCAGAAACACGTAGAGCATTATGATATCTTCGTATGCGGTCAGGCAGAAATATACTGTATAAGTTTTGGAAAATAATATTGGTGGATTCATGGGTGCCAGAGATGGCTCAAGGAGGTATTTTTGGAAAAGGTACAGTTTTGTTGCTTTTTTTTCTTATATCAAATTTTTCAATCTCTTCCTTATAACAGCAGTCGATTATTTATTTCAAGCTTATAACAAGGGTGCTACACGGCCCATGGGGAAACGGAACCTTGTTTTATGAATAAGTGACATTTGGACTGAATGCATTTGTAAAATCTATGGAATAGATTTGAAAATATCTCTTAAAAAAAAGAAATTTCAATTGATTGAAAGGGAAAATTAGGTAAAAAATATAATTATATATAAATCTTTACTTAAAATGTATAATTCCGAGATACTAACATAATGGCTTACTTCAATGAAGGACAAAACTTATACATTTGACAATGATTCATTAATTACTTAATAATATAAGGTAATACCAAGTTGACAACCACTATACTCTCCAAACATTAAACATGTTTTCGGAGGAAAATGTAATGAGTAAACCTTTTTTGTTCACTCCTCGCTAAATATTGAGTCCAGCTCAGTGGGGTGTCTTGCTAGAAGACTCTTTCCGGGGACAAATGAAAATATTCGAGTTAAGCTTCAGCGGTGTTCGCACAGAGGAAACTGACTATTTGGAGCGGTTTTTTTAAATCAAATAACTGGTTTTTAGAAAACTGGCCATCAACAACGTTGAATCAAGGATAGAGGTTTTCTAGAGCAACCTGCAATTGCCATCGCCCATTCCTATTGATAGAGTAACCGGTAATTGCCATTGCGATTGTATACTGATGTTATCGATGCATTTATATCTTTATAATGCACCGGATTCTGTATACCAAGGTAGTAAAATTCAGCTTTTCTGAAGGAGCTTGAGTTTATTATTATGTAACTTTTATTTTGTCTCCATAGAGTAAAATATTCAAACTAGGCGCATAAAATCGAATGCTACGTAAGTTTTTATATAGATATAAATTAAAATCTGCATATAGATAATATATTTTCATATATACAACAATTTATGCAAGTTGGTATTTTTCCTAAGTTGAATATAAATTTTCAAAAATATCGGTCAATTTTCAAACATGTTCAACAAATTACTTTCAAAGGTTAGCCTGATGTAGAGAATGTACTACAACAATTGGATTTATCTACAAATTTAAAGGATAACGAATTCTAGGTAAAACTCTCGAGGCACAGTTATTTAAATTTTAAAATTGTAAATTTACTTTTGTTGATATTGTTTTAAAACACAAAATTCACAAGGTGGTTCATTGGAGAATGTTTGAAATTGAACGTCCAGTAAAGATGCTTTTGTAAATTTACGGTTAACCATCAAATATGGTTACTCTAAAATTAAAATCATTAAATTTATTCTTTCCTTAATCATTACAATGACTATTCCGAGTTTTATAGAATATGAGATCATAACATAAAAGTCAATTACACCTGCATGTACAAATGTTTATGAAAGGCAAACGTTTCTAAATGTTTTTCCCACTTCTATATTTATTTCTGCGAATTGATCGGAAACTTTTGCTTGCTTGTTTTTGTAAATATTCTAATACCCTTATTTTATATCTTAGATGTCTTGAGGTAAATCAAGTATTAGTCATCCCAATAAATGGAATTTTTATGTTACTGTTTAGGTATTGCACCAAATAATTCTGCTTTAAATCACTTTTTAAAATGCTCTCTGGATACAATAATATTATTTGAAATACTTTGAAATGAGTATTATAAGATTCATTTCTTAGATAACGGGTTATTAAGGTAAAAATACGACAATGGAATTAAATTTAAATAAAGCTTTATGGATTGGTTAACTTTTAACAGAACTAATCAGGAATCTAGAAAAACTTGGACGAAAGAGCTTTTTGTACTGATTCATAATTTTTAATCGTGAGGAATTTGGCCAGAATCTTGTTAGACCAATTTTAGCCCTAATCTAAAAAAAAGGGCTGGCGGCTGCACGTATGCGAGGAAAGAATTTAAAAAAAGCAATAAACATGATTTCACACGCAAGTAGATTGCTACTGTGAATCATCAATAGAAGGATGGAAAGGAGGAAAAATAATTATTTAGCTTATCATCAGTTTGGACCTAGGAAAGGGAATACATTTATATCCCACATCTAAAATAAACTTTTTCATTAGTATTATGATAGAGTCATGTGTATGATAGAATCGTGGTGTTATTTTCAATGATTTCAAGATTTCAACAAGTCATGTATGATTGATGAATGCATCACAGAAGGTAGAAGTACGTTGGAAGGGTAGGTGACTTATCCGCAACTTGTGTATGGCGCAGACTGCTCCGATTCGTGAGTCTTAAAAAGAATCGGGATGGGAAGTGTAAAGACATGGAATTTCTACTAGTTTTCCACCAGTTTTCTGATCACTTAAATGCGGGGTTAATGGTAATGAAGTTAATAGCAACAGATAGAGTTAGAGGAAGGTATAAGGATAGATGAGGAATCCTTAAAATCAGTTAGCGTTGCTGATGATTAGATAGCCAGCAAATTACAATCACTGTTGAGCTTATTGTGAAACCAGTGTCAAATATAAATTATTAGAATTAAGAAAAAAACGTGTATGAGGTTTTCAAGAAGGAAATCAGAGTAGGCGTTAGAATTGGAGGGAAAAAAGAGGAAAAAGAACTTTTGACCTTTTACGGAAATGATTTTGACCAAAGCAGTGAAAGTAGCATTGGGTTCCGCTGGTGGCAAGGACGCTATGCAGGAAAGTTACCAATAGAAAATTCAATAATTTGAAGGAGAGCATGGTTTTGGACTGCTAATCAGCTTTGTTATTGAAGCAATATGATAGGAGCAGTTTGGTGGGCTTTGAAATGTCGGAATGGAGAAGGATAGGGCAGGTAGAAGATATGTATGCACTGAATTGTTGAGGCCTTAACTTTGTAGAATTCCATTTTTAACTCAGGAAAAATACTATCTTTGCTTTCTACAAAATAAACTTTATTGGTCAACTAGTTTCGTTACACCGTAACATCCTCAGGACTAGTGGTACAATATAGATTTACCTGGGTTATATACTCGGTCGGGTAGAGGTAGCGGATGGGAGATGGGGGAGTGTAATTAAGGAAAGGAGAGGTGTAAGAAGGGGGGGAAGGGGGAGTATATAACCCAGGTAAATTTGAATTGTACCACTAGTCCTGAGGATGTTACGGTGTAACGAAACTAGTTGACCAATAAAGTTTATTTTGTAGAAAGCAAAGATAGTATTTGTCCTGAGTCAGGTAGAAGATAAAAGGAAAAAAACGAAGAGGTACGACACTGGAGCATGGTGGGGAAGAACAGAGAGTTTTAGAAGAAAGCACAAAAAAGGCGGATGATGCAAGTATTTTTGAATGATAATGGAATGTTGAATATTGCATTGTAAGAATGATTGTTTATAAATCGAGGAAGAAGAAAGAAAAGAATAGCCTTTTTGGGCTGAATGAAGAGAGGGAGAGTGAATGCGAGATTGAAAAAGACTTAATCATTATTTGTAGCATGGTTATGTTTTGGACTAGACTAAAATCATATTCATAAAATGGGGATGTTAAATTTGTGTCTAGGTAAAACCTACCTAAAGATGTGACCTTCCAAATAATAATAGTTAGTCATTTGTTCAGCAGCACCTTATTTATTAATAAGATGGGCCTTCACAATGAACCAATGGTCTTGGAGACTCAAGCATAATTTTGGTAATAGGATACCTTTTTTTGGTAATAGGGTACCTTGGTTTGTACCTTATTTTACAAACAATTTGGGAATTGATATTTTAGTGCTCATTTACAGCTGATTTATTCTATTTGCAGCTCATAATCTGTAAAGAGCATAACATATTCCAGAAAATTTAAAATAACAACTTAATTATATTTACGATGACTGGGATCTTAAAAATGGAATCGTGCATGAATCAAGAGTAATCCACAAAAATACTGTCTAAAAGGAAAAAAAACCTACGCGAGCATGAAAAAAATAGGTACATACAAGCTACCTCTCTACAAATCGACAGGGTGCACACAATATCAATTTAATCTTAAAAATATTAAACATTCCATTTTTGATGTTTACTTCCAGAAATTGTTATTTAATTTCTAACATAACACTAAAATAATTAAATAATAGTAAATTTGATAAGAATGTCCCGTCAACACTTTTAAGTATTTATTGGCTAAAACGTAACCTCATATTGACCATAATCCACAAGCCAGAGATTTAATGGTCATACATGGAATTAAAAAATATAAAAATTAAAGCTTTGTTCTACTTTTGCAATGAAATATTATTCATCCATCAATTATTTTCATTTGCATAAAACTTAACTGGAAAAAGTTACTCAATGGAGATGCCGTTTTAGAATCGCTATATTTGTTGAAGTTTTCGATAGAATCAAAGATTTTATGCAAAGAATAACTTCAGGAAAACAATAGTTGTTTGTGAAAGTCTTGAGATAACGTGCCATTTCTATTGCTCAATATTATTTTGCAAATAACCAAAAAAGACATTTATCTCTTTTTATACTTTTCCTATATTTTTAATGCCAAAAATTATAAATGGAAAAGATATATTGTAATGAGTAGAGTAGCTGCGATTATGCTACGTACTGTTAATCTATACATGCAGGCTTTGTTTCTAATGAACATTCTCTGTAACTCAAAATAAAATCAAGTGAAAAAACAATTACTTAATCATATTTTATCTTCACCTTCTAAAATAATATATACTTAAAGAATTTTTTATCCGGTGCACTGTAGTCAAAAGAGCTTCTAGCACCACTCTAGTCTCTCGTCTTTACTCTTCTTATATACTATCACTCATAACTAATATACTGATAAAGTGTAAAAATATAAGTTTTGATGCTAAAAGATTTATTCTTCAGATTTGTGTGCTACGATATGATGATTCCTGAAATGTAATACTTTTACGTATTAGTAAATAAAGTAAATATTTCAATAACTTTATTATTAGCGGCAGATTAGAGAAAATAATCAAATAAGGGGATCGAGATGGTGCGGGGGCTAACGTACTGGCTTCCCACCCTGAGGGCGCGGGTTCAAATCCCGGCGGTGTTGAATATTTTTCAGAGGTATCTCGATCCCTACTTGAGGTGCTTTGTGGAGGGCACTTTGAGGGAGTACGCCGTCCGTCGGATGGGACGTTAAACTGCGGACCCCTTGGCGCCTTTCGTAAAGAGTAGGCTAATGCCGACGCCGGGTTTCTCTCCACCCTTCATCCTTTCCTGTCCATCCCCTATGGCGCAAATGACCTTAGCTGTCGGTCGCCTCCCCTCAAAACTACTACTACTACCACGCTAAACTGGAATTTTGGTGTAACATATAATGGTAAAGCTCACATTATAAAATGCCTCAAACCGAGGAAAGCTACATGCTAGACACATAGGATACAGAGTTCAGGATGTACCAGTAATAGTTGTAATTAGGATATATAATTAATAAATGTCTCGCGTTGTTATATACGAGTTTAATTAAATGTCCAGAGTCTAATGTATTACAATGACATCATTAATGTATGATATCATGTATAAATATTATAAAAAATTGCCTACAAACTATCGATGTATCTGAAATGTTATTTAACTTTTAGTAATATAATGTTTTATTTAGTTGATAGATCTGCGTTAATTATTTTTCAGCTAAGAGAAGGACATGCGTTAAAATATTTTCCCAGTGTTTCCAAGTCTTACTTGTGGGATGAATAAAATGTAGCCCTTTTTAGGCTAAAATATTAAAACGATATTTGAAATATCGTACTGCTACTGCTACCTGTCTTAGGTAGTTCATGAAAATGCCGCAAGGCATAAGGGAATGTCTAATCTAGCGGCATCTACCTAAGGTTGAGGAAACCCCCTCCGCTCACGGAGCGTGCTAATTTGCATAATGACTCCCAAACCAGTTGCGAGAGGAAGTACCTATACCACTGGTAGACTAGCGGCACCTAGGCGATCTTACGTTAACTATCTCTATCATGAAAGGGAAAATAGAGATTTAAGAAATGAAGAGGTGAAAT
Source organism: Hetaerina americana (assembly GCF_022747635.1). Lineage (NCBI taxonomy): Eukaryota > Metazoa > Arthropoda > Insecta > Odonata > Calopterygidae > Hetaerina > Hetaerina americana. The sequence continues at coordinate 68,795,599 of NW_027287538.1, read as the reverse complement.
TGTCACTACTTGGGAAATATTTTGATTCAATTAAAATAATGTTCAGATGGGTATTCCAACATTAATCGCTTTTATTTCTTCATTTGTAACGTATTCTAAATATAACTTTATTGAAAACGTCAACATATCCTGAGCACATTCAAGTTAACTAAAACTTATGCTTGTTAATTAGGATATGTTAACGCAGAATAAGTTGACGATGTTGATAAGAAGGACATACATCTGTGATACAATAAAGGAGTAGGTACATCACTGAAATACTTCTACCGCGCGTTGGAAGCACACTTGTAGGTATTTAATTGTATGTATCGAGCAGTAGGCTATGATCCTAACGCACGGGAGACGATGCCCTCAGTTAGTGCAAATGCCATATATCGTCTGCTGCTATAATATTACTGGATGATAATATATACTTTCTTCTAAGCATTTGCTAAAATGTATGAAATGCCCTTATTAAAATGAAAAACTTATGAATCGGTAAACAGAAGATTTTTTGACAGTAATTTTTTACCATGCGACTATTCTTTGCCGGCTTTTTCTATACATGGTGAAGTATGATTCTGGGTCCCTCAAATTAAAAATGAATCTATTGATAGAAAGATAAGCCTAAGGGGCAAATTTTCTTGGTTAATTTTGTCATATTAAAAGAAGCTACTAAATTAAATGTTATTATTTATACGGGTGCATTAGAATAGTTGGTTTTCAAGTTTAAAATTTAAATTTTTATCTCAATTTTATTAAATTGAAATAAAATCACCCAGTTTATCCACCCGATAAACCCTTACTTGCGCCTTGATTGAGTTAAATTGACAAGGTACAATTAATGCAACTATTTCAGAGCGTAAAAATCATTCGCCTTGACTGGGACTCGAACCCAGATCCCTCAATATCCGGTCGAGTGCTTAACCAAGCACTCGACCGGATATTGAGGGATCTGGGTTCGAGTCCCAGTCAAGGCGAATGATTTTTACGCTCTGAAATAGTTGCATTGAAATGCACATTAGCGGATGACTCCGTTAAAAGTTACTGTTGCGGCATCTCCCGCAGTTTCTTTGGAATTTGTCAAAGGTACAATTATATAATCGAACGATATCTATGGAAGTCCCAAGTAGAGTAGACCAATTAACTTTTTCTGACAAAGCTCACACATATCCTAAATTCAAATAAGACAAGCGATAAGATGCAAATAAGTAGAAACAACTCTGTGTTTTGAAAACGAAAATGAATTAACGAAATTCAGTTGAACTACCTTTTGGACGGCGCTACTTGCATTAAATTATATGCATTGCATGTTGTTTATTAAGTGTTCAATTTATTCTACCTAAAATATATTCCATTTCAATGCTACCTACAAATGCTACTATTTCAAAAATTTTGTGTACCTTTTCTATGGTTCATTGATTATATACTTTTATTCCGTGAATAAGCTGAGAAGAGGTTGTTTTGAATGAGGTTTTAATAATAACCACTGTTAACACCTGATTTTGCCATCAGATATGATTTCCAACCATAGACCTTTTATAGTACTTTGACAAATTCTTAAAGAACATGTAATTTAATATAAATTTAAACAGAATTATGTTCATTATTTGGATGAATTTCATCACTTACCTTTGTTGAATAGTCCCCAGTTCTAAATTAAAACGCTTGAAAACAGTTTTCTCAATTTGTTAATGACGCCAAGATAAGATTATAGTATCTATTTGTTCATATAAAATAAAATAAAAATAAGTTCATTGGATCCGTGTACATTAATTTTATATTTCAAAAGAAGATTGACGACATTTATATCAGATAAAATATTTTATTGCTAATGACATTTGGCTACTAATCTGTGTTTTGCATGAAGTACTGACCATATGTTAATAGGTTGGTCCAAAATTTGGGATATAAATCCGTAGTCAGTTTAATAGTAGTGTTTTAATGAAAGGTTTATTTCGACGCAAAGTTTTATAATATTTAACAGGTGTTAAGTTTATTACTTAATTTTCTTTTGAGTAATATAATCCTCACTGAAGTTTTATAAAGGGTGTAAAATGAAATAAAATAACATTACTTAGTCAGACGAATTCTCCTTTCAGTTCCTCCGTTTATCGACAGTTGGGTTTCAAGACCGTCCATATCGTCGTACTGTGTAGAAAAATTCTTTAAATAAAAGACAGATATGTCATCCTAGAGTATGAGGAAACGATTATATAGCAACCTTCTATCATTGAAAGATAAAAAATCCGGATCTTCTATATGCATTGCACGAAAATTAACGAAATGACAAAATAAAAATTATACTGGTATGCCAAGGTCTTCTCGATTTTACCGGAAATTATAACTTACATTAGAAAAATATAAGTGATGACAAAATGTTACCAGCTGATAAGTGAAACTGTACAGTACCACTTAGAGCTCGTCCAAAATATATGCCAAACGATACTATTTATTACTCAAACCTCGTCATAATAGCGTTAAAAATATTTACATTGAAACTCAAACATTTCTTTGAAGTTAATTTTTATGAGAATAATTCTTTATTCTTTTGCCACAATAGGTGCTAAAACTAGACTCCATAGCAAACAGTTATCAACAATGTACTTTATGCTACTTGCTTTTGCCAGAAGATGGGCAGTAAAATGAGAAAAAAGGTATAAGGAGAAGACGATTCGGTTCAATGCACCAAGAAAATCCCACAGCAAATGGCTAGTAGTTGAACATAAGATTAAAATATGTAATATTTATTTTCATATAATCTTCAATTATTAGGTAATAATTAATTGCCTTTACGACTGGCCATATCTTTTTATTTGGTGAATGGAACAAGTAAGCGTCGCATTGGTTGATCAGGGATCTCTATTAGAAATTGCATTTTTGGACCTAATGTATAAAAACGCGACGAATCCACGGAGCTATAATGTCATTTTTATATTGTTCAGCCAGGAGCAACAAACTGAAGTTGTATCATTAAAATCACCTTAAAAATGGACGCTTTTTAACAAATTTTGTGAAAACTAATCTAACACTCATTTGTTCAATAACAGCATGCACGTTTTTCCTGTTAAATTAAAGTTAAAATATTATGACCACAGGTTAACTTTCCCTTGATTTCTATTGCACATTTTTATAGGATAAGAAGTGTTATATCGTAAAATTATCTATAACATATTTCTAATGAATATTATAGTTTAAGTGATGCTCAAAATTATCTCTTAAAATCCACGTTGAACTCTTCAAAAAGATACCTATTAAACATAACTATTATGACAAATTAAAGGAAAAAACTAAAGGTGTTAATTCCATCCTTGCTTTTTTCCACGTTCAAGCAAATCTATAATAAAAAAACTGTTTTTTTAACGAAAACTTGATAACACTTTTTAGATCTCAATAAATAAGTTGCCAGAGGGGGAAGAAATAGTATTTTGGTGGATTTTAGAAGTCAGGAAAGGTAATGGAAATGAAACTGAGAGGGAAGAAATGGTTAAGTGCTGATTGCAAACATTTAGTAAAAAAGTCAAAAGGTTGAAGTGAGAAGGATGAGGTACATCGCAGAAAATGATGGAAGTTTGATCATTTTTAGTTCAAAATTATCATGTGAATCTAAAAAATTGGTTATTTCGAGGCATTGTAGTTGATTTTTAGATAAAATATCAAAAAGCCGTATCAGTACATTTGCTTCAAGTAACAGACGCACTGAGTAGCCTTTTATTACGCATCCAAAACCTTACCCTGAGTAGTAGAACTATAATTTTAATAAATCGAATAACTGAAGTTTGACAATAAGCTGTGTGTGATGTGAAAATTATCTATGGAGACGGAATTCATTATCAATTGCAGTACTAATGATCTCAATTACATAATTCCACCCTAACTTAGTATGGAGTTAACATTTCAATCCACTGCTCAAATTTGAAACTGCTACAAAGAATGTGAGTGTATTTCAATATGTATATTTATGAGTAAATGTACTGCCATCAATTGTATGATATTAAAGAAGATTATAAAATTGTAGTTGACCACAAATTAACGCAAATTTACCCGGATCAATTTAAAATGCACGCAAAATTAATGAAATTTTCCTTCAAAAATAAAATGATGTTTTCCATCAATATCCAACAGAGCCACTTCTAGAAAGTATGTCCATGTCCAACAATGTGGTTATGAATTTAAAAACAATTTTTTGGCACAACTCATAGTCACATAACAATCATCCCATTGTCCTTGCATTGCTCAAGAAATTATTCTCGTTTGCATCCTAGTTTCCAAGGAAGGGAATTGAAAATTTGAACTTAATGCCAGCTCAGTTTAAGGAAAAAAGCAGTAAGCTTACATGCTTATTGATTTTGGTATATGCTCATTTCCAAAAATATTCTAGGTATGTCAATGACTTATAATTTGTAACACAAGTCGTTCAATGCAGATAATGTGCGCGCATAGCGCGTATATACTGCATAAATTTAGCATTAAAAATTTATTGTTTTTCTATCCGCTTACACAATCTTCATATTTCCAGATGAAAAATCAAAATTGATACGTTCAATTTTTATAGCCTTTAAAACTAACCTTCTGGCATAAGTAGATACCTTCTGAATTTCCTAACGCATATGTAGGTAAAATAAAGTCGTATCTAATTCATTTATTAGTAAATTGAAACCGATGAGGGTAGATACTTGCTGGGACGAGAAATTAAGCTCAGCTACAAATCTAATCCACACCACAGGACCCAAATTTACGTGAAATCATTTTCACGTCCCCATAAAGCCTACTCTAATCACTTTGACTATAATTCTCATAATTTTCCCCCATTTGTCAGTTGACCAATATTCTTTTCCCAATTACTTAAACGTTTCACCGGCACAATATTTCTTATGCGACTAATCATTCAACCTTCTTTGAAATTACGACAAACATTTTACCTTAACACACCTTTGTATATTTCCGTTCAGTCTCTTTTTATTTTTTCTAATGCCATACATCCCCATTACTTTGGCCTGCTTTGCCTGTTACAGTTTCTTGGTAAGTCAAAACGTTCAACTGCTCTTGTTGGTTGCGTAAATATACAGATTTGATTTAGTTTTCGTAAGACTTCTTACACTCTTTTGCCTTTCTATTCCTATCATATATTTTCAAGTATTTTTTATAACATCAAATATGTTACGAGCTCTCAATATAGCCCGTGAGTACAAAGTTGGTAAGGCTTAATTATTTCTTACCTAAGGGTCCAACCATACCTTTTGCACCATATCCGAAATACATGTGTTAAAAGACGGGTTATAGCAGGTAAACCTGTCTGATGTTGCCCAACGCGATTCTGCATGCCACTGACACTCATGCAGTCTGACACATGTATGCTACTTACACTCATCCGATATCTAAATGCAAGTACTCTGCCAATCTGCTTCTCACACAAAATAAACGCAAAATTAGATCCTTGAAGAAAAACTGAGAGTAATTCACAAAAAACGGAACGAGAGCTCGGAATGGCTCATAATTTATAAAAAATTAGTTCGTGAATTGAATAGAGAAAAGAAAATGGCCAAAGATAGTTTTCTACAGAAAATAATCGGGATAGATAATGGAAATGAATTTTACAAGTACCTCCGGAGGAGGAAAGACAACAGGGAAAACATAACAGCTTTAAAAAAAGAGGATGGGACACTAATCGTTGATGATAAGGAAAAGGCTAATACGTTTAATAATTGGTATGCAAGTGTATTTAAGGTTATGGTAAATAAAAAGAATCCTGTAGATTCATCTCTGAGTCAACAAGGAGGCGAAAAAATATTAAATACCAAAAGTATTAAAACGACGAGCGCAGAAATTTATAAAAAAATTATGAAAATGAGGGCAAATAAATCAAAAGGGCCAGATGGTATCTCAATTGACTTGCTTAAATTGGGCGGTAGTGTAGTTTCAAATTATATAAATCATTTATTCAATGTTACGTTAAACAATAATGCCCTGCCAAATGCTTGGAAGGAGGCATATGTTACGCCAATTTTCAAAGGATGAGATAAGGCACTAGTTGATAATTATAGACCGGTAAGCTTGACATCAGTTGTATGCAAGCTATTAGAAAAGATAATGGCTGATTATCTCTGGGACCTGTTCGGGAGTGAGAATTGGTTGTATAGTCGCCAATACGGTTTTAGAAAAGGGCACTCTTGTGAAACTCAGCTATTAGGGTTCTGCCAAGAAATGTTCGACTCTATGGATGCGGGAATAGAGGTGGATGCTATAATAGTCGACCTGTAAAAAGCCTTTGACAAAGTTGACCACGATCGCTTAATGCTTAAGATGGGCCAATTGCCACTACACACAGATGGAAGAGTAATCTCTTGGGTCAGAAATTTCATGGAAGGTCGAACACAAAGGGTAAAATTAGGAGAAGTGTATTCTGAAAAAGCAAGGGTAACATCGGGAGTCCCACAAGGAAGCGTACTTGGCCCGCTTTTGTTTTTAATATATATAAATGATCTCCCAATAAATATTAATTCTCAGTTAAGACTTTTTGCAGACGACTGCATTATCTACAGGAAAGTCGAAAATGACAGAGACCGTGACAAACTTCAGAGGGGCATTAATAAAATGGCAGATTGGGTGACAAAAAATGGGATGGATATTAATGTTAACAAATGCAAATCCATCACTTTTAGCAATAAGGTAAATGGAAACCATAGGGAATATAAATTCTCAGAAAATGTCATTCCTAGAAGTTATACTGTCAAATACTTAGGTGTATATTTAACTAAGGACTTAGGGTGGGGGCTAAATGTGGAGTACATCTATAAGAAAGCTCTTAAAACTCTTCATTGGGTAATGAGAAACCTCAAAGGGAGCGTTAGAGCAACCAAGGAGAAGGCTTATCAGACCCTAGTAAAACCAATTTTAGAGTACGCTTCTCTTGTATGGGACCCTCATGAAGAAGGTCATATTAAAAAACTGGAAAAGGTGCAAAGAAAGGCTGCCCGATATGTACTGGGGAAGCATAGGAGGATGGAGAGTGTGTCTGACATGCTAGAAACGTTGGGCTGGGAACCTCTACAAACTAGAAGAAAAGTAAGCAGACTTTGTGGAATGTTCCGAATTTTGAAGGGGGAGAAAGCTTGGGCAGATCTTAGGAAAGAGGCGGGGAACCCAAATTTTATAGGCAGAAATGATCACAAATTTAAGATAAAATGCCGGGCACAGAGGACAAATATAAAAAAAAAATTTCTTTTCTAAATAGAACAATTGTTGAGTGGAACACCTTACCTGCAAAAATATTCGAGCCCTTTCCTAACAGAGTGTATACTTTTAAGAATAGATGTAAGGTAAATATGTAAAAAATTGATTTATGTGTGGTGTATGGTATTATATGTTATAGCTTAATTTTTTTTATGCATCTTTTTTTTCTTGCTGATTAATGGTTATAAATGGGATGAGGACACACTTGTTTTGTTAAAGAGATTTGTGTTTGTCTGGTTTTATGTATTATCTTTTGCAATTATTTGGGACTTGTGTGCCACCTGACAATGTCTATTAGCACATGTGTATTTATAATAATAATAATAATATCAAATAAATTTCTAAATCGCTAAATTTCTCCGACTTTCTTCGTCAAGCTGCCTACGAAATCACGAAGCAAGGAATTTCATCATGGATTCATTTAAATTCATTAAATAAATGCATTCAGATTTCGTCACAAGTATTCATTTACCATATTTTTATTTTAAACGTGTAGATTCCTACGTACTGATTTGCCTGAGTGAGAAATCAATTATACAATCTCGGTGTGAATATCTTCTTGGTATACTGCACGTCATTTTGATGGGAGTGGAACTCACATGATATAATAGTTCTACTCAAATACTTCTCTTACTAGTACTTAAAACCACACCAGGTAACTTATTGTTTTTGTAACCCATTATGATAGCGCAGGATAGTTTTCATCCGCACATCCTTTCTCGTTTTGTTTTTTCATGCACTTTCTCATCCCCGAACAAGGATGCGTGTGTCTAAAATATTATCATATAAGTCAGATTCAATTTTAATTTTTATTTCTAATCTTATTGGCTGGATATCTCATCTATAGAGTTCTTCAATGTAAATTCTTACTGCCCTTCCAAAATCTTGTCTCTGCAAAATGAAAATTTTTCTTCAGTATTTCTAACGTATTGGTTGGATTTTTCCTAATGACTTTCGTTTACCGTTACATTTCCATTTCTGTTTTATTTCCATCTCTGTATATTATTAGAATTGATTACGCTTTAAAAGTGTTAATTGCATAATTTGTTGATTTCATTTTACTTCGGTTATATCTTGATTTAAAAAAATAATTTCCTCAATTGTGTATCTAAACATCCTCTCTGCATTTTTCAAATCAGTTTTCTTTTTTACCGTTGTAACGGCATTACTTGGATGTTTAATTATTTCTTTTCTGGCCTATTTCGATCAATATTTTCCTTCAATTTTCCTTTACCTTATCGTGTACCTAAAGGCGCTCCTTTCCTTATGTCCAAATTATTTTTTCCGTAAGTCCATTAGGTATCTTTTTAACTTGTTACTCCCATAAATTTAGCATCAATATTCATGAGATTACTAGGATATTGATTAATATTCATGGAAATATAATCATCACTTCATTTCAATGCGTCCAGTAACAAAATTTATAAAATCTTATCATTTTCTACATCGCTTTTACGTTATTCTACATAAATCTATTGCGTAAGTTTTATTTTAACCAATCCTCCAGCGCATCCACCATTTTCTCAACGTGGGCATTCGTTTCATCTGAACCTAATTTCAGCAAATATCAAACGTTACATTACAGGGTATACATTCGGTTATTCAGCATTTTTTTCACTTCACCCGGATTATGCCATTCTCCTGGTTTACTTAGCTTACCACCTGGTTTGTTCATTACTACTTAAAAACAGACTCGCTCCATAGTAGTTAGTAAGCATCACTCTATAAACCTTGGCCTTCTATACTTTTACTGAACAATGAAGCATAAATATATCTTTAATCTAAATAATCTAATCTAATAATCTTTAATCTAATCTCTTTTAACTAAATGACATGTTTTACACCAATGCTATATGCATGTGTATTGAAAATGTAAATGGGGGTATCATTTTCAAACAATACTGTGTTTTACTAAAAAATAGCTCAGATATCTGATAAAAATTATATTAATTTTTCACATTATTTAACCCTTTTGTCCGTTGTGCTGTAAACTACAGCAACTAATTTGAATTTGTTTTTTTAGGAAGCCGTAGATTGAAGTAACTTGCAGTATGGGGGAGATAGAGGCTCGCAGTGTGAATAAGATCGGGCATTTGAATGGTTGAAGTGCCCGGATGATCCACGATGAAATGTGGGTATTTAATAAAATGATTAACCATTATATGACACAGGTGTGTGGTGAGAAAGGAATTTAAACTGGCCACATCACTCTCACAGATGATACAAGAAGTGGAGGGCCAAAACTCACGGACGATGCTGTCAGAATGAAGAAAGAGGAGGAATTTATCTTTTTAGATCGAAGAGCAATCATCCATACTAATGTTTATTTGTTTTTCAGGAAGTCGTGGATAGAAGTAACTAACAGTATGGAGAATAAATATGCAGACTCAGAGTGTCAATTAGTTCGTTAATTTGAAAGTTTTAGCGCTCGGAAAAGCCACGCTGAAATGATGGCTGTTTAAGAAAATGATAGCACAATACGACACAGCCATGAGGTGGATAAGGAATTTTCAAACTGGCCACGCATCTTTTACAGATGATGCAAGAAGTGTAAGGCAAAAACTCCCGGACGATGTTGCTATAATGAAGAAAGTGGAGAAATTTATCCTTTTAGATAGAAGAGCAACCATCCAAAGGATGATTTAAACTAATCTTAGTGACGATAGGGAGTGGAACATTAATCACGAAAAACTGTATACGATGTATCAAAGGTATCAGTTCTCTAACTAATTACTTCTTTTCAGAAGCGATTTGGTTTTGAAGTTTTGCCATATTTGCCTTATTCTCCAGATCTCTCAACAAGGAATCTCTACTTGTTCCTAAGAGTCAAAAATCTTTACGGGGTTTGCGATATGACAGCAAAAATGACATCATTTATTAGGTATTATGATGGTTTTCGACGCCATCTCCTGAGTTTTAAAATGACGGTATTTTGAAAGTCGGGATACCCTGATAGTTAATACTAAGCAACCAAAGTATTGAGCAACTAAATAACGGCAAAAAGAAATTTTAAGTTTAGGAAATGATATTTCAGGATCTATATTCATTAAATGTAGTAATTAGTCAACGTTTACGATAACTTCTTGCCTACTTGTTTTTATAAATAAATATATATGTAAACACACATTTACTCTCTCAATATATTAATTATTATTTATTTTATTTCTTGGTCTTTAACTTAATTTAATATGACTTTTTTATCCCGCGAATGCCATGGCTAATGAAATACATTTCATTAATGCTTTACAAATCGTATCGAATATCGTAATCGTTTAGAATACGTATATGGTGGTACAGCCCTGAATTTTAATGTGATACAGGTAAGTGCAATATTACGTGCGTAAAACATCTGATAAATGTAAAAAAAGAAATGAATATTGTAAATTGTCTGGATATCTTTCTGTAGATTTGTGCAAGTTGCCCATTTTTTATCAAAACATATTTTACGTAAAGTAAATTAAGTTTTTCCTTTCGAACTCATGGTTGTATTATGAATTAGGTTCAAGTGGTCCTCATGAACACATGGTAGAAAGAGCTAATGTAGCCTTCCAATTTCAATCCTCATCGACTTTTACCGTCGCCTAGCAATATTTTTAGGAACATTATTTAATTTAAAAAAGAATAAATAATTAACACCGAATAAATTCAAGATTATAATTAATGAAATCTCGGGGATACCAAATTAGCTCATCAGTTTGACTTATTATTGAGCAGAAGTATGTTCCTTAAAACATTACATACACAAATATTCGGCCACTCTTACATTTTCCATGACCAGAAGTGGCCTAGAATGGCATATTGCCTATATGTAATGCCTTATTTGTAAAAACGCACCACCATTCGGAGTAAAATGGCAGATTTCAGTCTTACAAATGAACAAAAAGGCAAATGATTGGAGGGTATCGAATCAGGTATATAGTTCACTTCTTTAGGTAGACGAAGGAAAGATTGCAATATTAGCAGTGTGTCACTGAGCGTAAATAAGCAGGAAAGAAAGTCCTTTTACTCAGTTTGTTAATATTGTTATTCTGCACGAGAAAACTTCCATATTTTCAAAATTATTTTTCACGTTTATCACAAATTTAATGCATTAGATTAACAGAGAAATAATAGTAGATAATATGACTTCTCATTAAAACTGTTTTTTTATCCATTTAAAAACAGAACGTAAATGAAAATATTATTTCATTCAGTCTGGATAGAACACTGAAAATATTTTAATGTATATTATAAATTACATTATATTCATAAATTTTAATGATGGCAAATATTTTGGAACTGAATGTTGCTAGATGAGAACAAATGTACGGTTGACTCTGGTATACCAACGAATAACTAACTACCCAGGTAAAAACCTTGAAAATCATAGTACACTAAATATGAAACTGGATCGCCTTAAAAAACGCCGAATATTAAAAGTGAAGAGAGATCTGTTAAAAAATACAACTTTTATCATGACCAAAGCATTTGGATGAATAGTTTAAATCACTTTCTTTATTTTGGGAGAATAATACTTTTGCCCAGTTTATTTCATGGAATCAAGCACACAACTGCCTACATTTGCACTTGTGACTATCAGGTACAGCCAGGTACAGTAGTACCAGGTACCTGTCAGTCAAGCATTATTGATGTGAAAATAATAAATACAACTCCGCAGAAGTGGATCACGGGGCCATAATAAAGGCCATTAATAATGATCATTTACGTATTTTTGCAATTTAATACGGAAGTAAAATATTCTTGAAACCAGGGAGACCAGAATCTGTTATTTTGTAATAAAAGAAATTGTTACTAGGCCATTTTTTATGATACTTCTTATTCCATTTCACATTTTTTAGAGGTAATTTACCTGTCCCACTTTTCATTTTGTCATTATTGCTATATTTACTGTCAACTAAATACCATGGAAAATTTGCAGCTTAGTATTAGTATTCAGTGGGATTTTCTTCATGTGTCGGTTTATTAGGGTACCTGAGCATCGTACGTCAATGAGTTCGGGGCATGGTGATTCAGCTACCCAAATTTGTCCATTATTTCAAAGCGCCGAAACAATCAATGGCTTTATTCAACAGACTGAGAACACGACGACGCATTATTTCAATCGAACGCCACCACACGAAAAAGCTCCAAACGTTGGGTTCAGGATGAAAAATATTTTAAGAGCTCCATCTGCGGGGGTATTCTTCAAAACTTCCAGCGTCTAACGCGACCGTGGTTTTTTATCCCTCATCCTCCGCTCCCTTCCCCCCCCCGTCCTTCCCCGCCAACTCCCCACTTCCCTCAAGTATTTATATATGGCTAGAGGTGAAAATTATGGCACTGACAGTTCGTCACCACAAGCCCACTTAATTGGACAAGCTCAACCTACCGGTTCTGCTTTTTCCCACGGAAAATACTGGGAACCATAAATAATCAGCGCCACATTTCTGCGCCGGATTTCTCAACAACTAATGTTTCCTTTTCGTACCTCTGCGTCCAATTCATCACCGATTCTTTTTCCGTTAATTTTTTTTATCCTCGCGACTCGACCGAAATTTATTTTCTCCGGAGATATATATACGCGCTCACCTACACCGGGACACGAGGGCATTTTGAACCGAAACTTCGGGAGCAACAAAAGAAGACTCCCTGGCCGTTTCATTCGGAGCATAAAAGTTAAGTTTATTTCTGAAAATAAAAACCCCTCGAGTGTCGTTTTGCGCCATCAATTACAGCGATGCAACATCCCTTTGGAGCGTTCTTAGATTCATTGTTTCAAGCTGGGGAAAAAGCAGAGTGTTAATGCTTTGTTTGTAAAATGAGATTTTTCCCTCCCCGATCTCTGTGGAGCCACGGATGCGGGGTGATTTTCGCTAGGACCATGAAAATGTTCCTTGCAGGGGACGACGCGAGTCGAACGCATTTTCATTTTTATTTAACTTTTTGAGCGCGGGCCTACGCCATTCCCGAAAAGCAAACCACACGCATTGCAAGCTCTCCCTTGCAAACTCAAAACCTTGCCCCCATCACTTCGCCAGGCCACCCTCCCGGTTCTCCTTAACCCCACACTGTTTTCCTTCCCCCACCGACCCTTCTTTGGCCACCCCTCTCCTAAAAAACCCTGTCCAGAATGGATGAAAAAATATATATATAAAAAAGCGAGAAGGAGTAGGTCCCAATCACTGGACGATCCGGCTCGAAAAAAATGACCCTATCCGTCAACGACAGGTAAACAAATTGTAGACCAGAGGACCTCCGTCGGTGGCTCTCTCACAATAACGCTGGTTTTAGGCCCATCCTCCCTCTTACCATAATGCTCACCCTCCTCTCCCCTTCCCCTCGCTTCGCCCCACCCTTCGCGAGAGCACCCCTTTATTCTTCCTCCCCGTTCTGTCCCGCGACACCCCTAAACCCCCCCCCTTTCAACCACCTCCTTTCTCCTTTCACCCCTTACTGCACTATCTCTCCTATTCCTCTCTCCTCCTTTCCCCAGAGCCTCAATCCTAGCGTAGCGTATCAAGTTGAATCCTCCAACTGGTGACCCACGGCCTTGTAACGGTCTCCAACATGCTAGGGTTTCTCCTCAGTAGAATTAAACAGAGAGCGAGGTGTGCAAACATTCGTGCCTCAAATCTCACTATGAGAGATCACGGCATGCGATGTATTTTGATACAATAGTCTCACAATTATTGCTAAAACCTCTTGTAAGTAATGTCTCGTTTAGTGAGAAAATAATTTTAAGCTAATGGAAATCCAAAAACCAATGTATTACATAAGGAATCTAATGGTAAATTTTCGGTAGAGCAACGTTATTCGCAGTAAAATGAGCCCTAGTGTAAAAGAAATTGTCGCGAGGCAAGAGACCTTTCAAAAACCTTCTCAAAATTGTGAAGGTAATTGAAATGCAAATGTCTTAAACGTAATATAAAACTTTTAAATTGGAAGGCTCTGTAATTGAAATTAATAAGTGTCTGTTACACTATTCTATCAAAATATGGCGTATGATCAATTTAATAGGATTTCTCTACTTTCAGTATTAAGAAATTGGTCCTAGCCGTCCCAGTCGGCGAGTATTCTTATTCTTTGGTTGTCGTCGTCATGGTGAGAGCTCTAGAAAGATGAGCCTATTCTTTCTTTCAAATCAAAGACTGGACAACACCCTTTGGCTCTCTAAATTATCCAGTTGCGGCCTATACCCTTCCTTAGTAGCTACCATTCATGGAAAAGTAATGTTTCCAAATGTGGGAACAAATTGGGAGAGTGCTGTCTCGGATAACCTATGAAACACTAATCGGTAAGAGGGAAAATATTTTACCCAGTCACACAAACATTTAAAATTTATATCAGTACTTAAACTCTAAATAAATAACGTGAAATAATCTTTCGCTCGAATCAAATAAAAGCTCAATGGTACAACATTAATTTTTTTTAAGAAAAGATATTATATTTTTATCTGTTAACACACTCAGAAACACGTGTGATGCCACTATTTTTCATTTAAGGCGAAAAATATTGGGGCATGGTTGTCTAAAAGTTAGAGCGCTGAACTACTGACCAGAGGGCCCGGGTTCAATTCTGGGAGACGCTTAAGGCCACCTTCAGCTTTACTATATCGGTGCAATCTTCGGATACCAAAACTTCCTGGGATGCGATATAGAGTAAAGGGATGGGGCCTGATCTGACGCAGGTGTGCGAATATCACACTTCTTTGGACTTAGGGTTAGGTGACGTGCCCCACATTGACCTATCGAACACGTGTGACCTACCGGTTGAAACTGAGTTTAATAAATGAAATGATATATAATTTAAGCATTGACAGGGCTATTTCCTAGTAAGGAGAAGTAATAGCCATTATCTTCTTGCAAATTAATTCCTTTGAAGCATTAACAGTGGATTTACTAAGTTATTAATAACACGTAGTATAATGGCATGGCAAAATTTCTGCTTATCCCGTGCATTCTTCGTGTATTCAAACATTATATATATGTATGTATATATATATATATATATATATACATAAATACATGTAAATAAATAAATATATATTATATATATATATTTATATAATTAATTTGGAAATCAAAATGTGAATAATTAAGCCCAAGAAAAATGAATCCATTTACATAAATTGCGATAACATGATTTCCAGCTCCTTTGAGATTTTCTACTTTTCCTCATTCATAGTATACTTTTGTACATATGCATATTAAATCCATTAACATGCTAATTACATTGTACAGCATTGGTTTAAAATCCAACGGAGTTATGAAAGGTACAGAAAATATAATCATTACTGTAAGTCTAGGGCATTACTAATAACATGACAACCAAACATGATTGACTCTGTTTACATATGAAAAATTAGCTTCTTAGCAATTATTTCTAAAACTAAGAAGGCAACGATCACTTACCACTAGTTTTTACAGTCTAAATTTGAAACTTAATATCTCTTTAATATTTTCTGTTCAATAAGCATTATTTTTGACAATTCAGAGTAATATGTCTGAGTCATTATGCACCTTGCCATGTGTATATCGGTAATGCGTTTGCGTTTGGAGTGTATTTCTACTTAGAGTATTATACACATACGATATAAGATATTCATCTTGACGAATCCCGAAAAACCTCAATATATCATGCGATGACATCGTTTATTTTGCCTCTATCTTAAAAATGAATGAGAAAAATTTTACTGAGGTAGCCTATAGAAGAGTAAAAATAATTCGCTCTTCTTTTAAAAGGCGTATAGAATAGCACACTAGAAAGCAAAAATTTATAAATTTTTTGTGGGCTAAAAAGATTTTTCACCGTATGAAATTTAGCAAGAGTCTCAGAGGACACTATGGCAGAAATAATTGGAAAATTGCGTGTGCCATTTCTAAGGCATGAAAGTGTTGATTGGTTCATTTATTATTAGTGGTCAACTGATACTCAGCACGTTAGATCGTGAGACTACTAGCTTTCTCTTCAAAGCCTTAACTGATATGGCTCAAAATGGCATTATATTGAACATAGCATTTAACAATAGCTCATACTTAAGCCGTTGAATACCTTTTCCTCATTAATTCCATCAAAAACATCTATTCTATTACTCTATGTACGTTGCTTTCTTAGAATTCTCCTTTCACTTAACTTCTTCAGGATTCCATGTGTTAGAAGTATCTCCAGCATGCATCAATTTATAAATTCACCCAAATAATACAACGGTTTAATTGGTTACCATCCCGTGTAAAGAAATTTGTTATTAGTTTCTCTTTCAATAATTTTGTTTTCTTCTTTTTTATCTATATTTGTTTGTAACATTTTTCTTAAATGCGCTTAGTCATGATTGTAGACCTTTGGTAGACTTTATTATTATGCCAGTAAATACGCAATTCAAACTCTTTTGAAGACATTCTTTTAATTCAGACTCCAGCCCTTACCATGAGTCTGTTATTTCTTATTCCGTTTATATTTGGAAGAGAACAGATAATAATGGACAATGGCCTCGCTCCTCCCAAGCACTATCGCTAGCCTGTTTAGTATCTCTATTTGCTATCCTCACCTCTGTAGTTTGATGCATAAACATTCCGGATAGTTTGTCCATCTAGCCAGTTTACTCCTTTCTTAGGCGAAATAAACATTAACTTTATTCATTTCAAACGACTCAAGCTCTGACATCATAAACGATCCCATAAAAACTCTCTTTTTCATTAATTTTATTAAACCTCGGGTACTTCTATTAGCCTACTTGTATACTTCCTCATCTTTTTAATTTTATTTATCATATTTATTATTTTAGATACGCGATGAAAGACAAATAAGCATTTAGAATGATATATAAGAAAATTTCGTGGGAGGAGTGATAGCTGATATGAGAAAGGGTAGAAGATAGCACAAATATCTTAACGGCACCTGGAGTTATCCGGTGACATGAGAGCCTCAAAGTCTGTTAAAACCAATTGAAGAGTTTGAAAACCTATTTTGAGGATTTGGCAAAGTTTCCTTAGGATGAAAAATATATATCACAAAGAGAAGGGTAGTCAGAGAGTAGGACTTAAGTTCTTCCGGTTATAACAACAACTAACGTCATGCGGAAGCAACAAGCAATTCAGACAAATTAGAGAAGAAATATATTTTCAAAATTTTGCACCGGGTTGATAAGTGTACAAATATTTCATAACATTTCCATGACGCCGTCTATTGAAAGGCATTTTTGGTATATCAATCACATGCCAATGGATGAAAAATTAATAATTTCAGTTTACTTTTGCCGTAAGCATTTTTTCATTAATTCCAAACAACAATTTTTTTTTAGGCTTTTGAGTTTGTATAACAGATATGTAGGTCTGATATTTCTCAATTTTATTAAAGAATATACATGTATGATTTTCAATATTAAACCTTAGAGAATTGTTTTTATAAATTGTTTATTATTGGATATAATTACATTGTTCAAGCATTAGATGAATTCAGTCAGATTAGTCATTGAAAGAATTTCCTGAATAACAAATGGACAGTTTAACTTTCACTCCTAATCAGTACAAATCATCTTATTTAGTCCACATATATTGATAGTTTTTGTAGAAATAAATTCCCTTAGAGCATGACCAACCAATAATCAATACTATAAATATGTTACAGAAAAGAGATCAACAGAAATATTCAACGAATTTCAAGGTTTATTTCAGAACACATGAGACTGGCTGTAACCCGAGGCGCACATTTATTAAAATATATGGCACAGAAATATGTGATGGCAGGTAGTACGTTCCCGATTACCATGGATGTCCACAAATATATGGATTAATGCAATATTAACCAATGTAATGGGAGATAATTTGATGAAAAATGACTTGTGCATACCATTTTAATGGCACCAATTCTACGAGGCGTCACTCATAAAGAAGCAGCTATGAAGAGAGTCTTGAATGGCCATCAGATCAACACTTCCGCAAGCAAAATTATAATGGAGTCCAAGTATCGGCCAATATACTGAAATAAGAGGGCGAGAAAAAAAGGTATGATTAGATATTAGTGTCACTGGAAATATCGTTCTTTTGTTCATTAATTTATCTAATAATAATTATGACTCAAATATTGTGAATATGAAGAAGCTACATGCTTTTGTCGATAGGCTTTGATTTTGATCACATGAAAATGTCATTAAAATTAATAAGTTTAGGTTAGTGATGATATTTGGGGAATTATTTAGACGTAAATTGTATAAAAAACGAGGATTATTCATTAATATTCAAGTTGAAATTTATCCTTATCAAATTTTTCTTTACTTATAAAGAAATGTATACTCTTAAAATATTAATAAAATTACTATTTTTGAAGCACGGTTAAAACGGAAGAGTGACATTAAAATGAAACACCAAAAAAGCTAGAAGACGTGACAGAGGATAAAGGTATGAAATAAAATCAGGAATGACGGTAAAAATTTAATAATTGAACGGAAAATTCCCGTATACTTAGAATAATATGTAGGACGATCGAAAATACATATCATGGTTCGAAAGTTATCATAACCCGTTTGCTGATAATGAAGATTGTGTATGCGAATAAAATGTAGTTAGTGAATATGATTAGAACAAGAATATAAACGGGGCAACGATAAAGTTCCCATTAGAAATAAAATCAAAAGAGAACTCCAAAAACTTTAATAAACACATGCATGAATGCCAAGTATAAAAATCATTAATATATTAAACAAATAGAGAAGAAAAACATGAAAAGAGCATAAATATTAATCAGCGCAAACGTTTGACTGAGTGATATAGTTAGAATGTAAAACCTAGAAAACAAAGACAAAATGAAAAGGAGATATTGCATATAAAAAAGAGTCAATTCAAATTGGTGAATTCCACCGTAACGTGGATACGTCGTTGCAAAACAATGAAACATAAATTATTCAAAACACATCTGCCTAAAGAAGACATCAAAATATTTGAAGTGTATTTTTGAACAAAGGTATAGTAGGATAATACAGAGTACCTGGTAAGATTCACTTGAATATGAAATCTTATTTTAGCCTAAAATCACATCTGCTAGATATACCCATACGCAGGGTGAAATCGCTAGACCTCATAACAACGAATAGGAGCAAAACAAGAGGTGGCGATTCTAAAATTGGCCGTGAAGGCACTAGAGAAGAGGTCAATGGATACATTAAAACCTACGTCATAAGGATGCCAAAAATTAAAGGTAAAATGGAATACAGAATGACCGTTGAATGCCAAAGGATATTTTGTCGAATTGTGCATGAATAAAAAGTTTTGATACTAGAAAATACAAAAGCAAATGACAATGTCTATCAATGGTCTTAATGAAATGGTTTTGTCATATGGAAATGGAAAAAAAACAATAATTTATGTAGAGCATAAAGGAATAAAAATCCAGCAATGAATGATGGAAAAATAAAAATAAAATCATTAAAAACTGCAAATAGCAGAAAATGAAGAAAGAGCAGTAATATGGCTTTGAATTAATTGACGAAAAATATTATATTTGATAAAGAGCAGACAGATTATGCTCAAGTCCGAGAAGCGTGAGTAATATAAAGAATGAAAAATTTCATGAAAGTAATACATAACAATTATGAAATAATGAAATATTTTATGAAAGGTTATTAAATCTTATTATGGACAAATATAACTAACCGAAGTTCTAAATCTTTTAAAATACAAATATAGGAAACGGGTTTTGAAAAGCATCATACATTTTACTCCCAATTTATATTATTTTAATTTTTGTATTGAACAATTACCTTATGGAACGTCAGAAATACCTGTATATAGTTATGCATGCATACATATTAATATATTAAACAGATAAATATGTAGCACGCCAGTATAGTGTACAAGTAATATAAAAATTATTAAATTTGAAATCAGGAATGAAATTTTCCGAACCCTTTTCCTCCCGTTAATGTTTGTTGCATGGACACATGCCATCATAGCAAAGGTAAAAAGATGCCTACCTTTGTTGGCATCATTTACTGTCAATCTTACCTACTTAATTAGGGTTCAAAAATCTTCTTGTTCACTAGCTAAGGGAATTGCATAGCGTTTCAGCGCTATGCAATTGGGACGCACTTTTTGGTATCACATCTTTTTTTTAGACGGCGCTGCATAATATATATTGATGACATGCAGAATGGTATAGTTTGGTTGGTTTTTTGGTCATGATTAAATCTGAGACACATAAAGTTTTTATAAAATCACATTATTTTGATTTAAGAATTTTATTATTCTGCATAATTTTATAACTCGGCAGAATAATTCACACCAATTGGCAAAGAATATCGAATATTATTTGGAAAAAATATATGAAAATATAAATCACAGCGAAGGAGAAATATTTGATTGTTTAAAAAGTTACACGGCATAAAAGAATATTATTAATTTTCGTGACTAATGCGTTCAAGGATGAAGGAAACAATCTTTACGATCATTCATTCCAAAAAGTGTTTTATTAAATACGAGTACTTTGAATTACAAGTAAATATTTTGTAATGGTGGCTCGCGGTAGTCCAGTGGGTTGAGCGTTGGACTGCTGGCCAGAGGGTCCCGGGTTCGATTCCCGGGCAAGGAACTCTGGGCACCTGCAGCTCCACCCAAGCTACGTGATTTTTCGGGTACCAGGTCTTCCTGGGGAACCATAACCGGCACAGGGAAAGGAACTGGCCCACCTACCCTAATGTGTGAATTTTCACTCGCCGTATAGGGCTTAGTACTGGGTGATGTCTATCGTCACCTACTAAACCGACCTTCGGGTTGATTACTGTGTTTATGGTTTTTTTTATTGTTTTGATTCCTTCGAGTCTGAACAAACACGCAGTTATTGCAATATATTATTATTGTTTAGCCTGCCGGTTTAGGTAAGCTAAAACCTACCTAAACGTACCGGTTGAGATAGGTTTTCGATGGACACAACTACCAAATAAATAAATATATTATTACTCCTAAACAAACAAAATTCAGCAACCTACTCTATCAAGCCCTTCGTCATCTCTGTGTATTTTCTTCCTCCCTTCAACCTGTCCAGCGTCCCTATCCTGTTCCGTCTCTTTCCTCATTTGCCGAACATTCTCTCCTCTATTAGTCTTCAACATCCCATTGCCGATCAATACGCCCTTCAGCCATTTTTCCTATCTCCTTAGGATTTCTCCGAACAAAGCCCTCTCCTCGCCTACTACGAGATCTATTACTTCGTCATTTGTTTTCATTTCGGTCCATTTTACCATCTCCATTTTTGTCCACACCCCCATTTCAAAAGAATGCAATGTACTGCTATCTTCCTGCTTCAATGACCACGTTTCCGCGCCGCACATAACTTCGCTGCATATCAAAGATTTAACGAGTCTTTCCTTAACATCTTTACGTCTCTGTCATCAATTCCTTCCTGCTTGTGAAAGCCTCTTTCCCAAGGGCAATTCTTCTCCTTACGTCCCTACTTCCTTGACTATGTCGGTTCAAAACTTCTGAGATACGTAAACTGTTCTACCTGCTATGTTTTTTAGTTTAATTCTTAGTTAACCTTTTTTCTTTCAGGAAAATCGAACAACCTCTGTTTATTTATATTTTGATCCTCAACCCATATACAAGGTGTGATCAAAAAAAGACACGATTGATTTTAAAACTTGTTTATTTCGACGGATGCTGCTTAATCAAACTTGTTGCCCTCAAAGTACATGCCTTAGCTGACGATATACCTTAGCCGACGTTTCTTCCAGCTCTCGAACCCTGCCTGGTAAGCCATCTTAGGAACCCTCTCCAGATCCGTCGTACTGTTAGTTTTAATGTTCCCAATAGAGTCGAATTGGCGCCCCTCCAAGGTTGATTTTAACTTTGGAAACAAAAAAAAGTCTGATAGAGCCACGTTTGGAGAGGAGGGTGGCTGCTGGATCACGGTAGTTCCGAATCTGGAAAAAAACTCTGTCACGATCAGCCCTGTGTGTCAGCACCCGCGGGACGAATTTTGATGCGAGGCGCGTCATGTCCAAACGGTTTGTCAAAATTGTGTGACAGGATCCAAAACTAATTGTCACTTCCTCCACTATCTCCCTTACAGTTAAACGGTGATTAACCCGCAACCAATCGTTCACCAATTTGGCATGGTTGTGGTCTGTCGAAGTGGAAGGCCGCCCCGTTCGCGAATCTTCATCTGTCGAGGTTTTGCCCGATTTTAAACGACTGTACCATTCAAAACACTGCCTTCGACTCATAGCTTCATTAACCAAGGCTTGCTGAATCATTCCAAATTCCTCCGTAGCAATTTTTTCAAGTTTGAAACAAAATTTCACGTACACACGCTGTTCCTCTAGCTCCTTCATTGCTACCGTCGCACATGGCTACGAACTGGTTAAGACACGTACCGCTGCTGCTGCGTAGTGACTCGACGTAAACAATTGCAACACCTCTCCTTTTAGTCGTCTCGTTTCGATCCGTTGAACGGTTTGCGCGGAATAAAATCAGTCCGGTATTTTTTATCACACCTTGTACACCGCAATGAATTTCCAATTCACACATCAATGCTTGCCACCCCTTGGCTGACTGACAAACTAAAGCTTGCTCAACAGCAAACGTAACTGATTTTATGAATTTCCATCCGATTTTCATTCCTACCTCAAGTTCTTCTTACACCTCTTCAATCGTTTGCTATACATATACGTTGAACAGCACCGGTGATATTGGGTAACCCTTCCTTAAACCTCTTCCTAACACTGTCCATCCGGACTCTTCGTTCCCCACTCGTATCTGAGCAGTCTGCGACTTGTACAGGTTGCGGATTAGCCTCCTGTCCCTCCAATCTATTCCTGTTTTCTGCTACATATTTAGTAATTAGTTTTTTCCAATTCACTCTATCAAACGCCTTTTCGAAATCTACGAAATAGGCAAATACCTTTTGATTATATTTTGTATTCCTCTGAATTAGGAGTATCATTAAGGCTATGTCATCGCGCGTGCCTCTCCCCTTCCTCAGCCCAAACTGATCATCCCCTAAGTAATAATTAACTTATCGTTTTGTTGATGAATCTGAGAACTATTTTAAATGAATGGGAAACCAAACTACTCGCTCTGTAGTCCTCATATGATATAGTCTTTATCTTTTTTGAAATAGGAGCTGACAATGATCTCAAAAATTCTTCCTGCCAGATTTCTTTCTCATAGATGCTACCAATCAGTCCATATAGTCTCTTCCTACCATATTTTCCTAAGTGTTTTAGTAGTTCCGAAGCATGTTGTCTACCTTCAGGGCCTTATTTGACGTCATCTTCCTTAATACCTCTTCTATCTCATCGTCGAGTATGTCTGGACCTAGGCTATCTTCATCTACATCATGTTCCTTTTCTATGTTTAGCCTTGTTGGCCGAAGTTCTTTACCATACGGTGCTTCTATATATTCTTTCCATCTCTCTTGGTTATTTTATGTGCCAACTATTATCTTACCCGACTTATCTCTAAATGTTAACACATCTTCTCTTCTTACTACCGGATAGTGACTTTACCCTGCGGTATAGCGCCAAAATTTCACCCTTCTTCTGCAAACTTTCCTTATCCTTGCACTGCGTCTTCCACCATGCTTCAGTTGTTTTATTTGGTGCCCGTCTCAATATATATTATTTAACTCTTTTTACTTCCTTTTGCCTATCTCTCAGTTTATATATTTCCGTTTTCTTCATTTACCTGTCTTTCGAATCATGCCATCCGTGATCCATGGTTTTCTTGGCCTTTTCCTATTATCGGTTCCTATAGTTTCATTTGCGGCTGGCGATATCCCTTTTTTGATAATTCCCATGTTTCTTCCATGGTAATCCACTCTTTACCGTCATCCATGATTTTCTCTACATCTTGTTATACTCCTTCCTTGTCAATCCATTTAATGCTTCTACATTCAATTCCCTATCTCACCGCCCCTGCCTCATCTTTTAGAAATGGACGCTACACTTCTTCACGACAAAATTCTGTTCATAGTGCTCATTCGCTCTCGGGGAGCTGTGCGAATTAATGACACGATTACTTGACATGTGCTAAACCAGAGTATAATCAAACTGATATGTTATGAGTCAATTTTAAAATATAATTTCGATATTATTGATTATTATAAGACAAGAACAGGAAGGGATAATGGTCTTTGGCAAGTCTTCAATGCAAACGGCATTATAGAGGTTGCTCTCGTTATATAACGTTACTGATTCTAACTTCAGTAATTTTCATTTACGCATACCAAGCAATTTCATCATTGCAGGTAAGCTTACGGTCTATAAATTTTATATTGTAAAGGGAATGAAATTATAAGTAACTATGAATAAAATTTTTTTCCTAATTTCATAAAATATATTCACAAAGGAAGCTTTTCTTCTTCAGCATCAATTTAGGGATGAATGATTTATGTACTATAGTGAAAAGGTTAATGAACATGGTAAAAAATTTAAAATAAGAAATATCTATTCATATGCGAGATGACTCACTTCTGTAGTGATACCACCTCACTTCTTTCCTCAATATCAATACAAACCGCCATCCATAAAACCTAATAGCTAAACTTTAGGGATTAAATATCATTAACAGCGCGGGGAATGAAAACTAGAGACCCTGACGGAAATTAAACTTTCTCCTGCACTTAAAATCATAATACATCAAAATAATGGTCATGATATATTCAAAGAAGCCAAATAATTAGAATATACCTACACAAATTATGAAATGGAAGGTTCTATCAATGTCGGTTAACACTTTCAAATGTCTGAATTATATTAACTACACTATTTCAAGAATCATTGGTACAATATGTATAGAACAGTAAAATTTTACGCCAAAAAAATAGGCCCAACTAGAATAGGAATTGACATAAATCATATTTGATATAATAACAGTCTAAATATGGAAATAATACTTATTATTTTAATTTTTGCTATTGACTTAAATTGATATTAACTTAATAATTAAATAAATGGTTATTTGAAATCAAAATTTGGCTGGAGTCGTTCAATTTATAATCTCACATATACGTAATATCTATGCTGTCGCGAATACACCACGAACGGAATAAAAAAATTCAGGGACTCTATGTGAAGAGCACAGATTTGAAACTCAGGCCCCTTGCAGGCCATACAAGGTTACCTCTAAGTGGTCTACAGCGTTTCTCATTCCATTCTGTATTTTCATAAAATTTATTATCATAGACAAGGGAGGGTAAACCGCAGAATGTGATGGACCGCTGCGTGCGCATTTGCTAAGAAAAGAGATGATATTCAGCGTTTTCCTCCTGGAGCTGAAATATCTCCTGTCTCTCCTGACAACAAACAAGCAAGGGTTAGCAAACAAAGCGCCCGAGCTAGATATCTACGGGGACTTACCGATAAACGAAAAGTCGCGAGTTCGAATCTCCTTCCGTGTTTAAATCTACGCATGCGACAGCTTGAGTTATAGACCTCACTGGATAACTGGAAACTTTGCAACCAAATCCAAACTAAAAACGGTGGAATACTTTAAAAATGTTGGCATAATTCTTACAGTTTTGACCAGAAATAGAATGAAAATATCTGAAATGTCATAACTGTCCATTATTCCTTAAATTGGCATACGAAAAACAGAAAATTTATTTCTTATTAGCTTCTATGTCTGTAAATTATGCCGATGGCCATAATATTAATGAGAACAAACCGTAAATGACCCCTATATTTCTACAATTAACGTCAATCCATCTATTCATAGTAATTACTTTCAATAACAATCCTTTTTGCTCAAACATTTGTTACAAGCAAAGCCATTACATTAGGGATAATATTTGGTCAAGATGAATCATATTAACATTTTTCTTCCACTTAATTTTGAACCATCAAACTAAAGGAAGTTTCAATGAGTTGAAATCACATTCGGAATCATCTTAGCCCAAACGTTTTAGAATATTTCCGAACCTAAATCTGTAAATAGCACACTAGGCATAATTTTTCCAAAGACGAAGATACAGATGTAATGATGTGAACCTGGGCATTTGAAGTTAGCACGTTCAGTTAGGCACCCTTGATCATAGATGGATAGCAAAAAAACGGCCAAGGTCTCAGTATTATAAATACCATAGAACGAATAAAACATCCGGTTTTCACTGCAGTGACACTATAATCCTAATAATTAGCGTTTGATATTTTCACCAATGATTATTTTTAATTACAAATCCTATACTCTGCATAATTTCGCTCCTTTAATCGCTTCCATCTCCCCACGTATGTTATCTCCCTCAACACCCACCCTCTCCTCCTCAAACTCCCCCCCCCCCACTCCTTAACCACGTGAAAAGCACTTATCCCCCACCCCCTCCACCTAAAACCTTTCAACCCGGCACTGGTCCTATCCTTTCATCCGCGCCACTTCCCCGCAAACCCCTCCCCCTTCCTCATATCTACCGCTTTCCTCAGAACACCTGCCTCCACCCATACCACTCCCTCCCTCCCCTTCTTCCCCCGGTACTCCCTCCGACAAAAAAGCTATCGTAAATCTTGCCGGGTCAATCGCAGTCATGTACGCAACGGGCCTTCCGCGGCCGAGCCCCGAAAACGCTCTCTCACCTCGACGGAGTCTCCGACACCCCCCCTCTCCAGCCTTGTGACGCCCAAAAAACCTTACCCCCCTTATTTTTCCTGTTTTCCCCTTCCCCTTTCCCTGCGAGTGAAATGGCACCCCCTCCCTCCCTCCCGAGGTTCAACCCCCTCTTCTCCAATCCCCTCTCCGCTCGCTTTCCCACGAAAAAATCTCTCCCTCCCACCTTCCTCCCTCGCGGGAAGAGGGTGGGGTCAGGCCGGCTTGCTTCTGACACATCTCGAGAAGCTCTTCTCGAATGGGATTTGGAGCGATCGGGCTTGCCGAAGCGGGATCTACGGTGTGAAGGTACGGCAGGCCTACGTTTATATGAATTAATAGATGGATTTACATATATATATATATATATATATATATATATATA
This sequence comes from Hetaerina americana, assembly GCF_022747635.1. Classification (NCBI taxonomy): domain Eukaryota; kingdom Metazoa; phylum Arthropoda; class Insecta; order Odonata; family Calopterygidae; genus Hetaerina; species Hetaerina americana. The sequence goes on along the minus strand of NW_027287538.1, from coordinate 68,768,458 downwards.
TATATATATATATATATATATATATATATATATATATATATATATATATGTAAACGCAAACTTACATTCAGACATGCGTGCGCATATATGCATACATCCAAGTATACACGTTTTGCTGACCTTTCAGCCGTGAACACACATGTGACTGGGTTATTACCACTATATCCTTCAAGATAAAACAACAAAAGTTTGGAGTCATTGCTTCTTTATTACTTTTTACCTTTTAATCGGCGTGATATAGATTGGATGTGGGTCCTTAAGTAAAAAAGTACTCTATTTAATTTTTTTCCTCGGGTTCCTGGCGAAGAAGGGTTCCGTGACGAAGGGCTATCGCTCGGGATTCCGAGGGGACGTTATGATTGGTCGAGGATAAATTTCCCCGGCTCCCTCCCCCTCCCTCGAGTGGTACTTCTTGGGAGAGAGAAATGCGGGATTCTTCTCTTTTACCTCTGCCTCCCTCTCCGCTCCAAACTCCAAATATAGCTTCCCTATCACCCCATCCCTTCCCCTTCGGATTTTTTTTCTCAGTTCCAAATTTTTACGCTCGGTCCCGAGGACCTGAACGGGTCGGAGCACATTTTACCTCTCCCAATGCCCCGCTATGCATTACGCGTCCCAAATAATTCTTTCGTAGGGTTCGAGGCCTCGGCACTTAAGATACGCCCAGCACGGTAAGGGCTTTAGGAAAGCCCTCGCGAAAGAATTTATGTAGTCATGGAAGTGGTACCTTATTCTCGAAAAAATGTCAATGCCCGTCTCCAAAATTTTAGGGATTCTACGATATTTCTTTATATATGCTTTTTTCTCGTGAGCACTCAGGGCAAGGGGTTGCAGGGAAATTTATGCTCGCACCCACGGAATTGATCCTTGGACCAGGGGAGCCCTCTTTCTGAGATTCATAACCCCATTTTGGTTTGGTACAAGGAAGGGTTCCCCAATAACTACAAAATTTATGTAGTATTCTAGCTAGATATCGCAAAATGATATGATCTTATTGATTCACCCAAAAATAAGGTTCTGCAATGCTCCTTTCAAATATTTATCACTTAATGTGAATACAATTTCTTTCGAAATATTACATGCTGAATAAGTATTTAATATAAAATTAAAAACTTTCTTCGGTTTAATATTTTAATGAATAATCAAATGAAAGTATTATAAATGGGAAGTTGTTACTTTTTTTTAAATATTTTAAACAATAATATTTCAAAAGTACGCATATCATTTGTCTAAATAGTATTATAATAGAAACAAGTTTATTACAGGGTTTGTTATTCTGTTATTGCTTTCCGTCATTTAGGCAGAGAACGTAGAAAAACGAGGCACAGTACAACTCGAGACCTTAATACCCATACTCGTTTTTCATGGTACTTCCATGGCTCAATACCAGTTTGTGCAAGGAAAGGGGATGCGAAGGAACCAGTTCTTCCCAACGTCGCTGAGCGTGGAGAAATTGCCGAGTCATTATTCATTAATCTTTTATCGTTAGAGTTTTGGACGAAATTTCAATCCGGAAATCCAGCGCTGCCATAATCCTATAAAAAAACGAAGTTTATCTCATTAATCATCTCTTGCATTGTGCTATTTGACACTATAGGAACATAGATGAAATAATCGAAATTTTGTACGTGCAAGACGCATTATGCGAATACACATTCATGTTGTTGCTTATAAAATTAACGTACCATATAAAATGTTCAATCACTGGCATGAGATATCCTATTATAATTTAAAAAGTCATTAAAATGATGTTTTTGAAGAAGCTGCCAATCGTACCCAAGACTTTTAGATATATTCGTAATCTTTTAATTGTTTGAGAAAAAATAATAAGATCAAATACTTGGGTTAAAAACAATTTCATCTTGTGAATACCAGTAATAAAAAAAACCAAATATTTAATAGTATGTCCTTTTAAATTTTAAATAAAACTTTTCTTTTAACTAAAATACAAATTTTTCATCTCATTCGGGTGAAAAAATCATGAACAATCATACCTTTTTAAAGTTAATGATCATATTTAAGAGGCATTATGTTATCCATACGCTGAGTCCGAGGCTATTTATACGACGCTATCTATCGAATTGAAGGTTATATAAGAGTACATGTAATTGCTGATATCCAGGCTCTAGAACTTGAATCCACGGTGTATCCTAAAACTAAGGGTTGCATTTTGGTGTGGTAAATGATTTTGAATAGCTTTTTACAAATTAATTACGCGCGCTTAACTTCGCGTATGGCATTGCTTATTATGAAAAAACATTTTCTATCTCTCACTTGGTGAAGATTGCGGTTCAATGTACATGGTTTTTAAGTGGGGAGCATTGCTTTGTATCGAAAAAGTTAGGTAACATGTCACAGTGCACAAATATGCAACTAAAACTATTTATATATGTATTTATGTACATAAATATTCATATAAATGTATATATATACATATATAAATAAATATAAACACAATTATATATATATATTATATATATATATATTTATTTACATCTCATCTACATAATACCCCGCAAGCCACCTCAAGGGCGTGTGTCTGGGGATGTTAAGTCACCACTCGTAAAAAGAAACACTACCACATGCATGCAAAACATTACCCACAGTGGCAAATACGTTCATGCAAAAATTAATAAATTTGTACCGTGTATATAATGTTTGCCTTTATATACCGTTTATATAATTTGTATATATATATATATATATATATATATATATATATATATATATATATATGCATATATTTCAATAGCGTCTTTAACTTTGGATACAACCAGAGGTCGCAAAGGGCCGTTCCTGGAAAAAACTGAGATTGGCAAACGACTGGAATTCCATATTTTGCCAAGAAAATCTGGATTACGTTAATGATTGAGCTAAAGTGATTTAATGATGCAGCTGAGTTTTTTCCATTCCAAGGGGCTGATAATTTGAACTAAAATGCTCCGCGGACTGGGCGGAGAACTTATTGATCATACTCTTTGGTGGTTGTTTGTCCTTTAGGTTGATATTTGTAATGCATAATTCAACGGATATCAAAGCAGAGGGAATAACCTTTATTTTACTGCATTCTGACGAACTTTTGTCGCCTTGTAAACTCGGAGAGCATCCGTTGCGACGACTCCGCTTTTGTTCCCAGATTGTATTCTCACAGCCAAGGGTCATCTCCAGGTATTAGGGTGCTAATATACTCAAGATCAGTGTTCATGCTGTCCTGTTGATCCTGAGAAGACTCAAGATGGAAATCTTTCCGTTCTGTCAATAGCAGCATGGGCACAAGTATTTCAGTCAATCTGCGCTTGCTGAAAATTCTCAGGCAAAATTGCATGAGCGGAACATTTACTTCTACAATCTTCCAATGCTTTCCTATCACAAGGTTTTCCACACTCTCGGTGCCATCTGCAATCCGAGCTGATTGTGGCCTTCCAGAATGCTGTTCATTCTCTTCCAATGTGCGCCCATTTTTAAATCGGTTGTTACTGTTCTCAATTTGTTTATTAACACCATAGCATCGTCTTCGAACACCTATTTAAGCTCACGATTTTTTCTCTTTTAGAATTACCAAGCTTTTGACAAAATTTCATGAAGAATTGCTCAACTCTTTCAATCATCTCAAAAAATTCGGAAAGCTTTGCATTCGCATTACAGCACCTCACTCGGTGCTCAGCTTGAAGCGACCGGCGCATTCAACGGCGGAGAAAAAATTCTCAACTCAATTCAATTCGTGTGAAGTTTCTTTTTTGAATTTTAAGGTTTAAAGAATATTGATTCTTTTACTTTTCTTCGAGTTTGTTCTGAACTCAGCATAATTTATTCACAACATCAATCCAATTAGTTCAAATTCTTAAAGGCGGTGGTTATGATTCTATGTCCTGGAGAAAAGATATCATTTTCGGTATTGTTAAAACATATGAATTGACTTTCGCAATTTTTTTCTAAATTTCGGGACGAAACAGTTATACTATATGAATGATTTCAAAGCTTTTGACCGGAGGGTCTTAGTTTGATCCCCAGATAGCGTCGTTTGTAACACTTAGATTCTATCTATCTAAGACATCCTGGTATGATCTGAGACAATCAAAGGCCTGTCGTAAAGGATGGCATAAAATCATAATTAAAGACATATATATTATATTTGGACGGCGCAATAGGTTCTATTGTGCCGCCCAAATGTTATATTTCTCTCGGGAGTGATTTTACATTACCGATGTTTAAACCATGAGCACAGTAATCAACCCGAAGGTCGGTTTGGTTGGTGATAATAGAGTTCACCCAGTACTAAGCCCTTTACAGCGTCTGAATTTCATTCATCAGGGTAGGGAGGCTAGTTCCGTTCACTTCGCTGGTTATAGTTTCCCAGGAAGATCTGGCATGTCAAATATCGCATAGCTTGGGTGGAGCTACAGGTTCCCAAAGAGGCATGCCTGAAAATCGATCCCGGGCCCTTCGGTCGGTAGTCAAACACTACCCCTGGACTACCGCGTCCCACACACACACGCATGCATACGCATAGGTCAAGGAAATGTTTTTGTAACTCTCGTGTGTTTGTCTATTATGAGTGTTCTAATAAATTTTCCTTGTGTCTATTTCCATGCAAATGAATATTTGTTCACTATATGGCTGGTCTTCTGGTTTGAATGAGTTTGTGTGTATATATGTATATATGAATAGACTCCGGCGACGACAATCGTGCCGTACAAACATCAAAACTACTTATGTGAGTGTTCTTTACTTGTTTTAATTCGTTCTAAAAATCAATATCTGTGTTTTTATATATTTGTGCGTCGCTGATTTGCATATGTACCAATATATATATATATATATATATATATATATATATATATATATATATATATATATATATATATATAAGCTTGAATACCCAAAGAGACTTGAACACTCACCCATAAGAACGAAAAAACTCACACTTTTTCGACCTTTCTCTACCCTTCTCAAGGAAGAGAAGGAAGGAACTTAGGAGAAGGTTTTAACAGAGGAGCCGTAGACACTGGCTGGAGGGAGAGCGTGGGGAAAGGTTTGCTGGGGAATATACTTGGGAGGGGAATTTTTAGTTGTGTTGGAATAAAAATGATGGTGTGACGAGAGGAAAGGGGTTGATAATGTGTAAATATTAGAGTAATTAATTTATAATATTAATACCTGGTTCATTCAAAGTATCTAGGAGCCAGATAAACGCATTCTCTATGGTTTTAAATTTGAGTGGAGGGCCAGAAGGTGGAATGGGTAATAAAATAGAGACACTATAGCATATATCAAAGGTATTGTTTGGTTCGGAGGCGTGTTTTGGGAGCATCACAATCAGGCAATATTCTTGGATGAGGCCTGGTGGTTATTGTTTCAAATATTGAGATGTGTGGTGCACTATCCAATATGAAAAGGGTAAAATTGGCACATTAAAGGGTAAAGTACATTGCTGGAAATGCATAGGAAATAGGGAATTGGTGGGAGAGTGTTTAAAAGCTGGTGGGAGAGGGATGAGGTTCGGGTTTTGAAAATAGGATATTTTTTGTATCAAGGTTTATTTCAGGGCATGGTACTGGCTTTGGGACTTAGCGGGGATTAAAGGAGTGGAATGGTTAATTTGAGGAGATCTGATAAGTTGGCGGGGCGTTTTAATGTATCGAAGGGGCATCTGGGAAAAAGATTGGTGGTGGAAACATGGTTTATGAGAATAGTGTAGAGGTTTTGTGGCATTGATCTCAGAGATTCTAGGCCAGGGAAATATGTGGTACCAATTGAAAGAAAGCGGGTTTCTGCGGTGAAGGAAATTTTGGGAGTATAACCATGTCTTCAGATTCTTTTATTGATAAGGATTCAGGATAACCTTATTGGAGAAGACAAGGGCGTGGATTTGAGAAGAATTCATGAAGGAAGTTGGGGTAGAATTGAAGGAGACATAGGACGAAGCATTGAGGTGGAAAATCAATGTTTTCAGAGAAATTAGTACCAAGTGGCCAGAGAAGTATAATATCATCGATATATATGAGCCACAAAAGAGGTTTTAGAGGTAACTTTATCAGGATTTTTTTCTGCGAGACCAAGAGAGAGGGCGGAATCTGTTACTCATGGCAGAATCCTTGATCTGCAAGTAAAATTCATTGTTAAAGGAGGAGGAGTTACGAGTGAGGATGAAGTCGGAAATGCTAAGAAGAAATTCAGCGCTGGGTATGTTGGGCATAGGTGTTTGGGAGAGGTGAATTGTAGAGCGGAGAGACCTTCTGAGTGGGGAACTAATGGAATGAATAAATGGAAGTGACATCAATCGTGGCTATTGTAATTTCGATATCTGAAGGTAGGGATGTTGAGTTTGTTCGCTAGTGCTAACTTGATATACATTCCAAAGAAACTGCGGGAGATGCCGCAACAGTAACTTTTTAACGGAGTCATCCGCTAATTCGCATTTCAATGCCATGATATTAGAGTGTAAAAATCATTCGCCCCGACCGAGATTCGAACTCGGATCCCTCCATGTCCGGTCAAGTGCTTGAGCCAGTTGAGCTATCGAGCTTTTAAAGGAAAATGATGTTGTGACGAAATACCGTACATACAATGTCACAGGCATTCGTAATCGTGCGCGACGCGCCACAGTCCACGAGATTAAAACCAAATGTAAGCACTTAGGCTCTTTATACTTTATTATCCACATCCGCGAGACTTTCACGCATTTTTAATATAAATACATTCGAGGGTGGGTCCAGAAGTACCCGACCCAACCGAGAAAAACTTTGGCACTTTGTATTTATAATTCAACATTATCTCCTTTCAGCTCCACACACTTTTCCCATCGATGTTCAATAAGTTCGTTGATCTTTTTACAATAAGGACAGTCTTGGTCCTCAAAATAGCCATTAACTGCCAACATCACTTCTTCACGGTTGGAAAATCTTTGACCACCGAGCCCTTTTTTCAAGTTTGCGAGGAGGAAATAATCCGAGGCGGCTAAATCTGGCGCATAGGGTGCATGAGGTAGCAAATCAAACTTTAATTAATGAACTTGTGAGCTGGTTCATTGTCTTGATGAAACAACACTTTCTTCTTAGCCAAATGAGGCCGCTTTTGCTTCGTCTAAACTCTGCTACCCATTACTTGTAAACGAAGGATCAGACTCACCCAGAGTAGAATCCAGTTCCGGTTTTATATTGGTTGGGCCGAGGCCTTTCAAAAAAAAGTTCTGTATCACATAAATATCACAGAAATGTCATATAAACTGAAATGGGAGAGTTTGAAAAATAGAAGAAAAAGGAGTACGTTAGGCGCGATGCATAGAATTGTTAAAAAAGACGAAGCGCGGGAAGATTTATGGAGGGATATAGAAAAGCCTAACTTTAAGGGAAAAAACGACCATAGTTTCCAAATAAAAATAAGAACGCAAAAACAATTATAATAAAAAATATATTTTTTTTAAAAAGAACTATTGTTGATTGGAACCAGCTGCCTGGAGGTTTGTTTGAGTCCTTTCCATCCAATTTTAGAAGTTTTAAGAATAAATGTCAAGCAGCCGCTAGTTGATAACCTCATTTTAGTTATTAAAAATATTGTTTGTATGTGATGTGGAAGTTTGTTTGTACGTGATGTGGAAGTGTCATTGTTTGTAAGAATATTTTGTCTCCTATCTGTTTTTCTAGTGCGTGTATGTTCGTTGTAAGAGTGATCATTGATCAGACATGACCGTTGCCACTCGGACAATTGCCTAATTGCAACATAATTCTTAAATAAATGAATAAGTGGTGCCATTCAAGATGCTGAACAAATGTATAACGATGACCAGTTTTCTGTTTTCACAAATTCACTGAAAATGGTCACTATTAATGGCTGCCAAACAAATACTAAACAACGTGGCGTCTCGAACTTACAACACACGCTTTTTAGATTGCATACTTTTTAATACACGGCGTGTGAGATTCACACGTCAGGGTAGGGGGGCCAGTTCCTTTCCCTGTGCCGGCCATAATTTCCTAGGAAGATCTGGTACCCGAAAAATTATATATGTTGGGTGGAGCTGCAGGTACCCAGAGACTTGCCCTGGAGTTGAACCCGGGACCCTCCGGTCAGTAGTCCAAAGCTCTACCCCCTGGACTACCGCGACCCACCTATATATATATATATATATATATATATATATATATATATATATATATATATATCCGCTATCACAGTGACCTCATTACTATTTCAGCATCTCAAGATCTTCTTAGTATCATCTTCTATAGAATCATACGGCCACCTCTTCATCCTTTTATTGAATAAAACATTATTTGTGAGCAAAGTAAAGCTTGATGTTCTTCATTTCTCACTTGTGACTGCCTACCATATTTATGGGTTTCGAAATACTACTTTTATGATGAAGTCTTCTGAAGTTTGTCTTCTTCATAAATACTACGGAAGGATGAGGACAAATGTCAAGTGCTCTTAAACCTTAAGTAGTTCCCCAGCATTATTACTTAACCATACTGCCTGGTTTAAAATTTTCTTCTCTATGTAGTCTTTCAATGCACATGAAGTTAAAATACTGCCAAATATTTGTTTTCTTAAGCTTTTAAGAGAAATACCTTTAATATTTCTCTTTGAATACTTCATTATCATTTTCGACGATTCTCTCCTCGTTCGAATAATAATTTGCTTTGTATTTTATAGTTATATAACGCCCATATGTGTCCTTATTTCTTGTCATTGCTGTTATATCCATGTAAATTGCGCAATATTTACACTTTCTTTGTTAACTTTTAATATCCTCGTATAGAGTCAATAACACCGTTTATCCCTCAGCATTGGTTTCTTGCCTCAATAATAATTTGCCAGTTTATTTTCTCCTACCTAATTCTTCGTTACAATTTTTTCTTAGTTATTCAATGACACATTTTCAAGATCCTGAAACGAATCATCCTCTTTTACTATTACACCCTGGCAGATTACACTGTACTTGGCCTCAATTTATTATACACAAGATTATATAATTATTGTATTTACGTATCTGAGTGTATCATTTTTATGTTCTTCGTAATTTCGTCCTGCCTAAATTTCAGCCAAAGTCATATTCCTTTCATAACTTGCTCCTTACTCTTTCTCCTGCTTACTCCTTTCGCGTTCACTTTCCAAGCAATCACCTCTTTAATACTCTCCTCAGCAAATAAAAGCTTAACCAAGTTATGCTAATAGCATATCCTTTTTCATACCTTTGCTTCATCAAATTACCCTAACAAACCTTTTCATTCCCATGCAATGTCGAGTAATTAGCCGTTCGCTTTTTTCCCCTTATTATTCATTTTTTATTTTTTACAAACTCATATTCTTCTGTATATTTATGCGTAAAACAATTTTCTAAACTACAGGTATAACCACTTTCCATAAAAAATATTTTTGCTAGTATTTTATTGCAACTTCATCTGAGATTATCAAATCTGTTCTCTCTTTCATGACATTTCGACAAAGTCAAATACTTTTCTTTAACTTTCAATATTGATGTAAATACTCGTTCTTCCTTATAACAAACCATGTACTTTTACCTTCCAGGCCAGTATTGAGCTTGAAGTGTATCGCGCTACGTCAGTCATTCAAATCACTCGGAGAAAATTTTTCCACTAAATTCATTGGAACCAAATTTAATTTTGAGCCAACAAAAGTATGCTTTGGCTTTTTTTAACTTGATCACTTAAATTCCTTAATGCCCCCGCATTGTCTCAATTGTCGCTCTTTCACCCATGATCAAATGTTGTTTTGCTTTAATTCTAAGTATGTCCAGCATCTTAAGATATGAAATTGATGTATTGAAAGAAAGCCAATATGCTGAGTCAAAATTAATCTAATTTTAAATTATTACTTTTTACCTTCTTTTTAAGCATAAGGGAAAAGTAATAAGTAAAATTAAAATTGGTTATGATATGCGTTAAAGTTGTCGAAAGAGCAAGATTGAATACAGAAGTCATTAAAGGTAAAGAAACAATTTCCATTGCATCAACAACCTCCCTATCACATTCACATACATATATTTATTATATATATATATATATATATATATATATATAATAAATGAGCGAGATGGCTCTTCAATTTTAATGTAATTCCACAAAATATTGGCTTCATCTATCTCTCAGGATATGGATGAAGGTAGTAATTAGACTTAGGCAGTAATGAGAAATATGTGAAAATCAGTAGAATTAAATAAATAAAACAGCTGAGAATATATAAAATGAGAGGGCTAAAACATAAGGATGCATAAGAATACTTATGCGTGAGGACAGCGGGACTGGAACGTTAGATGGAAAATTGGAACGAATTAAACATGGGATATCGAAAATCCAAAAAAGAAAATAATCGAAAAATCGCAATCATTTGATAGTTTATAAGGTAACTTCATTATTTTAATGGATTGAATAGTCATTTGGGTGTCTGTTAATGCAGTTATTAACGCCCACAAAAATCGTTGTAACCCACATTTGCTAAGTGAGCGCTATGATTCGATTTTTCTGAGTAAAAGGTTTATCGGCAGCCCAAATCATCGCGACTTCAGGCTAGTTTCTTCTCCGCCTACGGTAATGAGTGAAGGAGAGTACAGGCAAGAGATTCGAGACTACAGAAATGATCGGACGAATGTGAATGATAGAGTGTAAATTCGTAGGTCCAGTATCCAGACGGATGAAATCATTCAACAAATACGCGAAGAACCGCGATTTGATCGACAATGGCTCAATGGCTCTGGCTCGTAAATGATCTCTTGTTGAACGCAGAATAATTTCTACCAAAAAACCTTCCCGGAAAGGGCAAATTATCTGAAGTGGGTGGTCATTGTTCAAAATAAATCACTAATAGGGAACTTGAATATTAAGAATATTTCCCCTGCTTGCACTACAAACAATAGCTTAGGAGACAACGCTTTGAAGACCACTGAGAAATCAAGTCCACCGAATCAATGATCGTCCAGAGGGATTAAAGAACCTGGTTCTATCATTAGGAAAGGTGTTCAAAAGTTAAAGGCGGTTATGTAGAAAAGTGAAGTACTGTGGTTGGAAACTAATTACGTCAATGAAAAGCTTTTCTAACGAATTTGTAATTTTTATAATCAAATACACTTTGCATTTTGAATTTGTCTCAATCATTTAGCTAAATTATAAACTAAGGAAATTAAATAATAGAGCATAGACGGGTGAAATAAGACAAAGCGCAATGATGTACAGGATTTAGGGAATAAGTTAGATTAGAATGCGCGGTAGAAAAAGGTAAAAAATGATGAGTAAATAAGTGAAAAATGGTGCACAGATAATAATAAAAAATATAATAGATGAGTGATGAAGTTTTTAATCGACGCAAGAAGAATTCTAGTGGGGTGAAGAAAATGATTAGGATAGTTTCATGACATTGGGCGAGTAGGTTTGGACCGATTGAGAGTGAATATGATGGAGATAGAGACATATTGGACTAATGAATACTTGATTCCGATAGAAAAGATCGTTATGATAAAGACGGCCTTGGGGTTATATTCAAACGACCACTAATGCAAGGTAGCAATTGATTGAGACAAAGTGGAAAGAATATTATTGAACTAATTCGTAGCAGTAATGAGTGAGGAATTTGGGAGAAACATTTATTCCTAAATACGCATGTTTGTTCCTAATTTGAATACGGGAAAGGCATGACTAGGGGATTTAGGCTAGCGGGTTTGGTTTTGTACCGAACTAAGCTGGTTGTTAGGTTCATCATTGGCAGGATGGAGAGGTGGGCCAATGAACATTTATGTAAATGATCGTATTGGATTCATGGAGCAAAAACGTACGCTTAATGCCATGGTAGAAAATAGGTACCAGAGAGGAACATGTTTTTTAATTAAATGATAATAAGTAGGAAAAAATTGGAGAATTTTTAAAAGATAGGAAAATCGTAGAAATACATCACGTATCTCATAAAGGTGATGTGCGTACGAAAGTAGGCGAAAGGAAGGAGTGAGCCTTAGGAAGAATGGTGGGGGGCAGAGGTGGCCACTATCACCGACGTTATTAACCACCGAACGAAAATGTTAAGAATCATGTGAGGCATTAAAGGCAGAAATAAATGAGTGAGTGGGTATAAATAAGTGAGTGGGTATAATAAAAATAGTTTGCTTTGCGGTTTATAAACCATTAGCTAGCCAGTCAATCAAGGAGTATCGATATTGTGAAACACATGAGAAAATCAGTGCAATAAATACATAAAGGAGATCGCTGTAAAAATATTACAGCTATGATTTTGCAGAACAAAAGGAAAACCATTCATCATCATCATTGGTCGTTGAATCCTAAGATTGGATGACTGTAGCCATCCATCCTACGGTATGCTATGTTAATTGGCTTACTTCCTGGTATTTTTTGCAATGTACTCTCTTCTTTATTTGTCCCAAGTATTTATCCCTTGGCCTTCCTCTAGGGGCTTGTCCCTCTTTTTCCTTCTATTGCATTATTCGCGAATCCATTGTGCCCCAGGGCCAATTGGCCAATAAATCTGGTTCTTCTTTTCTCTAAGGTGTTACATAAGGTTCTCCTTCACTTATTCTTCTGCGTAATTCTTCATTTCTTCTCTTATCCGTCCATTTGATCTTAAGCATTCTCCCCCAGCACAAGTTTTAGATGGCTTCCAGTCCTTTCTGGTCTTCTCTTTCGATGTTCCATGCTTCTGATCCATAGAGTGCCACGGCCCACACCAATGTCTTCATGTATTGTGCCCTCATCTGTAGTTCTATCCTCTTTGAACACAGCAGTGGTCTTCTCTTTGTGATTGCTCGCTTAGCTAGACCTATTCTCCGCTTGATGTCTGTATTACTTCTTTCGTCCCATGTGATGGTACTTCAGAGACACAAGACTCGTAGATGAAGGAATCCACTAGCTCTAGTGTTTGTCCTTTCAGTGTGACTAATATTTCTCTTCTCAATTCCACATACTTGGGTTTTAGTCTTCGTCTTTTTTATTTTCATGATGTATCTTTGTAGAACTTGATCCAATACGTTTAGTGACAAATGTATATAAATTAATTGGAAAGCGTAAGACGAGTGTACATATATATATGTATATATATATATATATATAAATATATACATACATACATGCATATATATATATATATATATATATATATATATATATATGCATGCATATTTATGCATATATATATGCATGTATATACTATATATATGCATATATATATGCATGCATATATATATCGATTATACGGAAACTCTCACACGAGCAGTATAATAATGGGACGGCACCATAGAACACAAATAAAATAGTAACATTTAAAAGGACACTCACATGGTAAAATGTTTGACCTTTCGGCCTTCTTCAAGTGAGACAAGAGTCCTTTTAAATGTTACTATTTTATTTGCGTTCCATTGTGCCGTCCTATTAGATATAGATATGCATATTCTATATATATATATATATATATATATATATATATATATATATATATATATATATATATATATATATATATATATATATATATATACAAACATACCTAAAACTTAGCAATAGAGCAGCGATTCAGGCACTTAGTTTTGAAAAAAAAATTTAAATAAAGTAAAATTTGGAGTTCAGTCTGTAAAATCAGAGTCTCTCAGAAGAAAATAGGGCTGCTTAAAAAATATGGAATTTCAACTCGGAGTGTCTTGAAAATACAAAATATTAGTTCATAAATTAAAGAACGATAAGAAAATAGCCAGAGAAGCTTTCTTAATCCACATAATATTGAATGCTTATGGAAATATATTTTATAAATAATTACGGAAAAAGTGACTACAGGGAACACTCAAAAGTAAACAAAAAGACGGAACTAAAATATTGGTATATATAAAAATGTTTGATCATAGTATTTGGCATGCGAGTGTATTTAAGGGGAGGATACAGAAAGCGGGTACTTTAGCTTCAGCACTGCATTGTTTTAGCTGAGAAGAGAGGGTAAACATGTTCAATGCCATACGTATAAAAAGGGGAGACTCGGACATCTCAGAAAAATAAGAAAAAAGAAGATGAAAACCAGTAGGGTCTACTGGAATACCAATTTACTTGATGAAATTGCGTGTTAGCCCAGTTTTATATTATATTTTCAATTATTATTTGTTTTATTTGAATATGATATCTTTCTATATTCTACACCGAAGCAAGTGTTTGAAAATGGAGGAAATTCATCATAAGTTTGACAAGTTGGTCTATTGAAACTGAGTTTTTGTAAAATACATTCTGGCAGAAATTATTAAAAAGATATCGTCATGCGAAGAGGATGCAATTTTTTATACTATCCTGGAAAAATTACTGCAGATTGGAAATAAGTAATAGAATTAAAAGTTACTAGAAGTTGCTTAATATTATAAAAAAAATTTCAGATTGTGCAAATGTTCACATGTATCAGTTTGTAACACATTAAAAAAGTATTCAGTCCCATTAAAAACACGAGAATGTCATAACCAAAATCATAGACATTTTCAATTAAACAGTATTAATCTACAAATATGTCGTGACTTTTGAAAATACATAAACCTTAAGAAACAGATTTAATATTTTCCTGGATAGATATTCAGGTAAATGATATCTGGTCCACGGTATGGTATGGTCCATGCTTATATATACATATGTCAGTGTATGAAAATTATGACTATGCATATTGCTCTCAATATTTTATTCAGCATTTCTATAAAAGGAAAGAATTGACGGAATGAATAATATATGATTATTAAGCAGAGTATTTAATATTCTATGATACTGGTATTTCCGGCTCTATACAAATATATATTATACACTTTATCATTCGGACCAGGAGAGGCATTTCTTATTTAAAAATTGATATCCACGTGATAATGGGAACATTGCTTTGGATGTATTTTTAGAATCCAGTTATCAGCGTCAAGATTTTTAGCAAAATGTAGCCCAAAGGAACTCTGTAAGAGCCACGATTCCGTCTGCTCGAAAAAAATTTGCATTCATAATGTACACATCTTCATGGGATAATTACATTTCTCCTTTTTTTGCATCTTTTCAATTTTTTCGCAAATTAGGAGTGAATTTGCGAGAGCTGCAGAGGAAAGGGTGCGGAGGGTTTTTGAGGGGGAGGAGGCTGACTCCGTCTTTTCGTTTATATATAAAAAAAAACGAGGAAGGAGGTCGGAGTTAGAGGGAAAGGAAGAGTAACAACAACGTCCGGGAAAAAAACACACATTCCAATCTTTTTGTTGAGGGAAAAAAAGAGAGTTGACGTTGGATTTTCAGGACGAATCTAATTTAAGTGTTGCCATCTGGCGAGCATCAGTAAAAGGAGGAGAAAAAAAAAACATTAGCGGAAAGCGCTAGAGGGAAAGATGGCGGCAGGACGACGTTTGGGGGTGAAGGCAAGGGAACGTGAGAGATGGTGAGGGGTGAGCGAGGGAGTGGAGGGTTGAGTGAAGGGGAAGGAGTGTGATAAATGAAAGGGAGAGAGAGAATTTTTTCGGGAGACATGGAGGAGGAAGGGAATGGAGTTAGGGAGGCCACCAGCACTGAACCCAGTTGTAGGAGCAGTCGACTTGCAGGAGGGAACTCTACGAATCCGACGCGTTGGAACTAATTCCACTGTCTAACTCACTCCTACGGACAGCTATGTCCAGGAGATGAAAAAATAACGTCAAAAAACCACGCGGAGGAACTGAGATACGCGAAAATAATACAAATATAATTTGCGGTGATGAAATTTTGTATCATCAACCCTTCAGAATATCCTGACGTTCAAGAAATCGATTCGGCGAGAACGAGGAAAAGGATTAAGTCCATTATTTCTTTTGGAACAACAGATTCCAGAGAGCAAAACGTCATTGCTTGGCTATTAGACTGACATTATGCATGTGTCCACTAAAATGCATAGGATTGAGAAGCCACAAATGCAAACAATCTATCTGCTTCACTAATAAATAAAAAAATAATTTTTAATGCAACAATTTCAGAGTGTAAAAATCATTCGCCTTGACTGAGATGATTTTTACACTCTGAAATTGTTGCATTGAAATGCACATTAGCGGATGACTCCGTTAAAAGTTACTGTTGCGGCATCTCCTGCAGTTTCTTTGAAAAAAAGAATTTTTGTTCAACTTTGAAACCCTGATTCTTTTCTCATCCTGACTTATGGCTACTCCTAGTGGTATTATTTTCCAAATCTAAAGGAGTGTTAAAGGATAATGAGACAAGAAAGAAAACGATTTAATTTGAAAAATAACATTCCTATTATGTAAAGAAATTTTCCATAGATACAGCAAAAAAGTAATAACTATTATTTTACAACTAAGCCATTAACCTGAGAACATATATTTTAATGATTACGCAATACCTGTTAATGAATCCTCTGCGAATATTTAGACATGGCTTTTACAGTGAAATTCTCAAAGTAAGGAGTACTGTAAGCATCATGTCATTCAAACTACACACCTATTAAACATATAGTTCCGTTTGCACATCGTGTTGAATTGAGAAAAATTGGTTTATGTCCTCGGTCAAATATGCCTTCGGGACTGTTTGATATTAACACAGTACAATAATATATTCCACGATTGAATATGAGTACATTAAATATACTTATTTTCAGTAATACTAAGGTTTTATTTACGTAAGTGTTAACATTTTAACGGCACAGTTCAAATGAAGACCTTAATAATATTTAAAGAAAAGATTTTTGCCAAAGTCAGTTCGGGCGTCAACTTCATAACGGTTTTTACCAGAGTAATTATCTTTGGCTCTTCATGACATTATGTTAATGTACAACAGGAAGCTTTTAGACATATAAATCATGCATTAGCTTTCGTCTGCAATGTTATGCTACAGCTTATTGCAGATATTTCACCTAGCACAATTTTTAATAATGATTAGAAATGCTTTTAAACTAAGGGAACTTTATAAAGGCGAGGCAATTAAGTCTCACAAGAAAACCACAATTCCCAAATTTTGATATCCTGAATCCTATAATCCTTTAAGAATCCTAATAAGAATTACTTTTTAATGAAAAAAGCGTATTTTAGGAAATATGCTTTGGAAAAAATGAAGTATTCCCTTTCTTTGAAAAATTGGAGCCCGGAATTTAGGAGACATCCGAAAATATACCCAAACAGTCGAATAAGTAAAGACATTTGAATACAAGCCGCATCTAAGTATGTCACACGGAGTGTAGCTATTCCATAAACATAACCTTCGATATCAATGGTGATTGGATTGGTGAGACTTTCTCACCTCGTACAATCTCAGTGTGACTGGCAATTGTTTTCAAGGAGTTTCCTTGTTTTTTTAAATGTATGATAGAAAACGACCACTCAGAAAAATCGCCCGTGGTTAAAAGCTATTTAATATTATGCTATTCGCACAACAATTACAGTACAAAAAATTTACCATCATAATTTTGATCGCTCAGAGAAGGTTGGTAGAAGGACTAGTAGTCCAGAGGACAAAGCATTAGACTACTGGGCGGAGACTCTAGGTTGGATTCACGGGTATATGTATGTGTTATGCAACTTTTAGGTTACCAGATCTTCCTGGAAAATCATAGACGGCACGGGAAAAGAAAGACCAAATCATACGAATGTAATTGGGCTTAGTATTGGGTGAGCTTTACCCTCACCTATCCAGCCGATCTTCGGGTTGAAAACTGTGGTTTGGTTTGTTTGTTGGTTGGGCATTTAATTCCTTCTTCCAATTTAACGTTTTCTTATGAGCGAGATTATAATATATATTTTTATGTATATTCATTTTATGAACTGGGATATCATTAAATATAGATTGCAGTGAAATGTTAAAAGAATGCAGGATTATAAATTAGGTAAAATTGTAAAAATTCGATCGCATATCAAACAAGAATTTATTCAAATTGTTTCCTGTTGAAATGAGTCGTGTAATATATATGAATGGTAATTGATCAATGTATTACGCCTTGCTAACATTTTCTTTTGTTTTAATTGGTATGTATAAAAAAATTTGTAGGGAAAATAAGAGACATTCAATGAGATTTATTGTTTTATTGATGAAATAGTACATTTCACATTAGTAACATAGTAATAAAATTGTAACAAAATTTTAATAAGCGTCTTCTGTTTATCAAAAAGAATTTTATTAATTATTTCATTCGTAAGTTTTCCGAAGAAGTAGGAGTACTTTTTATTATGTTTTTCATAATTAAAAAGAAAAACGTTGAAAGACAAAAAAATGAAGAAGGTAGATTGAATGTGGTGAATGCGTCGAGCGCAATTTGTCTTGGAAAATTTATATTAAATGATAATACTCTCATGACTTAAAATTATTCATTAGAATTTTTCTCTCTAGTTTTCTAAGTCGTAAAAGAACAGGATGGAAAATTTTGCCGATTTCAAGTATTAATATATAAATAGTCATTCCAAAACCTATTGTATAATTCTTTGAGTAATTCTCTGGAGCTTTCTTAAATTGAAGATTTTTTCAGGGAAACTCCATATTTCTAATATTGCTTCATTATAATAAGTAAAATATATTCGGACACATTTTGAATATATGTGAATAGTATCACGCACAAAAGCTACCAATATATAATACATTATTATAAATAGTTTGTTATTTTCAGATTGCTCACGCTAATGTATCCATCGTGTCTGTTTTAATCAGAAGAAATGTTGAGTTTGTTATTTTATGTATTATAATCCGAAGAAAATACAAACTAAATCTTTTTCCATGGAATCCTTCCCTTCAATGATAAAGTACCAAGTTTAGTTGCAAAAAAAATTATATTGTTTACAAATGGCAAAATGTACTGGAACGTAAACTTGTAAAGAACAACTAGGAACTGAAGCTTGCGATAAATAAATACATAAAGATTAATAACCGATGCTTCCATTTAAACACATATTTGGAGCTATAATACCATATAAATTGAGTACGTTGCACCAACAATTTAGTAAAGGTATTCATTGAGAAACGATCCCATTTAGCGTTCCTGTGAATAGAGCCTTGGTTCACTGGCTCAATAGACAGTTCAATCCAGTCAAAAGCCTGGGGTACAATTTTTAGGCAAGCGGACTGAAACTCATTAGCACAGATAAATAAAGTGACTCCTTTACCTAGTGTAAGTTTCACTTGCCCATGGATCTTAGTATTAGGTGGCCTGTAACATACCTAATCAATTACACCCTTCACTCTATCAATGTGGCTTTATGATGTAATGAACAATACAATCAGTATGATGCAAAAATTGTATAAACTATTTTTTTCCTTAAGGTAATACGTTTTCAAATATTTGAATTCCCAACTCGAAAACTGGAAAATTAAGACTTGTAAATAGAGAAAAATTATAAATTAATACTTCTAACCTTTTTCTTATCCAATTTCACTCATGTATAATTATTAATATGCCACCATCTCATCGTAATCAGCGTCTTCCCATCTTCAGGGCTCCTTTCTAGCGGACACTACTTCTGTAAAAGAAAAACTCATAAGAAAATGGAGTAATAACTATTATGCATAAAGTGTTTCATTGACCTCTTTGTAAGGATTTGCTTTTTTAATATAACTGTATGAGACTTTCATACTGTATCGCTTAAATAGCAAAAAAATTAGCATACTTTGGGTAACATAATTTCAGGTAAAGATAATGCATTTGATGAAATAAAGTATCAAAATTAGTAGCAACAAGAGGAGTTTAGTGTACCAATTAGGATCATTTTCATGCTGGACAAGAATAACATAACATTGTTTTAAAACATTATTCTTCTTCAAATCCATTTTACGTAACACCTGGTACCGTATCAATTTTTTACTCCACAATATTTCATGGGTCTTTGAATCGTAATTAATATCATTAACTTAAACTCAAGACTCTCCTTCTCAATCATCGTCTCCCACATCTTCATTTCACGTTTCAAAACTTAAGCGGTTTACCACGGAGCCATTGACGTCACCGCCGACTCGACAATCGACGAGAATGGATAGAGGAGAACGCTTGCGTGTGTGAGTCTTCGTTCACACGTGTGTGCGTGTGATGTTCCGGTTACGCCTGCTGCATTGCTTTCCCGCGCACTTCATGATTTTCGCGGCGAGGACGGCGATCTGGATCGTCGTCCATTCAGCCGCCTCGCCGTAAGAGTCGTCGTATCAGTTCGGGTCGAGGAATTTTTCGTGAAATATGCGACGCGGTGACGTCATGATCCTACGTGCGGACGGAGGCCCCGGTCTTTACACCCCCCCACCTCTTTCCTCCGTCGCGGTGGGACGGTTGGAAGAAGAGGGCGAGGGAGGGGGATGCTACGGCGTGGGTGGGAGGGAAGGGGAGGGGATGGGGCTGGGGGTGGTCGCGGGCAAAAGAGCCGGAGGACGAAGACAACGCAATTGTAGCAACATCAGCGAGAGGGCGAGAGGGGGAGGGAGAGATAGGGAGGAAGGGGGGAGTGAGGCAGTGATAGTGTTGAGGCGAGGGAGGATGTAGAGGAGGAAAGGGGGGGGGAAGCGGTGGCGGACAGTTGGCCGATTTTTTTCCGGGCTCAGAACGCGAGAGATAAAATGAGGGTGTTAGAGTGAGAGAAAGGCAAAAGGACTCCCATATCAATTTCTCATTGCCTCACTGCAACACCAGCAACGAAGAAAACCCCGGAATGGGCGGAGAGGGAGAGAGAGAGGGAAGAAAAAACAATAGCAATAATAATAATAATTCTGGACAAAAGGGTGTAAAAAATTATATAACTGTAACGAGGGAGGGGGGGATTGTCGCAGAGCGGGAAGAGGCGGGTAGAGGGGAAGAGGGTGAAGAACCAGAGGAGACAGGGTGAGGTAGGAGAGGGACGAAGTCACCTGGGTGGGAGTTTCCAAAAAAAATGTTAAAAATCGTAATTTTTTTCATCCTCCCCAGTTGCCATTGTACCCTGGGAAACGCTCGCATATTTTTGGTACTCTTGAAGAGAATAATTTTGTTCGCATATATTAAGGCGAGCAGTAGATGGGAGTATCCAGGGGTATAAAAGAGGGGAGAGAGGTGGGGTTGGCGGGGGCGACATGAGGGGAGGGAAGGGGTTAAAGTTGTGTGCTGATGGTGGAAGGGGGGAGTTAGGCGAAGGAAAGGGGCTGCGTCGGTGAGGGCGGAGGGGGGGAAAGAGAAGGGGTTTGCGGGCAGTAAAATGAGAAAGAGGAGAAGAGGAATGGACGAGAAAAAATAAATTTGCCTCCCCCCCTCCTGCTCCCGGAGAATGAAACAAGAGGACCCAAAAATAAAAGAATTGGACGCGTGTGGGGGAGTAGAGAAGAGAAGGGGCGCAGTGGGGAGGGGGGAAGGGTGGAGGTTTACCGGACTGCAGGGGAGGGACCGTGTGTGCGGGGTGGAAGAGGCGGGTGGGGCGGATCGTGGGAGGGGAGGGTACGGAGGGCTCCGGTGGGTGCGGCGGAGGGATCTGGCGGGGTGCGGGAGAAGGGGCCAAAATTAAGGGAACGGATGAGGGTGGGGAGGAGGAAAGGGGCCCAAGTGTAGAAGAGGCTCGCCCGCGCTGCAAAGAGTTAGGAGGGCCCAGGGTTCCATGGGGGAAGAGGGTGAACGAGGCATTTCGTGGGGGTGGGCAAAAAGAGTTAGCTGCGTACGTGGTGAGGGAGAGGTGGTGGAAAGAGGTGGACTGGAGGGAGGAAGTTTGGGGGAAAAAAGTCGGAGCGGGGGGAAGGGTGGTGGATGGGGCGGTGTGGGGGAACTTTGAATAAGGGGAAGGGGGTGTTTTCATTCCCGTGGAAGACGAAGTGCCGCTGATGTGGGGGCGAAGGAGGGGATAGGCGGTGGTGGGAGGGCTTGGGGGAGGTGGTCTGTGAGGGAGACGGGTAAAAATGGCGAAGCGGTGGGTAAGCGCCCCGGGGAAAAACTGCATGCGGGCCCCTATAATATGCTGGCTGATTCCTTCCCTTCTTCCTCTATCCTTCAGAGACTTGTGCCCAAGCGAAAATGACCCACCCATCCGCCCTCCGCTCCGTAAAAACCCGCCCCGTCTACTGCGTCCCTTGAAAAAAAAGATTCCTCCCTCCCCGGTCCGCTTTACCCTTGCTTGCTGTGCGCGGGACTTTTACCGTTTCCTGCGGCCCGACTCCCACGCATCTCCAGCCTCCTTTTTTCTCCTCCTCTCCCCTCCTATCCCCTCGCAAGGCCTATCCATCTCCCTCCATCTTCATTCCTCCATTCTCCGCACTACCCTTGCCAGTCTCCTCTCGGCCTCTCACTCAACCTCCATTCTTCACTGCTATTCCTCCTCTCATCTCCCTTCACTTTCCTTGAACAGCCATCTCGGGCTAAGTCTTGCCTTTATCATCCACTCCATATTCTGTTATCTCCGTTAGAATCCTTAACTTCTTAACTTTGATAACTAACCTGTGTCAAAATTAATTTATTAACCAAGCTACATTGCCTTAAGACTCGGTTTAATGAACAATGAAATTTCTGTTGCGTAGATTTCACTTTTTCTATCATACTACGGATATAAAGAAATACCCGAAGAATGTTATTTTAAAATTAATGTAGGACTGACTTTTCCACACTTTACGAGACTGGAAAATGATTTGTATAACTATTAAGTCAGCTGATTAAATCAGGATAAATGGTGCATCTCTAATTTGATGAGAAATGCTAACTTACGCAATTACTTATCCTATGATTTCTACGACGCTTGTCTTAACTTGGTCTTATGTGTGAAGAAAGCTCATCTGAAATTCTAAAGCTAAATGAAAATGAAATGAAAAGAAAACACAAATAAAATTGTGTAGTTAGTCACAAACTACTCATATCCTCTATTCTTGAGCACACAGTGAGTTTGAATAATTTCTGAACCAAAAAAGGAATCAAACCCTTCAACATCATAGGCAAAATTAATTCCCTAGATAGATAGATGGATAGATAGTGGTCTTTATTTGGGCGAAATTGAGACCAAATGGTCCCTTCTTCTATTTAACCCATAGATGGGTTTAAGCTTATCATAAGTAGCACATATTTTTATTATAAAAGAAACCTGGATGTACTTCCAAGATATCAACTTCTCTTCCAGGGGATTGAAATTTCTATGCACTGGTAAACCTGTTTCAGAACAAGTGTTTCAATAATTTGTCATCATGTTTAGATGCATACAGAATTCATCTGATATATCTCGCATCGGAAAGATAAACTTTCATCATTTTTCAACAATTTAGATACAATTGCCTTTTAATGTTTCACACGAGTTCTTTATTTTTTATATACAAGTTCACCAAAGTTATTGTATCTGACATACTTGTGTACCCAAGAATTTTTGTTCAACTTATTAAATGCGCAAAATATTTTTCTTGTAGTATTTCACAATTACAAATATCAATACTGTGTTGTATTGATAATTTTTTGTTTACTGAATGGTTTATTTTAGCTTTTTTTTGCATTATAATGGAAACGTTCACTGCATTTAATTTCCATCAATTTTCATATCTAATGGTACAATATTTATTTTTAACCCGTCGACCAATCCACCGTTTTGTAGCCTTTAATACCTTTAGGGATTATGGACATCGTAAACCACCTATCTATCAAAAATATAATTATTTCTACAAATGACCTTTTTTATACTCCTTTTTAGTGAAGTACCTGACGTCTGACTTTCTGGAAATACAATGAAAATAATCTAGTCTATCAGGCAAATATTGGTTACAGGTAAATTCATTTCATGCTGACCCAAGACAGTATTTCTCTTTCGCATTAAGGTATTAAAGGCATAAAACAGTGGTCACGCTTAAAAAAAATTCTATTTTATGATATATACTTTTTAATAACTTTTAGTTTTTGGAGTCACACTGGCAAGCGTTTGCCTATTCTGCTGAAATTTTAAACAAAGTGAAGCGGAATGAACTCCCTGATTTAACGGGTAAATTAAAAAGAATCATGATAATTAAAAATGGTTTTATTGCTGAAAACTAAATAAAGTGCCAATTTTTTTTCATTGGGTTTTAAAAATGATTTCACCAGCATGACTACCTTGGTGAGCGATGCACTTGTAGAGTCGTTCAAAAGGTTTTCGAAAACTCTTCTCAGCATATCTAGCGTTATTCTAGCGATGACGTATATAATTGTCTACTTTAGAGCTTCCAAGGTCCTCGATCAAACTATATCAACCTAAGTTTTGAGATATTCCCCAAAAAAATATCACATTGACTAAAATCCGGGGAGTGAGAATGGAACATTCTCTGGGGATGGCATCAGGCGGCCGGGAAATTTTTCTTGCAGGACTTGTCGTGAACGACGGATGGTATGAGCCGTGTCACCATGCAGTTGAAACCAAACGTCTTCTGTGCCATATTCCTGACCATACTTTTCCATTTTGGGGAGTAAAAAATTCTTCAGCATCTCAAAATAGGGCACAGAGTTCACAGCAACATTTGAAGCTCGAGATTCAAAATACTTAAGGCCCAATAATGCCTATGGAGGGCACAGCGCATCAACTGTCAGTTTGAGGCTATTAAGAGGTCTTGGGTGAAGTTCGTGAGGGCTGTCAGTCGCCCAGTAACAAAATCTTTGCTAATTAACTGAGCCGAAGAGGTGAAACGTAGCTTCATAGCCCTATGTGCCGCCAATACACTTTAATTGGTTTCAAAAAAAAAAACGTTTCTATGCCAAAAAGTGAATGCTCAAAAGACCACCGTATGGTAAGTTTAAAAAAAAGACGTTTTCCCCAGCTAATACCACTACTTCCATCCCGTTAATTTACGTGCGCACTCTTCAGTGATACGTTTGAACTACAGAGTTTATTCTGCTCCACTCTGTAAGTCGTCACTGAAAAGACTTTATTAGGATTTTCATTATGCAAAACAGAATCGTTTTTCTTGAATTTTGATTTATTCAAATATTTGCGCTGATTGACTTGACGGTTTATATAGTCATATGTCAATCAATATTCCCTCGTTACCTCTTGATTTTTTATTTATTGTTGTTTTTCACATTCAATACATAAATCGAAATATAATCCAATGGTTTCTAACAAAGAATGTGGCGATAATCAACGGTCCCAGAATTTGGAGTCATTGGAAGGCAGTGGATTCACGTCACCATAAAATATTCTCTGAATTCTTTAAATTTGTTGTAGAAATAAGGAATATAAGGAGTCCATTCTAGTATATCTGTGTAACCTTTCACAAGATGATATTTGATGGTAACAAACGAATTAATTAACATATTTTAGTTTTACAAGCTAGTAAATTAGTTTCATTAAATAAGTAATTCGGAATAGAGTTATATCGATTAAATTGAATTCTCACGAGAATATGAAGTAGGTTACATGTTTACGTGTACTTGGTATCTTTTATGCTGCAAAATATTTGAATAGATTCAAAGACTTGACTTCATAATATATTTGAAGAC
This sequence comes from Hetaerina americana, assembly GCF_022747635.1. NCBI lineage: Eukaryota > Metazoa > Arthropoda > Insecta > Odonata > Calopterygidae > Hetaerina > Hetaerina americana. Next base: position 68,743,111 of record NW_027287538.1, on the reverse strand, counting down.
CTGTGAATGATAATAATTTTACCATATTTTATTTAACATAATATTTCGGGGTATTCCAAATTTTCAGTTCATACACTGCCAAATGTTTTAATCAAACATAAAGTAAGAAAACAGAATCAAATATACAACCACATGAGTTAACTAGATTCATGATCATTAATGACAAAAATTAATCATAAATTCAATGTTCCTCCCTCAACTCAAAATCATAAAAATAGATATTTTGACATTTAATGCCATATTTTAAAAGATTTCTTTAAAGTTGGTTAACAGAATATCCTGTAACCTTTTAATTTATCAGAGGGAAATTTTAATCATAGATACTGTAACATATAATAATAACCTGTAAATGCAATCCATAGATATTTATTCATTGTTAAATTAAGAAATATGCCCAACAGAATTCAAAAATGCCATTACATATGGTACCTATTGTTAAATATGTAAGGCGGTAGAATGATGTAGTGGGAAATTTATTTAATAATAGCAGTGTCTTATTTTTTATTTATTCCGCTTTCTTACAGCTAATTTAGAGCTGGAATTGTGAATTTATAGCATTATTCTCAAAATAAAATTAAATGTAACAGTGTGCATCGGATATTTAATGTATCATTTCATTTGAATATCATTTGCCAAGGAGTTACTTATGCATTTCGCATTTCTTACTTGGTATTGGTCAGATAACTTTAAAATAATTTTATTGTTCATAATGCCTTACATAAGCCTCTGACAATAATGAGATTACCGATATTAACTCAAGAGCAGAGGGCCATTATTTCCGGTTTAATAGGCTATTTGACATAAACTTAATATTAATGACATCTATTTGTATAAGGTTCAATTCTGGTTAATTTCAATCGGCAAATGAGTCAAAATGAGTCTTAAAAAATTAAATAAATGTATCAGCAAATTTTAAGTTAGATAAAGAGATATGCAATTGCGGTGTGTCCTGTCTTAAACGAACAACAGGAAGGTCTCTATATATCATTGTTAGGAAAATTATTAAAAAGGAAACTTATAAATACTTTATTTCCTGCAGGCTCTAAGGAAAAGTATCTTAAGTCTTCTGACCATGAAAAAGCCTCTACCTGTTTGGGTATCCCTCATTGCTGATCAAATAAACTCAACTCTAAATTTTTCCTGTATATTCATTTCATATATTTCCAAGTGAAATCAGTTTATCCTGTGCATTGTTGCAATTAATTATTTATTAATGTTTCATGTAGATTATACCGATCTATTTCAGATATGCATCATAAATTATATAAGCGTTGCATGTTTTAAAAACGTAAATTTGTTGTCCACTTTAATTGATGAACGACAGGTTACACTTTGGTTTAATACGGTAATACATTTTTTTCAAATATATCATTTAAGTTCTTAGTACTTAAACTTAGATTGATACAATCAAAGAGAAATATCGCTGATACTGATTAGATATATCGTTGCAATTATTTAATATGAAAAATGTACATTACATAAGGTTTGTTAAAGTTAAATGTTTGACTAACGGCTTGAGTCACACTATACTGTAATATAATTGACTTCAGATTAAGTCAAAAAGTCCATTGACGGTTTAGCATGAAATTACTTCTATTAATGTAAATATTAAGATGACCGAGAAGAGAGGCTCAACAGTTTATGAAAATACCAGAACTTCCATGGCAGGCTGCCTTAATTTTTATGCCGCTAAATTCTATGAATCATGCTGGTATACCCAAAATATACCGTATTTTCAGTCACTGAAATATAAAATAGTTCAACATGTAATAATGTTAACACAATGATATTAGTGTCTCATTTTACCCTATATTATATTTTTCAGTAACGTTTTCACGAAAGTATTTGTTAAATATAATTATATGTATTTACAGTGTATACGCATACATAAAGTTATGAATATTAAATATTGAAATTATATTTAATCACTTCCAAGTTTGTATCACCATTAAAAAGCTTTCTCTGCTTTTAATTGAGTATTCTTTCTTCAATATATACTTGTATTTCACCTATACCCGTTTTTAATATATAAAATAATATGAATTTTTCATATCTTCAATTAGTCAGTGTTCCAGTCGCTTCAAAGTTAGCACTATATATATCCTCGAAAATATTTCATTTGCATAAATTTCCTTGAGTCACATGCCAGGGAAAAACCCTCTGGAATGTATTAATGCTGCTAGTATAGATTTATAAAGTATGATATCTTTTTTATTTTATCTTATCACCCTCACTAATTACGGTTATTTAAATTAAAAAGACGTTTATCGCGTGCGACGTTTTCTCAATAACATATAAAATTTTGAATCGATTTCCGCAGATATTTTTATTATTTGCAACTAATGATATATCCCCTTATTTTTAAACACAATAAATTCAGTTTATAGTTCTTGGTGGGGCAATGAACAATTCCTATCTGAGAAAAATGCACAAGCTTTCTGCAAATAATTGACAGGATCGTAGTCAAGTATAGCGAGGAAACATGGTCGTAGATACAGGAGTATCTGTGTATGCATATGTACATATGTATAGCATGCATGTGGAGCAGGAGGAGAATGGCGGAGTGGGCAGAAAAGAGAACAAACGAAGAAATGGTGCTGGAGGAGATGGGATTGTTGGTAGATATCGAAAGGAGGCAGGGAAGATGGATGTTGATGGCATGATTGATGGAATGAAGAGAAAAAGGAACTATAAGGTGTTGAAGGGATTCAAGTAGATTGTAGAATAGAATGTTCGGTTAGTCCGTTAGGAGGGACAAGGTAACTATCGCTGTTAAGTTTGGTAGCTTGTGTCCATCCAAAACCTACCTCAACTGGTGTATTATCATTATTTATAATGTACTGAATAAGCCATTACTTTTTAAGGTTCAATAGATGCTCGCTTGCCTTGAATATTTTCAGCAATATGCAATAGCAACCGGCAAATCTAAAAGGATAACAATTACTACAAATACGAAATGGACTTACCATGGTAACTTATTTTACTACGTATTCCGAAAGGTGCATGTAGTTATAATATTTAAAAACAACTAAGTTGGCTTCAAAATTATGCAAATATTTGAGAATTATCTCCATTTGATTTCAAAAGTGGTAAAAATATTTAATTCATAATTCAAAGAAATGATATTTTTTATTATTTATTAAATGGCAGGTGTTTAAGATTCTCTCTGTATGATGTTTGTTGTGGTGTTTTTCTTCCTCTTTCTGTGCATGAATAACCTTTACTCAGATAACACCATTATATGAAATAGCTCTTATAACTCTGAATTATAAGATTGAATCAGAACAAAATTTATTCTTATTTGAACGAAACATTATCGGAATATTAAAGGGTGGGCAATTTCAAATTAATTGATATTAACCATAAATAAAATTTGCCATTTCTTAGAGCTACCCTTGTGGTCTAAGATCAGTGAATTTACAAAATCTATTCCTGATCAAAACCAGAAACTTGTTTTAAAGGTATTTTTTGGACTTATCTTTTATGTACATTTTAAATTAATGTGAAATGGTTATTTTATTTTATGGGAGGTAAATATTCGATGCAAATGCACTTCCTGCCATTTAATTGGTATATTAACGATTAGAATAAAAAATAAAGAATTTATGCATAAAAGTAGTACTCCCAAAAACAATATCGAATTTAGTGAAGAATTTCAAGAAAATGATATAGAAAAGAATGAAATATTTATTCAACCCTATGAAACTATTTTGTGCTTGGTGGGAGGCACTGATGGAGGTAAAATGGATTTGATTAACGCGTTTTTGGACCATACCTATGTACTCGCAATAACGATGTAAGCTACCAAACAGGTGTTTAACAGGATGCACTATGACACTGCTATCTATGAATAAAATTAGTAAATTATCATTTGACCAGTTAGATTGGATTTATCAACATAAACTCTGTAAATGAATAATCTTTTTAGGACCACTATATATTAAAATTAAGTTAGTATTGCATTTAATTAACAGTAAATGTTTCATCTGTCCGTTATAACAGACTATTTACGTCTTTTAGGAACGTTTATCTGATGGTAAAAGTATGAACTGTGAAGAGAATCATAGACTTCCTGCGATTTTTAGCTTTACATAAACGTGTGACAACCAAGATCTGAAATTTGACAGTCTTGTTGATAAAATTTATTTTATGTAGTAAAATATGCTACAAAGTATTTCTCACCGTTATTTTCAAGGTTATAATGACACACATTAAACTATCCCCTCACTTCAGGTCCGGAACTTTCTACAAGTAGAACAAGGATATGCAGCCAAAAACCTGTTTTTAAACCCCATATCCACTTCAAGAGGTGAAAACTCCCTGTCGTTGCATTTGAATGAAATGAACGTTTTTTTTCTACGACGCGAAGCGCTCACTGACTAATAGAAAACGAAATAAACATACAACGTTCATTACATTAGTAAGCAGATGAAGACAAACAAAAATCTTTAGGACGAACACCTTCTACCAGGATAAAACTTAATTTTTAAAAAAACAGGACCAGTAATCATCGATTGCTCATCTACTTCGTTGAAATAAAGCCCATAGATTTCTATCAAATGGAGTTAGTTCAAGGGGTTTCACTCAAGATAATAATTGGCTGTTGCAGCTTTTCCCAACATCTTGTGCTGTTTATCAGGTGTGTGCAATTAATTCAGTTTTTATTAAAACGCTTCATAAATTAAACCCACCAAGATGTAAAATGCAACATAAAATTGAACATGAAGCTTTATGCTCTCTTCATATCATGAGTCAGAAAACATAATTGATTACGGTTACCTTATTAAAAAAACAATTCCCCAGTAAACTCGTGTGGACATATGCCTAGGTTAAGTAGATTTATTTCCGCTATATTAAAATATTAACTTCGAATTGTGATGAACATAATATATATTAATGGGACATAACGACAGGCTAACTGATATTTTGAAAATTGAATGGAGAAAATGAAAACCAGTTTATTTCAAACCGAACAGTAAGTCAATAGGTAAGCGGTAAGGGAACAAAGAATTAATTTTCTCACTTATCAAGGAAACAATCAATCTTGATCGACAAGGGAGACTAAATATCAAACAGGACATCCGGGTTTTCTTCATAGAGTAGAAAACTTTTATTTTAGGGCAGGGTGCTTTTAGTTGAAAGAGCATCAGAAGCAGTATCCCATGGATATTATCCCCATCTAGGGATATTTCACTTCATCCTCCCGTGTTTATCTTTCTTTCCTTCTTCCGCCTAGTTTTTTTGTTAATTAATTTTTGGGTTTGCCTTTAACGTTAATTAACGCTTTGCTTTGATTCTCATTTCTCCCTTCAGCTCTCTTCATCCCCCTCCCTCTTAATTCCCTTTTTCCTCCTCGTGAGCCTCCCCCGGCCTGCCTCACATCGCCGCCACCCCTCTCTCTCCCTCAACTCGCGCACGTTTCTTCTCTCCCCCTCTTGCAACTCTTTTCCTCTGATCTCCCGTCCCTCAACTTCCCATCCCCGCGCGGAGCCATCCTCCCCTTTCCATTCCCTGCCGCTCCGACGTCAGTCTATTCACCCCCCTCACCTGCACTGTGTTTCCTCCCTTCCCGTTTCTCCTCCCCGCTCTCTTTCTCCTCTCTCTCGTCTCAGTCCAGCTCCCTTCTTTCCCTCTCCTGCCCTTTCATTCTCTTCCTCTCTTTCCCGCCAAATTCCCCTCATTTCCTTTGCCCCTCCCAGTTTTTCAAACAAGTTTTACACGAACGTCACTTGATTATATGTCTGTTTGGTCGGCCCGAGTTGTTTATCCCTCCAACTTCCATCTATTCCCGCGTCGCGATGTTGTCCTATGCGAATACTCAGACGCACCTTGGGCACCCAGAAGTCACAGGTTCCAGCCTCATTCTAATTTCTGAGGTACTCCGTTCAAGTAAAACCTTTTCGGTTCTATTCTTGCGCCCTACAACTTATCGTACCCGACATTCACATACATTTATTGTCATTCATAAACGTTACATGGTTTTCGTGATAAAAGTATTGGATGCATCAATCTCAAAACACATTTTCAAGTATTACGATATCTTATTTTTAATTTAAGAAGCGACGGTTTATCTGTGGCATATTTTTCTCAATAGAAATAAGGAACATGGAATAGGTGACCGAGATTTTGGTTGAGAAATTTAAAACTGACAATGTAAGCGATGATCCCCAACACAAGTCCGTAAAAACTTGTACTAGAGGGGCATTTTTTGCGATACCATTATAGTTTAGGGGTATTTTCCAAAAGAGAAGGGAAGATTTCTTGAGAAAAATTATGAACTAATGGGTAGGGAAAAACAGCCTCATCATACTTCAAAATTGGTCACTAAAATACATAAACAAACGCATAAAATAATAATATGGGTCTGGTCATTATATTGATTTATTACTGTCGTACTTAGCGAATGCCTCAACTAATTACTACCTAATGATTTCGATCATGAACTTTACTAATCATATTCATTTCGCTCATGGTTTTCATCGTTAACATGTCCACGTTAATACTTAAATACACGGAGAGCACACTCCATGACTAACAAAATAACTAATATAAGGGCTGGATTTAAAACGGATAATAATATTTGATTATAAAAGAGTATTTTTTTGTGATGCTGCTACTGCTTGAAAAGACATTTGACATTTGCATACCTGAACGGTAAAAAACGGGAACTAAATTTGTTATCAATTGGTCAGTGACTATTTTTTGTGATTACGCAAAACCGAGAATTACTCTTGACTATTCTCCTTTACTTCATGTACTATAATCACTTAAAATTCTTTTTTTCGACTGTCATCTCTCTCTCTCTATGACCGCTGAGATTTAGATATTTATCGAAACCTAATGGATGAGGATATCGGGAAAGAAAAAGTAGAGTCTTCCAAGTTGCTTTCTGATAAGATCTAGCTGTCGTCTTCCCCTCAGCCATCGCTACGGAAATAAAAGAATAAATTTTGTATCCCTAAGTTCGTACTTCCAACCTTCGCGGTACTTCTTGCATCCTTGGCTACCCTCTGTGATTTCTCGTTCAACCCCCCTCATTTCCTCATTTCCCTCCTCTCGCCAGCTCGGACACCGCACCCTCCCCTCACCCCCTCCGTCCACCTTAAGCTTCGCTCCTACCACCCACTCTCGAGCTCCAATCTCGCCCCCACCTCCCTGCCCAGAATCCTTGCAGCCCCCTTCCCCCCCGTACTCCCTTGGTCCTATCACCCATCCTCTCTCCCCTCCGCACATCACCCTTTCCTCCTTCTGCGCTCTCTTCTCCCCCATTAATGAGTTTTATCTACCCGAAAAAAGTGTTTTGTCTGCAATTTTTCCCCGCCCGCTATCTCCCTCACTCTCTCTCCCCAAAACCCCTCCTCCTACGCCTCCACCAACCTCTCCCCACTTCCTCTAATTCCCTCCTTCTCCCTCTTCCACCCTACTGCCAACTCCCGCCGCCCCCCCACCCTGCTCTCCCACATCCCTCCCGCTCTTCATCTTCCTCGTTGCTAAAAACCACATCTCCTTCCTTTATACTCGTTTTTTTCCAGCGGTGCTGGACAATTCCTTTGGGGCAATGTTGAGTTTTTCATCCGAGGCTGGAACTAAGCTCTCCCTCCTGCCTACCTCCCCTCCACGGTTTCCCCCTCATCCCTTCGCCCGCCCAGTTACTCCCTTATCTCCACCCCCTCCCCCTACACTCTCTCTTCCTACACCCCTCCCGCTCATTTTCCCTCTCGTGTTCGTTCTCTTTCTTTCTCGGTCTGTATGTATGTGATGTACGCCATCACGGAGAATAAAAAAATCCTTTTTTCCTCTTCCCTTTTTCCCTCCGTCCTTTATCTACATATCCCCCTTCTTCATCCCTTCACGATCTCCGCTCTTTTCCTGGCGGCCCACCCACGGCCGCGTCCCCCTCTTGCTGCTCCCCTTTTGCCATAGAAAGGGCTGAGGAAATTTGAAGAGGTGAGTACGGAGGAGCATAGTCAAAGCAGAAGACAATTGCGATGTACCGTTTATATATTTCAAAATATAATTAACCGTCATCATTTTTGAATTGAGGAATTTCTCTATTGTTGTTTTCTCAAACTTTGCTGTGATATGATGAGTGTACTGCGTGTGTGTGTGTGTGTATGCCTTCTAGACCAGGAGAAATAGAGAAAGAGAGGGCGAGGATGTGCGCCTACTTAATATTTTTCTCCTCCGGCTTTTTGGCGTTACCGCTGGATATGGAGGGACATTTTTTTTATTACATCCGGGCACCGCCTTTTCCCCTAACACCGGGTTCGCTTCCACATGGAGGTCACGGTTATTCGCAGATGAGACAGTCCTTGGGGTGGGGTATATTTTTTGCGCGTAAGGATTCTACAGTTTCAAATACATACATGTTTACCTCTCCCGCCGGGCGAAATGGCTTCGGAGATATGGGGTTGGGAATTGAAGCCGAAGAGGGAAAATGTACGAATTCTGGAGACTATGGGAGGCGGCCAAACTGCGGGCGCGGTATGTCGGGGAGGGAACCGATGTACGCAAACGCGAGCAATCCGTATATTTGGGAATGTAAATAAGCCGTATCGGTCACGTAAAAAGTGAATTGGGTTTGTTTTGAACTCATGGACCTTTTTTCGTTGCTTAGATTTATTGAGCTTTTTTCAATATAATCTGTCTGCATATGAATATTGACGCAAGTTTTCACAATATAGTTATGGCGCGTACACAGGGGACATTATATATAATATATATATAATAATATTTTCGGGCAAACATTTATTTTATTAATAGAGCAAATTTTTTCGTTGAATATGAGATTGATTATTAATGTCAGCATTGTTTTCTAGCTCCAATTACTGAATGAAATACATTTTTAGTGTTGTTAACTCTAATCTTTTAAATATTAATAGGATTAGCAAGTGTGGTCAGTGATTGAGCAATCGCATTTGGTCATAATTTTTTAAAATATTTTTATTTAAATTATTAACTTCTTCGATGATATTCTCCAAGATCTATTTTACTTCCTTTCGATATACAACATGTAATTTAACCTCATTGCGTATTGTTCATTTACCTATTCTAATGCTATCGTATTATACGCTGATAACGCTTTAAATAGTATTTTAATGGGCATGGGGTAAATAGCTTTATCTATTCCTAATATATAAGCTTACTATAATCATTTTCCCTAAAATAAAATGTTATTGTAGCCCGAATTTCTAAAAATATCAGGCTGACATTCTATTTAAACATTTAGTAACAAAAAATCAAGATATTCACGTTTATGAATGACGCCTCTATACAGGATCTATTGAATTTTTCTACACTTACCTGTTGTGTTGATTTCCCTACAATTTCGTTTTTGCTGACAGTAATGACTGTCAGACTATCATTGAACATCAATTATCCCTCTTAGTTTCATCACTGATTATCAAGCTTAATAATATGCACTGGTATTCATCTTCGTATATAATGCCAGCACAATCTCAGAAGGGCTTTTCAAGGTTGGTTTTTGACTTCCTGCATTTGGAGAGAGATAAAATATACCAGCCCTAATTTCATGTGTCGTCGTTGTGCCGATTCATCATCCGTTATTATTTGAATGAATAAGAAATTGCTGCTAGCTTTTACCGATCACCTACATACTCTTGGAATCGATTCAAAATTAAGCTTTTCTTTACTTACGAGGAAGAAAATGTCCTTTGAAGCTGTTGTAAATCAAATACGAAAGATAGCATGAAGAAAGCTTAATCATTCTGGGGATCCCCACTGGGTTTCATTCACATTTCTGCCGGCCGTTCGAAGAAGTGAAAAGATGTTTGTCCTCAGGGTTGTAACGTCAAATAAAATATATTTGCAATCTCGAAGAAATGGTACTAAGGCATAGGGATATTCGGTGGAGATCCTGGAAAACGTTTATTCACCTTAAGAAGACACCAAAAAAGACGTAACGTTCATCATTCAAAGAACTTGCAATAGCTGTGCTAATTATGGTCAAAAATATATTATTACTTGAATGTTATAGGCTTAATAATTGCTAATAAACTGTAATTTTTTGGTGCATTCTCTAAAGTTACAGTAACCATTGCTTCCTAATATCTACGATTAATGTGTTACCATCATTCTATTTAGATTCAAAGCTTATGGCAATAATTTCTCCTAATTCATTCAAAATAGAGTGGTATTATTTCCATATAACAATATACATTTCCGTTAAGTCTTACGCATCGTCATTTTAAAGATATTGTATATGCCTTCTTCTATGAAAATGTTATTCCCAAAAAATATTACATTCACAATTGCATAAGAGGCTAAATATTAGTCGAAGAACAGGAAAAACGTTGTAAAATCAAAAAAATATGAATACAGCCCTACCAGTGTCATCACATAGGTGACACCATCCAGCACTTACCAAGTTTGACTTTTTTCTCAAGATAAATCTTCACAATATTGCGCCAATACGCGCCCGTAACAAATGATAAATACGTATACGAGAGACAGGGTATGTAACTTGAATTGCACCTAATTAGAATGAAGAGGTTCCTTAATTATTTTACGGTAAGTTATTCGCGTAATAATGGAGCAGGAGTACTCTATTGTGAGGGTGATAATACTTTAATATTTTATTCTAAATAAATTTTAACAATACCACCTAAAAAATTAAGTCAATAGCAAATCAAAGTCCCACAGCAATCTTTGTTTTCTAACTACATAATACGTTAACGGTATTCTATCATAAGGACTCTTCTTGAAAACATGTAATACTATAAAACCACAAAAAATGAAAGCATACCTAACGTCATCCATCGCTCAAGGAAAAACAATAAAAAAGTGGAATACAGTTATCAATTTAAAGGTGACACATTTACTCCTTCCCTTTTAAATACCTTTTCTCGCCGGGAACACGAAGACAAATACTCAATGGCCCAGGAGCGAATACTGGAAGAGTACATCCTCTCTTCGAAACTGAATCCTTCAAAATAATCTCGGTACAGAGTATTCCTCGGATGTGGGCTACGGCAAGGTTTTGTTCTTCTTCTCACAAATTCAAAATTCAAGCTAACAACAGGATATACTTATGCTGCATCTCTTCTGGCGAAAGGTAAAATGATGAAAGCATGGCTCGGGAAAAGTTCCGACATCTCGTCTGCACAGGAAAGCAGAGGGGTTGGGGTGAAAGGTGAAAGCTACTAAACCTGAAATGCAAGTTCTACAATCGCAACTCTCTCCCCCTTCCATCTTCATCGGTGCGTTAGAGGCCCTATTGCCCTTAGCCCACCACCTATCCTCCTCCCCTACGAAATCCTCATCCTTCTACGCTCTCCCTTTCTCTCCTACCACTTCTCTCACCAATGGATTCTCCATGATCTCCTCTTTCTTCCTCCACCCCCTCCCCGCTCCACTGGTCCACAGCCTCCTCCTTTGTGTCATTGCGGAACAAGGGAAAATCAAACTGGAGTGCTTTATGGCAGAAATCCTAACGGCGTCACGGTGGACCTGTACGAATGGGTGACACCAAGTAAAAGTTGAAACCGGTCTTGGGAGGGAATCTCTGCAACGGATATTCGGCGGCCTCCACTCTGCCAGTCTGCTCGCACGACTGTAGATGGGTTTAAGGTGAGGCGGATGGGCGGACCACCCGAGTACCACCGACGTAGCATTTCACGTGGTCATCTTTTTTTGATTCATAAATAAACTGTTCACTGTAAAAAATCGTCTGGAACGCAAATTCTTGAAGTCTCCGCGGTAGTAGTTTTTGATCTTAAGGTGACCCCACGGTGATTATCATTCAGCTCACACCAAAAAAACAATTAAATAAACATTCAGCTCACACTTGATATGCAGATTGAGAGTGCATGGCTTTCAGGTAACCCCTTTACCCGTAACCGAAGATCAATGACGTGAATTACTTCAAATTGTAGGTACAAAATAAAAGAAGAGTGAATTCTTGCATTGGTTTATTATACGGCAGCATAAGAAAATATTCCTATGTTGTGGTTTTCGTTACCTATGTCTTATTACAATGAATCAGCTTCATTCTTTCAAAATTTTGCATGGTTTTCGACATTATATGGTATTCTAAGATTGATATAAATACTGCGATTCATTTTTTGACCAATTTATAAATTATTTCCTTCAACTTACTGAATTATTTTCAAAAACACCCTAGCAGTGAGGTTCATAATTTTTAAATATTTTGGATTGACGTCCTTACGGGTAAGTCCCAAAAAACCTAAGTGAATGTACAAAGGAACAACGCCTAAGAGTAGGCGTGTGGCGTTCGTAGGGTATGCATTTCAACATTCGTCAAAGTTATGCATCAAAATTAATGAAATTGAATAAAATCAAAATTATTGACCTTTAATCAATACAAGTTCCTTATATAGCTTATAAAAGCATTAATGAGACTGCAGCTGCAGTAAAATGTTTTATGTAAATTACTTTTGAATTTCTAAACTATATTTCTGTTGAATAAAATACACCAATCACAAATGTTGTACATTGAAGCAAATTTTAGAAAATATAGTAGCACAATAATGTGATTCTGTAGAATTAAAACCTTTGGCACTGGTTTATTAAAATGCTGGACATAAAAATAAAACAATTCAATATCACTTAAATAAGTCTTTGAATTTGAGTAAATTGCGACCATTGAAATGCAAATGTATTTTTAAATATTGCAAATGGGAGCACGAATATTCTCAAGAAAGATTTATTAAGGTGAAAGCACACTAAGATTTCATTTAGGAACAAACACATAAAAATATCTTGTGATCAAATCTGGAAATGTATAGCAGGGCATATAGTTAGCAAAGAAATAGTGGTGTGTAAAAGAAAATAAAAATCACTGAATGAAAAATTCAATTGTGTTTGGAGTTAAGTTTTATTGTGTACGTGTACGCCACCATAATTCAAAATATTTCGAGCCATCAAAATTTATTAATTTTTAAATACCATTTCAGTTTTCATTATTCGACTAAGTAATCAATTTAGGCCTGGTATCATACTATATACACAGCGAAAGTTTGTATACTGACCGATTGAAGGCTAAGTATTGTTTTAACATCTGGTTTCCCGTTTAACGCAATACATTGGTCTGTATTTCCTCGAAAAGGAATTTATATCATTCACCTATGAATATAGCTTACCATTCAGCTTCTTTTTGTCGAACGTACAACAACAAAGATAGGCCTACATCCTGGTTTTTGACTTAATTTGGAATACACCTAATTTTTTTCTTTTTAATGTATAGTAACCAAAAAATACTTAATATTCTAAACAAAATGCTTAGATGCAACAATTTCAGAGCGTAAAAATCATTCGCCTTGACTGGGACTCGAACCCAGATCCCTCAATATCCGGTCGAGTGCTTTAGCCACTACCGAGGCGTCCTCTTAAACTCTGAAATTTTGGGGCTTTTAAAGGAACTAGATGTTATGACGAAATACCGTACATACAATGTCACAGGCATTCGTAGTCGTGCGCGAGGCGCCACTGTCCACGAGGTTAAAGCCAACTTTAAACACTTATGGTGTTTTCCCTTTGACAAATTCCAAAGAAACTGCGGGAGATGCCGCAACAGTAACTTTTAACGGAGTCATCCGCTAATGTGCATTTCAATGCAACAATTTCAGAGCATAAAAAGATTTTTACGCTCTGAAATTGTTGCATTGAAATGCACATTAGCGGATGACTCCGTTAAAAGTTACTGTTGCGGCATCTCCCGCAGTTTCTTTGGAAAATGCTTAGACTTCATAGAATAGATCTACAACCATACCCCGTAAGGGCGTGTGGCGGAGGTGTTTAAAAAAAATGAATTTTTACGTATCATTTAATTGTCCAATTTTAATATATTTTTCTATTGTTTGAGCTATCGAAATCAGAAAACATATTGAAACATAATGTCAGTCTCCCTACAAAAAGAAAATATTCAATATAAATAATTAAAAAAGATGTTATTGGCAAGGAAGTCAGCTTTGTAAATTTTCACTGCAGAGATTTTTTTTATCAAAGGTTTTTTAGCTTAAAACACATATATTGGAAACAAAACCTCCTTTGAATACTCTATTCTTTGAATGATTCTATATTATTAAGTCAAGCCATTATGCATTTATGCTTATTTATTCAGACGATAAATTAAATATATGCACCTAATTACATGTACTGTAAGAAAAACTATTCAAAAATCTTTCAGAAGCACACATTTGAAGTATCCTAATGCTGATAACCCATAGTAATGCTGATAACTGTATGCACCAATTGTAACATCAACAACTTTAATTTTCTTTATAGGAGTATTATTTAGATGAATATTTTATTTCAAATACTTGGTACTAACAAAAGAAAGTATTTGGTTTGTAATTAAGTTTGGTAATTTATGAATGGAACCCTAAATTTGAAAATTAGCATTGCCTAAGACCGCATTGTTTGAATTTAAATGAGGACAATGAAAAAATGTATGCATGCATCTGACGGTAACATACAGGTAATTTTGTGCATTGAAAACTGTGTCTTTTCTTCTCTTCTTCCTCAGTACAATGTATGGTAGTAGCTACTTGCTAAATTCATTGATAAACCCATATAAATACGATCAACGGATATATTTTAATCTTTTACGTTAATTATTAACAGAAATGTTCAATTTCCTCTTATTTACATTCTGAAACAGACTCTTCATCTTTTGGGAAACCATGTTTTTACGGGATTTTAATTGCAAGAGATTTTCAACAAGGAGTCGTTTATAAATGATTTTTACAAATTTGCCCAGGAATAATTGATTGAATATTTTACAAAAAATGCACTGCGCATCAGATTAACACATATAAAAAAATCCAACGAACTTAATACGTTTATAACTGAAAGGCACATTGTATAACTTGATTTAAAATCACTTGTGACTTCCAACACATAAATATTCTGGGAATTATGGGATGATATTTTTAGATATTACTCAAGACTAAAATGTGTCAAATGGCGAGATTTATTTTATGCATGACCTGGAAACTATTTAATTCTAATAGAGTAATTTACAATTATTACAGTGAAATTCTATCAAAAACGTCTACCATAGTAGAGTATGGGTTTTTCACTTGTTACTTTGAAATAAGCTACTTTCATTACAAAATATGAATATTTTTGCTGAAAATTATCAAGTCTAAATAAATCTACGGGCCCGTTGAAATACACGCTCGTATATTTGAAGATGTAGCTTCGAAAATCACGCCGTTGCTAGAAATAATATTTAAGAAGTCGCTGGTATATCACAAGGTACCCATAGATCGGAAAATGGCCAACGTAACTCCAATATTTAAAAACAGAGACAAGGAGGAACCGAGCATTACAGACTTATTTCCCGCACATCCATATCATGCAAGGTTATGGAGCTTACATATGCTAGCTAGATCGTCAGATCGCATCGATAACCACGTAGATAATCTGTCAAGTCATTAATTAAAAATCAGCACGGATTTCACAGAGGTAGGTCCTTCGAGACCTTTCTTCTTTTCCAACTTTCACTTTTTGTTCATGATATTCTTATTTCGGGAGAGAGCAATGTTCCAGTGGATGCGATTTTTCTGTATTTTAAGAAAACCTTCCATAAATGCACCTTAGTTAACTATTCACAATGCTAGAACCATATAACATGGATAATATGAATATCCGGGGCTTGGTTAAAGACTTTTTGAATGGTCGGGTACAAATGCTAGTGATAGATGGAGTTAGGTCAAATAAACTGGAAATTACCTCAGGTGTTCCACTGGGAAGTTTTATCGGACCTCTTTTTTTGCTATTCTACGTTAACGAAATTGATTCTGTAGTCAATAGTAAGATACATTTATTTGCCGATGATGCAGTGGTTGAGCGTGATACTGTGATCCTGAGAACACAGCGACTTTATCAGAATACGCAAATGCTATACGATGCTGGTGCGACACTTGGCCATCAGAATTAAACTTAAAACATTCATACATTTTTGGGTAACGATCAATTCTCTTCCAAACGTCTAATGCATTGGGAGCAGCGAATTGGAATGTGTAGAATTAATTATATAAAGAGGTGGTACACTCACTCACGATATATTCTGGGCTCAACACATACGGGGAATATTTTGACAAGCTAACAAAAAAATAGGATTTTTCAGAAGAGTACTGGGAAAATGTGATTAAACGGTTCAAGATAAATGTCATCTTTCACTGGTTAGGCCTCATTTAGAATATGCTGTAAGTACATATATGGGATCCTCACGAAGTTGGATTGATTGCCGAATTGGATCGCGTGCAACGTAGAGGAGCTAGATTCGTAAAACGTTGCCACGGTAAACTCAGTAGCGCATCCAAAATATTAGAGATGCTAGGCTGGGAATCATTTTTATAGACTGAAGGTTATGTTACAGAATATATCGCATGTATTTATTGGAAGGATATCTTTTAAGCAGTGATTTTGAAAATGTATTATTACCCCCATCGAACTGCGGTAGGAGAGATGACATCAATAAAGTTAGAGAAATTAGTTGAGGACAGGTAGATTCAAGATGTCATTTCTTCCACGAACGATTAGGGATCCCAATAACATTGCTCAACCGCGGTGGGGTCATGTTCGGATAAAAGTATTCTGGTGGGGAATAACCCCCTGCCACACACTCTCTCGATGACTTGCAGGGCATACAACTAATATATAATATTTATTGGCTAAATTTTATAAACATCTTCTAAACCAAAGAAAGCAATATTTGAAAATTATTTTCCATTAATGCATGTAACTTCACTTCTTCTAACCAAGGGATAATAATAACCATTGGTTTTGTAAAAAAATATTAAAGTAAAAAAACAATAAAATCATGTGAGATGTTTAGTAACAACACTTGCAATTAGCGAATGTTAAATTACGGCGGCATCATACATGCCGCTGCCCTGCAAGAAAGTATTCTACAATTGATATGGCCTTGGAAAATGCATGTGTGCCAGTAATTGTAATATAAATCATGCTCTGCACACCTAAACGTAATGTTAATATGACTCTCAATAAATTTACTTGGGTCGTATAGTTATGGAGAAACTTTCTAAAACTTTTCTTTTTACATCATATTTAGCTTAACGTTAACCTGCAAGTAGGGTCTAAATTTCTGGCAGTCTCGGAACTGAATAAAGCTAGACTCCTAATAAATTTTATTAGCACCAAATGGAATTTTCAATAATTAAAGTAGCCTTTTGATTTTATCTATTACCATATACGAGTAATTACGAATGAACAGCGACTGGTTCTAAATCTTTGAGTTTGTTTACCAATAACAATTTAGAACCATGTTCTATCTGTACCAGAGAGCAGTTAATACAATTGAGAACTCGTTATTACAATGTTTGCTTCACATTGTTCTGTAATGGGATGTCTTTTGGCGGCAGATAAATACCAAAACCGAAGCGTATTTCCTGTCTATTTGTTACATGGTCAGCACTATTAACATGCTTCATGGTTAAAAATGAAAACTTCATGAATCTTTCTTTATGTAACAAATAAAAATATTATCTTAATATACATAATTATCAATTGTACACACCAATTTGATATTTTGCATGAAACATTAATTAGGGAAAACTAATTTATGAAACAATTAACTTCGTTTTCAGCTAATTTGTTCCAATATTTTTAGTTTAGAATTGCAATTTTAATAATATTTAGCATTCATTTAAAAGAATCATAGAAATTATAGGATTCATAGTGTAGTACCCAACACCTTTCAAAGTTGATCGTAGATTTGTGAGTATTTAAATGTTTCTTCTAAGGTGAGTACATGGAGTCATAACCTAAATACGTCAATTGTGAGGGCAAGCAGTCTTTTAAAATAAATATCCCTCCAGAAATTTCGAATGTTTTGAAATTACTTGAAAATAAATGACATTGGTCATTGAAAAAGGCTAAATAATATTATGACAGTGAAATATAACATTGACGACTAAAAAGCCGAGTATGCAGATTATTACGGCATTGCCTTTTTTTCTGATAATCATTTGATACGTTTACGATTGCAAAACATTTCTGTACAAGCATTTCTAAGTATGGCTTACAAAAGAATGAATACAAAGTTTAAAAACCCAACACAATATTCATTCGTTAAAATACGTGTTTAGAATTTACACAAAATAACAGTTACGTGTGAGTGATCTTGTTTGTTAATGGAAAAGCTTGTTATTATATATATATATATATATATATATATATATATATATATATATATATATCATGTTTACTACACTTGGTATTTTTATTGAACTGTTGGTATTTTATATGAAAATTAGTATTTCAAAACATTATTTTTCATGTATGTAAAATATAAAGAAGTACACTAGTTGTTACAGATTTTCTTTTCCATATATTATTGAAGATGTATGTCAATACAATATTGAATTTTATTTGAAAAAATTGGCAAACGGTGTTAGATAATTTATTTAATGTAGAAATTTGCGACACTAGGTTTGAAATTAAGTTTATATTTTATTATGTTTTTGAGTTATAAGGTATCTCCCTTTTGCATCTAATCTAATCTTATGATTGATACAGTGCTATTCTACTTTATGTTACCCAATATATTACCTTAGTGTTTCGTATTTCCACAATTTTTTATTTCTGCAACATTTTATTTCTTGGAATTCTATTTATTCATCTGATTGCAACCTTAAAATTTCTTCTATTATATTCATTACTAGATGGAGAAACGCGTCCTTTATACAATGTAATCAGGTAACAGAAAATAAGGAAAGACTCTTTTGCACAAAATCAAATCACAATTTCCTTCAGTTTGTGTGCAAGTTGGTATTGGCGCTGGTTGTTTTATTTGCTGCAGTTAGCTAAACTGCAATTCTAGCAGTGAAGCACTTGCTCACGCTTAACTTATTATAAAGATTAGATTTTGATACCTTTAGATTTTGTAAAAATGAGGAAGTTACGCCCTTTCCACCTCATCAAGGCATCGCTTATGAGCCTTAAATACAATATAAAAAAATAAAAAAATAATTTCAAAATATATCATTAACAACGTATTATTAATAATCTATTCCGACTATGTAGCCTCTCGGTTCGTAATTAATCCGTGCTTGTTAAACACTAAGTAATAAAATATTAACCAATAGTCGGCTGCGAATAGTACTTCATTGTATTTTATATATAATTTAGACCCTTTTTAGTCACCATTTTGAGGTTACTCGGTAAAGTGTTATTCGAAGGAATTTCTTCCTTTTTAGGAGGTGGTTATCTGCTGATGGTTGATCGGGGCTATGCCAGAAACTTTAGAGACAACGATAGCTGGGTTTATACATAATTAACCTTTAGACAAAATTGTATATTTTGGCAACCAAACATGTTTACATGAAAATCGGTCGAATAGATATTCTATGTTTGGTCAATAAAACCTTATTTGGAATTTATCAAAAGTAAAACGCCATAGTGTTTAAAGTTGGATTTATTCTCGTGGATCGCGGTGAATAGTATATTCGAAATTCTTTGACTATCTTTGAATTGAATTTCGTCACAACGTTTTGTTCCTTTAGAGCTCCCAAAATTTGGGAGCAGACGAGGACGCCTTGGTAGCTTAACTAGCTAAGGCACTCGGCCGGCCATCGAAGTTTCCGGGTTTGAATCCTCGTCAAAGCGAATGAATTTTGCCTTCCGAAACAGCAGCATCATAGTCAGCAGATGACTACATCAAAAGTAAAATTTACTGTCGAGGTATCTTCCACAGTTTCTTGGAGTTTTTTTTCCAGATTTCGAGTTGCGCTTGCAACGCTTCTTTCGGGATAGTTTCTATGTCTGGGGCTTAGTTTTGTTGGATGCCGTCAATAGGTTTACATCGGCGTCCTTTCAAGGTATACCTATTTCAACTTAGGAAGAAGTCGACTGTAGCAAAAATCCAAGAGATAGGTGATTGGGGAATCAGCGGTGGGCTCAATGCAACAATTCATAGCGTAAAAATCATTTGCCTTGACCGGGTAACACTATTTCTTGGATTCTGTCTCCGCTGGACTACTTTTGACCAAAAACGTTGTAACATACAATGATGTGTGCGCCAGGGTGTTGTCGTGATGAAAGCACATAGATTTTTTGTTTCATATATGTGCTCTCTTTCGCAACACGTAGTGCCTTTCATATCCTCCATCTGGTCGTTCCGATTTACTATTTGTCATTTGGGCACATATTATAAATGAAAAATCCCTGCAAAATAGAAAAAAAGTCCAAAATCAGCTTCAAGGTAGAATCCAAAATTTGAGCAGTTTTGGATTTTGGGAAATATATCCCCTTTTACCATTAATAATGAGCTTTTGTTTCTATTTAATTACCATAAATCCAAGTATCAACTCCTTATTTTTAAGAAGTTTTGGTCGTCGTTTAAATGACCGAGCAGTTCCTGGATGAGTTCAATACGTTTTTGCTACTGCTTATTTCTTAAAAATTGCGGCAAAAGAGTGCCAAGCGCTGCATATGTCAAGTTTCAAAAAGCGAAGTACGTTCTTGCACTTATGCCTTCTACAATGGCAATATTTAATTAACCTACGATCTGCACTCACAAAATCATTCACACCGTTGACGTGCGCGTCGCTGGGGGACGATGGTCCTCAACCTCTCGGTTCTTCATCGGGGTTTACCCAGTCTTTAGCCGCGGTTGAGCCACCACAAAAAAATATTTGACTCATTGATTCATCGTAAATTGCCACTTAAATCATCGCATGTGTAAATTCATTTCCACTCATCAAAACATAATTCAATGCACTTGCGCGCAACATATTTCTTCACACGCACACAAGAATGTGTACAGCAAGTACAAGTGCACCAGGTCAGACAGGAGTCGGTGTTATGGAGAGAGAAGTCAACATAAGGCCACAAGCAATACATAGTTCGAATTATAATAGACGACGCTAGAGGGAAAAACCTAATTAATTCTGATCTTTTGAACACGAAAGCATTGGCTATCTCTATGGGCGTACATACTAGACCCATTCCGCATGACCTTCGTCTTTTTTCATGCCAATCTTTATACTAGCTTTTTAAATACCTCCCAAATATCCTCTCCCTCTCTCTTTCCCTTGAATGCCAAACACTTTTTCCTATTGCCGACTTTATTTTTTCATCTTTTTATATCGAAATTCTGAGATCTGAAATTAGCTGTTTATTTCATTGACTAAGTGTATACACCTAATAAAACTTAATTATTCTTCAAATATTTCATGAATATCTTAATACCAATACTCTTGGTGAATAGGTTTATATGCTTCTATTTGTAAAATAATGCCTAAAATAATTGTTTCTTACGTGAAATCTCTTTGACAGTTGCGATTGAGAGTGTAATCTAAATGTGTGCATTTTTTAACCAGCAATAATAGTATATGGCTTGTTGCCTTAGAATATATATCACGTATTCATTGTAATACTTCACAGTACATTATTTTATCAAGATTATTATTATTTTCGTCTAATTAATATTGGTCGGATCTCATATTTTTCTCACCAGTCTTCCAGCATCTACAACTTTGTTTTAATTCTTTGTTTGACAGACAAACGCACTCTTGTTTATTAATTCATCTATTTTCTTAATAAACTAATTTCTTGAAGCCTGACCTTCTAATAAATTTTCTTCAATTTAGTAATATGAATAGGAAATAAGAGTTACCCGTTTTTTCGTTTATTAAGGCTATAAATAAATACTTTTGTGATTCTTGTTGTCTTGATTTAAAATATTGCAATATTCCTATACTCATGCTTTAATTTTTCAATTCGCAAATTCAATTAGTAAAGCTTTGTGGTTTCTTCCATAATAGCATGCCCTACGATACCCCAAAAAGGAAATTGAATTTAATTTCAAATAAAATCTATGATCAATTTTGGACACAAACTCTTTGAAAAGTAAAAGTTTGATGTCGCCAAAATATTCTAAGCTTAGAATGTACCATGCATTGCAACACAGACGGAACTTTTGGTATAATTGAGAAATTATTATGTTTTTACAGTTATAGGAGAGCATCTTTTAAGCATTGAAAGAGATAATCAAATATCTCAAGGCATCTCTTTCAAGTGGATGAATATTTAGGAGCTAAAATTTTAGATCAGGATATTCATGTGTAGCAATATTTTTATTCTGATACTTATAAAATGGATATGTCTTTCTTATTTGCATTAGAACATAAATGATAACTAGCATTTGAACAAGTTCAAGGAAGGTGGCAAAGGTAACATTACTTCCAAAAATATCAACATACATGTTTTGTTTAGAGCAAGAAATAAGTCATGTAGTTGGTACTTATTCCAGCTGCTTCTGACTATTTTATCTGAAAGAGAAAATAAATGACTGATTGACTATTTTCTCAAATCCAAAGGGTATTTTATTACTATATGCTCTCGAAGAAACACTCAGAAGTCAAGCAGAGCGCAAAGGTTTTTCATCAGCATAAGTTTAAAATAACTACATAATTTTAACTGGGACATTCCGTTTTTTCATAAAACTTGATTACATTATCACAAATTAAATGATTATTTTTGGGTAATTGAACAATTTAAGAAAATCATAATTCATAGATTATTAATAATTTTTTCCGATGCAAAATAAACCTTTCTTTTAATATTATTGTCCTTATTAAATTTTACAACGGCAGAAATTTACTTGTAATTTATTTATCACGGCAAAATAATACGAACACAGGTAATTAACAATCTCAATTGGCGAATAAAGCATATTTTGGAAACATATCCTTTTAAAATAATGCTTCCAATAAAATGTTTCAAGTTATTTTACATTATACATAGTTTTGACTACCATAATTGCTATTATTATGATATTTAGATACAATTTGTATGGTAAAACTTCACCGGGAATGTCCCCACCTTTAAGAAACGTAAAAACGTTTTATCGTGGTAATTAAAGAAAAGAGAGATCAAAAGGAATATTTAGGCAAGGTAAGCAAAAGAGATACCCTTTGAAAATAATAGCTGTCTTTGTTTTTGATAGTTATGTATGGCATTTTCAGGAAAACACTTGCTTACAGGTAGAAATAGGTAAAATACCTCTAAGGTATTTTACCTATTTCTTATTTAAAATACCTTTTTATCTTCTAAAATATAGATAGGTTTGGCTACTGACGAAACAATGCAGAGTACCGAATACCAAACCCTGAGATTCCCGTTAACTACTCAATACTGCAAAAGATGAAATAATGCATTGCAAATAAAGTAATATCTGGGGAAAATGAAAATTAGAAATAATTTTTAAATGGTTTCTTTTATACATAGAATTTACCTCTGATATAAAACTGAGCCTATCAGTACAGAAGGAATATTGTAAACAGTAAAATAAAAATGCCGATCAAAATATCACAACCATTTGGACGGGGAATGAATAAAGAAAAAAAAAGCGTTAGTTGCATTGGTAGCATTTAGCATCACTGAATACCAATAGAAAAACAATTGATTATGACGAATTTAATGAAATTAACTCATTGCTTATAGCAATTATTAACTAATAAAAAATGAATTGCTAGACAATTCGCAAGCAGATTCAAGACTATTTGGAAAACTGATGATTAGAGAAAATAGATCAGTCGATAAATTGGCATGACTTAACATTCGACATTTAACCAAATAACTCATATATGCCTACTTGTACGATGTATGTCATGGTTATTTATTCGTTTGAATTCACCTTTTATAATATTATGGAATGTTATTTTATTTCTTTTAGTTCATAAGAGACTCATAAGACTCCTTGGCAGTATTTTAATTTGCTGCTAGAATATTTCTTCTCCCATTTATATCATATGAGTATATTGCCAGCGGTTGTGTACTTTACATCTAACTTTTTCTGAATTATTACATCCTGCAGAAATCTGTTATGTCTTAAGCGATACAATAAATATCAAAGCAACAAATGGTTGGAAATACTAAATATAGTTCTATTCCATCAAAAAAATATAGAATAAAGGAAACATCAAGGGACAGAAATGCTCCTGCCCAAAGTTACAATTAACTGCAAATAAAAAAGTTAGATGAATATAATGTATTCAGTCTGCTGCCAGGAAGGTCAAATGAAATATGAAAGGTTTTGATAATATTTCATTCTACAAGTTTTAAAAGCGCTTTCACATTTCGGGCAGAAAATACCTCCTAGAATTAAGGAAAACCTACAGTCACAAAAGAAAACTACACTACGGAAAAACCTCTGAGATTACCTTTCAAATCTAAACGATTGGAATCCTTAATAGTAATGCATAAATAATAGGGTTTTAAAATAAATAATAAGTTGTTAGTTCCAAAATTATGAAGAATTTAAACAATTACCAAATGGTCAACCATGTTATCCACATTTGCATAGGATGGCAAGAATTCTGTTTGTATTTAAAAGAGGCAGTTAATATTTGCTATTCTAGATAAAAACCTGTGGAACATTTAGTGAGGCATGCTTCGAATAAAGCAAAAGTCAAAACTTCGTTTTATATTGATATTATAAAATCATTCTAAGAATCACCGTGGCGCGGAATGCAACGGGATCAGTGCGGTTGTTGGGCATCTTAAGGAAGGGTAAAGGACAACGTTTTTAACAACAACAGAGATTTAAGAACAAAAAAGATTTTATTGCATACCAAGTTTATCATTATATATATATATTTATATATATATATATATATATATAAATGTATATATATATATATGTATGTATATATATATATATATATATATATATATATATAAATGTATATATATATATATGTATGTATATATATATATATATATATATATATATATATATATATATATATATATATATATATATATATATATATATATATATATATATATATATAGAGTAAGGATATGTAACTTGGCCGTAAAGGTGAAGAGTCCTATTTTTCTTGAGTATTAGAATATAGTATACCATTCCGGTCGTTTTTGAATCGCTCTTTCGACTCGAAAAAGTCTTTCTTTTGGTCCACAAGGTTAACTCTGACTGTAAGCAAGGCTCTTTCTGTATTTTGTTTTAAATTACCGTTTCAAATTTTAAGCAATTTCAACCATATGGAATGGATAATAGCCTTCATGTTTTTTCATTAATTTTCTATTTCTGTTTCCAGTCAAATTATTTGGGGTGGCTTGTCAGGGGACGATACAATTATAAATGTAGAAATTTTCGATTTTGTGAGTTGGTTTTGTGTATATACCTAAGCGAAGTTTGCCGACCTTGTTTGCAGGAGAACTACCTTGAACTGAAGTACTGAGTAGGAGTTAATTTGTCATCTTGCTGTTTTTACCGGCATCAAGACGTTCATGACATGAGCAATAAGATGCCACGTTGATTGTAATTAAATTTTAATAATCAGAGGCCAATGATTAAAATTTTTTTGGATAGATATACAATATTGGTTATAGTCAACTTTTTTATATTGAGCCAGGGTGTCTACAAGCAACATAGGCACGGCCGTCGTTATCAGAATCTAATTCTGATGACGACGGAAACTTGAAAACTACAAATGCGATTGTCCTACCATTGTGTTTATATGGTTTACAAATCTACATGTGTTTTATATATTTGTGCGTCGCCGAAGAGCGTTCCCTTTCGAAGATATATATATATATATATATATATATATATATATATATATATATATATATATATATATATATATATATATGTATGTATCCTATATATATCCTTTTTTGTTTGCACCCCGAACATCTTTCCTTTATATTCATAAAAGAAAGATTTTCCTAGAAATTAATGTAAACCCTCGAATCGCGTACTTTAAGATGCTAGTTCTTTCTAGTAAAACTTGCAATGGTATTAGTATTCATCTTTATAAGATTCTGGCGATTTTTACATTAAATATAATGTCCATTCATAAATTAGTATAAAAATTTGGTTTCATACCAATTTGGCTGGATGTGGTTATTTTTTTAAATCCATTTCGTGTTGACTGTTATAAAAATAAGAGATTGTTTTTAAAATTATATTTCGATGACCTAAGATTTCACGTGAAGAACATCATGATGATCATGAGGAATTTCTTATAATTAGGAATTGAATGCTTGGTCACTAGACCTAAATTCGACACCAAGGCGGCTGCTGAGATTTAATGAGACAAATGAACCATCTAATTTCATCGGCACTTGCTCGAAAACCTTTTTGTAGAGAAACACAGAAGTGTTTGAGCGCGAAGTCCTACTCGGCGAGAGTCACGGCACATTCCCCCCCACGTGTGGCGAGAGGATTTCAATACGTGAAGTGTTGCGTGGGACCCCGTCGTTTCACATCGGACTCCGCCCTAAACCTGTCTCCGTGCACGGCCCTCCTCCTGCCGACCAACCTCGGCTCTCACTCCCCCGCTCTCCTCAACGCCCCTTCCTTGCCATCCTAGTAGTTCTCCACCTTGGCACTAGGGGTCACCGCCGTGCACAACATGAATATCTCAAAGTGCTCTTATTGGAGAGCCCTCAATGTGCTCGGGCTGGCGAAGGGGAATAGTTCGTGATCTAGTGCTCCATTCGGCGCTGTTTAAGCGGAGTTATGATAGGTACTCGAGTCTCCACCAGTGATTGGAGTTCTGTGTTGGAATAATGAATACATCATCCGTGAGCAGACACGAGTGGATTTTGCTGTTGAGATGATTGCATGTGCTATCCTAAATCGGATGGCGTTGTTTTACTACGGCGCTTTCCCAGCATTCCCAATTGAAATTTCGGTAGACACCTCAAGCATACTACATTGTTTACGGGAGTCAGGTTTATTGTCATATATCACTTTCTCTGTTGAATATGTTCAGTTTAAATCGGAATAACAACTTTCCTCACAATATTATTGTAAGGACTTTGAGCGTTTATTATGACTAAAATGATATCCCAAACCGATGTTCATATGTTTATCGAACTCAGAAAAATTATCTTTATTCACATATTTAATGTAGTAAGATATGGTGGAATTCTGATAATTCATTCAGGTACGCTAGATTAGCTGTGCCGTTTGTTGGCATCATTACTGGTATTTCAACGGTGAATTATATTTGACTACTCGCTGATGGAGTCAAAAACCTATATCAATATCAAGCTTTACGTCAATTTCTTCCAGAAAAATTGCACTTGACACTATTGTACTTAATACTATTAACCATTAACTATATGAAAACAAAGTAAAATTACTCTCAGAAAATCATTGACGTTTTTGTCAAAATTAACGTAACAATTGGCATTCATTTTTATAAAACATTGATGTATATAATATTTATTTTGCAATGTCTACAGAGATATAAGTTAAGAGAAGGAAATAAAGACAAGTTTTAAACAGAAAGTGAGGTGGGTTGAACAATTTAATTAATAAATGAGCCACTTGCTAAAATATCCTTATTCGTAAATCATTAGAATTCTTAGAGGCTTACTTGTTTTCAACACACATTATCACATCTGCAAGTGTAGCATGAAATAGCATATTTGTCAAAAGTACCCTTGGTACATAAAAGCAAGTTCCATTTATTGAGAGATAATAATCCGTGACTGAAATACTGTTCTCACCGCCATTATTCACCACCATTAGGAAAATGAAATAAAACGACGGTGAATCAAAGAAAATGTAGAACAGAAATGAAATGATAAAATACTGACATAAAGGAAATGCATTGCTGCCACTTTTGTGGGAAGGAAAAGGTAAGTTTTTCAAAAACTCATCTACCAAATTTAATCACGTTGTAACCTGAAATAAGGATATTGAATGTTAATTAAATTATGGAATTGACTTTCTTTCTCGTAGAATGAGTATTGTGTGGGGCTGCTCACAGCACCCCAATAGTTTATTTTTTTAACAATCCCTCAGTTAACAGAAACTTAGTTACCTTACTATGCAATTGTTACCACAAAATCAATGACAGCGATGCATAACTTGGTATAAAAGTATTAAGAATAAGGAACTTATAGTAAAATGGTTTTCAAGAAACCTCCTATCACCGTGTAACTGATAGAAATTAGTCCCGTGTCATAAATAAGAATACCTATTTACAGCAAATAATCAGATTCACCTGGTAGGATTAAACCCAAATTTTAAATTATAGATGCATAAATAATAAAAAAATCCCTCGTAAAATGTGATGAATTGCATGTAGCATTCCTAAGGTGTTACTTTTGATTAATTATGATCATTTTAGCAATTCCCATGTAAAATCAGAGATATTCTGGACATTGGAAGATATCTATTTCTCGGGTAACGCATTACATGATCAGCTTAAATCCCCAGATTTTCTCGTGAACTTAATGAGAACTTCAAGCAGAAGAAATTTTCGAGAAACTCTGTAAGCAAGGATAAGTGACAAAAATTCGGGTGGATTAAAATTATCGCACGGTCGATTTATCAGAATCCCCGGCCGAGCCGTCACTTGGAAATAAAAATGGAAGGAGGAGTATGCAATAACTCAAAAGGCACGCGCATGGCATGGCGGTGTTATTTGAGCGTCTTAGCGTCCGATTATTCAGGATTTACAGCAATATATTCGTTGATGTTTCGGTAATGAATAACCTCGGTTTTGAAAGACATCCTCTGCAGCGTACGATGTCTTAATTGCAAAAAATTTCAGTTTGAAAAATACACAAAACTTAACTACCGTTTAGAGTATTAATTCCGATAAGGGAAAGGCGTAAACCATTTTGGATGCGTGCTTGATTGCAACTGTCAATCGATCGAAAAGGATTAAAAATTATTTCAATGCCGGAGAAGTTTTCATTTCTACTTGCATATATAGAAGCTTAGATGAGTGGAATAGAGAGTACAATTGCATAGGATATTCCTCAATTGAAACTCGTCGAATATCAACTCTGTGTTTAAAATCTCGTCTTCAACCGACGTTTTCAAAAAGTTAATGATATTATTGCTTTATGTGTGTAACTAAATATTTATCAAGGAAAACATTTCTTACAATATTAAAATCAAACGTTTTTTAATCCTCTACGACTTTTAATGTCAGGGACGAAACACTTGGAAAAAAGCCGATTCACAGTAGAACATATTCCTCTCTGTATCTTTATTTAGAGAAATCAGGTTTTTATACATAATATGAAAGGGTCAACTGAAATTGTTTCCCTGCCTCTATCACGTGTCTTCAGGACGTTGCTCACTCTGGTTAGCCAAATATTATGGGCATGGGGTTTAATCACGTCACAACTACTTTATGCTGCAAGAGTAATAAGCATATTTCAGAGTTTAAGAGGACGCCTCGGTAGCTTAAGTGGCTAAAGCACTCGACCGGATATTGAGGGATCTGGGTTCGAGTCCCAGTCAAGGCGAATGATTTTTACGCTCTGAAATAGTTGCATTGAAATATGATAGGAGATTAATAACTGAGGCGAGTGAGGAGTAGCAAAGTTTCGCAGGGAAAACAAACAAGTGTTCCTTATTTTGGATTTTAGGTAATTGCAGAGTAGAGTTGCCTGGCTAAGGTACACATAATATATTCCGCATGAACCTCAGTTGTTCATCTAAGACCTGTTGTGCTAGAAACCTATTGTCTACTTAAGCCAGAAATCATAATGATTGCCCATAAAGAACTGTGGTTAAAAATACCATTTCCAATAAGATATTATTTTCAAGCACAAATTTGTAGTCTTTATCGGTTTTTATCGTATTTTGAAATGTAATTGAGAATTGAACATCAATAAAAGAGGGATGATTCTGAGGGATAGAAACACAAAGTTCATAATTTTCCTAAAAATTTCCATCTTTTTCCCACCAAATGTCAGTTTTTGGTTTGTAAATTTTTAACAATAGCAGCAAGCAGCTTAATAGTCGAATATTAACCGATTAAATATCAAAATCTCCATTGCGAATTGTCGAGTTTTTGCAGGTCATATTAGCCTGTAATACAATAAAAAATGAAAAGTCATAACATTTGAGGTAACGTTGTGAACTCCAAAGAAAGGCTTTTATAAGGACTACTGTGCAATCTACGAAGCCTATAACTCTTTAGCTCTGAGGAAATGTGTACATTGCGATATTTCATGCTTCAAAATACTGCTAAGGCATGTCCGTTTTCTAGGGTAACTGTGCCAAGAAATATCTTATATAATGTGCAAATATCGTATAAACAGGGATGCATAGTGAAAAATAATGCAAAGCCATTCTAATGATACAAATAAACGAACTTTTTATTAATTAAAAAAGAAGCCTTACTTACGTATTCATAATTGTTAGCTAGAATATTTACGGTAGAGGATAGAAGGTGCCCCTTACATCTGTAAAAAATATTTGTATTATTAATTGATAAAATTTTTGGCTGATTGGATGCATGAAAATAGACAAATTAATTTACTGATCATTTGAGCAGTAAAATTAAATTGTGTACTACTACTCTAGGCAGATTTTCAATATTAAAATTTGAGAAACTTTTAGATAGTAAATTATTAATCAATTTCACTTAAAATTAAATGAGATTAAGGTTGCAAATTTGAAGGAATTATTATTGAGCTTAAATTGTAATTTAAATTTCTCCATCTATTAGACAGCAAGGAAAATCATTGCTTTTAAGGAATCATGTGAACATGGTTAATACATTGATTATCGAATCGGGTTAATACACCTATATCTAGGTAAACCAATAATTGGTATTACTTTTTAGATAAAAAAGTTTCATAAACTAATCATTCCGCTAATATCAAAACTAGAAGCATTTTTTGGGTTATATAAACAATTTTTTGCCATGAAAGGGCAAAAATCATAAAACAAGCTCCTTTTTGAAAACATTTGGACGTAATCCAAGCTTGCAAAGATCCCTACGATTTCAGCCCTTGTGAATGGAGTAGGTCATTACTGGTAAGTATCAGAAGCACCCTTGGTATGAAGAATTTATACTTAGCGCAATGCGCTATGAGTGTTGGGGTAATAAATGTTTTCTTTTCCTCCTTTCGAGGAGAGGATTTACGCATTGCGGCGCCTGCGAGTTAATGATTCCCAAATATATTTCTGTTTTTCTCCACTGTTTAGTGCAACCTCGATGCTCATATAGTCGGCATTTCATGTAGCTTGGACAAAATTAATAAATAACAGAGTAAATAAGAGAACTTTCTAGAAATCGTAATTATTACGCGAGAGATTCTTTGGCACGTTCGTTAGGGTTCTTATGTATAAAGACATTCCGCGAACGAAAGTTAAGAACTTGGATTGTTTTGGGAATTTTTGGAAATTGACTTATTCTTTTGCATAAAATAGCAGACGTGGTCATAGGCAAGACCCAATATAAATATAATGGCAAGATATCACTTAAAAAGCAGACATTAGTAAACTAGGAAAGATGCATATTCACCAATGATTTGAGTCCTAAATCAATTTGACATAACCATATTCAACATTAGGTGATCTAACGCAAAAAATCAATAGTTTTGACAAAGGACAGTAGTAAAGCAAAGAAATTATTTGATGAATATTACCTCAAGAATTGAAGAAAACACAAAGAAAGTTTAAATCTGGTTTTGAAAAAAATATCCTATGCAGTTCTTAACAAATTTTCCTTGGGTAAGAATGCATTTAGTATGTAAATGCATAAACACATTGTTATTGAAATCATTAAAAATATGTAAAGCAATCCTATATTGGCTACACTCTTTAGTATTAATTGTCCTCTGATAGTTTTATATTGGCAATTTACCGATGATTTTTTAAATTACCAATTACCAATACCGATTTTTAAAAATTTATTCAGAATAGAAGGGGTATTAGTTATAGCTATTAAATAATAGTTAATAGAGGTGAAGGTCTTTTTACATCCACCAGTGAAGTTTATATTTTCTTATGGCCTTAAAAAGAGTTCTTTTGTAAACATTCTTCAATCTTTATCTTCATATTAACTATTGTAGAAATCTTTATATATTATGCACTATGTTCTTAATATTTTCACTCAGAAGTTCTTCAACAATAATGTGCTGCATTATTTTTTACCTAATTATCTTAGTCAATTATTACTAACAATAAGTAGTTAAATTTTTCCATATCATTTTCATTCAACCAAGGTTCTATTTTAGATTATAGTTTAACTGTTAAGACAGTCCATTGAAGTAATAATACAATACACGCTGACCGATTGCACGCAATTTCATGTATTTATAACAAGAAAGAGTTTCATTTTTGTGTGTTTTGTTCATTCAATGTACCGATTGCTTCATATTATAGTTATACTAAATTGGAGCTCAATTTAAACAATAACAAATTTCGCAGGTAAACCTATTTTGTTGGTAGGAACAATTTTGACCAATATAAGAGTTAGCGATATATGGTCACATTGAATGACCAACTAATGACCAGATGCTATTAAATTAAAAACTTTATTCAGCATAAATTTTAGATTATCTATCTATTGGAAAATTAGGCTTTTTCATATGTATATTACACGTTTTATTTAATATAAACGTCCTTCAAGCAAATTTTGAATGGCAAAAATGCATTATTTTATCATTCCACTAATTTTATTTATTTCCAAATTTCATGCACAAACCCAGCATTTCATTAACAAAAGTTGAGCTCTGAAATACAAAATCTCTTAGCGATAAGAGCAAACGAAGCTGTTCCTGTTTACATCATATTTATGATAATTCTTTCGCACTTCACTTTCGGTTTCATATTGAACTCACAACACTATAAAACGTGTGTCTCTTTATTACCACATTCCTTCCATGTAAAGAAAATGCAATGCCATAACGATATTTGATTTTAAGCAAAACATAAAATTAGAAAAAATAAGAAGGAATTATAATCTGCACTTAAAACCATTGTAATCAATTCCATGAACAGATTACGCACAGAAAACAAAAAGTTTAAAAATCGAAAGCAAAAGGGACATCTACTATCACGAAGAGGAAACAAACAGGTGGTCATTCGACATTTGCGAACAAAAAAATTCCGTTCTATTTTATATTCTGTTTATGTGCACTCATTTCTTTTGCCCTAAAAATGAAAAAATACAAACTCTCAATTACCTCTTTCTATGAAATTGATTCATCATTTTTTCCGCGAAAAATAATAAAGCAGGACCGTTTAAAACCGTATACAAAAAGTGCATAAAGTATTCTTTTATTTTTGGGAATTTGGGATTGAGCTTTAATTTCGTCACGTTTTTGAGTGACCGCACGATTAATCACTTCGTGGCTGAGCAGATGCAAACAAATAGTTATTATCTCTTGGAGTACTTTTTCACCAGTGAGCAATTTACCGAATGAATCGCCGATGAATTTACAAAATAATCAAAACTTGTGATTCTTTTTACAACTTACACGCGACTATTACTCTTGGATGCATTTTAAAAGGTAGTACTATATCAGAATTAAAAAAGAACTTGCGGGTTAATATAGTATGATTATCTAAAAAAAGCAAGGTAATTAAAATGTTGCTATAACAGCAACCTTTAATCGGCCAAGCCCAACAGCATCAATATTTTTACTCATTATGTAGAAATCTTTTCTCTCGTTTATTTTGAATTTTCAGATCTTTAAGTGAATCCCCTTAATGGGTTCTTTTAAATCTACCAATTGAAAAATTTTGTAATCATGTAAAATAAAATGCCAAAATTTGTAATGTAATTGTAATAATTCGTATTTATTTTATTTTCTAAAGAACTTTTAGCGATTTATAAGTTTTCTCTAAATTTTACTCAAATTCATCCTTTGAATAAAAATATGTGCATCCATTTTATTAATAATTGCAAACTATGATATATTGCCTGAATACATTAAATGCATCTTAGCAATTTAGTTACTGTATGTTGAATAACGAATAGTTTTATTTCGAGCATTAATCAATCAAAGTAAACCAAAAATATAACTACTACACTATAGATTCACTACTATAATAGAGCTGTCGATCATTCATAAGATTTTAGAAAATCTTTTTACTAATTCTAAGCAATATATTTATATATATATATATATATATACACACACACACACACACACACACACACACACACACATATATATATATATATATATATATATATATATATATATATATATATATATATATATATATATACTATATATATATATATACTATATATATATATAGTATATATATATATACATATATATTCACTTATTAATACATTTTATGAAGCAGTGCAGTGATGTCATATTCACTTCAATGTAATAGTATATAATAGAAAATTATTTAATTATTTAATATATGAAAGAGAACATAAATTTAGGAGTTGAATGCATTAAAAAGTGTCTATTATTATCATCTTAATAGATGGATAAATTCCCAAAACTAGCTCGCATCAATTATAATTTAAAAAAATATCAATTAGGGTGCCATTCAATGCTAAAATTTTGCCTGTGAATTTCCGATGACACAATCACGTAAGATGACGAAATCAACCATATCAAACTACCACCTTGATTAAATTATTGTTTACTAAAGGAATTAGAAAATTAACACTCACTAAAAGATTACTACAGTGATATGCTTACCAGTAAAATAACTCAAGGTCAAAGTTTATGCGAACCGAGACTTCTGGGAAGGGGAAAAACAGTTCAGTGTATTTCATGGAATTAAAAACTTATAGCGTTACTATACTTTCTAGTTTTACATCAAATTCCTGGCGTAGCGGAAATCTGAAGGAATAAAGTTGGATCAAAACGTGTCGAATAATTAGGTAAAATCTTGCTAAACGGTAAACGGAAGATTAGAAACATTTTGTTTGCATGCATTTTAATTAATATACGTCCTAATGTTAGAACTATTGATGCATATTTTTATGTTTCGGAGTAAACAATTCATGGTTAAAAAGATTTACCCTTTAGAAGATGTGAGACCTGGAAAAATATACACTTTCTTATGGGCTTGTTGTTCAACATCTTTATTGTAGTACCGTAGGAAATTAATTGTACTACAATGTATGTGTAAACGTGAAAAAATTAAACTGAAATCCAAATATGAGGCAACGTCTTTAAAAAGAGTATTTATAAATATATTTTTTAAATATGCATGCATCGAAAATATTCTCCTTTCTGGAATTGAAATATTCCGGTATTTCTCTATTCCCTAATAGAAACCCAGATGAAATAAGCTTTAACATTCATATTATTGAAAATTACAAACTGGTGAACGATTTTGTAAAATTTGGAATATGTTGCGTAATAATGGAATAGTGTCAATTCAAATATAATAATTAAAAAAATGAATACGTATATTTTTAAGAAATTAACTAAATTAAAATATCCTATTATACGATGTATGCCATTATAGTTGTATATATTTCCATATTTTAAAAATCAAAATAAAAATAGGTACTAACTGAAATATCACATTTGATTAATTACTATATTTATCAATGGTATCCTTATTTGAATTCAGTTATTAGATAGCGGAAGTTGTAATTACGCAATTTTATTCATATAAATTATCATTTATCGATGAGTGTAGTCGTAAGCACCTAAAATAGGGCAAAACGTGAAATACATCGAAACCTGGATTTTTTAAATAGTGGGCCAAAGATAAAATAATGCCTAAAATGGGAAAATACATTTTTGATGACCAATTTGGTTTTAATCAAATGCGTATTTTCCAGAATTTATAGGGAAAAAAATGGAATTAGAAAAATATTATTGCATTAATAAATTTAAGTATATCACAGCCAACAATTTTGAATAAGGATTATTATTAACAGCAAGCAAAACTTTATGTAGATATATCTAACAGAAAAATAGTTTAATAAAAGTAAACTATCAATTTTATTTTCTTTTCTTTTTTACTGTGTAATAAAATGGATTATAAGCTGTGATTAGTTTGAGGAAAAAGATGAGGTGATAGCAAAAGGTAAATAAACTAATGTAATACCGAATATGGATTATAGATGATTTGAGTATGCAAATAATTATTTTAAAACATTAAAAATTATTTTAGACAGTATATATCAAATGAGATACGCATAAAATGATGATTTTTTTCATTCTAATATATTAAACTAATAAAATTGAAATGTGTTTACGCCTTTTATTTTTGCGTACCTATTCTGACTCTTTCTCGTAAAAATGAAATTTTGTAGCATTACTATAATAGGTCCTTTATTATAATAGTTAAATGATAGTTAGTTGAACCAAAGAAATAGGAAAATATAGCATACATTATACACTAAAATCAATAAACGGTACTGTCAAAAATTTTTTCAACACGATTTAACCGAATGCATTCCTTTCAATTTAAAATTAAAGCGAATATAATATTTATTTCATTTGGACCGTTTTAGAACGCCTAAGGTATAATGATATGGTTCAATTGGATATTGCATTTTTGTATTCCAGCATTTTTCATGTCCTACGTAGGCATAAAATAGGTACCAATGAAAAAATGGCTTGTAGGCGTAAATTTCAACGAAACATTTTCGTCGATGCGGTAGAGACTTCTATTAGGTACATCCCTCAGCCTAAAGTATATCAATAATGGATTTAACAATAATAAAGAATGGAATAGAAAAAAGCTTTGATTAGTGCGATGATTTCTTAATGTTTCTCCGGTAAGAGAAACAAGGTTTAGGTTTCTTTCAAGGCCCGCCCGACTTACCTCGGACGACACACTGCACGCGTCCCATAATTGTTTCCGCGGGATCTCAGCTCATCCGCTACTCTAGGGGGCATTCCGGTTTTTTTTCGACCGGGCGACGGACCGCATACTCCGCGATCTAAATTCAGTGCGGCTTTCGCTATAGTCCTACTCTCTCTCTGTTTGGTCCTTTTCACATTATTCCCGCCATCTCACTCGATTTTACTTGAGTGTTGGTACCCTGTAAAACGTAATACTCATGAGTTAAGAAAACAAGGAACATGACAAATTAACGTATATTCTAAGATAAAAAACACTTATTCAGGCCGTGTACCAACATATTTCAAATTTTTACGTGATACTTATCAATATTTTACTAATGGCACGAATACCATTACATCCAACAGTAGCCAATTAAGAACTGAAATTGAAGTTTTAGAAAAAAAAATTCAAACATTTGATCAGTTTCCTGACACGGGGTTTGAAATAAATCAAATATATTAAACTACAAAAGGAAATAAATTTTCGTTTTGAGCAATTCAGTAATATTAGTTCGAAATGATCTGGTAAAATGAATGATCTAATTTGATGAGACGATTGGGAATGAATACATCTTCGTCAAAATAGGTTGGCGTACTTTGTCAACCAATAAGAATAATGTTTAACCTACCGCTTAACATCTTTTGAAAATTATACCTGACCGAAATTAAAATTACCAGTCAATAAAACATTTTTTGTGTGTTCCAGTATAGAAAAATATCTAAATATGGTAAAAAATGGATATTACCTGCAAAATGCTAGCATCAAAATGTCAAATGGAACTATTTTGAATTCAAAATATCATTGCTAAAAAATGGATTATAATAGATAACCCTACTTTTGAAAGTGGTTTTTTTCTTTGTCAACACAGTATTCTGCATAAAAATAAAAAGCCATTGAGTAATAATCAAAAGTTTTTTTTGCAATAAATTGGTTATTACTTAAATAAAAATTTTACGATTATTTTCATTAAAAAAGTAAAAGATTATAATTCAATAGTTGGTTGCACACCATCTCTAAACTATGTCAGTTTATTTTCTATCTCTGAATTCAACCTTATTGCTATTTGCAGCAGTTATAACAGTTGCCTATAAGTTTCTAAAGTACTATTATATCTAGGGAAACACGTAAACATTTAGTTCTCCCCCGGCAGGAGTTTATAACTTAATTCCTGCCAACTTTTGGCACGCCTAAAATAACTATAGCTTAAATTCCTTTTCATTTCTTACCTAACATGATCTATTCCTGTTAAAATACGCGGCTAATATGGTGTTCCTCTGATTTTCTCCGATATACCTGAAGATAATTGTGTTTATTCTTGTAACTTCTACTATTTGACCATATTTATAACTTACCCTTTGTTTTATTTTCTTTGTGAAACATACTTTCTCAGCTTTCTCCCTATTTTTAATGTTTTTACTTTTATTCAAAATTTAGCTGACCAGAAGTACAGCTTTAAATAGTGATTTAGTGGCATTTTTCATAAAAATTTATATTTTATAAAATCCATATTCATGATAACTGGATGCATCAGTTTCTTTGTAATTCGATAATCTCCGTTGGCCTACGCAATTATTACGCGAAACTCAAAGCATTTTACCAAATAACTCTGCGTTGAAGAGCAGTTTCTATTGGAATTCATTTACACCTGATATAATGTTTTTCTTTATATTTTAGTAAGAACATTTGCTTCAATTATCAATCAGATTACGTTCTTCGTATTCTATTTATTTGGCTACATGGCACACTTATTGCACTTCCAATAAATCACCAAATCATAGAAATATTATTTTGGATGCCTTATTATGTAATGAATGACTGTATTCCGTTCTAGCGGTCTAAGTTGCAAAAGCTACCATTTTTTACTCAAGCACAAGCATTATCCATTTTATCAGTAATATTTTCTATGATTAAAGTGCAAAAATAATGCTCAATTTTACAGTACTCCAGCAATATCGTCTACTTTACAGCCCCATTCATTCAAAGTCATGAGGAGGAAATTCATAATACAGGAGACTCTTATCTTGGCTTCATAATCGTCTCAATAAATTCACTTATTTCCCCTGTTCGAATTCTATATCCTGCTACTATTTTCGCCATGGTTGCTATCTTTATTGTCTTTACGAATCTTGTCGTTCACTAAATTAGCTAATAACAAATCGTTATAATGTATATACAAAATATAATATTAGGAAAAACTGTTTTCATTAATGCAACGTCGTCTTGATTTCCGTATTCCGCTTGACATTTAAAATGATCCTTGGCAAGGTGGCTTATCTATTCTACACTTATTCTCTCGACGTTTATTGACATGATCTCTCCTATCGTACTGCGATGGGAGCTATAATACATTTTCAGCATCACTACTAAAAAGACATTCTTTCAATTTGTGCAAGAGCTTCGTCATCGTAATTTGCAATTAAATATTCGCTCGGATAGAGATTCCCAGCCTAGTTGCTCTAATAATATGGATACGATCCTAGATTTATCATGACTACGTTTTACAAATCTAGCTTCTCGACGCTGCAAAAGGTGGATTTGTGCATTCCATCCATTTTCCTGAATGTCCCATGTACTTGCAGCATACTCTAAATGAGGCCTTACCTACGACAAATAACATTCTTCTTTCTCCTTTTCATCATATTTACCTAATACTCTTCTAATAAATCCTAATTGTTTGTAACCTTGCCCACATATAACCCGTATATGTTTCACCCAGGAGAGATCGTAAATAAGGTTAACGCTGAAGTATTTAATAATATCTATACATTCCATTTCGGTCTTCCCATTGTATTAAGCGTTCGGGAGGGAATTGCTCTTTTTCAAAAATATTATGGCCACGCCGTTTTTATAGTTTAACTCTAATTACACAGTGTGGCACCCGCGTAGTATAACATTAACGTCATCTGATAACACCGCTGTGTCCTTAAGATCACGGTTTTTTACGATAAAAATTCGCATCGTCGGCAAATAAACGTATCTCAGTCATTGTCGTTAACGCAAAATAGGAAGAAAAGAGGACCGGTAACATTTCCCCGGGGAACCTCTGAAGTAACTTCTACGGCATTTGAATTAACTTCATCTACGACTACTATTTCTACCCAACCATTCCATAAGTCTTTATTCTACCCGCAGATTTTTATCCACACCATATTCTCCTAGCTTCGCGAGTTTTTCACCATTTGTCGAAGGTATTCTTGATATCTTAAAAAAGGACCGCGTCCACAGGACCATTGATCTCTCCCGAAATAAGAAAATCATGAGCCAAAAGCGCAAGTTGCGTTTCGAAGGATTTCTCCTTTCGGAAACCGTGCGGATTTTTCATTAATATTTTCTGACTATTTAGGTGTCTCACGATCGAACTAGCAACTATATGTTCTATAACCTTGCATGAAATGGATATAAGGGAAATAGGTCTGCTATTTCTCGGTTCTTTCTCGCCTCCGTTTTTAAATATTGGTGATAAGTAAGCCGTTTTCCTTTCTCTGGGAACCTTGTGATATACCAGCGACTTCTTAAGTATTATTTCTAGATAAGCTGGAATTTCCGACTCGAGATCCTTAAATATACGAGCTGGTATATCATCGGACCTGGAGGATTTATTAGCCTGGACATTTTTCGGAACGTTCTATTTCATTGAATGAAATCGTTTAACGGACACGATTTATTAAGCCATCGGAGGCATTTGGTTAGATATTGGTGAAAATGCTTTGAAAGAAGGAATTTAATGAGTTTTCCTTTTCCAAATTGCTGGTTACTCTTTCGCGTTTACCATTTTCAGTGAATTAACAGTTGCATTTCCTTAAAAGCATTTTAGTGAATTTTAAATCATAGATAACAATTTATTTCAAGTAGTATGCCTCTTTCTGTCTTATAATTGCCAAGGATAAAAATCAATATCCATAACCCTTAACGTCAAACATATTCTCTTCTTCCAATTCTATTGGATTTATTTCGCTATCAATTATTCTTACCAAATTTTGATCGGTGCTAATATTCTGTGAGTCTACACTTCTCCGCTTTACAAGGTTCTCGCCTCTATACGTATCTAGAAATTTGGGTGAATTTTTATTCATAAATTATCTCAATGCGATTTTATTACTAAATGGCCTTTTTCTTTCCTTTCAATTAATACTTTTTCTTGTATATCTTTAATAACAAAATCTTTGCAGCATATCAGGCTATATTTTTGCTACGAAGAGAACTTAATTCTAAGAAGATTATCTGCTAAAAAACTAAAATACTTGCAATTTTTTAAGAATAAACGACTATCATACCTTCTTGAATAGTTTTTACCATTTTGGCGTTATTTTATCCATCCAACAACATTGAATTGAAGGGATTATTTCAAATGTTACCTAGTTAGAAGGTCATTGACCCATCTATATTTCTTCACAATTTCCTAACTATCTTTCCTGCCTTCCATAGATTTTAAATTCTCTTAGCGTTCCAAAACATGTTCTCCGCTTCACATTCAATTATATTTATAAGTTATACAGGTGCTATTTAAATAATGTATATTCCCTCTTTCTTTATTTAAACACAGTTAAATCAATGTCTTTATTAAAATATGCCGTTAATCCTTTCATTTAATTTTATCCAACTTTCTAGAACCTTGACTTCTTTAGTTTCATTTATCATACTTAATACTGACTATAATTTGTAATGCCAAGCGTAATCCAACAAAATATATAATCTCATCTAACTATTAGCTGGTTATTTAGTTTTATATTGGGTTCAATTGTAGAATACGTACACATGTTGATAACATTATATTTCTCAAATGGTGTAACAAGCTAAAAATCACAATCTAAATCACATCTTCCTTTTAAAGTCAGGAATAAAATTTATGTCCGAACTTTGATTTTACGTATATGAAGTTGAGAGAAATTAATTATTCCGCCTGGTGTGTAAACCTTGAATTTTCAGTCTAAATTAGAGAAAAGGCATCAGAGATTAATATATATGAAACAAGTTTTATGTTTCAGGCATGAAAATTCAGGGTAATAATAAAGAGGAAAATCGACGGAACATCATAATATAATCTGGAA
Organism: Hetaerina americana; assembly: GCF_022747635.1. Taxonomy (NCBI): domain Eukaryota; kingdom Metazoa; phylum Arthropoda; class Insecta; order Odonata; family Calopterygidae; genus Hetaerina; species Hetaerina americana. Next base: position 68,701,522 of record NW_027287538.1, on the reverse strand, counting down.
AGAGTTATGTCTCTATTAATTTTTGGAAGCGCTATAAAGTAAAAATAATAAAGCATGCTGACCTAAAATGTGCGGAAACGGAGGTGTTCAAATGCGTGTAGTATAGGGACTATAAAATTGCAAATATGTATTCAATCTACACGCAGATATATTCAATACCTTTCCCCACATCGAATACCTTACTTCACATAGTTGATCCCCTTAGTATTCCCTTATGTAGTTTTTGAGTTATCACTGAATGTCAGGTAATACTTCTAGCAAAATTAACGATGGAATTAGATCACATATTGAGAAAAAGAGAGGCAGTCAATGCCTTTGCTTTTTAAGACGGTTCGAAGCGGGTCAACGGGTGATGATTATTAAAATATCATTTCTACCCAACAATAGCATTGAAAACTAGAAATACCAACCATTGCAATGATATTTTCCTTTGACTCTAAAGTAGAAAAGAATTAAAATTAAGGTTGAGGAGTAACTTTTATTCAAAATGAAAGTAAAATGAACTAACCAAGCTATATATAGACTTATCAGCACAATAAATTATAAGGAAAGACGATAAAATAACGAAAACTAACTATACGCTGGTCCAATATTTTACAGCTAAATAAACGAGCATGCATAATAATTCCGAAATATTGCAGAAGGCAGAGAAGAGAATATTGACAAAAGAGACAAAATCATTAAAAGAGAGTCGTTAGGAAAGACTAGGTTGTGCACACTAACCCGTGATAGAATTTAGCTATTAGGATTGCTACGGATTTATTTATATGAGGTTTTATACTTTTAATAATTTCCAAATTTTAATGCATTAACGTCGGAACCGCTACTCATTAATGCAATTGCTGATTAATAAAGGACAAACGCTGATTTCAAGTTAAAGCCTCGGACCACAATTGTAGAACGGTGAAATTTCTTACCATGCAAGAAACGATTACCTTTTAGCTCGTCATTAAGGCAAAATGCACAATCATATGTTTCCCCAATCAAAAACATTTCTGAGGATCATTGAAATTCAAAATTTTAGTTCAAATATTCAACAGACCACCACCACAGGCTACGCAACCAGGAGCTAGGAGCCTATGATAATGTAGTATTTTGTGTGGCAATATATAAATTTCGACATTTATGCATTTGACGATCATGATCTACGCTGATTTTCGATGTATTAAATATTGCAGTTTATATAAATATTTTATCGGAATGAAATGAAACGTAATAGTGCACATCGGTTGAAATATTTAGCATTCGGTAAGCAAAAAATGTCCCATCACTCTTCGAGCAATTAAAAAGTGTTTTTTGATCGTATTATTTAACTAGACGCTTTTATACGAAATGGTAAACTAGGAAAATTATAATATTGAAAATATACAAAGCGATTAAAAAAATCTCATGAGGTATTGTTTCTTTTACACAATTCAAAAACATATCAGTGTTACACAATTGTTTTAAAATTTATCTCAACTGCATGGCTGGTATTTTTTATAAGGTTAATTTAAACTTTTAAATCGCCATTAAACATTAAATCAGCAAAGGAAATGCAAAAATGTTTACAGCATTGTTTCAAGTAAAAGCGACACAAATAAACACTTCACATTTTATATGAGGGTACTACTTTTTTTAATCAAATTAAACTGCTTGCATGTCCAAGTATTTGTATGTTAAGGAGATTCATGATGTAGCCATACTTAGTATAACAGATATTCATGAGAAATAGTTTTCGCAATAACCCGAATTAAAATGTTTCTCTTTTTAGTGTAATAGGTAGTTTGTTACTGCTATTCTCTGAATTAGAATGGCGGCATTTAGTCTTCGTCTGTCTTCAAACAAAGAAATAAAAATTTTACTTGGATATCAATGTTTTATTTCATATATAATTACATTGATTTTCTTCCATTCGTCATTCCCAATTTTAAAAATTTGCTTTTAAAATATAGTAAAAGTTACAAAGCTAAAATTGCAACTTTGACATAGTTCTAAGTCATATTAATTCTTTTAGGAAGAGATTATATTTTCCAACGTCAAAATTTATAAAAAAATCATTCAATTCAATGTCATACAAGATTAAAGCCGTAGCTATATTTTTAAACCACTAGAACTGGTAGTAACTGGTTATTAATCAAATACCTTTTAAAAGAAACATCGTAAACTTATTACAAAAGAAAATACTCAATTACAGTAGATGGAAATATGGGTCGCACTAGTCCAGTAGTAGAGCGTTAAACTACTGACCAGGGGGCCTGAATTCGATTCCCGAGCAAGCTTCTATGGGCACCTGCAGGTATGTAGCCGGCACAGGGAAAGAATCTGTCTCCCCCTACCCTGATGAGTGAGTTTCACACGCCGTCGGGCTTAGTACTGGGTGAACTCTACTTTCACCTACCAAATCAACCTTCGGATGGTTTATTATATTTATGGTTTATGCACACATATATTGTATATAAAAATGATAAAGTCTATATTTTAATATTTATGTACCAAGGTTATAAATTATTTTTCAAAATCTATTGCACAAGAGACACAGTACAGAGTTTTTGGAAATACTAATGCAGGTTCACATCAGCAAATGGGCTCATTGATTTCTCTATAGTAACCTGATGTTTCTATTTTCTTTGAAACAAAAGACTTTCAAAGCCAACATATTATAATCATATTCAATTCTTCAAAGAGGGGAAGCGGTGGTCAACGCTGAACCAATAATGCGATGCGTTTTTGGTATGGTACAGTGTCGTACTCTACGGATATAAATGAAACTGGTATTTTATATCCATATTACTAAATTACGGAAAAATGATAAAAAAGGCGTCATTTATATCCGTTAAAAATATTTTACGACTTAGCTTAGCATTCCATGAATTCAAAAAACCAAAAACAACCGCAACTAATTCCAATTGTAGTGAGTAACTTAAATGTAATACTTGATGTTTAAATATAATAGTATGATGTTTTTCCACACACTTATTTCAAACCATAACCTTGTTAGTCCTGTAAGAGGTTTAAAGAATTTAAGATACGTATTTTAGTAATTATGTAGTATAGCAATTAATAGGTTTCTCTTTTGTTGACAAAGAAGTTGACATTGGTAATAATTAAATTCATTTTAAATGAAATAAATAATACTGTTAATAGCACATAATACAATGATGAAAATACCCAGACAGTTTGGAAAATCTCGTGATACACTAAGATTAACTATTGACCTGCCAGCTTTATCAACGAGTATAGCAAAAAGTAAATGGTTATTTACTATGTGACTCTTTCATAAATTCAAGAAGTCAGAATAATTGAATATGCTTAAGCGTCCATGGTTAGTTTTCCTAGGAAATATTGTTAAGCTAACACTATACAGTGTACTGAATACAACTATTATTTTCAGGATACAGAATAATAAGATAAAAGGTATTTCATTCAAAAACATCCTCTTTCTAAAAAAGACAAGCATTTGACAAGTCTTCAAATTAATTAAGCCCTAATTATATTTTTATAATTCTTAAAATGTTAATCTTTATTGAAATTTGTTCGAAAATGGACGATCGATAAGCATCGAAGATTCCCTCCCTGCGAATTGGTTAGTATTAGCTATACTAGTGATTCTTTTTTCTAAAACTCAAGAATTAATGAACGACATTCATTTCGAAAATCTCTAATACTCTCACTACCAAGATTCATTAATAAATATATATCTAATAGGTTGTAATATCACAGAATATATAGTATAATATCCCATCAACATTTTTCACTTGGTAATTTTATAGTTAATTTCTTAACTACGAGGGTCATCCGGAAAGTAGTACCCGTTCGTGAAATAAAGACACAAAAGTAAATATTAACAAACATAAAAAATTTTATTTGAAAGAGGATACTTTAAACTACTTCTCAACATAATCTCCAAGCAAATTAAGGCATTTGTCATAACGTGTGACAAGTTTCTGTATTCCTGCTGCATAGTCCTTCGCCGCCAGCTCATTGAGATACGCGAGGGACCCATCTTGCACAAATTTTTGCATAATGCAGATGGTGTTTAACAATTTCATGAACAATTGTTCGAGAAACATTGGGAAAATGCTCACAGATGTCATCAATTGTGACGCGCCGATCGTTCCTCACGAATTCGTCAACTGAGCTCACCAGTTGGTCTGTAATGACAGACGGTCTCTCCGAACGCTCATCGTCGTGTGTGTTCCCCCTCCCCATGTTGAAGTTGCGACACCACCGCCGAACAGACGACTCGTCCATTACATTGTCTCCATACACCTCCTTTAATTGGCGATGAATATCACATGGGCGAACGTTTCTTGCATTGAGGAATTTAATCACTGCCCTCACTTCACAACTGGCGGCGTTCTCAATTTTTTTAAACATTGTAAACAATCACAGAAACAACACAGGCAATGCTAGCGTCACGCAACTTGGCTCAGAGAAGGCAGACAAGCCACTGAAGCTATCTGACCTCGTCCAGCGGCTACTCGCGTCGTCAGCACTTCATGCGGCACGAACGGGTACTACTTTCCGGATGACCCTCGTATGTTCAATAGTTATATATAGATAGATACATATAGATACATTATGATTTGCAAAAACTTTTTAATTTTTTACCCATTTGAAATCAGGTTACAATTGTTGATAATACATCCCATACAACCCCCCTCTTAAAATTTTTTTGACATTCTTATACTGAGTATGAATTCAAGTTCTATTCTACCGAAAAAATGACACAGAAATATTATCAGTTAACGTTTACTGACTGAAAACAACAAGTTGAAATAAAAACTTAGAGAGAACTCATATTAGAGAGTAAAGTCATAACACATTAAACTCATATTTAGAGAGTAAAGTCATAACACGCTCACTGCTTCCAACAAAAGTAATTTAATATTAATACTAGGTGTAAATAAATATGAAATTCCTTTGACAAATTCCAAAGAAACTGCGGGAGATGCCGCAACAGTAACTTTTAACGGAGTCATCCGCTAATGTGCATTTCAATGCAACAATTTCAGAGCGTAAAAATCATTCGCCTTGACTGGGACTCGAACCCAGATCCCTCAATATCCGGTCGAGTGCTTTAGCCACTTAAGCTACCGAGGCGTCCTCTTAAACTCTGAAATTTTGGGGCTTTTAAAGGAACTAGATGTTATGACGAAATACCGTACATACAATGTCACATGTATTCGTAGTCGTGCGCGAGGCGCCACTGTCCACGAGGTTAAAGCCAACTTTAAACACGTATGGTGTTTTCCCTTTGACAAATTCCAAAGAAACTGCGGGAGATGCCGCAACAGTAACTTTTAACGGAGTCATCCGCTAATGTGCATTTCAATGCAACAATTTCAGAGCGTAAAAATCATTCGCCTTGACTGGGACTCGAACCCAGATCCCTCAATATCCGGTCGAGTGCTTTAGCCACTTAAGCTACCGAGGCGTCCTCTTAAACTCTGAAATTTTGGGGCTTTTAAAGGAACTAGATGTTATGACGAAATACCGTACATACAATGTCACATGTATTCGTAGTCGTGCGCGAGGCGCCACTGTCCACGAGGTTAAAGCCAACTTTAAACACGTATGGTGTTTTCCCTTTGACAAATTCCAAAGAAACTGCGGGAGATGCCGCAACAGTAACTTTTAACGGAGTCATCCGCTAATGTGCATTTCAATGCAACAATTTCAGAGCGTAAAAATCATTCGCCTTGACTGGGACTCGAACCCAGATCCCTCAATATCCGGTCGAGTGCTTTAGCCACTTAAGCTACCGAGGCGTCCTCTTAAACTCTGAAATTTTGGGGCTTTTAAAGGAACTAGATGTTATGACGAAATACCGTACATACAATGTCACATGTATTCGTAGTCGTGCGCGAGGCGCCACTGTCTGTTTTGTTTTTCTTTGGAATTTGTCAAAGGGAAAACACCATACGTGTTTAAAGTTGGCTTTAACCTCGTGGACAGTGGCGCCTCGCGCACGACTACGAATACATGTGACATTGTATGTACGGTATTTCGTCATAACATCTAGTTCCTTTAAAAGCCCCAAAATTTCAGAGTTTAAGAGGACGCCTCGGTAGCTTAAGTGGCTAAAGCACTCGACCGGATATTGAGGGATCTGGGTTCGAGTCCCAGTCAAGGCGAATGATTTTTACGCTCTGAAATTGTTGCATTGAAATGCACATTAGCGGATGACTCCGTTAAAAGTTACTGTTGCGGCATCTCCCGCAGTTTCTTTGGAATTTGTCAAAGGGAAAACACCATACGTGTTTAAAGTTGGCTTTAACCTCGTGGACAGTGGCGCCTCGCGCACGACTACGAATACATGTGACATTGTATGTACGGTATTTCGTCATAACATCTAGTTCCTTTAAAAGCCCCAAAATTTCAGAGTTTAAGAGGACGCCTCGGTAGCTTAAGTGGCTAAAGCACTCGACCGGATATTGAGGGATCTGGGTTCGAGTCCCAGTCAAGGCGAATGATTTTTACGCTCTGAAATTGTTGCATTGAAATGCACATTAGCGGATGACTCCGTTAAAAGTTACTGTTGCGGCATCTCCCGCAGTTTCTTTGGAATTTGTCAAAGGGAAAACACCATACGTGTTTAAAGTTGGCTTTAACCTCGTGGACAGTGGCGCCTCGCGCACGACTACGAATACATGTGACATTGTATGTACGGTATTTCGTCATAACATCTAGTTCCTTTAAAAGCCCCAAAATTTCAGAGTTTAAGAGGACGCCTCGGTAGCTTAAGTGGCTAAAGCACTCGACCGGATATTGAGGGATCTGGGTTCGAGTCCCAGTCAAGGCGAATGATTTTTACGCTCTGAAATTGTTGCAATGAAATTCCTTCCTAATTTTTGACTGAAGTAATCTGAACAGCTTATATTTTTTGCGAATCCATTAATCATCTTCAAGGGCTGAATTTTCATTAGCCTTTCAATTATGATTCTCATTAAGCGATCGTTACTTGGGATTCAACTATTTATCGTCCCTCTACTGCTGCCATGGGTGATCTATAGATGACTCTATTGGCTCATCTATCCATCTCCAATTTGTTATTATCCCTTTCATTTCATCAAAAAGACTTCACCCTTCAAGCCTCCAGCTGGTGAGTTCTATAATTATTTTCAAGATCCGCTACATTTTAAAGGAATTAACTGTTTTACTATAAGTTTATATTCATTGCAGTCAAGAGTTATCTCTTTTTTCATTATTCTGGGCAGGATTTTTTTCCCGTAATACTTTTCTTTCATTTAATTTCTCATTAAAGAAATTCTAAAATTTTTTGTAGAGGGACTGAAATATTCTGCATTTAGTTAATTCCTAGGAGATGGAAACTTGCATTGCTTCAATTTTTTTAAACGAATTTCCCCTAGAGTAGGTATGGTTATATAATTATGTATTGGTATTTTTATGTAATAGTTATAATGTTTTAATGCTAGTAACGCATATTTGCTCATTTAAGTGCATGGAATTGTTGGTTTTTTATTTTGAAAAATGTGGTTTAGTAACTTATTATGGTGTTTATTTGTGGTCACGAATTTCATAATTTGTGATATTTTGTAAAGTTGATCATACACTAATTGAGTATTTTCCACTTCTGCAATCCCACTAGAAATTTTCATGAAGGATTCCAGAGGAATGATATTCACTTTTTTTATATTATCATATTTTTGTTAGGTTTTTGACTCAGTTAAAATGCGTACTTCCACATTGAAACCGAGAAACGATAACTCAGGGAAAACACATTTTTCAATATAAACAGTTTTTCAATGATTTTTTGTACCACCGAAGATTGAGCAGTGGTAATCGTAGATGTTCCCCTTTTCTCATCATCTTAACCACTCACGAATTGGTCATAGAGATATATGCCTTATAACATCTGAATCAAGTTGTGTTTTGGTACATATATCTGAAGCTAAAACCTGTTATATTACCTTTGATTGTTATTATATTGGGTGATTTATTGGAAATCATTCTATCCGAGGTACTTTTGTTTTCATAGCATTTATTTCTCTCACCACATTTACTACCAAACTTAAAAACACACTAACCTGTATTAAATTTACATCAAAAGACCACTGGTAACGCTTATGTCTACGCACCCAAAGAATAATTACCACCTAAATATAAAATGCATTGCTCAACCCGGAAGTTGGTGTGATAAGTGATGGTAGATTTCACCGTATGCTAAACCTAACGGTGTTTGGAAATTTATCATCAGAATAGGGTGACAAGTCCTTTACCCTTTCATAAAAATATATTGACTACAATAGTTATGACTTTAGCAGATCAAAAATACATTATAATAAATACCTATGCTATGGAATAGCAATCCAATTTCCTAAATAGGACGGGGTCCGACTTTCGTAATAATAGCGCAAATATTTCCTAGACAAAACCATATATACCATATATTCTGATGGAGCTGGAATGGTTGAATACCTAAGAGAGAACACCAATTGAATAATAAGAAGCAATTATAAATGTTTCGAAAATATACATTTATAAATTGTAGCATATCGCTGAAAAAATGACATCAGAAAAACAACATGCGATATGATAATAATCAATTATCACTAAAAGCCTACCATATTATGCGTGATAGTATACCTAATGAAATTTGAACAAAAATTCCTCTATCAGTTACCAGAGAAGTAGTGGCAACAACTAATATGAGCAAATTTTTGACTCTATAATTTTGACCAAAATGTCTCGAAAAAATTTTTGTGAGAATTTGATCCCCATAGTTAATGATTTAACGAAATGTAAAAAAATACTCTTTTAAATCTGAAAGTAAAGAGCAAGTGAATTTTTATTACTTCACTATTATGACTTAGTGCGTAAAATGTGTGAATATATGAATATTTATAAATAGTGAAATGAATTATGCTAGTTGTAGCTTATTGAAATAAAAATGAGGATTGATCCAAATTATTCGACTCTGCTAATATACAATCTTAAGAAATTTCAACATACAATATTGTGTAACCAATGCTGATCTTTTGAAAGACGAAAAATATGATATAAGTCACTCGAAAAGATGCTTTCATAGGTGTCGAAATTTTCAAACCTTCAAGAAAAAAGCATTGGAGAGAATAGAAATATTATCTAGAATGTAAATTTGATATTCTCCAGCGGCAGGATACATGAATACTGTGTAGTTTCTCTGTCACCTATAATAACCGTTTAGCAGAGAGCGTTAGTAAGGTAATAGCAATAGAGGCTTCTTTCAATTTAAATTTTGTTTTCCTTTAAATGAGAACACATCACATTCAAAATATTACGGATGAGAAAAATAAAAACCAATATCTAAGCGATTGATTGGACAAAATGTTTAAGAAAAACAAGTAAGTACTTTATAATGTTCAATTTATTAAATAAACGTGTTCAACAGTAATTCTATGAAAATTAGAATTTATCACTTTATTATTAATATAAAAGGAGAAAATCTTTATTTTAACAAATTTAAATTTAACAAACATTCGTAATTTCTAAAATTAAACTAGGTTTTATTAGACAACTATAATTCGTGCAGTGTAATTTTTGTTTTTATGTAAATTACTCCAACGGAAAATGGAAAATCTCTCACGAAAATAGTATACCAACAGATTATCTGAATAAAGGTAGCCGCACGCGGTACGTAAAAACAGTATTTATCTTTATCTCTCTAGGCTCTAAGTTATGATTTTTTTCCCATAAAAATGTAAAAATAGAAAGTAGAAAAAATTCAAACCCTTTTCAACTTTGGCAAGGTGATAGCATGAGCTGAGGGTCCATGGAATAAATACGCAGCTAGTGCCTTCCATTCCAGTTTGCATATTTCTCATTATGCAGCAATGTCCACACTTGTAGACGTGGTTGAGTATATACTGAAACCAAGTTTGCAAAAAATCCGGTTATGGAGGAAGTGGCGAAAAGAAAGGATGGACGCTACGAGTGAGGACAGCTTGGAGAGGAGGAGACTCTAAACCGGCAGGCACTCAAAAGAATACCTCTGTTTCTATGTGCATGGCTTTCGCAAGGTTCTAGGTTAAACCACAACAATGGATGACGGGTTTGTGTACATAAGTTCCTCCCCTATCATTGCGGACATAGAAGTGAATGCATTTGCACATCAATTTCAAGAAACATAAGGATTGCGGAGGTTCAATGACGTTATTTTTGATAAATATTGATAAGTTTGTTAATGTATTTAAAATAAATCCATAAGCTTACTTGGTCATTTGAATCCATATATATATATATATATATATATATATATATATATATATATATATATATATATGTACACATATATTTGTTAGGAGTCACAAAATATTTATTTAGTAGCTGTGTCCATCCAAAAACCAACCTTAAACGGTAGATTTCCTAATAATAACGATAATATGTATAATTTTATGTATATACACACAAACATATGACAAGGCGTATATTTACGGTAACACGGGAATTAAAAAATGAAGAATATCAACTAAGCTTAAAACATTATATTACAAATTATAAACTGAATTTTTAAAAGCATCGAGTATTATGCATTAAACTAAAACGTGAATTTATTTAGGCAAGAAATAGAAGAACTTGAAATTGTCTTTCGATACGAAGAAAAGCTAAGAAATAACTTGCGACTAAAATACACCCAGAATGGAATATTTAATGTTTCAAACAGAAATTACACATTTACCTAAGATGTTAATATCACAGGCTTTACGTTACCTAAACCACGCAAACAGTTTCTCTAAAAAGCTTAAATGATAATGAATTGGAGCAGTACATGATTATTTTTCATATCCTTTTAATAATCAATATTCTCATTAATGTTTTCATCCAGTTGTCAGAAGAGATGGTGAAAATTAGATTTGGGCTACTTTTGACCATAATTTCAGCAGGCGATATAGATAATTTAATAAAAGTCAATTTATCACATTGTATCTGATAATTTTTTTCACATATTTCGGTAATTATGTGCTAAAACAGTCGAACGTTCGTATTACTAAATATATATTAACGCCTTTAAAATAATAAAAATCGACGCCACTTTATCTAAGCCACATATTTGGTACCCTTATCCAGACACCATTTTCATTTCTCATCGGCATTAAATTAAGGAGTGTTTTGAAGTGAGCAACTTTCAAGCCTCTCCATTTTAGTGGAATGGTGCATTTTCGGCCGCTTTGCTTGTGCTCAAGGAAAGCACCGGGCGCCAGGCTATCTCTCTCGCTCACTCTCTCTTGGAGAAACGGTTTTATTGATTTCTTAAGCGTCTGAGCAGGAGCCAAGTGCCCCAGGAGCTCTGGACGCGAGTGAATATATACTTACTACGTTCTTCTCAGCGTATCGTGTGTCAAATTATTCGCTCACTATTCGCTTAACTATTTCACTATTTCAAAAAATTAATTGAAGCCAAGGTTTGACGTCACGTACTTGTATTTACATAATTACTCATCCCTCTTTACGCTTATTTAATAAAATACGCGTATTTTAAGAGATATTGGAAAATCAGATTATAAATACTTAAATGCACGTAAAATAACAGCATATTATTTAAATAAAAAATACATGCTATTCTCTAACATTTTTCATATTTTGAACACAAAAAACAATATAACCATTCAATAAAATGTTAAAAACCTAACTTTTGTTTTTTCCTTTTTTCAATATAAGCATTAAAAGAACTCCAAGTTTATGCTTACTACAGATTTTCAATGACACCCTCAAATTATCATGCACAAAAAATCGGACCATCGCAAAATTTCGATTTTTATAAGTAAAATATCTGCAGTAACACATTTAATAATCTGACACCAAATAGCTCTTACAAGGAAACAGTAACATTGGTTTCTCTTTAAATTCATAAAGTATATTTATACTACAATATTAATTTGAATATCATGCCAAAACTTCTTTTATGATTTATTTTTTAGGTTTTTTAGATGACCTATAATCTTATGGTTTTTTATTTTTATGATGGAAAACTACTTATTAAAAAGAGAAATTAATGAGTAATAATGCACATTCCCTCACCTCAAATAAACGGTCATTGAAAATTTTAAAAATACAAAATCATTTTGGCTTCGCTTGTAAAAAATATTGGTGTATTATTATTATTATTAATACAAGCCTGGTTAAAAAATCTATTTGTAAGAATCTACGTTTAAATTTATTTTTCTGAAAAAATTAGCACATATTTCTATTATATTAATAACATGCATAGTCAAGAGAAATTCGCAACTTGATTTTAGCACAACCATTTAAATTTAAATCTGGTACCGAATTCCACGGGCTGTATTCTATCTCCCAATAACAGCAGAAAAACATAGTTAATCCTAAATATGTAACGAGGTTTTCGGTACAGTGCAAGGGGCTTTCCGCAAGCAACGCAATTTTTTCATATTTTGTTGAACAGATATCCACAAACACTTTAAATTCTTCAAGCACTGTTCTCCTGCCTCTACACATTATCCAGTGACGTTGCTGAGACCGGTGCACGCCATGGAAGGCATCTTCGGGGACCTCTCGCAAGTGCTTCCTCACGGCTAATTGGATGTCTTCTAAGGACGAAAGATGGGTTCCTTTCAGGGCTGCCTTAATCCAAGGGAAGAAAGAAGGGTCTATAGGGGGGCATTGACCCTTGGTAGAGCAGCATTGACCCTTGGTATTTGACTAGGAACTCATGGACTCATAGGTCCATAATGGCAAGGCGCGTTGTCGTGATGGACTTGCCATGCATCGGATATGTCTTTTCTCGTCCTGATGACCGCCTTTCTAGCTCATCCACATATTGGGCAACGGTAAATTTCTGTCTTTGAGGAAAAAACTCCTTATTGACGATAGCTTTACTGTTGAGAAAGGCAATGAGCATGGTTTTCACTTTTCATTTGCTCATTCTCACCTTTTCGGGCTTAGGGGACTGGTTTATGTGGCACTCAAAGCTTTTGCGTTTAGATTCTGGGTAGTATTTAAAAACCCAGGTTTCATCACCAGTGACGACGTTGTCCTGATAACCAGGTTTATTTTTAATACGCTGCAAATGTTTACTTGAAATATCCACTCGTCTGGTCTTCCGCTCGGTCGTCTGACAACACCGTGGGTAAGAGCTTGACGGACACTTTCCTCATTGCTAAATCTTCTGTATCAATACGAAGCACAACAATAGACGAAAATAGACTTTAATTCATTCGAAACCATCTAAGATACTCAAACGACGGCCAGAATCCAACAGTTTTCGAACATGAGCCACATTGTTGTTGGTTTTAATTGTTGATGGTGGCCCAGAGCTTTGTTTGCCGTGAACCTCTTCCCGGTCCACCTTAAAGGCCTTTAACCAATACAAAACATGTGATTAGGACAGAGTGGAGTCCCCGTAAGCCTCACGAATCATTTTGTTAGTCTCTTTAAGAGTGGTTTCTCAGATAAGCGCAACACAAGATAATCTCGTAACGTTGCTCGATCGTCCATTCCATTTTATTCGTTACACATTTGGGGCGTAGAGGTTTGCAATAACTGACAATATGCCGCTTACACAGTTTGGACAGCCCTGAAACCGGTTTCACGACAAGGCTCAGCGTCTTCTTCATCTACTCCAAGGAATTTCATCTCACCCTGATCAATTGGAACGGCGCGATTAATTTAAACTTTCATAAATCACCCACGGTAATATTAATATTGAATGGTGTTACATGGTTGATAAATTATTTAATTACTTTTTAACCAGGCCACCGTCTTTAGAAACGTCTCAATCGTGTAAAAAGTTTCCTTTTTTTAACTTTCCTTCTTTTACGTTATCACCTGTGCCGAAAACTAAAGAAATGATATCTTGAAGGTTCGATGATGGCGGCATGACCCCGGAAACGTTAAATATTTGCTGATGAACTCTCTTTGTTTCCACGTGCTGTGTTGTAGCGCCTGTGTTTCCACTCAGGTTGTAGTTTTACGTACACATGAGACGTGGTTGTGAGCGATGAGTTCCCAGAAACTCACTATCAGATCCATTAATCTGCAAAAATCCATGCTCGTATTCCTCAGTATGGGAATATTTTAGCCTAAGATGGTTTTTTTCTTTTCATTTGTATAAAAAAATCTTTCTTGAGGGCTTTCATTTCAATTTTAAGCTGACTTACGCCAATTGAACATTTTTCAGCTTGGAGCGGCTGCCGCTGATTTCTGCACACATAGTCAAGCCATTAGAATATTTAAAAAATAAAAACATTAAGATTAATATAATAATAAATATCATAAGAAAATAAGTTTTTACCTTTCAATAATGAAAATAAAAAGAACTTGTTTGCTTTTGTCAGAATATTTCAGATAATTCATAAACCATACAGAGACATTATGACTAAGTTTTTATTTTAAAAATTCTTTTGCTCTATAGTATATTGAAATGAGTGCCCCCTCACTTTACCAAATAGTTTGATCATAACCAAATAGTTTTATATCTATGTGTGTCTGCATAAGCTTCAGTAAAGGTTAGCGTATATTTATATTTCAGACTCCATTGGCTATTATTCCGATATTTCATTCAAGTTTTTTAATGCTCTATGCAGAATCAAAGCCTTGCTTAGTATATCTCCGCTAGCCTACGACTATATTCATGTTACAGTCTTTTTCTTATTTTAAACTGGCCGTCCTTCCAACACTTCTCTACTATTCCTAGGTTTGGTATAGCTTTTTTTCTTTCTACTTCCTGGAATTTATCTTAAATTCTCAGTAAGAATTTCATAATTCTCATTCTCATTTATCTTTTGGCCAGGCATTTTTTAAATTTTCGAAATGACAATTTAGCCAAATATCTATGGCCGCAAAATTGTTCCCCTTATGTTTATTATTCAGGACTATGTACATCATTCTCTTTATTCAAATGCAAAATAAATACTCTATGATTAATTCCTGTCATTCATTACGTTAATTATTAACATCCAATAAGCTAGCAATGCCTCTTTTTACATAGTAATCCTACCGCTTACTTTGCGGCTCTTTCGGCAGTTTACCCCACCTCACCGCAAACGTTTTTATTTCATTATTTCCTTCTTTAAGATAAATTAAATATTTTTCAATATTCTCTTCTTTCACTTGCATGAAATACATATGGTTTTTATTTGGCTCTCTCGCGTCCATTGTATTACAAAAGACTAATTCCACTTTATGACTATTAGGATACATATAAAACAAATCTGCACCCGGGAACGTATATACCTCTTTGACTTCATGCACTGAACCTAAATCAATGTCTTACGGGGATAAGATTTAACTAGTAAATACTTTTTACTTTCTCAATTTTCCAGTTGTATATCAACCTACGGCGACATTTCACCAAAGTTTTGATTAGTTTTAAGTATCTCCCAGTCAACTAGATCACTCTTTTTGGCAAAATTTCCTGTTATATACACCCACACTGCCCACCTCGTCTCCAAAGTATCCCTTTACTAAAGCAATCCACAAAATTTCCTTACACACAAATCACTATAACGTAGTAATCTCTTCGTTTCTTACCAAAATGCGTCGTCTAAAAAGTTAATTGACTCTGTCTTTTACCATCCAACGACTACGTATCAGCATTCACACATTTGTTGACTACTGAATTGGAATCGGCACTGTCAGATCTTCAAATCTGCCTATCACTCATCTATCATGTATTCATTAAAATTCTCCCTTTTTTCTTTTCAGTACAACAGTTGATCCAAGATGACTCTCTTACTCTCTTTCTTAGGAAAAATTACTCTGTACATAAAGCTCTATTACACTCCACTCTCTCCTTGAATCAATGCATACAATCCTGCAATGCCTCTAACTTATTTTTGTATTTATCTTTTGACAATTTGTAATATTTATGACCTCATCATGTTTTTAACCTTTCGAATATTTATCTTGTGATTAATATTTACGGTTAATATGAGTACATTTTTTCCACTCATTTCAGTTTGAACGTCAAGTTATTCGTCTTTTGATGACCGATGAGACCTTGCCTTCTTCTATTAGATATGTATTACAGGGTCTCCCAGGCCGAAACTCATCGATCCCAGGATATTTTATCCCTTTAATTTCATTCATATATGTTAAGTTAGAGTCAAGAGAGCTGAGGTAAGTTTCCATTAGGTTTTTCAATATTATTATTAAACTAAGGCGCAGTTTTTATTTTAGTACTCTCCTGGGCTGATTTTAGGTACCTATTTATTCCTCCTAGTTGATAACGGAGTGAAAAATTAAAAAAGGCATTTTTATAGCCCTCGCTGCAACAGCACTAGACGAAATACTATGGGTGACAATTTTATATAATTCAAGATACAGCGTGGTCCAGTAGAGAGCGGGAGATAAATAACTATGTAGGCTATCGTATCAATGGAAATTAGCTCAATTAATTAACTAAGTAAAAGACAACTAGTTTGCATCTCAACTGAAAGGGGTCAAATGTAATGCCTTTAATGTACTTTGGAAGTATAAGTACGAGAACGTGTTTAACCAGGCAAGGTTAATAATCATATTTATCAATGTAGTAAAACAAGGAGAGGAGAGAAAGCATATAGAATTGATAACACTGAAGTGATCTCCATTCTTCGAAAAAAATTGCATTCTAATCCACAAAAACTTTCCTTTTGCATCAGGCTAGTGGATTTGTGTGTGCATGCTTGGGAAAGAAAAAAAATGCATATTTTGAAAATTTCAAAGGTGAGAACATTTTACCATCGGCTGTCATCAATTATTGCACGAATATAAACGAACTTTGAATATTGAATGAAGTTCTCCTTATCTTAATCAAGGTGATACCTCCGTATATTACCTTTAGTTTAGTGCCTAATTATTGATAATTTACGTGTTTCTTATTTTTATTTATCCTGATTTTCTTGAGACTTTGGAGATATTGATAATTAAATAAATTAAATTTTAAGTAATAGTTGTCTGCTGGTTTTGAATGACTAATCAAATAGGAGTTAAAAGTTTAAAACAATATTATTTTTCAAAATACTGAAATAAATGGATTTCTTTGAAACACTTACCCAATATTTATTACAATAAGAATGCAAATATATTCAGCTATTAATCTATGATGATTCAAGTAATAAAATCAAATGAAAATGTATTCTCTTAAATAAAAATGTATTTAAATATACCACACTGAAATGGCTGGGTTAGAAAGCTAAAGAGTTTACTGGTGACAAGGAATTGGATTGAAAGCATTTCATATTAAATTTTTCTTGCCCCTTGGCTATTGGTTCTTATTTTATCGGAAAGTTGAAGTTAAGTTGCCGATGAAGAATTTCAAAGTTCCTGGAAGAATTTTACTAATTTGTCCGTAAGCATTTTTCAGAAATATTTTTCAGAAGAATTTTATCAAAAATTTTACGATAAAATATTTTCAGTGATGAATACTTGAATAACTTAATGAATACCAATATTTTATCTACAAATATTAGAGAGGAATTTGTTAATTGTCGTTATTTATGTCCTTATAACTAATTTACTTTCATATCTTATTCATATCACAAACAATGAAAAAATATCTCTACATACTATCCTTGAGATGAACAGTCATGTTTCATTCTCGCCTTACCCAGGAAGGATCGTATTTTGCGTATAACATATAGAGCTTGATGTTGACAATGCAAGCAGAATATTATCTGTTGCATTCTATTCATGCATCCCTTTATGAAAATATCTGACGGGATTGTAAGAGGAAAACATAGGTTAACCTAGAATATTTCTAATACCTAAAACTATGCACAATCTACGGTACAGCTCATTTCTTAATAGATTCTTCTATCTTTATGCATAAAAATATGACAAAATATGACACTCGAGGTAGTCATAAAAATATTTTGCAAGGCATCAACAAAAAATGCACAAGGAAATAACGAAAACCAACAAAAAGCATTCTGATGTCGGAATATTAAATAAAAGGGTTAAAATTAACTTAAAATAGGTTTTTAGAGTAGGAGCGTAGGCATAATAAAAATACAAGCAAATTTAAATAAAATAAACATAAATAAAAGCAAATTTATATGTTATCTAAACAATAAATTCGTAGCCGGGTTGGAAGCAGAAGCATAACAGCTTGAGTTTGATTTCCGAAGTAATGTATTTACACTGAATGAATTGGACAAATTTCCCTTTGATTATATTTCAATATAAATTATGATTAGCCTAAATTACTTACGAACATGCATTTTAAATATTGCATGAAAGTAACATTGACCTTTATTCCATTTTTCCAAATTTATCTTTTATTTGGATCAAATAGTGGAAATATCTAATCAGCAAATAAGAGGAAACCAATCAGGCATAGATGTAGAATGATTAAAAGCCCTTAGAATAAGTAGAAACAGAAATGATTAACCTAATTTTGGTACGGTAAATTATACGAGGGTTGCTATTAAAATTTTGAACCTTGACAACAGTAAGTGCTTTAAATCACCCTCTGACGTTTCCAACCGAATGTTTTACCCTATCAACGCTTCTTTCATAACTTCCTTCAGAACATTTTGTTGTTTGAACATAACTTGGGATGTTTACAGTGACTCGAAAACTTTCTCTATACGAAAAAATGGCGATAACATGTGAACACTTTCGTACGATGACTCTTTACGATTTTCGACGTAGATTATCAAGAAACGGTGTCGACCAACGTTTTTCACTTTTGGCGATGAAGCCCCATCCTATGACACTGTGAAACACTCGTTAAACGAATTACATCATGGCCGCCGTATGCTCAGCGACGAAACTCGTGAAGGTCACCCAAAACTAATTGTTGTGCCAAAAAACATTAATACTGGGTAAGGACTTGTAATAGACGATCGTTATGTTACTTATCGTGAGAATGAGGCATCCTTGGGGGTTAGTTGGAAGAGCATCAATCAGATATTGAATGAGCATTTAGCTGTGAAAAAAAATTATTCGCGTTGGATCCCGCATAATTTGAAAAAAAGCTTAAGTCGCTCGTGTCCTTTGGTGCAAAGAAATGCCCAAGAAAGAAAATCGAGGAAAATAAAAAGCTGTGTATAACATTTACACAGGTGACGAATTTTGGATTTATGTGAATGGACCTGAAATAAAATAGCAATCCACTGCACGGATCTTCCAAGACGAGCCCAATTCGACACAAGTAATTCGTGCACGAGGGTCATCGAAGCTAATGATCGCCTGTTTCTTCGTTATGACTTGACATGTGGTAACCGCAGCGTTAGAGCAACGTAGGACTGTAAAATGAAAATGATACAGGAGCATTTGTTTACCAATAAGTGCTTGGTGAACTACGGAAAAAGGAGTGGCCACCAAGGATCATTCTTCATCATGACAATTCAAGCTCTCAAAGATCGGCTGAAAAAATCACATATTTGACTGGCCAAAACGTTGAATTGATGGGTAATCCTCTGTACAGCCGTTTTAGCACCAAATTACATCTTTTTATTCCCGTTTATGAAGAAACAATAGCGTGACCAACGTTTTCCGCACCCTAAGAAGTTGTTGACACATTAAAAAACCATGGACTGGAAAAAGTGTCGCGAAAATTGGCACGAGCGCATTAAAAAGTGTATTGATTATCATGGAGAATACTTAGAAAAACAATAAAGAAATTTTTTAAAATAAACGAGTCTATTCATTATTTGGCTGAATATATAAATAGCAACCCTCGTATGCAGACAAATTTGATGGAATTCAGAGAGTACTTGCAGCACTATACTTGAAACATGGTCCCTATTAAAACATTTTACTGTACACACTAGCAAATGGAAGAAGTAACCTATTTACCGAGTTTAATGATACCCCACAAAGTATACCAAAATGTGGACAATAAAAATAATAATATAATTAAAATTAATGACTTTTAATTGGAAATATTGAATCCAAATCCCCAATGTACAATGATATGCCTTTTTGAAAATATTTTTCTAAACATGAAAGGGTACATTACTTATGATAAGGAACACCTTGCAGGTTATGACAACGCATGTACCCGATATTAATAGGTGAATTTTAAAGTAATGACATTCATTCTCACGAAAAACGTTGATTTGTCAAATATTATAAGTACTATTTTCAAAATTATTTCTAGCCTGATCATAGGTATATTGTATAAAATATGCATGATATTATTTCATTTGCCATTTCCATTTTTGTAAAAACGTCTTCAATTTAATTTGGAACGAACTTTTTAATACTTCAGCTATTTCTATAACCATGAGAAATAGTTTGAAAAACAGTATACTTCTGTTATAAATCAATCAAATCAAATATTATATCCCGATCAAATAATGTTTTTGAAAGCATATACCGTCTAGTTATTCCTTAACCTAAGTGAGCAGCAAATTTTAATTAGGTTTCCCACTATTACTGGAAATATTTTATTTATTAATTTAATTTATGAATCATATGGCTAAAAAATTACCGTTTAACAAGGATTCCAACACAAATATTAACTTTTGTACAGATGTTTCAATTTGAGGGGTGGTTAATTTCCAATCGTATTAATTAAAGACGCATGTATTCAACACGAAGAAAATGTTAGGCGAATAT
Source organism: Hetaerina americana (assembly GCF_022747635.1). Classification (NCBI taxonomy): domain Eukaryota; kingdom Metazoa; phylum Arthropoda; class Insecta; order Odonata; family Calopterygidae; genus Hetaerina; species Hetaerina americana. Next base: position 68,681,035 of record NW_027287538.1, on the reverse strand, counting down.
GAAGTAAAAAGCTTAAAAGTCTGGTGGAAAAAAAATTTAATCAAATTTAACCATTGCTAAGATGGTTCCGAAAAATGAGCACGTCTTCAATCGTTTGTACGTATTCACGAGTGGCGGAAGTTGTCTGATATTTAATTGTCTTTGACAAGTTGAGTGTCGTGTGGGACTTTTGAACTCCATCAACATTATAGATCAATAGAAAGCCAAAGAAAATATATAACCAGTTTATTTTTCTGCTTTGGAATAATGACGAAATGTTTTATCTGTGTTCCCAAATGTAATCATAGCATTATTTATGCAAAAAAATCCATTCGAAATTGTTGGAAAATCCCGTTCAAAAATACAAAATAGATATCATGTGACGTATTTGCTATTTGAAGGCATTATTACCGCACCAATATTTCATAAAACCTTATGAAAGAACATAACATGTTAGAATATAGTCACATACTATGCAACTATTATAATGAATGACTTTATCAGAGAGCTGACAAATTTGTGAGGAAACCATTCTCCTAATGGTCAAATGTAATACTTTTCACTCTTATATTTGCTTTAGTCTTAGTAAAAAAGCCTTAATATGGAACTCATAAATATGCTCGTGTATTTCATCTTGTCTATGACGCAAATAACATCATCAGCAACCTTTCCATAAATAGTATTTTTACACACTACTTGTCACGAGATGTGGAATGGCCGCTAAGAAGTGTTTTCGGCTAATGAATGTCAATACAGGAGATATGTACAGGAGATATTATTTTATAGCAAAGGTGCAGTAAAAGTTGTGTAAAGCATGCGGCGCATATGAGAAAAAACAATTATTAATATTTATATAACTTTACAAAATTGACTATGCACAGAAACCATTAGGCAAGACACAAAGACAAAAAAGTTAGGTTTGAAAATCAGGCTTGAGTAAAAGCTATCCACTAAATTTTAGCGATGTAAATTAAAATTTAGTCGGATACATGATGTTGTGTACATTATTGGCATACAAAAATGAAACGGGGACGGAACCAAAACATTGATGGATCCCGGGGTTTTTCTCGACCATCACGGGATCTCTGGCCTAAACCAAATAGTTTTAATGGTGTAAAAGGATTCCCCGAGATTTCACCCTCTCTTGCATGCACATAGACACACGCTTCGTATAAGACTAGGGGTGGGAATACATTCTCGACCCCAGTTTGTGGCCTTCCCATCATGGGTCAGGTTGCTCAGGTAGAAACACGTCGGTGGCAACCATCCACATGACAGGTTTACTTTTCTATTCCCGGCACCCTCTCTACCCCACCCTCCGCGAAATAACTCTAGTCGGGGCAGGAGGAGATATAAGGGTTCTTCCCTCTTTCCACCCCTAGAGATGGTGTCCACGACAATAGTTGCCTCCACCACGGAAGGGTCTGCTCAACTTAGAATGGAGAGCAGGTGAGAACGACTGTTGGCCTGGGGTCTTCTCCGAGCGCGTGTTCCCTGCTCCTTCATCGCCTCAAAAGGGCGGCATGGGGTATTTAGATGGATCGACTTTCTTCCCATAGGGTCATATATAGTGATTCCGCCACGGTCCTAGCCTATAATTCTTGCATCATCAGACCGTCCATCGAACCGAGGGCTCTTGAGAGTTCATGCAGATAATACCTTCTTCAGGGATGCAAAATAACTTCAGAATTTTCAATGCTTTGTCGTTTCGGGATACCTGAATTTAGGTAATCTATAGGGCTTTTGCTGATTATCTGAAAACAATGGTAGTTACAGACACACAAGACGACACATTGAACTTAGTAAGATAATGTAAATTTCCCCTCATTATAATTATATATTTTTGTTAATAAATAATTTCATGGTACCTTGGAATGTTAGTGATGACTGACTGCGTGAGAAAACTGGCAAAACTCAAACATATTTAATAAATAATAAAAATACTGATTATAGGTAATATATTAATATCCTAAGTACGGCTTTTACAACCTGATAAGCGGTGTTATAGGTACACCAATATGACTTTTTGAAAGTGGTTTTATTTTTTATTATACAAAGACTATTTTCTCCTTATAACTTGCATTGCATACATAAGTTATGAATTGTTTAATTCCAATCTTATGTAGAATATATAATTCCGAATTTTAACTACCTAGTTCATTAAAACGACATCGACAAAAACTTGACGAATAATTGGAGAGGGTGTTGGGGAAACTTTCAAATACTAAGTATTTACTTGATCACACTAAAATATGCGTATGATCATTATTACCTAGACAGAAAAAAAACTTCTGAATATTTTTGTGATAGCTGGATTAATAGTAGTCCGAATTAAATTAAGCTAGCTGGAAAATAGCTTGACAGAGAATTACACATATAAAGGATTGTAAATGGTTTTTTTAAGGTTACTTAAAAATTGTTTAAAAATGTGTAGGGTAATTTATCATGTGTCCTGACAATGATTCATTATCATTGAGAAGAGTTGATTGCAATAATATTTTCGAACAATAAAAAATTTGTGATTTCCGGAAAAGATTACGTCAATCCAGTACGGAAAGAAGCAAGTAAAAGTTTAGAACGAAATAATAGAGGAAATAATTTTGAGAAACAACACGTTCATTTTATAAGCTTAATACCCTGGTCTTAGGTATCTTCAAAATCTTAGCCTTCTGGGTACATTAACATATATGTAAATACGAGGGTCATCCGGAAAGTAGTACCCGTTCGTGCCGCATGAAGTGCTGACGACGCGAGTAGCCGCTGGACGAGGTCAGATAGCTTCAGTGGCTTGTCTGCCTTCTCTGAGCCAAGTTGCGTGACGCTAGCATTGCCTGTGTTGTTTCTGTGATTGTTTACAATGTTTAAAAAAATTGAGAACGCCGCCAGTTGTGAAGTGAGGGCAGTGATTAAATTCCTCAATGCAAGAAACGTTCGCCCATGTGATATTCATCGCCAATTAAAGGAGGTGTATGGAGACAATGTAATGGACGAGTCGTCTGTTCGGCGGTGGTGTCGCAACTTCAACATGGGGAGGGGGAACACACACGACGATGAGCGTTCGGAGAGACCGTCTGTCATTACAGACCAACTGGTGAGCTCAGTTGACGAATTCCTGAGGAACGATCGGCGCGTCACAATTGATGACATCTGTGAGCATTTTCCCAATGTTTCTCGAACAATTGTTCATGAAATTGTTAAACACCATCTGCATTATGCAAAAATTTGTGCAAGATGGGTCCCTCGCGTATCTCAATGAGCTGGCGGCGAAGGACTATGCAGCAGGAATACAGAAACTTGTCACACGTTATGACAAATGCCTTAATTTGCTTGGAGATTATGTTGAGAAGTAGTTTAAAGTATCCTCTTTCAAATAAAATTTTTTATGTTTGTTAATATTTACTTTTGTGTCTTTATTTCACGAACGGGTACTACTTTCCGGATGACCCTCGTAAATCAATGAATAATCAATTGTGAATATTAAGTGAAATAGAATTCTACCCGAATGGTTGAAAATGCTTCCTCATTATTTATACTATTATTAGGTTGTAGTGAACAGGAATCAATAAAGTGTTTAGGAAAATTTCTTGCACTACAATGCTCCTGAGCAGTGCGAGTTACTCTCTTCTTTTACTTATATTTAGAGCCAAAGTTCCTGATACCAAATTTATTACGAATGAAAGTTATTCGTAATACACATTTTGTGCTGGTATTTTATTCTGACAATAAATATATGAGTTGCCATTTTTGAGCGTCTATAATAATAATTTTTGCGGTAATATCAGTTAAAAATAAAAGCTTAACGTGTATAATTCTGAAAATCAATATTATTCGTATATTTTGTTAGCATTGATAAATTGAAAAAAGTGAAACGTTTACGAATGTATCGGAAGTATGTGTGTGTATACGTATATAAATGCATAACATTATATGCATCAAATATTTCATAATTCTATTTAAAATGAAATAACATAGGTGGTAAATTACAATTTGGTGTAGTGTGCTACAGGGACAGACATCACCATTTACTAAGCAGTGACCCAGAGGCTCATTTCGTCTCTCTAATTCTCTTCCCAAGAGAGACGTATGCTGCTATCTGCTCCGAGTTCCATCCATCTCCCCTTAATTACCGGACATCGTTCTGCTTGTGCTCGAGAACGAGGATAGAAGCCAAACGTACCTGACGAAGTTTAAATATTATGCCCGTAATTAGACGATCTACGCCGCAAGTCAAACGTTGACTCTATCCGAATTTTAGCCTAAACAGAAAAGGAAAAAAATATAAATTAATAAAAAAAACTTTCCAACCCCGAATATTTTTCCTCCATTTTCTGCGCAAAGGGCAGAATGTGAGGAAGGGAAAGCTTGGGTGGGTTTGAGGAGGTGGCAGTTCTGGGTTTCGGGTGGGGAGAGGAATGGAAGAGGGGAAGAATATTCGCTGAGGGCTTGAAAAGGGGGCGAGGTGACGGGAAGGAGGGTAGACGCGGCGGGTCCGTAGATTTCCGCCATGTGTCCATATCCTACCTCTCCCTTCCCCCGAAACCCCTCCCACCTCAATATTCCGCGCATCCCCACACCTCCGCCCTTATCCGCCTCCCTGACATCCCCACTCTCACTCCCGGAGAAAAAAACCCCTTTCCTCGGACGCTTCCCACCCATGCCTGTTTAGGCTCACCCACCAGTTAGCGAAAACGTGCCGATGCTCCATGTCCCGCGTTATGTTTGCTCTTTCGTTCCAGGACTACGGCGGAACCCCAAGGATTGTTACGAGAGAGGGCTCTGGGAGCAGGAGGACGAGAGTGTAGGTGGGGATGAAATTGGGGAGGGGGGGCGAGAAAGCTTGGGCAGTGAGGGGAGGCGGCCGGAGGGTGGGTCATTCGGTATAGATGTGGGTGGAGTTTTTCCGGCGAGGGGAGGGAAGGGGACCGAAAGGTGGTGAAGGGGTAGAGGGACGGGGATGAGATGCGAAGGTTTAACGGAGAAAGGTTTTTGCCCGGAGGAAAGGGTTTACTAGCTTTGCTCGCGGCTGGCCTGAAACCTTCTCCGCGATTGCTGATCCGTAATCCCGGTAAATGAGGCCTCCTCTCCCGCCACTCTGCCTCCTGCTACCCCCCGTCCTCCGCTGCCACAACCCCACTCCGTCTCCCGTCTCCATAGGCGAAACCCCTCCGCCCCCAACTTCGGTCCACCGCCCATCCGACATCTCCCCGGCGTTGGAAGATATTTTGTTTGCTCAACGTAGTCTGTGAGCTGCCTGCGAGGCCGATGCTGGAGGCGGGGAAAAGGAATTGGAAGGTCCTCGACACGAGAGGAGGATGAGAAAGAGGGGAGAGTAGGGGCCACGAAAGCCCGATACATATAAAAATATCGCCATATGTGTATATATATATATATATATATATATATATATATATATATATATATATATATATATAGACAGAAAAATGCATGTATGAGTTCCGGAAACATTGTTTATGTGCTAGAATTTTTCTGCCGAGATTTCTCCGGAACAATCTTTGAAATCGATAAAGTCTTTCCGTTTTCTTTCGATCTAATGTTGGTGAGAAATAAATGGTGTAGTTTTACTTAAAATATATTGATATTGTCAAGAAGATATAAATTAATGCAAGAAAAATTATCACATATAAAAAAATTAAATTATTTTTAAGTTTTTATAAATATGTGATGCAAAAAAAATGGTTTACGTAAAGAATATCTCAAGGCATGTGTGTATTCATTTAATAATTATTGCGACATTTTTTATTTTTGAACTTGATTAATAAATTTTAAGACACTTGCAATTCCGGAGTCTCAAATTTATTTTATATTAAAATCTGGTGAGGTATTGAGCGCATTTGTTGTTCTAATGTTTGTTATTTTTGTTGTTAATTGCATAAAAATTCTTCCTTAAATGTGGCTTACAACTTATTCTTAAAGGTCTTGATATCAAAGCTATGGTGTTATTAACAGAAATTTTTGTAATTACATTCCATAATAAAGTAAAATTTTAATATATTGAATTAGAAAAGTAAACAATTATTCTGAAGGCTCGTAACAAACCGTTGATATTAATGCCATGGGCAGTTCTGACGCGATTAACGCTATTTGTCCTCGTAATTACCATCTTAAGCTTCACATAACGACTTAGAGAAAAAGAAATGATTTTCCATACTTTCTACCGCGGATCAAGAGAAGAACAAGGAAGTTTGACGCAGGAAGCGTAAAATCTGAACAGTATTCCAAGGACAATATTTTTTTAGCTACGCTTTCGTTTACTTTTTTGGTCTGATGCTATGTCCATTCCTCTTGGGGCCTTAAGCGATTTCTGGTCGTCTTCTTTGCAGATACCGTTCGGGTGGACGGATATATTGCAAACAAACAAAAGCGAACTGTTTCTTTATCTTGTTTTTTGCTGGCGTAGGGTGGGACGAGGAGAGGACACAGTAGCAAGGTTTGGGGGAAGGGGGAGAGAGGGGCGAGGGATGGGGTGTTGGATGGAGTAAGGGAAAGGGGTGTGGGTGGAATAGAGCGACGGTGGCGAGCGTGAGAGATGGTATTCCAAAGGCGAGGCACTGGTGGGTAGTGGACGCTATCGGAGACTATCCGGCGGGAAGATTTCATGAAAATTTTATGCGCCAAAGGTTTCCTCCTCCCGCAGAGCGCCATACACATCCCGGTGCCTCGCGCCGATTCGATGGGATCGAATTATGTTCCTCTTTTGTTCGTGATGAATGGCGATTTCCGAAATTTCGTGAATTTATCGCAGAGACCCATCGTCGTCCCAGCGCACTCTCTTTCCCAAAACCCCTCCTCTCCTTCCCATCTACCCCCTCTCCGATTTTCCATCGCCAAAACCCTTCCGTACCCCCTTTTTGCCCTTCGCTTTTCGGTCGCGTCCAGCCTTATTCGCAAGGAAAGGAACGGGGGACTTTAAATCTCCCAAGTTTCCTCCCTTGAATTATTCTGTCCATTCCCTCACACTCCCTTGCCCCTTTCTCATTTCCCCAATAAATAATTTCCGCTGCCATTTCTAGGAAACGATCTCTTTGCAAAAGAAACATTTGAGTCCGCAGTATTTCCGAGGAATGGCCAGAAGAGACGCACTGACATTCGCGTTCCAAGTGAATTCATTTTTTATTTGGATGGCTATTTGAGCCATATAGTCAATTTAAACATCAGCTAAGATAAACAATTAATTCAATTGTCACTTTGACTAATTTTTTTGGAAATCAGATATAATTCAAGTAGACTATGATACATTTGCTTCTATGAAATATCAATCGGAAGGGTATAAGTCACAACTCTAGGAAATGGAACTTAAAATATGTAATTAAGAAATAACACGCATGTGTTTTTGTTTGTATGTGTATATGTATATATATATAAATATAAATATATATATATATATATATATATATATATATATATATACACGTAGATATATATATATATATATATATATATATATATATATATATATACACGTAGATATATATATATATATATATATATATATATATATATATATATATATATATATATATATATATATATATATACACATGTATATAGTGTGTGCATACCTATCTAAACAGTTTTTGTTTCGATCATCTTCTGAAATATACAATTTTGGCATAAATTATTAAAATATGGTGCTATTTATTAACATTAATCAAAATTATTCGTTTCGGAGTCTAAAGAAGATAGTATAATTGACGCCTTTCTAAAACTTCTAATCTCAGATATTTCCCTTATTTGAATCGTTCGGTGGCAAAAATTCTATCTGACCCTTTGAAGTTCTAATCTCACTGTACTTTATTTCTTTACTTTATTGTAAATATAGGTAAAGTGAAATAATTAAGTTACAAACAAAATATTGCATTTGGCATATTTAATTTCCAGTGGAAATGTTTCGGAAATATTGCATGATTTAAAAATCATTTTTCGCTGTGTTAAATAGTTCTTTTCTTTTTTATTACCTTTCAAACGTAAACCTACGTATTTATTTAGATCATTAGAATTAAATTGACGTCGGTGAAGAAAATAAACTTAGGTTAACCTGCTAGCGAAAGTAGACAGCTTTTTAAAACTGGCGTTAGAAAAAGCAAAGAAAATATTTTATTAGGATAGAAATCATAATTTATGACTAACAATCACTTTTGTCCTTTATAAGTCGTCTCTAATAATTCCTCAAATGAATTGTATATTTGTTGCCACTTCTTATGGATGCTTCACCTCTACACTAACAGAAATTCAGGGCTTTCACAAACTATTATCGATAATTTTTTATCCTATAATCTTAGTTTTTAATTTGCGTATATTTTCATTTGACCATTAAATGTGTTGCTAAGATTAGGTTCTTTATGTCTTTAAAAATAAGTTTATTTAATTGTAGAAAGAAATTAGTGTCATATATTAGAAAAATTTTAATTTTGGTGCCAACTGAATAATAAATAGAAAATAGGTAATATCTAATTTTTTTTATCACAAGTATGAGATACAGTAATTTGTTCAATTATTTTACTGCCTCAATTAATGAATCAATTATCAATTCTTTGTTCAACAAAGCTAAACGTTTTTCCAAAGAAACTTCGGCAGATGCCGCAACAGTAATTTTTAACGGAGTCATCCGCTAATGTTCATTTCAACGCAACAATTTCAGAGTGTAAAAATCCCAGTGAAGGCGAATAATTTTTACACTTTGAAATTGTTGCATCGAAACGTTTTTCTTGTATTAAACCAAATCCCCTCAAGGTGTGATTTATAATTGAATAATATGATTCAGAACCAATAAAAAAGTGCAATTTAAAGCAAAATCATCAGTACTGGACTTGGAACTGCTGGAGAGAAGAAAAAAGAATAATATTTAGGAAGTAGAGTCCGCTCCTTTACCTACATTAAGAAAATAGAAATAAACTAATGGGGAATTAATGATATCATATGTATCAAAGCAATTTTTTATAATATATTGAGGTTTTTATTACACATTTGGGAATAAATTTTTTTAAACAGAAGAATATTAAACAAGAATTTTGTAGCCGAAACCACAAACTTTTGTCTCAAGTGGAATTTTGACGAATATATTCTCACAATTTTTTCCGATACATTTGATGCATTACTATTAAAGAAGAACCAATTTTTTAAATTGGAATGCAATAAACGGAGCAATTTAAATACCTGTAGTTGCTTTCACCATTGAGAACATTTTTTCAATTTTTGTTAGGAAGAGTGTTTTTCTGGTTCTCTTCACTTGTTGCACAGCGACTAATTTTTTGTGTACCGATTATATTTCAGGCGAGGCGTGAATTTTTTATAAATTTCCCGCGCTGGCTTTTTATCTAATTATGTAGGCAACAGAATTCAATGATTTTGGAGATTACGAAGAGCTCCTGTTATGTTTTTTCATCAAACTCATTTATTGATTTGATTTGCTGTTAAGCAGGATGAACTAAATATAAATAATAATGCAGTCAATGATTCCATTTTGTCGATGGATGATTTATCCAAACTCACAACTCGAAAAATAGTGGAAAAAAGTTAATGGCTCCCGTTAATGGGCGTAAAATATATTGAAAATAAATTTAAATAAATGTTAAATAAAATAAAATCTAGAAATCATAGATATTCAAAATCCATAACTGTTAGTATCTTGATTTTGTGTTTCTGTGATTTGCAAGTCATCGCCACCTCTTGTGACTGACAGTATATCCGCTTTTGTGAGTATATTTCCGGTATATATTTACACACATGCATATGCATTAAGAGTATTCTCCATAAAATTAAAGTTTTTTCCAGTTTTAAGACTTTGTTAAGGTACTCGGCTCCACAAGAACACATTTATATTCGACCATTTGTAAACCCATATATGTTTGCAGACGCTGATAATTTCTCATTAAAATTATTCCATTCTATGAAACGGAAAATTTTCCTTCTTAAATAGCAATACTTACCTGAGTGGATTACGAAATGCATCTCTCATAAACTACTCCCAATTGATGGTTTCTAGCGTAACTTTATGGAACCGAGTCATTATAAATAAATGAAAGGACTAACTTTGTAGTTCCACATGAACAATTTATTTACACGATTCGGGTCTCGAAGTCAAACGTCATCATCAGTGATGATGAAGTTTTACTTCGAAACCCGGGTCGTGTGAATAAATTGTTCATGTGGAACTACAAAGTTAGTCCTTTCATTTATTTATACCCCCAATTGTTTTAAACAATTTATTTGGAAATTGTTTCTTCTCTTACGGATAAAACTCACATTATGCCTTTTATATTAAAATAGGAAAATATTTGATAAATTGATGTCAATGTTTATTTTTCATTTATGAAATCTAGTATCAATAAATTATATAATTATTTCAAAATGAAATACACTATGTTATCCCACAGAAGAGTCATAGTGTAACATAGTGTATTTCATTTTGAAATGAAGCAATTGCACAAAGTTACTATGGATACAATTAACCATATATAATTATTATTTGAATTGTTCCATATTGTCTTATGATGACCTAGCATTTGCCACTAGGCTAGGAGAGGTTTTACAAAACTTTCGGATTTCCTTCTCGGAGGAATACACTGTGAAAGTTGGGTATATTAATCATCTCGTAAACCCTAGATAGACGAAGCCCCGATTTGACAGCTTTCTTCAAAGTATTTTCAGTTACTGACCACTGTGCACCAAATGTGATGACACGAAATATAGCATTAAACAATTTCCATATATTAATTACACTCCCATATACATATAATACATCATACGTAAACATATGACATGATTTTTAATCCTCCTACAGGATAAGATTTTATATTATAATTTAAACAATTTATTATTTAGAGATTTCAAGTTAAAACAATTGAAATCTGAAGGATACGGGATATTGAATACAATTTTTGATAGCCTACCGCAGGTTTCGGATGGGCACTTAGAGCCAAAACGTTCACAGTTTCTTGAATTTCATTTGCAAAGCACATTTTCGTAATGAATTGAGTTCTCATATCCGTATTCATTCTTTCTTACTTAATTTCACTCAACAGCATATTATTTTCTTGCACTTACCTTACATGACCTACGTCGTATAACCTATTACAGACTTCAAGATACCAATGCATAGTAAAAATGCTCTTAAATAAATCTTTCTTGCCATATATAGGCTCCAAAAGCTTCTATCTCTCCCCATAACTTCCAATACTTTTCTGGTACTATTCTTTAGGTCAAATTTACGCCTATCATCTTGCTTCTACGCCCACATTACTGCACCATAAAAACCTTGATCCAATTAAATGTTTGTACTATTATTTTTATAAGAGAATACTTCATATCACTGTCATCAATTCCCTCATTCTTGTGAAAACTTTTTTGTTAAGCAAACTATTATTTCTTTGTCCGTATTAATCATCTTGGTACAAAATAAATTCGAAATAGGTAATCTGTTCTAATCGCTCTTTTCTTCTTCTTCATATTTTGCCGTTTATCTTGGCTTTTCTCTTTGTTTAAAATCTTAACAGTTTTGTTTCGCGCACATTGATTATTATATCATATATATATGTATACACAAGGTCCGTCCCAAAAATATATAAAATGAATATGGTAAAAAATTATTGCAGATCAATTAAAAATTGCTAAAATTCTTCATGAGAGTACCCCTACTTATCTACTAACCAATGCCAGTGCCACCGCCAGTTGCGGTAAGCTGTAAGGCATCAATAGGGGGCCCTTCATCTAGAATTCCGTCATGGACTTATTGCCTTTATCTCGTGCTTCAAAATGTGTTCCACTTGTGTTGGACTCAAAAACCTGTGTGTCGTCTCAAGTCTTCCGAACACACCTTGGGGAGAATATTGGCAAACCTTTCTCATTTCTCCATCTTCTATAAGAGTGCAATGCACTGTGTTTTTCTAAAAATTGTCACCTTCTGCTAATATAATGACATGAAGATCAATCAGAATTGCTCACGTGACTACCTTTTGGCACATTTTCATCATACTGTGTTGCCGATGGATATTCAGGGCATTCCTCATCGTCAACATTCTCTCTGCCCTTCCAGATACCTTGTGCCAACGGAATCCCATTCCTCAGGACATTGCTGTATTTACCGATCCTAATTTTTCGTGCTTGACACTATATTATTTAGCGAATTGTTTCTCCATGGTACCATGGATATATATATATATATATGTACATGTATATATATATATATATATATATATATGTACATGTATATATATATATGTACATGTATATATATATATATATATGTATATGTATATATATATATATATATATATATATATATATATATATATACATTTTAATATAATTGGTAATTATAATATAACAGAAGTGAACTAGATCCTTCTTTTTATTCAAATAATACTTTTCAAAAGCTTGGTTCCGGTTATTTTACCTATTGGTCATTGAACTCGATTTAAATAGTCGTTTAACTAGTTATTGGCGGTGGTTATTTAGTTTGTTCGTCCTTGGAAAGGAAGTTCTTTATCAATTTAAGTTGGTATCAATGGCAAGTATGGGTCCACATTGTAGAAGTTGGAGTAATTGTTCAATGCATATTTGGTACCCAAATTTTCTTATTCTCTAAATGAAAAACAATGGCAATATTGGTAACAATTTGATAGCAAACAAAATTGAAAAACGAAATATTATTGAGATAATATGATAAATGTTTTGAAATTTCTTAATGCTTTGTAAATTATTGCAAATAAAGCTAGAAATGTTCTTAGCGAAGAAGTCCTGTCCATGCCTGGTGATATTGCCCATGCATCGAAACCAAGTGATAAAATCAAGTTTTTTGTGGAAAATATACAAAGTCGTGTATGAAGAGTTCAAGAACATGTTCTTTCACAATAGAAAGCCTATAAGTTCTTCCGAACTTCTAATAACTTTATATATAATATTAATTTGAGCCAATATTATGATAAATACAATTCAACCTCTGAAGCTGAACCTCTGATAAAACTGAAAGGTCAGAACTGGGCTGTTCTAATCTGAGACTAAAAAACGTTTTACGTATATTTTCGGTTATTTCACAAATTACAGGTTTTTTTCATATATTCGAGGCATTTTATGCATCTTAAGTATGCATATTTAAAAGAGTCCTGAGAAACTAAAGTATTATTGACTGCATTGCATTTATTAGAGAACCTCAGCAGTAGAGTAAATTTACCTGTCCCATTAACAATACTTTGCCCAAAGGAATCTCTTAAATTTAGCAAAATTGTTCTAGAAAGTAATAAAAAACTGTTTGGTATCACTTAATCCCTAAATCTCGCGTTCCATGTTTTTAATAGAGGAACTAGTTGCGCTAATTTAAAAAATAGTGTGGGCATTTTGCTTGAAAATTAATGTAATATTGTAAGATAAGAGTTACGTGAAATATATGCTTTCTATAAACTTAATAGATAATTTGCATCAAAATTTAAATGTATTATAAAATGTATTTATTAGATAATAATATTAATTAGCTGTGTTTGCTAAAGGCATAATCTGAAAACCATAGCATTAATGCACAGAATAGTTTAGTGCATATTTCTTGGCGAGTGCGTCGTTTTGATTTAGTACTCATACCAGGATTAAATAGCTAATTATATAGCTCATTCGACCGTATGCATAAACTAAAATAACCTTTAAGTACCCGTGGTAATAGTTTCTTCCAAATTTTGATAGTTAGATACATAATTTTCCCAACATTTTGATTAAATCAAGAAAAACAACTCTGATAAGGTTTTTGATGAGGTAAAATATTAATTAATTATTGAGACCTCAGAATAAGTCGATTTGATTCATTCATTCTTAGTTAAATTATGACTTACTATTAAACCACGTCAGATTCTTTAACTTATAGGAGCCTCTATGAAAAACTAATGAAAGCTCTAAAAACAAACAATTAACTGCTAAAAGCCAGTCAATATAGCTAAGACAAGAATTGGCAACAATCGGAAAAAATCATCTCATTACATCATAGAAAACGTTTGTCTTTCAGAGTATTAAATCCGTTCATTTTAATAATTTTTCTATTTAAAAATAAAAACTTCGTTGAAAAAGATTACAAGAGTTAGAAAAGGAATTACAAGAATTTACCTTATAGCCATTTAACAACTACCCTTACACTATATTTTGAAATATCATTACTTCCTAGCAAACAATCATGTGTAGCAAGAAGTCGCCGATTTCCCTTTACTTTACTTCCTAAAATTATGAACTACTCCGAATATTCGTTCAGTGTAACCAAGAGATATAAAATATGTATTATCATTCAACCATAATTATGATAATTAATGTATTTTACAGCTTCTATAGGCAAATTATCGGGCATGCTTCGAAAAATGTTAATAGAAAAAATATTCGCGCATCATGAGTTATTGTGTAAAAATTATTAATAGAGGAAAACTAATGAACCACTTCCGCCCTTATTTTTAACAATAAAAAAGGATTATTTTTAGAGATAGGCTATATAGCTCATTTTATTTCATTTGCCATTTTTATTAGTTTTTCTATAGCAATTTGATTTAGCCAGGTATATGAAAAGTAAAAACAATAAAGTAAGAAGTTTGGCTGACCGTGTACCACACATACCTTAGCATACTATGCGTAAATGGCAACAACCTTCGAAATCCAACTGAATAAATTCAAAACTTTACCATTACCTGTCATCTAATGGGTCTTAACTTATTTTAACGCCAGAAAAATTCTAAATAATTTCTTGTTTGGGATATGGATATTGACTGTCTGTTTATAAGACGATTACTATGCTTGTATATGAATCAACGAATTAGATCATTCAAAATCTACTTACTAACTACTTAAATTTAAGAATCCTCTTTTACCAGATAGCTGTTTAACATTGGCTATTTTGCAATAAAATATATTTATTTATGATATATCATTCTTATTTTATTTATTTATTTCATTAATTATTAGATACATCCCTAAACCTTGAAGCCGTTTAAAATAAATTTATTAATCGGTAAACTTATGCCACTTTAAGGGGTACGTAAAGGTTTTATCCCATTAATATTATTAAAAATATTTCCATTGCTTTCAATTGCAATAAAACAAAATTACTCAAAAAATATCCTTCCCTTTGATACTGCTGGGCTTGAAGCTATGGGGTCCAAGTAATATCTTACCAGTTTTGATTGATGCATGATATTACTTACAGTGTAGCTCATTGACTTCATTTGAACATGTAATGCCATGAAAGGGAATGATGTAAAAACAGCGAGGTACTAATGGTAACAAAACATCACTGGTTTAAGTCATTGAGTTTATACGAGTGTAATTACTCCTATAGTTCTATTGGGGTTTCTTTACGGATAGAAAAAGCAGTAAATGTATCTCTAGACTTTTTTATTTCTTAAGAGGGATTCTAGTTAAGGAAATAAAAGAAATATTTCTTCCTTAAATTAAATCTTTTGAACCATACATAAATTTAATATACATTGAGAAATAATCAGGATCATCAGCAATCTCCTTAATCATGATCAAAATTTTGTTCTGAACCACTTAATGCAAACTTTTCACAGAACAATATGTTTAAAAACTTTTATGAATAACTTAATGCTTGAATCCTAGTTACTATAAGGAGTTTTACGTTCTTACTCACGTATTTTAATTATATATTTATCGACTTAATTGGGTGAGGGTGAGACTTACATCTCCTTCTTCCACCCAACCCTTATACTACAGCCGGTGCATTGAAGACAATGGCGTACAATCAAGCGTTAGACGGAGGAAAATTCACCTAGGTGGGAATGGAACCAGTAACCTCTAAGTTGGTAGGCGGGGACGTAACTTCACCACCACCGTGGCTGACAGATCAAAGCAGTGATCTTCTATTAAATCAAGAATGTAAGCCGCACAAAATTTTTATCACGGGAAATATATAACATAAAACTGGTAATTTTTTTACGTCTCATTTGGGAAATACTGCTAAGAAAAAATTTTGTTTTACGCCACATAATGTTATATTAAATCAAATCAAATTATAATGTTTACTCTGATACTGAACTGATATTATTGAAAATTATTATTATTAGACGATTTGACGATAAGGTGGCTGGATTGGCAGAAACAAGTGTTATTTAGGAATGAATATTGATCAATAAAATTCCTAGGGAATCCAAAATAATCAGGCAGAAATCACTTAAATGAGGATTTTGTCATAAATCTGCCAAAATATTTTAGGGCGAATAATTTTAAAAGTTCATGTTTTTAATGTTTTAGAACTTAATTAAGGAAATAGATATATGTTATTAAATTAAACGTGGTCATTTGCTAATGTTCATTATCATGCCACTATACCAAAGGGGAAAATTTATTCACCTCAACTGGGATCATGACCGCGAATCCTTAGATTTCTGATCGAGTGCTTCAACGAAGTCAGCTAACGTGGCGTCCAAACACAGATATTAAAATTGCATGAGTTCTAAGGAAACAAGACTTCATGACAATATACCCTATGTTCAAAGTCACAAGGATTGGTAATCTTGCGTGTTGGCAAAAAAGCTTAGGAGGATAAAACTAATGCTTAAGCACAAGGCACTCGACCATGTATCGACGGATCCTGGTAATATACCAGTGTACAATGTATACTTTGTAATTGTTCCATTGAAAAATATTGTATTTTTTCTTAAGTGCTAAATTGGTTCAAGTAGACAGGCTATAAGAAGAATTATAATTCAGTATGTTAAAGTAGTAATGGAGAAAATAGTCTAGTAAAAGACTGTGATCATTAATTGGTGGGGATAAAGTTCATTTATTTAAAAAGGGTAAGATGCCTAGCTAATTCAAGATGAAAGGATGGCTGTATATGGAAATGATATATCGTCACATGTTATTGTTATGAGATGGAAAAGCAATACTCAACCCGACCAAATATCTCGCACAGGCGATCTAGAAAGTGGCCCACCATCACCAACGGGCTATGCTGCCACAATGAAGAAATTAAAAGACCATAACATGTTAGACTGAAGAACGAAAATCCAAGTGACCATATATGAGGCGGCTTCCAGCTACGGCAGTAGGTGGATAACTGGACGCGCCAAAGTTGTCAGCAGGCTGGCTGATTACTGACGCCTTTTAGAGGCAAGAAGGACGCGCCTGGACAAGTTAGGTGTTGAAACTTTTGGAGCAAAACGAAGAAGAATTTTTTAGTAACCTGGTTAAAATGATTGTCACTTGGATTAATAAAAATGATAAATAGACGAAGAAGATGGTCATAAAGTGGCAGTACAGTGACTTGCTTACCACCAAAAGGATGAAGTGGATACGTTTGCGGAAACGTTCATGAATTTTGCTTTTAGGACTGTTATGGAATCGTCTTTACAGACTGCTCATTGCTAAACAAATTTGACTACTTGTTATGATCTCCGAAGGCATCCATCTTCTTTCCAAAAATTCACAATGTTACTCATCTGTTGGTGCTGATAAACAATCAAGGCGTTTTGGATCCTGCCAAAAGTGACCTTTTATTTTCCCAGGACTTCCAGAAAAATTATTAACGGCTCCGAAACTTCTTTGACAAAAAAATTAGTTAATTAAGATTGTGGAACATTGGTTTCTGAAACAATCTACCTCTTAAAAAGCCTACTGCTCGTTATTAAGAAACACTGGAAGAAAGGTATAACTTTGGCTTGTAAATATGTAGTATTAAGAATAACTAATAAAATATTAGTTTCTGCCTCGATTACTTTTTAGTAATAATTTTACGTTTTGTAAACCGCTTTGAATTAAAAACTGTGCTAGTAATGAGACGTCTAAGATAAGTGAATGAATCATATATTTTGGCATGTGGGTTAATACGCAAAAGGTAAAACTGAAAAAATTGGATTTATATATGGAATTAAGGGGGATCTGTAGCAATACAGGGTTCGTCCGGAAAATAAGTGTACTGACTCCTGGGCTGGGCGCGCCGCTCCAGGCGCGCCCAGCACCGCTCTGACGGGCTGCGATTGGATGTGTTGTATGTTGGCAAGCGACGCTGAAAAAGGCAGTCGGCTCTGAGCTGTGGTGTAGTGAGGAGCTCTGTTAACGCGAACCTCCACGCTCGACCCACGTCACGGAACGCGATGCCGGAGCAGCGTTATTCCATCAAATTTGCGGTAAAGCTTGGGAAATCGTCTACCGAAACTGTCAGTATGATTAACCAGGCTTACGGGGAGTCAGCCATGTCCAGAAACATGATCTTTCGGTGGCACAAGATGTTCGTGGAGGGCAGAGAAGAGGTCGACGACGAGTCTTCGAGAGGTTCCCGATGATGCCTTCGCGGGAGCGTTCCAGGAATGGGAACGACGCTGGAACAAGTGTATCGACTCACAAGGGTCCTATTTTGAGGAATATTAGCTTAAGATATGTAAAAGTGTAATAAATTTTTTTTCCTGAGCTCAGTACACTTATTTTCCGGACGAACCCTGTATGTAATGTAGAGTAATTCCGCAGTATCCTTGATTTTACAGATAGGTCAGATATGCATAGGTCGTATGTGTGACTTCTGAAGCAGATCACATACGGCCGAATGCTATAAAAAATAGTGAAAATATATGCAAATACTAGTCAGTCAATTATTAGTCAGCTGATTACATCATTACAACTTAGATGTTGAAATTGTGATTTTTTATCCTTACGTATTTGTATGCATTGCTCTTTGCAATATAAGACAACACCGGGCATTATTTGCGGGGGAGAATATTGATCCCTGGTGCCGTTATATTAGGATTAAGTTATATCATCAAAAATTCCTATTTAATATGAGGCTCCCCCACTCACCTCACGTTTTTAACACCAGAAAATATGTTTCTGTCAAGTCGGGCCATAACATTTGAGGCTAATAAGCTTCCAGTAAAATAGATGTTTACATCAAGGCCTAAGTATGTAACATCTACCTTGTAAACAACAAGGTAGATGTTTATCAAAGCCTAAGTATAATGCACCGTAACCTATGGATCATTGGTAAAACATAAAAAAGAGGAACCGGGAAGAATAGAGGGCATTGAGTAGTTCCATGCTGAAGATTGAACGGGCAAATAGTGCGAGTAACACTTCGAAAACTGATGGTTTCTCATTTAAAAGAGGCACAAATTATAACATGCAGGAGCAGTAGAGGAATGGGCCATATGGAGGGAGATCTGTGGTAAAGTTGAACTAGAGGAATTGGAGTTACATCAAGTGAAATTGGATTTTTAAGAAACGACAGAATGGGAAAAGGAAGTTAATATCCTGCGAGAAAGACTAAAAAGAATGTACTCAATGTAATTGCTTTCTACAAAGAGGGCCTGAGTTCGAATCTCGGAGGCTACAGATATTTTTCAATCGTAACCTGTTCCCTACTTGAGTTGGTTTGTTGAGGACACATGGAGTGAGTACGCCGTCCGTCGGGTGGAGCGGTTTAGCTGCAGATCCCTTGGCGCCTTTTGTTAAGAGCAGGCAACTGTCAGCGCCGGGTTTCTCTTCACCGTTCATCTTTTCCTGTCCATCCCTAATTGCGCAAATGACCAAATGTTTCGGTCGCCTCTTCTAAATACTATTTGGAATGGGCTCGTATTTAGAAGGAATTAGGATGAACTAAAAGCTCAAAGCAGCTAGGTGCCAGTAGGTGAAGACATTAACACTAGCTTGCAGAAGAATAGAGGGCTATAGTTAATTTTTAGGGCTTAGGTCCTGATAAAGATGGCACTTCCAAAAAATGCATGTAAAATACATGTTAATCCATTTCGGTAGGATTCTATACTTTTGAAGAAAGGATATTTGTACCATACTTATATTTCAACACTACATACAGAAGAGTGATTAATTAATACAAATATGATACGACCCAATAAAAGTAAATATGTCAGGAATGACTGAAGATACCACTGATAAATAATGGAAAAAATGTGATGAAAGCTAGAGAGAATTAAAATTCTGATGAACCAAAAAAGTAATAAGAAAAAATGTACTGTGGAAAAATGTTATTCAAGATGCTTGAAGCACATCTTAGAAGTCACCTGAGTAACTCATTGGAACTCTGATAGCTCTGATTTTTTTCATATTAAATAATGACAATTTATATAGTTTCATATTAGATAGATGCTCATTAAAACAAATAAAATTTTCCAATTAAAATTTAAGTCCATAAATCGAGTTATACCAACTCTTACCATTGCTAGTCATTATTTTTATGCTATTTTTACTAATTCATTGGAGTCTGCAGGACATTTATACAGTCTTATGTGTAAATCCGGGAAATATTTATGCTTCATATATTGATATGGCTTTATATAATTTATTTGGTACTTATTCTCTTACTAATAATCTTAGGATTATAGTATGCACTACATAATGGTATCTCATTTTCCGGTTAATAAGAAAAATACATTTTATGTTTTTACATTCAATATACTATACATATTTTTATGACAGAACCTCTCACCTCATGAGTTCAGATGCCCATATAGTCAAAATGATTACAAATCGTTGTTACATACTTCTCCAAGGAGACACGAATATAAGCTTTGTTTGTTGTTTATTAGAATTAAATACTCTGACGAATGGTTTGTTTGTACTTGCACTACATTAAATATATGCTAACTGATTACCAAGCATCGCCAAAAATTTATATTAAATTTAAAAATCACATATATTCTTGTTCAAACTAATTTTTTTAATTCAGTCAATTATCTATATTTATTACATGTTCATCACTAAACCAATCTGATTTCATTTCTCAAAACACAATAAACCTTAATTTAAAACCATATTTACGATATTTCTAACAGATACGGCCTGAGTCTCAATACAGCCTATATTACCTGTGTAGAAATTTTAATCTTTCAGCCTGACTTATTTAGCAAAAAGTATAATACTATTAGTAGGGTGTGTTTATAATTATTAGAATTTTTTTGATCAAACTAGGTTTTTAAAGCTAGCAGTTTCAGGCTTAACTTTGTGGAATTCCTTCTTGAGGGTAAAAAAATAATAGAAACTTTACACTTCCACACACGTTTAATGTTCTGCGACCATGGTTTCACATTGCAGGTTGAAGAACAATAAAAGTATTCGTAAAGTTTCTCTTATTTTTATACTCAAACTAGGTATTTGTTGGACACGCAATGATAATAACTACCATTTTTGATTCTTGCTAAGTGTATGTCTTCCAGATATCACATTTCATTCATTTAGAGTAAAATAAGGAAAACTATATTTCTATCAACTTTAATATTGAATTCGACGATTTTTCCTGTAGTTAAATCATTTATAAAATATAAATGTTTTATTCCAATGAGTCTACCTCCTAGATATTCTAGTGATGTTCATCGAGCGAGTCTAATTCATTGAACCGTGAGTACAGTTGGCACTGTGAATGTTGAATAGGGGGGTATGTGACTGAAGCACTGTAACCGGTATTGGTTGGCACCTGCAGCTACGTCTTCACTCTATATTGAGTTAGTGTTCACTAAAGCAGTGGTCATTCAATAGCCGAATATAATTGTTTCCATGGAAATTTTATATCTCATTGCGAACTTAAGAGTTTACTACAAGTAATAAGAAAATTTACCAAAGGGTTCCAGAAATAAAAGACATTTGTCGTCAAAGTAAATAAAACTATGAAATTATAAGTATCATCAAATCATGTCACGCGTTAAAAAGTGTTGATAAATAGAGACGGATCGAGAGAACTTACGGTGATGGCAGCACTTTTGCAATACATATAATTTCTATTTTCTTTTTCAAGGATTTAAAGCTAAAATGAATTTCAATTGAACTTTCAGTCATTTATCCGCATAACTGTTATCACAAACGATGGCACTCATACTTAACAAAAGAACTTGAAACCGCATTCAATTAAATGAATAAATATTTGTCCTCATCAAAGTTACAAGTAGTATTGGAATAGATCGGAGAAAACCCTTCGTATTTGGTCTAGTGAAACTAAAAGGAAAGAAATCATGAATCCAGGAGGCCGCGTATTCTTGCCATGAAAGTGGTGCGGAATTAGGAATGTGAAAGTATTTTCAGCAGAGCGGCACGCATTGAAGCTTGAGAAGTTCTTTCAATAAGGCAAAGTCCCACAGCAATAAAAACACCCATTGCTAAAGAGAAGTAGGGGGGAAAATAGAGGGTTACATGTAAACGAACGGCATAGTTTAGAAAAGTCTTGCGTTAAGCAAAGGCTTTATCATTTACCAAACTGTGGCAAATTATTTGATAGGTCCACTTAAGTATCATGATAATTAAACCAATGCTTGGTTTCAGTGGTTAAATATAACTTCAAATGAATAGAAATAGGAATTTGAAAGAGCCCATTTTTTGCCAAAAATAAGGCGGAAAAAAATGTACGCACAAATTATTATGACGCTATGCCTAATTTTTTAAAATTAATAAAATCATGAAAATTGGCATAATAAACAATGTGAAAAGGGGATATCATCACAGGTTCTTTAAGAATAAATAATTTTTAAAAACTTAAGTCCAAACTTCCAAAGACTTAATCTTTATCGTAAATTTAAAGGCAAACATCATGCCAGGACCCTAGTAATGCTCAAGTATGCTTTCAGAAAAAATAAATGCAATAAGAATTACAATATTTGTCAAGTTTTATTTTTTATATAAATCTCCAATATTTATATAAAAAATAAAATTTGTATTAAAAAAAAAATACATGAATCGTTAAAAAATAATGCTATTCGCTTGCCATCTTCACCTGCTGATTCACCTTTCCTCAAATGTAATTTTTATTATTGCGATCACAATTCATTAGTGAGCTAGGTATATTAATTTATGTACATTAAATATATATTTAAATACCCAATGAATATGAAGATAATTAACCATTATATAAACTGCAATTCTTCATGGGAAAAACATTTCTTTTTCTTATTTAATGCATATGTTTTAAAGGAATGCTGAAAATCTGGATCATTTCTTCGAAAAATGTTTCCAAAAGAATGTCTGTCTTATTTACATTAAAATTCGTGCTGATCCAGATACTTGCATGGTGTCGAATTATTCCGTTCGTATTTCATTTATATTAATTCACGTGTAGTATTAAAATATAGGGAGGAAATCTAGGCTTTTTCGGAATGATGAAATCTCAGTTGTTGGCGTTCGCAATACGCAGATACTTTTTATTGAGTTTCATTTGCAGGGATGGCTGAAGACCATCAACTGGAGATAAAGCATATTTGCCCGCATGCACTGTGCAGTTCCCCCCAGAGACTCTGGGCTGATAAATGTGGATGCGGGATATACACGCTGAAAAATTCTTCCAAAACGCTTACTGAGTTTTAAATGGAAGACTAAGCAATGACAAGGCCAAGAATCAAGAAACAGAGTACAACATATTATTCGATCATTAATGCTACTTTAATGTTAAAGTTCTAGGAGCTATTCAAAGAAATTCATACAAGTATTCGTGATATTGAAAAACTTGTATTGTTAAGTGAAAAAGGTTTGTCTTGGTTTGGAAGTTAATGGGGAAGCATATTCTTCAAATGTCACTGTTAAAGCCATCTAGAATCACATATGTTAGGAAAATAGGAAAATTATGGGATCTGTCTCTTTGGGAATATTTTCTGCTATGTTTTGATCACCAATTCAGTTGTTGTCAGGTCGGGCAAAACAGGAATTATAAAACATATATTTCAAAAACTTAATTCAAAGATTGCTATGGTAAAAAAAATTGTTATTTTCAACATTAATTCCCTAATTTCCCTATAAAAAGTTCAATTCCCTGATGCGTAAAACTTTTAAATGTTATTATTGAATTATTTAAATTTATACGCAATCCCTTTTAACCTATAAATGATAACTTTCTATCGTATTATATTAAAAGACAATGGTCTGGTTCATGGTGCGTCCAGAAATGCTTCAATTGCTTTGAAACTGCTAAATTATAACTTTAACAATATTTATTTTTTTGATTTTACCATTTATCTTCACGAAGAAATGCTGAAGAGAATGCAGATACCTTTTAATAGAGGCAGCTCTAATGTGTGTTCCTCTGTCTATATAGTCAATACTTAAAAATCTACTTCTGGATCTTTGCGCTATACATAATTCCATGATAACGGCATTACTCAAATGCAAATATGAAACCGTCATAAATCTTATCGTCTTTTGGAAATAGGTTTTATTGTTATTGAATTCTCCCTTTTAAAAACTTTTTTGGATGGGCACAGATATTCCGGGTAAATTGATTAAATGTGAGTTTTTTTGTAACTTCAAAAGAAACAACCTGACTTCCGACAATATATAAGCCGCTCCTCAATTGCGCAAAATTCTTTCCTTCATGCATACATAAGCTATTTAAATGTTTGCTCCTTCCTATAAACTTCTTACTTCCCATATCTTTCTTTCTACTACCAAAATATCTAATATCCCATCACTTGTCAAAATGATTTACATCCATTCCATTGGACATGGATATCTCACGACAATTCCTTTCTGACTGTTCCATGGACTATCTTGTTGCTATCTATTTTACTTCTTACTCCCTTCTCCTTAACCACATTTCAAAAGCCTATAAATTACACATATCATCTTGCTTCACCGGCTAATTTAACCGACCGAAGAAGGTCAAGTTTTGACGAACTTTTTGTAATAATTTTGAATTTCTCGGTCATCAATCCCTACTTCATGTAATAGGTTATCTGCCGGAATCTTACTCTGGTAACCGTATCAATAATATTTTGATCAATTTTTTCCGAAATACTGCCCAAATACGCAAATATTTCCATAGTTTATCATTTATCAACGAATATAATATTTTCAACTTAATATCGTTTTTCTCATACAATAGCATATTCGATTTCTTTTCGTCCATTTTCATCCCACATTAGAGGTATTGACGACGCAACTAGACCAGAAAAGCTTGCATCAACTTATCCTACCTTGAAACTTAAGCTTGATCATCCACATACCTGACTGTCAATAAGATTAATCCACCGACTTTAATTCCTTTTTATATTTCTCCCATTTCTACAAGGGTCTATTCTTTTACATAAGTTCACAAGACACGGGTCAACACGGTGGAGTAATGAACACCCATCTTACCCTCTTTCTAACACCACCAATGACGAATTTTCATCGGTCACTCACAACTGATAAATCCAGCCAGTCTACAGCCTCTTCCTTTTAGCCTACCCCTACAGTTCTACTCTTTCAAATCTACTACTATATTCAAGTATTTATATCTTGTTTAACGTCCATTTTTTCTGCTAAATTCACTCTATCAAATTCTTTCTCAATATCTACGAAACAAGTGAATTAATCTTGATAGTAGAGAAGGAGGCAAATATTCAAAGTAGATTTTGCTGTTTAATATTTTTCGCATGGTCTTTTTGCGAATTAATCAAACCCTTGGGCCTTTTCCCTGCGAAGAAAATTAAATAATATCCCTATAACAGATTATTATAACTTAACAAAACACCATAGTTGGGAATTGTAGCGGTAAATGATTCACAATTTTTTAATTTTTATATTGGACAGCTTTCCAAATAGCTTAGGTAGCCTTCTGAGCAAAGTGACAATGTTTGTATGATTATTTCTAGGTCATCATGAATTTTAAACATGAGTATGGCAATTGAATGTGCATTTTTTCACACAATTATATCAATGAAAATCCAAAATGATCTTGGGAGTGTGACAGAGTATATTAAAATAATATCGTCTGGCTAATACGCTATCTTTTGCCCTACATATTTGGTATAATGATAAGAGTCGAATAAAAGTTTACTTTCCACTCTTAAAATATATTTTTATCAATGAAAAACACTTACAGTTTCAATACTAACTTATCATTTTTCAACAGTTCGTTTTAATCAAAACAGAGCCGAGGTCATAAACATCAGTGTAATAATAACAGTAGCATTATAACACCATCCTTTGCTTGAAAAATAATATTGTGGTAAGGTAAATCAACTTCAATCTCGGCTGTATTTTTATAAAAAGTGAATACGTTAGCATTCGTGTCAAGACATCCAATACTCATTTGCATTTTCATTTAATTTCATTCAGCTAGTCGAATCACGGGCCTTTTTATTTAGTTACTACCTATCAATAAAATGGATTTGGTATTTTAACGTAGGTATACTATTTATTCTAAATATCATTCACCTCTGTGAAATAGACAATTCTAAAATCAAGCCTTGGGAGAATTGAATCGAGATCTACTATCTCGTCAAAATTGAACCCTAGACAACCCAATTGTTGAATTGAAATATAAATAACTTGGTAATTAATAATGGAGTATTTTTTAAGCACCGATTTTCTATATTAATTGATAGCTCAAAAATCAGAGACTGAAACTCTATTGCATAACTCGGAAGAAACGTAAGCAACTGATTGGCATTTGGAATTCAAAAAATGATAAATGCAAAGAACAGTAATTCCTCTGTTCCGTAAATGCCGAGGTTAAATTTTATAATCTATGTAAATTTCTCATAATATTACATACTTGTTCGATTCGATTAAACCTTTACGGTGGGAAATCCCGCGCTGCGAGGCCACTTAACCGGTAGGCGGGAAATTAGCTGCCGGCAGTCGGGGACGGTAACAGCCGGTCACGCAACTCTTCATTCTCCCTCCCGAATCAGTGGGCAACGGCTTAACCGAAGTTGAGCGACATTACCAGGGTAGGCCAAAGTAAATGTGGTATCTAATGTCGTTCTGGGAAAATAAAATTGTTTTCTAAATTATAGAGATATTTATTTTAGCTCTTACTTTATATCGACATTGATTACCAAATGTGTAACCGAATAAGTTATTCTTTACGTATTTTAGATTTGAAAGCCGGATAGATATCCTAATAATGCCGTGTTACTTTTAACGCTAAGAAGGATATGGAACATTTCCTATTGGTCCCCATCTTTACTTTATTAATATTTGGGTGAGCTCGGATTGTCTCGTTTCCTTCGTGAAAAGCGTAACTAGTTCTTGCTATTTAACACTCAATCTCATGAAACTTTTAATATTAATTTGCGCGAAGAAGTGTTAGTACTGAAAATAAGAGTTAAATAAAGAAAAATCGTCTACTAAATGAAAAATGATGAAGCATCATTGGTAGTTTTTTTAAGGTTTTCCTCAAAAAGGTTGTGCGTAGAATTTTAATATCTGATTGCGTTTATTTTGATATTGATCAAGATTTTAAACCCAAACAATGTCTATTTTGTAAAATATTACCTCAAAAAATGTTGAGCATTAATAAGAAAGCATACAAAATTATTATGCTATGAAATAATTTTGCTATATTTATTAGAAAGAAGTGAATTTGGCCGGATTATTTTGAAAAAGGTTCAGCGTTTTAAATGGTGAGTATTGAATGTTTTTGAAATTCTCTTCGATCTAGCTAATCATATATTCTTTGATAATTTAGCTAAATATCTATATAATAGCAGAGGTTAAGAAAACATTTGTATTATTTTAATAAACGAGTTTTGCAGAACCCACACCTTCTCTTAGTTGTGTTTTAATGCATAAGTTCTGATGAATTAAAAGAGTAATGACATTTATATTGTGATATCAAGAAAGAGTGTCAGTTCATACATATATATTCATTTAGACCGTTTAGATTATGCATAATATACGGTCAGTATAACAGAAAATAATAGATGCATAATTTATGGTCAGTATAATAGAAAATAATTTCAAATTTTGATTCTTCACACCTTTTGTCAATTAGTCCTGATTTTCAATCAAAAATATAATAATATATTGAATGTGAAATAACATTTGCATTTTTTTCAATATTACGTGTAATAGGGAATTCAATAGGATCCCAGCAGAATGATTGCAGATAAATGCTTGGGAAGTTGTTTTCTTGCGAAGAAAGCAGGTACTATAAACTTCCTTGTCTTCAAATGGAATTAAACCATCTACGTATGAGGTGGATTTATGAAAGAATTCAAGTAAAATTACCACTCTGAACTCTCTAAGTATTATGACTGGATATATTTCGTAGCCATTAGCAATGAATCCACTATAGCCACCGAGAAACGCTGCCGTCGTTGAGAAATACAAGACCATGAAGTAAAACAAATTTACGAATCCATAAAAATTCAGCGTAATTATAAACAGAACACATGTGCCATGCTTTGACAATAAATGCAAATAAGACTTCTATATTCTATACATTTATCCAACTCATATTTTAAAATTATCTATGACTGCTCGATTTTTCGCGGGTGATAGCTAAAATAATTGAAGAACTTCTTAAGCAATGAAAACGTAGTACCATTTATGCACCTTATGAATGAGCTTGGTTTACAGTATGAATGGCATAAGGACTATGGTGAACTATATTGGAATGTTTTCAAAGGAATATATTTATTTAAAAACTGCTAAAGAACTCTCAATGCATGTAAACTTGTGCACTTAGAATAGCACTAAGGTTTGCCGGTGGATGGAGTAAAAAATTATTTATTGTAAATAAAAATTTCAAATTATTAATCCTAGGTTAGAATGTATTTTTGGTAGTTTTAAAAACTTGTCCAATGGATGGTGAATTCATACTCAGCGTTCAGGGCCATCGACATGTGTCGCCACGATTCCTTGATGTTCTACTGGCATGGGAAGCTGGGTGTTTTTTGTATATTTTTGGACCATAGGTTTCTTTAGTGATATCCTTGGCCAGCAAAGTGTATAGTACAGCTCAACATTTGTTACGTTTTAAGAAAGAAACAAACTCAAATGGAAATCATTTGCCCCATTCATAACAAAATTTTATTATAGAATCAAAGAAATGAATATGCATAGTATAAAAGAAGTTGAATAACATATGATTCGAATTTAAATCTAGATGAGTTCTCTACAAAATTTTAATATAACTACGGAATTTCGAGAAATATCGATTTATTTTTAGTTTAAAGCTACGAGGAAAATGAGAAAAATGCCATAAGAAATGCTATTTTTGTAGAAATGATCAACTTGATTCAATATTCAGAAATATGAATGCAATAGGAGATAATATTATTAAACTAACATTGGTTCGTAACTTATCCCTAAGAAAAATGTCGTCACTGAGTAAACAACTACTATTGCTGGATAGAATGGAAATCTCACGACAAAAAGGCACGAATAATATAAGGGTAGCAAAATTCCAAGTCCCTCATCTTCGACTTGAAGACGCCGAATGCAACTTCGGCGAAACTGTTGTCTGAATCAAACAACGGCGCGGTGAAACCCGACAATGCAGAATACTTCAAACCACCGCCGCGAAAACCTACGCAACCAAAAAGCTACGAATGTTGACAAAGTTGAATCTCTAAACGATGATGAATGATGCGCTTTTACAGGCATAAGTAGGTAAATTTTCCGCAATTTTCACTCTCAAACACAGAAATTGTCCACTACATCGCACAAATAGCCCGAAGTATCTACTTAATAACTTGGTATATGTTGCATGTTTACTTTGGAATGTGTTGCTACTTATAGATTGATAATTAATAAATGTTATTTGGTAAAATTGAGAATATTTTGAGCATTTGCCCTATTGACAGGTAATGGGAGTAAAATATAGCCCCCGTTATGTTTAAAGTTTATTAAGACATGCACATACAAACGATAATTATGCATGTGCATGTATGAGTGTTTACAACTCAAAGATTCAGAGCTAAGAAGTAGCGAGAAAAACGCGTAATCTAACGCTAACCTAAATATATACGAGTACCAAAAAGTACTCGTGTGTACTTAAGTTTCTTGATACTCAAAGTATGAAAACCTACTTTACATAGTTGATTTTTTAGAATATTATTATTTCTCTATTACTCGGATTATTATTTTTCTGAGCCTGAACAATGTTAAGATAACCGAATTATCTTGATTTTCTTTTCTACTCTACATTTTAAAAAATCCTTTATTAAGTAATACTCTGAGAATGATTATAAATATAATGTACACCAAGATAGTACTAGCTAAAACAAACAAAACCACTTAAACACTAAAAAGAAACTATCAGATTAATGTGTTTCTGTTTTGCTCGCTATTACTATCCTGGTGTACATTCTCATTCACATCCGTGAAACTATCAAACAAGTTATGTATGTATCTATGTATGTATGTATATATATATATATATATATATATATATATATATATATATATATATATATATATATATATATATATATATATATACACACATATACATAAATAGGCGCGGGTAGTATTGAACAGCCTTGCAATACCCACCTGAAGGAGAATTCCATTATTAGTTGTAATAATGAAAAGTGAGGTATATGGGGATTTTTAATTAGTCATCATTCCCTCCAATCTACTCCAGAATTTTGCAAACATTCACCTTTATTTGCGAATTATATAATATATAGTTTCACGTTTGCGAACCTCTAGAATGTAAATATGCCATACTAGTTGAAATATATTTAAAATTGTAACAGTTGCCTCATCAGAGCAATCACGCTGTTATGCATTTATCACAGTGTCACGCGTGTATAAAATCCATCCCCACAGACCTGTTTTGATATTTGTTGATAGAAATGCGGAAATCTCTATAAGGTGAAATAGCTAGCCATTATAAAAATTACCTATGATTAGTAAGTTCAAAACCCTTGTAAGATATTCAGTGCTTTAACATATTCATTCCTCATAATGGAATTAGAATTGAAAATAAAATTATATAGTTTATGTAACAGAATCTCTATGAAAGACCAAATTATTTACCTCTTTACACAACCTATTTAATATCTGACTGTACTAACAGCTTTATTTTGGAACCTTTACTTCTATGAGTATGTGTAATAATAAATTACTCTTGTATTATAATATTCCTGAACTATGAAGGTACGTTTACATTTGTGTAACGTGTGTGTATATATATATATATATATATATATATATATATATATACACACAAGGTCTCTCTTGAAGAAGGCCCCTGAGAGGGCCGAAAGCTCGAACAATTTACCGTGTAAGTGTTCTTTTATATGTGTCTATTCTTTTCTATTTGTGTTATGTTGTGTCAGCCAATTATTGTGCCGCTCGTATGAGTTTTTCCGTACAATCGTTATATATATATATATATATATATATATATATATATATATATATATATATATATATATATTCATTTTGAGTTACATTTTTAACGGACCTAAATGAATATAGTTAAATCCAGGAATATGCCGAAAGAAATATGAATGAATACTGACTATGCACCAGGAATGATATATTTCTCCATAGTGAAATAGTAGAAGCTGCTGGCATTAGTGGCAATATATGTATAATACGCAGGACATGATCGTCTCCCTAAGCACGATTAGAAACAGAAGATTCGTAATGTAATCGGTGACGAAAATATTTTACAATTTCCAAATTATTAAATAGAAATAAAATATACGTTTTTGGTTTTTTTTTAGATTAGGTTTGGGTTTATGGTATATAAAGCGGCACACCGATTTATTATTTTTTTTTTAAATTAGGAAGCTTATCTGCCACATTACTATTGCAGTAATTAAATATTCTATCAAGATAATTATTTGTTGCTGCGGCGCTATAAATCTAGGTTACAGATTGGTCAATGCAAGTAGTAAGTAATTACAATTAATTACATCAACATATTCAATTAAGTAATAATTATAAATTAAATTATAGTAATGCTAACTTTTGAAAAAATTCTCTTCTACTGAATTTGTAGTACTACTCCAGTGAACTCCTACATTAGAAATATCATTAATTTAATAACTTTCCGCAGTGAATTTCACATTTCAATTTTCTCATTAAAACGTCGTCAATTTTGCTGTATTCGTTCTAATGCATATATTTTTTTTTAATTTTTCGAGTCGGTAACGCTAAATCTAACATCATAATGGCTGTCAATACTGTAAAAGTCTTCTTTAATATGAGATTCCTCTAAAGAAAACACAAAAACCGAACATTCATCTACTGGAAGCATACATTCATATTTTTCATGAATTATGATAATACGCACCTCTTTGTTTGCAACAGTGAAATATAATTAAATTTTCCTTCTTATCATGATTAAATCTATTGACAAAGGAATTTGGTCAATACGAGAATTGTCATTTTATGAATCTTAAGTATCGCTCTTACATGTGTAGATATATTCAAATAGAAGTAACCAAGGTATTCATGAATATCACAATATTTTTGCCAAATTACTTAGATTACCCGATGAACCAATCCATATCGTTTGAAGTGTAAGCAGTGATTACAACGCTATTTCAAACACATCACATATTACTTATTTGTCATGAAAATATTAAATAAACCCTATATTTCTTTAGAAATGTGTTTAATGCTGGCGTTTTTTCACAGTGAAACACAACATTCCAAGGCAGCGTTCCAAAAAAAGTCATGGTTAAGACATTCTCAGGGACAAACTCTACGGTCACCAGAAACTCCACCACGGATTTCCCCGCGAAGGTTTATAATGCCTCGCTGCATTCACCTCCGAAGCCAAAGAAACTCAAGAAATTATCCCACGCTGTTGGAAATAAAACGCGATAGAGTCTATAGCGGACTCCGAGTCTAATGCGAACCGGATGCCAGTGGACCTCGCTGTCGCACACAATAGGGCCGAGGAGACTCATCAGTGAACTACCGTTCAGATGGAGTAAGAATGAAGGGAGGTAGAGCGGAGATAAAAAATTTCGTCAACCGGTCCTGGGACCCTTAGCAGCATTATGGGAAACCCCTTTAATGGGGTGAAAGTCATACCGAAAGATAATGCCTCCTAGGTTTCCGTAATGATACGCCGTTGGGATGGAGAAGAGCTATAGAGATCCTTCCAATGCGGGTTGGGACGCTTATAAAACTCACCTAAGTAAAAAAGAACCGGCGATTAAAACTCCTTATGAAAAATCGGAATTCCCGGAGCAACCACCCTCCACCATAGCACACCCCCCCCACCCGTTCCAAACCCAACGTCCTCCCCGTGTCATCCTACTGCCTCCTCCGACCCCATCCCCCCACAAAAACGACCACCCTCACGGCTCCCGCACACATTCCAGCCCACGCTCGGAATGGAAAGGCGAATGAGAAAAAAGGAAGGAGTAATGATAAAAATGTAGGGAAAACCCCATCTGCATCGGCATTTTCTTCAGCCTCCTCACCCCAATCCTACTCCATTCCCTCCCCACTCCCCACCCACGGAACCAGCCATCTCTCTCTCTCTCTCCACATCTCAGGGACTCCCGAAATACCCGGCTCCTCTCTTTTCTACTCTGTAGAAAATAATAATAAAAACCTTCCCATTTCCCAAAAAATAAGATAAAAAATGGAGAAAATATCCTCATGTCCCCTATCCCACCCGGCCACCCACCCGTCCCAACTCCGCCCTCCCACGGCCCCGGGCCTCCCTCTCGATTCCACCTTCCTTCACACTCTTCACTCTTACGCACACATATTCGCCCCTCAAAAAAAAATAAAAGGAAACCCTCGCCCCTTCCTCTCCGCCGCCCCCGCTGCTCTCCCCTCCGCGCCAACGAACTACCACCACCCCCTCCACTCAACTCTTTCTCCGACCCCGCTCCCTTCCCCGAGTCCCACCTTAATTACCTCATCTGTCATTCCCAGGTACTCCCTCCCCCTTCCGACCCACCCCACTCCCTTCCTCTCCCTCCAATCCTACGCCGCCCTCTTCCCAGAATCTCTTGACGGCATCAAAGACTTGCCCGTTAAAAAATCCTCCGTCGCAGGAGGAGGTATGGGAAGGATGGAGGACGGAGTGAAGTATGAGGGAAGGGGCGAAGAAAATGGAAAGGGAGAGAGGGCCTGACGGGAGGGAGGAGGGTGCTGCTGGGCAGATGAGGGCCCCGCCGTGCGCAATGAGCACTTCGACGGTCGTCAGATGTTTTGAGGCTCATTCGTGGCAATGCACCTCGTGACCAATAAATACTCGGTGGGGTTTTTCTTCACAAAGTGTACTATTTGGTCAATTCGCCTTCAATGACTCTCACCCTAAATGAGAAAATCGCCAAAAACGAGGAAATTCATAGCGACACAGGAATCATTTCCTTCGCCCGTGATTGCTTAGAAGACGAAATCATTCCCATAACCAATGGTCTGTGTGATCGTGGCATTGAGATATTTCGTGTATCAAGATTCTCTGTTATGTTCCCTCCTAATTCATTTAATTTTAGAAGATACAGCATACACATTCATTTTCAATTCATCCAGTTTATAATTTGGTGTATGCATAAAGCTCATGCTTACGTTTGAGAAATCATCATTAAAACATTAACGAAGACATAGCAGTTTTGAATCGTTGATAAAATATTTAGTGCGTAAACAAAAAACTGTACTTTTTTATGTGTAGTGACATCTGTAAATATTTACTTTTTTCTTCAATATTTAACAAAGGGCCAATCTTAATATTGCTAAATTCGTTCTAAGATCACCTAACATGCTCTTTTTATTATAATGTCTAAATACTATAATTTAAGAAACAATTTATCAAGATTTTAGCCACCCCCAAGAATACATGAACCTAAGAAATCAATTGAATTTTTGGAAAAAAGAAGAATGAGTTATTTGGAACAAGAAACTACATTATATGGATTTCATTCCGCCAAGGTATCCAATTCATATTCGACTTACGTGCGGGGAAGGATGATAAAATTTTATAGATTAGGAATTAATCAGCTGGAATAATTACACAATGTTACAAAAGTCTTCAAGGACTGCATTTATGAAATTAACTGATGAAGTTAGTAAATCAATGTGGGCTGTCAAACGTTTTCAAGCCTCCGTTCTACAGAGAACATTGAAATGAGTTCTGTCAGAGAGTTTGTATTGGCCAATGATATTTGATGTGAACGGTAGTTCGCATAAAAAGATTAGCCGCCACTATGTATAATATATGCTACGAGAGTCTTATCTGCAGTTGCAAAGTGTTTTATCCAAGGGATGGAAATTGACGTAAGTGCTGTAATTGAATAATTATAGTTCTTAAGAAGAGTTTTTAAATTCATTTTTCGTATGTTTAAAAGTAACCTTATGTTGATGTGAGTTGATGACCTAATGGTGAAGAGCACCATTTCGCCAGAAGTACGAGTATACACACACATGATGCTAAAAAAATTAAAATAAAACTAACCATCTTTTTAGTGATTCAGCCAATATAGCAGGTTAGGTTTTTGCTTGCCATTCAAAAATCAACCCATTGAGTTAATGGTGAAAGAATTATTGGGAAGTTCAGATTAAGGCACAAATAAGCCAGCCCAATCACCGCCGACGATAATTTTGGATAGGAAATAGGATGGCGCACCCATTTGGAGTACATGCCTCCGCTCTCCGACTCCACATAAACCTGTGCCCGTCCGAGTATTTCGGGATTTAGGTGGGAGGAAGTCTTCTTTAGCAAACCCAAGGGACGGAGGTGGTCAGCTAAGCGGAGTTGAATTATACCGGCCCAGGGAAGAGAGAGGTTCAGGGGATGGGGAGAGGAAGCTGGGTTTACGGAGACCCAAAGGACCGGGGGATGGGGGTTAGGAAAGTCTACCCGGGGATCCCATAAACCTCGCCACACCCTTCTCCGTCCCTGCCTCGGGAAGAACCACACCCTTGACCATCGCTACCTGCCCACCTCTCCCTTCTGGGATGGAGCAGGAGGATGAGGACGCCGTGGGAGCGGGAGGCGAAGGGGAGCGGCAGGCAAACCAGATCCCTCGCATATAATCCATCTTCCGTGGCAGTCTCCCACGGAATGAGATCCCTTCCTCCCTCCTCCCCCCATTTTACGTTCTCATCCCATGCCCCCCCGCCTCAACCCCACCCTTTTTAGCAAACCCCTGAAAACCCTTTCGGGTCCCTCCTTCATCTCTCTCGCAGCATCCCGGAGACCTGATCTCCATGCCAACCCCACCCTAACCCTTCTCCTCCTCCTCGTGCTCATGACTCTCTCTCTCTCTCTCCTCTTGGGGACTCTCATACTTCTGGCCCAGCTGCTTTATAAATCCTTTCACTTCTTTCTCCCACCCTCCGACCCTTTCTCTCTCTCCCTCTTTTCACCCTGAAACCTCCTCACCCAGCACGAATCTCCTCCGTGCGACCATCTCCAAAATTTCCCTTGCCCAAACGTTCAAGTTGGGCACGGGAGGACTGTGGTTTTCAAGGGAGTTTGTCCACCGGGTCTTTTTCCTTCCGTTCTTTCCGTCTCGCGTCCTTACTTCTCGTCGCCGACTCCTCATGAAGACCGACTTCCCTCCCCGCACTGGTTTAACCCCGCGAGGACGATGTGAGCATGCCTACACGTGCGTCCTACGGGAGAATTGCGTGCCAATGACGAAGGGTCCATAACTAGGGGCGCCTTGGGGACACTGACCTCCAAAAGCGACACGTCAACCTCCGTCCCTGTCTCCGATTTATGCGATGGGTGGAGAGGGATGATTACCTTGAGAATAGGTCATGCCACGTACATAATCTAAGATGGCACTATTTTTCATTTGACATAAATCCGCATTTCTTACGCTAGAATATTTCCTCCCATAATGCGGACAGCCTCGTGAGAACTTATGCCCAAGCGTGCTTGTCATAGACGTGGTCAAATTCTAATTGGATTGAGAATCATTATGAGTAAATCTAAGAATTAAGTTTAGGACTGCAATAATATTTGATGAAAATATAACATGATACCATCAATATATTCTTCTGGCCAGCTAAAACGTCTATTAAGTTTGCAAAAATTAGTCTTTATCTATTGAAAATAATTAATGATTCAATTCTTTGCGTAGATGCTCAGTGATACAAGGGGTGTGACCAATATTGATAAGTAAGCAATAAAATATGACAATTAACATTGCATGTGTGTTAACTTGGTTAACTATGACTAGGTAGCTTAAAGTAAATAATGGCTATTATAATAAATATTAGACTAATTTTATTAAACAATGACATTTTCTTACAAACGCGCACGTAAGGAAAGGGATTTCATTACAATACAAAGATGTGATTTTTTTGTGTAGCATAGAGATTTATATGTAAAATTGCATATATGTATGTGAAATGAATGTATATTGTAAACTAAATTATTATGCAGCCATAAACGACAATGGAATGAATCATTTATGAAGAGTCCAACGCCGCATCCAAATGTTCGCGTCATTCTAATGTATACATCTAAAAATCTTCCTTGTATCCCAATGCAGGGCCTACACATTTTGAATATTATATGAGTATATAACATATATTTTTCTGCCTATGTAATGTCTTTATGAAGATGTTGCGTCCCTTACCATTACCATTGTTCTACGGTAGCTATGGTTAAACTGTAACTAAGGAAACAGAGAAAAATAAAAAGACTCATATTTTTAAGAATAGGCAAACGTATATGGAATTTGTCTGGAGGAAGGTGAATTTAAATTAAATTTAAATTTGTTAACAGAAAAAGTTTACTAACAATAATTAGTGATAGCGTCCAGAGAATAATTCTGATCTCTTTATACGTTGGTAGATAGATATAAGCAATGAACAAAAGATAATCTCATCTTTCATGTTTTGAGATTAATAATGTCAAAATAAAACTTAGTAAAATCATTTATTCATGAGGGTTTACACATTTTTATTTTAACATTATTCATTATGCGACTATTCCACAAAGATACACCTAAAACGATTAATGGATTGATACATTTGATAAGTTAAGCCAAAAGCGAGATATTTGTTTGAAATATAAATACTGCCAAAGCTATTACCTCAGTTCTGAAATGCAATAACGCTTTGCTTATTTTCCTTTATTTCATATTATTTGTGAGATGGCCTTGCCGGGTGAACAATCACTCCCTTCCCAAGTTTTGATCGTTTTCCACCATTTACCGGGTGGATATAGTTAAAAGGTATAACATACACTAGTTGGTTCGATTCATTTTTGCTAAACTAAATACCCCTTAAGTTTTGCCTTTGCTTATGTCCAAGTTCCTGTCGTCTTCGGGCAGCGTTCTTGACACCCTTATCCCTTGTAAACGATGAAAAGATCATCATTCTTCCACCCTTCCTCTACATCTTCTCTCCTACCCCCGCCCAGCACCAGGCCTCTCATTCATTTTCTTTTCCCATCATGCTCCTTTCCTCATTTCCCCACGAGCATTTTCTCATTCACAGTCCGTTCCTTCCACGGACGGGAAATGAGATTTCGAAAATTGCCACCGGTCGCACACCAGCTCCAATCTCCCAATAACGCTCTTCTCTCTCCTATCGTTTCTTTCATCCTTTCCTCGGACACCTTATGTGACTTTCTCCTTTTATGCCCATCTCTTCTTTTTCGAATTTGGTCATCTCCGTCCGTATTTGAGTGGGAGATGGGTGTGGACCGGACCAGGAGAGTGAGTTCAGTTGCGTGTTCCGCACCCCGCCAGCCGCACGCCCGGTTACCCGCTTGAAACTCTCTGGGCCTCCTCGCCTGGAACCTGCGGGAGCGAAAATTCGGCTTCCTCTCCTTCTCTTCCGCAGCATCCTCTCTCGCACTCGATCTCGTTCTCTTCCATGGATCTTCCTCATCCTCCTCCTCCCTCATCCCACGTGCATCTCCTGGTCCTCTTTCCTGGCAGAGCGGAAGGTCGTTCGATTTTTTTCCTTACATGTCCTGCCGGTTGTTGTCGTTCCATATACTTGTTCTCCTAGTCAACGTGAGTGCCTCGGCCAGATATATAAATGGATGAAATAAGATGAGCCAATGTTTGATGTACCAAAAATTATTTCTTTCTCCTGATAATCGATCCGCTAATTTTGGCCATCGGATGTTGTGAGGGAGGATTTGTACTACGCATCATTGGAATTTAATTAGCATAAGAATTTTTTTGTATTTTTAAATATTGTTTTTTAGCATATTGTTATTTACACAAAATGAATACGGTGCCTTTTACTCTATACATTATTTCCCAAAGTCTCTCAACACGATTTTTACTCTCACAAAATTTAGCCTTGGAGTAAGCAGCGACGGAGAGAATCAAACATATCCTGTAGAGAATGCTTCGCGGTCAAATCGAGCATAGGGTAATGTGATGTACCGGAACCAGTTTTCTTGTGGCTTCTATTATAACAATTCCGTTACGAAGATGACTTGGGTACGGTCAACACTATTGTTCAAATAAAATGATATGACTCGATCCATAAAGAATCAGGTTTTTTTATAATTAAGCGGAAATCAGAATATGTTTAATAATAGGGATTCTTGTGTGTAATAATATTCATATTTGAACAAAAAATGACTAAATTACCATGATTTTGACTTATTAATGAACACTCTTAACTACGGTAGCTATAAGATGGTAACAAATAGGAATTTTATAAAAATTAAGGATTTTGTACAGGTTTTCGCAAATGCCTAAAAACTAATGATTTCAGAAGCAATCTAATGAGGTTCTCTAGATTAAATGTAAACATGACAAGGGACAGGGAATAAACTATTAATTATATAGAATGCAATGAAAATAGGAGATGTTTGTGCATTAAAAGATTTAATGAAAGAGAAAGAGTGACTTCAGGGGTGTTCGGTGGGCAATTATTGATAAAAGATTGGAATAAATGAACAGAGCTGAAAACATTTAGATTATCAAGGTGTATCACAGAAATTCACGCACCAGGGGAAATGAGTGAGGTCAATTGTAGATAAAAAATCGTTGCGCAATCGTTGGGAATATTAGGAAGAAGATCTCAGCCCTAATAACGTCAGGATCGATTCGGGTTGGAGCACACGAACGAGCGAAGCAAATATCCATCACCTTCCTTGCTACTTGGAGGAGCAAAATAACGCTGGTCGCATCCGGAGAGAGAGTGAGGACCAAGCAGCATCGCTCGGCGACGGAGAGCGAGAGAGAAAGGCGAGAATGGCGGGGCGCTAAAGCGAGGAGGAGGTGGGAACTGGTTTGCGACGTGGGCCGCGACGACAGGGCCCGCCCGACCCGTGTTCGAGAGCGCGGGAGCTCGGGGTACCACCGCCACGCGGACGTATAGATTGACCGGACCGGCATTCGGCGTCGCCCGCGCGACCACTTGCGCGGACACCCTACCCCCCTCCCCTTCCCCCCACCTAAGACGACGGCTTTCTTCAAAAAAACCGTTTCGCGTCCGGCGCAATACAATAAAACTGGCGGCCGGACCGGTCGAAGCTGCATGCAGCTCTATCGGCGACGAACTCGCGCGCCTGGTCACCACCGCGGGGAAAAACCTGATCGAAAAAAAATGTATGTATTTGTGTGTGAAATGGGAAGGTGGGGATGGATTTTCGTTGGGAGAGAGATGGAGGGAGATGTGAGGGGAGGGGGAGAAAGGAGAGAGGGAGAGTTTTGGAGGAGAGGGAGGGGCACCGACAGCAGAGGATTTCCCTATTCCCCCCTACTCACACCCTTTCCACTCCCGAAACTCTCGCCTCCTCACTCATACTCCGAAATGATCGGGGAGAGTCCGTCGCCGTGGTCGCCGAGTCTCGCGGTCTCACTTTCGTGCGAAGCGGAGAGGAGACGAAGCGGGCACGAAGGGTGTGCTTTGGCGTCCGCCGGCGGCGGCTTCGGCGGCCATGTTGGTAAAAACGCACAACGACGTGCGCGCCGGACTTGTACGCCTATGAGGAGGCAGGGGCGAAGATGCTCCGGAAGGGGGAGAGGCGGGGGAGGACATGTGCGTGACGGGGGTGTGGGAAGGCGTCGGGAGACATGGGAGAAGGGGACAGGGCAAGTGGGGGAGAGGTGAGGGAGTGGAAGAAGGAGAAAGAGACTTCAAAGAGGAATGGAAGATGGAATGGAACTGAAAGACCCGATCTATAACAATCTCCAAATACTTTGCAATACTTAAGCAGTAAGCCATGCAGCAGTATTAAATCAGAATAAAAGGTTCTTGAGTTGGAAATAAGGCAAAAAAGTGCATGCTAGAAGAATGGACAAGGTTCACATAAGCCACATTTTGTATAATAGCACATTGAGAAATTTAGAAATGAGAAATTTAGAAATGCTAGCAAAGCCACAAGAAGCTATCTATAGCTTTGAAATACAAGCACGAATACTATTTTTTCCAATCGAAATTCGTTTGCATGGAAAAGACAAACCTTTACCGTATTTCGACATAGGGAAACATATAACGAGTCAGAGTGGACTCAAGGACGCGACCACAGGGACCGAGCTAGAGAAAGCAAGTACATTTGGCAACGTGAGTCCCCCGCTGGAGAAAGGATATGGGAGAGAGCGTGCCGAGAGCAGAGAGAAACAGTACAGAAAGACGAGAACTTACCAGTGCGCTTAAGGGCTCCGAACGAGCGTGGTGGGGGTTACAGAGTACCCAAAAACTTGTTTTCGCGGGCGGAGAGCCAGAAAGCGGACGAAAAACCCGTCGCCGAACGGGGCGAAAGAGATCGAGGGAGGGGGTGGCGAGATGGGAAAGAGGAAAATGTGTGGTGGCGGAAGAGAAGGAAGGGAGAAAGAGGAGAAGATAGAGGGAGAGAGACGGGAACTAAAGAGAGGCGAAGGAGAAGGTATGAGAAGGCTTCCCTGAAAAAAATGGGAGGAGACAGGGCGGAAAGGTAAAATGTGGGCGGAGGTAGACACTGAGGCATCATGGGAGAGCGAGGGGGAACAAGGGGGGGAAATGGAGGTGGTTGAGCCGTGCGGGGGAGAAGGTGTTTGCATATGTGCGGCGGGGG
Source organism: Hetaerina americana (assembly GCF_022747635.1). Lineage (NCBI taxonomy): Eukaryota > Metazoa > Arthropoda > Insecta > Odonata > Calopterygidae > Hetaerina > Hetaerina americana. Next base: position 68,639,454 of record NW_027287538.1, on the reverse strand, counting down.
GAGGGGTCAGTGGATTCTCTGGGGCCGGGGGGGAAGGGATGCTGGGATGAAAAAAAGGGGTGGGATCGGGGTGAAGGCGGCCGAGAGATCATGGAGGCGACAGAGGGGGGCAGGGGGGAGAGCGGGAATGGCACCGGGGCGGAGGGTAGTCAAAGGAGCCGTGGGCGGAATTTAGCATTGCGGGTGTCGTATCCTTTGGAAGGGGGTCCAGCCAATGGGAGAAGAGTTCCCACCATCGTAGCAGGCCCCGCCCCGAAAAAAAAATATATTTGGACTGCCACCGGGGGAGTGGCGGTGTAGGGGAAGAGGAAGGAACCGCCACGTTGCACGGTGGGTCCCAAGTCCCGGAGCTTGTGCGGAGGCGAAGCCGGCCGGACTCCCACATGCATCTGCCGCCCCGGCCTCGACCCTCCCGCCCTTCCCCACTCCAGGGTCCCCCAAGGAAACACCCCTGTCCCACACCGCCGACTTTCTTCCCCCTCTCCTTCGCTCCTACTCTCCGAACCGCGCCCCCCTTCTCGACGGCTCGGGAACTGGTATGCGGGGCGGGAGGGGGCGGAAGCCGTGAAAAGGCGGGCGGGCGGTAGAAATGGGTGTGGTTTAAAAAAAGGAGGGGTGAGTTTATTTTTTTCTCACGGGGGAGGGACTTCGACGTTACTCCCACACAAGTTTTTCGGGTCCCGCCTACTGCCTTGGAGAGAAAAAAATCCCCCTGGGTTCCCTCTCTCCTGCTCAAACTCTCCCCCCCCTCTCCCCCCGAATTCATCCTCTGCGATCTCCCTCTGTTCCCTCTCTCTCATCCTCTCTCTCTCTTTCGCTCTCTCTCCCTGCTCTCCCTCACCCTCTCAAACGCATACACCTCTCGCACAAACAGATGACGGTGCAGAAGCGTAGCGCACACGAGGAAGAAGGGCTTTAGCCTCACTCACAGAGCAGACTTTCTCCTCCCTCTCGCGCCAAACTCTCACCCCCTCCGCCATTCCCCTCCCCCCCATTTCCACTCCTGGTGCATTAAATTCCTGGCCGACGGGTTTCTCTGGACAGGGTATAGAGGGGGGTGGGAAGAGAAGTGGGATATCGGGCTGGAGATGGATGGGGTGGCGGGTTTGGGCTCTGGAGGGCGGAGGGGGATGGACGGAGGAATAAGGATTCCGGCGTTTGCATGCGACGTCCCGGAGCATTGAAAGGGTGAAGCGACGGCGGGGAAAAGTATGACGCTCCCTCGCGTGCACCACGCGGGCGTAATTCTCCCTTCCCACCTCGACTTCAAATCTCGTCCGGAAACATTTCCGCGCATGTGAATACCCTCGCGCATGGCTGTCCTTCGTGGAATTCTAAGTAGTCGTCAAAAGAGTTGAGAATATGTGAGGAAAGGATTAGGAAAAACTTTGAGAGGAATTGCTAGCATATTGTGGTCCAGAAAATTGGTGAGCGAGAATGGAGAATCAGCTTCTATGCTAGGTCATTGAGATTTGTGAAAATGCTGAGTAAAAACCAAGCTGAAAGGAATGTGAGTAGGGACCAACAGAGGAAATTAAGGAGGTATTTGTGAGGAATTGATGAAAAGACACTAGAAATATGTGATGGATATAAAGTGTTAAAACTTTGTTTACGTAAGTGATAGGCAGGAGTAATTCTAGCGAAAGAGTCGGAAATGTAAGAGACTAATTGAACACTGATAAAGATTAGTGTATAAGGAGAAATATTGAAAATAAAAGAAATTTTTTTATTAAAACTAGTTTTTTTAAACACCCTTAATTATACACGTGATCTTCCATAGCCATCCTAACTTTTTATCGTAGCTGTACACCGTCTTTCCGTTAATGTTATATAGATATTTTTTATAGATATTTTATATAGAGATATTTTATGTGTGTTTCAGATATTTTTACGGTAGGAGTTTAAGAGCTCCTACATCTAGGTAGATGGTACATTTTTGCTTTATCTACCATAGGTAACGAAGGGATACTGTACTGTCTGGTATTTTCCGAGCCTTCTCGTATGAAAATTTGACCAAGATATTCCTGGTGGTGACCCTGAGCTTTATCATATATGTTTCAGCAGATTTCGAATTGAACATCCTAAGGCCTTCGACTGAAAAATCGCCTATCAAGGATGATAGTATGAATTCAACAAAAAAGTAAGAAAGAATCTCCCAACCATATTTTTTCCACGAAAAAACTACCAGCACCACGCTCTCGCATTTGCTGAAGTCCCCCGATCTAGTGACATCCTTTACGGACAAGAGTTGGGATTCTTTATGGATGGCTATGTTGAGGCGTGTAAGGGGAGTAAAGAGGTAATAAGTCGGAGTAGAGCGGTGGGTGGAGATCGGTGGTGGGCTGAGGTTATGGGAGGAGAGACGTGGAGGAAGGGTAGCGGCGAAGGGAAGGGAGCCTGAATGAAAAAGTGAATTACCAAAAAAAATATAAGCGAAAGGGAAGGAATCAACGTCGGGAATGAGAGGAGGAGGGAAGGAGACAGAGCGTCAGCATCGGGGTGGAGGCTTACCTACTCCTCCTCCGCCAACAAGCTCCTCCCCCACCCCCAGGCCCTTTGGCCTTCTCCGGCCTCCCGCCTTGCATTCACGTCCTCCCACCACATCTCCGTCCGTTCCGTTCCTATTCCAGGGGGGAGAAAAATGTCCAGAGCGCTCCTCACCAATCTCGCTACTGTTACCCCTCACTGGATCGTCCCACCTCTCATTCTGATATGACTGCTATCATCGCCCCTTATTATACTCGTAGACCATTGTCCGCGAGGCATTGGGGATGTAACTTAGTTGAACTTCATTCCAATGTATAATCCCAAATGCTTGGGTATTTTTTTAAGGTACCGTGGAGAATTCAGCATAATGTATCCCACTGAGAATAGGGTGGGTAGAGTTACAATTTTTCAACGTATCTTATTTCTTCATGACATCCCTGTAGTTTTTGTGGGCAGTGGAGTGGTGGCAAAAAATGCATTTTTTACGGAAAGTAATTCAATAGAACAAGGTCATATGGTTTAGGGTAACTAAAATTGCCCGACATAAATTGATTTGGAGAATACTTCATGTATTTAAAATCTTCATCCCCCAATACTACCGCAGCCTTTCATTTCTGCACATTTATTCAAAAATTATTTTAAATCGTATTAGAAGTATACCGTACTTGTCTTAGCAAATTTTCTTAATTTTTTAGCTCCGGATTAAATTCTGTGGCATATTATACTCTCAACATGGTCTTTAAATGAAAACATTCCTCTATTTATCTATTATTCCGCTTGCATCAACTCCCTTTTAAGTCTAATTCCTCCATTATTTTCCTTCCTTATACACACACACACACCCTCCCTCTCACACTCCCTTTCGTTCTTCAACGACTCCCCTCCCGCCTAAAAAACGCCGACCTTTTGTTATCTTTCCCTTCTAATCCTTTTCCTCCTCCTCCCTTCTCCCTCCCCTTCCCCACCCACTCCTCCCCCACCCCGGTCTTTTTTCATCCTTTTCTTTCCGTCGTCTCACCCTTCCGAATAAAAAAGTACATTTCCACCCGACTCCCCCCCAAACCCTTTCCTCTACCCCCTCCTTCTCCCCTAGGAGCCCAAAATACCCTCACATGCACACCCGTTACATGAGCAGACACCCACTTAGGTTGGTCCTCGCCCTTACCCTCTACCTTCCTTCCCTATCCTTCGACCCGGTTCCCCCCCACCCAACGGACGACCCTTCTCCATACACCCTCATGGACTTAAAAATAAAAAAAAGCATCCCCATCCCCCCACCCCTTTTTCCCTGCGCAAAACCCTTCCACCCCTCTCCCCCCGTCGTCCTCCCGCGCCTCCCCCAATCCTCCGCAGGACCTAACATCCATCTCCTGTTCCTTCATCTCTTTCGATCCCCTTTCTAACCCGTCGCTCCCTGCCGTCCCCTTCCTTCCCTGTCCACTCCCCTGCCGCCACCCCACCACTCCAAAACTCCCGACTACCGTGACCCACCCTCCGTCCCTCCATCCCCGTTCCCGCTCCCCCCTTTAGCTGGGGGGCGCGGAAACTGGGATGGGGGAAGTGAGGGGTGGGTTGTGAGGAGGAAGACGAAGAACAAAAATTGTACCCACTGGCCATCCCATTCGCTCCCTAATTCCTGGTGCTATCCTCCCCACTTCCCTCCCCCGAACATCTCCCCGCCCACGACACCCCCACCCACCTCTTCGATCCCCATTCAGAAGGCCCCCATCCCACCCTCGGAAAAATTTCCGTCCCCCTCCCTCACATTCCCTTTCACCCCTCCTTACTTATCTAACGCATCCCTCTGTTTACTCCCAAACCCCACCCCCTCCTCCCCCCGGAACTTCCTCGCCGCCGTTGCCCCTGTTAGGTTACGAAAACTGTTGGTAAACTTATGTGCCCCTTATTTCTCCTTTCGTTGTCCTACCTCGTGTTCTGAGTCGTCATTGATCTTCGAATCACTAAAGAAATGGGGGCGGTATAAGGATTTAATAAGATACTGGAATATTGAGGTGAATATGAACGGTTGTATAGAATACTTAGTAAAGTTTCAACCCTTTAAGGAATACGAGCAATCGCCGTCAAAGAGGAGAGCGGTAATTTGAAGGAAAGGCAGAACGTTTGGAGATCAATGGATAAAACTGTTATATCAAAGTGGTGATCAATCATTTCAATCAGAGGGCTATGCGAACACTCTGCTGGAACTAATCAGAGGCATAATAAAAAGACAACAGCAGCTAACAAATGCGAAGGAAATAAACAAGCAACTTCCTCTGCCGAGTTTCATTTTAACGACCTTGACTTAGGATTCGTGAAATTTTTTATCGACATTTAAAGTGGAAATATAAGATCCCAATGTGAGATCAATGGCTACTTCTAGATTTACCTCATGTATATCATTTTTGACCACTTACATTTGATCACGCTTATAGCAACGGCATTTAGAGTAAATGTTGTTTTGAAGGAAATTATACGTTTTACATTTAGGCATGCCGCAGAAAATGGAGGAGAAAATATGGAAAATATTTTAAATAGATATTAAGATAGTAAACAGAAATTTTGAGCACATAGGAGAACAAAAATTTGTCTACGCACTCAGATTTTACAACCTGTTATTGGATTACTAGTAAAGTATTTAGCCGAACAATAATCTCAAATTATAAATCGATAATGAATTCTTTCTTTAATCTTTCCTATATCATTTTTTTCTATGCGATCTTAATCAAATAAAATTATTTGCAGATACTTCGGCTTAGGTTGATGAAAAGGGCAGGAACATTCAACAGAAAGCTGCTCGTTTCCAGCTTCGTTAATAAAGGAAAACCAACAATGCTCCTACCACACACTTACGACCTTTTCAACATCTTGCCTTTGAAAGTATCAAAACAATCCTTTTCTTTTCTTGGCACCTATGCATGTCAAACTAAGTGGCGCGCATGTCTCCTCTCATATATTCATGATATAGGAATCTCCTATCCTTCACATACTCGCAAGTCACCGTTTCCTGTAACTCGTTCAGATTGAGGAATGGAAACGAGGTCGAAGGTCTTCAGCGCAACACTCAATTTATTCTGGACTCCATACCGCGAGCGTACGCCGCGAATACCTTGTATTTTTTCAAACTTTGGTCGGTGGTTTTCATTCTTTAAAAAGTGAACACAGAAAGGTACGGTAAAATTAAATAAACCAATCTCATACTGCGTTTGATGATAAAGGAATGGCCCTTGTGATCAAATCATGAACACCAAATATTATGCATGAAAATATGTATATTTATACATGTGTGTACATAATATATGTACCCCACAATAATATATATAAATAAATAAATAAATATATTTATAAATATAAAATTGTAAACATTATGTTTGTACATATATATATGTATGCAAAACCATTTATAAATATATCGGAATACATGCAAAATTGTAAGTAAAAATATATGCTATATGTTTTGATGCTATGAAGGACCAAATGGACCGCTCTTTTAATTGCACGCAAAGAAATATGCCCATCATCTCAAACTTCTAATCCGTAGATTGGGGGCGGGGAAAGGGGCCGCGATGTTCGGAGGTGGAAAGTACCCTGCCTCTTTACCCTGCATAACCCTTCTTTTATTCCGATCCAAAAGTCCTGCACACTTCCCGCCACCCCTATGGGCAATCCCTCTTGCCACAGCCACCCATCCCTCACTGACCACCCCCGCAACCCCCAAAACCATCCAACTCTCTCCCTCCGCCGTAGCCTGAACACAGGAGGGGCACTAGGGGAAGGGCAGCCTGGCGGAAAGAGGGGTAAAAATAACAAATTGTACTTTACGAAGGTACCTCGTTTTTTTCGATGGGGGATTCCGTAAGAGTCGGGAGGAGACGTATAAAGAGAGGAGAGGGTGCGGAGAGGGCGGCGAGAGGAGTGAGCAGGGGGTGCGGAGGGGGCGTGGGTGCAGGAGAATGAGGGGTTAGGAAAAAATTCGCCACCCTCATTCCACCCCGCACAGCGTCCGGTTCCTCTGGGAAGCCACCCCTTCGCGTTCTCAGAATTCAACTTTGTCCTAACGAAACTCGGCACCAGCGCCGTTGCTCCGAACTACGAAATTTAAATCTCCCATACATTTTCCCCGGCGTCACGTCTACCCGCGATCTGCTATAATTTGTGCCGACTCATTAATATACAGACCCTCCTGCCCTTACCCTTCCCCTCCCCCGCTCGCCCTCCCTTCCCTTGCCTCCCCCCCGTCCCCTCAACCCTCCTGCTTCCCCTCCACTCCCTCCCAAATCCTCCTCCGCCTCCTCCACCGCCGGCTCCCTCTTACTTCTCCCCCTTCCGCCCGGACCGCCGCTCTCGTCCCCCGTCCGGCCCTCAGCCTTCTCTCCCTCCCGTCGGCGAACCCACCCTCTTTTCACGCTAATGTTTTGCTCTAACTTTTTAATTTCCCCCACACCTCCTCCGTCCCTCTCCTCGACCTCGCTCACCCTTCCTATCTCGCTATTCGCCTCCTTCGTCTCCTCCCGTCCACCACCCCCGCCATCATCCGAACCCATCCCCTCGCTCTAAGGGGCCAACTCTTTTCCTCTCATACCGGGACCTCTCCTCTCTCTTTCTCTCTCTACTGCAAGCGCGTGCTCCGAATAAAATAATTTGGTAAAAAGTTAATGACCTGTAACTATTAGAAAACGTGGATCTGCGAAGCGTAAGCTCGCATATCATAGATCAAAAGACGAGAAGGCAGAGGGTTGGAATAAAACTGGACGGGGGGAATGAGAGGGAGAGAAATGCCCATTTCCTTCCCTTTTTTGGAACGTAATGTGTTCCCCTTTTTCCAAATTTATTTACCATATAAATGAGGGTGAGTAAAAATTAAGAAAAGCTTCTAGTATGATTCTTGGTTTTGGTTGCAGCAATTTCGCTCCCAAACTTCGGGTGCTCTCTAAAGGAACTTTACTGGTGTATTAAATGTTAGTGCACTTTTAGGATATTAATTTAACTTATTATGTTTTAATTGATATTTTTCAGTTTTTCATCAGTGCATTTATAAAATTTATTGTGATGATATGGGCCAAAGGTTTGCAGATGTTTGTTAATTTATTCAGTTTTATTATGTAGTTTTTTTTATATATTAATATTCGGAAAAAGAATAGTTTTATTTAATGAATTGATTTGTCAAATTTGCAATTAATGGAGGTGATATTGTAAGATTATTGTTTAGTAAGTTGTTTAGATTTTTCGTATTAGTTTCATGGATATCCATATGAAAAATATATATGGGTGTGTTTCTCCTCTCTTTTAAGTGAGAAAAAGTAAAAAGGAATGAAGTAAATAGATTATTTAGACTTGAAGCTTTGCAGCTAATATTAAATTTGATGCGCGCAGTACACCGTACGTTTGGACGTCTGAGGAATACCTGGATTACATTCCCAGCGGCCGCAACGTGTAAGCAAAGGTAATTGTTATTTTGCTTCAAGCAAATGCCGTGCCCTGTCTCAAAGAACGAAATTGAGCGCTCTTCTGAAATACGAATTTTAATGAATTTTTTGCTTGCCTAGGTCTAATTCCCATGCCTTTACGTAATACACGTATTGCTTAAAAAATTCAGTGGTTTTAATATTAAGGAAGTTTGAAGGGGTTAGGAATGCATAAAAAAACGAACGGTACATTCTTTTTTTTATCTCTACCGCTTGTGAAGTTCTCAGGAAATGTGGTGCGGAGGAATTTTTAATGCGGACCTCAAACGTGACTTCCGTGCAGCGCATGCTACAGTCACTCTGCAGCGAACTTCTTTTTTCTCACATGGCAGGCGAAAAAGGCTGGGCCACCACAGACATCCTCGGAGTCGAACTGCGATCGTTAAATTGACACCGACGAGCTATAAAATATTCCATCCCAGCAGCTCACATTAGCTTAGCTTATCATTTCTAAGAGGAAAAGTTATAATTTATTGGAAATAGTACAATTTATTTATTTTATTAAGTTAATATTAAACAAACTGAGTATTTTTCATTTAAGAAACAATTGTACAGATATTACGAAACGGTCGTAAATTCATGCAGAGAATGAATAAGGGTGTTTTAAGTAAGCATTTTGCCAATTTGTATCGGTGAGAAACCACAAAAATTTAAATATACTTCTATATTGAGGGTAGGATTTTCCTACTTTCTCCTTTAAGTTTTTACCAGTAGCAAAATGAATAGATGTTTGCTCGATTTAATAACACTCGCAAAAAAATGATAAATCACATCGTAGCCCGTCCAAGATATAAAAATAGATTCCTCGAATTTACCATTACTCTTAATTTAACAGAAGCTCCCTTTCTCTCCAAGGTATATAGTATGTAAGACTAAATATTTTGAATTCAGCTTGCAAGATACCAAGGAAAGTTTTTAACTACGTTTATTTAAAACTTTGATTATGCCAATGCATTTATGTATTTCGCTAGGCTCTCCAATTTTACTGAATGGAATTGTTATTGCCTTCCAATTTTTTTAATAAATAAAACTCGTCGTGAAACGAAAAGCAATGGTAAAATACGCACGTGGGCATGCTTCAAAAATGAACCGGAAATGGCTATCGCAGGCCGTACGTGTCCTTAAAGGTGGGTTGTCACCGAACCCTATTTTTCCTTCCGATTGTCAGGTGCAAAAAAATATGTTCCCGCTGAAGCATTCGATTTGGTGTCTTGATGAGTCGCGCAAGGCTGAGTGATGGTTTCCCCACCAAAGAAAATTCCGCTCGAGTACCTGGCATGAAAAAAGACCCGTACGTGCTGCCATCTGTGATCGATATTTAGTACCGTATACTCCGCGCCCTCCCTGCTTGACCGGAAATGAAATTGCTCCCGGCAACCAAGTTCCCTGGACTTAACAGGCGGGCCACTCTTCTCTCTCTCCCTTCGACTTCTATCGCCTCCCTTCACTCCCTACGTCCTTATTCCTTTTTGTCTCTCCCCACTACAAGCATCTCTCTCCAGCCCTCACTTCTCACACCCGTTCCTCCGCTGATCTTCCTCCGCGACCGGTTACTTACGAGTTGGCTTTCGACCAGAACTTCCTCTCCTCCTATCCAGCGATGCGATTGCTTCCAAAAGCAACGAAATGTGTGGCGAAAAAGTCTGACACAACTTCCGACACTCTGCGTCTCTCGGTGCGCATACCTTTGCGCGAAAAAGGACAATGCACGCGAGATTTGATTAAGTAGTGTCCTCAATTCCGCCGTAAATTTCAGTCACGGCAAACCTCCATAACTTTGTTAATGAAGGGAGAAAATGAAAGAGAATTGGGAAAGGACTAAGGGATAGTGACTGACTCGAGGAAAATAGAGCGCGGTAGATAAAAGGGTAAAAACTGTCTAGATATCGCTCCTCTCTCTCTATCTATCTCTCCATCTCTTTCTCTATTCTGTCTGGTGTAACTGGTGAATCCTGGGTTATTTCCTTCCATTCAGTTTTAAAATGATGAGCATTTGTAGTGCTATATTGTGTCATATAATGTTATCTTTAAAAATTATTTCATTACTCGACGAACAGAGGATTTGGAAAACACATAGCTGTGTATTTAGTCTGATAAGATTCCTCTCTGAGAATTAAACGAGCTTTTTTTCCGTAATATTGAATTTTAATTTCCAAATAGTCTTCTATTACGAAGTGACTTCATTTTTTCCATCAAAGCTTATACCAATTCAATTTTTCTAAAAAGTAGTTGATGTCTTTCTTAACAAAATAGGTGTTTATGTTTAACCTCGTCGTTCAATAAAAATCTCTGTCCTCCCAGGCTAACATTAACATTTAGTAACAGGAAAAAGCCTCTGAGGGTCAAGTCTGGTGATGATGTTGAGTGGTCGTCCAATTGGAAGGATGATTCGTGAATCATAGCCATGGTGACCGCCGAAGTGGTAGCAGGTACGTTGTCCTGATGAAAAAGCACTTTCTTCTTCTTCTAGTGAGGCCGTTTTTTGCAATTATAGCCTTCAGCTCGTCAAGTAGTAATATTTATTATTCTCCCATTTTTGTTACCTTTCTCAAGGTAATCGTCGAATATATTTCTGTTAATAATACCAAACACAGTCTCTATCACCTTCCCGGCTGATGGCACCATTTTCACCTTTTTCGGAGTTGGTTCACTCATTGAAGTTTTTGGTTGTTTTTTTCATCTCAGGAGTGTGGCAGTGGATCAAAGTTTTATTTTTAGTTAGTAATCAATATCAACAATCTTGCTTTGCTTAAATCGCTCCTACAGGGCCTTGAAAAATGTTATTTGAATAAGGTTTTCCTCCAGAATTTGCAACAACGATACCCAACGCGCGGATAGCTTACGCATGTCCAATTCTTTAGTCGATGCATATCAAATTCATTCTATCGATAGATACATATCCTAAATATGTGCCACGCATCAATTCCTCGGTCGTCAAGCACCATTTGGTGAACGCCATCCATGTTAACGGTGGTTGCGGCAGTTTTTAGCCGTCCCGAACGCTCATCAACAGCCGAGGTTGCTCATGTTTATATCCAGCAGCCAAAACGTTTACACATAGAAGTATGGATAAAAAATACCCAGTCTAAATATATAGGACTGTAAATTTGATCTCTTGGATATGCTCTTACATATATATGATATTTAAAATGTCCAAAAATGGCTAATGATGAAAAAGAGTAAGTCGATTTATCCTGGTACCGTAAAAATTATAAAAATGAAGTATTTGTATGTGAATTCACGGTAAAAACAGAGATTTTTCGTAATAACTGTTGGTTTTAGGGATTTAATTTAGTTTACAATATTTTCCCAGGCATATGTCTTTTTTGTACAGTATAAAATGTTCACTCCGTGTTAAAGACACAACGTATGTTACAAGATTAAGAAGAAAATGATCTGTATATGTACACCTGGATTGTGACATACTTTATAAATGCACAAACTGCATGTCCTAGTATACAAACATTTTTATGATACTTTTTCAAACTTATAAATTATTATACTCCAAAATAAGAATATAAATTAATTAGAAAATGTGTACGCATTTCAATCTCCTGTTTTATAGACAGAAATCAGACATTGAGTTTTTGAATCCCCGTAAGGGTTTTTTATAACGGCGTAAATGTACGATTGATATACACCTAAACACTCAAACGACCTTTTTTAGAAATACATATCTCTTATTCACAGGTTCAAAGAGAGTATTTAATTCGTAATGTGTCTATTGCCGTCTCCTGTTGAATTTCCTTGATTTAAAAAATTTCTTTATTTTAAAATACGATGAAGATTAGTATTATTAAAACATTTGTTAAAACTATGTTGGAATTTGCGGAGGTTAGAGTTAAGTTGAATAGAATTAATTTTCCTTATTTAGAAGCAGTATTATCATGGACATGAAAACAATATACACAGTGAGTCATAATTATTAAAGCTTTTTTCTGTATAATGAACTGTATTTACCAGGAACTGGAAAAGAACGAGGTTCCTAATGTTCTAGCTTTCTGATGATTTTGATATTTATTTGTATTTTTAAAAGACCAAACATTAAAAAATGTAAATATATTTTCTTATTGAAAATTCATTTGATAAAAATAATGCAAGAAATGTACTTACTAAGAAAACCTAAACCAGGTGAGATGGGGTCAAAAGAGTTCACGGATCACACCTAGTCTACTTGCCATTCTTTGGCAAGACTCTTTAAAGCCACGTGGCCACGGAATAAACCCTCCTGGATTCTTTATTCCGTTGCTACAATAGGAAGGAATCCAGGTAGGGTATCATAGGGTGCCTATGGTAATCTTAGTTTTTATTAAGAATCCAAAGGGGACACACGAGCGTAATAAAATTCCTAAAAATTGTCAGACACGTGGGATAAGAATATCGCTAACAAATGTTGGGGTGACCCTTTCTTTGGCCCCTTTTGGTCGAGAAATAGGAGGGACTGAAATAGAAAATTCCCCTTTTATGCATAGCAAACGCCGACACGGGTAGTGTCGCGTGCTGGGGAAAAAATTCAAATCTTTTTTACAACCCTTATCCAAGTCCGTATTAATAAGAAAAGGTAGGAGGCGTACAGGTGTAATGGGATCTTTTTTAGGAGCGAGAATGGGTCCGAGGTCATGCCCTCCTCAACGATTCACTTTTGTGGTCTAAAGTAGAGGATGTTTTTCGGGAGGGCACATGAAAAAGGGTAAGGGTTTTTAACACCCCTAGCCGCAGAAGGGGAGCCGCAGGGTACGCGGTCGAACACCTTGACGCTCCCGCCCTCCCGTGCTAAGCGACGCTCGGTGAAGAGCGTGCGGCGGAGACTTCAATGCCGCTACCTGATGCCGGCCGGCTACCTGCTTACAGAGGGCGACCTTTTTCTGGCGCATTTCCTCAGGACGCGCGCCCTAGAGGGGACTGTGATAATTTCTTGCATAATGTTTTATTCATAGCTTATATGTGGGACGTTTCTGGCCTCGCAATAAAAACTTTTTACCTGCCTATTTGGTTGCCCCAAATGAAATACACTTTTCTTGCCTGCTTCCAGTTGAAAAAGGCAACTTAATCTCCCTCTACGGCGCGAATCCTAATAAAACAACATTTCATGGTGATTTGATGGATATTTATAGCTAACAGTTGAAAGAAGAAAGACGAAATGATTGCTAGTACCTTAATGTTTCATTCGTTACAGTTGTACGCAAGTATGTTTGCTTACTGTGGGAAAAGTCGTGGGGAAAACTTTCGATTGTCCTTTTATGTACTGATGTAACTTAGGTAATAGGTAGCATATATCTGTATCTGCTAGTTCTATCACAGGGTTATCAATGATGGATAGCGGAAACATTTACCGGTTTATTTTTACACCACTGTGGGAAATTCAGAAATAAATTTTTCATGCATAGCATACTAAGAAAAGAATTCTATAAGCTTAAAATTGTGAACGACAATTTATTTATCCTAAGCAAATTGAGCACCTTTATGAATGCACCAGTCTTGCATCTAATATATACTCTTTGAATTTCTGAATTGTAAATTGAAGTTTATTTTTGCTTTCGGTGTTTGGATAGAGGGCTGCCGGAGATGGCTGCCTGTTCTTGTGATCTTTATTTTGACTACGATGGTACTGAAAACCCAATAGATAACTAGTGTTTACATTTTCTCTTTAATTTTTCTTTTCCATAATGATAAAGCATTTCAAATGTATATATTAATAAGGCATTTCCATAGTAAAGACAGGTATCTAAATCTGAACAATGAATTAATGAACCCATTGCCAATTTCATATTTCTTTATTAGATAAGAACTGGAATTATCGGTCTATTGTAACCAACTTTTGCAATATAAAAAATTCTAATAATTGATTAGGGTTAAAGGCATCATACAATTTTGCCTAAATATTTTCTAAAGCTTTTTGCCAAGATGCAACAGGAGGAACGTTAGAATTCAACTATAAGATAAGGCAGTATTTGTGTGTGTCAATTTTGCACCCATAAAAGCTTTTTATTATGCTTGCAAAAATAGTTGTACTTTAAGAAACATCATACAAATAGCTTGCATTTCTGAGTTAGAATGATTTGCGTTTGAATTGATTTGATGATGTTAGAGTGGTAAAGCAGTTATCCTAGCATTTTGTAAAGTATTATCATATCAAAATAATGATATTACTGTGAAACAATTTTGAGCTATGAATATTGATAAAAAAGGTAAAATAGGAGAGATATATTATATAAAATAATTTATTGACCAATTTGGCAAAAATAATGTATTCAGCCGTACATGGTATTCATATGCCATTGTTGAAATGACCTTTCACTTTTTATGAATTCACTTAATATAATACTGAGATATAAGTAATTTTTAAAAGTGGTCTTTTGCATTTGACAAACATTTTAAAATGGTCCATTCTAGTGATTTTGAAGCAAGTAAAAATTTAAAATTTGATGTAAAAAAGTAACGGAAGGTGTTTCATAGTTGAGCAGCATAAATACGTCTATTTCTTTGCCATAACAGCGTAAAAATGCGCATAGTTTGGTAAAAATAGCAAAAATTGAAAAAAAAGATTGCAGCATGTAAAAAGTATATGGCGTAGATGCTACACTATTCTTTTGAGTACAAATAATATATTTGATCAGTAGCATTCAATTCAAGTGCTATGGGCACGATTGTTATTAAATATTTGAGATGATCATTCTCCATCCTTTTGAATTGATTACTTAACTAAGCATATTAAACATCGTACTTTCAACCTCGATTTATTTGGTGATCAACAATTCAGTATTAAAAAAAGGTTTAGGTCAAATACTTTGCCACGTAACGCAGCTTTGTTTCTTCAAATACAGCTCTTTTTTAAATTTCCCGATGCTAACTTATTCTTCTACACGGTGGTGGAAACGCTCACAAGTGCATAAGGAATAAAAATTGTCATCTTTCTTGGATTAATACCAAAATAACGATTTTTACGTTCCCAGAATTTAATGTTTTATAACCTTTTCTCTCGTCTGATTCAAAGACTTAGCTCAACTGTAGACTTTATCGGATTCATCCGCTATCATGCGCTGAAAAGTATAGATATTTAATTATAAAACGATCTGCGTCCTTGGTAAAATAGAATAAATAAATTTCTGTAACTCATTGTTTACTGTCGTCTTGTCTATTATTGAAGAAATGCGTTTTTCTGGAAAACAATGCAAATTCTTTAATTCACATAAATGACTTTTGTAAATTAGACATCTTCTGTCTCATGAATTTCATGTCATTGATAGTCACAGAAAATAATTTATATTCAGCATTTTTCCCAACATTGGGTATACCTCCGTGCATAGGAGTTTTGCTCAAAGTTTTTGCCTACAATATTTCCCAAATCTGAATCCGATTTTTTTCAGTGATACCAATGAAAAGGAAGTATAATTCCTAGTGGATTGCTCTCTTCATGTTTATCAGCAGTTAATCTCTTTATACAGTAGCCCTTTTTAATTTTACCGTGTTTACCCTGTAACTATTTCTTTGTTAATCCTATTGCAATTCAAATGGGATTATACTTTGAAAAGCGAAATGTGAGAACTGTTAGAGTCCTACTTCTTTTACTAGGTTTGATGTACAACCTACTGTTTTCTTAGCCACATTGCTTTAACGTTATTCAGATATAATTTTCATATTTTTCCTTTTTATAGTTGTCCATTTGTGAATCTTCAGATATATTCATGTGAGATATTTTATTACTTGTCTGTAGTCGTTCACAATAACACGTTTTGAAGGATGCTTGAGGTCAATATTCTTTGGAAAACCATTGGTAATACACGAAGAAAGAGTAAAAGACTTTGCGTTTCCAAAAGAAAATTAAAATAGAGAGTTCCCGTGGAAACGCAAAATCTTTCATTTTTCCTTAAGGGAAACTTTTACCTAAGACACTAAAAACAAAAATTTGTTTCTCCTCCTTTGTTTTTAGCTCTTGAATTATTCTTCATTCAGGAAAATTTTATTTGAATATGTCAACAGCAATGCGATTTCTTCTAAGACATACCGCGAAAGGAATATTTTGCACTCGGGATGTGTAAAATCCCTATTCGCACTAGGGATGTGCACAATCATTTTTCGTAAAGAAGGAAATTTGGCCTTTCTCTCTTATTTAGTATGCGGCAGTGTTTTTTATAATACTACTCATGTATTTGCTTTCAGTTTTAACTACCCGACTCATATACCCTGTTAATGTTTAGAGCTCAATGTATACCCTTGGGGCACAATAACATTCCTTTTCTAAAAATACTAAGTAAGTTTCAATTTCGAATTGAATATGTATGGCTATCAAATATACAGAAGAAATATAATTACTGTATATAAAGACTATGATGAGTATTAAGGGAGACACTTATCATTAATAATTAAGATACACAAAGGTGAAAATTACGTTATAAGCGCAAAATATAAAAATATGAGTAAATACAGCAAAAACCATATTAATTTAACTTCGGTTAACAATGTAGGATGGCTGTAGAAAAATTAGCCTTTTGGTACTGGTTTTTCCTATGTTATTGGCTAAATATGCATAGAAATACATAGATAAGAGCAGGTAAATTAAAAGCAATAGAGTTTACTCGCTGTGGAAACCATTATCCTTTGTGATTGATTTTTTTGTAATGTTCTCCTTGTTTCTGTAGAAATTAACGTCCTTCCAAGCATGATAAAATACTCTATATAGAAACGCCTGCATAATTTATGCACGATTTCATAAATTAAAAAAAAATGACTAACTAATTTCCGCCAATGAAGTTAAAGATAGACAAAAATAAATTTTTATGCCGACGGCCAAAAATAAGCATTTATTTAACAAACAAAAGGAATTTGATCGGAATAATAATATTTAGAAGCTTTTTCTAATTTAGCAGAAAAATGATATTTTAAAAGTTCGTTGGAATATTATTTGCTCTATTCTCATCTATTTTACGCCTTGTTTATGGAAATCAGAAGGTTTTGGTAGATGTGATTTCCAAAATGAACTATCCGTTGGTTTGATAGTTCGTAAAATATGGCATGGAACTAATAATAATAAAAATTAAAACAGATTTAAACTGATATATTTTACTGAAATTTCATTTCGTTGAGTGAAACTCAATAGGCGATGAAGTGTTGATAATCTACAAGTAACTAATTTAAATAGATTATAGTCTTACCTTAAGACTATAATGTAATCTTAATAAGCTGTACACCAACTAGCGCTGGCTAACAATGCCTTAATTTCGATGATAAAAATTTCACTTTTCTATTAAAACTTGAAGGTTATCTTAAAAAACACTTACCTCTTTCGTTGTTAACACTGAAAAACTTTCTATTTTGGACAATATTTTCTATGACTTATATTGTTTCGGATATGTAGTAAATTTCAAAGCAACTTAAATGTTTATCGCTTATTTTATTCATCCGGCGGGGTTCTATGAAATATTTGCAAAGTAACGACATTTTTATGATACTAAAAGAGATATAATGCGCATTAAAAGTAATGGAAGTATTCTCCATTTCCCAAATTTCCATATTAGTTAAATGTTCTCCAGATTCCAGGGTTTCCTTTGAATTGCATTCATAGTATGGTGAACACATGACGGCTATTTAGTAGTTTTATTTGGGTGGGTAAGTGGGTAGCAGTAACCTGGAAACAATTCCGAGCAACTCCATGCAGGAAAAAGTAATGAGTATTATCGCCATGGCACTTGCTTGTTGGTAGTTACTCCACTTGTCGAAAAAAATTTTACTCGCCCAGACAATAATGTTTGACTTCAGTGCTCAGGTATTAGGTAATCTACCGGTTAAGGCAGGTTTTTGGATGGGCACAGCTACTAAATAAATATTTTTGTGATTCCTAACAAAATACAAAATCCAGTATTCTGCTCTACATCAAGTCCCTCTTCATCTCTGAGTACATTCTTCCTCCCTTCATCCCGTCCAACATCCCTATCCTGTTCCTTCCCTTTCCTCTTTTGCCCAACATTCTCCGCTCAATTACAGTCTTCAACAGCCCGCTGCCGGTCAATACCCCCTTCATCCACTTTTCCTGCCTCCATAGGATTTCTCCCAACAAACCCCTCTCTTCGCCCACCATACCAAGTACTTCCTCGTTTGTTTTCTCCTTTGTCCATTTCACCTTCTTCATTCTTCTCCACACCCACATTTAAAAAGCCTCCAGTCTACGTCTATCCGCCTGCTTCAATGACCACGTTTCCGCGTCGTAAATAGCTACGCTCCATATCAAAGTTTTTACGAGTCTTTTCTTAACATCCTTACTCAACGACCCCGTCATCAACTCCCTCCTCCTTGTGAAAGCCTCTTTGCCTAGCGCAATTCTTCTCCTTACGTCCCTACTACTTTGACCCTGTTGGTCCAAAACACTACCGAGATACGTAAACTGTTCTACCGGCTCTAGTTTTTGCCCTCCTATTCTAATGTTAATCTTAGTCTTTTTCTTTCTAGAAAATCGCATAACCTTTGTTTTATTAATATTGATTCTCATCCCATACCTGTCGCACTGAATTTCAAATTCACTAAGCAATGCTTGTAACCTCTTGCCTGACTGACAAACTAAAGCTTGGTCATCAGCAAACCTAACTGACTTTACGAATTCCCCGCCCACTTTCTTTCCTACCTCCAGTTCTTCCTATGCCTCTTTAATCATTTCCTCTGCACACAGGTTGAACAGCAACGGTGATAATGGGCAACCCTGCCTTACACCTCCTCCTAACACTGCCCAACCGGACACGAAACAGGCAAATACCTTCTTGTTGTACTCTATATTCCTCTCGATTAATAATCTCATTACTGCAATGGCATCACGCGTAGCTCTCCCCTTCCTAAACCCAACCCCTAAGTAATCATTTGCCCTGCTCTCTATCCTTTTGTTTAAGATCTTAAGAACAACTTTAGCTGCGCGGGATATCAAACTTATTGTCCTGTAGTCCGAACATGATGTAGCCTTAACCTTTTTCGGAATAGGAACTTAAACTGATCTCACACTGAAGTCTTTCGGCCAGATTCCTTCCTCATAAATACTACGGATCAGCCCATATAAATAGTTCCGCGGGAATGTTATCCACCCCCACGGCCTTATTAAGTTTCATCTCCCTTAAAGGTCTTTCTATCTCATCGTCTAGTATGCCTAGACCTAAGCTATTTTCCTCTACGTCATATTTTTTTTCAATGGCTAACTTTGTTGGTCGAAGTTCTTTACTATACAGTTCTTTTATATACTCCTTCCATCTCTCTTGGATCTTTCCTGTGTTAACTATTACCCTACCCGCCTTATCTCTAACTGTTAGCATAGATCTCCCTTTCTTACGTCCCGATAAGGATTTAACTTTGCTGTACAGCACACCGATTTCACCCTTCCTCTGCAGACTTTCCATATACTTGCACTGCGTACCTTGAAGATACGTAGGTGGTTTGTCTCTGCTACAAATTATACTTTCTGCTTTATTTATTTATATATACTTTGCAAGCCAAACACACCAGAATGATTTTACTCGAACATGACTCTGCCGCAGGCAAACAATATTTTTATGATGCCCTATCTTTCGTGGAAATCTCTTATACACATATTATCTCTAATTTTTTTGACATTGTCTCTCCTACCGTAGTACGATGTGATTAATAATACATAATCAACATCACTGCTAAAGAAACCTTCCTCCAATGTATACAAGAGCTTCAATCTGTAATTTAACCTTCATTCCGTGAGTGATTCCCTGAGTAGCTGCTCTAATATTTTGGATACGCTTCAATTCGGCAATCAATCCAACTTCGTGAGGATCCCATATACTTTTTGTATATGAGATTATTATTGCATATTCTAAATGAGGCCCAGCCATACTTTACTTTTCTTCTTTAATATGCCGAGCCAAATAATTTGTTTTTTTTTTCCATTTTCACAATAAATTGTTTTATGAGATCTATTCTTGACATTTTTTAAAATGCAGAATACTAGTTTTCTTGTATTTTGTAATTGAGCATTAAGAAGATTATTTCAATGAAACTTCGCCTCAGATATTATTATCTAATTTCTTGATATTGTTAGGTAAAGTTGCAATCGTTACATAAAAATGAATATCCTATAAAAAATAAACATAATTTAGTAGGGACATAATTTTTGCTGTTCTATGAACTCAAGGCACATGCAAAAATTGAAACATGATGGCAATGTTTGTGAGTACACTGAAAGTGAAGGAGATCCTGAATCAATGCAACAATTTCAGAGTGTGAAAATCATACGCCATGACCGGGAGGTCCTGACTGACGACTGAGGATATGAATGCTGTTATTACTTATAATAATATTTAAAGGCTATGAATTTTAACGCAACGCTCTTGATCTTTCTTGTTCATTTGGAATTGAACCTCGTATTTAACCATAATATTCAAGCATATATTTATAATCCAATGAAAATAATTTATCCTGCCAACTGTAGAATAACATTTAAAAATAATATAAACTCTTCCTGCATTTAACAATAAATCAACATCAGTTTCAAAAAAATTCTTTTTAAAATTTATTTTATGCTAAAACTGTGTTAACTATCGTTTACTAAGGACATTTTTGCTTGAGTGATGAGTGATGATTTTTTCTAAAAAGTGATAGAGATCTCTGAACACAATACATTTTAGGGCTAATAATGAATAACTCTCCTCCCAAATAGTTGAGATGATCTGTGATGCATACAGAGAAATTGCTTCAGGGCTGAAAACTTTCATATTCCACACCGCATCTTGCCAGGCCAAATTACGAAGGACGGCGATGACTTGTGGAACCGGAATAGCTACAAGTCCAGTTGCGTTCAATCTATTGTTATCATTGGTGCTATGTCGCTTCTAGTTCTGAGGCTACATGGCATCGGTGCGGAACAATTTGAAATGGGACTGGTCATTTCTAACTACTTGCTGCTGTTGCATTCCGTAGATTTTTTCACTCCCTTCATGAGCACGTTAGATAAAGGAAGTTATTTAAAATATATAAAATAATATTAACACCTAATTTTATCATTAATACATTTATTTGAAAGTTGTTTTAAAGAAAGATAAAATGGTTTACAAGAGCCATAAAAGATATACCCTGGACATACCTAAAAAATAAATACCCTATAAAACCCTGTAAATAACCTATAAAATGTTTTGTTCTTATGATTTCCGCTAAAATGCTGATGAAATGCGAGCACCGTTTTGCTCTTTTGTGGACTTATTTCTACACTTTTAAGAAAAAAACAAAGAGGAATATTCCAATTTTTATTAAAAGAGGAATTATCCAAAATTCAAAAATACGCGAGTTCTTCCAACAACTTGGGAGAAAGAATTTCGGCGACGACTCCATATGCGCAGTCAATTGACAGCAATGGTAGCAAAAGCATGCACTGCACAACATTTTTCATACTGGAAGCAATTTTAGGGCCTAGATAAATATCAATATTATTGCTTTTTTATAGGATTTTCTTAGACCAGGAACAAATTTACCCGGTTTAATATTCTATTTCACCGGGAAAAGCAAATGTACTTTGCAGGGGAAAACAGTCCTAAAATGAAATAGGGTAAAAGGGAAATCAGGAAGCCAAAATTCGCTCTTTCAAAGCCTCTTTTGTATTATACATTAAACTTCTTTTGGAGCTGATTTACCATCATAATTGTCGACCGATACTATATAATCATTATTAGATACCCAGAATCATATTTTTAGTTTGCGTATCCACAAATTGGCTTAAAAGTTTTTTTAAATTTCAAGGTAACAATTATCGTACAAATTAATCTCACTAAGAGTAACTGACAATCAAGAAACTTGATATTTCAAATTAATATATAAGGCAAACATAGAAATTAGATTTTAAATCAATAATACGAAATTGAAAAATGAAGACAAAGAAGTGCGCATTAAACTATTTCATGAATAATGACTACTTAAATCTCGAATCGATTCTCGTGTATTGATATAGAAAATGCGGTTAAAAAGGAAAAAACGAGAATTAACAAGCAATGCTGGAAAGGAAAACTGACAAGAATATGCTTCACATGGTATCTAAAAAGGTACTTCTAATTTGGGAAGAGACAGTAAAGATTTTGGAAATGTTGTGCAAATGTGAAAGTTGAAATATTTTGATGCATAGAAGAATGTGGAATAATTTGGGTATGGGAGAAAACTGTCAAACGAATCATTATTATTGTGCTTGGTATACTTTTGGTGTGTTTTTATTCTAAAGAAATCGAATTAATTTTTTACTGCTGTCAATACCTAGAAGAGTAGTTTCTGACGACGTGTCGAAAGCATAGAAAAATAATAATCGTGAAAAGAAGAAAAACACTTTATTCAAGTGCGGTAACTAACAATGTAGTAATATTAATCAATACTTAATTGAGAAAAAATAATTGATAAACAAGGAATATTAAATCAGAAACGAATCTATTAGGTTACAAAATTCCTTTTGGAATAATGAAATTATGTGACAGTTATATGTAGTTGCAAATTTACCTTCTAGGTCCAATAAAAATAAACGTATTATTATAAAAATACTGTCTTCCCACAAAAAAATAAAAACTATTTTGAGGATTTTGTCATGAAGTTCAACGATAGATAAAACTTTTGATATCAAAGGCCAATTACATTGCTAGGTGAGAAAATGAGATAATAGACTATGTATCGCAAATTATCCATAGTTATATGGTATGGTATGACTGATAGCTTTATTGCAGCTTTAGTTTTCTCATGTTCTGTTTTGTCTGTTTCTTTAGTGACGAATTCAAACGTATGAGTTATGCGCATATCAGACTTCGGTAAAAACTAATTATAGACTACAAGGAGTAGAATGATACCTTCGTCAACAACGCTATGCTATAACTTGATAGTTTTCGTTCCTTACTTTATAACACGGTAACTGTTTTTTTTATTTTTGCATATGAGTTCATCGTATAATAGCTAAAATTGATAGCTATATATTAATTCATTATTTTTTGTTAAAAAATCACTCTGAACTGGTTTAATGAAGTTGACGCAACTAATGAAAAATAATTCAATCTAAGAGAATTTAAATCCCAATATATCTGGCAAATGCGGATGAGTAATATATTATTTAGTAAATTACTTCATGCAAGTATTGATAATCGGAAGTCTGTCGTGGTATAAATATGCCATGGACTTAGACTATCTTTCTCATGGCAACTTCTAAAAAGTTTGCGTATATTTAAAAAATATTTTCCCATTCGTGTGACCCGAAGACTAGGAGGGGCTAATTTTGAAGTAAACTGAATTTGATTTAGCTCTTTGAATTTCATTACTGTAAATGTGGAAAATAAAGAAAACTAGGATGGAAGATGCGTGGCTTGAAGCATTATCAGATATCTCTTGCGTTAAATAAGACTCTCGCTTTTAATGCTGCTCATGGGACTGCGAGATAGAGTCGGGATAGCGATCTACAGGGAGGCAAAAAAAAATTCCCTTAGGCGGCCATGGCGAAGTCATAACATTTAACATGATGTTTGCCAATGGACGGTAAAAGTCCGTTTGCTAACGCCGGGAGTTTTTCGCGCAAGCCTTTTCACGGTGGTCGTAAAACAAGCCGTACTCGAGCCGCTGAATCACCTACGCTCGTTCTCGTAGCGTACGGGCCTTACTCCTATGTCGATAAAAGCGTAAAATTATCTCGTCCTAAATGAAAATCATCTTTTATGAATTATCTTTAGGCCTCCTCGAAACTAAGTTAACCATTGGGTGTAGGACAGAGATACATCTAAGGCACGTTTTTTTTTAGATTTTCCCGATTTCATCAAGCAAGCTTTATCAGATCATTTCTTTCAAAACATTGTGTTTTTACTATACTCAAAGCTAATTCCATTGACGAAACACTAATTTAAAACCAAATCATTAGGTTTTTAAATTTCCAAACTTGTTTATGTACCCCATAAAAAGATATGTAATTAAATCATACACTTGAAATGCAACTTAGCTACCAGAGCATGCAATAGGGTTGTGCAATAAAATTCGGAATACGTGATTTTCTTACACTAAATTCATGAAAATAAATATTAAACATATTATAAAATGACCATACGCATCGATCTTATTAGTTAGTATCAAATTTAACAGAATCATTGTGAATTCAATGAAAGTTAAATTTATAAATCCATCAGTAACTAAAATACGAGTACTGTAGCATTAAATTTTAATTGCTAAAAATGTTGGTGATAAAGAGAGAGAAAATAAACCCGAAAGCGGCAATTCATACGAAAAATGAAAACGTATAAGTTTATATAACTGTATAATTAGACATATTATATCAGCCATTTCTTCTTTTAAATATTCCTTTGTGATTGAATTGGTCTTGTCCTCCTGCCTGCTCAAAGAAACGTGATTGGAATTAAAAGTGAAAGTAATAGTAAAGATTCTCAGATGTCATCGAGCGTGATTACGTCTAGCTTGTAACATTAAGTATATTACGTTCAACTGAAGCATACAGCCAAAGACACTATTTTATTTTCTTAAGTCCACAGGGAAGTCTCTTAATTTCCACAAATATACAGGGACTCAATATGTAGACCATGCAATTAGTTTATGGATACTGAGTAAATATTTTAGCTATTAATCGGGGCATTCTATTTATTGAGTGTCTGCAAAACTTCGAGATGTGTTGAGTAGAGTGAAATTTGGATATAATTGTGATTTCCTAATTATGTGTCATAATATCTCCAACTGTCTTACTCAGTCTTGAATTAAAGTCGTATAAAATGTACAATGTTGCAAGTTTCTTAAAACGCGTAATCTTTTTACATTTGCCATTTAATTTACGAAAGGAAATTTAGTAGTGTTCTTTCTTGAGCAAGGAAAATGGAATAGAATAAAAGAAGGATTATTGCTAAATTTATTCAATACTTTTAATTACATGCATATATTTGGCATACATGTTATTCCAAATTTTATTGCACAAGAAAACATTTTGAAAGTTACATTAAACAGGGTGGGAAGGTTGAATAGAAGGAATAGTCCGATGTTCACTAATTATTTACATTTAGTTTCGAAAGTAGTGCTGGACAAAATTTTCACGTGATAAACAAAACATTGAAAACGGTAGAAATATTAAGCATTGATTTTTTTAATAATTCATATTTTTCTAAATGAATGTCTGCTGTCAGTTTTTGGAAAATATATCAACTATGTAACAACTGTTAAATGAGTCATTACGAGTAGTTCAATTATATATTAACATTATTTAAAAATGTCTTAATCTATCAAGATTACCAGAGAATATTTGAATTCTTCAGCCCAAGTTTCAAAACAGTTTTGAAAGAGAAGACCAATAAGCTGACCAATCTACGAACTATATTAGGTTGATTATTTCTTTTAGAGTTACTCTATTTCTTGTCAGGTGTTTCACAAAAGACGTTAAGATTAAAACAATAATTACAATGAGTAATTTTCAATCATCACCTTAACTTACATTTTGTCTTAATGTCCCTTTGCCATGCCGATTTGATGGTCTGCGGGTATTCTGAAGATTTAGGTTTAGATTGTGAGAACTTGCAAGTTTTAGGTACATTGGTGAGCAGGTTATTAGCATCCACCAATTTGCTAATATATTAACACTCACATAATATTTAAAAATGTAGCTAATAAATATAACCTTTCGCTTTTAAAAAATACTGACAGTGTTAGCCTTTTACAAAAAATATAGATCAGATTTTACTCAGAAATTTACCAACATCGTTTTTGAACGTCAACTTTTAAACTCTCTTTTATGCGTCTCTTCAATGATGAAACAAACTAGAAGTAGCTTGTAGAACTGAGATATTTACAAAGATGGTCTGGGTGGATTTATCTCAATAAATCTTTTAAAATTTTATATTTGGTACGTGAGTTACTACGGTACCGCACAATTTTGCAAAGATTTTAAGTCTTAATTTTTCAATATTTTCTCTCGCACTCAATTGATTTACCATTAACATGCACGCTGGGCCCTGTTTAGTCGAAAACTAATCAATTCATCCTTCTCATTGCCAATGTAAGCAACGCTAACCACATTAGGCCTAAAAGAAATGCATTTTTGCATTTACGTTTAGAATGTTTTCACCCTGAAGGCAATAATCTAGAGAATGCTGGCTTCAAGCTCTTTATTTGCTAGCATCAGAGGTAGCCTCTACTGTATTTTTAAGTGAAAAATACTATTTCCAAAAATAGCATTGTTATGGTTTGAAACCCCTTTCACTTTAGCTTAAAATGTTTTTATTGGCTAAAACGTATTTAATTCAGCGGAAATGTACGTTGTTTGACACACAAAACTTCCTCGAAGTGCAGCCAGATTCGATGAGGTTTGTTACTAAAGCCTGTAGTCGAACAAATAAATTGAGCATCTCTTGGTTGAAATATGATTATAAATATCATTTTTAATTGCAAGAAGTTAGCCATCCCAATATCTAGTTATTGCACATAAAAATTATGCGTATATTGTACGTATAGTATATTATGCGTATACTTCCCAACCATTGTTTTTAGAGACTTCTGGTTACAAGCTTTGGGTGTCTTAACCCGTAAAAAATATATTCCTAAACATTCATTGATTTGTTGATAATAATTTTGGATCATGAACAGCAAAATTCACACCTCATTGCGGTGATTTGCGAAATATTGTGATTTAAGTAGTATTGAATGATTGCAAAGATGTTTTAGTTTACTTTGTCAAATTCAAACAATGTAATTCACAGGGTAAATTCGAAGTGCACACCTTCTCCTCAAGCGAGCTTTTCAATTAGCTTACCTATATTTTTCACCTTTATATACATCACAAAGAAAAATAATCCTCAAATATTTTTTTGAAAGTTAATATAGTTGAATTTTATTTCGCACTAAATTAACATTAAAAATTAAAATATGTTGTATGAAAATGAAAAAATATTTTCGCTGTATTACATTTTACTAATGGGTATTTAAGTGAATAGGCTTCAGACAGGTAAGTAAGAGTAAATTCGGAAATGAATACAATGGAGACTTTTGGAATGTACGTATTATAAACTGAAATAAAATAGAGTGCAATTCAGAAGTTCATAAGGTGTCAACATAAATATTCTGATCATTGGTTGTCAATTTTTGGGGCATGGTTAACATCAAATTTGAACCTTTTCGTAAATAAATACTTGCAAAAAAATACACATGATTAGGAAGAGAGAAGTTGAATGTATACAAAAATAAATTTTTTAATTGCGTTATCTTAGTGGCTGCTAATTTATGCTTGAAAAAAGATACGAGATCGACGTTGGAATTAGTGAAGTATAGAATGTGACCAATATGAGTGCGAAAAAAATTTGAAAAAATAAACATTGATTAAAAAAAGAGCCAAAATTTATTTGAAAAATCAATCCAAGTTTTGAAAATCAGCGTCCATAATTATCGTCCAATAAGGAGACGGCAATTAGGAATCTCCTGCACTTACGATTTACAGGTTAAACTTTACAAATGTCAGAAGTCTGAATAAGGTGCACCAAAAACAGGATTTTTATCATTCCTGACATAGCATTAAAAATTTTAAAAATATATAATTATTTCCTGCAAAATATTTTCTTAAAATTTATAGTGCAAAAATGCAAATGGATTTTTCGTCGTTACCTCAAAGAAAAAAAGTCAAATGAAAATACGCAACTTACTTATTGTTTTTTGAGATTTCTTCGGAAAGATATAATGTGCTAGACATTGCCCACCTATTTGTAAAATGCTTGTTGAAGAAAATTGAACAATATAACTGATTGTATATGATTGGAGAAGTTTAGGCCTTACGAGTAGTGTTGCTTGAAAAAGATAAAGCAAAGGAGTTCAGTTTTCTTCTATTAGTAATACTCGTTGTAATAAGATCCTCTGACTGTTGTAAGATTATAAGATATTATTACAGGTGTATTTTGGTTTATGTATTTCATAATAGTTGCATATAAATGATTACTAGCTTAACAGACTGCTCAACGACTTGCCCTTATAAATTAAAATAAAAAATCAAGAGGAATTTGCCAAGATAGTCTTCCTTCATTTATGTCGAGTATATGAGAGATAGTTGGAATTTGAAAGAAATACCCTAACTATGGTCCACATGATCTTATAAGTGTTTGATTAAAGAAACGAAGGTAAACGAATCCAAATTGTAGAAAAAACCTTAGAAATATTAAATACGAGAGAATTAGATTAAAAGGTTAGATGATTTTAAAATAAACAATGGGAAAATGCAATGTTTTACTGAATGAAGTACCTACATCAGAAAGAAAAATATGGAAAATACCTGAAGAGACAATTGCTAGTTTTCTTAAATTTGACCTGACTTGAAGAAGGAGATATATTTATTTTATTTCTACGTAAATTTATACAAACGTACCTAATGTTATAAGTAAGTATAAAGCTTACTCGGTTCAAAAAGGAATAGCAATCCTTGGAAGACGATGAGAGTTCCAAAAAGCCATCAACGTCGATTGATGACGCCCACATCGAGACTGCTGACGGACAAGTCAACGTTTCACTGTCAGGATACTTTCAAAAGATTGTGGCATCTATTTTGGGTTGTGCTATTAGATACTGGCTGAAAAATTGAAGATTCTGTGAATCATGCCCAAACCGTTCCACGTCTGATGACAACAGAGCAGTGACAAGATCGAGTTCAATTCCTTTAGGAACTTTTTATCCGAGATGAAGGGAATGATACCTTTTTTTCTAGTAGCATAAAAGATACTAAATTAATTAGGATATGAGTATAGTATCGAAAAAAAAAGTGCTATCTTCACAATGGATTAATGAGACATCTCACAGCCCCAAAGAAACTCGAAGAGTTGGCTTAAATATCTTAATGATGCTGACTCTTCTGTTGATGAAAAGCAAGCTGTGGGTCAGGAAAACCTACTCATTGTCAGAAAGTCAGAGAAGAGGCTAAGATTAAGAGAGTCTCAGTCAAAAAAATCTCGAATTTTAGGAAGAGCGGTGGGTGTTATTTTCAGCATAATGCGCCAGCTTATTCGTCTCTCAAAACCCTACGGGTTTTAACCGAAAACAATAATACATTGCGCCTTGCGCCACCCTACTCCATTAACCTAGCACCACGTGACGTTTTTCTGCTTCCCAAATCAAAATTTCTGCACAAAGAAGATGACAGAGAAAAAAATCAACCGTAGAGCTTATTAGACCTCCGGAAACGGCGTTCTAGGACTGGTACAAGTGGAAACATCGTTGGGGTAAGTGTATATGTTGAGTGGGAGACTGCTGTAAATGAAACTATGATAAATTGTTAATGAAATATATTTTTTGTTATAAAAACGTTTCGGAACTAACTGAATAGACTACGTACCGCAGCATGACTAATAAGAGTGACTGGGAACCCCTCATCAGTTCCATATACTCCCTTCCTCAATTCATCCCGTCCAGCGTATTTAGCTTATTCCAACCCCAACTACGTTTCTCTACTGTTAAACTAATATCACAGAGTTCAACACCCAATCGCCAATGAAATTGTTTCGTTTACGTCCTAACGGTCTCCTCATTATTGATCCCAAGATTTTCTTTTTCATAACCATTTCTATTTCCACATTGCTTATTTTCTATTCAAATGTTTTGCTTAAAACATCTTAGCATTGCTTATCATTTCGTAATTTATAATTTGATGGGATTCAACTTTCAGTTGATTGAAAATTGATACGCATGCGCATAAGTTTAAATAAAATGATAATTATAGTAAATAATTATTGTTGGTACATATGTGGCAGTCTCAATTTGTAACATTATAAGAGAGTATGATACAATGGTTGATGTAAAATATATAATGCAATATAACTAGTTATTGCATGCGCAAATATACTGCCTTGCGTACTTATTCCACTGACAGTAAGGAAGCACATTTGGGAAAAGTATGTTACCAGCGAGGTTTGCGTGCAAGAAAATATTTGAACTTTAAATTATTATTCAATAAATTGATACATTATATAATTTTAAAATATGTACTTTTTTAAAATAATTATTTTTTTGCATCCGAATTTAACCAGCATTTGATACTTTTCCTGCAACAAAATATATTTACTAAAGTATTAAAATACACTTTTAAAATATAAACGAATGGTATATCAAAAGAAGCAACGCCTGAAACTATTCTTTAAAAAAATCAGTCAATTAGAACTTTATCGATAAATGTTATGCAAACATTTTTACGTGCATGTGCAAAGAGCGCTGAATAAAAATTATGAGGGGAATATGGGAATTGAGAATGAGTGTAGAGCGGTGCTTTTCAACCTGTTGAGCAACAGTCCTTGGAAAAAAGATAATATGTTATAGATTGTTCTCCGATTATATCAAATGAGTTCATTGTTTCCTATCCGTCATTAAAAAAATACTTTTCCCGATTAAAGAGTAAACATTATTGATACTCAACTTATGACCACAAAATGTTTCACTTTTTTACTGAAATATACATTATTCAATTTCACTAGGAAACTAAAATTCACTTTTATTTGCTCCCATTTGTACTTTTATTATATTTAAAAATGACCTTAAATTTGGAATTTTATTTTTCAATTAACTTGAAGTGGGAAAAAAGTGATTGTGAATACAATAATTGAACAGGAAGACCGTATGCATTCAATTACCCTCCCTACACTTATTTTCTCAAGCAAACGATTTGACACAAACGGTTGAGGTTTACGCGTCATAATAAATACTTCCTAACATAAGTTTCTTTCAACTCTTAATATAAAAACAACGTTGAAATTGTTGGCAAAACATTTTGTGATAAAAATTGGTCCTACAATATAAAATATTGTTTCAATTTATAGCTCTAGGGAAGGACTGGTTTTTTTTGTAATTTTTTACTAACGGTTAACCAAGTGGTAATAGGCAAAACTATATTATTTCCTCAGGTATAAATATCTTGAAAATCATATTTATTGAAAACCATAATTCAGTGAAAAATTAAGTTTGTACTCTAAGGACTTGACTTTGTACTTAATAAGTAAATGTCACCAGGTGGTTCAAAAACATTATGCTAAACTGTCAATTAAACTAAATCTTCTTAATGACGGTAATAACATTATAGTAGATAAATCGAATAGAATATCAACTGTTTTGCTTGATCAAAGTTATTGCAATCAAAAATATTAAATCTCTATCGTTAATCGCTATGATGGCAGGGAAAAAATGATTTTTCAGAAAAGAAATTGGAAAAGGTAGAAACTCGGTAGACGTTTCGAAAGAGGAATAATTTTACGACCATGAAAATGAAAGGAACCATTTTTATGTCTGGATATCCGATGGAGTGAAATTTGTTCAAAATATAAAGGGTGGTGGTGTGTTCATCGATATGGAAATATTACATATGAATAGCAATGCAGTATTGTCGTGTAATATTGATCTCTAAGGGATAACGTTTAGGTCCAAATATAAGTCAGAAGCCCTTCTTCAATATGGTACCATATTTATGCATTTGAGATTCACTTAAATAAAATGTATGCATGTAATTTTCCCAGGTATATTTAGAAAGGAAGTTTTTCATATCTTTTCAATATGTGCAAATAATGTATAGCATTTATTTTATCTAGTAAACAGTTAAAGTTTATTGCAGGAAGCCTTTCTGGTGTTCTGGTTTTCACTTTCCTAGGGAGGATATTGTTTGCAAAACATATTTCACGCTTTGCTTAGAACGTGAGTATTACAGTATTTATATATCCTTTAAAAGTTCTCTTATGTTTTGAAATTTCTGGGAAAAAATACTCAAACTCTAAAGCTAAAGACTAAAATAACATTTTTTTCAACATCGAAATTAACAGGATATAAAATTATTCATAGAATAATTTACTCTGGATATTTTCCTTTATCAACTTGATAATATAGTATGTACTGATATTTTATTTACATTAATCTAGACCAGCAGGGTAGGTAGACTTCCTGTTGAAAAACAACTATCGAAAGCTTCAAATTGAATGAAAAATGAAAAACCTTTACTTAGTACTTCATGGATTGATGACGTCTTCTCTGACAAATGTTTTAATTTGAAAAATATGTAAATGCATATCAAGTACTAAGATAAATCAGTGCCGATCGTAAAGCCTGAACTAGGAAATTCAGCGTTGTTACTCTACAAGCACCTAATTGTTTCTGGAAACGTCCATTACCATGGAAAATGCATATACATACTCTGAATGTTTATCACGTTATATTAATATTTCAACGTTATGAAGTTAAAACACTGAATAAGACAAGTTTAAAGAATAAATACCAGGCTATAGTAATAAATTTGGCCTAGCTTTAGCCGGAAGGGATGTCTTTTAATTAAAAAATAAAATAAACAATATATACTATGGATATAACATAGGTGATATCCTGGTTCCAACAACTCTAAAGTCCAATTCCAAAAAATTCATTTTTGTTGTTAAAAAGAGACATTTTTTACTTTTTGCAAATTTTACCTACACAATATTCCGTCCGTAAGTTCCGTCCAAATTTAAATTACCAACCTCAAAATTTATGAAAGAAAATTGACGACAAGAAAAGGAAAGAGGGGGAAAAAGAGAGTTCCGCTATAATTTCCAGCGCATTATGACTTCATTTTTGCTAAGAAAACTATGCGTATCTGCATTTACTGAGCACAAATATATATTCTTTTGAGTTGTGAAATCTCATATTTCTGTGAATGCATCTTGAAATATGCCAAATATGAATACAACTTGAGAGTAAAATATGCTTTTATGGCAATGCTTATTTATAACTTTTTTAACTTGTGAGAAATCCTCAGTTTTGTTACACAGGGAGGGAAGAAAACGCTGCCGGCACTTGTAGCATACAATTTCCACAAAAAATGAACACATTCAAAAGTTTTCGCTGGAAAGTAGTCACTAAAATGTTTTCATGCATGCATGCAAATTTATTATTTTGAATCATAGAGATCAAAATAGCCTAAATCATTGAAAACCTATTCGGAATTCACAACATCGTAATTTCAGAATTAGCTGAGTGGAATCGGTTTAAATCTACCCACTTAGAGAGAGTTTGGTTTAAAAAAGCGCTACTCGCAATGCTAAGTATCTGAACAATAGAAAATAGACATTTAAATACCATGAGATCGTAGGCTAGCGGCAGAGAAGTAAGCACCTGGCATGTCCAACGACTCGGACCGGGCCCGCCGGATGTTTCCCGCCGAAAACCGCTCGCCAGCGCGTGGCCCAGTCGTGCCTCAATTACCGGTGCCTCGCTCCTCATGTTCCCCACCATACCCCCCGCTGTTCACGGGGAAATTTGATCGCGCGAGAACCGAATCACCACAGTGTAATATTCGTCATGGAACAGATTCAGTGGGCTTGGGCATCGTTTCTAAACTAATATTCAGAGGCATTAATTACTGTGAGATTAAATATTTTAAGTAATATGGAATAAATATTTATTAAAAAGTATTTAAAAAGTATATTTAGGGATTGATGATAGCCTTTCAACTTATAATGACAGTTAACATCTGTTAAAATATAAGGTTCATCCTTTGGCCAGTATGTTTCCGAAATAATAATGTTAAATTACGAGAGGAATCAGATAGGTTGTACAGTTATGAAATTGCATCCATGAATTTTCCCTGTAACGCTGAAGTAATTGGTAAATTATTCTTATCATAATTTACCCTTAAGAATTTTTGCTGGATACTTAACAGCTCCGCCATACAGTTATATGTCATCATAACCTGCATACGTTCCTTCTCTATCGGTGGTAATCAAAGAGAACTGACATAACACCGAATATTACGAAGGACCATCGCCAAAGTGAAAAGAAATATCATGTCTGGAAATAGTAATATGTATCATAAGTGAATATTGTAAAAATATTTTAGTTGACTTGCTCAAGTATGGCGATAATATTCAATTCTCTGGGTAAACTTACTTCATTATTTAAATAGAGATTTAAAATATTAATTATTTGAAATCCAAGGCCGAGTTTTGAAACAAAAATTAAACCCATATTACACATCATACTTCTAAAACTGAGATCGTTATTTTTATTTACAATTCATGAATGTAACATATTTTTTAGCAAAATGAGTACCAGGAATTACTGACCATCCTGCTGAACGGATCCATTATTCTAATGATCACGTCAATAGTAAATTTGGAATTAAGGCAGATAAGACGTAATACATTTCTTTATGCATGAATTATGTTTAAAATTATTTAATGCTTCCTACACCAAAGGAAGTCATTTTTTTGTGCAATATAGCACTTTTACTTGAAGTTATAAAGGGAATAACAGAGTTTTCGGAATGGTACCATTGCTCTTCTCAATGGCAAAATTGTCTTCGGAAAAATAATTTCAACTAATAGTTTGGTCAATATAATGGAAAAAACTAACAAAATGAGATGTTGTATTCGTTTTGTGAAAAATAAAATATTACTTGTACTCATCAACATGTTTTCTGATGGTAGAACGAAACCTGAACAAACATAATCATATTACGCACCATTCCTACATGTGTGCATATTCGTTGCCCTTAGGCAGAGATACGAGGTGATAGGTTAACAATATTTTCATATATGGTATTGATATCAAACGCAAAAAGAATAAACGGGAAGAGGAAATCTCTGTGACAAGAAATGAGAAAGTGTCGCGGTAATCAACCAAATCGTAGGCAGAATTAAGGAATAGTGTAACGCTCTATTGAGGGGATGATGCAGAGGCCTCATTTCCCGCTGCACATAATGTGGTCAAAATATTTCCATGAAATGCCATGCAATCTACGGGATAACCTTGATTTAGCTAAAGACCCAAGGATATTAAAATTTTTCCTACTCGGGTTACAAAGACGAAGTAAGTTCAAAGTTTGTAGTCAATAATTTGCCCTGCAAATCTTTATTTTTAATTTTTTCGCTTCCTTTAGAAAAATATATCTAAATCTTATGCACTGTGTACTTTATTGAGAAATAATCTCGATTAAAAAACTCGTTAAAACGGGCATGTTTTAGCACATATGATCTAGAAATACGACCTTTTCAACAAAATTGAAGGAATTTTTATGGCACTTTAATATTTTATATGTAATTTTCATCTTGATTTTCATAAATATACATTAAAAACACAGCCTATAATAATGTTAATCATTATACACAGAGAATTATAAAAGTATGCAACAGAATATTTTCCTATTACTACATAGTTTTCCAAAATTTTGGTAATATATTTAAAATCGTTAGGATAGTGTATGAAGTCAGTTCACTATAAAAAATTGAATGCCTAAATATTGCATGAATTGTGCAGTAAACAACACCCAATTAGCACTATGCCACATCGGGTATTTTCCTTTGACCTAACGTAATCAGCAACCTAGGCCTATACGTTGATAAGCAAGGTATATAACAGATACATTGCACATATGAAAAGATTTACAACATAAGACTGCCGCGAAACCTCCCACGAAATCGTGTTTTTTCTCAAAAGTGAGGAAAAGTTGTGTTTTCCAGTCTTCTTACAATATCAGTGACTCTATGTGATATTTTTCTATTCACCACAGTCAATAACCATCTTTGTGGATAGGTTTTTTCATTTATTTAAGCAGACACACGAAAAATGGTCACCTTTCATAAGCCATCGGTGGCCGCTAACGCATTCTTAGATTCAAACCACTTGATTGTGTACAACATATAAATATCAACTAGGTATTATAAACGAATATGGCAAATTTTCCCAATTAAATGATTTGAACCTAGTTCCATGCTACTTCAACAAGCCTTTTTATTTTATAAAATGGTATGTTGTTTCCTTAAGATAACACAGGTTTGACATTGGAAACTTTGACGCGTAATTTTTACGATATAAAATAAGATACGGGAAACAGGGAGTGTCCTGCATTCATAAATTGAAAAATGCCTTCCGTATATAGCAATCAGTTGATACCTAGATAATATTGCAAGAAGAGTTTTAATTGCATTAGAATAGATTTTCTTAATTCACTAAAGTTTGCAGGCCCTCCATAATTGTACATTCCATTCTTAATTTGTTTGCTGTAGCTTCTCAGATTTAGCTGATTTCATTAAGTTAATATTTTTATTTTTTAAGTGCCTTTTCTTTTAATTCAACAGTTCAAATTTCTTTAAAATGCAATTTCGAAGGAACAGAGAGGTAAGCACTATTGGAACTGTAGATAAAGGTGGATGACCAAGCATCAAGGATGTGTGATTGGGAATTACCATATGCATACTATTAGGAAAAGCATCAATATTTAATGGTATACTCTTCGTTATAGATTTATATTCTGCTTCGTAGTGTGACTATGGAAATCATTCTTATGATATTAGATATTTTGAACTTGTTCGGATTAGGTGTGCAGTTTAAAATATTTTTATAAATATCGAGCCTTAGAAAACCTGGTTCCCAATATATACCAACTTATTGACAAAACTAAAGGGAGCTATATTGAGTAATGGAATAGGCAACCACCATAAAGGTTTTCACAATTTGTTCTAAATACTAAATTAAATTATTTTGACTTAGTTATTATTGATTAAAACTTTGAATGAACAAGAAACAAACACTATACTTCATATGTGTATCTTAATATTTACTATCTAGAAAGATTAAGTTTTACCAATTCCGTACCAAGGTGTCGCTTTTAATATAGTATTCAACCAGGAGCAGAGACCACGAGGTACATTTTGGCACAAAAGTATGTGACTGAATTTTAAAGAAATGAATTTTTATAAATCAAAGCCACTTAAATAGGGGCGAACCTATAAACTGCCATTATCTTATAATTTTGACCACTTCATTATAAAAACCATTTGATTGATACTCAATTTAATGTTTTCAGTATCACTAATGAAGAAAATGCAATATTGCTCTCGATTATATCAACAATTTCAAGAGTGGGAAGAATGAAATAGATTACATTTCAACAGATTTAAAATAAAGTTTTCTTTGAACATAGACCACTCATAAGTTAAAAAACAACATACGTGTCATTACACGGAAAAAGGCTTATGAATGATCAAGGACAATGAAGATTAGTATAAAATAAATAAAATATTGCTAAAAGACGATGCGCAAAGAATTATAAAGAAATGAGTGAAATAAAACCGTTAATCAATATCAAGATTTATTTGGTAAAATAAACACTGCACTCTGCGCCAATAGAAGAAAATGAAATTCAAAAGAAATAACTATTTACTATATCTATTTGAGAAACTATTTACTATAACTATTTGAGAAAAAAATCCACATTTGGTACTAATTTAACATGTATTTTAAGCCATTTTAAAATTGGTTGTATTATTTGATTTAGCATGTCATCTTTATATGCCAAAAAATATGTATAACAGGCAAGTCTGAGAATACGTAAGATAAATAAACAAAAATGCATGCTTATATGAAATTCCAAATCCAACCTAAAATAATGTTATTCGGAACAATAGTAACCCATTGATAAAGTGTAAGTAAAAAACCAAAAACACAGTAATCAACCCGAAGGTAGGTTTGGTAGGTGGTAGAGTTCACCCAGTACTAAGCCCGAAATCTTCACACTAAGGCTTGTGAAATTCACACATCAGGGTAGGGGGGCCAGTTCCTTTCCCTGAGCCAGCTATGGTTTCCCAGGAAGCCCTGGTACTCGAAAAATCATATAGCTTGGGTGGAGCTGCAGGTGCCCACAGTGCCTTGTCCGGGAATCGCACCCGAGCCCCTCTATTCAGAAGTCTAACACTCTACCTCTACTACTGCGACCCACAAAAGTGTAAGTCACCATATAATAACTACATCTTAACAGAACTGTGCAAGTAGAAGGGTTTTACGTAAGTTATCCTCTGTTTTTACAAAAATTGTGTTTATATATATATTACCTCTATAACTTTATTCTTTCCCACAGAATTTCAGATAGACTTTTCATCAAAATTTACCTAGCTATAGATTATCTTGGCAAGCTAGCATTTTTTTCTCAATGAAGGTTTCTCGGGTCTTCCACTGTGTCATTTACCCTGAGGACGATGAACGAGTAAGCCATCGGCCAATATGGAATCCCTGACCCGGTGGAAGACCCAAGAAAACTTCATGAAGCAAATACGCCGGGATAGCATAAGATCTCACTTATATTTTTTGTTTTCATAAAGTAGAATAAATCTAATATTTTCCTTTAAAACAGAAATAGTTCAATAAATATGCAATCGACTATTTTAATCCGAATCATGCTTAATCCATTATTTTTCAATACGTTTATTCATTAGTGCTGGCTGAAATGGGAATTGTTCGTAGACCAATCTTTCAATATCAGAACTAACAAAAATCTATTATGAATATATAAATATTACTTTATAATACAAGGATATTAATGGGTTGGGGGTGATATGTATATGTAGCATAGTTACATGTACGTACATAGTTACATAAGTATAAATCCTG
Source organism: Hetaerina americana (assembly GCF_022747635.1). NCBI lineage: Eukaryota > Metazoa > Arthropoda > Insecta > Odonata > Calopterygidae > Hetaerina > Hetaerina americana. Next base: position 68,601,148 of record NW_027287538.1, on the reverse strand, counting down.
TTTTTTATCTTATTATTCCCAAACCTTTTGAAGAGCAGCATTGGATTCAAGACAAATCTTATGTTACTAAAAAATTTGCATTTTGGAGAAAACAGAATTGTGATAACAAGAATTCCCAGACGATTAAATCTTAAAGTTAATACGACCCAAGTGTTCTCTGGTCATCAAAACATCTATTCTCAAAATCCTCATCTTGTAGATGAACGCCGTATATTTACATTAACGCTCCACAGCACTAAACCTATCCATTGGGTCGGCAAAAAAGTGTTGTACATGTATCACTCTATTTATTCAGGTCTTCCAGTTATACTTAAATAATGAATGAACTCTATATGAGAATTAAATAAACATTAAATGTATGTTTAAAAGTAATATAATAATTGTTGGCCACAGAATGGATTATTTATAAAATTTTAAGCGTTTTGGAAAGCGTCAGTCATATTATGCAGGTGAATATAAATCTTTTTTATATTATTTAGCTCATTTGTGCCTAATTAAAGGAAACAATCCGTACCAAAATTTATAGCAGTGCCTTGTAATCCTCTAACTGCTCTAGAAACAGCAATCTGCTTTTTACAAATACTAAAAACACAAGTTACAAAGTAGAAACTGCAAAAGGCTACTGTAAACAAACAAAATCACGTTCCTATTACTAAAAGTTTGCAAATGCCATATAGTGAATTATGGAAAAGCTTGACGCTTGGATAATAACCGATTCAAAAATGAAAAACCCAGAATTGTAAAAATTAATATATATGTATTTTTCTCAAGAATTTTTATTAAACTATAGTCTAATGCATAGTTGAGCTAAATTATATTCGACAGACAAAAAAATGTGCCCTACGCAAAAAACAGCTATTTCACCGCACGGAAGGGTGAGACGCAATTTTTTTCAGCCGTCGTTTGGCACAGAAGACCCTGACAAAAGATTCTCCGATCCGCCCAGTCAACTTGGTGTTCAAGGGTTACCATTGGTTCATGATAGGCCAAAAGTAATTTTTATTCATCTTTCTCAAAAAATGCTGATTTACTGAATCGTTCAAGATATATTGCAACCTATAGGTTTTATTAATTTTTTGTCCTCCCAAAGTTTCATTTAACAATTTCAGCCACACTGCAGTGCACACCACAAGAGTATATTGCTAAAATAAGAATTCATGTCCTTATACAATGAAACGAAATGGATGTGCATGTCTAGCAATTTCAAGGCTTACGCTAGTTGCAACCAATAAAGTTATTATTTCCTACCCAAGTACAAGATGGGAATCATTTACGGAAAACGGAGAATATGGCTTCTTCAGTGTAAACTACATGGTTAGCCATGTTAACTGCATAGCTATTGTGGTTTTGTAGCATCGTTTTCGCATTATACCCAGAAATCTGGGTTATTAAATCAATTGTAAACTTAATTTACCCCAAGGATCATGGTAACAAAGGTCTAAGGAAGACAAGTTCTATGTATGCCAATCGAAAAAATGCCTATAGACATAGTGGCAACAATAAATTATTTTAAGTGATATTAAATTGATAGGGGATGAAAAGCTGTAGAGTTCTCTAATAATATGCATCATCTCATTAGCTACAATATACAAGAGCATAAACATCAATAAAATAACTCGGTTAATGAGTAGGTAACACGCCCATTGCCTGCTACTCCGCATTTCAAGATTCACGCGTATTGCGGGTATCAATTCGTCCGACACAAACCTCTAGGAAAGATATTCATTATCTCTGGTGATATATCATGGTAGGCAATCATAATAATGTTATGTACATTCGCTACATTAAAATTCTAACTTAAAATTCGCTAACTTAAATTTCAAGCATACGATATTTGAAAACCAAGTGTTTATAAAATTGCATTCTTTATTAGTTTCTATTTTAAAACAAGCGCCCAAAAATTATTGTTGTCTCAAAATAAAATGTATGCAATTAATGTAAAGGCTTAAAAAATTATTCGTAGTTTAGAATTTTTTCCATTTTTTTTTAATTTTTCACATTTTGTAAATGTTTGCCGAAATACCTCTGTCAACAAATATATGAATTTGTGTTTCAACTCCAAACAGCATATAACCTATGCATTCAATCGTATGGCAAACGAAAGTAAACTTATTAAACATTCGCATTTTTTACGTTTAGCAAAATTTACAGCTGTCATGTAGGTTCAAATTAATAGTAGTTACTATCCAAGTCCAACCGATGCAGTTCCTAGAACTTATGCAATTGCTCATCAGGTGGAAACGAGAGCCTATTAACGAAGAGAGAGTCCGAATTCTTGTTCGAAAACATGCTCAGACCTTTAGAGGAAATGAAAGCGAATTCTTATGAACTGCGATAGATGCTGCAACAGTAACCTTTAACGGAGTCACCTGAAGCTGTTGCAATTCAATAAAAACAATTGAATGCAGGAAGTATAAAAGATTCGTGAAGTAAACTAAGGACTTCTTCAAAATTATCTCGAGGATTTCTATATTTTCCTGCTGACAGTGTCAATATTTTTTGAATTTAGTTACAATATTTTCATCTCAGTTTTAACAGGGAGTCAGTCATGCCAAATGATCCCAAGTAGATACAATCAACCCGCGTACGGTTATCAACAGCAACGAACTTGTATACTTACGTGTGGTAGGTACTTTTAAGGAAAGAATAGTTATAATAATGACGACTTACTTTCAAAATACCGTAATCCCCTATCATAACTCAGTTGTCATATCGATACTGATATGCTACTTCTGTTTTTCTCGGCATGGCAAAATCATTGCTAATCATTTTGAGTTTTTATGATTTTTTGGGGCATTTCGTTAAGGTTAATGTTTATTTCAATATTTATTGAAATAAAATCCTAAAAATTATGATTCAATTCTGTAAATAGATGAACCTGATTACCCTATTCTCCAACATCGAAAAAAAATCGTTTTTTCGTAGTTTTTTTTCAAATTTCTTCGGGAATGAGCGATATCTTACAGCAAATACAATCATCGTTAAAGGTAGATTGCTATTAATATAATCCTATTTCATTTTAATTATAAATTTAAGAATAGAACCGGAATTCATTGTTTCCAGGGTTTTACGGGTTTTCTTATAATATACTCTTAATTAACTCCATCCACTGCTCTAATTCCAATTGACTGTGTCTCCAAGCTCAATATTGCCCAGCCTAAACAGGACCATATCATAATTTTGTGATAATTTCACAATTTGACTTCTTTTTCTAGCAAATTAATCATTTATATAAGTATTAATTTTTCCTTAATTATATGCTTATATTCCATGAGAACGTACGCATCAATGCAATTACTTTTCTTTGAATTGCTTATTATGACGTCGGTCTAATTTTTAACAATGCTTTCTTCCATTATGGTAACGTTTGCCTATCACGTCAAGATTTTCCGCAGACAAAGTAATTATGTTACTGTTTAAATTTGATGAACATCTTCATGCTAAAAAATATTAAATTAATTTCCCCACTATATAATTCTATAAGTTTTAAATGAAAAACATAAATGAAAATTCAAATCCAAACAGAAAAAAATTTCTGTCAATGAATGAGGAATTTTTATAAAATGATCTGAATGTCAGCAAGTTAATTTACCCTTAGCATGAACTGGAATCACATTTTATTCTCAATAACTCATTCAAAATAGGAGTAAGACAGGATGAACTTCATGGAACCACTCACGGCAATATCAAACTTCTCTATTAAAGCACTAGAAATTGATTAACCATTCTAGTTGGATTTGAAATAGTGTTGGTGGGTGGTAAATCAGGTCTCACAGCTGCAATGGAATTTGCTTGGGTCAATGCTCGAGTAACCTCACTACGTAGCACTGGAAATTTTCAACCAAACCGTGTAACTTGCGATTTTCGGATGGATAACTTTCTGAAATCTGAGAGGATTATTTGAAGAGTTTAGGACAATGTTAATACAATTTTTTGTCAGCAGTTTTATAAGATTTTTAAAGTATTTACATAGCAGTAAATAGATTGCATGAATGATTTTATCTACATCTAAATAAATACACAAGATTGCCGTAATTATCGTCACAAAATGTACTTACACATAAGTAGATCTAACTGAATGATTATTGGAAAAGGCAATAACTCTGTCCCTTATACGCCGTTTTGCAAAAAATGTAGGCTGCAAAAGTATTTTTCTTTTTGCAGTTTTAATGGACTACCTAAGGATCGAAATTTGTTTTTGGTTAGTTATTTTCCTAAACACTTCATTTCAAATAATGACTGTAACCTTGGGCAATATCCAAAGGCGTACTTTATGCGCATGATACCAACCATACTAGCTTCTTTTATTTGGCTTTAGGATAAGATTTAGAGCAACTGAACGCTCAGAATATTCGTAGTTGATATTATTATTCTCTTATTGTCTGGCATGCCACGGGAAGCCATGCCACCAAAAGCTCAGGATAGGGATTTTAAATGTTCTAGATCTTTTATTCCATCTCACTTACCATTGGAAAACAAAAATGAAGTTTTGAAAGCATTATTTCTTCAACGGTTTAGAAATATTGAATTGGTCTTGATGCTAGGATCAAATAAACTGTCCTTTAATTAAAAGAGTATATGCTCCATAAAACCCCTTAGTATTCATAATTTACTGCCTTAAGTAATATTATGGTATCTTAAGTAAATATTCAGCCTTACAACTTACATTGCAGAATTTAGTGTTATTTCATTTTTTTATTATTTTCAGTTTCCTATTTAAATTACGAGGCTTACTTTGGATGTCTTGATATTCATAGTATTGATCTTAAAATTATTACAAGAAATCAAAATTACGATACGTAGAACTCCTCTAGGAAACCTTTGTAGCCTTAAAATTAAGTTTATTTAAATTGAAAACTAAGCAAAATAAGAATCTGTTAGCTGCCAAATTGTAAATGTGGCATGATATATAAAAAAATATCACCGGTGAAAATTATCGTAATTATTAACAAATTGCTATAACTTCTACGAAGACGTTTCATTGTCAGTTTTTCAAATTTAAGTACAACATTTCTATAATTTTGAAATCCATCAAGAAAATCTAATCAGGCGATCCACCTGTTACAAATTTTTTAGTCGAATATCAGTGTAACTATTAATTAGTAGTCATTTATATTATTCCGTCAATTTTCTATGCATTTAACGAAAGACTCTTTGGACAAATTTGTAGGAAAACAACCAATCACCTTCATAAAAGGAAATAACAACATAACCTCTGTTCCAACTAACTGTGTTCCACTCTGTCTTCATACAATTGATTTTAAGAAATAGAGTATATTTACATTACTGAAAAAGTGTGTGATGCCAAATAATTTCATTAAATGACTTGTGAACACATTTTTAAACATATGTTTCCAGCTAATAATTAACCACCGAGATATATAAAAAATGCAGATATTCTACTCTACTCCGTCAGAGTATGAAAAAGAGTAGCTTATAATTTGAATCAAAAGTCGAGTGTAAAATTTAAGTTTTAGGTTGTACAATCTGGCGATATGTTTCGCATAAGCTGAAATTTTGCTCATTAAAAAATATATTTGATATTATCCCGCAGAAATTTATACATCTAAGGCGAAGTTTGCATAAAACTCTACCTCCTCCTTGATGAATAGAATGCTTGATGATGACGTTTTAAGTCGAAACCTCGGTCGTTTTTAATAAAAATATGCGTGGAATAACTAAGTATTCCTTTTCGAAAAAAGTACCTCCCCCAATAATAGTTTGAAGATAAAGTTGATATGTACTAAATATATTACATTATTCTGTGACAATATCGTGTAATGACTGAATTGTAGTATGAAAACTCTTATTTTATATTTTTGCCACAAATTGTCAAATGGAAAATTTGTAGATTCAACAATTCATGATTATGCGGACACATTCGCATTCAAATATATGCATTCTTAGATGAGTAATTCTTCGGCAATTTTCAATTTAAAATAAGGTTGGAAGTTTGCGTTCAATTCATTGTCATGGTACTTTTCATTTAACTCTCCATCCTAGAAAATTTTAAAAACTTGAAAAACCGGATGACTTCAGTCACAGGAAGCCAAGTTCCATCGGTTCAATTCGTATGAATAGACGAGTTTCAGCATTCCCTTGCTCTGATTGTGTAAACCGGTCCCACCAAAGAAATAGCTAGCTTGGCTTCACCTCCAGGGTGACTTATTATAGGTAGCATGGTGCACAATAAATTCTTAGGAATACGTTAAACCCTTCCTTACATATAAGAAAAGTTCCTGGAAAATAGTTTCTATTCGGTTTCTTAAAATCTCATTTTCTAAGATTAGCAGTGAAATAAAGTCCTCTAAATTGATTAAATAAGTTAAAGTTATAATTCATGCTAATGCTAATTGAAAAAAAATGTCTTTTGGAAAAATAAATGAAATGAATTGAATGAAATTAAATTAAATGCTTTTTCTTTTTAACTGCGAAATAGTTGACGAAATATACGCCTTGAAATACTTTATTATACGTCGAATATTCCTCTGGCACGAAACAGTTTTCTCAAGTGCCAAATAACGTAAAGGACATATCAAATAATTATCTAAAGTATTTATCTCCTGTCTTGTACTCTGTTTAGCACTGAAGATATATGGCCATGGCCTCTTTGCTTAGATCACTGGTAGGAATCACATGAAGTCATTCAATATTTTAATGAATAACGATGACTAGTCTCATATTAATATAATTTGAGAATATGATTGCATAATTATTTACATAGTAAATGTTGACAAATTGTTCTGTTGTATATTCCTTGAATTAAAAATACGTTTTCTATATGTTTCATAACCATTAAAGAAAGACTATTAAAATAATGGCATGAAGAAGCACCTTCAACTTATTTGAACTTGATGTGCCTACAGACTTGGAGTTCATAAAGTTATTAATTATTAAGTTTTAGAAATATCTCGCAACAGTTATAAACCGTAATTGTTCAACAATTTTCAACTAAAATATCTCTTAATTTAATTCCATCAATTAAGTTTTTCTAAAAAATAATTTAATCATCATGGTTAAAAGTAAGTATTATTGATTTATTTGCCAATAAGTTGTGGAAAAATTAAATCTTTGTTGAAAAAACCCTATTTGCGAATCAATCAATGTATTGGGGTTATAGCTGTTTCAAGCAATTGCAACTAAGCATGGGAAGTATCTTGATCCGCGGCGACAATAATGTTTGTAATCTCGGAATAGAAAATCCCGCAAAGTTATATTTTGAAAGTTCACTCAGAGTTTGTAAATATGTATCGTCACTATACAAACTAAATTGGAATCAACTCACAAATGTATAATGAGGAAAGATTTCGTTGCGTCTGAGCTCAAATTCCTCATTTTCTTAAGGATGACATGCATCAGCATAAGTAGTCTTACTTTCAATGACATTTTTAGTATTATCTGCAAAAAGTATAGAAAGTTTCTGTCTCGCCCTCGTGGAAATGCATGCTGTATTGCATATTCACTAGACTCTCACAATCAAGAAACTCGCAGTAGTAGTCGAACTTATTATGACTGGTTTATTGCGAACCATGTCACTACACCACACTTCATCCCTAAAACTAACTGGCATGGCGCAAATTATTCGTCAAATGTTCGTCAAAATGTCTAACCTTTTCTCCACACATCTATTCTTACTCATTTCAGAGCCTCCAAAATGTATATTCCATACTCCTCTATTTTTCGACATTTTCCCTTCTCCTATCTTCTTTGAATTCCTTCTTTGGACCTATTCAAATATATATATATATATATATATATATATATATATATATATATATATATATATCAAGAGCCATCTTTTTCCTCAAACCGTGACTATGGCTCCGTAGGTTGCTTACCTTCCTGTCTATTTGAATTGATTGCATTTCATATCAATTTCCACATTTTATGGTCTCCGATCTAAGAAAACTGTAATCTCCTGGCACTGATTTCTCAGCGGAGGTTTATTTTTCCTATTTGTTTCATTCCTTTCTATTTTACTATTAGGCTGCGTGTACTTTTTTCTCGCTATATTTTTGCCCAAGTTTGAATTCACTTTCATAGTCATTTCTTTCACCCATCACCCCAACCGTTGTTCTTTCATTTATGCCTTTTTTACCCTTCTATTTATTATAGTTTTAATATAGCAAATATTTTCCTTTTCGATGTCTGACGATATTAACATGTGACTCCTCTTTACTCTGTCCGTACTCTTTTTTCACGGAATTTTATAAAATTCCACCTGCCGCTATTTTCCCCAACAATCTGTATTATGTTGTGTATTCTATTTTCTTTTATTGCCATGCTTTCTTCAAGCGTTAGCACATAGTTTCTTGCATCATGTCCATTATTTTTTATCCAAATTCTCATGTGTTAAATGGAGCCTGTATGATTTATCATGTGCAGCTCTACAGCCTGGTGTGGGCTTTGGCTTCCTCTATGATATACCTCATTTCAGTTTTTATTCCTGCTTTTTTCTTCCATCTTGTAACCTTCATTGCCTTGAAATCGTCTTCTACATCTTGTAGCCATCCCTTCCTTGTTCTACCTTTTTTTCTGTCCCCTGCCATCTTGCTATTAAGTATCAGTTTGGGCATTGTGTCATTTTACATCCTTCCTACATGGCCCAACCATGCCAGCCGCAGTGACTTAGCAAATCTAACTATGGCCTTTCCTTAAAGAAGTTCATTTATCTCAATTTTCAATTCTCTATTTCTCTTTATCTTTAATTGAGCTATGGATTCTCCTTATAACTTTTATTTCAAATTTTCTGAGGATTTCTTCTACCTGACTAGTTATTGTCCATGTCTCAGTATATATGTATATATGATGTATATATATATATATATATAATCTCTCTCGATCGGTCTCTCTTGAAGAAGGCCTCTGAGAGGGCCGAAAGCTCGAACAATTTACCGTGTGAGTGTTCTTTTAAATGTGTCTATTCTTTTCTATTTGTGTTATATTGTGTCAGCCCATTATTGTGCCGCTCGTGTGAGTTTTTCCGTACAATCGTGATATATATATATTATTTACACTATTTCTTGAAAATATTTAGAAGTGTTTTCCCCAAGGTTCTCTAATTCTCTTGAATCGTACGGACCAATCCTTGCCCTAGAACCTAAGTTCCATCCCTTATTATAATGCCAAAGCTTTCCAGGACCACAACTAAATCAAGTGATTTCTTTTGGGGTTTTTTTTTTGTTTTTTGTTTAGTATTATCTGCTTCTTTGTCTCTTTGCCTGCTTGTAGGTTTGGAGCCTTAGTTTATTCTAGACTGACGTCGTCCTGCACTGACTTCTTTCTTACGTTTATTCCTGTTAGCATATCCTGCCATTTATTTATTCAAAGTGAAAACCATTTCTCTAGTTATCTATTTCCCCTTGTAATTTATCAGGCACACACGCTAACCTTCCATCCCTCTGCTAGACCATCTTTATAAAAATTGCTTCAGTAATGCCCCTTTTCATCTAAATGTTCATAATTTAAGTTTTACCACCATAATTTTAGCTTGGTTTTTCTCTTTTTCTACTCTTATACGTTCGGTTGTGCAATTATTTTATTTCACAAGGAACGTGACGCCAGGCTCCTTCATTTTTGAGCACGATACTTTTTGTATTATTTATGTTACAATTTCGTCGCAATTAGGCAATTTTCCTGGTGGCAACGGTCAAGTTTGGTCAAAGATAACTCTTACAACGAAAATTACATACATACACGCACTATAAAAACAGATAAGAGACAAAATATTTTTACACACAATGGCCCTTCCACATCACATTCAAATAAACACCACAACACATACAAAATGCCGTCCACATCACATACAAACAATATTTTAATAACTACAATGAAGTTTATTACCCAGTGGCTGCTTTACATTTATACTCAAAACTTCTAAAATTGGATGGAAAGGGCTCAAACAAACCTCAAGGCAGCTGGTTCCAATCAATAATAGTTTTGTTTTAAAAAAAGAGTATTTTTTCTTATTTGTTTTTTGCGTCCTTATTTTTATTTTGAAACTATGGTCGTTTATTCCCTTAAAGTTAGGCTTTTCTATCCCTTGCCATAAATCTTCCCATGCTTCGTCCTTTTTAACAATTCTATACATCGCACCTAATCTACTCCTTTTTCTTCTATTATTCAAACTCTCCCATTTCAGCACATCTAACATTTCTGTGAGACTATCTGTTCTTTTGTACCTTCCAAGTACATATCTTGCTGCCTTTCTTTAACCGTTTTCTATCTTTTTAATATGTCCCACCTCATATGGTTCCCATACCTTGGAGGAGTATTCTAGGATAGGGATAACCAGTACCTTATATGCTTTTTCTTTTGTGGCTACGCTACTTCTTTTTAAATTTCTCATTACCCAATGCAACACTTTACATGCCTTTTGTGTCAAATGATCTACTTGGACTCCCCACCCAAGATCCCTAGTTTAATAAAAAAGCCTAAATATTTGCATTGACTGGTACATGAGATTCTTTCTCCAAAGAGGAAGTAAATTTCCTTTTCTGCATTCTTTTTATTTGAAAAATTTATATGCTTACTTTTACTTATATTAATGCCCATATTATTATTTGTAACCCAGTCACCAAGGCGATCGATCGATACGGGGTATTCGGGCCGATACCCTTAATTGCCGGGATCAAATAGGTGCCATGGTTATATCATAGAATAAAAAAGAGGTTTTCTTTATCTTTGACTTGCTTTACACTGTTTTTTAACATTAACGACATATGTATTTTGATCTCGTATTCAGATGGTCGTCACTCTGTGGACAGAATTATTTTAAGACGCCTCACTGAGGATAATAATTCTATAAGTAAGATGTCTTTTGACCCAATGCCTTTATAATTATATGGTATGGATGATCCTAATAGCACCATTTATAATTGCTTCCCACAGCATTGTTATGTGGATCATAGTAAGAAGCATGTCTTAGCAAAACCTTTCTATTACATTTGGCGGAAATATTAATGAGGATGAATGAAAGTACTCACTCATTTGAGACCAATTAAAATTTGAATCCATAAATTTACTTATCATATCATAATTTATATAAAAAATATTGGAGTTAGTAGAGGATTGAATCTGTAGCAAGGTACTAGGGTTGTCAAGAAAGTTATTAAGAAACTAACATTTGGCCTAGCGTGGTGGTGGGTAGAGATAGAACCATCTTCGTGTCCAGTCGTCCCTACCCTCAATATGAACCTTGAAGAGGCATATGCGCACACTGTGGTTTTTCCAATTAACACCCTGTGTAAGACCAAATTGTACGCTGTTAAAGAAATTCTCAGCGAGGTCTACCCATTAAATAATTTACGTCTTGAAATGAAATATGAATTTTCTAACAAGACATAGCGGGGACATAGAAATTATAAAGGTGCATTCTTAAACAATGTTTGTGCATAGTTGTCATTACAAACTGAAGCAACTATAATAAGGATACAAAAGCTTTTCAATTCCAACTCATGTGCCAACCTACATTTTAACAGCTTGCTTACATGAGCATGCAATTCTGCGTCACCGTCAAAGCGCTGCGTTGCAAGTCATGTTTAGCGAGAGATCCATGATCTTAAATGGGTGATTTTAATAAATGTTTTCCTTGGTTTGCGCCTGCAGTTGATCCGTTACAACGGCAGGCGCAATTTTTTCTTCTGCGGTCCTCGTCATGAAGATCGGTGCGGCCATTTTTATACAGAATGCACCATTGCCTCACTCTGTCTTCACTAACTATTCCATCTCCGTACACTTCACAAAGTCACCTCTAAATTACATTTGGCTATTGGGTTTTTACCAGGAAAACCTCATCACAGATCGCCCTTCAGGACGTGCGGGCTTTTCTTGTGCAGCGCAGATTAGAACGGTTTGCAGTGAGCAAAGTTGAAGGAACACAGTCTGTAATGACCAAATTACTATGCGTACTTAGTACACTGACGTTTAATCACTAAGATGGTGTCCCTAGCCATGCTCACCGCCACGGTAGGTTAAGTTATATTTTGGAAAGCACTCTTTGTAAGGGAACGTTGAGTGTGACCTCTAAATGGGAAAAATTTGGTAGTCAGTTTTGGTCATGAATGACGCATTTTTAGATTCCATGGGACCAAACGATGCAAATTTATGATCCATTTTTGGAATTTAATAAACGATAATTTCCATAAGGCTAAATATTTTTATGCATAGGTTTTGAGAAAAAAGAAATAGCATAATCTTGATTTATAAGGTTTCTCTCAATATGTGTCCATATTTTATGTTTTATATATTCAAAATGTCTAAATAACAGCCTAGAAATACAATTTGAAGCTGTCTTCAAACGATAAATACAACAATGATGTCATTCGTCTATCCTTATTTCCATGTTACTACAATAATTTGACCTTACTTTGACGACTATGACCTGATCAGTTGCAATTCTGATAAAACGAATTTTGAAATTGAAAACGGGTTTGTACTTGAAATTACAGATTTTCAACAAAATATCTGTTATTTTGTGGTCCTTTTGCGATGAATGAAATCCACAGACAATAGTATTGCCAGTTTATTATGACTAGTTTTTATGCAAACACATTTTATAAAATACGTGGATAAATTTAAATATGGAAACTAATTACATTGCTTTACGAGAGTGCCTCCAAAAGTACCCGACAAAACAAAGATAACACAAATATTGTGGAACAAAATGTTTTTTTTTTATTTTTTCAACATAATCTTTTTCCTGCTCAACACACTTTTCCCAGTGATGTTCAATAGGTTTTCTATAAGAACTGTCTTGCTCCTCAAAATAGCCATTAACTGCCGACATCACTTTCTTTGACCGACACAATCTTTGACCATCGAGCCAGTTTTTCAAGTTTTCGTATAGAAAATAATCCGACGTGGCTAAGTCTGGCGAATAGGGTGCACGAAGTAGTAATTTAAACTTTAATTTTGGAAATTTGGCCATTTAATTTACGAATTTCTGAGCTCACACTTTGCAATAAGTTTGCATGATACTCGCCGTATATATTTTTTCCTTTTTTAAGATAGTAAATGAAAACTATCCAACGTGCATCCCAAAAAAACCAACGCCATGATCTTGCCTGCAGAAAAAACTTTCTTCGTCTTCTTTGGAGGTGGTTCTCCCTATAGAATCCAATGTTTTAATTATTCTTTTGTGTCGGGTGTGAAGTAAGTGACCTATGTTTCATCTATGGTTATGAAACGGCGGAAAAATCTGCTTTGTGGCTGTACAACTTTGCTACATTCTCAATTGTAACATATTCACGACACTGGTTTTCAACGAGTGTCAGAAAAGCGGCAACGATCTTGCCCACAGATCTTTCTCATGTCCAATTTTTTAGTTAACAAGCAATGTACCGCACATTTTGAAATGCCTACTATAGCTCGCGCACTTTAAGTCCACGATATTCCAGTATCACATAGTGGAATTTCTTCACCGTTTCTGGAGTCGTCACGTCATTTGGTCGACCAATGCGATACTTGCCTTGACAGCTCGCACGGTCTCGTTTAAAGTCTGCTATCCAATATCGTAGTTTACCGTTGTAAACGAATAAGCAGACTCACCCTGAGTAGAATCCAACTCTGCTTTTATATTTGGGGAGCCTTTCAAATAAAAGTATTGAATATCTTAACGATGACCAATTTTCTCCATTTTCCAAAATTCACTGAATACGTTCACCATTGATAGATTGCAAACAAATACTTAGTATCGTGGCGTCTTCAAACTTGAAACGTATATAGAATGCAAACTTTCTGACTCAGTGGTGTTATTCAAACACTTACCACCATCTCTAGGTCAGGCTGGGTACTTATGGGGCCAACCTCGTATATGCTAACTCGTCTCATAAGTAGATAATATCTTAGTCAAAGATTGTGACATGGCAAGGTGGATCCAACTCTCCGGATCGGAGTTTCTTTTATGCAATTCTGCTGTTATGAAACCATTCGCAAACTGAACATTTCCTTCACGACTGGCAGTAGACATTTCCTTTTTCTTCGATCACTCCTTTCACTGTCAACCCCATCCTTTCAAATATGTAAACTAGTAAGTGTTTTCAAAAGTACTCCACATTCGTTTTTTATTTACTTTAAGGGCAACGGAACTGGAAGTAAAGTGGCCCATGCGTAAGAGGAAATTTTTACTTTTTTCCACAATCTCAACTCAAGTCATGGTTAATTCTGCAATTAAATTTAATGGACCTACTCAATTCCAAACAAAGTTGATATTTTTATCACAATTCTTCCATTAGTTTTGGAAACCTGGCAGAGTAAACATAAAAAATAAACCATAAATTGTGAGCTTAGTTTAGAGGACGTGATTCCTTATTAATGAAATATTTTAACTTGTTTTTTTACCAAAGAAACATGGCTTTAACAACAAAGCGACATTACGAATCAGAGCATCATGGGTGTTTTGTACCCAAGGTTACTAAGACACCAGGTTAACGTTGTTTTTGAAAATTAAAAATTTCCCAAGTTTTAGGTATTTCGAAAAAAGCTAACATATCCCACGTCATAACATCCGGTGGTATTATTCAGACTCATATATGGCGTGCTAATAACATTCCTGTTTTTCAAAACTTTATTTTGGAAAACAATTCCTTTTGTGAAGAATAAGTGGATTCAGGAATATAAAATTGTTTTCTTCTCAGCGTTTCAATGTGGGTTTTTGACTTTAACCAATTATTCAATTTTGCTATACTAAAAAAGATATAAAACTCTCAGTGATTGATTCAAATATCATGTAAACATATTAGTAAATTTCAAGACTTATTCTTCCGAACATTTGAGCTCCGTAGAGAAATAGTTATGTGTAAACTAAGAAAATTGTCAAATTTAAATACAGAGAAAGTTTCTGAAAAAATAATGGAACAGCAGGCGATTGATTAATATAAGTTGGCGTTGGATATCTATAAGTTGCGTAAAGGTATTCGGGGCTTACATATTTTATTTTCAAATATCCACATATATCTAAATGGCAAATCAGTAATTACTCCTAACATAATGCACCATTAAATGGTTGAGAGATAAAATCCTCTTTTTAATTATTGGGTAGATGAAACCAGAGTCCAGTATTATCCGATCCTTTTTAAAACTCAAAAATTGAGTTCCTCCATATTGAGTTCCAAAACTCACCATGGAGGATGGTTCTGTGTGTGTTCTCTGAGTACACCGAAGCTAAAATATGTAAATGAAATATTTTATTGGAGAGGTGTAGTAACTGAATTGGAGTAAATGAAACAAAACCTAGACTCAGTTTTTACGGCAGAGCGATAGTAACATTAGTTAAGCCTAAAACGTTTATACAAGCCATAGAATATTGAAAATACGGAAGTTTTGTATATTATATTATATGACTTTACCGGTGATAACAATTCCTTCACTCGAAATTTATATTAGTTAATTTAAAAATTGCACCAACTAAAAAAATGCTATGTTCTCAAAGAAAGTTTTAGGCCTTCTTTGAGAAGTAGAAGAGCAAAATATATTGCTCTTTTGTCTACTATCATTTATGTATTGCATGCATTTTTTATGCATGAGTTTAAGGATTTATATAGAAATTAAACATAACCCAATATTGTGATTTAGTTGCTTCGCAATATTTCCAAAATAATGATCGTGTTAGACAAGTTGAAATAAGCGTGTATCTGTAGTAGGTATTAACAAACACAATTGAAAACAAATACAATTAAAAACTAGAAACCTTTGTTTAAGGAAACATGTGAAATATTGTTGATAACTTGATATTATTAGGAAGTGATAGTTGTTTTACAAATGGTTGTTTCAATAGGGAACGATTAACTGAATGGCCATTTAAAATGAGAAAATATTGAATAGGATGGATATATTTACATTACAAAAATTAAATGGAAACTTTCACAAAATATTATTTTAAATAGATAGTTAAAATTGAAAAACTATTGTTTAAATATGTTATCAGAAACATATTTAAGCCTGTAAAGTTATAGAACGTTCTCCTATAAATTTCAGACAAAGTTCATATATAACGCGCATTATACATAACATTTTGCGCCATCGCGTTACGCTGTAAGCACTTATGTGTGATCTATATGTGATTCTTTTTTGAATTAAAAGTTTAGCGCGCGCTTTCTTTTCAAAAAACCGTCCCGCCTTTTGGGAACCTCACCACATCTGCTGGAAAGAGTCCTAAGAATTGGATCAATACGGATAGGTGGCGCCAGTGGTCGGAGTCGCTTCCAAGCAGCGCGATGTGCGGGAAAGAGATGCCGCTTCATTCTAAGTTGCGAAGAGCATATTTTTTATGGTATTTTTTATAGAAGTAGAGAAATCTTTTGAAAAGATAGGCGAATTTCTTCCTTTGATAATTATTCCAAGTTCAGGTTCTCTTGTTCCCTCCGGAGTAATGAATGAAAGCCATTTTTAATTAAGAATAAAATCTAACCGGTATGCTATTAAATATACCATTATTGTACGCTCTTGCGATGAGCTTTATTGGTACTCCTAGTAAACTCTTACTTCTCGTGTCTGCCTCTATATTTACACCGTATTTTTTAGTAAGTCATAGGTGCTCCTTGTATTCGTTCTCGTAACCAACATCTAGGTGCAAACCAATTGTTAATATCAGTGGTATAAGCGTAAACAAATTTCACTGTACACATTTTCTAAAATTGCTTACCAAATATCGTTACGGGATTTCTATTCCTTTGTAAATGTAAATAAATGTGTTTGCACATGTGGGTGTTTTGCTGAAGCAAACGCAAAAGAGGGCGTCGTAAGTGTCCACGGAATTTCATTATTCTTCACAGCAGAATAAAATAAGTTTGAGTTTTCCGACGAGAGTCAGGAAAAACTATTTGAATTTCATTATAAATTTTGCATGTTTTTCTATGTTAAGAATTATATCCCCTCAAAGTAATTAATTATTCCAGAGAAAAACCACCATTTTATTATTTACTAATAAGTGACATTCACCTGCTATCACTGTGCATTCATACCCATGTTACATTAGAAGTTAATTTAATTGACAAATTAGTTATTATTCAACTTCTTCAGAACATGAACGGTAGATACAAACGTTCTTTCATTAGATTTGACTTAAAAAACATTCCTTTGAGTGCACTTAAAAAAGTATCCTTTCCCTAAGTTATATTCCTCATTTTCATTGCTGTGTTTAATTTGAAATATATATCCACTGTTTTATAATGTTTTGAATTAGTCGTGTGAGAACTACACACATTGCCCAGCTGTAATGCGTACCATGAATTGATTAAATAGTTTAGTGAATATTGATTGAATCGGACGATTAATATTTATTGTGATCATACTGCCAACAGTCCAAAATGAATTTACGTTGAATGATGCAAAAAATAATAGAATTTTAAGAATTTTTTTCTAAATTACTTGAAATGTAATGCCATTAGTTGATATTTATGGGCAATATATTTCCTAAATGGGGAAAAAATTATTTTATTGTAATTTAACATTAATTTTTCCCTAAGGAAGAACGCATTTGCAGTTTTCATTAGGGTTTCCAGGCCTTTCCGAAAATAAATACGAAACCTTTTTATCGACGATCACAGTCGCCGATTCCTTAAGACTTCTATCTTCTTGCATTTAACTCTGCGTACTTTGTATTAGTATATGGTTGTACTTTTATCCAAAGGTACAGCCATATGCACTTAATAGAGTAATCAGCACACAATAATATGAGTTTACCAATTAGTACATCCATACATAAGAGTACCTATAGTTGCACCGTTCCACCTGTATTCGGGAATACGTGTAACCTGACATTAACATGTGTCAATCAGATTCAGTAATCGTTAATTCAGGCTCGAGTGAATAACGATTAAAAAGGAACCAGCATTGACTATTAGGCCATGTGAAATAGACACCACAGATACACAAAATGTTTGTTAATCCTCTATTATAAAGTGTTTACATATACCTAAATATATTTTTTTTAAATTTTTCATTTAATTTTGATAACCATTTTATCTTTTGAAAGTCTAGCTAATGAAGTTGTTTTACCTGTGAGTGTTTAACAAAAACATTTTAGTTGTTTTTAATTTAATCTCACTTTCATATGTCTTTGTTAATTTTGGCAAGATTTATCGAATTAAATTTCACTATGGGTACATTTATACATGCATAAAAAATCAATATTACCGCTAGATTAGAGAAAATAATATACTTACACGAATAAGGCATATCATCAAAACGTATTTAAAAATAAATAATACTAGGTTTAATACATTGCGCAAAAATAACCATGGCTCAATTGTAAAAGAGACGCTGAATTGAGATAAAAAAACACGCATCACTATTTCTATTACTCTCGAAGTTTTCCGTTCAAACTCCAAAAAGATTCCGTGAAATATTCTCATCAGTGTTTCAGTTTAGATATTCATAACTTCAAAATGGGTAAAGAATAATAACATATTATCATTAGCTTGTGAAATCAATAAACTGGCCATTAAAATATATTTTACGCCAGTGTCATACTTTACTTGCAATTTAAAATCTTCTTAGCTACAGCGCACCATTCCGATTCAAAATGAAATGGTCGAAGTCTTCTTATTACTATGATGCCGGTTGCAAAGTTTCCATCCTTTTCTGCGTCTGTTCCATTGCGTTTAAAACAGGATGATGATGAATCCTGAAAATCATTAATAAAAAAATTATAGGCATAAGTATTCTTTCCCAACACCCGTTATTCTAAAATGAAAGTTTTTAAAATCAGTTAAACCTCTTATTATTATTAAACCTCTCTCTATTGATATGCAAGCAGATTTCATTACAAGCAAAGTATTAATTTGTTTATGCCAAACATTGTACCTCAGTATTGCGCTAGCTTAAATTACACGGTAATTTTTTGTAAATAACAAAACATAATTAAATAAAAGGTAAGCTAATACTGGAAAGATGATTGCAAGAATAAGTGACATTTTTTTAAATTTTCAGCAACTTTTCGTTGTTATTTATGCTTATTTAACTCATTCCTCATACAACTTCAGCAGTAAAATACAGGTTATTACTAATTCGCAATGAAAGATGCTTTCAAATAAAACCTGCATTGTTAATTCAATCACAGTAAGGCATCCTACATCCATTGCCGATATTAAATGAAAATTAACAAACCTTGTTACAATTTGTTTTTAACATGCTACAGAAATTTTTAATATTGATTTCACTTTTGATCTTTATTAGATAGCCAAAATGTTACATTTATCTCTATTGTTTTGAAAAATAATACAATTACTCGAAATTCATTAGAAATTTACATCATAACTTGCATGCTTGCAGTAAGTGCACAGATTGAAGTTCAACGATGAATAGAAGATATGAACGAAATACAGCTGCAAATCCTGGAATTAATACTGATTCCCTTTACTGGAGATCAAAGGTTATTATATTGAATCAATTGCACAGCATTTTTCGTAATTTTTTCTATTTCTCCATGTTTCTCTCTTATCTTTGTCATATGAAATATCACTTTCGTGTTTCCCAATTTCTCTCATCTTTCAATTCGGGCTATTCTTTCTTTTCTCGGACCAGATTAAGCAGAGGCAACGCTTCATTTTCAGGTACTCTGAATATTTCATATTATGCCAAGACATCTTTCAGATTTATTTTTATTTTTTGCTGTTTACTTTTACCTCTTGGATGCAACTATATTTTTTCTTGTTATCCAAAGTTACCTGCTTTGAAAATGATAATATCATTCAAGGAAAATAATTTATTTAAGAAACCAGGGTAATCCGGTATCATTATTCCACTTCAACATGAAATGACGCACCTGTATTCAAATATATATGAACTCTGTATTTAGCAATCACAGGACAGATATTGACTGGTAATTAAACTTATTGGCACTAGGCATAAGATCTGTATTTCATTGGCTATATCAAATTAGATTTTGGAAAACTTCCATTAGTTTTGACAATACTTTGGCCAATATTGATTTTAAAAAATCCATAGCTTTTTTTTCTCCAGCATAGAAAACTCATGTAATAAAATTAGGGGTGACTATTTCGAAAAATAATCTCCATTAGAATTCAGCATGGGAAACATGTCTTATTGATACCCTTGAAAAGGAGATTTTCTTATGAAATCCAAGGAAAGAAGTATATTAGAAGCCTGGAATTCGTTCTAGGAAACACTATTCTTTTACTGATGGCAAGCATTTGGAAGCAGAAAAGTATTGAATTCTTCGTCACCATCATTGAGGGTGAAATGATACTTTCATAGTTATTGCGACATATTGAAAGATAGCACAGGCCCAGGAATACTCAAACATGAGTTAAGAGAGCATTAATAGAGATGAAATCAGATAAGGCCGTGGAGGTAGGCAACACTTCGGTGGAATTACTAAAAAGTATAGGAAAATGTGAGAGAATGCGTCTATATGGACAGATCGTAGCATATATGAGGAATCTAGCCGGAAGACTTGGTGAGATCAGTGATACTATCCCGGAAATTGTTAAGGCTTAATCTAAGACTACAATAGGTTTGACTTCTCACGCAGCTAAATTTGTTTTCAGAATCATCAACAAGAAGATGGAGAGCAGAGAAAATAATTACTAAAAGGATGATCAGTTTGGGTTTAGGAAAGGGAGAGGGACGCGCGATGCCATTGCAGTAATAAGATCACTAATCGAAAGGGATATAGAATAGAATCAGGAGGGGATTTCCTGTTCGGTTGATTTCGAAGAGGCTTTGGATGCTGCGATTCGGGAAAAACTGATGAGTACATTAAATAAAATTGGAATAGATAGGAGGGAGAGGAGGCTAAGCCTCAGCCTGTATATGTATGTCTCAGACTGCTCGGGTGCGAGTAGGGGACGGAGAAGTGTGGATGGATAGTGCTAGGAAAAGGCATAATGGACGGTTGCCCTATTTCACCGTTAGAGCTCAACGTATATTTGAGAAGAATGATTAAAAGGTGATAAAAAGTACTGGAAATAGGAATGAAAGACTGCGGGATTTCGTAAAATTAGTTAGGTTTGCTGATGACTAATCAGTCAAGGGGTTGCAAGTATTGCTAAGTATATCGAAAATTCAGTGCGATAAGCATGGGATGAAAATTAAAATAAATAAAACAAAGCTTATGAGATTTTTCAGAAAAAGAAAGGAAAAGGTTAAAATAAAAAAAGGAGAGCATGTCTAGAGTGTGTGGAATTGTGTACATATCTCGGACGTGTTTTGGGCTGAAATTGTCTGAGTAATTGAGAGAAGATAAGGAGAAAAATTGCATTAGGTTGCAAAGAGGCTTTTAGAAGAAAGTGTTAATTGATGACATGGACGTTGTGTTGATGAGTAAGATGTTAAGAACTTGGCCTTTTTTGTTTCTGAAATGCCTAACAAATTTCGTCTTATTTATATTCGTTCTAAAACCATATTTATCGAACTGAATTTCCAATTTACTCAACAATTACTGCAACCCCATGGCTGACTGACAAATTAAAACTTGATCATCGGCAAGACTCACTGATTTTATGAATTCCCAGCATAAGTTAATTTCAATACTTATCTAATGAATCTTCATT
Organism: Hetaerina americana; assembly: GCF_022747635.1. Lineage (NCBI taxonomy): Eukaryota > Metazoa > Arthropoda > Insecta > Odonata > Calopterygidae > Hetaerina > Hetaerina americana. Next base: position 68,579,633 of record NW_027287538.1, on the reverse strand, counting down.
CATTTCCTCCACATTTATTTTGAACAGCACAGGGATAATTGATAAATCTCCATCACAGCCCTTCCTAACGCTGCCCATCCGGCCTCAGCGTCTACGCAACCCGAACCCAGTCTGAGACATGCACAGCTTGCGGGTTAGTCCCCAATTGCTCTAATCTATACCAATAGTCCCAACTACATTCATCAGTTTGTCCGAATTGATCTTATCAACGCTTTTTGAATAAACGATAAATATGCAAATATGTCCTTTTTGTATTCTAAGAGCCATTCTTTTTGTAATGTTATTATGGCAAAGGCATCGCGCGTGCTTCTTCTTTTTCTGAACCCAACATAATTATTCTCAAAATGCTAATTTTCTTTGCTATCTATCCTCCTGTTGATTACCCTAAGAACCACGTCTTCAGAGAGCAAAATCAACTTACGTGCTATGAAAATAAAGGCACTCTAGAACAGATTGGCCATTCACCTTTTCATTTGAAAGTGACGACTCTGTCACTGACTTTCGAAATATTGTGGGATCAAAGGTATAACTGAAGACCAAAATCATTCCAAAATTATTTAGTTGCCTAATCAGTTCTAATAATGCCGGACCAAAAATAAAGGGAATACTTCTTTTTTCCCGGAGGATGATTTTTTAATATTTGTGTCACAACCAAAAAATTTGAAAACAACTGAAAAAGGGTGTGGATTTTTCTTGAACAAATGACGTTGTCTGAAATATTGATTATAAAAACTAGTTTAAAATTTCCGAGCGAAGAAAATTCGCTCAAGTAGGTAAGACGCTCAAATCCAAATTATGATAAATGTAACAATAGCAAGTAATTGATATCGGGCATAATCTACTCATAAAGATGGTTCATAAGGAAGTTTGGTACGCTGAATTTTTTCAAATATATAAGATTTTTGGTTGATATTTAGTTGAAAGTAAATTAAAATATAAAAAAATGGTGGAGGTAAAAATTACAGGTCAGGATACATGTATGTGCCTTACAATATTTTGTGAAAGAAATCAAAAAGAAAGTAAATTTTTAATCGTGACCTAAAAGTAGAATTTTCGTAGCGGTAGCTACAGTATATAAGGTATTTCAAACGTCTTGCGCGAAGCTGAGAAGTTTTGCTAGGGAAAGTATTTTTTTAATGAAAGATTTGATTAAGATTGCAAAACACACCATATACACACAGACGTTATCCCAATTTATATTCCTAAGAAAAAATATGCATAAACCTTTAAATTGGAGCTGATATATTTCAGTGAAATAAAAATACATGAATATTTTGTATCTCTCACGCAAAATCTGTAATGTAGCGTTGAAAAGTCGATATTTTATTTAAACATTAAAAAAATACTTGCTGTAACATGGAGGATAAAAATAATCAAAGAGTATTAGTCGATTTCATAAACATGAAGAAAAGTGTGACAAAGACAATATTTTCTGAACAGTTAACATCACAAGGGTAAATATAAGTAATCATATAGTAAGGTAAAACTTGCTTTAAGAAATGTTTTTCAGTGGGATTTCTCTGGGTTACCCCACTTCATCTTGAGAATGCCGTGCCATGTGCAACCCCAGGACAATACAGAACCCAAGACAAAGATAAACTAAGATAGCAAAGATCATTATAATGAGATTATTATGAGAAATAATTTTATCATCATTATAACAACATGCAACTGCTAATTTTTTCCCTATCAATTTTAGTCCACTTGACGGAAATGGCTACGGTCTATCAATGGTTTTGTCTGGTATTTCATATTTTATGTACCATGTAAATCCGAATCACTTCGATAACAATACGTTTTAATTGATTATGAGTAAAATCCTAGAATGAATGAAATGCGTTGCAGAGTGAAGACATTTTCCGCTTTAAGGATATTTGCTTGCTTAGATTATAAACTAAGAATTCAAATTTCAATTTTCAGCATAATTTTTCCCCACAATTGTGAAACAAAATACACATTATACTAAGCAGATTTTATAAATGGAATGAAAATTGTTTACTCGCAGGTTTTTTTAAAGTACAATGTAAAATCAAAAACTAAAAATTTGCAATTGAAAAAATCCTCTTTTCTTCATTTTAGGCTGACATTTTACGAACAACACAAAAATACGCGATATTCTTAGGATTGTCCATTGCAATATCTGATCCCTTAGTTGGCCGTGCGCACATTTTAAATCCTCAAACACTATTCCTCTTCATTGCTATCAACATACCTAAGACCCTATCTCAACCATGATTTCTAAGCGTTCTCCCCATATCAAAGGTGATAATAGTCCATCATCTATAAAAATCTTCTGTATCCACCATGCGTAGTACTAATTAGTAGTTTCATTAACCGCTTATAACGCGAACATGCACAGTTTTTACTTACTGTACCTGTATTGAATTTCTTGAGAATCTTTTCCATCGCATCATTTTTAGAAATACTTGAAAAAGCAAAGAAGTTGGAAAAACGCGTATTACTCCGTTGTGCATACATGTTCACTCTTCTTCAAGACTACAAAGTTTCAATTTTCCCTTTGTTGGATAAATATTGATTTACAGGAATCATCATATAGGCAAGATTTTGTAACTAAGGGTAAAAGGAATTTTTAATGGATTGTATTGATTATATAATTAATAGTTTTAAAACTATTAAGCTAAGTTTAATATGGTCACATGCCTAACCTTGACTTAGCATGCTTTACCAAAGACGACCTATTAACCCTCAATTTAAATAAACCATTCTTTAATATTTGAAAATCTCTGTCTCCCTTCATTTTTCCTACTAAGCCTATCCTTTATCGCTCTTTACCCTCCTGCGCCAACATTCTAATCTCATTTCAAGACTTCACAGTCCATGAAAAACTAAAAATCATTGAATGCATTTCTTTTTACCATTTGATTTCCTATAAAAATTAACTGTTCTTCAAATTTACTTTTACCTTATCTTTTATTTCTTTTTTCATGCATTCTACTTTTTTTCCTTGTCAACGCCCACAGCTCAATGAAATTCCATCCCTACCTGCTGTCATATCTGTAAACCATTGTTCAGGTCCGATCATTGGTGTAGTGAATTCCAAAGTTGCCAAAAAGCTTTTGTAATATCCCAATTAAATAATGCCGACATAATAATGTTCATGCTTGTTAATTTTTCCAAAGTGAAGTGACCATTTTCTTTCAATGCAATTCGTGGTTGAGAAGAAATTTCGACTCAAAATTTGTTATAAATTCGCCTTTCCTACTTCTCGAAATTAATTGTAAGTCATAATGTCGATTTTTATTTCAGAACTACCACAATCATTTCCGAATGAATCTTGACCCTCCAGTCACCATTTGTATTTGTTTATTTTTCATTGTAAATATACATTACCTTTAACCAACTGTTTTATGATGGCTAGTGTTTTCGAATGAACCAAAAAGAAAGTGCACCCTGCATTATTAAAAATTTCTGTCTTTCAGTGCATGATAGAATGGTTTTCGCCTTGGCAGTACGTTTAGCCTTACAATTACCGGAACTCAAAATGGCATTGTCTTATAAATAATATCCTTCTCCCTCTAAATAGTTTGATGAATGATAACACTCTTTCTATTTTCTAGGTCTAACGTATTTCCCTAGGCCTCACAAACGAGTGCTGCCTCCATTATACAGGTGGGAACCTGTAATGATCTCCAAAACACATGGTGCGGCAACATAACTTCCGTTTTTGAAAGCATTTGGCGTTTGAAAACACTAATGTTGTCGCATTCTGTATTCCTGAATATTCCTAGTTATTTTTATTATTTCTCTTTTATTTCTTTTCTTTTTAGTCTCCCTTACATTCCTTTTATTTTCTTGTCATTTTCTTACAGACTTGGCTTTTTCCTCTCTGTTCTAATGTTTAAGATCAGATCTAAAAGAATAGAGCACTCTATTCCCTTTGCTGACACCTATGGATGTTCACCTAAAATTCATTTCCATACGTCATCATACCTAGAATGCCCTCAATTGGTTTCTATATTTTCAATTTCACCTATTCCGAGGTCTTTCTCAAATCTCGTAATTCAATATCCTCCAGTCTATATTTACAATCGATTAAACCGACTTATTTAGTAATACCTTCAATGAACATCCATAAGTATTATTTCACTTCTACTTATTAAAGTCTATTAGTTTAATGCAATATTTCTTTTTTGATTGGATTTATTTGACCATTTTGGCCCAAAACACTTCCAGGATTCACATTTACATAGTTCATATTTATTTATTATCTCATTCTGTAACTGAAACACTGCTTTTAAAATAGTTAGGAAAATATTTGTATTTCCTTGGCTGACTGGCTTCCTGAAGCTTTCTCATCCACAAAACTAAAAGAACCTTTATGGATTCTCCCCCAATTTTCATTCTAATTTTCTTTCCCACCTGACTCTTTTAAAATTATCGCTCCATATGCTTTAAATAGCCAAGATTATTACGGACAACCCTATCTTACCCCGCATCCTTACATTACTCATGCCTTCTTACCATCCAGTCCAATCTTAGCGGCATAAGTAATCTACATTCTGAGAATAAGTTTTCTATTCCCTAATACATATTGATAACTTCTGAAATAAGTTAAATAAATCTTAGAGTTTGTTGAATGCCCTTTAACAATCTAACACTTAGCAAATACATTTAACTGTAATCTTTATTGATGTAATGATCACCCTTATGGCTTCAAAAACTCCTCTCCATATTCTGAAACAAAACTGATCGTCACCTAAGTAATTAGTTCCTCTCCTCTCCATCCTCTTATTGATGTTCTAAAGTGCCACTTAAATTATGTGTGGAATCGAACTCAAGACTTGCTTGTCTCGTCACATATTTTATATCTTCAAGTCTGGGTTTCTGCCGCAAGGCAGGTATTATCCATTTTTCACTCCCTATGTTTTCGTCATTCCCCTAATCCTTTATTAAATTCGAACTTTATCCGGCCAGGAGGTCATTCATTACATTCAATCTCCTTCTCTACTGTAAATCTTATTTCCTCTGCCTCTTTTTTTCATATTTACTTATTAATATTAATTATATTCTTGTTATCGCAAGTCTCCTTTTTACCTCTGGGTCTCTTTAGAAGAGTCCAACCCTTTCTAGTTTTGTTCGCTACGTTCACAATATTCAATTTTCTTATTATCAACCAAATTCATGTCCATAATGTACGTTACTCCATTTTGTCTTTCTGGCATTTACTAAGATTCAAATTTCACATAATTACGTCATTACTTACCACACGTATCACTTTATTAAAATCTTGCGGGCGTTTTTCCATTTTTCCTGCCTCTTTGTGATTTCTCCTAACATGCCTCTCACCTCACCCATCATTTCCTGGTTTGTTTTCCTTTTTGTCCATTTTACTTTTACCATTCCTCTCTAGACCAACATTTCAAAAGCCTCCAAACTACTTCTATCGTCCTGCTTCAGTTACTATGTTTCCACGGCGTACATAGCTACGCTCCATTTCAAAGTTTTGACAAGTCTTTTCTTAGCTTCCTTACTCAACGTCCTTTTTATAAACTCAACCCTACTCTTTTTCCAGCGCCAATCTTCTCCTTACGTCCCGACTACTTTGAGCTTGTTCGTCAAAAACAAAAATTGGGTAACATTTATTTTATTTACATTGATTATATTATCATATTTATCGCACTGAATTTCCAATTCACACAGTAATGCTTGCAATCTCTTGGCTGATTGCCGAGCAAGAGCTTGGTCATCATCAAACCTAACTGATATTACGGATTCCTCTCCTACTTTCATTCTTACTCCCAGTTTTTCGCATGCCTCTTTGATCTAATTTCTTAAAAAAATCTAAAATCTTTAATTTCCTCTACATACTATATGCGTTGAACAGTACCGATGATAACGTACAACCCTATCTTTTACATCTTCCTAACACTGCCCATCCGGACTCTCCGTCCGCCACTCGCACCTGAGTAGTCCGATACATATACAGGTTGGAATTAGCCTTCTATACCTCCCATGAATATTCCTATTTTCCTCAATGCACTCCAAAGTCTTTCTCAATTCACTCAATCTAATTCCTCTTCGTAATAAACGAAATGGACAATAAAACCTGATTTTATTCTATATTCCTTTCGATTACTGATCTCCTTACAGCAATGATATCGCGCGTTCCCCTCCCTTTCCTAAACCTAAACTGATCATCCCCTAAATACTCATTTACCCAGCTCTCCCTCTACTTGTTGATGATTCCGAGAGCAACTTCAGCTGCGTGGGAAATCCAACTTATTGTGGTCTTTAGATAATGTAGCCTTTACTTTTCCCGGAATAGGAACTCTGATTTCACCACATCTTCCGGCCACATACCTTCCTCATATATACTACAATTTAGTCTATTAACATACTCTACCGCCCACATTTTCCCAAACCTTTTAATAGTTCAACAGGAATGTTGTCTATTGTCTCCACAGCCATATTTGATTTCATATTCCTTAATGTCTGTTCCATCTGATCGTGGATTATGCCTAGACCTGAGCTATCTTTATCTACGTTATGCTGTCTTCCTATGTCTAACCTTTTTGGCCTAAGTTCTTTATACCTTACAGTTCTACATATTCATTCCATCTCTATTGGTACTTTTCTCTTTCTTATTTTCTTACCTGACTAACTGTAAACAAAGATTTTTCCTTATTATTTCCCAATAGTATTTAACCTTCTTGTATAGCGCACCAATATCATCCTCCCTCTGTACAACTTTCCATTTTCTCGCATTGATTTTCCGCCATTCTACCTATGCTTTCTTCGTTACCCGTCGTAAATTATTATTATTTCTTTCTACTTCCTTCTGCTTTACTCTGTGTTCACATTCTTCCATTTCCTTCTCTAATCCATCTTTCTAATCACCTCATACGTGATCTTTGGTTTTCTAGTTTTTTTCCCTTGAACAGTTCCTATAGTTTCTGTTGCGGCTGACGATTTCCCTTTTTTGATATATATTGATATATTCTCATTAGTACTTGGCTCTTTTCCCTCATCCATGATTTTCTCTACAACTTGCTGATTCTACTTCTTTGTCAATCTAGTTAATGTTTCTTTATTCCATGGCCTAACCCGCCACCCCTGCTACACTTCATAGCAACTAAATAGTGGTCAGTGTCCGCATCCGTTCTCTGAAAGCTGTGCGAACTGATTAGACTGTTCCTAAACCATTTCCTAACCATAATATAATCTAAATCAGTGGCTCCCAAACCGCTTATTTCCCCCGGGGGGGTAGTTCTAGTTTATGAGAACTAAAAGAAGCAAGGGAGTGGCAGAGGGAGTCAGAGGGTCCTTAGAAAATGATGTTTGCGAAGGTTCGGTAAAATGAAGGTTTATAAGCTTTGTTTTTAAAGTTTACATAGCTTTCTACAGCTTGAAGTATTTTAAATCTTATTTTTACTTATATTTTAGAGGCGGGCGTTTAAGACATATTAACAAGCCTTTCTCGTATAAGAGAAACTTTTTAAGGGCTTTAATCTCTATTGGTCTAACGTTGGCACAACTTTGCGACACTGAGTACTTTGGTAGAAAGGTTTTGTGTGAATAAAACGGAGTCAAGAGAGGATACAGCTCATTTGATAATAAGATGTGATGGTTCTACATCAAATTTTTATTTTGACAATCATTTTCCAAACCACCCAGTTCCGACGATATTACTAAGGCTGCATTAATGTATAAATTTTTCATTAATCGCATAATAACATTCTTGTTATAGCACTATGATGTAATTTTTTGTAAATGTTTATAATGGCAGAGCTTTTACGAAAATTAACCGCCAGTATACGAATTGCTGAAGTTTTAACGAAATGGTAATGTATAGTTAAATAAGGGAACCTTTTCCCTCATATTTCATATAAAAACGTTTGAATATTTCCTTTCCGGCTAGATATCAATCAAATAAAATCCACGTTCACTAATCTAAGTCATGGTTTTACTGCCATTGTGCATTTCCTTGAAGCATGCCTTTTTTAAACACTGGGTAATATTCATATTAATTCTTTGAATAAGCAGAAACCTTTGGAAATATTTCAGTTTCACATGGAAATTGAGTATTAAACATACTTCTTCAGAAAATTCCTTTTGATTATAGGTGTATATCATCAAATTAAAAGGAGGACTTGCCATGGCATAAACGTTAGTTTAACCAACGCACGCACAAGAATACAAAAATTGAACAAAATCCAATTTCACCACAGCAAATCCCTTAAACTGCCTTGCTATGTCTAAAATTTAGGGAATTGCATGGACTAATATAATTCTTAACTACAGAATAAGAGCCAAAGAAATATAATTTCGCCTTTAACTGACTAGAGCAGTATTATAAATCGAATTCTAGACGAACCTACTTTGGAGTCGAGCGTTTTGTTTCTGTTTGAAGGACGGCAAAAGTTCATGTGCAGAGCTCCCTGAAAGAAAAGAGTGACAAAAAACCCCTAAGCACCATTTTCAACCTTGTGATCGACACCAAAGCATTTCTATATATAATTTTTGATATTTATATAATACAAATAAACTGTATTCATATTTTTAGTTTGCTGAAATAAATCTACTATCGATCAAGAGCAAAATAACGTATTAATAAATTCTCATTTATGCAAGGTATGTAGACCGAAATATGTGTATGTATATATATATATATATATATATATATATTTATATATATTATTATTATGAGGTAATCTATCGGTTAAGGTAGGTTTTTGGATAGACATAATTACTAATTAAATAATTTGTGACCCCTAGCAAAACAGAACATCCTAATCTACATCAGGTCCCTCTGCAGCTCTGAGTATTTTCTTCCTCCCTTCATCCCGTCCAACATCCCTATCCTGTTCCTTCCCTTTCCTCGTTTGACTAACATTCTCCCCTCAATTACAGTCTTAACCATACCGCTGCCGGTCTATACCCCCTTCAGCCACTTTTCCTGCCTCCATAGGATTGCTCCCAACGAAAACTCTTCGCCCACCATACCAAGTACTTCCTCGTTTGTTTTCTTCTCTGTCCATTTCACCTTCTCCATTCTTCTCCACACCCACGTTTAAAAAGCCTCCAGTCTACGTCTATCCTCCTGCTTCAATGACCACGCTTCCGCGCCGTACATAGCTACGCTCCATATCAAAGTTTTTACGAGTCTTTTCTTAACATCCTTACTCAGCGTCCCCGTCATCAACTCCCTCCTCCCTGTGAAAGCCTCTTTGCCTAGCGCAATTCTTCTCCTTACGCCCCTACTACTTTGACCGTGTTGGTCCAAAACACTACCGAGATACGTAAACTGTTCTACCTGCCCTAGTTTTTACCGTCCTATTTTAATGTTTAGCTTAGCCTTTTTCTTTCTAGAAAATTGCATGTACTTTGTTTTATTAATATTGATTCTCATCCCATACCGGTCGCACTGAATTTCCAATGCACTAAGCAATTCTTGCAACCCTTTGGCTGACTGACAAACTAAAGCTTGGTCATCAGCAAACCTAACTGATTTTACGAATTCCCCGCCCACTTTCATTCCTACCTCGAGTTCTTCCCATGCCTCTTTGATCATTTCCTCTGCATACAGGTTGAACAGCAACGGTGATAATGGGCAGCCCTGTCTTACACCCCGTCCTATCACTGCCCCTCCAGACTCCCCGTTCACCACTCATAAGTGTATTCTATTTGGTAATATTTATTATAGTTTATTTTAACAAAATTATATATTTTAACCTTAATTTTAGAAACAGAATGGCAAGAAAGACTCATCAAAGAAGAATTGTAGACAGTATAATATGGATGATCTAAAGTCTCTTATAAACAAGCAAATGCCTATGTGCTTACTATACGAAAGGGTGTTTTCAAATAGGGCGGTTAAACCTTTCAAAATAATTGACCATTTTAGTAAAATAAATCCTGACAAAACAGAAATGGCTAACATTTTTCAGTAATTTCGTAACAGAGTGGAAAAATGCTCAATATTTTCAAGTATTTTTTCTAATGCTTCAAAGCATATCTTATTATTTACGTTCATCATTCAATATTTCACTATTAATCACCAAATCTGGAAAGCCATACTATTGGTGAAGAAATCATTTTACCTGCAGTAAGTGACATCCTGAGTACTATTCTGCATAAGCCACCATACGGTGCAATAAAAATTATTCATCCCAGAAACACTGAATTCAACGAAGAATAGATGAAACGGCAGAAAATATGGAAGATATATTTTGCAGCATCCAGAGACAAACAGAATTGGTATTCACATTTGGACGAGTCAACTTTGCCAGGCAATAAAACTGTGTTCTGGCTTACGTACGCCTTATTATAGATGAAAATCTACCTCATGAGTTGTTGTTTGTAAGGAAATTAAAAAAATGCCACTAAAGAGGGGTCAATATTTCGTATCGTAGAGCCGTTCTTCAGATGCAAAAATATCCAATTTCTAACATACTTGCTCTTGTGACAGACGGAGCTCCGTCAATAACTGATCGTGCCCATAGTATATTGCATGCTTGAGAAAATATGTACCAAATATTTTTGCTATACATTTCTCAAGTTCAAGACTTCAAACACTGTCATTACTGTGATTAGCAAAATCGAAGCCCATGCTAATGATCGACTCTTTTGAGAGTTGTGTGATGAAAACGACGAAGATTTCAAATGTTTGTCGCTACACAGGGAGTTTCTTTGGCCATCAAAATGGAATTATATTACTCGCTTCTATATTTTTGGCACGCTCAGATTTTTGCAGGATTGTACAGATTTTTGAGGAGTAAGAAACTTTTTTCAGTGACAAGCTTAGAGAGATTAGGAGTAACATTGCTTTTTTGTCTAAACTATTAACAAAGTTCAATGAAAACAATTGCAGGGAAATGATAGTAACTTCATAAAGGCAAAATCTGTTGTACCTGTGTTTATCTCCATATTGATCTTATTCAAGCGCAACATAGGTTGCCGTGAGCTTTATCACTTACTTCCCTGCCTAAGCTAGAAGAGCAAGCTGGTATGGGCGATGATGATTTGAGAGTATTTCTTGACCATATAGTCACCTTTTGTTGGAAATTCTAGACTGGGTGATTCATCCAATTGCAGGTATTCTACATCTACATCTACATAATACCCCGCAAGCCGCCGCAAGGGCGTGTGGCGGGGGGTGTTAAGTCACCAACCGTAAAAAAGAAAAATACCACATGCAAAAAAAAAACAACACGGAAAATTACACCCACAGCAGGAATTGAGGAAGGTGGAGTAGTAAAGCAAGAAATATTTGGACTACACATTGAAGTTGAGTTCGATCAAAGTTTAAGATAAATTATCAAGAGATTTGGTTACAGGAGGAGCTTTCTGATCGTTATCCTGCATTATGGATTGAGGTTAAACTCTTCCTTGCTTTTCCAACTTTATACTTGGTGTAGCGTGGTTATAGTGCAGTAATTCAGGTTATTTCAAAGAAGAGAATCAAATTTCAGGTTTTTGAATGCGGTGATTTATGACGTTTGCTAAGGGAAATTAAATCAAACATCTGGTCATCAAGCTAATCCACTCCAATATTACTCCCGAATAATCACTCCAGGAATCCCCGCTATCCTTCCTCACATCTCGCACGGACCTAAAGCATCTACCTATCCTATATTTCCTCTTCCCATATCCAGTTTTATATTCTCCAATTGTGTGGTCCTCAAAATTGTACTCAGATCCCAAGTTCATATTATAACTGATTGGACCTTTTTCTGAATCTTCTGTTATGCTGCCGTCCGTTTTTTGAGAACGTTTTCGTTGCGGAAATCTTGCCACGATTGCGGAAATCTTGCCACTCCTGCTGCCGGGCACGACAAGCAGCCGATTGGGTCGAGTCCCTTAGTTACCGGGACTCATATTCTCTATACTATCTATAAAATAAACCTTGGGGATAATAATTTAGGTGGTTTCCCGTTGCCAATTGCTTCGTCAATTGTGTTTTTAGGTGCCACCATCACTCTATGGCCACTGGGGTCAGAAGCTTTCGTACTGAATGACTGACCAACAGACTCTGCATGGACTACCTTTCGTCTGCCTTCTAACCTTCGACCTATCTTGTACGGTTGACTCTACCTGGAGCCAGCACAGCTCTAGGGATCATCGGAACGCACAAGCCCTTCCACCATCCACGATTGTAGTCCCCGGGATGGGATACGTATATTCTATATCAATGCACACGCATATATTATTATTAAGTAATCTACCCGCCATGGTAGTTTTTAAATGGACACAACTACCAATTAAATATTTCGTGATTCCTAACAAAATACAATCCAGCAGCCTACTCTACATCAGGTCCGTCTTCATCTCAGTACTTCCTTCCTCCTTTCATCCCGTCCAACATCCCTATTCTGATCGTTTGTCTATCATTCTCCCCTCTATTGTAATCTACAACATCCCCATGCCAATCACTACACCATTCATCCATTTTCCTGCGTCCCTACGATTTCTCCCAACAAACCCCTTTCTTCACCTACCATACTTGGTTCTTCTTCATTTGTTTTCTTATCCGTCCATTTCACCTTCTCAACATTCTTCTCCACACTCATATTTCAAAGTCTCCCATCTACTTCTATCCTGTATCAGTGACAACGTTTCCGCGTCGTATAAACCTACGCTCCATCTGTTTTAACAAATATTTTCTTAATATCCTTACTCAACACCCCTGCCATCAACTCTCTACTTCTTGTGAAAGCCTCTTTTCCTAGCGCAACTTTTCTCCTTACGTCACTACTACTCTTACCATGTTTGTTCAAAACACTTACGAGATACATTAACTGTTGTACATGCTCTTTGGCCTCTTATTTTAATGTTTATCTTTTGTTTATATTTGGATATATATTTACATGGGTGGTCTGAGAATTTTCTGACTCAGAAAAAATATCTTGTATCTTTATATATATATATATATATATATATATATATATATATATATATATATATATATATATATATATATATACATATAAATTATGTATATATGTGATAAAGTGGGTGAGAGTGTGATGAGTGCGGCAGCAACTCCGTCTCACTCCTCTAACCATCCACATGTTTATCCACACTATAAAAGAAACAATATCAGCCTGTAGGGTACTGCATATATGCTGACTTTATTTTCATGCAATGCACATTGGCTCGATCTCTTTTACTTATTTCAGTCCACATTTTTGGTTCTTATAATTTTCGTTAACATATTCCATATAACACGAACGAATGCCTTTTCTCAGTGAACAAAACTTATACTTGTTTCTGTTTAAGTTTCATCATTTTGCCAAAGCGCTTAAAAGCCCAATGACAACCGTCATAAATCTTCCTCTTCCGTACCCAAATACCTGCACTTTTAAGGAATTCATTTCAGTGTTTTATTTGTCGCTTTTACGCCTATGTTTTGTGCAAATGATATTGAACTTGGAGTTTTAATGTCATCGCACTTCTTTGTGACTTGTATTTCGGTATCGGTATCTTTAGCCTTGATCCCTATGATCTGGCTATTGTTATTGTCATGAATTTTGCTTTGTAATCTTATCACACTTCTTACCCTTAACAGGCGTCTTACCCTGAGTGCGTTGACATTTGAAGAACTATGTTAGAATTTTGACTATCCCAGTTGTTTCCTTATGTCTTATATATTTCTTGATTTGCTTCCAGATTTCAGCAAATGAGGACCCATCTCGTCATATTGTTTCTTATCCCCATATCCTTCATTTAATTCCTTTGGTTTTTCTTATCATATACAAATATTACGGGGAACATTTTCATATTTCCCTGATATTGCATTATTAATGTAGTTTTTTTCGTTTTTGTTTCCTCCTTCTTGAACCTTCTTTTATTTTTCGCTAATACACTCTTCTATCTTTCTATAAAGTAATTAATATCATCCGTTCCATTCGATATTCTAATTATCATTACGTTCATTTTAATTTTCTCATAACTTTTCGTATTTCTCTCCTTTACTTAATTTCCTGTTTAATTACTTATTGAACGACCTGTTTATTTCAATCTTTTTTGTTCCGGCTACTATTTTTTCTCTACACTTTTCCTTCTTTTTTCTTAGCATTTTTACTCCATTCCTGTTTCCCCTTGCTTTGCTGTCTATCCTTTACTGTATCCAATTTTCTACTATGCTAACGATTTTCATTCTTCTTCGTGTGCCTTTAAAGTTTTCATTTTACATTGTTGCTTTCAGTAATTACAATAGAAATTATTTACCAATATTTTAATTTTTCCTACGTTCTACTCTTTCCGAATTCCCTTTTTTCAGTTATAATTGTTTTGCAGCTTTTTTAAGTTACTCTTATCTAATTTATTAGTAGCGCATGGTTACTGGAGGTGTCAGCAAAATTTAAATCCTTTTATTTCTTTACATTATTCCTATACAATGCATTATTAAAGTATCCTTATTAAAAACGTGCCCTGATTCCCATTTAGATCCTATTATAAAACCCTTCTACTCTTGGGATAAGAACACTGACCTCAGAAAACTTTTGGCTTTGGCCTCTCTCTTGCATTCATTTAGACCAAAACCTGTCGTTATACCTTTTATATAAACCGCAGGTAATTCTCCGCTATATCCTCATGACCTTGTTTAAATCACTTCAATCCCCTTATAGCACCCTAGCAATCAGGCATTGTCTCATGCATTTTATTCTAGTCTATGTCAACATTTTCTCACCGAATTCCGTATAAAATATTAATTTCTTTTTCCATCTAAATTAAATCATCCTAGCTTTAATTCGTTGTTTTACTTTGATCTTCGAAAGCTGGCTGGAAAATTTCCACTGTACTTACTCCGCGACACATGTTACCTTTCTGTAGATCACACTAATTTCACCCTTCTCTGGTAAACATATCCTGACTCTGCGGCTTTCACCATGCTACATTTGCCCATTTTATTTGCCAATCAGTTTTAAATTAATTGGATATGTACTTTTTTCCCTACAGACGCGTTTGCATTTTTCAATTTCTTTTTCTCATTCATTTTCTGGCCATTTTTTTCAAATGAATGCCATTCTTGTCACTTATTAAATGTTCCTATGAATTCGTTTACCACATTATTTTTTGCTTTTTCGAATTATTCTTAATCAGTAATCGAGTCCTTGGATTTGGCTCTTGAAGACAATCCATTCTGTTTTTTTTTCCAAAAAGCGCAACTGTTTGTCTGGGAAGTTATTCACCCTTTAAAAACTTCTCCAATCCCATAGTCTTGTGTATTTTTCCATTTGTGAACCTAATTTAACCTCACATTCATCATTTTATATTTCATTGCTTGAACCTTTTGGTTTACTTGAGTATATGGATTGGCTGTTAAATTTCATCTTTGGAAGGTACTCCCTCGTTACAGTAACTCTTCTCGTATTCTGAAAATTCTCTTACTTTACTATTTTTAACCTATTGGACTAATCCAATACAAGAGGCTGGTCCCAGAAGCACCCGACCCAGCCAAGAAACCACAAATTTTGGAAATATATGTATTTATATTTCAATATATTCTCCTTTCAGCATTAAATACTTCTCCCAGCGATATTAAATAAGTTCGATAACCTTTCAATAATAAGAACTGTCTTGCTCCTCAAAATAACCATTAACTGCCGACATCACTTCTTCGCGGTTGGAAAATAATTGACCACTGAGCCATTTTTTCTAGTTTTCTAAAAGAAAATAATCCGAGAGTGCGAAGACGGTAACAATTAACTGGTGAATAGTGTGAATGAGGTAACAATTCAAGTTCTAATTCATGAATTTTGGCCATTTCAATAACAGATTTGGGATTTGGTGAATTGAATTGATGCGACCAAACTTTCTTCTCGGCCCAATTTGGTCGCTTTTGCTTGATTTCTTCGCCCAAACTTTGCAATAGTTGCATAATACTGGCCGTTGATGGTGTTCCCTTTTTCAATATGGTCAATGAGAATAATACCACGGACATTTAAAAAAACCGACGCCATGACCATGCCTGCAGATGAAACGGTTTTCCTTCTTTTTAGCCAGTTCTTGCTTTTTAATCCTTTGTTTTGATTGTTCATTTGTCTGGGATGTGAATCAATGGACTAATGTTTCATCCATGGTTATGAAGCAACGAAAAAATTCTGCTTTGTTGATGTGAAACTGCTAAACACTCAGTTTAAACATCTTCATAACACTGGTTTTGTCCGAGTGTGAGTAAACGCGGCACACATCTTGCACACAGCTTTCTCATGACTAAATTCGGGAAATAACGTTTTTATAACCTCAGTTCGCTAATTTATTGGACAAACCTCGTAGGATAGAATATAGTCTAAATGTAAGCAAATGTACTCCCCCATTATCGTATTTATTCACTTATGAATCACTGATAGAAATATTCAGGTAATATGAATACGGCTCTTTTTGAAATACTTACTATGTCCGCTAGTCTGTAAGCCACTTTCTGCGACTTTCTTGTTTCTTCTCACTTTGTGGAGTCGTCGTCACCTCATTTGTTCAACCAATGCTATCCTCGTCTTGATGGCTCGTATTGCTCATTGAAACTCTGCTACCCTGCTATTGTACTGTGGTAAACGAATGACCAGACTCACCCAGAATAGAATCCAGTTCGGCTTTTATATTGGTTGGGTTGAGGCCTTTCAAATAAAAGTATTGTGTATCTTAACGACGACCGATTTTCTGCATTTTCACAGATTTACTGAAAATGCCACTATTTATGGCTGCCAAAAAATTCTGAAAAACGTACCATATTCAAGCTTGAAACTTATATTTTGTATGAACCAACTGTGAAGAAGTTATTTCGGCAGTAGATGACTATTTTGAGTAGCAAGGTAGTTCTTACTATAAAAAGGATATCAAACTTATTGAACATCGCTGGGAAATGTGTATAGAGCTGATAGCAGAAAAAAAATATTTTTTCAAATATTTTGCATTTTTTTCGTTGGGTCGGGTACTTATGGGATTATTCTCGTATATACGCATATATATTAACTTAACGCGTGTCTATAAGTGCTGCTCGTATCATTTTCCTTGAATATTTTCACCACATATAACAATGTATTGAAAATATTTAGTTGGTAGTTAGTATTATTGGTGATTAGAGGATTTTATTAAAACGTTGAGCAGAAGATCGTAAACGCAATATTAATACAACTACTGTAAACTCCATGCAAAAAAAATAATCGTAGAGTGAAGTTGACCGAGTAACATTATAATTAAAATTAATCCGCGAATCCATATTTGAAAACACTACACTTAATGGATTAAAGGATATTCAGCGCATATTAGAAAGCAACACGTTTATAAATTATTCACTAGAGGTAGAAACACGATTACTAGATAAATCAAAGCTGAGAGGTTTGAAGCAACTATGGAATGTAACAGTATCTGTAGCGGAAAAATATTAAATAATTGAATTTAAAAATATTAAAAAACAGATATTTCTGCTGAAAACGACATCTTCAAACGTCCTCCTTATGTCTTCCACTCCTTATGACTTTTTTTTAAAATGAAGAGTTTTATATTTACAATTTCTCCATATTTAACAGCCGTTACTTCAAACACTTGATAAACTTGTAAATACTAAAAATGTTTATTAAACGTATAAAAATTTTGGTTATTAATATTTTATGAATTTATCATTAACAAACAGCAATCAATGCCTCCCGCGGAAAATATTATTTTTCAGTTTATATCATATTATGACCTCTTTATTTTCAATCAATATTATCAACAAGCACAACTCCAGCATAAAAAAAATTTCCCTGCATATATTTTTCAAAAATAGGCCAAAAAATTATTATTAAGCTAAATTATGCATAAAAATGATCAATAATCATTATGGATACGTAGTTGTTTCATATTTCTCTCCAAGACGAACTCTAAGATACATTATCTCTTCCAATATCAAAACTCTTTTTACAAAGTATAACCGCTTCTTTTTTATTGAAAAGTTTTTACAAATAAGAAATTAACAATTCCTGACCTCATAAAAAGGTATTGTTTTTAACAATTTCAAGATAATTTTCCTAAGCTTCTTCCTCTTATTGTTCCTACATACTATGTTTTCTTTAACCCCTGATTTTTCAATGTCGAACAACTCTGTACTACGGTAATGGTTATATATTGTATATATATATATATATATATATATATATATATATACAATATTATTATTAGGTAATCTACCGGTTAAGATAGGTTTTTGGATGGACAAAATTACTAATTCAACAATTTGTGACCCCCAGCAAAACTCAACGTCCCACTCTACATCAGGTCCCTTTTCATTTCTGAGTACTTTCTTCCTTCCTTCATCCCGTCCAGCATCCCTATCCTGTTCCTTCCCTTTCCTCGTTTGCCCAAGATACTCCCCTCAATTACAGTCTTCAACATCCCACTGCCGGTCAATACCCCCTTCATCCACTTTTCCTGCCTCCATAGGATTTCTCCCAACGAACCCCTCTCTTCGCCCACCATACCAAGTACTTCCTCATTTTTTTCCTTCTCTGTCCATTTCACCTTCTCCATTCTTCTCCACACCCACATTTCAAAAACCTCCAATCTACGTCTATCCTCCTGTTTCAATGACCACGTTTCCGCGCCGTACATAGCTACGCTCCAGATAAAAGTTTTGACGAGCCTTTTCTTAACATCCTTACTCAGCGTTCCCGTCATCAACTCCCTCTTCCTTTTAACTTCTTTACCTAGCGCAATTCTTCTCCTTACGTCCCTACTACTTTGACCGTGTTGGTCCAAAACACTACCGAGATACGTACACTGTTTTACCTGCTCTAGTTTTTGCCCTCCCATTTTAATGTTTAGCTTAGACTTTTTCTTTCTAGAAAATCGCATAACCTTTGTTTTATTAATATTGATTCTCATCCCATACCGGTCGCACTGAATTTCGAATGCATTAAGCAATTCTTGCAACCCCTTGGCTGACTGACAAACTAAAGCTTGGTCATCAGCAAACCTAACTGATTTTACGAATTCCCCGCCCACTTTCATTCCGACCTCCAGTTATTTTCATGCCTCCTTAATCATTTCCTCTGCATACAGGTTGAACAGCAACGGTGATAATGGGCAACCCTGCCTTACACCTCTTCCTAACACTGCCAATCCGGACGTTTCCCACCCGCACCTGAGCAGTCTGAGACATGTACAGGTTGCGGACTAACCTCCTTTCCCTCCAATCTATTTCCTTTTTTCTGCCGAATACTCATTATTTTTTCCTAATTCACTCTATCAAAAGCTTTTTCGAAATCTACGATGCAGGTAAATACCTCCTGGTTGTTTATATATTCCCTTCGATTAATAATCTCATTATTGCAATGGCATCACGCGTACCTCTCCCCTTCCTAAACCCAAACTGATCATCCCCTAAGTAACCATGTGCCCTGCTCGCTATCCTTTTGTTTATGATTCTGAGAACAACTTTAGCTGCGTGGGATATCAAAGTCATCGTCCTGTAGTCCTCACATGATGTATCCTATCCTTTACCGTTTTCGGAATAGGAACGAAAACTGATCTCACAATATATATATATATATATATATATATATATATATATATATATATATATATATATATTACGACGTGCCTACTTATTTAGTTTCCTTAAAATTGTCTACCCGATAATGTGCCCTGTCTGACAATAAAAAATGATAAATGAGTTGACTTACTATCGTGTAATGATATGTCTCTTCAAAATGTTCATTATTTAAACCAACTTTCCATTGTTGAACGCCTTGTAAATTTAAAAAGCAAATAAATATAGGCATATTCTTTACCTTTATTTTTTCGTACTGTATTTATAGCTATAGGGTCATGAGCAACTATTTCCATGAACTGAAACGGTTCTTCTCTTAGCGAATAATTTTATTTAATTTTATTTATTTTATTTTTTTTCTCCGACCCTGTTTTTGCTGTATTTATGACTTAGTTTACTAACTTACTTGGAACAACGGTGAATAAATAATCGGGCTAGAAAAATATGACATGTTAGCAACGGATCTTAGTACACAAAATATCATTCAATAGGCAAGTCTGTATTCAAAAGATCATATGGATATAAAATCACTTCGATTCTGGTTGTTCATTATATAAGTAAAGACGTTATCTCGTAATTAAAAATGATTACGATGCTAAATTTGTCTTTCAATTAATATATGCTCAAGTCTTAGCATGGTTTCTTTTCTTACAGGATTTCCGTGGAGCAGCACTCTCCCGTACATTTCAAAACACCAACATTCCAAATCCTATCAACAGGGACAGGATTTCAAGTACGTACTTATAACATATACTTACGTTTAGTTTATGAAAGAAGAAAGTGAATGGAAGTCACCTTCCTTGTTAATCAATTAAAAGGCCAATCAATTTTCAAAAATGGCACCATACTAAATCAATCATATGGTTCGAATTTTTTGATATTCAAAGAGATAATACACTATCAATTCAAAAGCCTTTACTGCATTTAACCTTGCATAAAGCCTTTAAAATATTCAACCCAGTCTTTATTATTGAAATCATTACTTTTTCCTCAAAATTTCGTGAAATGAAATTCAAAAAAGGAAGTAATGCCTGTAACCTGAGGAATTATCTACTTGTATCATTGTTTTATCGCGAATATTGTACGATGATATTATATAATTTTGATGATAGTATTAGAGCGAGCATGCCTAAAAAATAAATACTTACATATTTAATTTCTCATTATTATATTTTTCAATTACACTTCATTCTATGGAAGTTTAGGCAGTATTATTTAAAAGTTATAAAACACCTGTTGTCTATGATTGACCGAGTGTTTAATCTATTCCAGTTAATTTTAATAACGCCATTGAAAACCCATGTTTTTCATGCACTTCCAATTTTTACATATATTAAATTTTTTTATATCCGCATTAAATTCAGAAATAGAAAAGAATTTTTTAATGTACTAATACATGGAGTTACATGGTTCTTTTAAAACGATTCTCCACAAGTATATTTCAAACGTTACTAATTCATGGAACACTCTTACTTAGTAATCTAAAAAGGAAAGTTCCCCAAAAACATTCAGGTCTTCAGGCATTTAAGGATTTATGGCCACACTCTTTCGCGCATCCAACAATAAAACTGTATCATTGATTGAATTGAAAACACTGATGCATAGCCCATTTCGCCCATACAATCATCTTGACTTTGATTAAGAAATTAAGAATGACACGTCATTATACGGCATATAAAATTCGTTTATTATATTGATAAAGGAAAAAATTAAATAATTTTCTACTGGAGACATTTTGAAATATATTTTTAAAGCAAATACATATATTTGATAATTTTACGTTATTTTTTAGCCCGAGATTTCTCTTAATATTCTAAAATGAATGTGCATACATAGAGTGTGTAAATCAAGTAACTAAAGAATTTGACTTAGTTACGTAGATATTCGATTTAAATATTGGAAAGGGAGAGATTGGAAAAAGATGTCATTATGCCTAATTTTTGAAGAATAATTTTTAAAATTTTTGAGAAGAAATAACTATTCACCATCATAAAGGTAAACTGTTTACGGCTATTGGAGTTTCAAATTTATATTACTAGCCGTAAGAGCTCATTTCTATCAATAAAACTATTCACCAAACCGGAATTTCTTAAAAATTTGATCCCTAAAATTTTTCCTAGGCCATCATCCGTCCATATTACAGGGAATTAAACCAAATAACATCTAATAACTTTGTTTTAAAATAATTTCGCTGGCTAATAGCAATGGTATAGTCTGTAAATACAGAAGTTGTTTTCTATCCACCATCTATTTTAATTTAATTTAATGTCTACCAATTACTGTCATTTCTCAGTCGTTCTCGCCTGACACTACGCTTCTGTCAGCATCCCTATTTTAACTTTCAGTAATTCATTTTAGAAAATGCATGTCAGCCTTCATAACATTACCATTCCACAAAATTGCGCGCATTTAGTTTATGAAATCCTTTTCTTTGTCATATTTGGAATCCCACTTTCCTGACGACTCTAGTATTTGATCTCGAAATTTATCTGTTGGCATCCATTTGTTTATCATTCTATGGTAATACTGCTTATCAAGCTGATGTTTTAAATTTGTTCGGCTTACTTTCATATCTCGCATTGAATGCAATAAGGTATTTTTCCATTTTATATGTTTTAAATTTGAGTCAATTGGGGAATGAAGATCGATCAAATAGTCGCCTTTTCACTCAGAATAATGCTATAGGATGTTGGAGTTGCTCTACACTTCTTACGCTACCTTTGGTCTTCCCCTTTCGTCTTCCCTGGGTTAAAACTCGAAAAAGGTTTTTTTTTTGCCTCTAGCCAAAACATAGCACACGAGTGGTGCGTAAGCATGCAAGTTCACTGTGCCTCACGCGAGAATAAGCAGGAGGGCGGGGACGGTGCTCAATCCCTTTTCGCCGTTTCCGAAAGAAAATTAGGGGGTTAGGGCGGAGGTGTGGAAGAGAAGATCCAACCAGTGGCGGGAAGTGGAGGGAGGACCCTTGTGAGGGGCGGGGGGTGATGAGGACCTCGTGGTGAGTCCTTGAAAGGGAACAACGGTGCATCCCTGCCTCATCTGAGGGGTCTGGCTTCCACTTCCTCGCTCGAATACCTCGACACAGAGAAACATGCGTGCCTGAACACACGCGGCTAAAATTTGACCACGGCGATGGACTCTTCTTTAGCCATTTTACACCCTCGGAAAAAATGAACCACTTTAGGGCCCTATACGACCAATTATTGGGAGAATGAAAGGAAAGGGACTCCTTTTTACCTGAGGTCCTTTTCGGGTTTTTTGAAAAAAATAGAGAGGGTGCATATATAAAAAGCTTTGGAGGTATCAACTAGCACGTGCTAGGACAAAGAGGGGTTAAAAACCTAAGGGGTCATAAGGGGTCCTGCATGCGGAAGCAGGTAGGAGTAGGGTCCCCGCAGGTAAGCGGAAGTAAGGGTTTTTCAGTCCTCACCCTTTTTATACTGCACCGCGATAAACATTGCCCCTTATTGTTCACCGTTGAGGATAAGGGCTTTGCCCTCCCTACATAAGGCACTCAGGGCATTGTGCATGACCGTCATTTCTTATGCAGGTTGAATTTCCATAAAATAAGTACCCTTAAATATTTTACGCTGTCTGCATTGTAATTAGATGGGGTAGAGAAGTGTGTAATTCCCAATGCATTGGGGTGGTTTTCAAGTTTTAACTCCCAATTCTCCAGAGTAATGCATGAACTTTGTCCATTTCTTGGGCACGGTGGGGGTTGGTGAGGGCACGTGTCTCCGACGGACCACAATTTCATTCAGTTGAGGTAAACGCCGGAAACCCTCTTTGAAAATGCGACGATTTGGGTTCAGGGAATCCCTTTTTATAAGGGGAGCTATGAAGAATAAAGCTTTTGAGGAAATGGTCCTATTATCATTCTTATAGCAGACCCTCTGCTGAGAAAAATGTACGCGACTAAGCAAAACCAAAGGGAGACGTTTAATGGAATATAACCATGACAACGAGGGAGACTTTTATACTAAAGAAACTACATGGAAATGAGAGCTGTATTTGAATATAATACGGGATTTTAAAACCGTGTACATTTCATTTAAAAATCGTTGATAGACATACACTGTAGCCACACCTTTACGATATCTTGTAAGTAATATCATAATGATAAGTCAATTCTATCATTTTCAGTTTACCAGTAACAGTCATACGACCGCTAATAATTTAATGTAATGATCGCTTAAGACCTGGTGTTACCTCATCTATAAAAAATAAAAGAAATATTATATATTTATTTTATTTACTATATTTATATTTTTTATTTTAACAGTTTTTACTTTTTTCGTGACCGAGTAAAAAAAACCGTTTCCTTTAAAAGTTATTCTAAGATTTCCATGAAGCGTGGTAAGAATCTAGCCTTATCTCGCTCTCTGTCTTGTCGCATTTGTGCCATTTTATATCTGAACTCTGTGCAAATGTTAATATATTTTAAATTATGCAAGTTTTAGCTCAATATTTACCAGGAATTTTTGAAATTTATTCAAAATATTTTCAATTGAATATTAACGACTTAAATGCAATAAAAATGAAAGTGCAATACAAATACAATATGAGTTTAAAGTTTTATACATGATAGAAGTACCAAAAACAGTGAGTTAAAGGATTGACTTTTGATATCTTAACTACAGCCATGTGCGCACAAATAAAAACTCAATTGATAACGGAAAAAACTAGTTTTCAAGCACTGTAAAAATTAACCGAGACAAAAAGAAAAGTACGAGGGTCATCCGGAAAGTAGTACCCGTTCGTGAAATAAAGACACAAAAGTAAATATTAACAAACATAAAAAATTTTATTTGAAAGAGGATACTTTAAACTACTTCTCAACATAATCTCCAAGCAAATTAAGGCATTTGTCATAACGTGTGACAAGTTTCTGTATTCCTGCTGCATAGTCCTTCGCCGCCAGCTCATTGAGATACGCGAGGGACCCATCTTGCACAAATTTTTGCATAATGCAGATAGTGTTTAACAATTTCATGAACAATTGTTCGAGAAACATTGGGAAAATGCTCACAGATGTCATCAATTGTGACGCGCCGATCGTTCCTCACGAATTCGTCAACTGAGCTCACCAGTTGGTCTGTAATGACAGACGGTCTCTCCGAACGCTCATCGTCGTGTGTGTTCCCCCTCCCCATGTTGAAGTTGCGACACCACCGCCGAACAGACGACTCGTCCATTACATTGTCTCCATACACCTCCTTTAATTGGCGATGAATATCACATGGGCGAACGTTTCTTGCATTGAGGAATTTAATCACTGCCCTCACTTCACAACTGGCGGCGTTCTCAATTTTTTTAAACATTGTAAACAATCACAGAAACAACACAGGCAATGCTAGCGTCACGCAACTTGGCTCAGAGAAGGCAGACAAGTCACTGAAGCTATCTTACCTCGTCCAGCGGCTACTCGCGTCGTCAGCACTTCATGCGGCACGAACGGGTACTACTTTCCGGATGACCCTCGTAAGAACGTTATATCAAGGAGGAACTTATGAAAGAGATGATTAAAAAAGTGAAGATTAAAATTATTTTAGGGTTAACTAATTTTGATTTATTATTAGATAAGCTTCTATTCATATCTTCAACAATAAATTTTTCGCATAAAATTTAAGTAGGCACTCAAAAAATAGGCGTTGAGGTTGTGTCGCATGAAGGAGTAGGTTGCCATGGAGGGCCATTATTCTTCATAAATCCATTCGTGATGGACAAAATCTTTGTCATACCCAACCGTTTCCAGCCTCTATGGATCATTTTCATCGTATCGGGGGCGAGAAAGATTGAGGAAAAATTGACTGAATGTCAGGCACGGTATTAAACGAATACGGACATGAGTAATGGACTTTCTGGACATACAAATGCCGTAAGGGATCAAAGCGAAACGCAGTTTTATAGTTATTTTTTGAGAGAGCCAAGTATTTTTACGGAAACGTCTGAATTTTGGTCGATACAGGGTCAGTGTTAGGGCGAAAGGTCCTGCGACACTTATTCATGATTTATGCTCCTCAGAATGCATTAAAAATTTAATCGAGCTGGAATTCACCATGAGGTTTTTCGTTCCTTGTCGTCTTCTGAGCATCGTAACTTTCACAATTGCGAATATGTCCCCGTATATTTCTGTTGTTCCGATAGAAATATTATATCAATAAATGTTAATGGAATACTAATGATTTTCTATTATATTTTGAAGAAGTTAATAATTTTTACAAAGCATGAGAAAAAATACAGTCCCTTTTTTATCATAGCCCAAGGTTGTGAGGCACACTAATTGTAGCTTAAAACGTGCTATGCAGTAGCACTGTAGTCTGCAAACTATAGCCAGTTGACCTGGTTCTACCAACAAAGGGCCCCAAAATTCTTCGTTAATACGTAATATCATAATCCAATGCATTTATTTTGATGGGGCTCTTGTACATCCATATCGATAGAAAAATAATTCATACCCATGACACGGGCATATTTAAATTAAAATTAATTTCGGAGTTCAGATACTTATTTCACACGGAAATTCTATGATTTTTGATGCACGAAAATTATTTTCGGATAGTTCTCCTGATTTATGTACTAAGATTTTAATCATAATTTTCATAATTAAATAGACATATACAGTCATTACTCTTATCCCCGTTACTTATTTCTTATATGTTCCTGTAAAAATAGCGTTTGATTTATTTCCGAAAGTAAGTACATGAGAAATAGAAGTAAAATCTAAAATTGGTTTACCCACTAAAAGTAAAAGTTTTGCCACTTTTTTTTAAATACGGAACTTGCAAACAGATGAAAATGTATCGCCACAATATGTAATTAAACGAATAAGTTTAATTTGCCAGGGATACGCAGGGAATACAATATTAAATTAAACCTAAAAATCGAAAGTACTGGGATAGTTGAAGTGTTTCATGAGTTAGAATCACAAATATTTATTTGCTTGTTAGTATAAAAATTTAGATTAGTGACCTAATGCTTCTACTATATGGAATAAAAATAATAACTGAGTTAAAAATAAACGAAAATATTTTTGTGAACTGCTCAATTAAGATTTTAAAATTAAATTTAATTTATAATCAGGGCTGCCATATATGGACTGAATCATTCACTTCAGAAATTGAATTAAGTGTCCATATGATTGTATATCATTTATATTGGCCACTAAGCAGTAATTTTATGTAACTATCTCATGTGTTTTATATGACTAGCTTACTATTCATATGCTATCTTACTATATATATATATATATATATATATATATATATATATATATATATATATATATATATATATATATATATATATATATATATTTATTTATTTCTTTCTTTCTTTCTTTCTTTCTTTATTTATTTATTCACATGTTTGTGTGTAACGCGCATATAACAACTGATACCAGGCTTCCCTTCCATGTAATCCTTTATAATAATTTTTGCACTGCCAGTAATCAGTGGGAAATGTTTCCCTGTTACAATGTAAAATTTGGAAAATGAACTTAAGCTATTTCAGGGGCATAAGGAGCATGAATTTTCTTTTTATTATGAAATACCTCATATTTGTCTTTTTCCAAATGTTTGCATACTTTCCTTAACGAACTGCTTCAGATGCAATAAGATATTTTTGATTTCTTTGATTTAGAATGAATTTCTAGGTTGATCTCCTAAGGACAACCCCATCTATCTTCATCCATAAAGCCAAGTTCTTCCTTATCCGTTTTACTTTCCTTCTATTTAAATGTTTATATTCTTCCCTCATTCTAATTAACATATAAACCTATTAGCCTTTTCTCAGCGTTCATGAAGTGGTTTTTACAGGTGTTGGTATCAGCCTTTCACTATTTATAAATATGCACAAAGGGACGTTGAATTTTTAGTTTAGGTTTTCCATCCCATATTATGAACAAAATATTTTTCGAAATTCAGATGATTGAAATATTTCTTCCTAAACAGGGATGAACTCATCTTAGCTTTAAAAATTGCTACTGTATATACCCTTATTTTTCAACGTATCAGATTTAATTCAGATATTTGATTTAAATGTCAGTTTTTCTACTTTCATTGGTGTTTGCTAGCGATTTAAAGATCTTCATGTAAGATTATTCGAACTTTTACGTTTTCCATGTAAAGAGCAGGAGACCCCAAAGCAAAAAAGCAGAGGTCATATCAAAAAAGCTAAATTCAACAAAACATTTCAATAAGGTAATACAACCAATCAATCCCACCAAGTTCGTAAAATTTAGTCGTCGCGCATTTTACTGAAAAGATATTAGAATCACACGATGTTTCGGAGTTATAACCAAATATTATTTATTCACAATCAA
Source organism: Hetaerina americana (assembly GCF_022747635.1). NCBI lineage: Eukaryota > Metazoa > Arthropoda > Insecta > Odonata > Calopterygidae > Hetaerina > Hetaerina americana. The sequence goes on along the minus strand of NW_027287538.1, from coordinate 68,551,815 downwards.
TGCCACAGCTAATTGAATTATCATGTTTTATTATTAGTAATCCGTGCATTGGTTTAGGCTGTAATCTGGCATACTCCGACTTGGAATGCAAGAGTAAAACACCGATATGTTTTCCGATTCACACATTTTTAAATGAAACTCTCCAATTGTTGCCATTGACTAGGGCCGACTGCATTTTGCAAAATATTTGCTCCAGCTAAAACCAAATCCATCCATTGGTGCCCTCTAGAGTGGGACGTTTCCACATTTTTTTACAAACACGGCACTACTCCTTTGCTCCTAATACATATTTACTGTTTGCGTTTGACCTAAAAATTAATTAGGATATTTTCGTAGAACTATTTCTGCTACTACTGCTCTCATCCATAAAGACACCGTGGGATGGATAAAATTAGTTAATAAAATTATCATGAATGAGGCAAGATTATATTCTACGATACATCGGATAAAAGTGTGGACTGATGAAGATTTCGGATCATATGGGGAAGACAGAATTTAAGAGACGAGGATCAATATAACAAGTAGTTTTTAAGAAAATAAAAAGTTAAAAAAATAAGAATGACAATTCCTGGTAAACATTCATCTTTAATATAATTTCTATATGCGTGCGAAAATGGAGGATGGGGAAAGACAACAACAAGGAGGCGAAAATGCTTTAGCTCTAATTTAATATTTTCAGCGTAGTTCTTTCTATGCTATCGTCCAAATATTATAAACCATTAGTAACTTTAAAATTAGAAAACCATCATGAAATTAAAAAGGCAACCAGTTGTTAATCATTGTTATAATAAGAAATCATAGGAATAAAAGGAAAAGCTATGATGCATTCAAAAAGATTTTAGTTGGAATTTTGGGTTTGGCCAAATACATATTAAATATTTACGAATAGATCCCTATAAAATAAAAAAAAATACCAATGTAATAATAAAAACAAAAAGTATAAGCAAAGAGAATATGTTTAGAATTTAGATAATAATGCTCAATTGTGATGAATTTCGTCAATAAAAGAAACATGCATGAAAACCTTTATCCACAAAACCATTTTTATAATATGTATTTGCATACATATGTTAAGAATTGATGAAAAAGAACCTGTTCGTTCAATTGGGGTGAAAAAATTTATACTCATTATTTATCATTTATTTTAGATAAAATATATGCTAAAATAAACTACTAAAATAGTCTATTAGAATATGATTGTACAAACTAAACGTAAAACATTTCAAGCTTAATTTACTCTCCGTGAAAAAGGTATTTAGAAGCAAGTACATTTTAATACTTGAAGTAGCTCATAAATGATCAGTAGCTACTTACTAGCGTATAACAAAAAAAAATTCAACATACGGCTTCTCAACTCCAGTCTTTGTCTTCACCCGCACTGTGATTTGATTATTATCCTTGGCAAGTCCCTTCACCATGGAGAAGGACGACTGTAGAAGAATAAATGCAACTTTGTTAATAAATATCAACTAATAACTACGATATATCGTGAAAAATGGAGAAATTATTAGAACCAATACTGAGCAATTAGCCAAGTTCATTGATAGTTTTTTTAAATATAATAAACTCTTTACAGGAGCTATGAACATTTGAATTTGAATCAAACCAATATTTTTGTTAAAATTTTTGCACTCACATATTTCTAAATGCATCGGAATTTTTTTACAAAAACAATCCTTTTAAAATAAAATTAGATTGTGGTTTTCATATGTGTGTTAAAAACGTTTGGCATGAAAAGGAGCAAAGTGTAACTATATTTTGAAACTGTTATCCCATTCATATTTTTTCTTAATTTTCACACTTTTCGATCAACTCAGGGTATATTGCAAAGTTGAAATACAAATGGGGAGGATGTTTCTCTAATATATGGTATGTTGCACAGCACACGCTGTAACGAAACGTAGGAGGAATGCTGATTACAAAATTCTACGTGGAAAAGCAAAGTGCCTTCTTTCATCAGAATGAAATATCGTCAGAAATCTTATGTTTTGAAAAAAAATAAGTGATGTTATACAGTCAATATTTATTTTGAATTTTTTACATACAGGCTGCCATTCATAATCATTCACTTAAACTTTCCGCCGTCGTATTGGACGATGTGTAATCAAACCAATGGCAATAGGTTAGGGAGATACTAAGATTCGCCGCAGAATTGGTGTTAGTGCTGTTGAAGCTGTTGAAGTGACAAGACGTCATTTAATGTAATCCTCTGCACAACGACCTTGTCGCGAAAGACCAACAAGAGGATATTTCAGGTGAACGTTCGCAACGTATTGAAAATGAAACTAATTATTCGGACAACGTCATCACTGGTGATTATATATGAGTGTGTATATAAATATACATTTATATAAATGTATATTTATATAAATGTATATTTATATACGTATGAATATATATATATATATATATATATATATATATATATATATATATATATATATATATATATATATATATATATATATATATATATATGCATATGTATACACACATTGATCCACAAGAAACTGAGAGGGATAGGAAACAAGATAAAAGGAAAACAAAGATTGGTGGGGAGTGCACAATCGAACATATCGCAGGTGCAAAATTGCATAAATGTATCATAGACCGGGAGATAAACCTCGGACATTTCGGCTAGCCGAGTCGATGCTATGAATATGAATTTACACACACAAACACACACACACACACACACACATATATATATATATAATATATATATATATATATACTATATATATACACACACATAATGTGTATGGCACAATAAAACACAAAATAAAGTAGAAACGACGTAAAAGGACACTCAGTTGTTATATTCTTGTGCTTTTTTTGCCTTCCCTGCGGCCTTATTCAGGATGCATATATATTTATGTATTTTAATTATATATAAATACACAATTAATCAATTGGCATAGATCATGACCTTTTTCGCCTAGGCACCTTTAGTAATTAATATCTAATAGATTTAATCTAAAGCTAGTTTGTTGGAAGCAGTGGATTCTCAAATACATTTAGAATTGTAACCTCCATGGCAGTCCCTTAGAATCTCTCTTTTCAATGCTATGATATCCAAAAAAACGAAATACACAACACTTTTGCATTGCAAAATAATTTCTTTACGCATTTTATCTTGATGTTGGATTTAAATTTAATTCGAAGCAGAAATGCTTAAATGTGTACACACACACACACACACACACACACACACACACACACACACACATATATATATATATATATATATATATATATATATATATATATATATATATATATATGTATGTATATGTATATGCACACATCTCATAAGTTCGCAAAGGTAAGAATATTTTTTTATTTATGGTATTATAGTAAAGTCTTGGTATATCATCTGAGTCAACAAAATCTTTAAATTTACTAATTTACACTTGAAGTGGGCGACAACACTATCGCACAATTTAACGTAGCCACAGCTTTGCTCTGGCCACTGACGGATCAAAATGTCTTCCGCTGCGTACATCTTCCCGGCGTGCGAACGCCCGACTCCTGTTTTATCCAAGGATCGGCGCCCCTGGCGGCAAGGGACGGAGCTTTCATTGATCGTGAAGCCGTTTTCGTGATAGTGCTTACGGTGCAGCGATGAAACCGCTTTTTTGGGACTTATCACTTCATGAAAAAGTTGCTGTGCTCCATAACATGAGACATAATTATGTTTACCATCATTCAGGTAGAATCGCTGATAACGGGAATGAAGTACGTTTCTTGTTATTTCGTTGGCCAGGGGTTTGGCTTTCACGCGGTTATCAGAAGGAGAACGGCAATCTCTGAAAGCGGTTTTTTAAGGGAAGTAAATATACGAAATGTTTCTCAATGAAAGTTACGAAGAGTGGATACCCTTTACGCATGCAAAAAGTTTGATACGCGGCAAATAATATACATTTTGTGAAAATTGATTCTCTGTAATTAGAAGATATACTTCTACATCTTAGAATTACTGAAAAATATATTTTAGAGTTGCAAACATGAAAATCCTCTAATAAAATTTCATTTTTGAAAAAATATATTCTAATCTTATTTGTATTGAAAATATTTTACTGATAAAACTGTAATTAAATTCATTGTGATTTAATTCATTAATTAAATTACTGAATTAAATTAATTCAGTAATATCAAGTGTTCGTCCATAGTTCTCATTTGTTTACCATTAGCACTAATATCATATCTAGCTGTTTTTACACTGCTAGCATTAATTTTTTATTACATAAAAATAGATTAATATGAACGCTCTGAAGTCAGCTATATTTGCCAGCCGTTTAAGGATTGGAAAATTGGAAATTTAAGGGACGGCCTTGGCCCTTTATATAAGATAAATTACATTATTTTCATATTATAGTATTTTATAAGTGAAGCAGTATGTAAAATTATACTGTTTATCTTAAATATGATATTTCAATACTTCTCACTGGAGGAAATTGTTTTGAGAACCTCAAACGTTTCCCTTAGGGAAAACTAATAGTTAAAATGCCGGAGAATCAACAATTTTACATAAAGTCATTCTCATCAGATGCTATAATTAATAATAATTTAACTCAACAAATGTAAAGCATTGAAAGGTAAAACGCGTCCCTGGAATTATCTGAGTACAGTGATTTCACTGGAACACCCAATTAGTTTTATGGACATTTTCTCGAAAGATGATTTTTTAACCTTGAAAGAAAGTAATAAAGGTTACAGCCATCGCGCTTCAAAGATTAGTCCCAGAAATGGGATCTTAGTTTATTATATTATTATATTTTCTGATCAGACATTTTCAGAATAAATTTACATATAAAAAATTCATAGAAACTCTGCCACTAAAGATGTAAATTAATTTATTCAATAACGTTCGTAATTACAAAAAATATGCCCTGATAGAAAGCAAAGTACAGGATTAATTATTGAAAGTTTAACAGAACCAGGATACTTTCACCTTATGGTAGTTTAACTTGGAACAAAAATGTCATTGATCAATAACGTCAATACCTATTTACTTTAAATTTTGGTAGTTTTGGTAGGTAGGTAACTTACAAAACTCATATATTGCTAGGGTAAAGTACAAGACTTCTGAATGAAACTTCGTCTTTACACTTTTTCTCCAAGGATATGTGTGATTCTTCATGACTGACGGCTGACTTCTTTGACTTATGAAAACACGCGTGTGCCTTCTATAATAATATAGTAAAACTGTAAAGGCCAATTCTGTCGTCTAACATCGTTTGTGATGATCAAAAATTATTGGTGGAATAGTCATTGATAAATTTTAGATACTCGTACGTCCCACGGTCCATAAAGGCTGATCGCAATAGAAAAATTATGTTAGATGAAATTTGCTAGTTTCCTCGTTTAGCGTTTTTATTTCCATTGAAAAATAGAATACTTGTGTTAAAATATCAATAACGCAGACTTTTGAAATAGTGAGGTTCGGTGATTTTATTATTTTTAGCATTTTCCACTACTTTTTCTGTGATCCGTCTGTTTTAATATTTACTACTAAATATTTATCTTATTTTCCTCTATCCACTTCATCTGGAAACAATTGAGTGTTTTAGCTATAATTTACATTTAGAATATTTTTCTGGTAACTCAATTGGAATTATATTTTTAATTTACCTTCACATACTAGAGTAATCCCAGAAGTACCCGACCAACAAAGGAAACACAATCATTTTGGAAAAATGCATTTATTTTTCAACATCTCCTCTTTTCAGTTCTATAGACTTTTCCACGCGATGTTCAATAAGTTCGATACCCTTTCCATAATAAGAATTTTCTGCCCTGCTCCTCAAAATAGCCATTAACTGCCGACATCATTTCTTCCCGGTATGAAAATATTTGACCACATAGCCATTTTTGTAAGTTACGGAACAGAAAATCATCCGATGTGGCGAAATCTGGCGAAAAGAGTGCATGAGGTAGCTATTCAAACTTTAATCCATGAATTATGGCCATTGCAATAACAGATTTGTGAGCTGGCGCATTGTCTTGATGAAACAATACCCCAAATGCGGCCGCTTTTGCTTGAGCTCTTCGCTCAAACGTTGCAGTAAGTTCGCGTTATACTCGCCGTTGTTAGTTTTTACTTTTCCAAGGTAGGCAATGAAAAGTTTTCCACGAGCATCCCAAAAAACCGATACCTAGACCTTGCCTGCAGATAAAACAGTCTTCGCCTTCTTTGGAGACAGTTCTCCCTTTTGATTCCATTGTTTTAATTGCTCTTTTGTTTCGGGTGTGAAGTAATGAACCCATGTTTCATTCACGGCCATTAAACGGTGCTAAACACTGAATTGAAACATCTTCATGACACAGGTTTAGCTCGAGCGTGAAAAAAGGAATCGGCACCTATCTTTCACACAGCTTTCTAATGTCCAAATTTCTATTAATATGCGATGTACTGCAATTTTTGAAATGGCTTAAAGAAAACATGTACTTTATAGATTGCGTACTTGCTAATGTAGTAATTTTTCCAACAGCTACCGCAATCTCTAGGTCAGGCCGGGAAATTCCGGGACTGCCCTCGTAATTTTTAATTCATACATACATATATATATACATAACACTCAATTTTTAGATTTCCTTTTGAGTAGAAGATTTTTCATTGCATGATTTGAATAATGTAAGGATGAAAAAATTAAAAATTTGTCTTAATTTGAGCATATTGACAAATCGCAGTATTAGTTTAACGCATTTTTTGTTAAAGCTTATCATTAAAATTAATCTTAATGGAACAAATAGACTTTTTAAATGCACGAAAAACGATGGGAAGTGATGGATCAATTGTAATAAATGAACAAATATGAGCAGAATATATGATTTACATCTTGGGTGCCTAAGAGAATTGGATATATATGTAAGTTAACAAGCTAAGTTGAAGTTAAATCCATCCACAGAACTCAAGTGGAAATCTAGTCATGTAACACCTAAATCTTACAACGTTCAACATGAATTTTAAGTGTCCGTTTTTTTAGCATCCTACGGTTTAGGTAAGAAGAGAATAGACACTAATTACGTGATGGGATAACTCAAAACTACCTTCCCTCAACTAACAAAAACCATCTTGACATATAATGAGTTGCGCGTCAATTGCGAACGCTGTTTCCTTTGATTCCGTTCGTATCCTATTTCAATTCCAACTTCCCTTGCCAAACCCCCTCCCCTCTATAACAGTCTTCAACATCACATTTACATTCACATCTCTCTGCATTTATCTCTTTGCCAATACAAAAATGATATTATATTTTTGCCTCGCTAACCAAAGTGTATGTAAAGTTTTACGTGGTAAAATTTACTAAATGTTTTGCAGCGAGATTTAAATGCCACAACTTTGCTGGCATCCTCATCGTTATCGTAATACTTAAATAAGTAAATTTTTGAAACCTCACCGACGGTTGATACGATATGGACCGCTGCATTTACGTGTCACTATTTCCTTGAAAATTCATCGTCAGCTGCCTACGTTATCCCAAATATGTCTAAAATATAGACCCTATTTTTTCAGCGAAGGTAGAAACTCAATAAATGTTTGAAGAGAAATGAGAGTGTGTTCCAAGATAGATAGGAAGACACGCCTCTCCAGCCTTTTATAGAGGTAAATATTAGCACCGCTGTCATTGAGGAAAAAAATCATTATTTAGCATATTGTATAAAAATACCATTGAACAAGATCAGCTAAATATTTTGAATACCATTGGTAACAAAAAAAACTCTCTTTTAGACGTTTTTCCATAAATCATGTATTAGACAGGTGTAGACTCGTTATAAGGTCCGCGACTTTTAATAAATGGAAAATCTTGCATTCAATTCACTAAAAAATGGTTGTAATTGTGTCCCTAAAGGTTGAAAAGTTGGATAAAGGTCAATGCTTCCAATGAAGGCTGCTTTTAATTAGAATTTAATAATTCTAGGACGAGGAAAGGAATATTCTTACTGTTATTGTATTTTTTGTCATTTACAGCAGTATATTTAAATACAAAAGATATATGGCTTATGATATTAAATGTGTACAATGGTAATATAATTTTAGGGGGTGCATTTTTAAAGGAAATGATAAGAAATAAACATTTACTGAACTCCTGGTCCTGCTAAGCTGGTCAATTCTGGATTTAAAGTATACGCCACGTAAACAAACTAATGTAACATAGAATGCAGTAGTTCTTCAACTACATTCTGCGTCAAATATATTTTGAATGTCTTTTCTATGTTCCGACCAATAATTTATTTTCCTTTTCACTCATGAACAATATCAACACTAACTTTCTTATAAACTGCGGCAGTTTCTTTAAGAAAAGGACTAATGTTAAAAAGCTATCTTTGGCTGTTATTAAGATGTTCTCGTAAAGGATATTTTTCAACTCTTTCTTTCCTGTCCTGGTCATCGGAATATTGTTTTAAGCCTAAATATGCCAAATATTGAAAGTAAATATCGTTTTCTAGATCAAAAATCAGCTCTGGATGTCATAAAAAATTCCTGAAATGTTAAACGAGTGCAATATTAAATATTTATATTACATAAAAAATGGTATTTTCAATCTCAGATGCGTCAAAGTATCATTCACTCTAGTGTTATTTTCATGATTTTTTTACTGTATCAATTGTTCATGTTCTTGGATGAGGAGGGATGATATACATTCGTTGTAGTAGATATTCTTATTAGATATTTCTGCTATCATGTTAACAGATATGTCTAATTTTTAGTGTTAAGCCTGATGCCTTATCAGATCAGATGGCGTTCAACATTTTTAGCCGTTTTTGTACTGTGAAAAAAGAGTCCAATACATCATATAACGTTAACGAGTGTGATCAGTAAAATTCTTCACATGCCACTGGTGCTTACTTGGTACATTGTTTTCTTTTAAAACTCAAAGAAATCTTATCAACAAACATACTCTTGGCAAGACGTTTTAGGAAAAATAATATACGTTATTGTGATACTTTTGAATTATGATTGCGGGGGATAAAGGCTTATTGACGCAAAATAAAAATGAATGAAGTTTCGTTAATCAAAGTATGGAAAGAAATGGCACATGGCCATGAATTTTGAATGTATTTACACAGGTGGATTTGGTGTAGAATAATCATATATTGTGATAGAGGGTTAGCATTTCTCGTGGAATACTAGAAAGGGATGTTTACAATACGAAGCAGCCGCATCGAAATCATGATACATTCATCACTAGACTACAGTATTCGCAAGACAAAAAATGATTATTTTATTCATAACAGTTTATGAAGTCCACTAATAGAGAGATTATTTTACCATTTGAGTATATTTAGAGAAATATATCGAGGTAAATGTAGTAAATTGTAGTAATATTTTCAGAAAACTTAAGGTTTTAAAAATAAAATTCTCAAATTGTAATGGTGATATCTTTGAAAAAAGTTATTAAGGTAATAACAGAAATTTAAGAAATTCTATTCTACGTATAAAGCCTTTTAGCATATCATATCAAGGCAATCGTGCTCAAGCTTATGTAACCCTGCAATATTTTTCATTTTATTTATGCACCAAATAACAATTAATAAGTGCAATGCTCTGTGTTCATCCATCCGTTTAGTGCCTCCCTGCACTTCAATAAGCCACTTTATAATCGTTCTCACGGCTTCTGAAGACCGTTCCGTCGATTTTGACGCGTACATACATATATAAGCGTAGCATAGCGAAGTGCATGGTATTCGGTATTTTTCCATTGGCCCATAGACCAACTCTCGACTTGGCGTCTCCTGATGCATCATCGCAAAACTGAATCCCTAGTGACATTATTCTTATGGAGACGAACCTAAATATAGCTTCTTTGACCACCAGATTCCAAAAGCCACACGTGGGGTATAGTATATTTGGGCCGTCCCATTTGATCAGGGTTAACGCTGTGTTTGGCATCCTTAGCATCAAAAATGCTCCTGACGAATGTTTAGAAAAACTAAAGGACGTACATTCAATACCAACAGCTCACAGCCCATCTGGTACCCTACTATAGCTGGTGGTAAATGAATTGTGGCGATGTTAAATCTAGATAATTTTGGGGATATTCTTGGACACCGTGAAGATGCTTTGCCGGTAGGCTGCGGAATTTTTGTCCGTCTCCTGTTTTCTTCTTCCGCCTTCGTCCAAGGACCCTTTCAGGACTAAGGATATGAAGGCTAAACTGAATTTGACATGGAGAAACGTCTTCCTCATATGTTTAATTTTTCCAGGCAAGCTCTCCTTGTCGGATATATTTTTTCCTTTGTTTTGATCTAGTTTATTAGATTTTTAAATTATTGATTGAAAGGAAATTTATTAAAATGGGTTGCATATCAATTATTATAATTATACACAATTAAGCCAACTATAAACCTAATTGCCGATTAAATATAGTTTATAACATTCCTGCAATATTTTTCAAGGAGTAAATTTAAAATAAATCCATTTAATAATCTTTCTAACCTACTAGAAAAGCTTAGCCATATTTCTAAAAAATGAATCACACATATTGGCTGATATGAGAAGTGATAACATCTAGCTATAATTCATTATTCTGGTTTCATTACTACCAATTATATGAGGAAAACTCCTATAAAATGTTGGAAAGGCAATTATGTCCCTGTAGTAGTGCAAATCACGATTCTTCAGGAAAGGAATATAAATTCTCATATTTTTAATCCATACCTTATAAATAAATCAAGCATTTATGTCTTGTCAATTCCATTTGGAGAAAGTGCGATCGTATGGAATCATTAGCAGAAGGATTCCTTTTTAATATATCACATAAAACATCCAATCAATCCATTCTTCGCCACTCAATCATTTCCCTCCGCTCTTCCTTAAAGGTTTTGCTTACGCAAAGGACTCATGGAATAGCATCATATAATGTATCTGTTAGTTTCAATCAAATTGTTTATCTTATTTTGATTAACTTAGCTAGTAAATATCTTAATTTAAATTAAATGCTTCAAAATTTCAGGAAAACTTAACAAATTGTTTCATTAAATGAGCTTCAAAATAAATACGCGACTGAGTGGATTACATATAATTGTCATGATTTGAGTTTTTGAAAAATAAAATATTGATAATAAAAGTAATTTTAATAAGATCAGTAACAAATTTAACACAGCTTAATTAATGTTTTTACATAAACACCTCAATATTTACAACGTGTACATCAAGTTTCCCTATTACTGCGTTTTTAATTTGTAATGAATAAAATATATTATCACGCTCCCCTCCTCATGGAATTCCAACTTTGCTATCTAATATTTTTAATGTCATAGCTTTTCAGGGCTTTCAGTGCACAAATACCTATTACCCTTCATCTCTTTTCTACCCTTCATTTGAGAAAATTTATTTTTAAGTAGCATGTAAGAAGGTGGAATGCTAAAAAAAGGCTTTTAACACTTTTAACACACCCGCTCGAAGTACTCCTTGAAAAAATTGCAGGGAAAGTGAAAATATCTACAGATAATATATATAATCAACTACAATATCGATACATTTTTTTAATTAGCTTACTTCAAATGCATCATTTATATGAATGGAAAATAAGGCAAATCTAGTTGGATTTAAAAACACCGAACAGTGTGTTTAATTACTCAGGGTTAATAATAAACGTAATATTGTTCGATTAAGAAATTTACTCGCGCAGTTGAGCTAATGAAGAACACATTTCATATACTTTACTATCTTAAATGAATTTTATTTCAACTAACAAATTTTAAATAACTGCGTCGTTGTATGTTTTGAAAGTAATACTCTGTTGTTCCATGGTTTCAAAGAAAATCATCGAACTGCTGGAAATCATCGTCTGCCATATCCTTTTTTATTAACTCGATAAATATCTGCGGAAAATATTTTTTCATTATTAGAAAGACTTGATCGGCAGCGGACTGTTTGTTTTTCCGAAATTTGTTAAGAAAACACGATTTCCAATAATCTACCTTATCCAGAAAAAGCTTCATTTTTTACCCCGTCGATCAAATGGAAAAAAAATCCACACCCGCGCATGTGGAGTAGCAGCATAAAAAAAGGCATAAAAAGTTATCACGTTTTGAAATTTGAAATTCACCGCTGGGTCCACAATACGGTGAACCTTTATGGCACTCCCGCTTTTGAAGCCCTCAAGGGTTTTGACCCAAGGGTACAACAGGATACGATGCAAAAAGCTCGCTTTCCCTCCTATACCGATATAACCCTGCGTGGGAAAGCAATGGTACCCTAGCGACACCCAAGTAACCCAGCTATACACCTCATGGCCGGTTATGCACCGCCTATCAACCTCACCTGGTTGGTTTTGTTGATTCCCGTGACGGACAACGAAAACGGCGGAGACTGGAAAACGGCGCTCGGAAAGGTCATGTCAGGAATGCGTTCGCCTTCTCTTTGATTTCGCAGTTTTATCGAAGTTTGGTGGAAAAAACGAAAGTATTCCAAATTAATGCGTGAAAAAAGTCATCACGGTTCCAAGGAAATATTTTTTCAAATCACCGCCGATATTAACGCTGCGGTGGGGAAGGACGGAGGTGAAATGATATTTTAATAACGTCCGAACAAAAAAACTTCCAAATCAATGTGTTTTTTTGCTCTTTGTCTCCCCTCTTTAGGTCAATGGAGGGGAGAAGTGAGACATCAAATTCATATTTCACTGTTTAAATGGATGGATTGTTTTCCAAATTCCATCTTCCCAATTACCTCATCTTCCAAAATGTGTATTATCTTCGCATAGAAAACTCACTAAAGCAACTACACGTGACTATATAGACATAATGCATAACAAAATATTTTTAAATAGGTAAAGTATATAGATTATTCAATAATTTCAGTAACCTATTATAATACCTGATGATACAATCACTATGAGAATTGGGCCAAAAGAAAACGCCTTCATAAAGATATCCTAAAAATATAGCTAGAATATTTGATTGTGAATAGGTAAATTGAATTTTTATATGCCTATTACAATTGAAATCAAATAATGATGTGGGGTTGGAGTGCATTCTTGCAGAAGTACTTATTTGCTTAGGAAAATTTCGGAGGAGGAGATCTGATGAAATAATTCGTAGTGTTAATGAGAGAGAAAATTAGCGGGATAAGCTTGTCAGAATATTGTTGGTTTCCATTTCATAAAAGGTTAAGGACTAGTTTTAAAACGAGAACAAATCTGATTTCACGCGCAGATAAAGTAGTTCTTAGTATTAAAAACGAGAGGAAGACAGCCGGTTGAAGACTACATAGAGGATGATCAGCTTGGATTTAAAATATTTAGGGGATAACATTATGTCATTGCAGTGATGAGGTAATTAAAAAAGAGGAATATAAAACACAATTAGGATGTATTTGTCTGTTTCGCAGATTTCTACAAGGTAAATCATCAGGTGAAATGGGACAAAATAATTAATATATTGCAGAAAAAAGGAGTAAATTGCCGGATTGATGCAGAAATAGGAGTAGATAATCCAATAAGCAATTTCAGCAAGAGGAGTATGACTCGGCTGTCCATTACCATATGTGCTGTTTAACTCATATGTGAAGTAAACGAATTATGAGACAAGAAGAACTTGCGATAAGAATGATAGTTGGTTGAAAATTCATAAAATCAGTTCGGTTTGCTGATGATCAAGCTTTAGTTTTTCAATCAGCCGAGGGGTTGCAAGCATTAATGAGTGCATTGAAAATTCAGCGCAATTGATATCCAATGAAAATTTGAACACCGCATTGGTTATACGGTTTTCAGAAAGAAAATATCTACGTTGAATATTAAAATAGGATACAAAAAATAGAGCAGGTGTACCATTTTGCGTATCTCGGAAGTTTTTAGGGCCAAAATGGTCAAAGTAGTAGGGACATCAGGTGAAAAATTGCATTAGACATATAAGCTTTCACATGAAAGAGAGAATTAATATCATGGACGGTAAATAAGAATATTAAGAAAAGGTTCGTTAAAAATTTGATAAGGAGTGTAGTTATATGCGGCACGGAAACTTTGAAATTGAGCCGGCATAATGGGCTTAGACGGGAGGCTTTTGCAATGCGGTTGTAGAGAAGGTGAAGTGGACAGAAACAAATCAAATGATAAAGCACTAGATATGGTGGGCAATGAGAGGCGACAACAAGGATACGGGAAAGATGGGCTCGTGGCGTTTTGATTAATAATAAGAGAGTGAAAACTGTAATAGCGGAGAAAATGATAGGCAAACAGGTTAGGAGCAGGGATAGGATAAGGATGCTAGACGGAAGGAAGAGGAAGGATGAATGCGAAGACGAAAAACGTTTTACTATAGAGTAGAATGTTGGGTTGTATTTTCTTAGATGAGGCAAGAGAATTCTTTTGCGCCCTGAGTCCATCCAAAACCTTCTCCAAAAGGTAGACTACCTATAACGATAATGATAATATCAAAATACTAAGTGAGGCATGGCATCACTGTGATGATTTTGCGTAGCAAAAGACTTAGCTACTAATTTATTTGACATATCACTGAAGGTTTCTGTAATTATAAAAATGATCAAAGATTAAGAAAATTCTTCTTTCCTAAAATAATTGTGAGAAAATATGCAATATGTCTCACCTGAATAACAATTTTTCCAATCAAATGAACACTATCCCGACATGGAAGTCGTATTATTTCTCTAAATAAATTTCTCTCTAAAATGATGTTTCGTTTGAATGTTAATTCTCTGGCTTCTTTGAAATTATATCATTTTAACAAAGTGACATATTAAAATACCAAGGTTAGCTGCAATATTGTTAAAAAAAATATAAGTTCTTAAACGGTGACGCACTTAGTTATCTTCAGCGGAAAATTTAAGATGGCTATGTTTGATTTGAAATGTAATAGCCATTTCCAGCGTAATGTTTGTCGTTTCTTATGTGTATCCAGGCGTAAAATAAGGCTATGAAGTGCCATAAGAGTGAAATGGGGTAATTTGAAAAATAATGTAGAGTATATGTAATGCAATGTAGAGAAATTAGTTGTTTGGCGATTCACAGAGAACCATGACCTTGAAATTTGTTAAAAGGAAGAGTTTTTAGCTCTAGTCAATATTTAACGTCCTAAGCATTCTCTGAAATATGGAAAATTATATGAAAATACCTTCATAAATATTTTAAATGGCAGACCAAGGAGACGATATGGAGCAAGAAGACAAAACAAACAAATAATGACAAATGTGGCTTTCAGAAGCTATACATCCAATGATAGAGAGTAGAACTTCGAAGAAATTACAGGGAAAGGTTAAAAACAATGATGTAGAGATTTTTAAGAATTTAAGAGAAATATTGAAATATGAATATAATTATCATCCTTTAGTACTAGTACAAATCTGAATAATTGTGGTTCAATAAATTTAACTCAGAGCGATGTTTAGTGTTCTCAATTAAATGTTGCATATAAAATGAAATGCATGAAATGTTCTAAAATAAAGAATAATTCTCAAATAAGATTTAATATTTACGCCCATCAAACTTTAATGATAACTGAGACAATTGAAGAAAGAATGAAGGAGGTAATTTTAAAAGAATAGAGATCACGTTATCCACCAAGTTACAAATCTCTTGTAAAGACATTTTTAACTTTTCAGAAAGTTATATAGATTTTACTTTCATATGCATCAAATTTGTTATAATATACGTCTTCTTTTAGATTTCTCACACATAAGTCATAGAAAAGGAAAAAAACATCAAATAATGCATTCAAATACCTGAGCACTATAAAGTTTACGTTGATAGGTTGATAATCTTGTTAAAAGATATTTGTTAAAAAGCGATTTAATGTCATAAAATAAGACATGCGAGAACTAAACCTAAATTGGAAAATATTCTCTAATAAACGCATAAAACTTATCTATTAGAAAAAAATTAATTTTGAAATTAATAATTATGGTTTAATGTTAATATTTTTCATTGGTTATTTTAAAAATTGAAATGTTCACACTTAAAAAAATGTCTATGTTATAAAATCGTATATATAGACTGGTGGTATTTGATTTTAAATTCTAACAAATGTAAAAAAAATGGTAGCTGTGATAATCGGGACATAAAGTTTGGCCTTTGGGCATAATTACTTCTACTTATATTGGCATAGTTAAGTTTCAAGCAATAATTCGCCAGATACTATGACCCTTGGGAAGAGAATAATGGCAACACCGATGGGAACTCCTTTGGGAGCTAGTTCTGCTGCTTCTTTGGCAAGGATATACCAAGTATAAACAAAAATGTTTCTCATCAAGTATTCCTCGTGATTTTCAAAAACTTCAAACGAAACATTCTGTAGTAGTATTTGAAATTGTTTATGAGTAAAACTCATTTCGTTAAGTAAGAGTGGCGTTATTATACTTCAAAGCGATTAGTCGATGATCCAAGAGCGAACAAAACTCCATATTATATGGCACTTTAAAGGACCTCAGGTTCATACGGAAGTCGCTTCGATTATTATTCACAATGGTATTTTCCTTTCTTCAACCACGACAGCTTAATACCAGTCCAAATTTTCTCTAAATAAGTTTAATGGCGCAGTATTAAGGTATGCTAAATTGGTATAAATTTAAGTTATTTCGTGGCAGGTGTTTTCTCGTTATTTTGCTTCTGAAACGAGCGTAAATGTCGAAAAAATAAGGCGCGTATGCGAGGGGGTTCTTTTAGCGTCATTTGAATATAGCTTCCACTTAGGTTGCCTATAATAACGACTATTTCGCAAATATATTCCCGTTACACGCTTCGCGGGTGCAAAAATATATTTCTCGCATAAATAAAGCGGTTTATTGTGCCAGAATATAAGTATGCTTTTTTCCCCTCCGGAATAGGGTGTAAAAGTTGCACACCCTTCTCCTTAAGGGTTGGAAAAAAGACATTTTGGATAAATGAATTAAAACTTCAAATTATTATTTGTAAGGTTTAATTACCCAGGGGAGGAAGACATCCTATTCTTTTCGTTATACGTACGCGTGCGCTTGTGTATTATATATATTAATATCTTTTTTTCCATTCTTCCCTTCCGGCGGTCCCTATACGCAGTCCGCCATTACCATTACCAAATTAATTATTACGAATGACCTGAAAAGGACTCGGCTATTCTGACTGCACGACTAAAAGATGAAAACGGGGACTAACGCTTAACCAACTTTCCACCCCTTGCCCTCCACCCTTTCATCCCGTTCATCTCGCCTTCCCATTTCCCCCTTAGCGAAGCCCCTCCCTTATCCTCTTTCCAGACCCCACTTCCCATCCTCCATTCTCGAGAGCACATTCCGAAAACACACGAAAAACCACACATTCCCAAATCCTTCTCTTTATTTTCATTTCGCATTCCGCATTTCACCTGAGCCGTCGCGGCATTCCCCGACGCTAGATGGAAGCACCGTGTAGGTACGGAAGGGAGGAAGCGAATTATTTCTTCCCCATTATTTTTTTTCTTCTATCCATCTCTCTCTCACTACTTTTTGCCATTTAATTTATATTTTTCTCCCTGTTCCCTCGCTCTCTTTCCGAAGCTCGCAGACTATTTAGCGCCGCCGTTCGCATGATAAAAAATTATAGGAAAAAAAGTATTTTTTTCGCGGGACTGAAAGTAGAGGGTGGGCACAGCGGGGATGGAAGTGGTGGGCCGTGTGGGCGAGAGAGAGAGAAATGGAAGGAGGGGGTGTGTGGTCCCGTCAAACTCTACAGCTCTTCGGCTGAAAAAAAGCTCGAACTCCCCTCTTGCTACCCTCTCGTCTACCATAGCCACCCACCCAACTGCCTTCATTCCTTGTCGCGGACTTCTTTTTATTTTTAACCATTATTTCCCTCCCATCACCGAGCCACCCTACAGGACCTTTCCTCCCTCACTCTCGCACGGGGAACAGGGATCGGAGGACTCCTCCCGACTGCACATCCGTGGAAGAAATGAATCCAGGGAACCACGTTGCATACAGGGAGATGCCGGGTATGGAGGCGAGGGAGATATGGATGGCAGGCATGGTGGGGATAAAAATTTCCACGAACAAATTCCTCCCCTAGTGACATAATCTCATTTTTTTCGACCCGTTCCCCTCATTTTTTTTTCAGATAATATTTTTTCTGCTTTCTGCCTCCACGGACCATCTCAGAGTCCCAACAAACATGTAGGAAAATGGGAGTAGATGAGGAGGGAAGCGAATGGCTGAAGGGAACGGCGATTTTATTTTTCTTTATTTTTGCTCAGATGAAGGGGCCATAGGGGCCCAGTGGGGAAGGGAGGAGGGTTGGAAAGGAAGCGAGAGAGGGGAGGGGAGAGGGTCGGGATAGAAGAGAGATCGGCTGTCACGATTGAAAATAAAATATATTCCCTCCTCCACGCCCCTTCTCAACCTCTCAGCCAAAACCCACCCTACATACCCACAGCCCGAAAACCCCTTTCCTCCCCCCTCCCACTTTTTCCACAACCCTCATCTTCCCACCTAAACCCCTCCCTCTCTCCTTCAAACCCGCCTCGACCAACCCCGCAAATCGCACTTCATTTTTTTCTCTCTCTCTCCTACATATTTCTAAGAGGTGGGGATTGCCTAACTCCAGCAAAACCCATTCCCCTCCTATCCCGACCTCACGAAAGCATTTTGCCCCTCCCAGGCTGAGATGAAGACTAGAAACTAAAACAAAAATACTCAAAATAAACACGGCCTCCGCTAATACAACTAGGCACCTTTGCTCACCGCGAGGGAAAAACACGTAGATTCGACTCTTCTCCGAATATGTTAAGGGAAGAAGAGAAGCGGAGAGACGGCAGGAATGTAGCAAAGGGTGTGTGCGGGCTGAGTATTGAGCAAAGCGTCGTCGCGGAGAGAGGGGGGAACGAGAGGGGAGACGGGAGGAATCGACGGAGACGAGGGAGCGGCGAGGTGAGGAGTCGGGCGGTTGGAATGGCAACCTTTCGGGCGGAGATGAGGCGTCGGGAGGGAGAGGGTGGATGAGTGGGTGCGAGGAAGGGAGAATGTAGTTTTATTTGGTAGGCGGGGGTCTTTGGGGGAGGAAGCGAGCGGAGGAAGGAACAGAGGAAGCTGAGAGGTAAGGCGCGGATGCATAATGGAAGCGGATGGAGGCGGATCGGGAGTCGGGGGCGGGCGGTGGGGTGCAAGTACACGCGGGGGACTAGAAGGCCGACGATGGAGGGGGAAGATTAGACATGCCATGTAAAAGAGGCGAGGAGGAAGGCGGAAGGGGCCCGGGGTTCTGAAAAGGTGGTGGGAGGGATAGGAAAAGGTAAATGGAAAGGGTATGGCGGAGATGGGGGAAAAGGAGGTTGGAAAGTTGGGTGGAATGAGAGGAAATGAGAGGGAATTTTTTTAATGCGGACTTGGGGGAGAGGAGTGAAGGGAGACGTAGGAGCGAAGCGCAGCAGGGGAGGAGGGAGGTAGGTGGGGAAGTGGAGGGAGAAGGGTGGAGGAGGCGGTAGTGGAGATTGCGGGCTTTATTTTCCGTGGGGCGAGGTGTGGGGAATGGGGCAAAGAGGGCGGGGGTCGGGGAGAAGAACGGATGGCGGGTGGGGACGAAGGCAAGGACTGGTTGGATAGACGGAGGAATTCTATTGGACGAAGATATGTGGCCTCGGAGAGGGAGGTTAGATTTTTGGGGGAGAACGACGGAGCAGGAACGGGTTACGAGAGAATTCGGAAGGTTATGGATTGGTGGGTAGGGAAAGGAGCAGCGTGGCATGCCCAAGGGAGTTGGACATGTGGGGCTTAATGAGTTACCTTACGCCGGTATGTGTTTCTCGGGAGGTTAGGGACGGAATGTATATATATATATATATATATATATATATATATATATATATATATATATATATATATATATATGTAAAGAGCATACACACACGTGGAAATTTACAAGAAGTCTATTTCTTGAAAATAGACGGAACCGGTGCAACGTGTGCTAAAATTCATAATATTTATGTGTATATACAAAATCCATTTATTAACTTTATTAAAGGCCTTGTTTCCATTGTAAATAAATGCATGCGTGATTATTTATTGCAACTTATATAGAAACATTAACTCAAAAAGTAAGATTATTGGATATTTGTGCATAATCTTTCAACTTTGATTTTATAATATCATCTAGGTATTTAACATTGCTAAAATCAAAAGCACTTCAAAATTGACTAAAATACGCTTTAAAAATATTATTAGAAATACATTTCTAAATTTTGTACAATCCTTTTTTCTCCAAACGAAATCAATCAATATTATTCTACACCTGCAAAAATGTACTGTAACCTTTTTTTTGAAAAATGCTGTCAATCTGCCTGAGACAGCCACAGAGGCATTCCTCAAAGAGCGTGCCTTTTGAAGTTGCATAAAATCAACATCCAATTCACCATTTAAAGTTAAAGAAAAATGTTATCGTAAGGTAGAGTCCTTTCATTTTGCCTCTGAAGCATTTGACTCATACAGAAACCATCGCCGTCAAAAAACGTAAAAAAATAATTAACTCTCGCTTGAAAAAACAGCAACTTACTTTTCAGGCCATCGGAATGCGATTGGCGGGTCGCACTCGTATCGTTTGAGCGCGCGGACAGCCATCTATCGACTAAAAGAGAAAGTGCTTTGCTCTTCAATGTTTTTTAGTGATTCAAAGCATTCGAACGCGGTCGGTTTAACCTGAGTCGTTTAAAAATTGCGTGCAAAAAAGCCATTACGGGTGGCGTTTGCATGACCAATTTGACTGAGCAGCTATACGAAAAATCTTTATGTTTCAAATCTTGGTGGAAATCATTTCAGTGTTATTTTGTATCCAGAAATATATTTTTATAGCGTTCCTCTGAATAAACTAGTCGAAAACTAAATGTACACCCGGAAAAATGGTGGAAATCGATGGAGTTGTTTCTTACACAAGTGAATGATGCATGCATTCTTAGATATTATGGTATATTTATAGAATTATGAGGTTGTGACAACTTGAAAAATACAGACGTGTGACCGAATGCAGGATGTTTCTTCAATTATTACCCAATGTTGTAGAGTTCATATATATTACATAGTGTTCAGGACAGAGTATGTTTCAATGGCACTGAAATTTAGTTATTTTAAAAATAAATATATTTGAAAATTAATTAACTGTATGAATGAACTAGACGTTCCAAAGGTATCTATTATGTATTTTAGATTATATTTCCACGTTTAATGATAACCACCTCAACATGCATAGAAAATGCCATGCTCTTTCAAATTTTATAATAAAAACAGAAAGGAATAGGAATCTTTAGGTCCTACGAAATTAGCTTCATTAAAATTTCAAATGTATCTTTATATCTAAGAGTTCAAATTAAATTTTTTACCTGTAAAGAAAACTCCAATGCTGACGAGTTTCTATGTAACAGTGTTTTATAATTTTCAAAATGTTGAAATAAATTTCTTCACTTTTAGTTGACATTTTGTTATACTTATTTATAAGTATGGTATTTTTATAAATACGACGAGTCAAAAGCGCTGTGGTGCATCCATACCATAATTTGAGTGTTTCATATATTATCAAGAACAACACTGTTGGTGTTTTTACGCAGTGTAATTTTGATGCTCCTATCAAATATTAAATTTGCAAACAAATTTAGATTATTTACATGCTGTTGCTATATTATTTTTCTTTGAAAAAATTTAGATTCAATCATCCACACCTTTTCGGGTGTTTCTTACTCTTGTTTTGATTTTCTTATTATATAAGTAATGCAAAGATTCCACCTTTTTGTGATGAAATTGATGAAAACCAGTAAGAAAAGGAAATGCAGACAACACTCAAAGAGATAGAAAGTAAGTTAGGCTAGGTTAAGTTAGAAACCGTAAGTTAGGGCGTTAAAGAAATAAAATTTTTTAGGGTTAGGAACAATAATGCAAGTACTGGGAATAAAAATGAAGGGATTACAGAAAAACGTAATAATTGAAATTCCTATATTTCTTAGATGAGTAGTTAATAAACAGGTGGAAAAAGCAAACTTCAGGCCGTGTTAAAACAGCGTACACACGGCAAATATCTTATTTCTCCCTCTTTTTCTCAAGGAATGCAGCATATTTTTTGAGCAACTTATTACTTTTTATGCTGATAGTAATTTTTTCCTACATAGTCTATTTATTTATTTTTCTGAAATATCAAATCTCTTGAACACACATGCCGATATATCTTTAATATAGTAGTTTTATCTTAAATTAAATGATTAAGACTCAAGAAACCTATAAAAATGGGCCTTCCAATTGCATACTAAATTAAACTTTTTAATTAAGTTTTTTTTAAGCTTACCAAATTGTCAGTTAAGAATTGAATTCTTTGGCATTGAGGATTAACATCAGCGGTCTAACTAGGCTTTTGCACGTAATTGTATCAAGGTGCCATCTTAATTTTAGTCCTCTCTATGAAAATATTAGAAAACCATCGTAACCATAGTTAATATGAAGTACGCTGATTTTTTTTCGGCGGTGTTTGTTTCATTTAGGTAAATTTAAAGGTATAAACTTTCTCCAGCCACGCTACCTAGTCCTGTCATCTGTTATCCTCTATAGCTAAAAACTAAGGTTTAATAAAAACTAACAAATTGATCCTACTTATCATGTTTATACTTTTAAAAATGGCTATTCCTCATGGATACCGTATGGAAAACTCAAATACTCTCCTATTCAAATTTAGATAAAAAGGCTACCTCCTCCTGAAGTAAATTGGCATTTTGAAACTTTACTGTTGTTTTCTTCGACACTTGGGAATTAGTACTACTTCGCGTACAACCATGTATAAATTGATCGAATTCAATTGATTTTGCCACATCATTGCATCCATATCTATAGGCGACCACTCAAGGATATGTGGCAGAGGGTGCTAGGTTATCAGCTATTGTATATCTACTCGACCACTTCTAACTTAACAGGATTCGTGAACGGCATGTACATTATGATTTTCAGTAAGATATGCCAACTTTCAAACGAATCAGGGGTTCAATCTACATCTATATGTTACCCAAAAAGACTATCTGGAGTAATGCGGCCTGGGTTGTTCGGTCGCCACTTGCACATGGACCACACGATCCACCGAAAGAAAGCGGGGAAAGGAGAAAACCAAAAAAAAATTCATGCGGCATCCTTAAGGAACGTGACGAATCAGATACTGGTAGAAACTACCCCACGGTCATTAGGAAGAACGCAAAAACGAAAACCTAATAAATGTGGCGGGTGTTACATGCAACACAGTCTCAATTTACAAGATAGGCATTTACTCATGCAGAATAGATAATAATAACGACGTGGCCAGGGGCCTAGGGAGGTGCCATTTGGATGCCTGTCATTAAGTAATTTGAAGGAAAATGAGCAATATCCTTAATATTTTTACCAATCCTCATGCATCTCCCTATTTGTGTTTTCTTCGATGTGTTGTAATTGATAAAAAATTCGCCAAAGCGAATATTTGAATTTATCCGTTTTTTTGTCTTTCCATCATATTTTGAGACACTTCTGTGCCCTGCTTATAGATTAGATGATTAAATAACCTCTCGGACACAAAGCTAGACGATTGGTACCTTTGCAATAAATTTAATCTTACAGGTAGTTTTAGGTTAATCTTACGGATATACATGTTTAAATATTACCTCTCAAATATCGTAGCAAATGAGGGACGCCTCGTATTCTTTAAGATACATTTTAACGAATCTAATGACTTTTTTCTGTATTCTGGTTCGATTTTTTAATCTGTGTTTACGAGATAAATCCCACGTGCTTGTCGCCCACTAAGCAAAGGGTACTGCTAAAAAAGTATGTTTCCTTCAGTTTTTTCATCCTTTTATTTTTTGAATGTACGTTGGTTAAAATTTAGCTTCTAAAGATCCACTCAGAAAACATTTGTATTCACTGCAGAACATCAGATACATTTCTTTGATAAAAATTATTTCATCCTCTGTAACATAATACCGTTCCAAATCTACATATTTTTGGGCAGGGAAGTTTATCTCTAGGCATTTTTATTATTAAATGCAAAATTTATAATTTGCACCATTTTTTATGTACATTAAACCACTGTCCATTTACTGCATCGATTTCTATGGATTTGTAGACAACAATGCTTTTGGCAAAAAGTCATACATGCCTTTTAAGTTTGTGGAAAATGAATGTTAATGAAAGAACAACGACTAAGAATAAAAGACCAATCACGCTACCCTGCGGGACGCCGGTTGTTACTTGCATGTAATGAGTGTATCGTCAATCACACTTCACACATTCCAAATCTACATATTTTTGGGCAGGGAAGTTTATCTCTAGGCATTTTTATTATTAAATGCAAAATTTATAATTTGCACCATTTTTTATGTACATTAAACCACTGTCCATTTACTGCATCGATTTCTATGGATTTGTAGACAACAATGCTTTTGGCAAAAAGTCATACATGCCTTTTAAGTTTGTGGAAAATGAATGTTAATGAAAGAACAACGACTAAGAATAAAAGACCAATCACGCTACCCTGCGGGACGCCGGTTGTTACTTGCATGTAATGAGTGTATCGTCAATCACACTGCTGATTCATTAAGTTTCTTTGAAACTCCTTTATCCTGTAACATTATCGTTTATTCTTGGCCCTCAGAACCTGTGCACCAATTAGGCGTTTGGGCCCATATCAAGACCATGTAAAAGCCCAAAAAAATTGAACATACCTCTTTGTTCTTTCCTCGACATCAGAAAGTCGTATATAAAAATCCCTATCGGAGAAGTAATTAGCTCTCCTTTCTGTGTTGCTTGTTTAAATCCGTTTTTTCCTTATTGCCGTAGAATAATTGGGAATTACATTTTCTTGGTTTGTACTGGAAAGGGGAAGGAAATAGATATAAAATTACCTGATTTTGGTTTATTTCCTCTCTTGAAGCTAAATTTGTCATTATCTTTGCAAAACCTACGGAAACTATTATTTCCAAAACGAATTTGTTTACGATATGTATTTTGTAATTATGTTGCAATCCTGGTACGAGTTCTCTCAGTACTCTCTGGTCTGGAGGATTCCCTTCTATCAACGGAAAAGAGTTCTATGAAACTGCAGGAGATGCCAGAAAAATAACTTTTAACAGAGTCTTCTACTAAATGTGCAATACAATGCAACAATTTAAGAGTGTAAAAATCAATCACGGTCGAGTCGAATGATTTTTATTCTCTGAACCTGTTGCATTGTGGAAGAGTTTTTTGCTACCACTTTGCGTTTATTTTGCAATTGTAACCTTCGTTAATTTTTCTTATGAGTGCCACTTGGCCTTCATTAGGTAAATAGCGTGAGTATAGACGTTGTGAATGAAAACAATGAATAAAGAATCTCTTTTAGGGTCATATCTGCCGAATTATCATCGCGATATTTATGGAACCGAATGCTTGTACATCTACCCTAAATGCAAGTTACTCTTTGGCCATTTTACGGCCGTGTTAAACCATACGAGTTCTACGAGGAATGCTCAAAGGTTATTTGTTCCTAAACATATATTATTACTGAGTAATATTGGTTCACTGGATTATCACTGGTTCTACAAAAATTAATATACTAAAAAATTAACAACGGAAAATCCTAGAGAAAAGACTGAAGCTAGATCAAAAAACACGAATTTTCCAAGTGGAAGAAATATCTTTCAAAAATCAGGAATTCTGCCAGTAGACAGGCTATATACATATTTATAATACTAACCTAATACTATAACCTAATTTCAATTAAAAGGAATTACCATTAAGGGACAATATTAAGTATAAAACAATTAAAATTTCATACAAATCAAGGTAGAAAAAAATTGGAGGTTACTGTACGTCTAATTTTGAAATCTGGATATTATAAATAATGGATTAGGGGCTGGAATAAAACTTGATACAATATATGTAGCCTTATAATGGCAACACTTAAGGCTATCATTTTTGTTTATGCGGCACCTGCTGTCAATTCAAAACTGACTGGTTTAGTAAGACCAGAATGAGTGTTACATTAATAAATTTATAATTGATACCAATGTTGAATAGTCTTCAGATCATACCACTATGGGATATGATAAAGATTGTCCGTAATTCTATGTTGTATTGATTGTCTGTAACTCTTTGTGCATAACATATGGTGAAAATTACACTAATATTGTATTTTTCAAGTGCAACCTTTACTACATTCTTTGTAACAAAATCCCAGTGCAGAATATCTAACGGCTTGAGTAGTTGTTGCAAAGAAACACCTACCGAATAAATATCTTGTTTTATCTGGAAAAACAAAACCTGATATTTGACTCAACAACAAGTGCCTCTTCATCCTCCCATTATAATTCCTTCTCTCCTTCATTTCTTCCAATATTCCTATCTCCTTCCTCGTTTGACTGACACTATACCCCTCTATCATGGTCATCAACATATTACTTCCAATTATTGTATTTTTCATGCATTTTCCCTTCCTTTTTAGGATTTCTCCTAGCAATCTCTTATCCTCGCCCTTACCTAGCGTTTTCCCATTTGTTTTCTTTTCCTAATTCATTTTCTCATCCCTATTTACACCCTCCTTTCAAAAGCCGGACCTTACTACACCCAATTTTAATTACCTTTTAATAGCCTCTTCACTCAACGTCCCTGTCCTTTATTCTCTTCTCCTTGTGAAGGCCTTTTTACCTTGCCTTTATGTGCAATTCTTCTCCTTAGGTCTCTGCTACATTGACCAATTTCGTTCAAAACTCACCGAAATACGCAAACTATTCCACCTGCTCTAGTTTTTGTCCTCCTATTGCAGCATTTAACTTAGCACTTCCCTTTCTGGCTAGTCACATAAACTTTAATTAATTTATGCTGATTCTCATCCCATATATGTCACGCTGAATTTATTCCAATTTACTCAACAGTAATGGGGACCCCTTGTGGCTGACTGACAAACAATGACATTGATCATCAGCAAACCTATCTGATTTTACAAATTTCCCAATGACCTCCATTCCTATCTCCAAATATTCCTATGCCTCTTTAATCATTTCCTCCACATAAATTTTGAACAGTACCGGTGTTAATGGACAACCATATGAAGCTCCTCTTCCTAACACTGCCCATTCGCACTTGAGCAGTCTCAATTGCACAGATTGCGAATTAGTCTCCTATGCCGCCATTCTATTTCCATTTTCTCCAAGTATTCCCTATTTTTTCGAAACTACATGAGTGTTTGGGTATATAAAAAAATAAATAAATAACTGAATATATATATATATATATATATATATATATATATATATATATATATATATATATATATATATGTATATATGTATAAACACAGGTGTAGATTTTTAAAAAAAACAACAAAAAGAAAGGACACTCACATATTTAGTTTTTACATTTCGACAGCTCGACCGTCGTCATTAGAAACATCATCGTCATTCTGATGACGACCGTCGAAACGTCAAAACAACATACGTGAGTGTCCTCTGTTTGTGTTTCTATATTTAAAAAATCTACACTTGTGCTTTTATATATTTGTGCGTCATCCAAGAGCGTTCCAATTCAAAGAAATTAATATATTTATATATTTTATAATTTATTTATTTTTATACACACCTACAATCATATATATGTTGGGATTTTTTATCTCAAATTTTAGATTTAGTTCACTTTTCAATATAATTGACGTTCAATTCTGTGTTTTCCTAAAATTTTGTCAAACCCTAAGTACTAAGTCACCATTAGAGAATAGACCAAATTGGAAACGATTTTCCCGAAATTCTTGTCCCCTTCAAGGTCAATGCTCATCAATTTCCTATGTTAAGTTGAGGAAGAGAAAAACGTGACTAGATGCAAGGTCTTGTCACCTCCCCGTCTTGTTGATAACGGGTCAAAAACCATCGTTTATTCAACATTCTTTGCTACTTTTCCTTGTCAGTAAGCTCTTAATTGACCCACTTTGAACACTGCCAACTTTTAAAATATGAGTTTTTTCCTAATAACCATGCTACTAAATATTGACCAGTTTAATATTTATCGGACGTAGAAATAAACGTCATTCTTCAGTTAGATGACACAGCTTGTGTCACTTGTTGAATAATTTCATCGGTATGTTTACTTGGCCTGCAAGTTTGCGGCCGTTTTTGGGGTCTCAGACACATTTTCGAACCTCATGTTCACTCATGATTGTAGGCCTATTTACTAAGAACAACCTCAAATTTATTGCCGTAGCTGATGATCCTTTCGCTTAAAAATCGAATTACAGAATAAACTTCGAAATTGACTTTTTTCAATCATTTTTGAGGACAATATTAACTGCATTATCCTTCGGGCAAAGAAAAATTGAATTAAAACATTAGTTTTAATATCTTTGGTAATATTAAAGAGGTGGTTCTGAATTTATTTACCTTTTTAGAACCGCCATTTATTATAAATAAGAATATGACTCTTACTTCTCGAATATCCTGGGTGGGAGGTGGGAAGGGGAGGTCAAGTTGAAATCAAAATTGGACCTAATATTATCATGGAATTATTTTGAATTTTCACAATGGCTATTTTTATTCCAGAATATCTCATGACAGAATGATGGCACTTTTTCAATGATAACAATAAATCTAACAAGTGCCCTGGAAGAGTTGATATATTTAGAACAAACTTCTTGGCATTAATCAACTATAATGACTGCCATATTCAACCATTTATAAAACAGGGGAGATATTTTCTCTCTCTCCTAGTTATGCTAAAGTTCAAAAATACCTTTCCTAATAGTGTAATTTTTTTAGACTCATAATTTTAAGAGCGTTCATGGTATAGCTACTTGCATTCAGGAAGTATGAAGTAGTTGTTGTATACAATTGCCTATGCAATAAATTGATTCGTTTTTTCGCATTGAAACATACATAATCTTATGTTAGTGCTTTGATAAGGATTGTAAGAAGAAAATAATAAATAAGATCATTGAATGACAAATAAAGTATTTTAACATAATTAAAATATACCATAGGTATGCGTAAGAAAAAGTAGGTTTTTCCTCCTCTCGTCTCTAGTTCTAGAGTTATTACTCAAGATCGAGTTAATAAAGCTAACGAAATTAAAATAACTTATAAGAAAATACAATTAAACTCATTTCATCATTTCTGTACCATCTGTTTAACTTGAGCATAGCGTGCATCTATTGCAAAACGTTTTATTTACTCCTGAAGTTAATATTTAAGCAGAATTTCCTAAGAAAGAATACACAATACTAAAAATCAGTTCTGCAAAATGTAACAATAAAAGCGGTGATGAAGGTTTGAGATTCATATTTTATTCAAATCAATCATTTCATTTAAGTATTGGTTTCAAATAAGAATGTAGTCATTTGTAAATTTGTTAAAAGCTCGTTCCTAAGAAATGCCATTTAATTTCCTTGAACTATACTCGACCACACATACCAGTATAAAAATATATTATTGTGTTGTAAGCTACTTGTCAAGGACAATATATTGATATAATTAGCTAAAATAAAAATGAATTTTATTACGTTTTCAACTAGCACACCACGCAATGACACTGTTTTTGTTCCAAAATTAGGATGCTATGCAAATGAAATTTCTACATAGCCAATATTTTCATAGCTATTTGAGTTCTAATGAAAATTTCGAAAAATTTCACGCATCTTTGACACTAATATATATATATATATATATATATATATATATATATATATATATATATATATATATATATATATATATATATATATATGTAACGTGTAAGTTTTGTTCACTTCAACCATAATTATTTAAATCATGCCCTCATGAGTATCTTAATTATTTGAACTATAAATAAATAAATGCCATAAATATGTGATTCTTGAACATTTGACTCTTGCTTCAGCAAGTATGGCATTTTGATGTCAACAAATTTTTGATTTTTCAACAGGATTAAAAAACAGAAAATAAATTCAACAAGGTAGAAGACAAAAGCGATTTCGAAATTGCAGAACATTTCAAAAGGAAGACAAAATTATGAATGGCGATTTATGTAACGGCGGAGGGAAGAGACAACCACACTTCGCCAAGTAAGCAAATCTTCGTCTCTATTGCCAAGCATGTTGAAGATAATGAAATAAGCATCCCAGAGACCATCAGCCCATACTGACAACTTTCTGGCAACGCGTACCGAAGGTTGATTAGATAATGAGCTACTGATCATCCTGAAGTCCATATCAAGTACGATGAACATTCACCAAAAACATGACTGTTCTCAGCATGTGAGCAATTACAAACCGAAACAATTATGCCATTAGACCATAATTGACAAAAACGTCAAAAACCTGCAGAAAACATCAAGTGTAAGCCGAAATGTCAAATGTTAACTTGGAAAACGCGATTTACTACTCTAAGCCTAAATGAAAAGTTCTATCATGAAATGAGATTGAAAAAAAAAATTCAAACATTTTAAAGACAGCAGTGTTTGGGGAAATTTGACATGTTGTGGTTTCAAAGGAATCAAATAAAGAATCACTATATTCTCATAATATTAAAAGAAATACTTATGATTCGAAAATATTATTAGAGGATTGCATATTATAAAAAGCTACTGCATAAACTCAACAGTCACTTTTCAGCGTTATAATTGACTGCTAATGAATCTTCTCTGCTCATCTATTATTATTGTATGATTTATTATAATTTTATTCTTGTGTTGCATTGTGTGACTAGTTTAACTTAGAAATCCTGGATTATATCCCTATTTTTAGTATGCGAAATACCGTAAACTTTCTTTATTCCCCTCAAGTATTTTTCCTGTTTACAGTGTCCTCCACGGGAAGACTCGTCGTCACTTAACCTGAAGTATTTGTCGTTCACAAATGTTACTACTAGACGAGTCTACTTATTTTATCTTCTAATTTTTAGATGCAACAATTTTAATTTGGAAAATTGAAGCATTTTAATTCTTAGGCTTACTATCTCTTGTTCATACAGCCGTTTCTTGTATCCATTAGAATTAAAAATCCGTGCATGCATAAGCTTCTATGAACTGATTACATAGCCTCTCTCTCTAGAGTGCTCTTCCTTCTTAGAGAAGGCTTTTTTTACTGTAGCTATATTTCACGCTATTTCATTGATGAAAAACGTTCTCAATTCCAAACTAACCGTTCAATTTTTTAGCGTATTCATTCAAGTTTTACTCAACAAGGATTTTTTATTCTGAAATCTGTACTCGTCATAAACTTATGGGCACTTTGTCATGGGCTCGTCATTTTCACTAAAACGTGTAATCTGCAGTATAAATGCAGTTCCTTACGCAACGAAAAAGTACATATTGTAAAAGGAATAACATTAATTTTTTAAAAATCAAAAGTTTTTCCTAAATTTTTAGGCTCAGTTTTTTTGGGAAAGAGAACGCTTTTATAGCATTTATATAATCTTCAAGTGCATTACATTTACCTTCGATTAGGTAACTACAGGTTTAAATTGAATTGTTCCAAAATATTTAAAAAAATTTCTTTAGACATTTCCATTGGTAACCATGAGTTGATATGTAATTATTTATTATATATGTATTCATGCATTAGACGACCAGCTACCACGGAATGGAAAACAATGAGAAATAGAGGTCTTCCTGGTTTCGACAAAGGGTGAATCCTCAATCTATAACCATTTTCAAAGTTTAGCAGCGGCGTTATCTTTATTGCTACCATGGCATTACTTGTTGATCCAGCCTCATCATTCTTGCGAACGATTTCACGTCACGCTCCCATCAACACCTGCGCATCACACTTGGGAAGTCCCGCTTCAGAACTTCCGCCCAAAGTTCTGAAGCGGGACTATTAAATGTCCAAATGCGAGTAACCCAAACTCATCAGTGCTCTACTCCCGGGGGAGACTTCCCGAGCACGGACTCACGAGCGACGGGTGAGACCGCGAAGACGGAGGTAGATCCCCGCGCGCGAGGTTCACGGCAAGGGCAAAGGTGGGAAGGGAGAAAAAATAACCGGAATTTCGATGTCGCGGCGACACGTAGTTTTGTGGCAAGGGTGGAGGCAAGTGAGGTGGAGCGGAGGGAAGAGAGGAAAGTTTAGTGGAGGTGGAGTGGAGTGGGATGCTGTGCACGACCAGGGCGTAACGGGAAAATTGTCGCAAAGAAGCAACCGAAAAAGCAGAGGTGGGGTTTCAGGAAGGCGCGGTGCGGGGAAGATAAGGAAAAAGGGTAGGCAGAGAGAAAGGAGTGAGACGGTGGGAAGGAATAGGATATGGAGGAAGGGGCGAGGAAGGCTTCGGATTACTGGATAAATGAAGCATGATGCAGACCATAGGTAGAAAGTATGAGAGAGGAGGGGGAGGTGAGTACAGGGGTCATGCGAGGAGCGGGGTGATGGGTAACTTTTTGGGGGTCCATAAGACCGGACTAACTAGAAGAGAGAAAGGTGGTTTAAAGGGGGGGAGGGAAATGAAGGTCGGTGGAAGGTAGTTGAGGCCGGAAAGCGAAGAGAAGGAAGCGGGTATCATCATCGCGTGGAGTTTTAAGCGGTGGACGCCGGGTTTGGGAGAAAGGTT
Source organism: Hetaerina americana (assembly GCF_022747635.1). Classification (NCBI taxonomy): domain Eukaryota; kingdom Metazoa; phylum Arthropoda; class Insecta; order Odonata; family Calopterygidae; genus Hetaerina; species Hetaerina americana. The sequence continues at coordinate 68,519,373 of NW_027287538.1, read as the reverse complement.
AAGACCGGCGGGGAGAGGAATGGGAGGGGGGGAGCGGAATGATGAGAGCGAGCCGTTTTTCGGGAGAAGGAAACGTATGAGGAGGAGGATGGAGAGGAGAGAGAAAGGCATTGGGAGCCTGTGAAAAAAAACCGGTGGCCGCGAAGGGCTTTATTCCACACGGGCAAGCAAGGAAGGGGGGAGGCCGGACGAGAAGAGAAAGATCTGCAACGCTCCTGTGTGTACGATTACGAGTGTGTGCGTCTTTTTTGTGCGTGTTTGTGTGTGTGCGAGTCCGTGCTGACCGGCAGTCTGTGGAAGAAGTGGTGAGAGAGAGAGGCTTGCTGGGAGAGTGAACGGGGAGGAAACTGGAGGAAGGCGGGAGTCGGTGGAGGTGGTAGGGGACAGAGAGAGGAGATGTTGAGCGGAACTTTTCGGGAGGAGGGGGGTTACAGCGCGCACTGGAGATGTTTGGAGAGGAAATTGGGAGAGTCCAGGCCGAGGGGAAAAGTGAGAGTGGGCACCAGAGGGGTGGAGATGAGGTGGAGGCAGTTTAGGGGAGAGGTGGAGGATGAAGAGGTGGATCGGAAAAGAGAGGGAGAGAAATATTTTTTCGGGTGAAGAAGATGGGAGATGAAAGGTGGAGGAGGAGCGGAGCCGGAGGAGGCTGGGAGGGAGGTGGGGGAGGAGAAGGGAGAGTACGCGGCGTCGGTGAGGACGCGAGGGGGAATCGCATGTAAGGGGCGGAGGGAGGGGGTGTAGTGGGGATGTGGCGAGGAGGAGGGCTCAAGAGAAGGAAAGGGCAGGGGGAGCGAGGGGGTCTGGAGGGTGGAAGGGGGGAAAGGGCAGGGGGAGATAGTGAGAGACGGCTGGGATATGCGAAAAAAAGGAACAAGAGTGGGGAGGGGGGATCCGGCGCGAGAAGGGTTCCTCCGCCCCCACTTACCCCCTCTCCCCCCTCCGGACCCTTCCGTCATGGCTGCTTTCCGGAAAAATCTCTTTGCGCATGCACCTAGGGACGGGATCCCGACGCTCTGGTTGGTCTTCCCTCGCTCCGTCTCCCAACCACCCGCCGAGGACGTGGAGAAAAAATGCGCCAAAGGAGGTAATGATGAAAAAAAAGAGGAGAGAGGAAGAATGTGATGAAAAAAAGAAGGCGTCGTGGAGGGGGAGAGGGGAGGGCGTGGGAGGAAGGGGCGAGAGCGTGGAAGGGGTCGAGGGGCGGTAGGAAAAGGGTGGCGTGCAGAGGATTTCCTCTCTGCGATCCCCCATCCCTTGTGTATCTAATTCTTTCCCTTCACCTTTCCCTACCCCCAGCAGCAGCACCCCCAATTCCACCTAAAATACCCCACCCATCTCTCTTCCAACTCAAACCTCCCCTACCCAGGGAAAAAAAAGAGAACCCTCTTTCTCCTTTCCCTCAAAACATTCTCCATCCTATTATTTTCATCCGCCACCCGCAGAATATTTATAAAAAAGTTATTTCTCCCCCATGCGTCCTTTGGAGTGAAAGGAGAGACCGGGAGGCAGTGAGAGAGAGAGAGGGAGAGGGGAAGCAGGGATGGGGAAGCGGTACACAGAAATAAATGGGGGAGGGTGTTCGCATGGGTTGGGTGCAGGGCACGACCATGTGGGTGTGTGTGTGGAAGGAGGGACTTACGAGGGTGGAATGAGGAGCGGGGTCGGATGGGTAATGGGATGGAGAAAGATGATGCTGTCGTGCGGATGAACGGGAGGCCGGAGTGGGCGCTCAGGGCGAAGGAAGTAACGCAAAGGAACCCTGAATCGGGGCCCTGACGCTGTAAAAAAAAATAATGTCTTCACAAGACGGAAAAGAATCTTCCAAGTGGAAATTTTCATGCATAAGAAGAGGAAATCTATTCACGAATAGAGTTTCGTGCAAGAAGCGTTAATCCCAGTATATTTTTGCAGACTTTCGCATCAACGAACTACTCCTGCAATGATTATAATTTAAATTAGTGAAACATAGCAATATATGCAGCCACAAAAAACTAGTCCACATATTATTGTTTGATAACATTAAGTAGAGGCAAGGTATACTTTTCCTGAATGATAAAATATTAATAAGACAGAAAGTGGCTGGAACATCAACATAAATCTATCATCCGCTGCACCTTGATTTGCAATCTTGTGTTCCGTTTTGTATCCAAATTCTTCCGGAAAAAGCATCAATATGTTCACCTGCATTGATCTTAAATCTGGATGCACACGTACATTAATAACCAAGAAGAAAAGAAATCGAAAATGTTTTGGAAGGGTGATATTACTATGTATAATTAAACCGAATTAAACAGAGTTTAATGAAAACTGTTTCGGGGAAAAAACGAGCACTAATATTACAAATCGAATTAGAGCTATCAATAACCTTGCTTGGGAATATGACTTACATAAAGGAAGTTTGAAAAGTAAATGCTACCTTTTACCACGAAGTGAAGTAAAAGGTGTATTAAACAATAAGTTAAATGTAATGTTCATGTCACAAATCTCCTTAAGGTAAGAATATAAAACATAAATTTTAATTAAAAATTTAGAAGTACTTCGAGGAAAAACTTAAGGAATATTTCTTAACTTTAGTGGTGAAATACATGCATTGGTATTTGCGCCCCTGGTAAGAATGGAGCAAATACAACTAGATTTCAGGATAAGTGGTGAATAATTCTTAGTGTGGTGATTTTAAAAAGACTCTGTCATATGAATGAAGTTATTGAAGAAAGCGCCTAAAAAAACCGATATTTTCCCTTTAGTTCATTTTCCGTTAATTTGGGTTTTATTTTATGCTGTTTAATAGATCATTATTTTTTAATATGGTATGTAACCATTCTTTGAACGCCATCGAATGCTTAACTATTAGGAAATGATCTTTCATATTAGGCACCTTTTTTCTGAAGACAAAGAGAAATTTCAATAAATCATGCAAACCTTACTGAAATGTAATCTTTGAAAATAAGGCTGATTTCTTCCAATCTCTAAATTCCATTCTCATGAATTACCGAGGAATAGGTCATCAATTTTTATCAGTAAATAATCGTCTTTAATTTTTGTTAAATATTTGTTTTTAAACTTATTACCTGGTGAGGAGGCATCAGAAGTCTAAAATAAATTGTTAATCACCCACATTAGTCAATTTTATCAAAATATTATAAAAACATTTGTAAATACTTTCATACAGAATTTTAACAATAGATTAGCCTATTTCATTTGGCACGAAATTGCTAACTTACATAAATAAAATAAGAATATCGGCTGAAAATGAAGACGCATTAGGCATCGGAACCAATAGGAACCTGCCTAGGTTCAAATATCCTACAAATAAAATGCAATTGCACAGCTAGATGCTAGTAAAGACAAAATAATATAGGGGACCCAATAATATGAAAAGCAGAAAACTATTGGAAGGTAAGTGAAAGAAGAAAGTTGCAGACGAATTGAAACGTAAGGAAATTCAGAAAACAGTCTGAACGGAGGGACAGGACTACTGAAAAAAGGCCGGCCGTACTTCAGATGTGTCATTAAACAAGAATGGGTAGGTGATGCGATCACTCTCAGGTTAGAAGTGAGGACTGAAGTAACAAGACGCTTCATCGAGCAGAGCAACATAGCGTTCAAATTGACTGACTGCAAAGGGAATTTGACTTTCCCAAAATAGAAACCAATCAAAAGGGAACTACGACGATAAACGGTTTTGCAGAGTGAAGAGATGGAGTTAAAGCGGAATGTTTCAAGAGTAAATACAGCATCTGATGATTCTTTATAATTTCTAATGCTGAAATAGACGCTCAAATAATTCAGGTGAAACAATGTGGTGGAATATATTTATTGATGCTAATATACTCATATATTTAAGGAAAACATTACATATATTATCACAGCAGTTTTTTTTCAGCTGATTGTTCAAACATGTATTCAAATAAAATTTGAGAGGTGCGTAAGTTTTTATGTTCCAAAGTATTCTCTTTATTTGCGGAGGTTTTTTTTTGCTATACGATTTTACATTTTTCATATGCTATGAAATTTCAAATTTTTCATATGCTTTCATATAGCATATGACATGAAATGTTTCATATTTTATTTCATATGCTATAAGAATCATCATTCATATTCGATAATAAAAATTATCAAACGTTATATCTTCGATAAGAAGTGTTCCGTGGGGAACCATTAAGCCATTTTATTTAAGGAAAGTCAAATCAATACTAACTGCCCGTTTCCTAAAAGGTACTCTAGAAGAATATCTGAGCATAATATCTGCAACTTCATTCCGGCCACATCTCTTTACGAAATTGAATCTGTACACAAATTATAAAAGGAATCAGAGAGAAAAGAAATACCTCTAACCATATCCTAGTATCCAAGATGGTATGGATAAAAGTGTCAATAAAAGTTTTTCTAAGATGATTATGCGTCACAGCACGCTCATATTGAATTAAATGGACGATAAATAGTCTGACCATCAAAATGCTTTAAGCGCCAATAGTCTGCGAACGTTTGTTTAGGCTAGATGTGCAAGTGCAAAGTGCAGTTGCAGTGAACAATTGAACAGCAGTACGCCATCGAATTTTCTGTCTGCCTGGATCATTCGAGTACGTAAAAGTTGGGCATGATTTTTCAAGTGGTTAAAGATGAAAGCTTATCACAAACTGCAGTTTTTTAGTGGCATAAACTCTTCAAAAATTGCCGAGAGTGTGTGAAGGACGAACCCACCACTGGACGGTCGTCGGCGTCAGGTACCGACGACAACGTGCAACGAGTGTGTGAAGTGATTATTTCAGACCGAAGTGTGCGCATCATCGCATACCGTATTGCAATTAATGAGATGAAAGTGCACACCATTGTGACTGAACATTTAGCAATGCGGAAGATCAGTGCTCAACTCATCTCAAAGATATTTAGCATTTGATGCTCCAAGGTAGCCAACTACCTGACGAGAAACGTCTACGCGACAATTCCCCAACTATCTTACAGTCTCAACTTGGCACCAGCAGATTATTTCTATTTCTAAAAGCGATAAACCCCATCAAAGGACATCACCATGGGATACTTAGTGCCGTCAAAGGAGCTTTATCGAGGACTTTCTGGAATCCACCTACCAGGGATCCTTCGAGTCGTGGAAGAGCCGCTGACAAAAGTGTGACGCCGATGAAGGGATGTACCTTGTGGAATTTTGAGGCATTGCAGCCATATCCAAAAGAGGTATTTTATTCAGAAATATTACCTGATATCCTTTATGCAAAGCTTTAAGCCGTTCGAATGCAATGGAAAGGAATGCTTTATTATTACACGAGGGGATGGCGCACGCCATCTAATGCTCCGATTCTGAAAGTCATTTCTTACCTAACGGGAATTGCCGCAGTGCGGTCACACACTAAGCTTTGAATAAGGAGCACCCCTTCCCCAAGACTTCTGAATCTAAAAAGAAACGGATCTGCGTGCGTAATATTCATCGAAGTAAAAAGTATATTTTCGGAAACAGAAGGATGACCACGGAGGCGGAAGGGCGAAATGTAAACCGACAAACGGGGACCTTCAGGGGCAAAGGCGGGGAGGAACGGAGGCAAAGGAAAGGAGGAGAGGGAGGTGGGGGAAATGGAATTGGTGGAAAGGGAGTGGAATTGGACAGGAAGGAGGAGCCTTAGGAGGAAGGAGAGTGTGGGGTCGGAGGAGGAGGTGGGGTCGAAGGAGAGAGGAAGCGGGGAAGGACTCGCTGAGGTCAGCAAAAACCTTCCCTGCCCATTCGACAAAACCTTTCCGTGCTCGAGGAAAAAATGTTATGCAAACATGTCTCCATGAAGAAGCCTTTTTTCCTCTGAGCCCTCCAGTCCCTTGCCGCCTACGTTCCCCTCTTGTCAAACCATACCCCTCGCCAATCCCCCCTCCACCCCCCAGATATGTGAGTGGGAACAAAGACATTGGAAAGTGGAGAAGAAAAATTGTTACGGCGCCGAATGACAGGTGGGCCGAGAATATAACTCTTCCATCTTTCTCTCACTCGTTCGTTCACTCCCTCCGTCGACTCCCCTCCCCCTCCCTCCCCCAAGCCATCCTATCTCTCAGGGCGTTAGAAGCTCTGCGGGAAGGGATGTTTTTTATCATCCTTTCTTGCCAAAATAAAAAATAAACGAAAACAAGGAAAAAACGGAACGCCAGGGCGGTTATATGCCCACTATCCGAAAAATGGAGATGAAACGGAGACTTGGGTGATCTAATACTACTGAAACCAGGAGGTAACTACAACTATTTCATTGCATATTACGCTGCGTGTATATACGGGTGCCTGAGTAAATACACGTGTGTTCATATATATATATATATATATATATATATATATATATATATATATATTTGTAAAACTATAAACACAGTAATCAACCCGAAGGTCGTTTTGGTAGGTGATGGTAGAATTCACCCAGTACTAAGCCCGACGGCGTGTGAAATTCACGCATAAGGGCAGGTGGGCCAGTTTCTTTCCCTGTGCCGGTTATGGTTTCACAGTAAGATCTGGTACCCGAAGAATCACATAGCTTGGGTTGAGCTGCAGGTGCCCAGAGACATGCCCGGGAATCGCACAGGGACCCTCCGGTCCAACACTCTACCCCCTGTACTACCGCGACCCCATCTATATACATACACACACACACAGTATGCGAATATGCGACTATTCGTTGCTACGTCTTGTTATTGAATATGCCTCTAGATGAGACCACAGGGGAAGCACATCCATGCTACATACTGGTAAAACATATACATAATATGCACATATATATGGGCTCACAATCCATTTACAAGAAAAAAATGAAAGTTTGACGGGAAAGGCGCCCCCTGTAATCGGCCGGCGGAAACGCATTTAAATTAAAAAAAGACGCGCGAATTGAGAATGAAGATAAACGTCGCGGCAGTTTTTATGGGCGGGGAAAACAAAAAGCTCCGACTTCCAATTATAATTGAGTTATTATTTGTATTATTAGGAGAGTTATTTTTTATTTCGTGGAAACTAATGGAACACTTGACGACCGCTTTTCAAAAATATATTAACTGTTCAGATAATGATGATGAGAAAAAAATGTTAATTATTGAACTCTGATTCAGAAGTTTAAATTGTAAAATTTTGGAAGAGATAGACTGTTACAAATGGGCAATGTTATTTCAAGAGACTTTACGGGACCATGAAGTAATAATTGAAGGTGAAGAACTATCAAGTGTAGTCAGCAATCGAATTTGGTAAAATACTTGATTCACTTCTTTCCCCTGGATTTAACATCGCCTCTCTTAAAAATGTAATGTGAAATTATAGATATGATTGTAAATCTGAAAGAAAACTTTGCGGGAAATTATCCTATCTCAATATTTCACCACTTTAAACCCTCAAGGGATGGTATAATGTACATATTAGCGTAAAATATTATGAAAGACTCCAACTTCATGAATATTGGTCTATTTTATGCTGAATATTGGCAACCATTTTTGAGCCTCCTGTCTGAAAAACTTTAATACTTAGTGCGGATTTATTCCTCCCTTACTTCCTCTTAGAACAACAAATTATCTTCATTTTCATATAGTGTTCAAAATAAACCAAATAAAGTGAACTCTATATCGTGGAAGACTTCTGCTGATAATTCTTGTCTTTTCTTGCGTTTATTTATTCATTTTGTCAATATTTGACAGAAAATCCAAAAAAACTCTCTCTACCTCGAAAGACTAATGAATATGTTTACCCCGCGAAAAGAACTCAATTTTCTAAGCCAAATTTTTCAACCATTCTTTAAAAATTTTCAAATTCTCAGGACATTTGATAAAATATTGCTATAACCATAACTATTTTAATGCATGTAATGGCCTTTTACTAAATTTTCCTTAATTCTTTTAGGAATACCTTCATCCTGAGCCTGAAAATTTTACAAAGTAGATAGTTAAATCATCGAGAGTGCGTTCTTAAAAGGTGGATTAAGAAATTGAAATTTGCTGCAAAAATATTCAGAGTAAACTATGATGACGTCAAAAGCAAACGTCCGAACATGAAAGAGGATAGATATAAGTACCTTTATTGAGCAACGTTTTATAAAAAGGTGATGGTTTCATACTCACGTTCAGAATAATGGTAAAAATAATAAGTTAATCATTATATTTTGCCTTTCTTTGTCATTCACGACTAAAATATATCCATATATTATTCATGCAATATCTGAATTTACCTGTTTTCAACTTTTACTTTCCTAAGTGTCACGTCAAATTTTACAAGGTTGAAATTAATGTAAAAATATATTATATCAAATGTATAATTACGAGGCCATTTAATACTTGAACTAAAACAAATCCATAAATGGAAGAACTATTTAGAAAATGTTGGCCATTCGCTAGTTTACATAATGAGTGGTTATTAGATTTTGACATGAACATTTTTAACCTTTAACTCAATGTACTGTTCATTTTATTATATTTTTAGTATTTTGAAGGGTAATATGGTCCTATAAATTAATTTTTTCTCTCATTTTATTCGTCTGACATATAGTAAATCAACTTTTCGCATTCCAAAGTCGAGTTTCATTCTCATAAGGTAGTATATCGTGATCAAGTGAAGAATCGAATACTCAAGTCATTCGTATAAAATACTAGGATGTGATTCTCATCCTATAAACGTATCCCGGAAATGGAACGTCAGTCAATTGTTGTCGCCGAGTAAATTCATTTTAACACGTTTTTGCGCCTCTAAATTGATGATCTGTAAAGCATGGACACCTCGTGTGTAAATGGAATACAAATCACTCTAATGCGTCCAAAATGACGCATTCTAAAGACATGAATTTCTTTGAAAGAAGTAATTTTCAAAGGAAGGGCTTTTGTCAAGGTGAAATGTGCCTAATACGTTATAGTGTCCGGAGGGTAAAATATTTCACAGGAAACTCATAAAAAGAAAGGAAAATGATTGAATTTTGATACAAAAATAGAAAAAAAAGTAGTAAGCTTAAAAAAATATCTTATTATTTTGAAAAATACTGTCATTTTATGTTACTATGTATGAATGATTTTGAGAGTATCAACGACTAAAGCAAAATTCTAACTGCTATGCAAACTTCAAAATCAGTTCAATTCAGTATTTAATCTTTGAATTTGTTAGCCTCTGCGAGATCATTTCATCAAATGTATTAACTACGATATGTGTTGCAGAATTTAGTACATTCTAAATGCTGTATTTAAAAATATTTTACTCTAATAATGGCTAAAAACTCTTTTTATTTTATTCTGTGGCCCTGCATATCATGAAGGGGAATTACATTTTTATTTATCGTGATTACATGATGGATGTCGCTCACAAGAATTATTAACGTGGCCACCTATTAACCCAAAAATATGGAATAGATTCCCAATTAGTATAAATGTATGCAAGTTGAACACACGACACATTTTTTAGACCTAGAATTGTAAAGAATACTAAAGGTAAATATGGTATCGGTTGAACCTTATTCTTTACCTATGAAATGAAAAAATTAGTAAACTATGAGTTTTATATTTAGGAGGTAATAAATGTGTAGCTTATATGATGGTTTCTTATGTAATATAACAAAATATATTTCATTATTTCTACAACACAAAATTAGTGAAGCATAGCATATGCTTCCTTTTTATGGATCTAAATATAAATGGAATATATCAGGACGTAAAATCCTGGGATTAAAAAATCTAACCCAAAATCATATCTGCGGGCAGGAAGTCGGGGTAATTTCACGGTATGAGAGTAAAAATACTAATACGATCAGTACTACAAAAAATATTATTTATCAATAGCGTTTGTGCATCATGAATACGTAGTTCATGGCGCCATCACTGGAATATACATTGAAATTTTGCCGCCAAAGAAAAAGAGTAATGTGCCTAGCGTTAAAGTTAGGAATAAGATACGTTCACACTCTCGGTTAACAGACTGAATTCGTCATGTTTAAAATCGGAGGAAATCCAAGGAAAAAGTTTGAAAAACCTTAAGGATAAGCTGATATTAAGAAGTAAATAAGAATAAAACTAGTGAAGAAAATGATAAATCTACATACGGTTGTTTCAAAAACCTAGGAAATGCGTGATATTTAACGATAGGGACACACCTAAAATATTAAGCGAAAAGCGAAACATTTACTAGGGCCCTTATGTCTGAGAAGGATTGTAAAAGGCCGTAATTCCGACGCTAATGTAAAGGTGTGGTCGTTTCTCTCGCCTCCAGTTGCTTGCATTTATGATACACGAACAAGTTGTGCTTAAGCCCCCAACAAGAACGACGCAGGAAATCATGGTTTTACGCGAAAGGTCCCAAGCAACCCCGAGCGGTGAGTTATACATTTGAACCCCTTACGATCCTTAGTTACGGATCTCCAGCGTAAATTGGGATTCAGGCGACAATAAACAACGATATCACCCGAGATTCTCGCAATAAGCGAGAACATTCCCCAAGCTGAGGATTCCGAATTCCATCGTAGTTCTACCGCAACGGCAATATCCAAGCTACGAACAATTAAATATTAATTTCGGATTTTACTTTAATCAAAAATTACATTACAGATGCTACCTGATGTATATGAATACCTTCCTACACGGCCCGAAAAATGCATGCCGGATTTAATACGAGTTCTTTTGCAAGGTTATGTATTTTTAATAGTTGTTCAGTCATAGAAATGCTTATAAAAACCGCTCAATATGTTGTTCATTGTATATAGTTCATGAAATTTTATTTTCTTTGATTATTCAAAAAACAATCTTATCTGCGAACCTCATCTATATATCATTGATGATAGCCTAGAAATAAAATGAGAAAAGGAGCTAATTGCACGCAAGGGATACGGGTAATCAGTCAAGTGGTTGAATACATAGGGTCACTTTGAATATTTCTCAATGCAGTAATATTTTAACAAATTTCTCAAAAATGAATTCACTAAATTGATAATTTATAGGCATAATATTGATATTATAAGACATTATGCTATATTTATTTTTGAAATATTGTTATGCTAAAATTAGTTTTTACGTCCAAAACATTTTTTAATATTGATAATTATAATAAAAATTTTACAAATTATATTTCTGGATATATCATGCCCATTTTTTATTTTCATTTGCCTGCATCATATGAAGATAACCAATTTTTATTCACGCACTTCGAAGTAACAAACGAAGGTAAAGTGATATTAACTAATTTTGTAGTCAATAGTCCTAATAACTTGGCTGCTTCCTTATGTAGGCTCGTCCTTCGTGCGAATTCTTTGTTCATCGTCACCAAGAAAATTTTCCAGGAAACAGTGTAGTCAAAATGTATTCAGTTGGATGTGTCCACTCGTATAGTCATAATTAATGGTGGCTAAACTATACATATCAATGTGATCCTTTCAGCAATGTCCTCTAATTTGAAACAAAAATACCAAATTTCTTGATTATAACGGTCTCATTTTGACCAAATATCGATTTTTTTAGAAGTACCATCCGCTTGTTGTTTTTGTGCACAATTAATGGTGGCATGGTTTTTCAAATACATTCAATGATTTAAATTTACTTCAGAGTCATAAACGTTTGCACTATGTTAATTATTTCTCTTAATTTACATAAAAATAATTTTGTTGGCTTTGCTGAATAATTATATTGACCGTTCCAAACTTCGTGACATGGCATAAAACCTTTGACATCATACTGACAATATATTAAGTTATCAATATAAAGGATACATAGATAAGAATTTTAATGAATACATTCAATGCAAAATCCACATAATTGCTTTATCATTACTTATACTGAACCATTGATTTAAAATGACGGTCAATTTAATTTACTTTCCTTCCTCCGTCTTTGATATGTATAAGTAATTTGATATTCATTTAGCAATATAGTTGGCAAAAATAAATTTTAAAGTGTGTACCTGAATGTATATTTACCTCTCACTCAAATTCGGTCAGGTTAATAGAAAAACATACCATACGCCGTTCTAGTATTTTAAGAATAAATTTATTTATTAGCATAAATGTATCGTATCTTTGCAATTGTATGAATATGTATAAAAGTATTCACATCTACATGAATGGGTGCCTCAATCATGTTGCAGAAAGCATAAGGTTTACGCTCTCCTATTAAACATGTTCAGTTTCGGATTTTTACCTAAGGACAAAATTAATAACCGAATGAAAGATTTAACACATTGGTAATTATTTTGAAGCTTCTTTTTATACTTTTCCTACAGAAATATATATGTTTATGAATCAAAAGTTTGGTGTTCTTCATAAATCGTTTAAGAAAAATTAATTTTACTTCAGATTTGAATAGAAACATGATTCCAAAATTTCTTAAATGACCAAACGGTAAGAGAAAAACGGAAAGAATAGAAATGGACAGCTGTTCCGATGCATTTGCTTGTGGAGATAAAATCAAATCAGGTTGAAGATAGGTTCGTAAAAACGTTTCTGTGTTGAAGAGTAGATATACCAAGATGTCATTATGATATGGCCATTAATCAGTTGATATTTTATTGGACAGGTGCTCCGAATAATTCTCACTTTGACACAGAAGTGATTGATGGTTCAGTGGAAAAAAACGTCAAATTCTTTTCTTAAATTCGCCATTCACTACAGAGTCGGCTATTATTTTTTTTCAAATTACTCATTATATAGCTTGATCACCTCTTGTGATAATTCATAGAATAAATTATATTTTGTAATCTCTCAGCATGAATATCATTTTCGTTTGTTTACTCTAAGTCAACACTTATCTGAAAAAATGTATTACCTAATTAGGTTATTAGGTCCATTATTTGCAGTACGCCAAAAAAATTTGTATTCCGTCGCAACCAATGATTTATTTCATTCAGTACTATTAAAAAGGTAATATTATAACAAAAAAGTTTCCTTAAATTCAATAGAGAAGTTTTACTCAAAGTAACCACATCTAAAATATTTGCTGCATTAATCGGTGTCTACATTTTTTGACTAAAGGTATTCCCTTGCTTTGTTCCCTTAAGATTGACAAGACACTCCCAGTGAGTGGTCGAAGCAGGTATATTTTGGACATCGGGAGAATATTTTACGGGAAATTAACGAAAACAAAGATATCGCGTAATCAAGGAATCCGATCGTCGTGTTTTCCGTACAGCTTCCAGAAACAGGATGGAAAAAATAAATTCTAAAAAAAATATGACTGTTTGGGTGGCAGAAGAGGATTTCTAGGCCGCCGAAAAAATCCGACCACCCAACCCCCTCGCAGCCACCCTGCCTCGCGGCGAAATAGCGAGTTAAGGATTCACGGCTTCGGAGTGGAACTTCGTGTACCTCATTCGACGTTATGGAAGCGCATCTTGGCTGTGTCCTGCCTCCCGGCCATTAGATATGACCACAGGGGGAGAGCGCGTAGGGGAAAGGGAAAGTAGGGGGGTTAGAAGGGAAATGCGGACGAGATCTGGTCTCGACCGCCCACCGAAAACCCCACCTCACCCCCAGCCCACCTTTTCTCCGTTCCTAAAACTCGGCTCTTTCACCCAGGAGAGTGAAAAAGAGGGTGGAAACTACACTCAGGATTAAATAAAAAAAACGTGCGCAAAGAGTAGAACGGGTAGAAACTAATTTCGCAGAGGATAAGAACCGTGCAATTTCCCCGCACCACTGGGAACATACTAATCCAAGCCACACCTTCCCTCGCCCTCAAAAAACCTTCGAAAAAACCCCCGCTCCAACCCCGCGCCCACCCACCCCTTGGCCTTCTCGCACGCCCTCGTCCCTGCTTCCCATTACCCCTAACCCTCCCACTCTTTCCCCCCTGTCCCTAAAGCCCCGTCCCCCACCTCTCACCCCCGCCTCTCCTGCACACCTCGACGGTATGAAAACAAGAGGGTATAAGGGCGTGTGGGTGGGATTCATCGTCGGTGGGGGAGTGAGAGTCTCGCGGTCCTAAATTTCATAGCCCTTCGCCCGCAACCCTCTCTCCTCCCCCAACCTTCTCTCGTCTACCATCACTCTCTGCTCCACGCCCCACTCCCAACACTTCCCGCCCCGTGCACTCACCGCTGGTACACTTGCGTTCACGGGAATTGAAAAAAATCCAAGGGAGGGATGGGAAAGAGAAATTGAGAGAAAGAGAGGACGTCAATATCAATTGTGACGGCGTAGGTGATGAAAGATGGACTGGTGTGAGGAGAAGGGTGAGGGTGTTTGGGGAAGAGTTTTCAGGGGAGGATGTCAGAACGAAGACGCGCGAGGGTTAAGGGAAAAGGTCGAGAATGCTCGTAGATGATCAGGTGGATAAAAGACAAAGAATTACATTTATTTTTAGGGAAACAAATTAAACAAAAAGAGATTTAATTAATGCTGCAGGTACTCATTAAGGTGAGTTGATTATCAGGAAAAACTATTTTTCATATCAGACTAATGTCTAGGAAGGGCATACGGCCCCTGGAAAAGACGCACATAGTGATTTACCGCCTAATAAACGCCAATGACTTATTTATTTACTATTCCAAAATTTCGGCGCTTATCCATAGAATACTTTAATTCAAAATGTTTTAAATCTGCGTAGTTGGTATTCTTGAATTAGAATATAATAACAGTTTCAATGATTAGCCGCGTGAGTCATTTAGTCCGATAAAGTATTCAATGGTATCTACCCTTACAGGAAGCTGGAAAACAGTGAGGGGTAAAATTACGCAAGAGCAGTGAGAAGTGCTTAATCTTAATTACACGTGAATGAAATATTAAGGATAAAATACCTCTAATTGATTACACTCACCATTCGTTACTTTTATGATGCACGATGCATTTATTAAATCAATTAGGAACGCTCAAATGAAAAATCTCAGAACGGATATCAATTGACACTGGTTTGTTTTTCAGCGGCCGTAATTGACATGCTATGAGAGCAGTGCTGTTCATCGATGGAAAAAGTCAGTAATCGCCATAAGAGTATTTGTTGAATATAAAATATGTCATTTTGGGGTTACCTTTACAGTACCGCTGTATTATTGATTACACCCCGCTATTGATGTAATTAGATATTAAAAGACTTAGCACAAAAAATTTAATCCATACTCGTTTCAAGAGTAAATCTCAATAAGCGCAAAAGTTGGACGAAAGATTATAAGTTGTGTTTTTTTCAAAGCAGTGATTTTAAGCACATTTGGGTACACGCCTATGAAATGGCGAACCATCGACCCTGTGTCCAGCGTAGGAGATGTTTCTCTGAGTTTCATCCTTGCTTTTAAAACAAAGGTGTCAGTATAAGAATGCAGGGAAATAAATATTAATTAATCGAATTCATTCCACGGAATCATATGCATTGTATCTAGCCATAACGGTGGGTTTCTTTGTGTCTGTTTGAATGCTAAAAAGGGTGAATGGGAGGAGAAGCAAAACTGAATTCGAAGGTTTCAAAGGTGAATAAGGACAAAAGGTTTTAGGACCAAAGTTAAGGGAAGGAAAAGTTCCCAAACTGGGAGATGGAAGAGAAGCCGTGTAAGTGAACCGATTTGGAACAGTGACCAGCGAAAATCAAAATCAGATTACGCGCCCTTTTTGAAAATGTGAATTTCTGGAAGGTCCAGCAATCAGATAGGGCGGCGGAATTGCCTCCCAAAAATTAAAAGGTAAACTGAATAAGCAATGCCAAATTGTGAAAAATGAAGTTTCGGTAAGTAAAGTGACTTGTTTTTTCGCTAATTTTCTACAGCGTTAGCTTCGTTCATTTTTTGGCCTTCGGAGTTTGGCCGCCGCACGAGAAAGAATAAAAACGAGCCGACTGATTATAAAAGCGAACTAATCAGCTTTTTAGCTTGGAATTCTAAACTGCATTTACTTTGTATTTTTGCTTAATAGTGTTCTTTGTGAAAAACGGTTTATTTAAAAGATACTGTACACTGGCTGAGAATTTTATTAAGATTTTTTTAGAAAGTTTTCCGATACTCTCCGTTGAAAAGTAGGAACGTAAGCAGAAGAACCATCTCATTTTCAATTATTAAAATAAAAGTAATAGAAAAAAACTGCTAAAAGCCTTATTTTTCATTTTTTCACAAAAACCCTCAATCAAGGGACAGAAATGGCGGCAGGGTGATTATATTACTCTTTAACCATTTCATTTTCGACACTTCCTTCGTCTATTTCTTTTCCTTTCTTAAAAAATTAAAGCCATTTTTAATCGTTTTATACAAAAGTAATATTAGACATATACATTCATTTTTTGAATTAGCTTGCATCATTTCAAAGCAATCACGAAAATTTATTTTGGTTTCTAATGTGAGCTTAGAGAAATTATAACTCATAAGAAAATATTAGCATTAGGTAGTACGCTTCAAAAATTATCATTTAAAAATATCTTCGGTTCGATATAGTTTCCAATGCAAATTTATGACCTTTTTGAGACTCATCGAGCAAT
Organism: Hetaerina americana; assembly: GCF_022747635.1. Classification (NCBI taxonomy): domain Eukaryota; kingdom Metazoa; phylum Arthropoda; class Insecta; order Odonata; family Calopterygidae; genus Hetaerina; species Hetaerina americana. Next base: position 68,503,002 of record NW_027287538.1, on the reverse strand, counting down.
TAATATTATTTTACACATGGAACATCATCATCGCGCTCTTAAAATTTAGTGAAATGGGACTCAAACTTTTATGACCCTTATGTTATAAAGATAAATGTGCCAGACCTTGACATCTAAATTCTTATTACCCTTAAATGTATTTTAACCTATATAAGAAACAGTACTCTTATTTTTAATTTAATTGTAATAGTTCTCTAACGAAAAATGGAAATGCTATCTAATTAAATATCAAACTTTAATGCTATCTTTAATTTTCATTTAACCTCAATTACGATAACTCTGACGGTTTTAACAATATTTACATGCGATATTTAAATAGCTATTTACGATGCTCAATAATAATATGTAGAGGGACGAATACATAATAATGCAAAATTTATTTTTAAAAGAATCGTTTATGGATAAAACCGAAATGGTAAAATGACTATGAATTTCGTAATCCCACATTTTCTCTTTTCTTGGATCATTAAAAAGAGCTATGATTTTCTTACATGAGTCAAATTGAATCAAATTAATGTAAAAAAATTTTGGTTTAAATAAGTTAGCGTAAGGAACTCTTTTTTTGTCACAGCTGTGGGATTGCTCTGCAATGAAAACGTTGAAGCTAATATTTTCAAAAATATATTTGCAGAACTTGAGCAAAATTTACGAAATTATTTCTAAAAAACAGATTAAATTCAATTTTATCACCTAAAATGGTGACTAAATATAGAACAACACGTTATATTTACTTCCACTTTTACTCTGAACGCTCTAAATTTTTCCCTAATAATATATGCAATGATATTCCTCCCCTAACGCCTTCTCCAGACAAAGCTATATTTTTCGACTAAGATTTTTTAGCATTATCCTTTTAAATTTCAAGCCTGTGGTTCTATTTGTAAAAATAAATTTTTGATCCCAGGAAGAAATAATTTGAAATATCTGTTTAATATCTCTTTCTTTTTATTGTAACATCGGGTTTAAATATATATATATATATATATATATATATATATATATATATATATATATATATATAATCATATATATTCATATATATATATATACTTATACATATATACATATTTCTATGCAATACCGTTGACCGCCAAAATAATAAAGTGTTTCTGCATATTGTCCCACTATTCCGTGCAATTATATTAATATCCAATTGTATGTGTTTACATACCATCTATCATCGAAGAGGTCGTCGCGGTAACGTTAACTTAACGAAACAATTTATTGACTGTAGAACGACATTCCGCAGCAATCAAATTGAACAATCAAAAACCGAATGAGGCAATTCAATCAGTGCTTAATTCGGGTGGAGTTCATAAATATGCGAGAGTATCTAGGTCTTCAACTTAGCTTCCATCTCTCAGGTTAAAAACATCCCATTCCATAAGCACACCAAATTCCCTTCCTAAATCGCTCGGAAAACGAAGATTTTAGACGAGAAAATGTAAGTTTCAGACATCGCCGGAGAAATTATATTCGATTTAACGCATAAAGGAGCTCTGTTAATCCACAGAGACATATTGTGCCCAGGGATCCCTTATGCCATGTCCATCCAAAAATCGTACTTACGATTACCTGTTTGTTTCTTAGGGCAGGGGAGAAAGACAACGATCTTACTTAATACGTGAAAATAATTTGTCGTAAAAAGGACACCCAGTGAAGAAGGTATTTAGACCAATCAATGCGGTGACGAGATCGGCAAGAGATTCGATTCCTTGCCGTTCAAAATAATCCTCAAAAATTTCTCTACTGTTATCATTACCACCTTGTTCTTATTTAGTAACCTAAATGGTTGCAGCTATTTGAAGGCAAACATTTAAAATTGATCGAATATCTAAATGGGTAAAAGTTGGGAAGAGAATAGCGATTGGGGAGGCAGAATAGGGAAAACCTCAGCTTCACGCCACCTAATCTGTGAAAAAAACGTCGATTTTCCTAATTTTTCAATTTCAGTTATTCCTTTTACTTATTTAGGTCAGTTGAATTATATGAATTAAAATCCCTATCAAGTTATAAAGAAATTGTTAACGGTCTCAAGAGGCCCCTTTCTCTTACTCATCTGTTGTGATTTTTTGTGACATTAGAAGGAAAATGTATTGATTTTTTTTCAATGAGACATATATAGGAATGTAAAAACTTTTACTATGAGTAGTATTTATATTGCAAACATGTAAAATTCGTTGATTTCTAAAACTGACACATAGTGGTAACTGAATTTTTGTTAGTTTTATAAATACATCAATACGATTCGGTTTGCAATAGTTCATTTAGCAATAAGTATGTAGAGTTAAGTGCTTGTGTAAAAAAACCATATTCATTTGATGTACACAGCCAAAATATGACATCATTTTCCATTGTCAATTCCATGCACTAAGATAATTTGCCTTTAGCCTGAGCCACTCTTTCGCATTATTTATCAAATGCAGGTATACGCAGCTTGACGTAAAAGTACTACAGAGTTTCGAAATGGAATCCAATTACTAGTTACTTCTAGCAATCTTCTAGTTCTACACCTTTGGTATCATTGGGAATAATACTCCTCTATAAGCTATGGAAAGTAATAGTGAAAAACAATTTCAACTGAACAGTTTGTGAAAACATATCCCCATATTCATTAACCGCATTCTAGGTACGCATAGGAAAATGATGCTTCTCTTTAAGGGTTTGTGTATTGTGAAATTTGATACATATTTTCTCAAAATATACGAAAAAAATCTTAAGTCCTTCTTATTCCAAACTAAAGGTAATGTGTTAAATGTCATATCCATTCTCCGTATAGTTACAAGTTAAAGCGAAAAGGGAAATTCATGTGAATAGCGATTTTTGGGTTTCCTCTTTGGATATTCGGGCAAAAACGTGTTGGGTAATTACTATCACATACATAGAAATGCAAGCCGGCATTTCTAGTAAATACAAATAAAATTAATGGAGCTAAGCTGCTAGAAAGTTAGTCTTTTTCCCACTTTCCATGAGTATTAATGGTAAAATTTACCAAGAAGGAATCTAGCAGTATTCACAATACATTATGGGGATCGAGATGGTGCGGGGGCTAACGTACTGGCTTCCCACCATGAGGGCGCGGGTTCAAATCCCGGCGGTGTTGAATATTTTTCAGAGGTATCTCGATCCCTACTTGAGGTGCTTTGTGGAGGGCACTTTGAGTGAGTACGCCGTCCGTCGGATGGGACGTTAAACTGCGGACCCCTTGGCGCCTTTCGTAAAGAGTAGGCTAATGCCGACGCCGGGTTTCTCTCCACCCTTCATCCTTTCCTATCCATCCCCTTTGGCGCAAATGACCTTAGCTGTCGGTCGCCTCCCCTCAAAACTACTACTACAATACATTATATAAAATATCAAAAATATTTTCAAATAATATTTTGCTGCATTCACTTTTCATTGAAAGTGATATTTTATCAATATTTATAAGAGTTATTGAAATACGAAAATCTTCGTCTAATCTAATATGCTTGAAGTCTTATCTGGAACTGAGTGTATATGTTTTAATTATTGCTTACCTATAGTAGCACTTACGATGCATTAACAATCATAACGATATTATTCGGTGGAGTAAAAATACGGAATAATAAAGCATTAAACATTTATATGCTAAAGTAGGTTTTATTTAAGAGTGAGAAACATAAGAGTTTTATGGTGCTTAAGTCTATATTCGTTATTTTAAATAGGATACACTTTAATAATGATTTATTTCCAATAATTTTGTTCAAAGCTTAAGTAGAAAGGAAATTACACAGTTGATTCAAGCACTAAACCGCCGTTAATTAGCCGATGAATTTAATGCTGGACATTTTTATGATTCTTTCATAATTAGTACATTAGAATATAACATTCAATATTCCTCCTCGTCTTATGCTAGTCTTCAATATATCCTTAAAATCCGACTTTCTTTATCTCAGCGAACCTTATTTTGATGAACACTCTTGCTACTAGGGACGGAAATGAAGGAAACTTTCTGGGGCATAATAGAACTTTTAAAGCAGAAATATTGCTGTTTCAATGAAATATCGCTAGAAATTAAACTATTTCTGTTTTTAAAAGCCATTGAAAAACTTTTTGACCGTGAAGATTTTGTAGCACAATAATGGAGTAAGCACCCACTTGATTTTACTTACAAATATCTACCTTCTCACTTCACGTAAATTATGGTTCATACCAACTTATTTCAGGGTCAGGGTATTCCAGGGATATATCGTTAGACTACTGACCGGAGGGCCCAGGTTCGATTATCGAGCAAGTCTCTCTGGGAACCTTCAACTCCAACCAACCTATGTGATTTTTTTGGTCCCAGATCTTCCTGGGAAAACATAGCCGGCACTGGGAAAGATACTGTCCTCCTATGTAATGTGTTAATTTCACACGCCATCAGGCTTACCACTGGGTGAAATCTATCATCCTCTACCAAACCAAGCTTCCCCTGGGTGGTATTATCAACCTATTTTGTACAAACGACAGATAAATCAAAATCAAATCTCCGCGAAAATATGGTTACTCATTTTTCATTCAGTTAATTACAAAATACTTAGTTTAAATGGTTTTCCAAGATATTGGCTTTTTTCCAGCTTAATTAAATTAGCTCTCCTCTTAGTTAAAATAAGAAAAAGACTGCCCTGCCTGAGGATGCTTTAGCAAATGTTTTAAAGCTAGCAGTATTCTACGAAGTAATGGATTACAACTAAAGTCAGGACATATCTTATTCTTGAAACAGTATTTCACTGATTAGGTTATAGCTGGGAAATAAAAGAGAGAGGTATAAGTGATACATTAATAACAGCGAAGATATTTTGTATGCTGCTAGAAACTTCAAAATAAGATAATATAAGGAAATATCGGAATATATTTCACTGCGGTGGAATATTCAAGAGACACAAAATCAAATAAAAGTGCTCCTTTTTAAATTTATCAATTAAGTTAATACTTTCTATAAGGAACTTTCCTTAAACGATAATGGCTCCTTTGCAACTGAGACACCTACTACGAAATTTGTATGCTGATTACCAATAATTTTTATTTTTGGAGAAAATAAAAAGCACTCACTTTTTTATTACAACATATTCTGCCTCCGTTTTTTATGTCATTAAATAAATATTATAAGATACTTGTTCCTTCCCCTTGTTCATAGAAAGTATATTACCAACTCACTAAATACTAATATAGATAAGGACCTTCAATTGCATTGCTTCTGTACAAATATATTCAATCAAATTCTTATTTTTATCATCATATAGACAATATTTACGAGGGTCATCCGGAAAGTAGTACCCGTTCGTGAAATAAAGACACAAAAGTAAATATTAACAAACATAAAAAATTTTATTTGAAAGAGGATACTTTAAACTACTTCTCAACATAATCCCCAAGCAAATTAAGGCATTTGTCATAACGTGTGACAAGTTTCTGTATTCCTGCTGCATAGTCCTTCGCCGCCAGCTCATTGAGATACGCGAGGGACCCATCTTGCACAAATTTTTGCATAATGCAGATGGTGTTTAACAATTTCATGAACAATTGTTCGAGAAACATTGGGAAAATGCTCACAGATGTCATCAATTGTGACGCGCCGATCGTTTCTCACGAATTCGTCAACTGAGCTCACCAGTTGGTCTGTAATGACAGACGGTCTCCCCGAACGCTCATCGTCGTGTGTGTTCCCCCTCCCCATGTTGAAGTTGCGACACCACCGCCGAACAGACGACTCGTCCATTACATTGTCTCCATACACCTCCTTTAATTGGCGATGAATATCACATGGGCGAACGTTTCTTGCATTGAGGAATTTAATCACTGCCCTCACTTCACAACTGGCGGCGTTCTCAATTTTTTTAAACATTGTAAACAATCACAGAAACAACACAGGCAATGCTAGCGTCACGCAACTTGGCTCAGAGAAGGCAGACAAGCCACTGAAGCTATCTGACCTCGTCCAGCGGCTACTCGCGTCGTCAGCACTTCATGCGGCACGAACGGGTACTACTTTCCGGATGACCCTCGTATATTTAGGATGCTTGAAAACGAAAATATTTGCTCGGTCATAGGCATGGAATTTTAATTTATTAAGGTCGGAAATTAACTCATAAAAAGTTGGACCTCAATTAACCTAATTGTTTCGCATATAACTTCAGTTTGGGCCAGCAGAAAATAGATATATATGTATAAGTATAATCAATGTTTTTCATCTGCAATACTAACTTCGGTGAATCCAATAAATATTGGTAAATTTTAAATGATAAAGATCAAAGTTTTAAAAGGCGTACCGTAGATGCAAGTTTTGGAACATTAGAAATAGAGCTGGTCTAATTAGATAAAAGCATAGGTTGTACATTGATTCACGAGAGACTAATAGATTTTACAAAATTGATTTTGTTATATCTAAAGTAGTTCATCCCTAAGAACACTCAAAGTCGATTGTGATGGTGCGAGAGATAATACTAACCCACATATTCCTAACATTGTCATTTTATTTATATAAATATCCCCAAAGGGTGGCTAAATGTTATTGTGGAACACGAATAATAATACTGTAAAATATATAAAAAGAATTAGGTTGTTTTTAATTGAATGTTTCTCTAAGGAATCGAAAAAGTATACAATGTTGGTGTACGATGAATTACAGTTTACCATCAGAAAATGTATCGAATGGATATCCAGTAATGAAAACTATATTTTAGTACTGTCGGTCAATGACATCTGAAATTTATACACTTTTTGGCATAGTAAGCGAACTATAATATTAGTTAATGAATAAATAAGTGTATGTTTATACATGGATAATTTATTATCATTTATTAATAAAAATCTAGACACATTTTGAGATGGATATAATAATTATTATCGTAAAATATAAGAGAACTCTGTAATCATGTCACTAGTAACTTGTTGTATCTTCGGTAAAAGAAGGAAAATCTAAGTTAAATGTCAATATAGGAGCTGAAGCGAAGAGTAAGACGTACATTAGCATTAATTAAAGAAATACGCCATGTAAGTAATGTGAAAAAGCCATTGACGATTTGAGAATTATATAAAAATTTTTCATTAAATTTTCCAATATATTTTATAGATTAATGCCTAGTGTTATTTATACATAATTATGTATTACTATAATCTTCGGATATATCTTTCTTTCTATAGGCATTAGTACATATTAGTTATGTCTTGGAAAACCTCAGATGATAAGGGTCTTCAAAGAGAAATTTCGAAATAATTTTTTCTCTTTGAAAACCTCATTCCGTCTTTTTATCTGCGTATATGTCAATATAAACCTAAAATACTATTCCAATATAAAGATATTATTATTAAACTCCGCTACAATATGGACTAACAAAGTTAAATACCCATATTACATGGGTTTCCTAATTAGTGGACAAGGAAGAGTTTATGCATGGGATTTCTACATAATGTGGTTTTGTTGAATTCTACGCATACATAATAAAGTGTTGTACATGAGATTTCGTAGAGTATGTAGAAATTAATTAGTTTTATGTTAAACGTTAATATTCCACAAGTACTCTAGTTTTTCTCTTCTATTTCTCTTTCCTTTCTTGAGGCTGCCAATTTCTCTCCCTCGCTCTTACTCCTTCATTCTCGATCCCCAAGCCGGCCATACTCGTACCTTAAGCCCACCTTAAACTCAACGTAAGCCGCGCACCTCTCCATGACCCCTTCGAGCTTCCTCGAAATTTTCACCCACTCCCACCGACCTCCATCGCACCCCGCCGCACAATGCCTACACGTAGACAAAACCGCCCACTCCGCGTTTTCGTGGTGAACCGCCCAGAAAATACCCTCCCACTCACGGATCTCACCGAACTCTCCTCTCCCATTCCCTCCCTCCATCCTCCAAGCCCTCCCTCCCCACTTTTCGCTACCTCCGAACCCTGAGTAAAACAAAACCCAAACAAAAAAGACAGAAGAGGGAGGGAGGAAGGGCGTATGGACGGGGGGCGGCAGGGTGAGGGAGGAGAGGGAGAGAATATACCCCGGCAGCGGAACTCGAAGCTGTCCGCATGAAAGTCGGAGGAGCCATACGCTTGGGAGTAGTGTAAACACCGGTAATTTGGCACCAAGCGCTTGAAAACTTTCAAAATATTGTTCTTTGCGTGCCGGTCTATGACTGCTTAAATAAACGCTTTTTTCGGTGGGGGGTGGAGAAGGAGGTGGGACGCGAAGGGAGTGTAGGTGGAGGGGGTGAGAGAAAGGGGAAAGGAGCAAGGGAACATAGAGAGAGAGAGAGTAGGGGGTGGAAAGAGGGAGAGAAAGGGTAGAAGGTGCGGGGGGAGGGGGGAAGAGAGCGAGAGAGGGGTGGGCACAAAACCCGCGGCTGTTGGTCGCGTTCGCGAGGGCTAAAGGAGAAAAGAATGCTCATAGATATAATACCCTTCGCTCTCTTTGCTCTCCCTCCTCCTCTGTTTGCTGAAGCGTTCCCCTCGATGGTGTTATCGGCGCAAATGGAAAGGGAGCATGTAAGGAAGGTGATGGAGTATCGGGTGATATGAAAAAGGAAACGGAAGGAATGAAGAGTGAGCGTCGGAGAGGCTACGATGGGATAAAAGGAAATGGTGGTGAGGAGGTGGAGTGAAAGCTTGAAAGAGATGAATAAATGTGGAGCCTCAAAAAAATAGAGGATCACGTGTAAAAAGGTTTAGAAATTCATAAGTAAAATTTTCGTGCAATGGCATTAAAATTAGACGTCTATGCAATCTTAGAGAAAATAATAAATTAGATTCATACATCCAGATGCACGCAAGTTTGATGTAAGTAAATTAAAAATGCACACATTTCCTCTTTTTTTGGTTGATTCTCAACTTTCCCAATGATTGATAACGCTATAATATCTTCATTTCGTATATTGTTTTTTAAATTGCAATAAATTTTTATGGATAATAAAAATGACTTATCAATATGTAAAAATAATTTTGACGCTAAAAAAGATTCTCAAAATAATTTTACCACAGTATACGTGTATTATTATCTCTAGGATGTTTACGGCAGTAAAATATATAACCAATAACGTTATAATTCATTTATTCGTGCAAATAATTTTATTTTTGGGTGCTTCGACATTTTTTACTCATGTAAAAAACTAAATTAAGGCCCAATTTTGCGCAAATATGGAACGATATCAAGGTAAGGTATCAGAGAGTACTATGTAACATGGACTTGTCCAAACCTTGAGCCTAGATGTCAAAATCTGGAACATAAGTTCCAGAGCATTCTCTGTTGAGGACAATGGACTCTCGGCAATCGTAATATAATATCACAAAAAATCACTGTTCACTGATAATATATTTCGAATGAAAATGAGGAAAATCTTGACGGGGATTGGATACCTTTTTTCGCTTTTATGTCTCAATAGTAAGAGCTAAAATGGAAAGTGTTCATCACTGGCATAATTATAGAATTAATTCCCATCCGAATTAACAATCCGTGTGGATTCAGATAGAATATCATTTCACTAAAATTTAAGTCTCTCTCTGTATGTCACATTCTTTTGAATCAGACTTTCATTTTTTTATTATTGCACATTACCATTCCAACGCTTATGCTCAATAAATAGAAGTTGTGCATAAATGAAAGGAAAATTTACACTCTTTTTAATGATCAAGGATCCACTCGCGGCTTTTGATTATTGAGCATTTACTTTGTATTTTTATAGAATACCCGTTTACTTTAATGAAAAAAGTTTTTCTAATGCTGGAAAATTTTCATATTTAGAAATATTTTTAAAAATTCAGGAAAAAAAACTTTCAAATACATTTACGGAAAATATCATTCCGTGCAATACTTAATTTTACATTTTCATGTATGTTTTCAAGAATTTGTCCATTAGAACCATACAAAACAGACAGCATGCAAAAAAGTGGACAAATAAAGCTAACACAATATTGAATTAGTCGATATGATATATAATCTATGTCCGTTTTATGATATTTAACTAAATTTTGTCTTAGAAAGAATAAAAAATAAGAAAAATTGCGGATGCATGAAGGTTTAACTACCTTCACTTTATTTATATCAGAACAGGCAACTTTGTTGGTATTACTATCGCAAAATTCATAAATATTCTTTCGCATCTACTTACTATTGCTATTATCATTATGTGTTAGCTATGAAAATTGTTATTCAGGGTTATTGCAAATTTGTGCGTCTTATGTAGAAAATATTTCTGAAATATCTTCGTGTTTCAAATTTTAGAAAGAATAAAAATAAAATAATGTAGCACATTCAACGTGGTGGCTTACTCTCCACTGAAGCATCGTGTACTTTAGTGGAAAGAAAATACGAGGAAAAAGCCAGTCTCTATAGATAATGCAGTCAAAAAATGAAGGATTACTATCGCGTAACATGTATTTTTCTTCCTCAATATTGGCCATTACACCTTTATGTCCGAACGACAAAAATGATGGAGGAAGGGAATCCAGAGTGATATGTATTCTTTTCCAATGGACTCCAATATGGGTCCTCAAAGGTATTGTATCATACTTGGCACCAAAAATATTGTACATGAGACAAGGTAAGGAGGTATGATCTTAAGACATAGTGACTATGCCGGGGAATCATCTCACTATACTGGTGTCCACTCTTATATTAGCTGAGCACGAAACAATATGCGTCATTATTGCGGAATTTTTATACGCATTCCTTAATATTTGTTTTAAATCTCATTGAAATAATATGTTTATTGACCTAGATGAGGAAAGTCACGGCCAATGTGGTTACTTGATTAGGTTTTTCCGCATTATTTAAGGGCTACTTTTTAATTAATCAAGATTAATAAAAAATATTCGATTAGAATAATTAGAAAAACACATGCTTACGCTTTCATCAAGTGGTCACCTTTTTATTAGTGGACCATTAGTAATCACCCTACTTTTACTGTACCTACCTAAAAATAACACACCAATTCAACTAAAAATGTTCTCATATGAGGCTGAAGTCATTTTTTACACTAACTGATGAGAAAAATCATGAATTCAGTGAGCAAATAATTTTCAGCTAGCGATAACCACTTTCAAAAATACTTGAGAACATTCAAAATTTTCACCTTTAATTATAATAATGTATTATACTTCAATGATAACTAGGTAATATTACGAAATTTTATGGCAACCATATCGGAGAGAGTTGATGAAAGACAAACGCGTAAGGTAAAGGAAAGTTTTGTTATTTATGAAGGCGTTGGAATGGAGAAAAATGGAGAAAACAAAGAGGCATGGAAAAGAGAGAATGGATGGTACGGTGTTATACGTTTAGGGGGATAACCCTCTCTCACTCCTTTCCCTCCCACACGTACTCCCCATCCTCAACCCCTGCCTCGCAGTTCCCACCAACCCCTGGGAGTGGGTGGGTAGGTACGGGTGGTGCCAACGGCGCCCCTCCCCCTTCCTACCCTCCGCGGGTCACCGCACATTCACCGCTGAGGTCGGAGTGACGCAACCCTTAAGCATGAGCTCAGCGTCCCGTCCAGCGGCAAAAGCAGACCGCCGGAACGCGCGCAGAGGTGGAGGGTGCGCGGGAAAAGTGCGAACTACTGAGGGCTTTCCCCGAAGCGAGGGGTTTGGGGCTCTGCGGGAATAGGGGGAGTGGTGGGGGTTTAGTTGGAGAGAGCATGAGAGGGAGAGAGAGAGAGGGAGAGAGTCGTGTGGACTGGGAGAAGAGAGGGGAAAAAAACGCGCAAATTTCGCATTTCTGACGGATGACGGAAAGACGCGATAAGGTGGGGTAATGCGGGTTTTATGAGCACGCGGGCTCGACGTGAAGACCTGATGAGCAGCGGGACCACGCTCAAAGGAATAATTGATGCCAAGGAGGTAAACCATCACTGCGATAAGTCGAGCGGGAGGATAATTTCTGCTGTGTATAATTAATCGTACTTGCGCAGGCATTCAAACGCGCAAGGAACCCTCTTCAAAACGTTCTAAGACAGATTATTCATGTGCATTTTTAAGCGGCCTTGTCATATGTAAAGTTTTTCACACGATATTTTGGTAAAGTAGCGCTCGGGTAACGGTCCTGTGACTCTGATGGGTTTCTCAACTATTTAAACATTGGAAAATATTTAACCAGTATCATATTATATGCCTCTAATAATGGTTTTCTTCGTTATTCTTTGGGATTGTTCCACACATGGCATTATTTTTGTTCATATTGCAGGAATACCAGCATGTAGCGCGGTATCTGAAAATCTGTCACCGGCATTTTTTAAATATAATGTGAACAATATCAACCAAAAAATCTTGGAAAATATAAAATTTAAATTTCCCATAGGTACTGTGGTTGGCCTAACGAGGTAAGACAGTACAAAAATACGTTAAAATTATATATGATTACGTAGGACTACACCCATAGTATTAGGGAGAAATAAATGCAATTAAAGTAACTACTTCCAAACGTATAAATTCAATATAAATATTCAAATCTAAATTATTAATTAATATTTGAAATAATCCCATACATTTGTACTTGTGGTGGATCTTGTTCCTATATCAATTCTAAACCATATTCAAGGGAATTGAATACTTTCAATCATTGGTGGAATGAAATGAACTGCATCATTTCCCTAGTAAATTCAAACATGTGGTAATTAAATATAGGCCGGTAATATAAAACGCATATATTAACTTAATTAAACGCTACTTGGGTAGTTCAAATGATTAAATTCAGAACACGTGTAATAATTCTCCCACGAAATCCACAGACGTAATTGCACATTTCACGAAACACCACCTGGCAGATGCGCCTTTGCCTGCTCTATCCCCTTGCTCCCTTCACCTCTCTCGCCAGCTCTCTCTTACTCTTACTCGCACATGCACAAACTACGGTAGAAATACCGCCAACGCCGAATTACCACACGTGGTAAAACATTCCACGCCGCTGGGGTGCGAAATAGGCAGCGGTGGTTCCTTGGTGAAACACTTTTTGCGGTCTGTCAACGTGGACCGAGTAGGTTCCACATCCGCACAATGGGAATGCCGGAAGGGTGGTAAACACACTTACCCGTGCTGTTATTTTGCTTTTAAACCCTAGGATTTTCTTCCAAATCCTCTCTCTCCCTCTTTCACTTGGACGGCGGACGGCACCGCATTGAAGCAACCGGCCTATCCGTTCGGACACTCGTCGAGACTCGGAGAAACGGCGTTTGATGACAATAGGAAATTTGACTGCTAAGTTCGTAGCACATCTCCTCTTCAGCGCACTAAGAACTGCGAGGAAATATCAGCATCCAACACCTCCAGGAGAAACTCAGGGGGTCATTCAAGCACAACACCAAACACAGCTCCCAAAACCCTCTTAAACTTTTGGTCGAAGTCTCTCCGAAGAGGATTAAAAATCCAGAAAACTTGGGAAGGACGCAAACATTTGACAAAAGGACGTAAGCACAATCGCGGAAGCGTTGATAAACAACAGGTAGCATCGCTCTTGGCCATGAGCAATGCTACCCCCCATCCGGAAAAAATTCCGAAGATTACATGACAAATGAAATACGCGAAGACCGACACATTTTTGACTCCTCCAAGTTTTCTTCTTAATAATCCTCCTCAAAAATCCTTTGGATTTGCACAAAAAACACGGGAGAATCATTTCACTCAGCCATCTTCCCAACCCATTAGCCCCCTCCCCTCTCCTTCCCACCCCTCCTTCCCCACCCATCCCACACGCCCCCGCTAAGATGGCCGACAACCAAGACGCGGGCGCGCCTTCCCGGGTCACCCTCGTGGATGGCGCGATACGCACGCCGTGGAATCAACAGGCTGCGTCGATATAACAGCCGAGAGAAAGACTGGACCTCGGAGGAAGCATGTAAGGAGCTCGGGACAGTAAAGTCCGGGCGGGAAGGGGTAGGTGAGGATAGGGCAACCGTGGGTTGGGTAGGGAAAAATGGTATGAGTCGCTATAGTGAAAAGCAAAAAGGACTAGGAGTGTGGGGAGAGGAGTTTGGTGGTGGTGGGAGGGGGTCAGGACAGGACAGACCGGAGCAGATGCGGTTGACGAAGGCCGTGGGGTGACCTGGGCTGGAGGGGGGGAGGGGTCGGGATCGCGATGTCAGGGGTGAGGGGAGGTGCACGAGACGTGAGGGACAAGGGATGGGGAAGTGTATAGCCGCGCTCGCTTGCGTGCGGGGGGTATTCGGGGAGGGTGCATACACAACTGCACTTTCGATGCAGTGATTGAAGTGGGGAGGGGGAGCGATCGTGACTCATTTGTCTGGGAGTTACGAAGGGAGAAGTCTATGGATGGGAGGGGAGAAAGCAGTCCAGGAGTTCTTCCGGGGTATGAGGAGGGCGGTCACATGCAATGACGGGATGAAATAAATGGATTTAAAGCCTTTCCCTACGAAAATCTTGGCAACATCGCTTGTCACTCGTTCACAACATATATCCAACCACGATCGATCTTCATCCATCCCATCATGCCGAGTAGGATTACATTGAAGTTACCGCAATGAAAGAATGGTTGTTTATATTAAATTTGTCTCTTTGTTGCCATAATTTTCCAACTAATATTGACGGTCTCTCCTTCATGAGTTCAATGATCGTAAAAATTATAAGCAATATAAGATAAAACAAAAATCAGTGAAGGAATAGGATAGTCACGTTCGATGGAATGAAGGAAGAAAAGACGCACGCGGAATCGAATCGAGGCTAACTGAAGTGCACGATTACAGGCTGTACTTGTACAATTCTTAAAGCTGTGCACCCATCCAATATCTACCGTAACCGGATGAACACCGATACCAGTAACAGTAAAAAGATAGAAATCAATCCTCAATCATGGCATGTGATTATACCTTCCTGGTTTCTGCCTGTCCTGTAGAAAAGTACCCATGCTCAAAATATCTTGCGAATGCCTTTAAGAGCATCATAATTCTCCCTACTCAACCCGTTTCTTTTCATTCAGGTTGAGGATCGTATAATCACGAAGAAATTTTCACCGAGCGTCGCAGTCTCCAGAGTGTCTCGGCAAAATCTACGCGCTCTCCGGCGACGGAGACGGCTCGTGACCCAGCAGACGATATCGAGACGTACGACCGCGAACAGGAGTCATTGGCTCTTGTTTCGTTGAAACGCCGACGTGTCGAACTTATGGCGGGAAACACCGAGGGTTTGGAGGATTGAGAAGAGGAGAGTTATGGTCTTCGTGTGGGGGGAGGTAAATAGTAGACTACTGCTTTTCTGGGTGTGAGATGGGGGGGGGCAAGTAATTTCCAATGGGAGTATACTGGTAAGGAGGGGTGGGAAATCCGAAAGTTTTGCGTCGCGAGTGGGATGGGGAGCGTTATCTGGTTTATTACGGTTTTCCAACGAGTTCGCTGGCCTTCGCCTGTTTCCTACGACCACGGCGACTCTAACGCGGAATCGCTTGTCTAGATGCGTATGTGTGAGTGCGTCTATGTGTGCACCTTGATCCGCATCGCCAACGTGATGACTTGAAAAAATGAGTCCGGTTTTACGGCCCCCCCTCTCGTAACCGCGACGCCTCAAATATAAGGATTTGGCAGTTTCATTCAGCTTGAGCATTTGGTTTGGGATCTGCTCGTGATATCCACAGCAAAAGACAACATTTTCCGGAACTCCACTTCGACTTTCCCACAGCGAAGAAGAAAGAGTTGGTCATTTTTCAACACTGACCCATTCTCATATAGAGAAGTCATAATTTCATTATACTATATTCACCTTTATCTGGGTAGCATTCGTCATAACGTACAAATATAACCCTTCATTCTAAAAGATGCATTCAAAGGTACACCTTTCTACAGGGTACTAGGAACTTTTCTTGATTTTTTGAAGGCATTTATATCAATTCTAAATGCTAAGGGAACTATAGCATTTTAAAATACTTAAATGTATGTCTCTATAAAATTCAGGGCACTTTCCACGTAGGTATTTTCAAAATAAAAACAGTATTTAATTAAATTTGATTCTACAAATAGTCACATCGTGAAGGGAAATATGACGTGACCAATAAAATAATATCACCTCAATAATTGTTTATAAGAAATAAAATCAATATATTTACAGCATTTTTTCTATTACTCATCAATATTACGAATGAAATATTATGCATACCAATTCAGAAGAAATAATACCCACCCTGTAAAAAGAATAAATTCCACTCGTTAATTTTATTTAACATTATTCAAATAAATTTAAGAGAAAAAAAATTTCAAATGATAATGATTTGTATCATTTTTTTCTGAATCTCAGAAGTAATGTTCAACTTTAAATTATTAAGGAATTATCTATTCTAACATCTTGAGAAGGATAGCGTCTAAATAATGATACATATTAAGAAATATAATTCAGTAGCATAACAAATTCATCTTTAAATTAGGCAACACATACATAAAATCGGAATTGAAAGAGTAAAATAAATGAGCTATAAGAAGGGCAAATGGTGGAAAGTCGATTTCCAATGAGCAGATGTGATAATTATGGCAGCATTCCTATATTTATGAAATTTTTGGTTCACGAATATTTGAGCAAAAGAGCAAGAGGGTTTTTATCAAGTAGACATGTAACTGTAGTATAGTCAATAAAATGCGAGAAATAATTTTGAAGTTAGGTTATTAAAACCAATTTTTATTGACCAAAACAATATAGTATTAAGGACGTCCCTCCACGTCAGGGTGTCTCCGGGGTATCTGGTCTCAGAGACAGGGCGGAGGAGCGCCCAAAAGCCTTGACTATCATAAATAATAATTTCAGCCAAGTTAGTTAAACAAGTATCAGAAGGGAATGTAGAAATACAATGTAATTTTTTTTTAGCTAGGCATTAATGTAGAACTTGTTACTTTGCGAATGATTGAATCTTTTTTCTATCAGTTTCATACTCTTGAAAATATATCTATGTGTGACAGTAATTTCAACGCTTATATATTTTTTAAATCGACTTCATCCTTGCTCCCTGTTTTTAAGCATTTGGAAGTTGGTAAGCATGAATAAATTAACGTTCTCCCTGTTTTCCACCCACGGGTATGTTGTGTAGAATAGTTCTAAAGCCTAAGCTTGAAATAGCTTGACTTCGCCGCAGGAAGAAAATGAGGGCCTACATGAAAGACATCGCTTTTTACAACTAGTTCATCTTGCCATTTAATGCCATGTCAATAGACAGAATTTATGGCGTAATCCAAAATGAACTCCTGTCAGCTTATAGTTAATTATCTGCAAGTCATTAAAAATATTGCTGGAAAACTTTCACTGTAACCGTTTAATATAAATAATTTAAATATCCATTTTGAAATTTCGCATTCCTTAGTGTGTTCTTAAGGTTCATTCAAAGGTTTTATCTCAATTTACATTTCAGTGATCAAATCTTTTTCCTAAATTTCATTGTGAAGTCATTTTTTCCACCATTTCACTGTTTACTAATTTATTTTACTGGTAAATTTTTAAATCCTTATCAATGTTATAATGATATTTCTCTATGCTAATTATCAAGTAATCATAGATGCTTAAAGTTTATATATGGGTGGTCCGAAAATTTTCTGATCTCAAAAATTTCAGAAATGATGTCTTGTATCTTTGTTGGGTCGGAAACTTTTCAGACCACCTTCGTAATGCTCATATACTGGTACTAAAGATGAGGCACTTCATAATTACAGTAAATAGACAGGATCCTGAGTTGCAATTTTCTTTATTTCATAATTACATCAATGTTTTGTTTTTGCAAAAAAAAATCATTTGCATACAAATGAATCAGTTTTGAGTAACATTTGAGAAAATTTTAAAATTGACAGTTTCCTGTAAATTATCCGTAGAGTGTTTCGAGAAAATTCCCGCTAAATGAAACCAAAAACAAAATATGTGATATTTTATAAAAACGTCTTCCAAATATTCTTGTTGGAAACAACTTTCCTATGCTGATGAATATATATATTTTTAAACCTATTTAGATATAACTCAGCCCAGCTTAGACTGGAACACAGACTGGCTGGGCATAGGACTAAGTTTACAGGTGGCCATACATTGCCGCTATAACACCAGTTGCTGAAGCCAGGGGAATATAGAGAGTACGTTTTACGAGGGCTACTGATATAAGTGCATAAAAAGACTAATATCTCTAAAATGTTATCATTGAATAAACAGCTTCTTTGAAAATCCACTTCACTTGAAACAGTTAAATAATAATAAATATCTACTGAAGGTTAGTGTAAATTATTTATGATGAAATCATTTAGTGGAATGGAATGTGTAGAGGGTTTAACCTATGATATGTTGGAAAAAAATCTTTATTCATCAATGGTGTGCATATTGAAAAACAAATTGATATTTTTCGACCTGCACGACAATGAATATGAAGCAAAAATTATGTATGCTCTTCGACATTATCAGGCGTGTGGTAAACACTTTTAAACTTATATATTTTAATAATATAAAATATTTTATGAATGAAATTAGATATTACCACACTTGAAGTTTTAAATGTAATTTCATTAATACGCTTTGAAGAATGAGATTTAAGAATGTGTGATTGTTTGCTCTCTCGTCCGATGAGGAATTGCAGGACAGAATGAACTAAATTAACCCTCTTTGTGAGCGCATTCGCGTGTCACTTTCTGAATAATTTAAACAACCCCGTGCCTTGGAGGGTAGGGTCAATAATGCTAACGATGGAGCAAAAAATGCAAATATAAGCAATGAGGAATGAAATTAAAGGATACCTCCAACCCTGCGTTGAAAAACCAAAATTCACCGAAAAGTATAACCAATCGTGAAAATACATTTAATTTCTGTGAAATGACATAGGTAAGCCTTCATGTATCCTTTGTCAAAAATATGGAATATGACAGTACGAATAAGATTAAGAATGCCATGCCGAAATTTCGACTTCCTTTATAAATGGGTTGAATTTAAAAAGGAGGACGTGTATATTCAAACTTTTGCGCTAATTTTCAGGCTACAATATTTCCATGTAAATCAATAAAACACGCATATTTACAATAAAGATTCCCTTAAAAGCCCTTATTTATACGAATTTAATACGTTTTTGGTCAAAAATATTCATTTTATTTATTTGTGTTAAAACATTGGGGAACACCATGGAATGAGAATTGAAGTTGAACTACGCCGCAGAATAAATAAGCATCACGAAATAAATTATAAAAATATAATAAAGAGTAAATTTACGCGCTAAGAAATCATTAAGATTATTCAAAGATCCTCCTTCTGCACATATTGATTAGATTAATAACAGTCACAAAGTGGCTGAAGCAACTATCTTTCACAGTTGACGATTCGATAAAGCATGCCCGCTGGCAAGAAATCAGTTGTTAAATATTCATCAATAGAAAAAAAGAAAAATACAGGGTCAAGATTGCACAATAATAATTAAAAACAATGACGGAGTGTTTTAAGTGTTTCATTGGAATACCGTCTCTCCATTTGGGGGTAAGCTTTTATGATAAACTGCCATTGCTATGAATGGCATTATATCATAAAGGATGAAAATATCCTATTACAAGCAAATATTTACGTAAAAGATATGATTTTTATTCATTGGTATAAACAATAGATCACAATAGCCATTCTTTACTCCAATAGCCCAAGGTGGCCTCGAGTTTTAACATGTTATTAAATATAATAAGGAATGCAACAGTATTAAGCCGGCATTTCCAAATACATCCAATCAAGGATAGAATTGCGGCAATGTACCTTGCTATTTAGATCAACGTCATATTTTGGGCAGAGGGATCGCATATACCGACCGCATTTGACCCCAATAATGAAACAATTAAGGTGCGAAAGATTTACTCTGGCGCTACGCAGGACCCAGGCCTGTTTTTTGCCAGTAGCCGTCATGAACACCGATGCATATTCGCAAAAAATGTTCCTAGGGAATACAAAATGGACGGGACATCGCGCTTTTTCCCCAAGCTTCGAACGCGGGGTCTCTGAAGACAGGGTAGCGAAGGGTGGGGTGGGCTTAAGTCGCGAGTGCCCGGGACATCGTCGCATTGGGACCCGGCCGATTACATGTGGACGCAATGATTGATGACGCATCCCGTTGCTCTAAGCGCTCCGTTCACTGGCCGCTTGCCGCATCGTAAGCAGGCATTACCCCCTCTTCTCCCTGCTACAGCGCCTGACCGCTCCCCCCACTCCTCCCGACCAACTCTCTGCCCCCTCTCTTCCTCTTTCCCTCTCTCCCTTCCGCGGCCATCTCTCTCTCTCTCTCTCTTCCCCTCTTCCGCTCGCCGTTTCAAAGGATTATCTATCGAAGCAGAAGCAGGCGAGGGAAACGCTGCAAAATTTGATCTTGGGCTAAGTCTCAAAACGGACGGCAGGAAGATAGATCAATTTCTCTGGCGGCGAGAGCGTGTGATAGGAAATCAATCAAGTATCCGCGTCGTGGACGTGAATAGAAATGGTGTCATCACCTCGGTCTCTAATGTAATTTAATTCGGAAATTCACGACGGAGTAATGTAGTTTGGTACTCTGGAAATTCTATTCCTAAACCTATGCTCAACCGTTGGGTTAACGGTTGTATAAAAACCAAATCAATGTTGAATCAGTACAAATACGTATTTTTGGCTACTAATGACAAAGTGTATTAAAGAGAATAATAATTATTGATAAATATTCCTATATTTGTTTATAAATACATTCAAAATAACACTATGAACACATTCGTGGTAATTTTATTTAGCAAAGCTAAAGTAGCTTTACAAATTATCATCAAAAATAGTAAATGCAAGAGCAAGATATAACGATTATTACTTAAGAGATAAATACGAAGCGCTACTAATAACTTGTTGTTTAAATACATTACTCTCAATAGTTTCTTTAAGATTTTTTCGAATACCGTACTAGCATCTATCGTAAGCAATGATTCTCCGAAAAGCGGCCAAGAATCATACCAAACAGTGTGAAAAAAGTACACCTCAGCCTTCACCGTTTCAATTATTTCTGATACTTCAGTATGAGTATAACGCTAACCAGTTTTTGGCGATCTGATAATCTCCAAATACCAAGGTCCTTATTTCATTGGTTGAGATTGATGTTCCTCTTCACCAAATATTTCTACGTAACATGTCGACATTCCTTAAACTTCTATTTGATGAGTTAAATATATCAGAGTGATATACGATCCGTTTATATGTTATAAATTTCCTTCTTGCCTAGTTAATTTCATATGCCTCTTAGAAGTAAAGGTTCATGGAATGCGGGAACCTTTATTAACTGTGTAATAAAGCTAAAAGGCGAAGTTGGTCTTTTTAAATTAGATGCGCTCTTTTCTTCACCGACTAAGAATGTTATTAATTCTCCAATTCTTCAGCCGGTTCTTTGTTATGATTTCATCTCTTTTAACACGGGTTCTCACATATTCAATACGTTGGTGTCAGTTCTATGTCAAATTAATTAACTTTTTTGACATACTTATCTGAATGAGACTTATAGTTACGATGTGTCCTTTATATTTAAGTTGTTCCGTGTATTTCAACATTTTTGCATAAACGGTGAGATGACTATATTTAACGTAATTTTAGTTTAAATAGCGTATTTTAGTTTTCTTCAATAGTTCAAGTGGTTAAGAGCATGAGGCCGGGCTGATAAGTCGAAAGATCCGTATTCATGTCGCGGCCAATTAAAATTTTTTGCGCTAATGATCTCCTCGATGTCACCTTCCCCACCAGTCCTGTGTTTGTCTCTTACATGTGCTCATATCTCTATCCTATGTAAATGAATACGATTTTACATGTCTGAATGCATAAATCGAGCTTATTTATAAATACACTTAGTATGTTCACATATATATATATATATATATATATATATATATATATATATATATATATATATATATATATATACATCGATTCACGGGCAAGGCACTTTGGGCACCTACAGCTCCACCCAAGCTAAGTGATTTTTCGGGTACCAGGTCTTCCTGGGAAACCATAACCGGCACAGGGAAAGGAAGTGGCCCCCCTACCCTGATGTGTGAATTTTCACATGCCATATAGGGCTTAGTAGTGGGTGATCTCTACCATCACCTACTAAACCGACCTTCGGGTTGATTACTGTGTTTATGGTTTATATATATACATATATATGTATGTATGTATATATATATATGTAAGTATGTATGTGTATATATATATATATATATATATATATATACACATATATATATATATATATATATATATATATATATATATATATATATATATATACATACATATGTGTGTATATATATATACACACATACACACATAGAAAAAGAAAATAAATATTGTAATTAAAAAGAAATTGCTGGATATTTGAAGCTATTTTTACACTTTGAGTGGAGGTAAGATTTTGTTATTCTATTGAAAAATCTTCTATTTTTCATTAACTGTTATTCGTTATCTAATTAACATAAACTGTAAGACCATCAATGAACATGAAATTTTATATTTTACAACCCGAATCAGTAAAGATTGAAAATTTTATGTATAAATATTTTGGAAACTCTTAAGTGTATCTTCGTGCTTGAAGTTTGAAGTACATATTGTTGTACTGCATTCCGGCCAGTCCGAGTTCTGCACGTTCCAGTGCCCTAATCTTTGTCATCTCGGGTCGATCCAATCGCGAACTGCTCGTTGAATCAACACGCTGATTACCCGTGAGTCTGTATATCGGTCGCGGAAACAGCGTTCAACAGGTAGGTATTGAGTGAATGCCTGCACATCATTAATTAGGCTTTGCTTGATTAAAGTTGCCTTTTTTAATATGGATATCCGCGGAGTAAAATTTTTTCCTGAAAAAAAATTTCACCCTCGGCGAGGTAGCGAGAGTACGCGAAGCCATTTCGCGCGTTCGTGGAGTTTTTTTTAAAGCCGAATACGAGCAATATTAGGGGGCAATTCAAGCACGAAAATTTGGCAAACCTATCGCTGGCGCTTGAATGACTGCTTCTCATTTACTACCCACGAAATTCAATGACTTAAAGCCTCATGAAGTATTGGTTTTGATTCAGTTCCACAAAGCGTCATACCCGATCACTGTTTTGAACTGAGCTTTAAAAATTGTGTTTTCTGACGACTGCATTTAATTTCCCATACAATAAATCTATCTTTTTCTTCTTCCCCACCACCAACACCCGAATCCCAAGGCCCAGGACCGTTAAATTTCTTTTACGGGAGAGAATTGTCATTGCAGGTCGAGCGAAAGCAACCAGAATTCCTTGGGGATATTGGGCCAGGTTAAAAATGACTTCGGTGGAGAAATTATTTCCGTGACCACGTTTGAGAGGGACAATGGATAGTCGCGAAAAACCAACAGTCATCTGGTGACGATAATAGAAAGAAAATATGACGAGTTTGGAATAGGTGAGTAATTGTCCCGGGGAACTCATGGACGGGCACAACGAATCCTGCGCGCCTCTATTCTATCGGTGTGGAATAAAAACCGCACCTTCGCGCAATGGAGAAATTACCCCCACTCCGAGGGGAGAAAAGTAAACTTGAATCACCATGTGCCAATGCTCTCAAGATGAGCGCTGGTTGTACGAGTGAGGGGAGGAAAAACGATCGACTAAGAGAGAACAAAGTGTGGTGCTCGTTGCTTCTGAACGGGAAGGATTTTATCCTGAACACCCTGTATGGATGATAGGGTTATGGCGGCAGCAATAGATGTGGCGGCAGTAACGGAGGGTGTATCCATCAGCAGCGGAATTGTTGGCTATCAAACTATATAATTTAACGTAACCACCTTTATAAGTAGCCTTATGTTGCCCTTTTTTATATGATTTCCCGGCAATTCTTCATTATTTGTTGAGTAGGTTTAAATATTTGCATCCAAGCGAACCAAGATACAAATAACCCTTATGTAATCCACCAGAATGATTCTTTGAATCCTGCTTTTTTGAAATTATGATCCCGCAAAATCTACCGGTAATCCTTTACTTTTCCACAATATTTTCTTCATTGATGTTCTACTACTACAGTCTGAAGGAATCCTTAGTTATTTAATTGTATAATTCTTTCGGCTCAAAACTGCGTAACAATATCGCCAGTGGCCTACAGAACGAAAGAAAATGACAACAATAATTCTATATCCGTCTCAATTAATTAATTTAAAATTATTTATTTTTCTAGGAACAGGGTAACAGAGGATTTATAATTCTAGATTATTTTATAAAAAAGACAAACTCAGCATGAGGTATGCTCAAAAACCTCCCGAAATTTTGATACAACAAAATGCTTCACCAACAAATCATTTTTCAGGGTCCCTTATAAAGTTGTCATCTTCCCAAAGCATATGTAAACATATCTAAACTGTATTTCCACCTTTTTAAACCGTCCGGTAAATATTCTTCCTGTGTAAGCTCTGTTCAGTCGAATCTCAGGAATGGTGGCAAATATATTTCCTTTGAGCAGGTTTTTAAGCCTGAGGAACTGGAAAAAGGCACATGGCGCCCAGTGTGGTAAGTAGGGTAGGTGAGAAAGCACAGCGGTCTTGGTTTTGGCTATAACTTACGGGTTCTGGGAGAATAATGAGCCCCGATGTGCAGACCGTTTTCGTCTGAATCTCTCTCTCAGGCGTTTCATTACCTCTCGATAGTGCTTCTTTTTGACTTTCTGGCCTTGAGGTAGGTAATTTACAAGTATATAATGATGTCCTGTGCATAACCTATGATTAAACACCAGTTATGACCCTTGAAAAGAAGGTTTCATCCTCTTAAGCTCGATTAAACAGCTCCAGAAGCACTTGAACTCGATGTCGTCTGTGAGCTGCTGCCATCAGGCCCGTTCATCATCAATTTTTCAGTCAGGCATTAATAGTACGAATGAATTGAGATTAAAAATTTTTGTGTACGTTTTCTGACCTTCATATTCCGTCTTGAAAGAACGAATTCGTCGCTTTCTTGATTTGGGAATTATCAGTGGATGATAATGTTCTTCCAGAACGCACGTCGTCTTCCACTAACTGCCTGCCCTTTTTGAACCTGGAAAACCACATATGACACGCAGGACGTTTCATAACATCCCTACCGAAAGCTTTGCTAATTAAGTTAAAGATTTTCAAGAAGGATATACCGAGTCTCAAGAAGATTTTCTAAAACATGACTGCTTATTTTGCGTGGAGCTTATAGGAAAGCGTTCATTTTTACGGATCCGATTTTTCGCCGCCCTCCACGAACTGCCCTTCGAATGAACATGAACACCTTAACTAGTCAACGAAACCTGATATCAACAAAGTAGTTTCAAGTAGGTCTTCAGGACCTTTTTAAACTCTCACCGCTATTATAAAGAATAAAAAATAACCAAGTGGAGGCACGCTGTAAATAAATTCGGGAACCTTTTCTAAAACCTTGTATAATGTTTGAATAACAAAAAATAGTTTTTCAGTCCAAAGCAAAAGTTTCAAAATTATTACTTTCCTCATCTAAATTGGTATTTTTTCTCATTTTATGACTTTCAACATTGCAATCCAGTAGTAATATAATATTATATGCAGAAGAATGTGTTACTAGAGGTTATTTAGGGAGAACTAACATACATAGTAAAATATTTTTCTACGCGATAATGAATCGTAGTAGCATATTCCTCTTAAACATATATTTTCAATGCATGATATTATGAACGCATGATTTTTACTTTATCAAGTTGAAATTTTGAATTCAAAATATTTACATAATTTCACCACCCTAATCCCTAAATTAAATGTATTACTAATTGCTTTTCCATTTATATTCCACCATTGCTTTTGTCCTCCCTTGAAAACCCTCTTCAATTTTACTTTGAGTTTCTAATTTCTCCTTTTTTCTAGACTTTATAATAAATGCTTTCTATGTTAAATTCCGCTAACATCTGAAAATTCATTGCCCGGGTAAACAATTTTCGCATTGCTCCGTTCTAAAAACTTATTTTTCCCTTACATTAATCTATAAAAATCTTCTTTATTTTTACTGCTCTAGTGGTATATGCATAATTCTGTAGAAATGACCTGGTGTCCTCAGACAGCTCTAGACTGATGTAGAATTAATATGCATTTCGGGTAGTGAAAACATGTCTCCTAAACAAAACATCCCTTTTTCGTTTGTACTCACTTCCTTAGTATCCAAGAGATAAGTTTTATTTTGTTCCAATTCATTCCTTAAATCCTAAGTATTACAATACAAACATATGTTACAACATGAGATTCACTTGTTTAAACATGTATTATTTTCCCCCAATCCTGTGGTATATTGCGGGCTGTTTTCCATATAATATCTATTATGATAGTTAATTTTTATTTTATGCATTACCTCATGATAGAAGATTTAATGTTATATATCTTTAAAACGATAATTTATCTGATTGCAAAAACTAGTTATTGTATTTTTTTGCTGGATTGAGATACTTCAGGGATTATTTTTTAAATTCGACTGTGATTGTCTGCACTGAAGAAGAAAAACTAGAAATAACGTCTTATTTCATTGAATGAAACGCGTCGTCTATATTTTTATTTGGCTCCAATTTTATGTAAAACCCTTTTAAATAATGAAGTGCATCCGATCGTAGGCTTATTTAATAAACCTCTACCAATACTGTTTCACACTGCGTTTTTGAGATGATTAGCAACTTCAAGCAGCCATTCAATTACTAACTAACTCAGAAATAATGTTGTTCTTAAGCAAATTATTTTATACATACACTTATTTACTCTAGGCAAGGTATTTTTTAGATGGATTATATTAATTTAAATAATATCAATGCGGAGAAAAACAGCCCAATTTATTTCAACACCACAGAAACGTTCAGTAGAAATATTCCATTTGACTAGATATTCTTAAATTTCTAAATACGGATTCTTTGCCTTGCCTAATTTTGTTTTTCCGAGACATTTTCAGTATTTATCGAAGCTGTGTTATTACACTTTTGAAAAATATTTTCTCTGTTACCTTCCTTTCCTGTTTCGGTAATTTTTATTATAGTTTGAGTTTATTGTGTCTCTACGCATCCGCATCAGCACATTACAGAGATTTTACGTCATTCTAAAGACATTCTGAGATAGAACAACCCAATTTAAAATAGTTAATGATTCTCAGTATTCTTCACAATTATATTCCTCGTTATTTTTTATTCATTTGAGTTTAAAACGAATACATTCATAGGTACCTTGTAAATTTCCTATATTTTTTGGAGTAATGCTTACTTTGACTAATGTTTGGACCCGGTAATTTATCTCAGTTGATATACGCAGCTGAAAACTTCAATGGTTTTTGATTCGCCTCGTAAATATCTTTGTTACAAGCATTCTGTGTCATCTTTATTTTAACTTTAGAGTTTTGCCAACGTGTGCCATATCCGCATGGGATTTTGGAGCATGTTCCATCTAACGCAAACAAATCCTATTTCCTAGAAAATAGGATATACGAAGGGTATTCACTTTCTTTTTGCTTTTTAAAAGGAACATCCTCTTAACATTAACAGCTACCATATCAACCACATTTCAATTTTCCTGAATTATTTAAATTAGGATATTTGTTACGCCAGTCTTTTAAGCTCTTCTTTGGTCAGATACTTTCTCTGGCATTATCATTTTCAACAAATTCATTGTAAGTAATGTTGCTTTCTAAAAATACAGGATACATTCCGAAAGCAATTAAATTAAATATCCCGCGAAGCTCCTATAGGCCATTGTAGAATAAAACCATTTGTAGTAGATGTGGAAAACGTTAGGCTCTGCCACAAAACCAGTCTTAGTGCTCTATTAGCTGTGAACGCGGCAGCACGTCAGTCAATGTAACCCGCTGTGCGCCGACCATGTCACGAAAAAATGGAACTGACGCTCGAGCAACGTTACGCGATTAAGTTTCGTAATTAACTGAAAAAATCTCCTGAGGAGACTAACAAAATGAATCGTGAGGCTTACGAGGACTCTGCTGTGCTCGACTCAGAAGTATCAAGGTCGGTAAAGGTCTTCAAGGAAGGTCGGGAAGAGGATCACGACGAACAATGCTCTAAGCGTATGTCAACCTGCAAAATCGACCACAATGTGGCTCGTATTCAACAATTGTTGCACTCTGACCGTCGATTGAGTATCAAGATTGTTGCCAATGAACTGAAATTCTCGTATATTGTTGTGTTTCGCATTGTCACTGAATAATAAGTTATGAGTAAAGCGTGCACTAAGCTCGTGTCCTAGGTGTTATCAGACGACCAAAAGACCAACCGAGCGGAAATTTCAAGAGAATTTTTGCCACAAATCCTAAATGAACTTGATTATTTGGACAAGGATAGCCTGAATTTTTTTAGCGCTCAAAAACAAAACGCCAAAGCTCTGAGTGGCACACTGACCAGTCCCCCAAGACCAAAGAGGCAAGAACGAGTAAATCGAAAGTGAAAATAATGCTCATTATTTTTTTCGACAATGAAGGTGTGTTCCATACGGAATTTGTTCCTCGTGTACAGCCAGTAAATGCTGGATAATTTGTGAATTTGTTGGAAAAAAGTTGCATCTGGAGGAAAGAAGACATCCGATAGCTGGCAACTCCATCACGATAATGCGACTTTCCACAACGCGGTACGAGTCCGTGAGTTTCTGGCCAAACAACAGGGGCCAACGCTGCCTCATCCGACCTTTAGTCCTGACGTCGCTCCTGGAGACTCCTTTTTGTTCCCTCGGATTAAGGCAGCCCTGAAAGCAACCCTTTTATCGTCCATAGAAGAGATCCAATCAACCGAGACGGAGAACTTGCGAGAAGTCCGCGAAAACGACTTCCAGGTCATGGCAGTGTCGCTGGAAAATCTGTAATGAGACCCAAGAACAGTACTTTGAAGGCATTTAAGTGTTTGTGCAAATATGTTCAAAAATTTTTATTAATATATAATTTTCTTTTGGAACGTACCCTGTATTTATAGTGGATGAGGTATTTGTGAAGCGACGTGACAAAAATATAATGATCTACCAAATTTCTGTTTAGGGAATATAAATATGGAAAAACTCTATGAAATTTTACCAGAAAATAACTTGGTCATGCCGCACATCATTGTAAATATAAACACTATTTAATTGGCAAAAACGAAGAGATGAACTATGTTCCCTTTTAATGAGAACTTATTCAACTGAATATTTATTAATTCCACGTTTCTTATATTAATGAAAAAATTTAGTTTTTTTATTTACTATGCAATATTTTAACGGTACATTGCTGGAATAGAGCTGAAATGGTAACAGACAGATGCGTCTAAGACCAGAAAACATGGGAAATAGAAAGAAATGGATAGAACTCTCTCACTTTTAATGCGCTCATATTTAAGGGGCATCTTATTAGCAGAACGGGTAAAGGACTATGAGCGAGAGGAGTATTTTCCACTGATGAATCAAAGAGTGACCGTGGTATGACGTGGCGTATTTTCGCTCAATATGGAACTAAAACCAGTTCCGTGTCGTCCAAAGGAGAGCATGTGAGGGGAAAATACACTAATTACAGGGCGATCCCTCTCCTTCGGGGACGTGTGGAGGCGGATCGAAGTCTCAAATTAAGCCGTGATTTGGTGTGAAATTACCTCGAGTTCAGGGGGGGAAGGGAACGGTGTACCGAGAAAATATGCACGGGACTCCGCAATCACGAGAAAAAACAATACAATCGCATTGCCTCGCCCACCGCCTAACGGCCTCGAGAGAGAATCAATCCCGCGCCTACAGTACTTCTGCTCCCTGGGTATCCACCCCAATCACCCGCACCCAGTGCCGAGGCCTGCGGTTATAAATACTGCACTCCATACCGTTCATCTCTTTGTCGGAAAAGGAAGAGGATTAGGCGCGGTTTGGGAGATACGGTGAAGGGGAGGGGGGTGGATGATAGGAGGAGACGGGTGGGAAGGAAGAGATTGATGTCCGTCGGTGAGGTCCATCGCCGGTGTGGATGATAATCGCGAGCTTCGCTTCGCTCCGGCCTGGGGAACGGGTGGGCGAGGCGAGAATGGGCAAGTGGGGTAGCTCGTTAAGGTGCGAAGGCAGGCAAGGAGGGTATTGCATCGCTGACGCGGGAGCCGGGGGTGACGAGGCGGATGCCGGTGCATGGGGTTAGGGGTGAATCGGTCGCGGGATGTGTGGCTGATGCAGGCGGATAGATAGTCTCCCCGCATGGAGGCTCGCACTCTTGGACGAGGGTGTTTTTTTTTAACCGAGGGCGATTCTCGGAGAAGGGTGGCGGAGGAAGGCTCATGCGGGTCGAGCTGGTCTTCCCGAGGAATCTAGGGAAGGGGGGGACTCGCCGCTATTCTCACCCTCCTTCCGACCACACCCTTGGCATGACCCCCTCGAGCTAACACGGGACGTCATTATAGGGCCTCGACCGCCACCCCTTTCGGATACACGCGCTGCGAAAGGATCCGTCCCGCGGCCAGCTGCCCGAGACTCTCACGGGGTCCTCGAGACCATTCCTTGGAGGTGTTGGGGAGGACACGAGGGGAGAGATGAGATGATGGGGACGGGGTGTGCTTTTGGGGGGATGGACGTGCGAAGGGTGACCCTAGAGAGGGCCGGGAGAGTCGGGGTCGGGGTGCGGCACGCAGTGGGGCTAATGCGCGCGGTGGCCCAAATTACTGTGTGGGTTTTTTCTCCTCCTCGCGTCACGCCGAGGCTTCACGATGAATCCTCATCTTTGGAAGCCAGTGCCGGCTCCCTATTTCCCATCCTCCGCTCAAACTCCCGTCTTGTCATAAAGAATGCGTTTGCACAGGAGATGTTTGGGCAATCCTCTCTCCCTTTTTCACGGGTTTACTGTAGGTCAGTATTTGAGATTGGGATTAAAATTTCCTTTGTGGCTTTGGCTCATTTATTACAGATATACGTCAGTGTAGAATAACACACGTTAATGACTTCACGGCCTCAAATGACAAATTAATAACAGCCGCGGTCACTGAGCTTTGGAGGAGATGGTTTCCTCATTTCTTTGGCGAACGAGCGGTTTGGTTAATTTTGAAAAGCTCGGACATTGAAATTAGAGGCTTTGGACCCAACGCTTTGAATATGGATACGACTTTGCCATAGTAACTTTGAATATTAGATATAATTTTATTTTCCCAAGATTTATAACAACCTATCCATATTTATATTTCATCCTTTCGCCGCAACTTTTGTATTATAAGTTTTCTTCAAAATTCCACATGTATGAGTTTCTTCAAATATATAATTGATCTAATGATCTGGTCAATATTCTATCCATTGAAGCTGTGGAGGTTTACATCTACGTTTCGTGTTGTATGTTGAGAAATTATTAAATGTTGGTAAAATTATGCTTCACAAAGATATTTGATAGCGTTCCCGAAGTTTTTCCAATTAAATGAACTTAAAACTGAATTGATATATCTTAGGGAAATATAATACTTGTAACATTGCAACAATATGAAATTAATATGCATTCCTGATGTAACACCTAAAATACTAGAATTGTTATTTATAAATAGAAATAAATGATTTCTAGGAACAGCCATCATTGGAGTAGCCAATACTAATTCAGGACTACCATCTACGTCACCAGGGAATAGAGCAGGCTGAAAACAAGTGACATTCCAGGAGATGGTCGTGGCATGGACCCTTGGGGCTTGCACGGCGGGTTAAACGGAATCCGGTCTTTACGAGCTAGTATGGTAAGAATTTGCATTTTCAAGAATTTTTTCCTGGTGTATCTATTGAGCCTTTTTCTGATGATCAGATTAAATCATTCAATAAGCCTTATTTCTTGCTTTCAATCCATTCTATATTGTTAACATACTGCACTTTTTAAGTTTAATTTGAAAGGTTCCGTGTTTTAATTCAACTCATGTGCTAAAATGTTATTGAAATTATTATATTAACGAATTACCTAAGCTAAAAATGAGATACTTTCAACCCATACTCCAGAAGTAAACTCAAATAAAAGGCCGTGAATTTGAAAAATGATTTCCCAAAACAACGCAGAGCAAAATGAAAATGGGTAAACATACAGAAATATGGAAGGTAAACAGGACTTTTGTGAAAAAAAGGAAGCAATTATAAGAATTATAAACGCGAGTCCCGCAGCTCTTCCCTTCCTTTCAATTTTTCCCGTTTGATAAACTTTCGAGAGCCATTACTGTCTGAAGCTACTCTACTCCCGGTAACCAATGCCCGACCAACTTGAGCGAACGGCATCCGCGTTCCTCATCCAAAACGCTCAGCGTACCAAAATTCAATCTGCGCCCGAAACGGGAAAGTCTATTTCAAAACCCGGTGCCGCCCAGTTTCCGCGGCAACGCAAGTCGTTACGATTCCTAATGGTAACGACTTCCTGAGGGAATCCTCTCCTCTCTCTCTCTCCGGTCATTGAGTGTGAGAATTTGATGAGGAAGAGGTCCACGGTGGAGGGGAAGGCGATGGTTCCTACAGCGGGGGCAATGGATTCTCCATCGCGCACAAAACGCTCGCCCCGGGAAAGATAATGGCCGAACCTCCGTGGGAGAGAGCATGGGAATCTCTCGGAGCGGCGGCGGCGGAGGAATAATGGAGATTCCGCCAAATAATGGGGAGACGCGCGGAAAGAATGGATCAAAGTGGGATTTTGATGGAGGAGAGATGGAAGACCAGCCTCTTACGAGGATCGGTGGTAGCGTGATAGAGAAAAAAGAGGAGCATGACAATGAGATGCGAAGTCCGTCGTTGCGCGATTCAACCGATTTTTTTCTGCGCCGGGAAGATAAAAGAATCGAATGACCTATGGCATTCCCCTCCTCCCTTTGGAAGTCGCGAGGGGAGGTGGAAGGGGTTTTCGGTGGGGAGGGGGCGAATGGGTTCCCGCGAGTTTGAGAGACTTTAACCCCCCCTCCCCCGACCCACACCGAGCCAGCACACTCCTTCCCCTCCACCCCCTTTGAATTACCCGTCCGACGTGTGAAGACGAAGGAAAAGCCATTACCGGCTGGACCCGTCCACGGGTCCGCGGCGATGTCCAGAAAAAATTAAAACCTGTAGTGTCTAGACGCGGGCAAGGACGATGGGGGATGGGTTGGCGGGTCGCTCGGGTCGGGCGGTGGACGGGGAAGTGAGGGTCCAGTAGGGGTGTGGCGGGGAAGGGAACCGTGGAGAGGATGGAGAGGGGGGACATTAGCAGAGGAGTTGAACGATGAGATGATGGAATGACTTCAACTCTTTCTCTCTCTCTCCGTCTCTCATTCTCTCGTCTCCATAAAAACCACACACGAGGACAAATGCATAGCCGCCTCTATTTGCATATCCGAGTTTTAAAAATACATTAGCATACTGCACATCGCGAG
Source organism: Hetaerina americana (assembly GCF_022747635.1). Lineage (NCBI taxonomy): Eukaryota > Metazoa > Arthropoda > Insecta > Odonata > Calopterygidae > Hetaerina > Hetaerina americana. The sequence continues at coordinate 68,469,778 of NW_027287538.1, read as the reverse complement.
AGATGAAGGAGAATTTCCAGGGCGCTGATGTCCGGCGTGGAAGGAGCTATGAGTTCGGCCTGTGGAACGGGAGGATGTAATAAATGGATCGTTTTCTCTTCGAGCACTTTTTTTATCTCTTGAGAGCTGGACCCGCTAACGACATTCCGCTAAAGTTTTGAACTTTGAACACTCGAGTTGGTCCGTGTCTAATTCATGGGAAAGCCGAAAGATCTTAGGATTCCCACGGGTAATATTTTAAAATTTTAGACCGCCGAGGAAAATTTAACGGGAAAATTATTAGCATGGTTTGAATGAATAATTGACGCAATATAGAATGATTTAAAAATAATGATGAATGTAACGTTAGGTTTTTAGCAAAGAGAAAGAAAGTCAAAGTTATAGAAACGTTTTTCAAATACATCTTGAGGCAAATAGTTAGTTTCTTTGTAGCTCATTAATTAAGAGTAGCATACATATTTTGTTATTAATGCTGTGATTAAAAGTTATTAATTACCTCGTGGTGTTAACCCTTTATTTGATATTATTAAATTATCACACCCGTACTAGTTGGAATTTCGTAGGATATTTATCCAAGGAAAATTATAATCTAAACTCTTGTATATTAACGGAGATTTTATAGTAATAATTTTTAACTACAGTACAATATTTATGCATATAACGTTTGGTGATGATTTTTATCTTTAGAAAGAAAATATTAATGGGTAAATTCAATTGACCTTCTACTCAAAATTTACAGCCATACCTAAGTAACGGCTAAAAAATAAAAATACTCAAATGTTAGATATTTTGTTAGGGGAATTTGAGAAGGGAACTCTTTCGCTATTTCAATTTTAATTTTTTCATGAAACGAATGGTTATATGTTCTCGAGCAAAACTATAGAGCCAAATTTCATTCGGGAATTAGAAGCATGACTTGATCCTCTTTTTAATATGCAAGGAGTAAATGATTCTGCCTAAATAGGTCCCAGAGGTTGCGAGTTCTTTCGTGCGGCAACGGCGGCGACATGCGCTGATAGCCAATCCAGCTCAGTTGCTCTGAGCGTCCATCACTTTTTCATCAAATTCAACAACTGCTTGTAATGCAAACTCCATCCATTGCTTGCCTTTTCATTTTCCCACCCCATAGTAAAACCTTTTAATTGGATGCCCCTGCTCACTTCTAGAATATAGTAATGTACTGAAAGGTTTGAATGCTAAGGATTATTAAGCATGTCCGAACAATATACAACAAATAATTAATTTTCCATAACCTGCAGATGGCCGAGATCACGAGTTCATAGCGGCCAGTTCACAAAATGCATCAGGAAATCAGCCTTGAAGCTAGAAGTAATTAAATTTTGATCAATTCTGAGCATTAAAAAACGAAATCTTTACCATTAAGGATTTATCTATTTCAAATCATGAGGTACTGAAACGTAAGTGTGTCACTATCCAATCACAGTTAATTCTTTTGACAGTCCTGGTTTATTTTTGCAGTTTTTGGCATCGTTCGTTTAATCCGATTAAATGAAGAGACCGCCCAATGAATTCCATGGTGTAGGAAATTATCTTTAAGGTCAAGTAGCTTTTTAAAGTTCTAGTCAGTTTTTGTTGGTATCTTTACATAATTTGAGGGCTACATTTGCGATTTCCCCATAAGAGCCGCAAGAGTTGTTTTAAACTATTTATTTTTTTGAAATATCAGGAGCACCATTGCATCTTGCCCAACTTCTATTAATGTAGGCATGGAAATATGAATCAATGAATGTTAAAATTTGACCAAATAAATGATGAACTACGATTTTCGATTGATATTAATCAAGTGATGTGAGACGTTATATTATTTTTTATTAAAGGAATCAGCAAATAATATATATTCCAGTAAGATTATCCAAAACTTTAGTCAAGACAAGTCTAAATGGAATGTGTCCGGCATTTAAAATTTTAAAAGGAAAATTTGACCTTTAACACAGAATGTAGTCCACATATTATTTAAATGGCTCTACTTGAACTATGCAGCTTTCTGGACTTGAGCATTTTATGATGATTCGGAACCGAAAGAGTCTTGCCACACGGCGATTTCAAGCATTTAAAGGTCGTAGGATTTAGGGTGTGCTTTAATTCCTACACTTTTTCGAGAGAATAAGCTTTCGGGAAGATGATAAGGATGTATGAAAATACCTACATTTTTCTTCCCCTTTTAGGAAATACCTATATGTTGCTCTTACGGCGATAATTGTAGTCAATGATTAATGGAAAGCTATACGAATCTTCATGTAACACCTTCAGGTATAGCTTATGAAATAAAATATAAATCACCTTAAGCTGTGGGGGTCATGACCTTGGAGCCCCTCAAATTACGTACGCCTGTGCTTAAGTATAATTTCAGTATTCCAATTATAAAGTCTGATTTTTATTTTCGTTTAAAGAATCTATCGTATGCTTTCCAAGGCTAACAGGCGGCATATTGCAGCAGTACTCTCCGAATAGATGTTCAAGACGTGGCACAGGCTCAAGGACATAAGACTTACATTCATGGAGATACCTCCCAAGTACGTCGCCACAGTTCTAATAATTGTTTATAGAAACGAATGCTCTCCTTATTGATTTCTGAACAATTTAAAAAACTTCTTTACAGATAATTAAATCTAACCCATGAAATGAATTTGGAAATAATTCTTGAATTCTCTACGGCACTTTAAAAATAAATTGTATTTTCATATCCTCTCCCTAGTTTCCAGTGAGGGTAGAGTGTATCAAGATAGTCCCAATAGAGCTGCCTCGTTTGGAATATTGAATTCAGACTCGATTTCATTCATCAAATGCTTGCAAAAAACATAACATGCTTCATAATAAGCTTTCTTGTTAAATACAACAACCTTTACCAGGATAAGATGGACGATAAAAAAGTGCTTAAAATCATAAATCTTTTATAATACCATATATATTTCGATTTTTTAATTTAAACAAGACAATGGGATGAACAATTTAAACATATATAATTGTACTCACACCTTTCAATATTTTCAAACTTAGGTTAAATGTTTGAAACTTTGCTAAATACTGCATGTGGTTACAGAATCATTTAGCGGTTCCTCGGTTCTGCTACAAAAAATACTTATCCTTGGTATAGGAACCGCGGCATCTGCTCTTGGATGAGGGATGTTGGACGTGAAGATTGCCAAAATTGGGATCGGGTTTTGGGTTAATCACATATTCGTGTGAAACGTTCATTATAACAAATTTCGAGAGCATAGCGTCAATTAAGAAACACAAAGTGGCAGTGCCAATAAGGCCATTCAGCTTTTCAAAGCATCTCTTAATATCTTTTTGCTGATGAACCGATAACAACATCGGCTAAATCCTATAGCGTAATGTTTAAGTTTAGTTGCAGAAAGAATTCAAATCTTAGCTCATTAAAATATCAAAATATATATGCAACTGCACAGTAGATAGGCCACCAGATTACGAGGGTCATCCGGAAAGTAGTACCCGTTCGTGCCGCATGAAGTGCTGACGACGCGAGTAGCCGCTGGACGAGGTCAGATAGCTTCAGTGGCTTGTCTGCCTTCTCTGAGCCAAGTTGCGAGACGCTAGCATTGCCTGTGTTGTTTCTGTGATTGTTTACAATGTTTAAAAAAATTGAGAACGCCGCCAGTTGTGAAGTGAGGGCAGTGATTAAATTCCTCAATGCAAGAAACGTTCGCCCATGTGATATTCATCGCCAATTAAAGGAGGTGTATGGAGACAATGTAATGGACGAGTCGTCTGTTCGGCGGTGGTGTCGCAACTTCAACATGGGGAGGGGGAACACACACGACGATGAGCGTTCGGGGAGACCGTCTGTCATTACAGACCAACTGGTGAGCTCAGTTGACGAATTCGTGAGGAACGATCGGCGCGTCACAATTGATGACATCTGTGAGCATTTTCCCAATGTTTCTCGAACAATTGTTCATGAAATTGTTAAACACCATCTGCATTATGCAAAAATTTGTGCAAGATGGGTCCCTCGCGTATCTCAATGAGCTGGCGGCGAAGGACTATGCAGCAGGAATACAGAAACTTGTCACACGTTATGACAAATGCCTTAATTTGCTTGGAGATTATGTTGAGAAGTAGTTTAAAGTATCCTCTTTCAAATAAAATTTTTTATGTTTGTTAATATTTACTTTTGTGTCTTTATTTCACGAACGGGTACTACTTTCCGGATGACCCTCGTACATCTAAAGAGACATACCCTTATATTACAAAACCAAACAGTCACCCAATTCATTTCGGTTACCATCATCGTAAATCTCAACATCAATTCTTAGGAAAGTTTTCCCTAATTTTTATTTCCGCGCAGTTTCATCATTATTCTACATGATCTTATTTCATTGTTAAAAATATTTTCTCTGAGAGTGTGTTGACGATTTTTTTCTTTACTGCAGGAATAATGTCATATTTTTTTAAAGGCATGGCTTGTAAATATCAATGAAAATGGTTTGGTGGGATTTCCTGAGCTTCGAATTTTATTTCTACTTTCCTCACCGGCGCTCTACCTGACAAGAAGAAAAAAAATATATATTCCTTCTGCCACATAGTTATTATAAATTGGAACTTTCTACAGCACCAAATGCTATTCGTTTTCTATTTCTTTTAATTTTCTTTAAAATTTATTTCCTCAATGAGATTATTTCCCAAAGTACTAAAAACTTACAAACATTGCCAAAATATTTAATGCTTGATAGTGGTTAATATAATGTCCTTTTGTATATTTGAATCAGTGGTACACTATTGGATGAGTTTGTATTTATAACAAATACTTTTTCCAAGAGATATTTCTAAATATCTATATGGCTTTTCGTTTGTCTTTTTCTAGATATAATAAAACTGGATAGAAATAAATATTGCCATTGTGATCTTACAATTTATTACAGAAAGTTTGGATAATTTTCTGCTAAAAATATTATCGAACTTTGAAATGTTTTAGTAGTACATAAGGTGTTTTCTTTTTAAGCATCAAAGAATTAAAATGAAAAACCATAGAATAAACATAATAATTTTTCATTTAATGACAACTAAAACGAAGTTTCACTGTTTTCCATTCTTTGTAAATATTGTGAATACATTCACATGAATATCTTGAAAGAGTGACAAAAGGTGTGTTGAATCAAAAGAGATAATATTTTTATTATACGTGTTTAGAAAAGCATGTAAATGGAAACGCCAAGAATAATTTTTTTCAATTGCCTCTGAGTACGACATTAATAACCACTTCCTGCGCAATAAATGCCCTCAATGAGAATGATCATGTAGCTAAGGGCATGTTCATTTGCAGGAATTAGTAACCTTGAGATTTGCAATCACAAAATTTAACATAATATATTTTGTATTTATAATGACTAAATGTCTAAGAAACTAGGGTAAATATGTGCACCAAATTATTTACTTTTATTGTATTACATATAGAGTTTACGTTATTCATATACGTTGCGTTAAGACTTGTGTAAAATGCAGAGCAAAATAATAAGTCATTTTCTCTCTCGAGAGAATGGAGGTATTTCATTTATTGAAATTACATATTATGTGTTATAGAGGGTTTAATAATTATATCAATTATGACTTGAGAGAGACTCATCAGGTAGACACAATTAACTCAAATAAGTAGCCTGAGAGATGCTGCTTGAAAGTAGCTCTTGAGAAATGAGAACAAGTTAGACTTGTATTAAATTGAATGGTAGGAAGAAACGATCCTCCGAGAGAAATAACCTAAATTAAACCCAATGTGATACGAAACTAATTTTTTAAAGCTTGTAGTAATATTGTGAGTTATTTTTTATAACAGAGGTTTTTATAAAATTCATATATGTCTTTGGATTCGAATGCACGCAATCCTATTCGTACGTATGTATCGTAATACCTTTCACTTAAAATGGACCCAAGTATTGATCTCAAAATTATAAGTGTGAATCAAATGACCCATTCACTGAATAATAGCCTGTGTATAGATAGTGATCGAAATAAAATTTTCTTACCAATTTAAGAATTGCATTGATAAAATGGCCGCCGAGTGCTTGAAAAATTTATCCTGCGCGAACATATTTAGCTGCCGCCGTGTTTGCTTGCTGATCTTACTCCTAATTTGATTTTGGCAATAATGTTTCCAGGGCTACACTCAATAAGATTTTATTCATCTTAACTAAAGTAACTCGTAAATTGCGAAATAGTTCACCATTTGCCAAGTTTATACAGCAAACTGATTTTTACACCGAAGGAAATATATCTCACGGTTCCTCGAAGAGATACACTGGCTCTAAGCACTTCAGAAATCAATAGAGTCTTATGATATGGGCGCTCATAATATTAAATGAGAATTTTACAAACAATTGTCTAGGTTATTTCGCTGTGTTTGTGCTGTTCCGTATACATTCAAACCGTTTTCGCGGCACCCGGAATCTATTTCCCAGAGGTAGCTTATTGACTCCCCGACGCGGCGTAGATTCACGCGCTACCTATCGGCGGCCGGCGGCACTTTCCGAGAGCGATATCCACGGCACTTGCTCAGACACTTCTGCTAACCTATTTGTATGGCCCGCTGTGACGTGGGAGCGGCAAAGGGGGGAGACAAGGGCTAGGCCAGTTTTATCGCTTAGGGGGAGAAGAGAAATCGGTGTAGCTGGTGCAGGGCGAGACCCAAGTTGGAAGCAGCCTAGGAAAGAAAAAACCCGCCCGTTTAGGGAGACAGAGGGAATGGCGGCAGGGTTACGAGAAGAGGGAGGTGGTCGGGAGAACAATTCCACACACGGAAATCCCTCCGGAATTCAGCTGTATGGAAAAGCAATGACCACTGTGCCCTTTTTTTGAGTTTCAGTAGTTTTGCGCTCATTCAAAATGTTTGTAGTGCGAATAAAGGTCTGAAGTTGTCAACTCATTAATACCCAAATGAATCCGTTATTCTAAGATAACGTTGAGTTATAGATATACCCATATAGATGTCCTCAAAGATAACATCAAGTATATTTCAGGTAGAATATAAAACTATTCTGTAAATGGATGAACTGATTAGCATAGCTCTATTTTAATTTTTCAGGTCCCCCGGTAATTATCATTTGAAAGCGCTAAGGATTAATTGCCCTCTACCCATTCTTGGCTTGCATCCGATCACCGTTATTTTATTTCATAGCTCCAAGCTTCAAGGTTTACCCCTTTATCTAGCCGAGTTTTTAGAAACATGATCTATCGAAACCGTAGGAGAGCTAAACTATTGACACGTACTCATAAACGTGTATTGGATATATATATCACCAGGAATTGAATTTAATATTTTTTAGAAATTGGCCGCATTTCATTTCGTTACATTTCAAAATATAATTTGTAAAATAACAAGTGCATGTACTATGTCTAAACCTACGAATTAGATTCAAAAAAATCTATTTTCAATGAATTTTTAATTTGAAGCGGATAAAATCTCACGTTTTCCTGGTGATTGAATATATATTTAGCATTTTAAGAATTATTAATCATGTAAAGGCATTTGAAATAATAGAAATTCAGATGAAAAATGATTTTAGGATTTGGAAGCAGGAAAGATCCCGAGAGGACTATTTAACTATAAATGTCAAATACCCATGTTCCCCAATTCCAGCACAGCGATTCACAATATATAGAGTGGATTGATACACCTATGGTAGGTATTATTATAATTGGCCATTGACGATTAAATAGAAAAGTGAATACCAAATAGAAGTTTTTCAAAGAAACATTATACCAATCAAAGCGTTTAGATTGGTTTGAATTTTTTTTGTCTTCTAATTTATAGTTAGATATTATGGCCTTTAGAGTGAAAGATTACTAGGTCCTATTGTTAATTTACTCATTATTATATTTCCTACGCTTTACAATAATAATCCACATGCTGGGGATGTTACATACGTGAACTCTTCATTATCAAATGTACTGTTGAAATACCTTAAACAAACATGAAATGACCCGGAAAATTGCCAATACGGTCAATTGATCCCGTCCTCGATTTCTTCTCAAGAACGCTGTCTAATCATTGATGAAATTTTCCAGAGGTTTCTTACAAAGTTAACTCGGACACCTGAAAAAACTGACTTTTGCTTGGTAGGGAAATAACAATTATTGCTACTTACATGGTTTTATTATAAGTCGCTAACCGGAAACAAAGGAAAATAATAAAGTATAGTCCTGTCAATAGTGCTAATAAATAGGTCATGCAACTAAGTTAGTTGTTACATTTTATGCAAATATTTAAACCATTTACGAAGGATTGATTACATCTGGTTTACAGGATTATGATTATTTCGTGAAATGTAGTTAGGGCTTTGGCTTTATATGTAATGACACCAAGTTCGGAGTTGATATTTTGTATTTTATCTAGTTAAGATGCTACGTTGAAAAATGCTTATAAGTTTTAAACATTAGTTTGTAGTTAAAAACTGTCCACTATTTTTACATTTTTTCCAAAAAAGTTAATTTAAATAAAGCAAAACCCAAGGGTCGGACCACATTAATCATCATCTTCTAAAGGCAGAGCTTGGTCGTCGCAGCCATCGGTCTCCCTCCATTGCCGCTCTCGTCATCTTTGCAAGTTGCCACCACCATGACTTTTTTTATACCATCAATGGATTTCTTTCTAGGCCTTCCTCCTTTTTTTCGTATTATTTTCCCTTTCATTATATTTTCGAGGAATGTTTTGCCTGGGAAGATGTGCAATAAATTTAATTTTCCTCTTCTACAACTATTTAATGAAGTTCCTTTCCCATTTAATTTCCCTCAATACTTGTGAATACCTTTTCTTGTCCGCCCATCTTGTTCTTGTTATCCTTCACCAAGTACACGCATAATTTGCTTCCAATTGAACTTTTTCCCTCTTTTCTGATGCCCAATTTTAGCAACTATACAAAAATGTACACCACATAAAAGTGCATTTTGCAAAATATTTTCTAATTTCCAATCTCAAGTGTTTGTTTCCTAAAAGGTTCTCTTTTTTTACTATGCCTTCTTCGCCAAGGCTATCCTTCTTTCCCCTAGAGTGGTGTGCGTGTATTATTCTTGTAATTACAGCCCCCCGAGAGCAAAACTCTTCTAATTGCCTCATCATTGATTCCACTTTCATAAAATTTACAGGGATTTCGGTCATGTTTCTACAAACTATCATAGCTGTAGTTTTCTTCAATTAAATTTTAGTTGCCATTTTCCTAAATATGTGGACACGGTTTTGAGCGTAATAGTTAAACCTTTGACTGATTCTGACAAGTTCAAATTATTATCTATAAACCTAAAACTGTGTATATGTCTTTCATTTACCTTTAAACCAATTGTCTTTTCCTTAATTGCCTCAATAATCTCTTCAGCAAATAATTTTAATAGATATGGCCACAGGGGACATACTTGTCATACTCCTTTTAAAATCTTTATTTCTTTCTCATGTCCCTCTACTTCTATGGAATTGATTTTAGTTCTGGTAAATATGAAAAATTAGCTCACTGTCTTTGTAGTATATTACTTTTCTCGTAAGTTTCCAATCAGCATGATCAATAGCTTTTTCCAAATCAAAGAAGTCTTAGAAAACTCCTAGAAAAGTCCTAATGCAGGTAAAAGATTCTTGAAAGCATGTGAAAGAATAGCGATTGCTCTGAAATTGATCAATTCAATTAATTTTTCTATTTTTGGTATTGAAAGTTTTTCTTTTAACAAAGTCTCCAGGTATTTCCCCATTTTCATAGCATTCCTGCACTTTTGTAAAGAGTATTTTTTTTCAAATTATTTCTAAGGTTTTCGTAACATTCAAACCTATTTATTATCCCTATCCATCGTTTTAATAGTATGTAGCATTTGAAGGGCATACTAAAATTTCCTTTCTTGGACCAGGGGCTCACTTTCTGATGCTGGTTTTCTCTCCTTTCAATACATTTTCTTATATAGCTATATCTTTGCCATGTTACTCTTCGCTCTTCCATGTTTTCTTTCCATCATTCCCAGACTTCATTTTCAACTAACAACCATCCCCAATTGTTACTTTATCCTTCCTGACCTTATTCTCGGTTGAAATTGTTGAGGTCTGATTTTCCGATGGACTAGATTCCTCTTTTTCTTCATTTATCTGCCCTCTATCCTTCACTAATAGTTTTGCCAATATACCGTTTTGTTCACGACTTTTATTAGTAACCCTATTCTTTACTCCCCGACATTTCTAACATCCTCTTTCACTCTCAACTTATTACTCTTCTCAATCAGGATTAGCTTCAAGTTTCTTCTTAACCAATAGTCTATCCGTCACTTTTACCATCCCAGGTTTCACTACATTCCACTTTACTCATTCTTTCCATTTTCGGACCCTATTCTGGAAAAAATATACACATAAACCAGCCGCTTATATCCTCTATCACAGTTGATATTTGAGTATTTTATAGACTACTATTTTTTAATAGCAGGATTAATTTATGAAAGTAATATCACCCCTCCTAATATATTTCAGCTTTCAAACAAGGGTTATATAATTCTATAGTTATAAAAAAAACTATGTGCTACCAGCTGCCAGATTTGCATGAAATAGAAAAAACAACAGCACAATCAATAGAACACAGATTAATGCAAGAAAATAATTTATCTACTGGGATTTAACGTAAGTTTGCGGTAAACTTTGATTGGTAATAAAATTAAACAAATCTTGCCTCTTAAAGCATTGCCAGCTCGCCTATATTCTTTACCCATAGTTTCATTCTTTCAGGATATTGGAGGAAGATTTAGAACTGGGCTGCGCTACATGATGATAGATATATTGTTTGTTTTTTAATATTTGTAATTTTTACTTTGTAGTCATTTGATTTGTTCTTCACATCCAAAAACATTTGTCACCCACGAAGTGACTACTTTTATAAGTTTTACATGTCAGTGAGGAATCATTGACTAAGAAAACACTCGCGTGGCCGTTGTTATATGAAGTAATCCAATGAAGGGACTCAACTTGTGCAGATGCAATAAATGTTTTTATTCAAAATACGCCAAGGATACTAGCAAATCTTAAAACGTATAATTTCAAAAAGAAGATGAATAATCCCGTCAATCAGTGCTTTTGATAATATTTCATTTAATAATTGAAGAAAACCTCTTTGGTGCCCCTGCCAGATATTTGCTTGAAAACGAAACGGAAATCCTAGATGAACCCTTAATTATTAAATTTCTATATCAGGTACACACTAAAAACGCTAATATTTTACATCTTCGGATACGCAAGTGCTTCAATACTTGATTTATTCATGTGATTCTGGTTAAGTTAGATATGGTGCTTTTCCGGCGCATTAAGTGCATTTTCATATATCAGGTGATACTCCACATAATTATTGGCCTTATTGCGACCCCTAACGAGATGGAAGAAAATCAACACATCGTGCATTTAACAAAATTGTTTGCTTTGATCCTCGATGGCTTGAAACATAGGTACAAAGGATATGATGGGGATACAGGTTGGGATCTTAAGAGATTTAATTCTGAGTTCGCTCGCTATGGTCAAAGTAGTACCCTTATTTAATATTTAAATAAATTACTTTCAAAATTTGCCAAATTACGGATATTTTATTATTCGTTTTTTTCACTAAGGCCATCTTTTAATTTTAATTGAAAATTTGCTCATCATTTAGTAATTAAATTCCATTTTATTGTTTATTAAGATGATTTGATGTTATATTTTGGAATTATTTCAACATTCATTATCATAAACATGATTTGATCAAAATTTCAATTCCTCTTAGATTGTCAACTCGTGGTTATAATGCTCTGTGACTCGAGCCTCGAAAATAATGTTTATTTTCGAGTGTTAGGGTACTTTTACGGTCCTACACTGATTTTTTGAATTGATATCATTTATGTTAAATCACCCTTGCCCAGAATATTGAAAAAATTGCCTATTTTTTCAGTTATGTGTGACAGGATTTCATCAATTCTATACGAAATTTTTGAAACATTAATAGTGCTTTTATTTTCTACCCAATTTCTAGCTAAACGATTACTATCACAACTTTCAATTTTTGCTTTTAATTTGGCCGCTTTGAACGAAGAGTAAAATTTTTTGTTCATTTTTTGATGGAACACCACATTCATCAATTTTCAGGCAGTTTAAGCAGAATATTGGAATCTTATTTAAGTCTGTTCATGTAATATGCCATAAACTTAAACATATTTAAATATGTATCGAAGAGGTAAGATTTACATGTTTCTGAAATTTTTTAAATACAATATATAATTTAGTTGCAAAGAAATAAATACAGAATTATAAAAGCATGAACATTCATATAAATTATATTTTCAAATGAAATAACTAATGTGGGGTACATAAGATATTTTTATTTTCGGATACAAGTATTTGCCAAAAACCCATCGTTTTCATTTGCCTTCAAGCGTATAATAACATTTCTTATTAACCATTTCTTTTAAAATATGTCATTAAGTAAGATCACCATGATGATCCTGATATTAGTCGATTTGAATTGTGTGAGAAACTCCTAAAGAAAGTACGTTTACTATGCACGCCTTTTCCACCCTCAGTGTCTTATACATTTAGATTCAACATAATATATGACGTGAAAACTTTCACAGTAGATCTCAAAGCTCAATGTCAATCAAATTCATGAGCTAAACATCTTACTGTAAAGAAGTAGCTAAAGAAGAAAATGAAAGAGTGTAAAATGGTGCATTTGGATAAGGTAGCGTTAACTGCATATTTTTACTATCGTAGGAAAGAATTAATTTTAAAGATATTGAAAGCTGTCGTGTATTACGTATGTATGTACAATACAAGGGCGCATATTTATTCATTTGCGAATAATCCATCGTAGACCTCAAACAAATCCGTCCTGCGTATATTAAAAAAAAGAAAGTAGCATTGATTGCTCTTTCACAAAGGTTATTTATGTATAAATAACTTTTATGAAAGTCTCACGGATAATAACGTATACCAAGTTAGCACTAGCAACCAAAAACACAAAAAAAGAGACTCACACCTAATCCGAATTAACGGAATCGCTGGTACTTTTCTCAAGGGAAAGAAATAACTTACTGACTGACGGTTCTTTTTCTTCTTTGAGAAAGGTGGCAGCGCCACCGGAACTTTTGAATACGAGTGAGCTTCTTTTCTTGTGTTTCTGTGTTTTCGCTTTTGTTCGCAAGTGCTTTCTTAGTTCACATTATTTTTATGCTGACACTGCTGATCCAAGGAAATTTTCTGATCGTAATCCTTCTACATAAATAATTGGACTGAGTGTAGCACAACCCTCACTCCAAGGTTTCCACATTATTAAGTATTATAGCGTGATTTTATTCAGAATTATTCGGGTTTTTTCATTCTTTGTAACTGCTCCATTTACTTAGTATTCCATTTTTTTATGATGAAACTCACTCAATTATCATTTAACTGCCGTTTATACTCTCTTTATATTTTTTAAGATTTCTGGAGTCAATTCTGCATGTGTTATATTGTAACTTTGCCAAATAAAGTAAAAGATTTTTTTCCTACATAGAAACTATATTTCGCTATTTCTGGGTAAATTGTAAATGCTATTGCACGCATCACCATGCTTCCACAGTTTTAGTAGTTGATTATCTTATACCTGTAATAACGAAAGCTCATGGAAATTAAGTATATTCTATGAAAAAGTTTTGATTTCTTGTTTCTACGGCAAAGAAGATTTTTTACCTATGATAGTCAACTATTTGAGTATACCAGGAGAGTGAATACGAAGACACATGCAATGCATGGGGACTCTATGTATAATAGAATGCCTCATGAGAAAGTGTGCAGGATATGGAATTTGAGTTATAGACTAACTAAGGAATACCGCAGAGGAAGTAAAAATACTGAAAAGCAGCTTCAAAATAACCAAAATTCTATGATCTATTATCCAGTAATTTTGAAGAAAATAAAATATTTTAAGTTATTTCGAATTTTTTAATAGCTTACGGAGTAATTTCTAACTCTTACAAAATGGAGTTTTAAATAACAGTGAATCGTAAGTAGTAGGTACTGTGCAACCTTGCTATTTGATTATTTTATTTATAAATTTTATTAATACATTAATTGATGTTTATCCAACATCTCGGAAACAGGTATTAAACACCTAATTTTCTTTATTTACATATAAGCCTTAAACATTTTATATAAATGGAAAATGTAAGTTTGTTATTTCCTTCGTGAGTACTAAGTAGGTTCTAAAAGTAGGACTGAGTCAATTCAAAAACATTTGTTGCCATCATTGATACATTCACTCAAAAGTCTTCAGAGTAGCACCCTTTTCCGTCCACACACATGACCAGCGGGTTTTCCACGTCTTACTGGGTGGCGTCCGGAAAGTCGCCTCATCATGTCCTGTTGTAAGGCTTCCAGCGTGCCGTGGTGACGTACTTTCAGCGTAGATTTGAGACGGGGAAAAGGAAAAAGTCTGGTAGGGGCATTGTCTAAAAAATTAGGTTCCTCACACACATGATGGAGAACCTTTTGGCAAAACCGCGTCCGAGTTTCCTTTTTTCCTTCCGTGAGCACTCGAGTTACAACCTTTGTACACACATTTCTCGTTCCTATTTTTACCGAGACCCAGCTGATCAGCAACCATGCGAACACTCATATTACCCTTTAGTTTTGCAAGATTTGTGTCAATTTTTGAGGCCAATGGGCGTCCTAAACTTTCGGCTTCTTTAAAATCTACTCTACCATCCCGAAAAAACTTGCACCACTCCAAAATACCCGACCCACCCAATGTGTTAACACCATACGTTGCCTTGAGCATGCCATAAGTCTCTTACCTGGTCTCTGTCCTGGTTTTTCCTAGTTTTACGTAAAATTTGATGGCGTAGTGCTGTACCAATAAGTGGTTAATCACGTATCGTAACAAGGTAACATTATAGAGGTTGCGTAATTGAACGATCCGCAATCCACAAAGGCTGGGAGCTAACTACCACCGTCATCCAGCCCTTCATGGGAGTCCCTTCCCACGAACCACGTCAGAGAGATCGCCGCCCGCCAGTACGTCTATCCGGCAAAAAATAAGTCATACTACTTTTAGGACAGACCTTGTCCAGATACATTTATGATTCCTTCAACGTGAGTACATATTGCCGTACATTTGGCAAACCCAGTCTCCTGTACGATATATACTTTGCAAAGGAACAATTTTAGGATCAAATATGATAGCAATTTGATTTTGCAAAAGATTTTCCAGCCTAGGCAACTTGATTCTCATTTTTACATAAAATTAATTAATTTATAGCATATATATATATATATATATATATATATATATATATATATATATATATATATATACATATATATATATGTATATATATATATATATATATACTCGTATATATATATATATATATATATATATATATATATATATATATATATATATATATATACATTCAAACACGAAATCCCGCCAAACGGCGAATAAATACTCATATATACAGAAACATATATAAGGAAAAGGGATAGGAACACGTATAAAGGACGAACACAATAGAGGTGGGGAAGGCGGAATCGAACGGATCACAAGAGTAAAAATATCTCCTCAACCGGGACTCGAACACCGGATCTTTCCACTTGCCGGGCGGATGCTCTTAACCACTTGAGCTATCGAGGATATGTAATTTACCCTGAGATCCGTGGGTCTTATATGTCGCCAAGCGCCCCGATTCTCATACATACATACTAATTCATTGTGTAATTTCTATACTTTCTTTATTTGAATCTCTCAAATACTGTTTGGTTCCTATTCACCGAACATCATTCAAAGTTACTATACAAAGATACTATCCGAGTATTGGGCATCTCACTAACAATACAGTCGCAATGCTAAACTTGAAGCTACATGTAGTTACATTTTTTATATTACGATACTAATCTTACGTATTGTGGGGAAATTATGAGAGAAAGTAGCAAATTATTATTAATCATTAGACCGGCTGAAGTGCAACTGTGGTGTGTATTATTTTTAATTTGGATGATTGCTGGTATGAGAATTGTCCAGAAAGTAAACATCATGTCAGCTTAGCGTGGGCGTGGACTACGCCCATTGTCTTGTTGGCTTTACATCCCTACAACCAATACAGATCCTGTGGTAGTTCTTCTACTTTGCCTATTGCGAACTGTTGTACTTCGCGCTGCATTAGAAAATGTTCAGTGCGATCTGTCATTAGGTTTTTACTGGCAGAGAATTGAAATTTAAGGCAACTTTACGAAGTGGTGTCTTCAGTTTATAAATGTCCGCACCAATGTTCACGACGAGGACCGCAGTAATTGGCCTAGCCTTATGACAGATAAACAGGCAGGGGAAATTTACGAAAAACTCACAAAAATCACTGATTTACGATTACAGATCTCTCGCTAGACCTAGCTAGCAAAACAGCGCTACATTCCGCAGAATTGCATGCTGATATAAACAAGTGTTTAAAATATTAGGTGACAGATATCTTCTGAGATGGAATTTAAAACGTTGTGTATCATTTTGATTAATACATCAATTTGAATGGTATTCATGTAAAAAAAGAAATTAAGAATATGCCTCACAAATGTGTATGTTATGGTAGTAGTAGTAGCCTTGGTACTAGGCTCATATTTTATTTCAAGACGTTATTTTATGGGTAGGTATCGAGGACAACTCGCAAAATATTCAATTGCAGCGCACATTTCAACTGTTCGCAATAAGCAAAGTGGATGAACCACAATTTGCAGGGTGTCACTAGAGGATGCGCGTTGAGCTCAACAACGTTTACACGCCAAAATAGTGGCTCTAGTTCTACCTACCGCTACGCTAGGCTGAAACCTTTAAGGTATGCATCAAAAGTATCGGTAGCAAATTTTTAATGTGTGAAAAGATATCTGTATCATGAGTTTCAGTTAAATGTGCACATCGTGTACATGTGTAGATCGTGTATGTGTAGATCGTTTAAGCATTGGTAATTTAACACTGCACACTATCATTGAAAATTTGGCAACACGAATGATGCACGCTAAACTCGTCCCTAAGGTCATGGCGGACGACCAAGACAGCCGAGTGTATGCTTGCGAAGACCTTCTGCAACGGCAATCACCATGATTCCTTAGCATACTTTAAGTTTCGTCTTGGCAGCAGCAGTCTATTACCTATTTCCAAAAAAGTGTAATCATATCTCGAAGGACATCACCTTGGGACCCTAAGTACTTTCGAATAAGCTGGTACGCGTACCTTCAAGGAACTTAAGGAACCAGAGATCCGCTTACTTTGGGAAAAGCTGCTAGTAAAAGTTTGTGAGCACTCAAGGGATATATTCTGTGGAAGTTTGTGGCATTAGAATTATATTTTTTTGAAAAGAGTTTCCGATATCCTTTGTAAAAAACATTTTATTAACGTTTTTCAGAGCTTTTGTATTCATTCTTCATATTTTCCAAATATAATTGCGAATTTTTAGTATTTTTCATAGTTTAAAATTTTAATATAGCCTCGAGACTTGAAAGAATAATTTTAAGAGGATAGGTTTTTTGGCATTAGGAGAATTTCATCAAAATTAAATTAGGGTTTCATTTTTGGATTGCTTAAAAAGTATGTAATGACATATGGCAGCAAAATATTATCATCGGTTAAACACCAGTTTTACAGTGTAGCAAGCAAGCCCTGATCCCTCTTCCAATGAACGGTTTTGAGATTGTTGCTCAAGGCGGTATCGTAAACTTGGAATTATTGCAAAGAATAATCAAAATGGAATCTTAATTTTTATTTTTTATTTCTAAGGCTTTTCTAAATAGTGTCAGCTCAGGGTCATTTGCGTCTTAGAACGTTTTTTTTCCTTAATATTCCGTCATTGGGGAATTGTGTCGAAAACAATTGCTTCACCCTTTGAAAAACGTGATTTGTGTTGTCAAATCTCCAACCTTGCAATGATTTTCTGAGTTCTATGAATAAAGAATTCCCTGGTGGCCAGATCGGGAGACCGTGTTACATGTGGCAGAAGTTCAAAGCAAAATCCCCTTTATTACTCTACCGCAGGTGCACTGTCGACAAGACGTCCGATGCCATTAGTGATCACATCGCGCCATTTCATCTTCAGAGAAACCTTTTTTTCAGCAGGGTGCGGTAATAGACACTTTATATGGTCTGACCCTATTCCAGGTAGTTTGTTAAGATGACTCTAGAGTGCTCCCAAAAAAAATAGCATAGCCTTCCTTGCAGGCTTCTTGCAGACCTTAAATTTCTTGGAGATAAGTCAGGGCGCTTCCACTCCTTAATCATCTCCATGATCCTTCAATCTAATAGATTCAAGATAACTATTTTGTTACCTAGACACTAAAAAAATCATCTGTAGTCTTGCTGCAGAAGAATCCTCATCTCGTTAAGCAGGCCACGCCGTGTTTGCTTCTGAAAAGGAGCCTGTTGTCCAAGGGACCCAGCGTGATGACTCATTTGAGATCTTCATTTTTTTATGAAAAATATTCAACATGCTGACCTAGTTATGAATAGCCTAATTGTGGTCGTATTGACGGTTACTCCTAGGTCTGCCCTAGGAAATGCCCCCTTTTCACTGTGGCAACATCGTCCGAAAACGATGGTCTTCCACTTCTTGGATAGTCCATGAGGGACACGTGGTCAGCCTGAAAATTTCTATTCCACCTTCAAAATGTGTCATTTAACGAGCGACTGTTTCAATATGTGGCTTCAATTTCATCGTAGTTTTGCCGCTCCCTGTATTCTTTCAAATAAAGTAACTTAACATTTCAAATGAAATCACATTATCGGCTTCATTTTCTGCTGTGAAATACGTCAACCTACGGCTTACGGAAATCCACGTAAATAGCTGCAATTTTCAAGATTGTAAACAACAGACTCTATAAAAATATAGAATGATTTTTATCTAGATATCTAATGTATACATTAGTAAAAATTATTTAAAAAAACAATTGTGACCAGAAGGGTTTTAGTTAATAATAAAAAGGGCTACACAATTTTTTTTATTTTGACTTTAAAAGACAAATATTTTATTAATTTGTTCCTTATTGTGTCCGTCGGTATTCGTACTCGAGGTCGCGTTGATACTCGAGGTAACACAGGAAATATCAGGCAGGTTTGGCAATGCAGCTCCCAGTACTGTCACTTACCTTAAGAAACTTGCTCAATGATCAACTCATATGTTTTATAATGGTACTGAGCAGAATATCAAAGAATCAATTTTTGGTTTTTGACTTAGCATTCATGTGAAAAAAGAATACCACATCCTGGCGATGTCTTGTAAAATAGAGGAATGTCAAATGAAACCAAGTTATAGCGGCAGGTTGTAGCTAAGTGATGAAACCAAAAATTTAAAAAGAGGAATTTGAATATTTAGCAAACCACATGTGTGCCCCACAAGTTGTGAATTGTATAATTATCGGCGGGATACTTATTTGATATTCTCTAATAACTACTGTTTATATTTTTCCAAGAATACTCTAGGCAGAATTAGTTTCCACCAGAGCCTAATGATTTGAAATTTCAGCCAGCACATCAAAAAACTGAATTTTTTCCTATCAAATATGTCTCCTATGAACTGGAACCATTCTTAGCCTAAATAAGAAGATTTAAACAAAACTATTGTGAATAAAAAGAGACGTTTCAGGCGTGATATGGTGGAATATCATGATTAATTAAAAATAGCAATTTTCCACAAAAATAAAATTTAATGCGACCGGTTTCAATGTTACTACATCATCATCAGGTATTAAATTAAAACTATTGTGATTTATTCAAGTTTAACTTATGAATATATCAAGAGAAATTTAGCGTTTCTGATAAGCTGTTGGAATGTACACAAACTTTCCTTACTCTATAAAGAAAGTCTGATACCTTACGATCAGATGTGCATGCATACTTCTTTAAACATTATGGATCTGTTTAAATGTGGTATAATTTAGTAATCTTCAAACGTCTTTGCATCGTATTTTTTGGTAATATTTCGATGAAATTAAATTCCATCATTTTACTATGAAAACTCGCAAGAGAGTTTTACAGTGATATTCATTTTGCGACTTGAAATTATTGTTCTGAATTTTATCGATGAGTACACTTTGTTTAAGTACTCATTTATTTGCAGGAATACATAGAAATAAGCGTGGTCACTATACAGCTGGCAATTGTTATAATACTTTTAGGAGAAAGTAAAACTAAAACAACAGCAAATGTCAGCTATCAAGTCTATTGACAACCAAACGAACATTTGGAGAAATACAAGAAAAACTTGTAAGCGGTCGAGATATACGATTAATGACAAGAAACCATTCGGATGTTTCTGGAAGAAAACACTAAATAGTGATTGAAGATTTGAGTGTGTTATTAAGTTAAGGCAGAGATAGTAGTAAGCCAGATGGGGCAAGAAATAACCGTGAGGAGGTTGGGAGAGAGCTATAAGAGAAGAGGCCTTTATTATATCAAAAACCGGGTTCAATGCCACAATACGTGTTAGTACAATTATGTATGAAAAATGTCCTCTGATCAAAAATATTTTATTTTGACTTCGTTTTGGCCATGGCTTTGTTCCTTTGGCAAAGGAACATCGTAATTACTTCGGTTTCCCGAGAGAGGAGACGGATTCAAATCATATTTAAGCGTAACGTCATTTTCAAAAGGAGTAAACTAGGAAGACAAAAATAGAAGAAACACAAGGAATTGAATGTATAAGTAATGTGACGAACAACGGATATCGGTAGTCTCTAGAAATGATCATGATTAAGGAAAAAAGATGGATGGAAGAGAGAACTACTGAACTTAACAAGGACGGGGCTTTGAAAGCCGGAAACAAACCTATGGCCAAGGAAATTGAAGGTACAAAGAAAACCATCAACTACAGGTTAGATGAATAAAAAAATTAAAAAAATGAAATGGGAAAACTTGAGCACGAAGTAAGGTAGAAGTAAATTATAAGTGCGGAACAAACTTGAGCTGATAAATGCTTAGATTAAAAGAACCATGGTTGAATATAGAAATCAGAGTGAGGATAAGAATATTTAAATATGAAAAGGTGGGGGAGCAGAAACTATGCTAGTGAGTAAGAAAGGGAAATCCAAGGAAAAAATCAAAGAAGGATCTGAATAAATATTAGTTGAAACAGAAAGGGTTCGAGGAGGATGAAAACTACATGGATGAAACATATTGTAAAAACATTTTGCCAGCTAGCTAAGACATGGAAAGAGATGGTATATCCAATGGTGGTAGGGCTTAGGTCTGGCCATTATGTATGGCAATATGGAGAGGCATTATGGAAATTGACACGAAATGAGTCCCATGAGGTAGATAATATTTCCAAAATGAGGGAATCCAAAAACCTGTGAGGATGACTTCGCATTCAGTAATTCGGAGTATTTATGATAGTGTAATAAAGCTGGAAGAAGTAAGATCTGGTGCTTTCCCTGTCGTATTCGCTTCGTGAAGTGTTCTCAGGCTTCCCACCGGCTCAGAGGTTCCATGTTAGCCAACATGGAACCATTGACCCGGTGAAAACTCGAGAAAACTTCATGAAGCCGGAAGATTTCGCTGGCTCAGTATTAGTTCCCAAAGTCAAAACGGGAAAGTCAGATGCATAGACTATAGAAATATACATTTGATTTTTCATGCTGGAAAAGTGGATCATCAATAAAAGGCTATGAATCAGGACAAATTATAACCAAAGGGTGATCATTTAAAGAATAAAAAGAGGAGAGGCACGTATAATTACATATATAGTAGTAATTATGTCACTAATAGTTGGAATGAAAAAATAGGGGGTTTATTATCACCAGTATTTCGATAATTCCTTATTAATTTTCTAACTTATTATTTTAGAAAACTATTAATTTTTAAATGTAATTCAATAATTATACATGATTATGGTTAAATTAAGTAATGTTTGCAAATTGCACGAAGAACTGTACACGTTTCTTGTAATTAGTCATACGACGAGAAAACGTATACAGATTCCGATAAAAAAAGCTGGAACTTGGTATCAATGCATAAAGACGTACACCAGGGTGCGTATAGAAAATGAATCTAAAATAGATTTCGTCAACCAAATCATTTGAAATCCACTTGGTAAAAAAACTGGGCTATAAGATTTAATCATACAGAATTTTACTAAGACTTGATCAATTTGAATAACTAGGTTATCAATAGACCAAATCCAATCTAATGTTCGTTATTTTACATGGAAATTTTAGTAGCAAATGTGTATGCAATAGTATAAATGTGTATAAATATAAAAATCGGCAAAAAATTGATCGTAATAAATTTGCAAAGATTCACCGAATTAATGAAAAAATTGATGAGTATATAGTATTAAAGAGCAGTCACTTAAGAGAAAAATCGAATTGTATAAAATTAAGTAATCGATAGAAAATATACCAACAGACGATAATCTCATTCAATTGACTAAATGATTGATATACTACTACAAAATTCGTTCAGGCCAATTGCATCGATATTCAAACTGTGTACATCTATTATTATGATGAACATATTCCGTTCCCGGAGTCAAATTCCTATAGATTTAGCTGGTGAATCGTACTTGTCACCAACGTAGGTATTCTACTAGACAAAAATTCTAATTATTTTCGTGAAAACTACAAGGCTCACTAAAAATTACTCAACAGTGAGTGTAAGTAAACCGCTACGACAGTCATCGAAAAATTAATTAAGGGAATATTTATGTTTCCGAGTTTATAATCAGAAATATATTTTGCTGCAACCGAGTTTGTGTTTATTCACAGCAACAAAAATTTGGTGGAATAAAGCTCAGTATTTCATTTTAGAAACAAAAGAATGTGATACTTTTGGTAGTACACTTTGAAGTTTTACTTAAGATTTGATAATGCAAGGAATTGCATTTGAATGTAATGCGTTTTTATTGATATTATATGACATAATGTGTACAGGGATCAATAAGAATCCTAAATAATAATGGAAAGAGGCTAAAAACTACCATGTAAGGAGTAAAATTAGCGATCGTGGCATCTTTAAGCGTACTAGTTGAGAATAAATGGTGCACGGAATGTTTCAGGTGCGAAAGAGTTGAATGGTAGATACATGTAGGCTCACATAAGGTACAGATAATAAGAATCGAGTACATATATTTGATTGTTTAGCTAAATGGGCACTATGAACGTCTGAACGCAAAACCAGAGTAGAGAAGAAAAAACGCAGCACCATAAATAATATGGTGAAGGTGACTTCTCCATAAAAAACGACGACTAAATTGGCAAAATATTGTTGCAAAAAAAATTAAATCATATATCATATAAATTAAATATGGTAATATCTGCGTAATAAAATGCAACCTTATTATGACGAAGGAAACAAGATATAGAGCATAGAGTTAACATACAACTGAAATATATGAAAATGAAATCGGAAAAATGGAAAAGCCGTCCATTTAAATATTATGTATCTATTAAGAAGTTTAATTGTTCTCTATTAAAATATGTATCATATAGAAACGTTTTAGTGACTAAAAAGCGGGGTTTGGAAGTATTTTAAATTATTTGAGCGGTAACAATAATAAAAAGAGTAACACTGTAGTTTGCAAACAATATGGATAATAACTTTGCGCAAGTATGTGACCACGGTTGAAGTTATCAGTTCCATCATCTTGGTAAATGAGTGCGTTAGATTTGAGGATTAGGCTTGACTGAAGGTGTGAATGTTCTCGACAGCAGGCTAACCAGTCCCTAAATAAAAACTTCAGTGGCAGCACTAGCAGAAGCTTTGAAAAATGCCCACCGTAGGCCATTTATAGGGCGTAGTGACAGCCTAGGGTCGAAGCAGATCCAAAACCGGCACTGCGGCAAACGTTTTGACCGGAACCGGTCGATTGGCTTAGCCACCTGTCCCGCTCCGCTTTCAGCCTTGCCTGCCGCGTAGGTCGCCGTTTAGCAAAAAACCTATCGCAGCAAAAAATAGTCGCAGCGGGTTACCTTACAATATGATGTTTACAAACAGAAACATGGAAATAACAGGTGCAGACGTATTTCATAAGAACCTGGAACCCAAGTAAAAGTTTTTCTAGAAATAAGTATCAACTAACCGTATTTCCCTCGAATTATGGCGCGATATCTTAAACTAACCGATTGAAAAGCATATCTTATCCAATTTTATTAATGGTTTTAATTATTGACCTCATAAATCATAAGCAAGCATTGCTAAAAATGCAGTAAATCCATTACCGCTGTATTTTGGTTGATTCTTATCAATGAAACTAGATGTAGATCCGTTTCACAATGTGTAAACTTCTGTTTTAGGACCTTACAGACTAATCCATATTTGAAGTAATTACAATGGCTCATTTAGCATGATCAGTTGAAAATTGAACGAAAAGATTTCAAAATATACTCCTCCTCTTCAAGGAAAAATTTTATCAAAACGTAAAGTTTTTATGTTTAAATAAATGGCTACTATAACGAAAAAAACGATTTTTCGTATTTTAAAAATATTTAATTCACCAATGACTTTAGCTTGTTATTTATTTACTCCTTTTCCCTAACATAACATGATTGAAAATATTACTGATTCTTGTCGTACATGTCGTTCAGAGATGAAATATAGATGCATAGAGAGAAATATGCGAACAGATCGAAACTTTGAGTGCAATAAAAATAAACACGCGAAGAAATCAAAAAATTATGATTATTTACGGAAAAATGAATAAGAATGAATTTTGTCGTTTTCTTATGCTTCGGTAAAAGAGAAAGAAAGAATGGGTGGGATAGGAAGAAATCGGGAGCTAAAGTGAAAAAAACCAAAAAGTCTATCAAGCACAAGATGAAAAGTTTCGTTATGGCATTTAATTATTTGTTAATTTCTGAGTTCAATATCAATTAATTTTCAAATTTGCATTTTTCTATTTTTGAGTAATTTTGTAATAATATATTGCGATGAAGAACGTGCCTATACATGGTAACGTAGAGAAAGACTTGAATAATGGGGAAAGTTGGAGATAAAAGTGACATGCGTAGTTCAGCGAGTGGGAAGCAAATGCCCTCTTCGAAAATTTTGTCTAGCCGGCGAAAAGTTATAAAAATAATCACTATTATTCCAAATTGTTACTTGGTAATATCAAATTTGGCATAATTATACTTATCCTCGATATAAAACTAATTTCTCAAAAAACACCAGTTATTGACAAGATTATTCACTACATTTCAGGCAATCACTTGCTTAAAAAGGAAAAGGTAAAAGGCAAATTACGATTGTGATATTTCTTGCTGGAAACGACCACCTATAATCAAATTAGGATGGTTTAATGTAGAAAAATTGCCAGGTAACTTTCTCTAAAATATTGTATTGATGGATATGTTTATAAGGAAAATTTGTATCCTTCGATTCCTTTGAGAGGAGTGCCCTTTACATTTTACATTTTAACACAAAATGCTTTGTTTAGTAGCTGTGTCCATCCAAAAACGTACCTTAACCGGTAGATTACCTAATAATAAGAAAACTATGCGACTTATCATGTCCTTGAAATATTTGAATGTCCTTTTCCCCTACTCATGTAGCCAAAAGTTATTGGGTAAGATACATTCCGCACACATTTCAGGAAAAGAAGAGGTGTAATTCGACATAAATAACATATCCACATTATCCAAATCTCTCCTTAGTGTCTCGATTTTATTATTTGAAATGCTTAAGTAAACCACAGAAGTAGAAAAGTGCAACTTTCAGGTCCTTTTGCTTCAATTTGTGTCATTAATAATTTAAAAAATAAAGTAACTTAGAACTTATTTAGAAAATTTTTGCAACCAAAAAAATTTAGTACTTCCATAAATAAAGGTATATGTTATGCATGGAAATAAATTTAGTTGTTTATTTTACCCAGTAAATCTCAAGTAGAACTTCGTTTCAACGGGAGTTTTATTGCGGGGTTTTATGCTTTTTACAAATTGCTATTAGTATCGTCTTCCTTAGGTCCTGAAAAACTTTCAATTTCCTGAGTAGCCCTTCGTAACGCATTAATAAATAACTACAGATTTTGTAGCCCTTCATGGAATATTAAGGCGTTATATTGAATTCCTCTATAATTTTAAAATATGCTCTAAATATATAATATGACTTAACTTGGTATTATATGGTGGTAGAATAAATTTAAGGTTTTGGAATGCATTTCAATGTGGAAATACGTTAGAGTGATCGCCATTTAACAATCTGGCATATTATCACAAAGCACGATAATATAATGGATGAAACTAGAAATCCTTGTAGATAAGGACCTTAAAATTAAAATAACGTGCAATCACCAAACAACTAAAGGAATTAACAATTGTTGAATAGTTTAAGAATATGTTGATATTGAAATGTAAGTACTTCAATTTTACTACGCAGAAAATTTTTTAAATTCTTTTATTTAATTGACTGCAAATGATTTTCATGACTGACATAATAATCTATAAGTAAAAATAATTAAATAAATATTTTGTAAAGAATTAGAAAAGAAATTCTTGTACCCCATGACGAAAGAGCTTTTTCGCAAATAAAAATATCAGGGACAGGGCAGAATCTTATATGCAGGTACATTTATCATATGTGTGAAAGAAGAAACATACTTTTACCCTTGCAGTATATATACCGGATACCACTTTATTAGCTGCCTAGTGGATGTTGCGTACAATCAGTATTTTTGAGCTGTTAATATCCTGTCCACTAAATATTAAAACTTTTGAAATCTGTTTGCGATAACCTTGACTATCAAATTGGAATCACGATTTGAACAAAGGAGTCTTTTCTAAATGTCTTGTTGCGTAAAAGTAGTCTAAGTAAATGAGAAAAAAATTAACCCGAAGATCATATTAATATAAAATGAGGAAAAAGTAATAATTTTTAAAACTTTTGTTATTTTTTCATAAGATATAAAATGACAGCCATATTCACAATATTTGTGTAACAGTATTTGGCTAAAAAAATTATGAAGTCAGGCTACAATTTAAAAGGTTTTGCGAATTGAAAAATTTTGGATGAATAACAAAACTAAATATGATTATTTATCTCTAAAGCAGCAGTCAGACAATATATGAAGTAGCCAACTTCCTAATAATAAACTGGAATATTTCTATAGACAGATAAAAAAGGTAGAATGAGAGTATGGCAAAGATCAGGAGACAAGTTAAAAAGATAATGGTATATATAAGGGGACAAACGCTTATTTTCTGAACAAATTGGAAAATATTTATTCATAAATTAAATTGGAATGAAACTATATTTATCAGTTAGGTGAAAGTTATCTTTTGACCGAATATAATAGTCATATTTTAAATAAAAATTGGTCAAATTAAGTTTGAAACTACAGAAATTCAACATATTTTTTTGATTTATGGTCACCTTTTCATTCTTTAATATAGAAATGTAATAAATGTTTTTGTCTAATAAACTTACAAGTTTCGCATTTAATTTCAAGGAGGTTTTCTCTGACCTTTTCATGGGGAAACATGTGTTCTAAACTAGGTACAGGGTTTCTTAACTTTACGAAAAAATTGAGCTTCAATATGGTATTGTTAGTTCTGAAAGATTAATAGTTCACACTTTTAGACTTGGTTTCGCGGAATTGTTAGATATCCATATGGTCCCGTGGAAGAATTGTCGTTTGCGAGATAAAAAAAGCAAGATGCACCTCATTAAAAGGGGCAAGACGTAAAATATTAGAATAATCATTAGCTTATCATAATAATTTCAGAAAAAACTCTTAATCACATTCTTTTTCTCAGGGTGTGTATTCCCAGGATACCTTTTCCGTAAAAAATGTATTCATATTTGCTCTAAATAAAGTGCACAAAATAGCTACCAATATACCAATATAAATATTAAATTTCTATCTATCTGTACATATTTTACTATTTCCTTTCCTTCAATAATATCAAATCATAGTTTCTCAAGAAAAGGACGCGCTGATCTTAAATTGGCATCAAGTGGACAAATAAAGTCCAGAGTAAATAAGGCATTTAATGTAGGTAAGCACAACGAGTAAATAGGCATTACATTTAACTCTTCCATTAAGGTCATACATATTCATTATTGCTGAAGTCAGTAACAACACAAAAGTCACCTATTCGTCATTTTTTCCGTAGCATCAAGTCTTGTAATTAATTTGAAGAAAGTTTTCATGTCATTTTATGAACGTCAATGACTTTAGAGGTTACTTCTGCCCTCAACATTATTAGTTCAAGAAAATAGACGGGAAAAAAGTCTATAAGAAGATCGATGAGGTATGAATATTTACTATGCCATCAAAAAAAACCCTACTTTTTCTTTATTTTCTATTTCTCAGAATTTTTGGAAACTTGCCGATAAAAAATCGATAGAATTGTCGATTCAATTAGAAATTTCAACCATAGTGTTATTTATAAATGTCTATATTGATAAAACATAAATAAATAAGTTACCTAATATATTATAAATAAAATCAATTTAGCAAGTTTAAAATAATCTAATGGATGCCATAGTTTTCAACTTTTCTTAATGATATTTGGAATGTGTAAATCAGCAGCAGGGCTGCATCTTCTGGAATAACAAATGTAGTGATTTTAATTTCCTTCCATGTCGTAGCTTTACGAACTATTCCTTGACTTTTCCTCTCACCCTCAGCATTTTCACCTGTGCGATGAATAACTTACGATGAAACTTCGTATGAAATTGGAATGAATGAAGTAGAAATGAATGCTAAAAAATTGATATTTTTCAATTCGCAGATGGCATTGGAATAGTTCAGAAGCTGGAAGGCTATATATGCAACTTTGGATGCTCTAGACCTGATATTTTGGGACTATTATATTAGGATCAAAAAGAAGAAAATAAAAATCCTTTCTCATGGATGAGAAAATGAAATTCGTATCTCGTTATAAAAAGTGATGTCAGGGAAAGTGGAATGTTTCTTTAAGCTGGGATGATTAATACTTATTTGTTGTGGATAAAGTACGATTGATATCCTGCGAAGCTTGGCTGGAGCTAAAAACATGCTAAAAAAGGGGAAGTAACTGCTATGCTGAATTGAACCGAGGTTACGGACAACTGAGACGTCTAGCAAGAGGTTTGCGTGAAGCGTTAAACTCTACCAACCAGAGAAATTTGCTAGTATAAATATTGAAATTGGAAGAATTTGAATCTTTTAGCCGGAAGATAATTTTGACGATGAGATTAACATATAAGTGAAGAAACTGAGCAATATACAAGTAGAAGGAAAATGGACCTTGTAAAGAACTTTGTGTCAAAGAAGAATTTGATCAAACAGATGATTTGGACAAACTTAGTAGACGTAACTTTGAGTTGACTAATAAACTTTACTTCAAAAAGACATTTGTGAAAGTTAAACGAAAAATGCTATAAAGGAAGACCAAAATTAAGTGCATTGGGCAAAGTGAGAGACCGTAGAATCAATCAGGCGTATAGGTAACACTAAATTGAGAAGAAAGTAAGGACGTCGTAAACTGATCCATGAATTGAAATATTGTCGATAATAATACACAAAGATATCACGTTTTGGTGACAGCCCAAACCTTATTCAGTTACTCAGTTTAACCAAAACGAGTAGTCTTATCAATCACCGGATAACTAGCTGGGAGGGGTTGGTTTGAAAACCAGAAAAAGAGATGAAAGAAGAGGGAGGTATCTTCAATACCCAAACCAACACATCCAAATTACATCCTGTGACAAATAACAGATCCATGACCTTGGAAACTGAGTGACTCCTAGGAATAAGGGATCTCCACACATCTCAGTGCTGGCGGCCCCAATGGAAGGCGAGATAGCAGGTGGCGGGACAGGATACTCCTTTGCCCTCGAAGGAGGGTGACCTCACTTAGAGCTGGCAAAATCCTCAAAGTAGCCAAGGGTATTACTATTCAGAAGGTAATAGAGGTCCAATTTAAAAATTAGATAATTTTGGTGGGACGCTATTATGTTTTATTTTTAAAATAATGGTCCTGAGATTAAAATAGTTTTAAACTGATCTAATCTTAAATTAACTTAAACTTTGGGATGAAGGGAATTCCTAAGAAAAAAATCAGAGAAATACTGGTCGGTGTATGGAATGCTGAAACTAATATAAACAAAAAAATCGGAAAACCTTAAGATACAAATGGTTAAAAAATGAACGTGATTGGTTATTAAACCTAATATTGAGGAACGAATAAAAGAAAAAAAGGGAGAAGTATCTAAACCTTTCTCACAGTTATAGAATTTTCGTTTTGGTTAGGTTACTAATGACAGATAAAAAGGAGAATAAAATGATCGTATTTTGGGTGGTAAGGTAATAACATCAAGTAATGGAATGACACTGACATGTGGGCATTATAACATCGCTATTTCAACATCTATAATTGAGGAAGAAGATGCATAAAAATATTAAAAATACTTTTAAAAATTCTTATCATTGGTGAATTGAATGTCGTTTTGGAAGGTGGAGGCCAGGCTTTGCCATATTCTGTCTGCATCTGAAAAATTTACATTTGAGAAAAAAGAGGAAAGTCAAGTGACAATATATTGATTTACGTATTATTCTTTCAAATTCATGAGTAAAGAATTCAAGTTTATTTCAAGGTAAGATAATTCTCATAACCCGTAATATATCGGAATCCTTTTCATGGAGGAAAAAGTCAATTACGACAGTTATTACCAATGATCATATCTACTAGCGATAGAGATATGCTAGGCATTAATTTACCATTAAGATTTAATTGTGAAGAAATTTTATCCCAATAGTGAAGAGAATCCCGGATTTTAGGTAACAAGCTAAGTAAGGTGAAGGTGAATGTGAAAGTAGAATGTTCATGAAAAGTGGTAAAAATAACGAGAGCAACGGTGGAAAGTGACAAAAATGTAGACAACAGTGTAAAGTAGCCCTGGGTAATAGAGGGAACTGAAAACAACTGTTAATATGGATAAAAAGGCATTAGAAAGGATTTAACTTAAAAAAGATGGAAAGCAATTAGATTAAAGGTAAAAAAGTATAATCCATAGAAAATGCCATGTAGTTCCTCAGAGAATAAGAAAGATATGAGAAAAGAAGGAGAGGGCTTTGAAAGAAAAGTTAGGTGGCTAAGAAAAGATGTGGGCACGTAGAGGATCAGTTCTAGCCACATGAAAAACCAGAAAAATATGAAATGCATTTGGATGTCGATTTCTTTAATGTAATTGTTTATTTCATTCATACAATTAAATCCATAAAAAATAGTTCACCAATAGAAGTAATGGATGTATATTAAAATGCCTAGAGCACATTTTATGGATTGTTAAAACACCAATTCCTAGCAAAAAGGACCATAAGTGTCTAGGAGAAAAGGAAAAAAGGCAATTACATGCATATGAGGTCTACTACTTAACAATAGTTAGAGAATCTTGCTGAGAATAAATTATGTCAGATGAAATAAACTTAACACTGGCATGAGATCGATGGAAGATATTATATATATACATGCATATATATTTTTTCTACATGATTGAAAATAATGCTTAAATGCAGTTAAGGTACAATTACCACCTAGGTTTTATTACAGCTGTAATAAAACCTAGGTTATAATTAAAAACTTTCAATCTAGAAAAACAAAGTAGTTACTTTTATTATTCAGTAAAATAGAATATTTATAATAAATAATAGCAGTATCGGAGCACATAGGAAAGCCCGTTTTTTGAGATTAATGCAGAGTATTCCAGCATTTAAGAAGAAGTCTAAACAAGAATTGACAATTTTAATTTACCAAATTTGCCAATAGTATTTTAACTTATCACCCATGGCATGGTCAACCTATTTAGCATGGTAAGATGGCAAGATATGATACATGACAGCTAAATAAAGCTAAAAGACGTTTGTTAATACAAGGAGTTTCGCACAAAAGTACAAAAAATAAGAAAATTTAAATGGGTTTAATTATGATGATAATTCTATTGATGAAAAGACATTATGTAGCCACTAGGCATTTGATAGAAACATAATGGATTTTCATCAATTAAATTGGAGAAAATGTCGACGGAAATGAAACGATATTTGATGAAAATATATATTAGAAAAATTGAAAATGACAATTCGGCGTAGATAGACATATCAAACGAAGTCACGAATAGACGAATCAAACGATGGACCGCATTTAATGGTCTACCCTCTGTTAGCATCGTGGTTGTGATCATTCTGCTCTTATAACGTTCAGAAGCCCCCAATACACTAAAGGATTAGACATTAGTGATTTTAAAAGTAACCTGGCCTGCATTAGAATATGCAATTGCAGTATCATATTTCCATGGTCTACAGCCTTAGAACAAAGATGGAACATAGCAGCCTTTTTTGTACTCAATTATTCCTTCGATACTTATTGCTGGGAACAATATAGAAGGCCTACTACGACACTTTCTAATGGGAAAATCTTCCCAAAATCAAATGGTGGGAAATTATCTCTGGAAAAATGTGAATTTGGGAAAAGCTGATTGGTGTGCTAGTGCAAACATTTTTCATAGGCAAGAAATAGCAAGTGATAGCGTGCACTGCTTCAGTATATCCTATTCATCAACTTTATCATTGATTAAAATTGTTTTACATGTCAAATGGTATCCTAGTCAACATATCCTAAAATGTTGCCAGAATATTTTACTTTCCGTAAATTATTGCAAAAGTTACTCAAAATAACTTTGAATATTTAACACATGCCTTCAAATGAAAGTAATAATATGTTTACTAATCGACCAAACTAAAAATCGTAGAAAACTTATTCTTTCTTTACATTACCATTTTATTCCCCTGTCATTTCATTTAGAAACATTTTTGCATCATGATAATCATTTTTCTGTTTGATAGTATACGGAGGAAAGGCAATATATAAAGGAAAGGCCGCGGTATAACTATGCAGAAACTAGGCGGGAGTGATGAAGTATGAGTATATTTTTCAAAATTAGAATTTTCCAAGTAAAATTTAATCCTAACCTTCTATAAGGTGTGTATTTCAATGCTTAAAATATAACACTTATGTTAAACCTGCAAATTTTTGTAAATATTTAAACATTTGATTGAAAGACATAAAAAATGAAAACATATTTACGAATAAGTGAGTAACATATCTTATTCAACCGAGAGGAATAAAAGTAGAGAATTAGAAAACTGCGATTATATTTTCTTCAAACTTTTGTGCAACTGATACGAACATCGCTTTGTCCCGATCTGAAGACAAATAGGCCATATTTTTCCATATACAATAAAATTGGTGCAATTTCTAAGAATGAGATAATTATGGGATTTGATTTAATATATATCAATTTATTTCCTCCACCAAAGAATTCGGTGTATCCGCGGACCGGAGATATCTCATCGGCGGAATGAATGTGGCCCGCAGAGCACAAGATTTCTGTCCGTATTTCCCGCGTTTGTCTTGAAAAAATTAATCCAGTTTTATCACATAGGTAATGGAGTTGTTCTCCGTTCATTACAGAGTACCTATTCTTGTATAAAACTCTGCGAAAATTTGACGCAGAAACAAACTCATCAAACAAGTAATTACCGTAGCAAAGTGCACCGTGTATCCTTTTTGTCCTAGTCAAAACCCTGTTTCCTATAAAATTTTTGATTAACACTTTTGTCTTAAAATATAAACTACCAAGGTTGAGACAAGAACGTTTTTGGGTTAAATAATATTTATTTTAAAAAAAATTTAATGGTAAGCTAAAAATATTCATTAATTATACGTGTGCAAAGACCGGTATTTGGGATTGCATTAGTTACCTTTAGATTAAAAAATACGATTATTTTAACCTACCTTCGTCTTCATGAAACATGTAGCACATGATTAGAAGAAGAATTTTAGATTTTATCAGTGTCAGAACTGTTTTTATAGAACTTTTCCAGCCTTTAGAATTACAGCATTCAACACGAAGAATAAACAAATAGCATGAAAATAAGCATGCAAAATGATGCATTTTCGTCATTGAATAGACTGACTTATACCTTCGGATGAACTCCGATCTTAACTAATGCCATGTATTCATGAGTACAATTTGCTAGTTATTTTCCTGTTCATTGATTAGAATAGTAAATAAGTTAAGTTTTACAAATTATGAACGAACAAAGACCCAGAAACATAAATACCATAGGAAAAGGCCATGTAAAAGGGCCATATCATATAAATAGGCCATAATTCCATCAAAAAGGGATGAAATATTTTCATCTGAGTAAATATTTGCGTTTTAAGTGATTGCAGACGAGGACGTTATGCATAGGACCAGAATACTGACACGGCCTTAAGAATTTCGCCAAAATTATTCGGCATTTATCTCCGGGTAATATTAAACCACGGTATTTTA
Source organism: Hetaerina americana (assembly GCF_022747635.1). Classification (NCBI taxonomy): domain Eukaryota; kingdom Metazoa; phylum Arthropoda; class Insecta; order Odonata; family Calopterygidae; genus Hetaerina; species Hetaerina americana. The sequence continues at coordinate 68,435,501 of NW_027287538.1, read as the reverse complement.
AGAGTCAAAAAAATGTTCTCCCACACTACATTTTTAAGGAAGCATTAATAAATATAAATTTACCATCGAATTCTTTTTTAATTTTAAGGTTTGTACAATTATTTGGTTTAAATAATCTTGAAACCTTACTCCACTTGGGGGCCTCAGCCTTATTAACCAAAACCTATTTTCAATCTACAACGTAACTTCCTAAAAACATGAACTGCTCTGTACTAATACAATGGTTACGATCATTTTCCTATCAAAATAAAAGTCAAATGCCCCCAATACTTCTAAGGAGTAGAACTTAGTGATTTAATATTAACCCGCTTTGCACTGGAATATGCAATTGTAATCATATTTCCAGGGTTTAACGACTTAGAGCAAAAATGGAGGAACAGCTATTTTTTTTCTCTACTCAATTCTTTCTTAGATTTTTATTATTTGCCATAAGTTTTAGTGTCATAACGGGAGTTATGAATGCCATAAATGTAGATTTTCTTAAATATAACGCTGCATTTGATGCGTTGAAATGTAAACGTTAGACATTGGCGCAAATATTATAATAAAAACTTCCCCACCGCAATATCCAGCTCCTTCAGAGACAAATTCATAGAGGTTACCAGTGAAGTTACAATGATATGATCGGTGTTCTTATATGCCATACAATTCATCTTAGACCCGAGAAACGGCCAGCCCAGAATAACAAGCATGTGGTTGTTTTTCAAATTCTATATGTGAAAATCATGAAAGGATTATAACATGCTATTGATTTAGCTCAGTATAATACAGAGGTTATCATTATAGTTCTAACCTTAATTATTGACAAGATTTATATAATCGAAATGGGCTCATGTGGGTAGTAGTATGTTCTCAAAGCAAATTTCAGGGCCTTAGACTTGTATTATGAGAACCAGAGATGATTCTGTACGGCTGAACATTTATAATTACCCGCTAAATATTAAATATAACATAAATTTGATTAACTAATATTTGACTGAAACCATCCATTATTTCTCATAAAATACCAATTTTATTGTGCCCTGATGGTTCTTCTGCCCTACCTTGGCCGGATAGGATATAGCTTTCATGTCTCCCATGTCTCAATCTTGATTAATAAAATGCATCTATTACAAGGATTATTTTTACATACTGATTTTCTATCTATTTTTTTATCCAGTTTGAGTAGAAAAGATGCCTATTGATTTTATACGATTTCCTAGCTAAAGGTATCCAGCCCCAAGATGCCTCTTTTAGGCCTTCTATTTCATGTTTTGGTGGTATAGATGTAGTTAGCTTTTTTCTTATGTTCTAAATGCTATCGGCCTTGAACTCTTATCTTCTTCATATACGTCTGCATAAACCGCATTGATTTTTAATTTTTATTCATGAAATAAATATTAATAAAGTTTTAAAATGATATGTGCCAGTAGTTTTGATTCGTTGCCGTACATCAGTTGAAATTTACCGACAAAGCATGCCAACACTGTTCTCCTTAACTTTTGTCATCTTAACTTTTGTATATTTCGATGCCAATTACGAACTTGTACCTACGCCTCGTACTTGTTTGCATGTTTCAAGTGCGTATGGTATGGACTGAATATTATTTTCATCAAATTCCCAGAAATTAAAATATTTTAATATTGTTTGTACCTTCTCGTGCAGCAAAACTGAGCTGTGAGGTTTTCATAGTTTAACTTTTTTATATATCGAGCCTCAAAAAAAAGGGCATGTGAAAAATATGATATTTTGATGAACGTTTACTTACGTAAATGAAATAGACAAGGCATTACATATTTTTCACATTAATAACAATAGACTTCTAGGCTGTAAGTGTTTTCGAAATTTGTTTGGTCATGATACTATTTATATTATATTTTCGCCACCAATGTACTAGGTGTTAAATTGTTATTTCAATTTATTAAAAAGTGTTATTTCAGTGGACATCAACAGTTTGAAATAAAATACCGTTTTTATTAATGTTTTCTATCAATAATTAGCGTTGTTATGTTAATACTGTTATAAAGGTACTAATGCAGGAAATTTTAGCGGTAATGCTTTTCTTCGAATAATTTAATTATGGCGTGATCTAAATGAACTCATTGAACCTAAGTACATTACGGGCGATATAATGCCCAAGGAACTGCTTCTGAGTTTGATTTTGGGCATGAGCATTGAGCATGACCCTCTTTTAATGTTTTTAAGAATTGTGTTATTGCCCTGTGTGTATCATGTTATGTTTTTATAAAATTTCTATAGTCTAATCAACTAAAAGGTAAAAATGGTCATTCGAAATATATTGCGATTTTAAATTGATTCATTCTCATAATAGTTTTGCCTTTTAATAAGAAATGAAATGCCTAAATACCTTATTTTGCGTACCGTATGTAGCTTACTCAATGTCCCTTATAGGTCTACCTAGCAAGAAATATTTCTCAATGTACCCAAGAATTTACCGAAGAATATCTGAACGATGGTTTTACTCATTGCCGTACGTCGACTTATACTTTGGATTACCTCATTATTCCGGATAACTCAGTTATACCCAGAATATTTTCTAAAATATGAGTAAATAATTCCTAAAAACGCATTTACCTCTCTTTAAAGACTTTTACAACATCCACATTATTAAATACATGTGTGCATTATTTTGAAAGAATCATTTATTTATATCCCAATTTGAAGTAGTCAAAAAGGGTGTCGTAATATGCCTTGTTTGTGTATTCGTTGATTCGGTTTGAATTGTAAATCATTTATTTCGTTAATTGGCTTACAATTTTGGATATAATTTTAGTCTGAACGTTTTGATAGAGTTAATTAATCCTAGAATTACTTATTAACCAAGAAAACTTAATATTTCCAATCGGTATGCGAACAAAACATGTATCAGAGAGATACCGAAGCGCCAAATGTATTACAAACTAACAGAGGAATATATATAAACATGAATTTCACTGTATAAAAGCCATAAGTATAGCCATATATATGTATATATATATATATAGAAAGAATGTCCAATCCAGAAGTAACATTGAAACTGAAGATTGTGTTAAAATATACATACCTGAATAACTGTTCACACAATAATTTCATGCATTCGTATATCGGTATAGCTTAAGGTATCTAGATCTCCACGGTGATTATGTTAGATTTTGGGATAAAAAATATAGCATTGAAAAGATATTTATAGAGAAAATTATTTCTGCGAACATTTTTAACATGTTTCAGTGAACATGGATATAAAATAAGTCTTCAGAACTATATAATTAATCATAGAGGCAAGAACGAGATATACGGGTATGCACCGTGAGCTTGACCATATATAGAGATTTAAATGGAAGCCAATTCATTTCAGTTATTCCTCCTTTTGTGGACCCATCTACAGCTTTTTTTCGTCAATTCTCGCCTCCATAGATTCCAGCCGCAATGCAATCCGGTTGTGCCAGAGTCCGCAAGTCACCGCCCTTCGCCAGAGAAGACCGCATGCCGGCGAAATTTTTTCCGATCTCCGGTCTAGACCTATATCAGCGGTATATTTAGTTCCTCTCCCCTCTTTGTATCCAGCAAGCCGTCAAGTAGATGAGTATACTATGGCTGTGGAGCCTAACAATTTATTAAATTTATAATCCGGCATTTATGTAAAGACGACGAAAGAAAAGCAGAGCAGGAACTTCATGTCCTTAACCAGCATCTCTTCTTACATAGTTTATCTTTCACAATTTAGCATAATCTAAAAACCATTTTAATATTGTATTTACCCATTATGCATTGCCAAATGAAGTGTATTTGTTATTAACAAAATTGTCTTCAATTCATAAAATATAAAGTATTAAAAAACATGGCATTGCTTTAGAGACATATTATTGAAAAAACACCGCAGCCTTCTAGATATATACGTTACTGTCGTATTAAGTGGTTGCCATTTCTGATTAAGTTTTCAATCTAGAAGTGCTGCAACAAATGTTCACTATTTGTAGAAAAATTCTTAACTCACTTTTTAAGTGCATATTTTATTAAGTGTCGCCCTTTTACATAAAGAGTGGTGTATAATATGAAGATGACTGGAAAATTCAAAGCTTTCCGTTATATTTCATTCATCGATAGTCATTTAAAAGAACTTATTCGACAAAAAAGTGGTGCACAGTCATTGATAACGTAAAGCGCAATAGAACTATATAATTATATGCCCCAATTTAAAAATTATCACATATTTTATAAATCATGGTCCAAGAAGTTGTATGATGACTTAGATACAGTTTAGTCTTTTATAATGAGGATTAATCCTGCTTCCACGTTATGGAATAAATAGGTAATACTCTCTAGCCTCTATAGGTGGCTTATCAAAATAACAAATTTTACTCTTTCTTCTACATAATAAGCAGAAGGTTTAGCAAACTAAGAAAAGTTATTGAAAATCTGTCCTTGAAATATTCTATTTTTTTAATTAAATGCGGATTAAACCAACGACCAATTGTTAAGGTAGGCGAGAGATAACTACCAATAGAATACAAAAATAACCATCATATGGAAATGAATGAACATCGCCATCATATAACAATTATCTAGAACGTCGTGGAAGAGTAAAATACAGAATAAAAGTGACCAAACCAAATAAAAATAATGAATAACACGCTGTAAGTTTTTCAAGCGCTAAATATGGTGACTAAGCATTGATATCTACAAACAATTCTATAAATTGGTTGCTTGTTGAAAATCAATTTGATATAAATGGCATTGTTTCAGTAACTTTTCAATAGAATATGGCAAACAGAAAAAAACGCTCAGTGTGAAGAAATATAAGTTATGTTAATAATGTAAGAAAGACTTTATTGCCATTAAAAGTCGTTACCAAAATACGATACCAAATATCCTCTTCACCTTATACTTCACATTTTAGAACCACAAATTATGATAATTATGATTAAATACGTTTAGTTTTTATCATAACTGTATTTTGGAACTTAACCTTACAAAGGCCTCCTTATTTTAGGAAACAATAAAGGAGGAAGATTCACAAATTATTGTCTTATATTCAACCATATAGCAAATAAAATAAAAAAACGTTAACATTTCAATCACTGTGTTCTAACTCCATTATGACGATTTCTTTCCGTTACTTCAAAAATCGTACGTACTCAGATAAGTTATTACAACAGATATGTCAGTACCTAAAGGAATTCCACCTTTCCTCGATATTTAATAGCAAAAAGCATTTAGTATATAATACATTTATGCATTCATATTGTACCTAGTACTTAACTTGGGACTCTCAATTTATTCTAAATGAGGTTTGTGATAAAAAATTATTTGCTTTCCTAAAATTTCTTCTCAAGATCTAACTGCATAAAAAAATATATGAAAGGATATGTTCGGAAGTTTTTAGTCTAGACTTAGCTATTATCGTATTAGTTTAATCTTTAGACGCATAAATATAATTAAGATGTTGATCTATAGTGAATATTAATGATAAACCAAGCAAGTTAATATTAAGGCTCATATCACATTTGTAGAGAGTATGGAATAATATATTCACAGTTTCATTAGAGTATTCAATAAATGTAAAGTTACATCTATTCAAATAAAAAACGTTTGGATTTACTTTATTAACTGGGATTAAATTATTTCAAAATCGGCTCGCTAGAAATTTCTAGTGAAAGCAAGGAAGAAATTTGTGAAGGTAAGAATCATGCACCTATATAATTCTAGGTACGATTTGAAATCTTATCCCAACATGCTTTTAGTAAGAATTTGTTTTACGATTTTCTACTTGACTTTTTTATATTATAACGCAGAAAAACCCCAGGATTAGGTATTTAACGGACATTAATCTAAGTCTAACTTCTGTCAATTTCAGGCGCGGCGGCACCAGGATTCCGCAGGTTAAACCCTTCGAGTCGCCCGCGATCAACCGTGCGTCCGCCTGGGAGGACCCTTCCGCCAATTCCCGGTTTAGCGCAAAGCAGTTAAACCGGCCGTAGGTGGAATGAGATGCCGCTTTCGGAGCCTGCTGAGGCTGGGTACTACTGAAGCCGCGATGTACACCGATCTCTTGAAGTTGGATATCCCGTCATGGGAATACTTCGAAAATGACAACAATATATAGCACTAGGAGTAATAAATGGGGCAAAGTATGGTGTGATAAATATAATATTAATTAGTTTGACTTTATGAATGCTCTTAAGTCGTATTAATTAAAAGTATTTCGCATTAACTGCTTATTTTCATTCAATTTTGATTGTACTGTGAATATTTATTTTTTACAATGAGTCTTGGAAATAAAAATGAATAAAAATATTCACAAAAGAATATGTTCATAGGTTTAATAATTGGCATGATCTTTAAATGTCGTTGCAGCCAATAGCTTTTCCATAAACTATTCCTTATTGCTCCTTTATACAACAGTTAAGCATAATTTGAACCAAAGTTGAAAAATTCTCCAATGGAAGTACCTTTTTAAAAATGTTTATTCTCCTTAATAATGGTATTTCAGAGAATCGAATTATTTAGTAATCAGTTGGTAATATAAGAATTCAGAATAATTCTAATCTTTAGCGGCTATCAAAAGTTCATAAGTTTTACCGTATTGTTAACCAACAACCTATCTGCCTAATAATGGGTTTCAGTTTTGAAAAAAATAAAATGTAAAACAATATTTTAACATTTCATACCCAAAAAATTGATTCCAGAGGATTTTTTGATGAGTATTTCTGAAGAAGTATTTTCTTGAATGAATGTAAAACTCCAATAGCCGTAAACAGTTTACCTTTCTAAAAGTACAAATTAAATAAATTGGCTAGCTAAGTTGGCTAGATGAGTTTTACATTCATTCAATATTACTAGCCGTAAGAGCTCATTTCAATCATTATAAGCATTTTCTTGTTTATTACTACTTAATTCTAGTATTGGCCGTTTTATTCTGTGGTATATATTTTGAAATAAAATGCCCTAGAAACCTTTTGCCTAGAACATTCTGCAGAAATGTCAATTAAAAAATTATTATAATATGCCCTTAGTGCCAATGTGCCTAATGAATAAGTATAAAAATATCCCTACACATTCGCATATTTCATTTGAAATCAAAACGATATTGTGTCATGAAATTTTTTTGCCGATATATTTTGAGTAGAGCTAAGATATTATTAAACATTTACGGCAGAAAGGGTTTGAGCTTGTATTTAAAACTTAATATTCCGTGTTTCTAAGACTATTTGATTCACTAAAATAGATTAAAATTTAAACTTTTAACCCCCTTTTGTAAATTCAGTTCGAAGTTCTCATTTGCCTCCTCGATCATTACATTCTCTAAAGCGTAACTCTACTATGTACAAAGTACGACTTATGGTATAATTAATTTGTACTAAAATTCTGATTGAATTGGAACAAGAATCCAAAAGAATTTGAAAAGATAAACTTTTCTGATGAAAATGAGATAAGTAAGATCATGATAATAAAAGAATTCCTCACTATGGTAATAATTTTAGGCACGTGTACAAAACTTGAACAGATTTCTGTTTATAATGATTTAATTGATAAGATGGAGCTATTACGCTGTCAGCGATACATTCCTGATTCTTCGAAACCATTGAAGCAAGAGAGCGTAAAATATTTCAATTTAAGTAATTTTTCACTTAATGCGGCCGCTTTATTCTATTAGGAAAAAGTATCGGGAGCTTTTTTGAATGTAGGAATATTAATTATGGATATTATTCTACGTTAATTTCCGAAAATCCTTTTTCTATTCGCCTCATTTCAGAAATGATAAATTGAACGGACATTATAGACATAAAACCAGAAAGGAAAATAAATACTTCCAATCATTTTACGTTAGCAGCAGGAACAATCAAAAGGAAAAAATGAGATAATGATGTTCTATCTCTGAGACAATTGCAGTTCAAATAATGAAGAAAGTTCGAAGAAAAGCACTCGGTCAAAACGAATGCATCAAATAATCACGGTCGCTTAACGAACTAATTCTAAGCACATATCTTCTTAGTTGAATAAATAAAATAATTTGAAAAAAATAAATTAAAAGGCTTTAGAAGAATACTAGAACAGAAGTAGTGGAATAATAATGTTATGCTACTTATTCTTCATTGATAATAAACAACGGTCATCACTATCCGAGTTGTAAGATTGAGCCACCGCTACGGCAGCTCATTTTACGGGCGCCAGATGGTGCAAACGGACGTTCTCGGCACGATGCGACGTTGGGGGTCGATAGTTGGTGAAAAAAAGGACGGAATATCATGTTTGAAGAATTGACAGTATGGTGACATCAGGGATTAAAATTACGCGCATTTTACCGTGAGTAGATAATAACAACCGAAAAACAAAAACTCTTCTAGTCCGACTATATATAAAAATTAGTATTATTTAGTCATGAAAATCATGAAACACTGTTTACTATCCAACTCTTAAAAGTGAGCGATCAAGTATTCCCACCAAAAATAACTGAATATGGAGTAAATTGGTTAAACAATCTTTTCAAATTTTGAATTTTACATGTATATAAGTTATCCATGATCATACGGCTGATACGAGAATAATATATTTCAGCGCAAATGGCCATACCTATAGTTCACTTAAAAAATAAGATTAAATATAATAGTTATGTATATTTACTTAAGGAATCTTTCACAAGGAGGAAGAAAATTATGACGGGCACTTGACTATGACTTCACTTCGAAATGAGGTGTACTTATGTACGGTGAAGAAAAAAATGGTAATGAAAGCTGGACGATAGGTGTAGATTTGTGGCTTTTGACATTTGGGTATGCAGAAGGATGGAAAAGGTTATGCGGACTGAGACGAGAACAAATGAGGCCGGAGATCGCGTGGTAGTAGAAAAAGAATTTTGGACAAAATCTTAAGAAAAGAGAAAAGATTGTTGCCCAGCGCATTGATCAGGAGTATGATGTAATTAGTTTATTAATTTATTGCATAGTTCCTGAAATATATCTCTGTGTTGTATGGCAGGGGGTGACTACACACCAGACTTTTTTTACCAATTGTAATTTTGCCTCCTAGCACGGACGAGCAATGTTATTCTTAACCTTTTCGTGGGAAAACTGTAATCTGAAGTAGATTTAACTTCACAGTGGTAAGTAGAAACGTGAGGACACAGCAGAGTCTACTATCCTCTAAAGATTTAGACCAGTAATCGGAATGTGCTAAGAATGGGGATTGCAATTGAATGGGAATGTATGTTGAAGACTATGATAGAGGGGAAGATTTTTGGAAAACGAGGAAGAGGTAGGAATAGAGTATGGCTGTTGGATGGAATGAACGGATGAAGGCCTTATAAAAAGAATAAGAGGGTCTTTGTGGTACAGTAGAATCTTGGGCCGTTTTTTGTTAGGAGAGGCAATATATTTATTTGATAGTTACGCGCATTAAAAACTTACCTTAACATTACCCCAATAATTTTGGGGTAAGATAACGGTTATTTCCTTGATAATATTCATATAAAATATCAAAATCAGTTTAAATTTATGTATTCTATCATCTAGCTAGAAGAAAAATTTTCTAATAAATTAATTTTTTATTGTTAATAAAACCAATGGTCTAATGGATTTAAAAATATGAATGAAGTAAAAAATATTAATAATTGTTAATATTACAAGAGTTACATTACAAAACTGTCCTCCTTAAAAACGGTAAAATAAAGTAATTTATCTTTTGCGAATATTCATGTAGTGTAATCAGCGGGCTTTCTTGGATGAAAAGTCAAAATATGGAACTCTAAAATGACGGAAAAAGCATCATTGACAACAGGGTTATTAATATTTGAGAGCAAAGGGATATTCACTACGCGTAAAGATAGTGTTATTTTTAAAAGAGTAAAATAAAGCTATTTGTTAAGTATATATCAGTACCATGTCTGCCAGTGTCATGTGCTCCTTTTAAACAAATATAGTCTCTAATTCTAAGAGGTAAACTTAGGCATCAATGTGTGCGAAGTCTTGTATTTACTACACACATATAAAGACATAACGTGAAACCAAATGATAAAACATCAAGGAAAATAATGAAAATTTCGAGAAGGAGAAATTAATATAAATAATAAGAATATCATTCAATGTGACCGACTATACACTCAAATATAGTTAACCTATTCCAAAATATCCATTTGACTAGACAAAGATAGTCTTGATAGTAAATGTATATCGCCTGAGTAAAAACATTCGAAGTTCATTAAGCAGTACTTGATCGAATACCTCTTGGTTTTTGTTTATTTTCATCCTCTCTCTCCCTAAAAGTAACAAATAGGAAAGTGTTGAATAAAAATCCTGACTTCCTCAAGCAGAAGTAACCTTGCAATTGGGTGAGATGCAAAGATGAAATTCATCTTGCCACCAATAGTTAATAGAAAATCAAAAGACTTTTTATTATATTTTAGCTTTGACTTTCAGATCTATGAAAAATATTCCTTTAAAATGACTTTTTGGAAAACGATTGAAACTAAAAAACAAAAATTGTAGTACCCTTAACTGTTCTTACCCAGATAACGTGACTATTTTTTTTGGGAAGAACCTTTTCGGGCGAGTAAGATAAATTTGAGCGAGTACATTAACGAACGGTGTACTGTCAACACGTTGATTTTCAAGTCACATTTAATATTTTTGCAGGAATGGGCATTTGTGTTTCCAGGCGAAAACTAATTTGAAATTGTGGTAACTGGACCTTGAAAATAACCGATGTTGTTCTACAATTATATCCAGCAGTGAACCTTGAAAAAGTTTCTTATTGTGGACGGCCCTTATATGGTGCCCTTAACTCTACGGAATCATATAATTGCACTAGCAACCATCTACTTAGTATTCGGCTGTTAAATATAGTACTATCATTTTATAGATGAATAATTACATTGAATATAATAACGTTGCCATACAAGTTTATCTTTAAGGAAAAATAAGAAATAAAGTGTAATTATAAAATTAAAATGTGAGAGTGGACATAATTGAATGAATTGAATAAATCTGCAGTATAAATTTTCCAATAACGTTCTTAAAATTGGAACGAATACTTTTCTCGGGAGCAGTATTTGGGAATGGGATTTGGATTTTATGTGTTCGCTTCTCAAGGACGAATTTCAAAGTATCTAGGCAAGTCATTCTAATTTTTTCTCCGCAAAATGATCTTCCTTGTGACTGCAAAGACTCCTATTCCATATGAAGCATATTCTGAGAGAGCCTTTTATCATTTTATTAGGCACACGTCAAAAATAGTTAACTTCGTGCACAATCCATGTTGAACCGGATACACGTTCTTCATTTTGACTGGGCCTTTTTTATTTATAGAAGATACCATTAATTTACCATCCTCCAGTACTCATGTCCATTGCAATCTTGAAGAATTTTATTTGTTAGAAAGTTATCTGCCCGTTTCACCATGGGCAATTACTAAAATACAAGAACGTTCTTCCCTTTTACATTTTTATTATTTTCCCAAATTTTGCACATCTGCTCTAGATTTCGTATGTTCACACTAAATTTATAATAAATATTTAGACCATCCTAATGCCGCATAATTTGTACTTACACCATTCCATTTCCTTGAGTCCAGTCTTAATTCATACGAGTTTCTATCAAAATCCGTTGACTCCATGGTTATTACTCCATTTCCTAATTCATTGTCTCCTCCCTTCTTTCCATTTACATCTTAGTTTAATTAAAAGACGTTGTATTTTTCGGTTAGCATATTAAAAAAAACAGTGAGTGTCATAGTAAAAAAGTAACATATATCAATGCTTTTATTTTGTAGAATAAAGTTATAACTAATACAGATTTTAAATGCCCATTTTTAAATCAGCAGTAAAATGTACCGTCGGGAATTTTTGTTAATACTCTTATCCGATTAATTTCTCTGCTTTTATAAATGAAACTGCGAATATGAACCGTTTTCAGTTCAAATTATAATGTTATATAATGTATAGTTTATAAGAAAAACTGGAATTAGAATTGAAGGTTTTGCTTCGAAGGAAAAATTAATATTTCCCCACTAATTACTAATCATACCGTCAATTAACATTAAGCATCCTTAGCTATTTGGTCATGGCCATATATCGTCAGAAAAGGCTATATTTACTATCGATCGATATATTAAATAATATAACGATATTTATATGACAGGTTATAATATTCTTTTTCGTCTCAAGATTCTTTTAAATCTAAAGCTTTTGTAATAAATAATTAGTTCAAAAAGTTTAATGCCTTCTCATTGGTAAAAAAATTAATGTTCAATAATAATCGATAATGTTCTCATTTTCACGTGCATTACAGAATTGTATCATATTTAATTGTGAACTCTATAATAAATCGTAAGCGGAAAAGTTCAAAATAAACAATTATACATTAATTCCCGAATTTTCAATTTAAAAAACGAGAAGAAAATTGGGGAAACTTTGAGATAAAAAAATTGAAATAGTAAATATATTTAACTAGTTAGCTTTAATATAGGGTGTTTGACGCCAGTGAGAAAATGATTTGCGCTTTTTAATGTGTATCCAATTAAGAACTTACGTTGGAAAATAATGTCAACAAGAATACACATTACACTGAAGGAATAATAAGAAGCTAAAGAGTAAAAAGATATATTTTTTGTGATTTCTCGTGATAATTATAATCAATGTAGAAATATGAATTAGAGAACAAGAAATTTGTGCAAATATAACTTACAAAGGAATTTACAGCCCTGGTATAAAAAAAGAAAAGAAATTAAAACGTAATTGAATGTCTAAGTATTGATACGGTAGATTATTTGGAATAGTCTGGAAGACAAAATGAAGACACATGAATTACAATATAGCAAGGAGAATGTCAAAACATCTTCGATAAAAAGTCTACTAATCTTGTAACATTGTAACTATTATTCTTTTTTAAAAATGTAGGAATATGTTGAAAAACAGGGTACAATAAACAAATCAACACATTTCTTCTACCGCCACCGATGATATCTCGTCTCTTTCTTTCCCATTCTCTTAGTCTTAATATTCATCTACCCACGAAATGTATCAAAATTCTACTGCTTTTGCATATTACTTTATTTTACAAATCATTATTTTTCTCCCTTATTATTCCGCAGTTAAAATTTCATCGTTTCTCATAATAAATATTCTTTGCTCTTATTTATTCATTTCATTTTTTTGCAGATAGTTTCTTCAAATAGTAAATTTCAATCTTTCAAATGCATCCTTTATCCCTTTGTACATTATTTTATTTTCTATTTTTTATAAATTGACTTCTTTTGAGTCAGTTACACGGAGAACATTACATTGAAACGACGGGAACGACTTCGAAATATTAGATGGAAATGCATAAAATAGATAGAATGAAAACAAAATAGGGCTTAAATTAGGGGTAAACAAAAATGAGGTTTAAGTTTGAATGGCTACTGAACTCAATTAATGAAGAAAACTCAAAAATAAGCATAAAAAGTAAGGCTAAGAAGTAGCTAAGAGTTGTTATCGGCTTCTTTATAATCGCTTGGCGACCGAAAACATGTAGCTGAATATTATTTTTATTAGAAGGTTACCAATATATAAATACGTTTTTAATTTACAAAAGTATTAATAAATATACTGGGAATCATTGAATATTTTGAACCTTCAAATGATCTATGATAGCAGCAATACCGCATTTGAAGCTGAGCAGTTCCTTCAGTGATGTATTTACACTTCAAATGCAGGTAACTTAAAAAAATGACATAAATAACAAGCAGACATATAAATAGTTTGCTTTACTTTCCAGAAACTGTGGGTTACACAATTTAAAACCATAAAGTGATTAGTAATTCATCAATTTCATTAGAAATTACCCCACTGAGACGAATATTACATATTTCAAATTGATTTTGCTAACACAAATGCAGTGGGATATTGAACACAGCAGTAGAAGAGAGAATATTAGGCAAACGAAGAAACGTCAGGAACAGGATAAGGATGTTTGAGTGGATGAAGGAAGGAAGAAAGTATACAGACATTAAGAAGGACTTGATGCAGAGTATTGCTGGATTGAGTTTTGTTAAGAGTCGAAAGATATTTATTTGGTAGTTGTGTCCATCCAAATCCTACCTTAGCCAATATATTACCTTAAAACGACACATCTCCCTCTTTTGTAGCTCTAAACTGAAATATTGTGAAAGTTTTGAAACAAACTTTTAGCTGAAGAATGGTACACATTTCTTAAGGGTTACTTTAGGAAGTACGGAAACTATAGAGAGAAATTCCCTATGCAGAGGATAATGTATTTATAATTATGATTAACAATAATATCAAAAAAAATATTAGGTGTCTTAAAGACCGTAATTCAATAAAAATTGCCAAACCATATTTTGCCATTTTCCGCGGAAGGAGAATTTTTAGGCGGAGCGTGATCGCCGCGAACATATTGGCGGGGAGCACTAAATGCCATGGCCCACTGATCGGAACTCCGTGGAACCGCTGACTTCGAAAGGTGCCTACACCTATGAATAGTGAACTGGAGGTAATTTGTGTTTTGGAATCTAGTTTGCGGGTATTCGGGTATTTGCACTTGTTAATATAGGAATAATTGATTTTATATTTTTGACTTTCCAGCAACATAGCTCAAATCATATTATAAACGTGAACACTCAAAAAAAGAACATTCAAAAATATGAAGACTAGATTTCTTGGTTTCGTTAAGTAGTAGGTAATGTGGCGTGGATTAACTTTAGGTGGTTTAAACATGATTAATATTTAAAGGTACAATTTTCTAGAAGGCCAAGGCCTTTCCTACATTCTCCTTTACATCTCTACAATTTACAAAGAGAGAAATAACATGAAACTCGATAATATACGCTAACCGTCCATAACCCAATACACAGAATCTTACGAGTGACTGCAATTTAGAGCACTTTGAAGATGAGTGCGCGGAAAGCCACGAAGAGTAAAAATAAAGTTAGGTATATACTCTTTTACAATATGCTAGTACGCAGCACTCCATGCAGTTGAGGGCGATATACTAACGTGCTAATACCACTAATCAGATAGGTTGATATGCAATATTCCTGATCTGTGAGAAACAGCAATGAGGTCTTTTAGCTAGATTATTCTATGTAGAAAAAAGTTTTGTTTTATTTCATAAACTTCTATCTAATCATGAATAAATTTCGATTATTTCACTCCTTGGTATAATGTCTTAGCTTAATATTAGCTAATATATCAGGTATTGCTAATTTCTCTCATCGACAGGAAATTTATTCAATAAATTGCCAAGGAATGATAATATGTGGAAAAGACGATGCTTAGTAAATTTTTGCCGCCATGGTCCAAATATGAGTCTAGAAAAATGCTGACTTAAAATCAATGGAAGAAAATGTTCCACGAAATGCATTTTTCAGTAAAAGTTTCCGATCATTCATAGGCCCTTATTGGCAATGAACCCTTGCGTTGTAAGTCAACTAAGTGTGAAGAGATGTAAAAATAAAATAATTTAAACTGCCAATCTAGGCAAATCAAAATTATGTATGAACAGTGACCGATTTTGCTTCGGAAACTTATTTCTGTTGGAGTCAGGTAGAAAAAATTCTAAAAAGATTTTTTAGAGAGAAGAGCCAACTTTTGCACCTACCACGTGTTTGAATAGGTGTTATGGATGCAAGACTATACATGATAACAACCTAACCATATTTCGTAAACCCTATCCTCCAGTTCAATGATACGTTTAACCTGCCTGAATTAATTGTTCATGCAATAATTTCATCATCCTTTGAAATTTTCGTTATATAATTCACGAGAAGGGCACTTTAAATTAACGAATTGAGATTAATTGTATCAAAAGAAAAACAATAGATTCAGTACAAAAAATAAATGAATAAACTCTTGCAAAATATTCTCAATTCCCTATGCATATCAAACACATATTCTTTGGAGGATGCGTTTTTTCACAATAGAGTTATTTTCTGTTTCATTCACGTTTAACGTAGCCCTGTAATCTGAGTAATATTATCATATTTCGTATAAAAAATATATGGTACACTAATGACATAAAACAGTTACGACGCAAGTTGGTAAGAAAGAATAGGCATAGAAAAATCTGGTAATGTTTTCTGAAATTTCGTTGGCGTCAATTCCGAATAAACCAT
Source organism: Hetaerina americana (assembly GCF_022747635.1). Lineage (NCBI taxonomy): Eukaryota > Metazoa > Arthropoda > Insecta > Odonata > Calopterygidae > Hetaerina > Hetaerina americana. The sequence goes on along the minus strand of NW_027287538.1, from coordinate 68,419,418 downwards.
GAAGAAACATGTGAAGAGTATTTCTTACATGGTTTTTGTTTTATTTTTTATGATTTATCATTATTCAACAATTATAATTTAATCCAAGAGTAGTATCCATTCTTAATCAGTAAATAGAAAATATAATATTTTAGCCTATTAATGGATGAATAAGTTAAATATTTCAGCCAAAAGTTTAAAATATAAAATTATAAATATTGTTTTTATCAGGTAATCTGTCTGTTGGAGTATATTTTGGATGGACATAACTACCAATTAATTTTCTTATTCCTCCTCACAAAACATAACCCAACATTCCACTCTAAAATAAGCCTCTTTATCTCGTATAATTCTGACATTCCCTCCAACATCCCTATCCCCATCCTCGTTTGCCTAACATTCTCCTCTCTATCACTGTCTTCAACATCTTACCACCAATTACTATGCTTTCTATCCATTTTTCCCATCTTTCTATGATTTCTTCCGACAATATCTTCTCTTCGGTCGCCATATCTACCAATTCCTTATTTGTCTTTCTTTCTGCCCAATTCATCTTCTCATTCTTCCTCACATCCATTTTTCAGAAGCCTCCAATCTTCGTCTTCCATCCTGCTTAAGTGACAATGTTTCCACGCTGTACCAAACTACGCCCAATATCGAAGTTGTACCGAGGCTTTCCTAAAAACCTCTCTAGATGTCCCTGTCTTCAATTCCATCCTCCTTGTCTCTTTTCCTGGAGCAAATCTCCTTACGTCCCTTATAATTTTGCCGTTTTGGTCCAAATGACTTCCAAATATGTAAACTGTTCCAAGTGCTCTCGTTTTGGCCTTCATATTTAAACATTTAACTTGGACTTTCTCTTTCTGGAAAATCGCATAACCATTTTTATTTATATTAATTGTCATTCCGTATAGTATATCGAACTGAATTTCCAATTCGCTCAGGAATGCTTGTCCTTGCAGTAATGGAAGTCCTTGGCTGTCTGGAAAACTATAACTTTGTAATAAACTTACTTCCACCAAACTGATTTCATAAATTCGTCACCGAAATTCATTTCCATCTCCAGTCCTTCCAATTTCTCTTTATTCATTTACGTTGAACAGGCCTGGTAATGATGGGCATCCCTGCCCTACTCCTCATCTTAGCACAATCCATCTAAACTCCGTAACCCACTCGCACCAGAGCATTGTGAGATATGCAAGGTCTGCAACTACATCACTTATCCGTCCAATCTACTCCTAATTTCTGCAATATATTCATTACTTTTTCCAAAGTCACCTTATCAAATGATTAAGCGAAATCTACAAAATAGGCAAATATATTTTGATGACATTCTTTGTTCTTTTCCACCGTTTGCCACATTATTTGCAATGATATTCCGCGAGCCACCATACTGTTCTGTAGTCCTCATATGATGTAGCATTTACTTTTCTCGGTTAGAAACTAACACTGATCTGACAAAGTTGTCGGGCTAGATTCCTTCCTCATAGATGCCACGAAACAACCTATAAATACTCTTGCGTCCACAGTTTCCAACGCTCTTTAGTTGTTCCACTTTACAATTATTCTACATTTTCCGTTCATCTATCTTGGATCTATTATTCTTCATATTACACTTCCGATTACGCTGTTGACACATTTCCTCTGTCCACTTACCGATAATGTTTTGGCTTTCTTGGAAAGCGTACCAACTTCACTCTTTCTATTCAAAGTTTCCATATCGTCATACTGAGTCATCCACTTCGTTCATTTTGCTCTATTTTTTAACGTTCTCAATATATTATTTAACAGTTAATACTTCCTCCTGTCTATCTCTGCGTTTATATTTTCCATTTACTTCTCTCATCTATCTTTCTAATCATCAATTCCATAAAGCAATGGTTTTTATGTCCTTTCCCTGTAAACAGCTCCTATTCAGTTGCTATAGCTTCTTTTGTTGCTTTAAATATCACCATCATTTTCCCTCAATATACAAGGCTTTTTTTCCTCATTCATGGTTTTCTCTAAACCCTGCTGATACTACTTTCTTCTCAACCTACTTATGCGTCCACGTTCCATTTCCTAATCCTCCGTCCCTGCCTATTCTTTTTGAATCGGACATTACACTTCATGACTACTAAATTGACATCACAGTCAGCATCCACCCCAGGGAAACTGTTAATTGATTACTCTCTTCCGAAATGTACGCCTAACCATAATTTAAACTAACTTACACCTTACTGAGAGTACAAGTATTCTTCATGATTACATATAGTGGTTTGTAAACTAAGTGTTCGGCGATGACTTATCCCTTTGTCCAGCGGAATTCAATTGCTTTCTTACCGCGGTCATTCCTCCTACCTTAACCGTCTCCCGCCGTATCACCATCATTGCCTTCGCCTACCGTCGCACTTCAACCCCCTCCATCACTAGCCAGCAGGAACACACGCAATTGTATCCTGTATATAATTGTATAATCTATTGACTTCTTTCTCAATATGATTGCTAGTTGGCATGCATGCCTGAACAATAACTAAGTCCATTGGTCCTACTTTTACTGCACCATTAATACTCTATCCGTCGTTTATTGTTTTGATAACGTTTTTCCCACCTTTTTGTTCAATATATTGGCTACCATTCACGGGCTTTTGCCCCCACCGCTATATATTAAACTATATCTATTACTCCAGTAATACTCACTATCCTTCCATCTCACCTAGCCTGGACCAAAAATATCTGTTTTCTCTTCCTGTCTCCTTGCATCTCCTTTCACCTTTTCCCTGAAGGCTCACATTCTTTAAATATCAGTGTATACTCACAAGCTATTAGCGACTATTTATAATTTTTTTCAAACACTTAACTCGTAATTAACTAACTTAGGTATTTCAATAAGTAGTGGCATTATGTTTATCATTCTTGCGTAAGCAGAAGGCAATACCAAATCATATGTGCGCATTAGAAACTCTAAATAGCTGATATACCTGTTATGTTACTCTCTGTTATAAGTAAATCCTCAGTTTTAAATTCCTATTGCAAAAATGCTGCTGTTTATCTTACCGTATCTGGTGGGGACAAATTATCTTTCATGTTTAGAATCAAATATTTACGCTTAAATAAAAAGCTTTTCTTTTAAGAAAAAACTATATCTTGATAAAGCATGTCACTTTAGATGAACTGGACTGGAGTCTATTTGTATTTCAACGGCGATAAGCTTTGTATGCTAATTGCTTAGTACTATTCAACCTGAACCTTAAGTGGGTTTTCGAAAGTTCTCCATAAGAATCAATATTTAACTTTATGAATGTTATAATCTTAAATGCTGAAAAATTAGTTTCGTAAGACTTTTAATTCAAAAGGAATTGAATTGCATGAAGAGCTTGACTATTTGATTAAATAATAATCATATGCTCAGCAATTAAAATTTGATCTATAACCTCCTGCTGAATAGTAACTGAATTTACCTGATATTATATTTTCGTTTATCTATCGTCTCAATGGAAATAAATAAAATATGCATTTTTAAGGGTTATTTCTAAGATATTTTAATTATTACGGCTATATAATAATATCAGAATCAAAAGTTGATTTTTTCCGAAAGAATCAATTATTTTTTAGCCTTGAAAGATGTTCTCTTGCAAGTGAGTAAAATTTTAAACCGTCTTTATTTTGAAATTGTTATTTTCGTTTTCCATGATCCTAGATCTGTTTAAAAACTCCAAGTGTGTAAAATGTATCCTTGACTAATATGAAGAAATAGTGGTCCATCTGGTACGCATATGTCACCTGATGATTTAAGGCAATGTGGTAAAAGAAAATTGAGCGCATGGAGGGGTTTTTAAGACATATTTCATGTGGAGTAAAAATACGTTAATTATAAACATTATCTGTAAATAAGAATAATATCTACCATATACTATCGCATAGTGTGTGGCTTCTTAAGGAAAAGTAATCATCTTAGCTTCGAACATTCTCCATGGAAACCATATCACATGCGTTGCCAATGCACAAATACGACTGCTTTGTAGATATAGAAACTACTAAAATGTATGAATTTTTATTATTAATAATAAAAAACAAATTGCGCCTTGTTTTCCTTCCAAAAATGTATCCGAAACCAGGGTCATATTTACATGTATTCGGATGATTACCTTCCACAGTTACACTTAAAGCATAATGTTGTACGTCATGCATTTCTTTGCAAAATTGTTTGCAAAGTAATAAAAACCTGCTATATTATAACTTGAAACCTATATGTTCTTTCCATACTGACGATAAGGGGACATGTGCTTGCATTATTCTTGGAAATGACCATTTCCCAAAACACCTGACTATTAATTAGAAATGTTATTAAATAAACAAATAATTTGAAATTCTATATAAACTCATCAGTATTAATGTTAACCATAATAATAATTTCTAAATAAACAATAAAAATTTTCAATGCTCAGTTTAGCCCCAAAGATATTTTTCCACGGTTAATTTTTTGAAAGAGATCATGAATTTTCTTATCTCCTAACTTTTGAGAACCAGACGCTTAACTATTCCTTTTAAATCTTCTCTGCATTTATACGTACACTAAAACTGAAAACATTTCTCTCGCCTACTTCTTCGAAGCCAGATTGTAAAAGCTTAAAGTTCCAAAATTGTAGCCTGCAATATATATTTGTAAAACTGCTTGCATCTTCTAAACAATTTCATCGAAAAATTTCCTTTTCTATTTAATGCAGGGAGACTATTTTTTCTTGATCTCTGTTCATATATCAAAAATATTTTAATCCAAAACCCGGAGAAATATTTGAGCATACGATGCTTAAGTAATTTGACCATACGATCCTTTTTATGGCTGTGATTAATCAACGCCCATATTTATGCCTATCACGTCAGTGCATATTTCTTAAATCATCATAAATGGAGAAAGCGAGAGTTACAAACTGAATTCTTAGCAATCAACTTCATAAATACTTCTAGTTTCCGGGCCCTTAGGTTCAACATTTGGGAAAAATACCACAATCACACAGGATCCACTTCCTAAAAATCATTGGCCAATAAAGAACAAACGTCTACAATTCAGCCTAATGTGATTAGATACGTAGGCTCTTCTTCAGAAACGAAACTTAACATCAAGTAGGAAATGTTCTTGGAATGCTCAGACATATTGTTGAAGAGCTCTCAAAATTGGCTTTATTGTCGGTAGTTAATGTACTAATGTATGTTTTGGGAGATCGGTACCTAAGTATATATACAATATAATGAAATTACTGGAATATTTAGGCAAAATTAGCTCCAAGTACCCAACCACTCATCCGTATTCAGCGTTTTAGCGCTCAGGTGCATATCGCCGAGGATTTACGCACTACATACTCGGTGATTGGCGAAAAGGTATCGGTTTATACGGCGCCCGACTCAGGCATCTTAATTTCCAATTCCGGAGGAAAATTATTTTTTCGTGTTCTGATACATGAATGCCTTATCTGCTACCACGAACAATTTTCTATGCTAGTGAGAGCTGATGGGCAGTGAGATGCAGACCTGCTGAATAATAACCCTCAACAACAACCAGTCCGCGCACAAACCATGATGTAACGCAAAAACTTCGTGCGCCCATAAGTTGTCAGTATGTTGTTCTTCTAACACTATGATGACAGTATCAATATGCAAAAGTTAGTCTCTAGCTTTTCGCAGATTGTGTGTATTGATAGGTGTTCAGTTTTCATTTAAATGCTCTCATTGCTTTAGCAATTAGTTGAGCCTTCAAACTCCTGCTTCCGGTATGTTATAAATTACACATGTTTTTTCAAAATTTTTACCGATGTGAGAAAGAAACTTTGAGCCAGTTTACTCTAGAGTTAACGTGTAAATGTTCTTTTCACATAAGAAACGATAACTTTATTGATATAAAGTCATTTTTAAACAACGCATTGCTAGCCACATGTAAAATAAGATTTTATTTTTCTATAAAAATGTATTCTAGCATTAGTCAATCGTAAAAAATGTAACATAAAATAGAGATTGGGATTTCTTTTGAAAGTATAGTTACATTATGCCACCAATTCGTTTCTAGATATGCCGGAAACATACGGAACATAATATTTTTAGAGTAAACAAGGCTAAATATGCTTTTCTAAAAAACTCTTTTTTGAATTCTAGGTAAAAAGAAAGGAATATAACATGAAAATTCAATGAATATCAACAGTAGTTTAAGAATGTTTATAATCATTTACATGTGATTCTCCATCGCCATTACGACATAATGAAGAAGTAAATACAGAATGGCGATTAAGATTTATATTTATTGATAAGTTTATTATTTTAAAATGAGTAATTACTAAAAAAGGTTTATTATTTCATTTGTCTCTGTATTAACACATGTTAGGCATGATTTATTAAATTGCGAAAAAAAATTCGATTCAATCATTCAAAGTTAATTTAATAAATGTTGCAGAAAATTAATATAAACTAGATTTTTTCAGGGATATATTGTGTAAATCCGTGCCCTAGCATTCAATTAAATTTTTCAATTTTTTAAAAATTAGTTTTGAACTAAGGGAGGATTAAAATATCATATTTTTTCTTGAATGTAACATAACCGCTATTTAGAATTTTTTATGGAGTAGGAAATGTTATAGCTATTTTCCTCCTTTCGTTTTCTAAGCTTTTTTTTTCGTCGAAGTTAATCTAGATTTTATTTTAAAATAAAATCCCAATACTGTTCGTCAATACTACCAACAACCTTGTTTAAGCTATTGAAACTATTACATATCCTTTAGAAAAAATGCAAATGGCTATGAACTTCACAGCTTTTATGGTACTAACCAGAAACATAAGAAGTAGACCTACTATAAAACAAGCTAACCTTAATTTAGATGAATCAGCATTGTTGATTCATCCCAATTCATTTCGTCCAAAAGTGTAAAATAGTAGAAAAGTGTAACATGGTTATTGACGTGAACTATCCAGTAGCATTTTTTTATGTAAGACAATTACGGGTTTGTAATGCAATATAATCATGGAAATCATCTTCTTTCATGAATAAAAATCCTGGGTGTTTAATCCATATTAAAAACATGCAATGATAATGCTTAAAAATTTTGAAAAGGTTCATAGCCCATGATGTTACATCATAGCAAACTGAAATAAATTTTATTGGCTGAAATATGCAAAATATTATCCTTAGAATACAATAAATAGAGCGGAATTAAATTTAATATGCATTTTTAGAAAATAATTGGGCATTCGTTGAAAACTGATCTAGTAATATAGGATGAAAGAGAAAACTACACAAATAAACGGAAATTGTTACCTAAAGGAGTAATTTATGAGTCACATTTACCCCTAAGATAGAGCTTGAGTAATCTATGGAGGTAAAGAATATAAGAATATTCATTTTTTCGTGAAGTATTAATTTAGGAGTATACATTTGAATTAAATTGATTTGGATATCAGCAATTATAATAACACGTCTTTCAGGGCCATAACAAGTGTTGATATTAGCTAAATGAAATGGAGAATAGGAATGTATCTATAGGTATCCTCATTTTTTATATTTCTTAGACTTGCATTTTTCAACAATCTGGAGTTTAAGAAAATCCCGTTAAAAATCCACAATTCGTGAAAAACACCTTTTTTTATTTTTATTTCACTGATAATATATCAATAGTCTTTTTAACCTAGATAGCTTCCATTAGAATGAATATTGAGAAAACAAAAGGAATTAAGCATACACCTTGAACATACTCTTGTTAGCAATGAGATTATTCTCAGGTTAGGTAGTTATTACCGAATTTTAACGATAAAATATTGCCGAAAATCTTCTTATCACCCTACTAGAGAACCCAACCCAACTAAAAATGGAGAGCAAGGAACTTATTGACGCAGGCATGTATTTGTTTCATTTCCTGCGTACTTCCTTAATATTTATTGGGTGAGAGGAATCATTCTGAAAATTTATTGGTGCAAAATTACGTTAGACTTAAGTCCCTTGAAATAAATGATGCGTTAGCTTTTAAAAAGGTAAAATTAAAACGCTGTGTTACAAGAATTGATTCCTTGATATACGAATAATTAATTCAAATCCAAACAACTTTTCAGATTATTGAATGAATATTCTATTTACTCTAATTTGATTATCAAAAAGAGAAAATAATTGAATAAATAGGCTTTAATTGACAACTTTCACTAGAAGGACTATTTTAATATTTCAATTCTTGCAATATCAATTAATTATGTGTCCTGATGGTCAGGTCAGTTCTATGTAAAAACCTTGTATGGATCCTGGCAATACCATTTAAAGCTACGTTTTTATACACTACAATTATACATTAGTATGCCTAAACAAAAATTTAAATCCTTATATAAGTGCATGCTTATCCCATGCATATGACTATTGCATGGCAACGGTGCTACTTAAAAGTGAACTACAAATCTTTAACGAAAGATGATTCCATTTGAATAAATTCCTTATTTTATTAGTTACACTTTGGGTACGCTATTTCCATCAAAATACAGCCCATTGCTGCCAATGCAACGCTCCCAACGTGTCCTCAAGCTTTTGAATGCCACCTAGAATGCATCTCTCCGGATAACCTCAAAATCTGCGGTACGATTTTCTTGGTTTTTTACAAAAGTTTAGATTCGGGGTCCGTTCAAGGTCGATTTCAAAATAGAAAATTGGTAAAGTCAGCTGAAACAAGATACGGAGATTAGGGTGGCTGTGGGAAGACAGGTGTCCTTTTCTTGGCAAAAAAGGAACATTCAGTGAATTTTTTGCCGGTGCGTTGTCGTGAAGAAATCACCTATAGTTGTTTTTCCACACTTGTGGTCCCTTCCGACGACATGACGGGTCATAACCTCAAAACAATTGTAATATGTTGTCTTTCTGTCCTTTAGGGTTCTATTCACAATGGCTAATTTCTTCTCAGTCGAAGAAAACTAACAGCATTACTTCACGTTTGGCCATGGTTTGATCAACCGAGCAGTCCATGGCTGAGGCCCAGACGTTTCCGCCTCTGTGTATTTGTTAAGGCTCGGGGCATAGATTTGGCTGCGACATTCTGCATGCCCAAAATGTGTATCAAAATGATTGAATATTATCAAAAACTACTCTCAATGTTATAGTATATATTCCTGACAGTTATTCTAGGATTTTCCCGCCCTAAATTGCTCACACTGTTGACGTGGGCATCCTTTGTCGGCGTTGATGTTCATCCACTTCTCGGTTCTTCATTGGCCGTGGTTAGCCCTCATTGGAAGTGGTTGCAATACCGAAAATAATGCGCCTTCCCATGAATTCATTACCGATTGCCTTATGAATCATTGCATAAGTTTCAGTTGTACTTTCATCGGGATTAAAGCAAAATTAAATGCACTTGCACCGTTTGTCCACCACCTTTATTCTATCTGACACAAACATTTGTACAGCAAGCTCGGAAAAGATTCCATGTTGTACAGGGACAAGTTTAGATAAAGCCACAACAAAGGTGGTGTTTTATTCCTTCAAGAAGCAGCTAGAGGGCTAAAAATCATAGATGGAGATTAGTCTAACCATTCGCCCTAAAAAGTACTAGTCTCACTTTTCTGTGCCGAGCTTGTATAAAAACATTAGCGCCAGAATAGTTTCATCCTATCTCTCACAGAAATATGATATTTTGATTTCATTAACAGAATTGAAATTTATTATTGCGCTAAGTACATAAATTAATAAATAAATACAAGTAGACTATGCTTTCTGGAAGCTTATTAAAATAGTTGATTATTAAGCATAGGGCACGGTGATTAGGCCCAAAACTCAGATTTAATTTCTGTAAAAGTATAAAAAAGTAATATTCTTGACGATGCAGAATGTGATTATGTGATATGGTTGATGCACAAAATGCAAAGGAAAATAAAAATAGTGTTCAATTCTCAAATGCTTATGAAGGCAAAGTTCAAACGAGTTCAATATATGTATTTAACCATACTTTTAGTTTTAGCTACCAGAACAATTTTTAATGTGCAATATGATAATAAAACCACACAAAAAATATATAGGCAAGTTGAAATATTGTATTTGATATCCCACAACGGTTATCAGAAATGATATTTAGTTTAGCTCAGGGTTCTACCATCAATAAAAAACTAATCCCTATGCCTGATAATTTATAAAGGAGTACTTTATATTGTACTCTATGTATAGTTAATTATATACACCTTAATCATGTGTTACATTTCTTTATTTGTTTTAAAAAAGTATAAAAGCAAAAGAAAGTAGTATTTCTATAATAAAGGATGACGTGATCAAAATCCACTAATTGAAATTGTCCCTGGGAAATGATGGTTTTGCTTTCATCATGAAAAGCATATCATCATTTACTTGAATTAATCATGCCAATTCGATCGATATCACATTCATTTTTGCTCAAGATTTTATTAAATATATTCAAATATTTAAGAATAGGCTTTTAATATTCTTTTTATATGAATTAACCGGTTTCAGTGAGGGAACGACTATAATATATTTTGTTTACAGCAAAAAAGCAAACGATATGACTAAAGAAGGTAAATGGACTGACGGGTGTGCGAAAGCGGAATAAGACATGAACTCTCTCTAATAAGAGAAGAACGAAAATATATTAGATATATTTTCTATGGATTGAACGATCGAAATAGGCAAAGAAGTGCAATTGTGCGCATACACTTCCAGAAAGGCAATAGCCAAATAGACACTCCGGTTTTGGCATTTTCACTACACAAAACGTATCTAACATGTGTTGAGATACTGTTATAAGAAAATTTAATATAGTAAGAACTCTAAAAATAAAGTTATGCCATATTAAGTTTGGGAAACCATAATTGCCTGAAAAGTAGATTTAACCGGTTGCTAGGAAAAATTCACGCGATGGTGTTATAGTAATTGCTGTGGGCACTGCTAATATCAGAGATGTAGCACTTGATAGTGTGAAACAAAGATGCATAACAAAAGCAAATTAGGAAGTTTTCCGGCAATACAGATAAATGCTGAAATAAATGAAGAAATAATTAAATGAAAAGTTTAGGCTGAAGTAAATCAATGATGAATAATGGATATCAGAAGACAATGAATCGCATAAATGTTGAAAGTGAAAATGGGTAATAGCTTCCACAGAATGGGGAACGAGGCATTAAAAAAAAAGAGACCTACCCACTATAAAGGAGGAACATTGATAGGATAAGTCCAAAATTATTTACTATCATTTTAGCCTTAGAAATAGCTCATATTGCACCAAGAGTAGGCAAAATGCTTCCGAGCACCTTTCCTAAAAAATCGCGCATTTGCTCACAATCAGTTCAATCATTTGGAATAAAATTAATTTTTATAAATATCGTAAAATAAGTTGGTCACGCTAGTTCGGGGGTTGAGCGTTGGACAACTGACTTAAGGGCTAGGGTTCGATTTTCGGGCAAGCCTCCATGAGCACTAGCAGCTCCATCCATCCTTTCTCGTTTCTATAAACTAAATACGGAATTCGACAAAGTCAAAATTCTAGAAATCATAAGCAGTCTAAGAAATAATAGCGGATCATATGTATACCAAAGAAGACCTAAGTAGATATATGATAACCCATTTAAGGATACAGTGGAGTTTTAATTTTTCTATCACCATTGGGTATGCAATAAATGGAACTATAAAAACCCATAACAATGAATATTTCAAATGCTGAATAAAAAGTGTTTATAAAATCCCAAAAAATTCGTACTGTTTGGGCCACTATTACATAAATATTTTGTATCAAAGTATTTTGTTTCACTGCCGAAAATGGGGGAAATCAACACTTCTTTTAACCTGAAGCACCTTAACTGATTATAGGTTGACATATTATCGATATTATGGATAGAGCTTACGAATTTTTATATTGCTATTGACTAAAGATTAATAAGACTAATCTAGTAACTGTCGCACTGAATAGCCTTAGACTAAATTTCTTTTTAGCTTAGGCTAGAAAAAAAACAAACAGGGAAGATGGCCACATTGCTCTCAAGACACCTCGATGTTACCATGTAAATCAATCTAGCCACAAATTGCAAATCGGCAACGTGAGTTCTCATAAAACGTCCATTATTATTTATGGTGTAAGAAGAGAATGACGATAGGAATAATTTCGGGCAATTTATACGAGAACAAGACAAGAATTATGTCAGCATGAAAAATAAGCAGCAACATCTAGTGGACAAGACATTGTGATGTGCATTCCGGTTGAAGACGGAAGAGGAGTCCGTCTAGAAAACATTATCTTCCATGGTGGGCGGCCGATAGGAAGACACCAATAAATATGATATATAGACAGGTATCGTAGCTCCCAACATTAGAACTCTTTATGCGATAAAATTAAGTCTGATCCATTCCATTTCATCAGGAAGGCGAAAAGAGTTTCAATAACCTCTCTATAAAGAATAAAAATCGTAATATATTGATATTTCATGTGAGAGAAGAAATGTAAGAATATTAAAATGAACATAATAAAAATGATTCAGAAATAAAATGCTCAAAAATAAGGCCACTGGTAAAGCAGGATGAAATATGAAAGATGGTATCTTTTCTGAATTGCTCATTTTAAGGGAAAAAATCTGTACAATCAAATGAAACAAATGGTTGAATAGAGAAGAAGATAATAGTTTCATGAGAAGGAGTACACGAATACCCTTTGTGCTAGAGAAGACTATTAAGGAAAATATCACAAATCCAAAGAATAAAGGGAGATCTGTACGTGTAAACCATTCGAATCAAAAGAAGGCATGTATGGTAAGGTTACTAAGAATTCGATAAGGAAGTAGGAATTCGTTTGTTTTAAGCTCTTCACAGTGAAAAATCTTGATCAATGAATTAAAAACGTACAATCTTTTTCACGCAAACGAAGTTTTCATGTGAAAAAATACTAGTTTTATTCATTCACTGGTGATAGGGATATAAGTACAGTTTTGACACCTTATGACAAGCATTAATTCGAATATATTCGAATCACCCAGAAAGGGAAAGTTATGTAGGAGTTGAGGAATGTATGCATGTATTTCCCCCTGATTAATACGCCTAGGTCCCATTTTTCAAAGACTATCTGCGAAGGTACAAAGTTGATTATTATACGAGGGAAAAACATGCGAAATTACTTTCGCACAAAAAACGAGTTACATATTATATCAGAGTGAAATTCTGAATATTAAGCAATAGTATACTACAGACACTCTGCGTAACTATCGAAGTGCAACTATGCGTAATGCATATTTATAATTTAAGACCCTGATTAAACAAAACAGTTGCCCATTAATTTATAAGTTGCCATTTTAATTTTTGTTATGAAGGCAATGCTCAGTGTCTGGAATATTATTGTATGAATTGACACTTAGAAGTCGCGTTTTTGAGGTAATTTTCTAGCTTTGTTCTTTCCATATTAATCGATAATTTTACTGTTTAAACTAAATAAAACATATATATTAATACGGATAGGAATTTCCGAATAGTAGGAAAGAATAAAGAAAAGTTAACGCATATTGCTAAGAATTTCTGCCATAAACTTTCAAAAACACTGTCATTTAGGAAAATTCTCATTTCCTTAGAATGAGTTTATCAAATTTTATTTGTCATCAAACATGACTTCCATTAAGAAAAACAACAGCTTAGAAATTAAGAACGCGGGAAATTATTCGTTCGTATTAGTGTGTATAACCCCATGTGTGGGCCATGAATTGTATGGGGATGACTATTCAAACTCACCCTTCGCAGCAGGTTCTATTCTTTGGGCAACTTTTTTTTTGGTCATAGCACAGGAAATAAGCCAACGCAAGGGGAGCCGGCTCCCCTACTGCCTCCTAGTAGCACCCTAGGGGATCCTTCGCGTGCCTACGATGAGGGGAGAACCCTGTTTATCGGATGAGGCACAGGTGCTAAAAGGGTTCGCGTAGGGTTGAAGGAAAAAGGGTTGTTACGGTCTGGTCCTTACCCTTCCGCACCCCTACGCACAAAACATACACAGGCGCACACTAACAGTAAACCTCGTGCTAGTGATAGCGGCCAAGAGATACTCAAAGGCCGTTAAGCATAAACCTTCATGAATCTCTTCCGCGACGTGATCCTGCACGGTGTTGCCCGCCCTACGTGACCAAATTACCAAACTCTTAAAAAGCAGAAGTACTGTGTGAAAATATTTTACCTTGTTTTAAATTTATTTTGGAGGGAAAGATCATGTTTATATAATTCATAAAATGATAAAGTGTGCGGTCGATGAGGGAATAACAAACGGTCCTCTGGTGGTGTGGGGAAGTGGCAAGGTGTTTTAGCATAATGTCCACAGCCGTAAAAAGAAATATCTCAGGATATTTGCATTAAATAAGACTAGCAATAAAAGAACTATATTTGAGTGAAATAAAACGGGAAATATCGATCACAATTAGCAGATATCATAACTTGGGACTGTATTGTGGAAACATAGATTGTAAACGGGAGGAATTTCTGCTAAATTTAAAATAGATAATCAAGTATTTCAGAATTTTATTGTTCATATGCTTAAGTATAGGTTTATTAGATTGTTTTCCCTGTGCATCGGAGTTAAGTATTAGAATAAAAATATTATGCGTCAAAATAAGGCATGTCAATTTTAGGATGTTTTTATGCGATCGAGCCATTAACACATTATTGGATAACTAAAACATTAAAAACTTTACAAGCGACTCTAGTCACCATGCGTAGCATTTAAACTAGCATCCAGGAATAATATAACATGAATTTCAAACAGTTCAGCATTATTTATGAAATCAAAATGTCAACATTAAATTCTTTCAACATTATCAGTGTCTCTAATTTAATTGCAATATCCAGCAATTAGTTTTTACTAAGAGAACATTATATAACCATTTCTAAAATATAGGAAATATCTTATTGTTTATGCTAGAGCATGTACTACATATCGGCATAACGACACATGATTACATCTGGAAGAAAAATACAACCATTGTTCGAACGTAGTAGTTTTCGAATTATATTTTGCATACATAATTTTGTGATACATACACATATTAATAAAAATTAGTCCCATACTTTACAATATTAATTACTTTATAAAACATTGTTTGATTGTTTCTAAAAGAAATTTATTACAATTCCGGGATGAGAAATGAATACTTTTAAATGATAAAGTGAATAAATGAATATTTTACCTCTGTCTAGCATAAACCAGAATAAGGAAGTGAACCTGAAACTAACTAAAACATGCAACAATATTTTTATATTAGACTAAAAACTATGCGATTTCTACTTTTCACGGCATAACTTTCAAAAATCCATATATTAATTAGGTGAAGGGAGATTTAAATTAAGAATTCAATACATTTTAGATAGCTTGTGTGGAATGATAAATTTCGAGGGTGAAAATTCAATTTGGTTGGTTATAATCTAAGGAATTTATTTTACATTAAATGTAATACATTGAAATCAGCCGTCTTAAATATATCTAGAATATTTCAAGACCGGTCCAAAACTGAGATAAATTGAACTGTAAGTATTTATAATGTATTATTTAGTTAAATTAATGCTAACCAAGAGTTTACAAATTTTAAGAAGAGTAAATCTACGGAAAACAATTGATATTCTTGAAGAGACAACGTATATTTAAATTAGTTTACTGCATCAACAAAAGATTAGGCAAAAATTGTTAGAGAGAGTCTTCTTTCATTTAATAATAAAAATAAAATGTTTGGTAGACTTTGGAACATTTTCCAAGTTACTGATGATAAATAATAAACGTTTCTTTTATAAATAAGGCTTTATGAGGAAAAGTTACTTTTGAAGGTAAAGAGGACCTGAACACCGTTCATTCGGCAAAATATTTGGTTAAGTTTGACAGAGAAATCTAGTTAAAAATAATTTTTAGGTAAATAAGTGTAATAGCCACAAATGAAGTTCAAAATCATTTCAAATAAAATAAACTTTTTCAATTATTTTGAAATGATACCCACAAGGGGTTTATTTGTCTAAAGCTATTATTATTTTCCTTCCCTAGAAAAACTCTCCTTTTGCGACTGAGCCATTCAATGACTGCAGTGCCTTGTAGCTGCAGTTTCTACCCTGACGTACTACAATTTTTTTTGGTAAAGCGGGTGGTAGATAACGGAAAATATCTAATTTAAAGTCTTCCTGCAGGGAAAAATAAAATTATAATTGCATTTGCAATGACGGGTTTTGAGAGTTCATTGAAAAAATGAAGTAACATGCAATGTTATGTTTTTTCAAAACAATAAGGCAAACCTTAATGCTCACGGTATACTAATGGTGTGTAATATATCAGCTCTAGTAATTACGTATTACTATAACGTGTTAGGGTCGAAAGTTAAAAAGTGGTAACGTTGCATAGTCACCCTTTGAATTACTAATTAATAATGAAAAATATTGTAGAAAGATGAGGCCGTTAGATGCGTAAGATATTATTATGCAATGATAGATTCATCGTTTAAAATCATGAACACTAGCTACAAAAACGCTGCCATGAAACTTCGAAACATGAATATAAGCTGCCGTTATTTGCTTCATAAGGGAAAATCCACCAGCAATTTGCTGGTATCTTCTTTCATCAAGACCTTAATAGTTTCTGCAGTCCAATTGTGAATAGTTGCTCTTGTTTTAACTATCATTGGTAATCTACCGGCCAAGGTAGTTAGTGGCCACCAGCTAGTAAACAGCTGGGTGACTAAATTGCTACGGAAGTAGCTACTGTTCTCATATAACAAAACAACCCGAAATCAAATATTAACCTGAGCCCCTCTTCAATTCTGCATATCTTTCCTACCCGAATCCTTTCAAAATCCCCAATCTACTCCTTTCTCTTCGAATTTCAGTGTCATTCGTATTATTTTCCCATAATTATTGCATTGACCTTTTAATTCACTGAATATAGGTTTCCTCCCATTGGATGAGTTAAAAGTAAAGGTTAATCATTTACAGACCTAACTGGTTTTATGAAATTTCCACCGGCTTTAGCTTCTTTTTTTGCATACCTCTCTCTAATCATATCTTCGACATATATATTCAATAACATAGGTAATATTGAACACTCCTGTATTACATCTGTTAATAATGCCCACTTTAACGCTACAGTTTGCGGATAGTTCCTCTATCCCTTCAATCTACCCCTGTTTTCTGCGATACAATCATTAATTCTTCCAATATGCTCTGTCAAAAGTTTTTTCGACATTTAGAAAACAGACAACTGCCTATCGTTGGTGTTCTATGTTCTTACTTATCCTTGACATCAGTACTGCAATGGTATCACGTGTGCTTTTCTCCTTCCTAAACCCAAACTCGTAATTCCTTAAGTGATCATTTGCTTTGATCTCCATCCACTTGTTTATCTTTAAAACTACTACCTTGGTGCTACATAAGACTTTCTCTATAATCGTCACTTCATAATCTAACTAAGTCTTCTGTCAAAAGGTCTATCTCATATATGCTACGAAATAGTCCATAAAAACTTGTTCTCCTACAATTTCCTCATCATTTAAGCATTAACGCAGGCATGTTGTCTATCTAGGGCCGTATTTAATATTTTCCATCTTCTATTTTTCTCGCAACGAGTAGAGCTGAAACTAAGCTATCTTTATCTACGTCATATACTAACTTATGGCCTATCTTGCTAGTCTTAATTCTTTAACAATAACATTATCTACAAACAAACAGTACCTGTTAAATTTATTTATAACATCAACTCTTATTTTTATTCTTTTGTTTGAAACGTATTTCTTATTTCCTGGCATGGTATAAACCTTATTGTTAATCAGACCAATTTTAACCTTTCTTTTTAGACTTTTATATTCTTACGCTGCGCTGTACCCTACGCTTCTTTTGCCCTATTGGATCATTCCTCCAACTAGGACTTTATTATTCCACCAACTTCAGTCAGTGTTTATATTCTTCACTTCATTCTACGAGGGTCATCCGGAAAGTAGTACCCGTTCGTGCCGCATGAAGTGCTGACGACGCGAGTAGCCGCTGGACGAGGTCAGATAGCTTCAGTGGCTTGTCTGCCTTCTCTGAGCCAAGTTGCGTGACGCTAGCATTGCCTGTGTTGTTTCTGTGATTGTTTACAATGTTTAAAAAAATTGAGAACGCCGCCAGTTGTGAAGTGAGGGCAGTGATTAAATTCCTCAATGCAAGAAACGTTCGCCCATGTGATATTCATCGCCAATTAAAGGAGGTGTATGGAGACAATGTAATGGACGAGTCGTCTGTTCGGCGGTGGTGTCGCAACTTCAACATGGGGAGGGGGAACACACACGACGATGAGCGTTCGGAGAGACCGTCTGTCATTACAGACCAACTGGTGAGCTCAGTTGACGAATTCGTGAGGAACGATCGGCGCGTCACAATTGATGACATCTGTGAGCATTTTCCCAATGTTTCTCGAACAATTGTTCATGAAATTGTTAAACACCATCTGCATTATGCAAAAATTTGTGCAAGATGGGTCCCTCGCGTATCTCAATGAGCTGGCGGCGAAGGACTATGCAGCAGGAATACAGAAACTTGTCACACGTTATGACAAATGCCTTAATTTGCTTGGAGATTATGTTGAGAAGTAGTTTAAAGTATCCTCTTTCAAATAAAATTTTTTATGTTTGTTAATATTTACTTTTGTGTCTTTATTTCACGAACGGGTACTACTTTCCGGATGACCCTCGTATTTTCGTTTCTTCTCTCGCCTTTCGTTCTAATATTCTCGGACTTTTCCTATTAATTTCCTATTTTCCTACTGTTCTATTTGCGGTCCCGATGTCAAATTCCATCATTAATATATTTCTCCTATTATTGTGCTCAGCTCTCTATACACATAACTTCACCTACAACCGGCGAACAACCCTTTTTTGATATGATTAATGCATAAAAGTTCTTTTTATTAACCCATATTCCTTGATTTATCTTTTCAAATGGTAGTCTAAACCTCATCATGACTAAATTTAGATTCAAATCCTTTTCCTCTCCCGGGAAGCTGTGCGAATAAATCATGCTTTCTCTAAAACTATTCCATGACAAAATATGAACCAAGTATTATCTTCCTCAATCATCCGGGTTTTTCCATGTGCGTGAAAACCTAACCTTTTTCTGTGTCAAAACCGAGTGTTGGGGAGACGAGTAACCTGCGTCCTGCAGAACTCGATTTTTTCTCCCCACGACCATATCTTCTTCCTCACCGTAGTCCCCTGCCTCTCTACAATATTTGCCTTTACCTATCGTAACTCAACCACCACTAGCGACAATTTTTTCGCGACCATTAGCTTCTCAAATCCACTCTGTGAACATATAGTCTACCTACTCCTATATAGATATTTTCTTCCTATGAGTAATTTGTAGCTTTTATATCTAATCATGATCTTTTCTGTGTCTTCTGTTCTTCTTCTGTCACTTTTTCTCTGCAAAGGTTTTATAAGAAAGTGACAGCGCAAGTCTTGCCTCCCCTGCGGCCGAGATAGACGCACGGCCGATTGGGCCGAGTCCCGCAATGGCCAGGACTCATTTTCTCCATACCCTTCATCTTGGCATTCTTGGGATGCATAATTTAGGTTGTTTCCAGCGCCATCCCGGTGACTTCGTCGGGCAGATTTTACAACGTGACACCATGGCCGCCACACTAGGGACAGACGACTTTGCAGTCACCTCAATTAGGAATCTATTCGGATTACCTTTTTTTCAGCCTTCCTTTGACCTATCTGGCATGGATGAGTCTACCAGGAGCAAATTTTATACCTTTCTACAACCAAATTCTATTGGCTATCAAAACTCACAAACCTTCCCACCATGTTAAGGTTGTAGTCCATTGGTGGGTTTTGATGCAAAACTCTTAGTTAATTGCTTGTGTTTCTAAATAAAGCGGCTAGTAACCCCCTGCCACACACCTTATTGGTGGCTTGCAGTGTATTGATGTAGATGTAGATGTAGTATTTATAGACAGGATCAGAAGAAACTGCATGCATCGAATGAGTGAGATAAAATTTTACTTCACAATATTTATTAATCTCAATTTAATTAATAAATTAAGAATCTTGAGCATTCGATTCATCATTGGAAATGAAATATGCATCTAAAATTTTAAATTACCAAAAAAGGAAAATATCTCAAATTAGTACAAATACATAAGCATTTTCATAAAGTAAGGGCCGTTTACTTATACTTAAATATTGTCGTTTCAGATCTCGGTTTTACTCCTGCGGCGCCATCTACTGATTCATTGAGAAGCTATTGCAGCATTTATGTTATTTCAGAAGTCATTTGCTTGTCCGTGAATGCAAACAACAATCTCCGCGACAATCGTTCATCCCGCCAGCTATGAAGTGCGTTCTGTAATACGATTGTTGTACGCAAAAGAGTGGACGGCTGCTGAAATTCATCGAAAGTTATGCCTAGATTATGGAACTGCAGTTATGAGTGAAGGAAAGGTTAAAAAATGGTGCCGTGATTTTAAAAATAGACAAATTCCCGTGACGAAGGAGAGCGAAGCTAAAGCCAAATAGCGAAGTAGCAGGCCCAGTAATCTGATCGATGAAATTGTTTCGCCAGTGGAACAAAAACTGCGATGTGATCGTCGATTGACGATTTGTGGCCTGGCTGAACAATTTTTCAACTTGGTTGCACTACTGTATACGATATACTCACGGAATACCTTGGATACCACAAATTGTGTGCAAGGTGGGCACTGAAAATTCTCACCGACGGCCACAAAGAGCAAAGAATATCCAGTGGACGAGAGTTTTTGGGCCCCCCACCCCCACCGTACAATTATGACGCTTCGCCTAGCGACTACTTCCTCTTCTTGCACTTGAAACAGTGGATCGGTGGTTAACGTTTCGGAACTGAAGAGGAACTCAAGACCGGCGTTGTCAATCGGTTCAACTCTTATGCGGCGAGCTTCTATGCAGCGGTACAAAAAATACTTCGAAGTGAACGGCGATTATGTAGAGAAGTGAAGTGGGTAGATTGATTACTAATGTCAATGAATTGTTGTAAATAAATTATGAAGTAATGTAAAAATATGTACTTATGAAAAAATAATACATTAGGACATATTTAACTATGGTGAATCAGAAGGCCAAATAATATGCTGAGCTTAAAAAATCGGTGCGACGAAAAAACAATGAATACCGCTAATTATGTAAAAATATAATATTCGTACCAGCAGTGCATGTATTCATATTGGATGTGTACAACGGTTGGATGGAACGAAATTAATGTTGCCTAATAGCATGTTTATTTAATTTCTTTTCTTTTTAACGTATCATGGGTAACTCACGTCATTACTTCTCGTCACGAAGTAATAGAGGTTACAATTAACATGTAATTTTCTAATGCTAATAAGTTTTGAGCAATTTTTAGGCTTTTTCAAAACAATTATATTCCAGGAAAAAGGAACATTCGTTTATAACCTTCCAGGATATACTAGCACACATACTTAAATGCATTAGTTTATGATCAGAAAAACATAACAAGCATTAATATTTTACTAGCAATCATGATATGGAGTACGATCATTTTTTATTAAGTAACTCAACTCAATTGTGCAGAGAATTGAATAATTTTGATATATGTAGGAATGAGGAATATCATTCGTAAATATACATCGTATATCAAGTAAATGTAATGAAAGACCAAAAAATAACTATTATATATATAGATCCAAAGGAAATGGCTACTCATATGATTAGAAAACAACAAGGACATCTCACAGAAGAGTATAATTTGAAGAGGTATATGTATCAATCTATTCTGTTGACCAACATGCTACCAATTGCATAATATCATTAAAAATAATTATTTTGAGATGTTTAAAGATATAGGATTAATTATTTTTAATACGTTTCCTCGAGAATTGTGGCGTCATTAAGTTGTTTACTCAATGAGCAATGCCTGTCAGGGGTAAGTATAAAATAGTTTTACATTCGCCCAGGGTGAGCCGTTGCAATTTGAAATACCTTCACGAGACTCTAGCTAAAAAATCACTCGCTCATGGGTTAAATTTTTTTCGTTTTGAAAAAAAAATAAATTTAGACCTTTATAATGGTACAAATGGCTTATGAAGTATGTTTTTGATTAATGGAAAAGAATATGGTTGATGATTATGAAAAATAAAAGAATTATTTTCCAAGAAAAAACTCTTTTACAGAAGGAAACACAACCCTGCTGCCATAATGAGAAAAGAATATCGAAAAATGTTAAAAATAGTTTCAGAAATATGAAATGATTATAGTCCCAAAATTTCTGGTCTGCGTTTTGAAGTTGCTTTTACAAAAATAACAGTAGTTTCGTGTTCAAGGTTGATCGCAGCTAAATATGATTTTACTAGCGGATGAGGATTTAATTTTTAAGAATATCACATCAAATGATTTTGATCCAAAGAGAATGAACCAAGCCTTTAAATGCATGTAGATATCTGGTATAACCATCACAAAATCTGATAGAAGTCAATTTTGAAGAAATTATTACTTTTAGATCACCTGGCAAAGGTGTAAAAACAGGTCCTATAAATATGTTAATGGAACACACTATATCAATAAAATGCGTATTTTCAAGAAATACGCTGAAAAAATAAAAGTACTATCACAAAACCCCACACAAAAAAGGCCAGTCTTGAAACTGCGCAATACGCTGTTTAATTGGAAAAGTTAATCACTGAAGATGCGCAGAAAAAATTTGCATATTGGTTCTTATCCTCGTATTGTGTCTAGAAAAAAGTGTTAGTTTTGATTACGATGTGAAGGAACAACTGTTTCATTTTTGTTTCTTATCTTCAAATGCAGGCTAAGAGAAACTAAAAATGTTTAAACTTACATACAAGTACTTTTTCATCAGCTACAACATTAAACTTGTATGCTGTAGCTGACGCCATATGGCCCTTAAACTATAAATACGTTGCCACATTTATGTCGCATATTACGTGGCCTGCACAGATGTTTGCCGAAAATTGTAAAGCGCGCCTATATTGTGTTGGTATATAATCAAATTTTAATCCTTGTATCCAGAAAAAAATAAAAAATAAACACCTTCAAACATTCTGTAGGTATTTTGTTTGGATGATTAGATATAGCCGTTTATGCCAATGGTTGTTCATAGGGTGCGGAGAAATGTCCCCAAAAATAAGCTGATTAAGGAACAGTATTTTTCTGTAAAATCCTGCGTTATAACTCTGCAAATCCTTTTAGCAAACTTTTCAGTTTATTACCAAGGCTTATGGTGAGGATGCAGTGGGACGGTTAGCCTGTCATTGGTGTTGTACCCGGTTCAAAAAGGGGCGGTAATCAGTGGAAGAAGACGAGCGTTCCGGAAGAACATCACCGTCGACTAAGTACCCTTACATTGAGGAAGTGATGAATTCAATGCTTGGCTATCAGGAACATGCGAAAAAAAGCGGCTTCAAGATTGATTCTTGGTGTGAAATCTTGACTGAAAAGTTGAGGATTCCTTGAGTCAACGCCAAATTCGTACCTCGTCTGATGATAACAGACCAGAAACAACATCGTGTTGAAGCTAATCAAGAACTGAGTGATTCAGCGTAATATGATGAAATCTCATTGTAAAGGGTCGTAGTAGGTGAGATGAGTCATGGTTTTATGGATAAGAACTCGAAACAAAAGAGCAGTCTTCACAATGGTTGGCTGAAACATCCTCCGCCTCCAAAGAGCTCGACATGTTCGCTCGAACGTCTCCGTAATATTGTCTGTGTATTCCATGCAAAGGAGGTTTCACATTACGAATACTTACCTAAACGCCAGCATTTAACACGAAGTACTACCTGGAGGTAATGTAACGCCTATGAGAGAGATTCAGGCGAAAACGGCCGGCACTTTGGAGCAGCGGCGAGTGGTCTTTTCACCACGACAGCGCGCCGTCTCACGTCGACTTTTAAAACTAAGGGTTTTTGGCAAGAATTGAAACCGCCTTGCTTCATACTCATTAGATCTGACTCCATTTTATTTTTTTCTGTTACATAAAATAAAAATCCCACTCTGAGGAAAAATATTTGCTGTCATGCCAGAGATAGAGTCAAATTCATTCGACGGATGAGCAAATTAGAATTCCGAAAGAAGCATTCCAGGACTGTTTCAAAAGGTACCTACACCATTGGGAAAAGTGTATACGTTGGGGAGGTAACTACTCTAAAAGGGATCCTGACAAATGATTCATTAATGAAGTATTTTTCTTGTAATAAAAAAGTTCGAGAAAATTTTAAGCGACTTAAATGTCAATATCATCAATGAAACTGAAATATTTGCACAACAATTTACAGCAATAAGAAATTATAATAACCCTTTTTTGAAATATATTTCTTTGTTTTGTTAAGCCTATTTATAAAATGAAATCTGGGTTTACAACTAACTATTAGTTTATGAGCTACATCAAATGTCTTAATGTTATATCATAAAACGAAATTATAATAGTTACCTTTTTTCCACATGTTCCAGAGAAATATTTGTCAATTATTTTAATTAAAATTACTTTTTTCAGGTAGTTTTTAAAAAACAAATATTCTTTTTTCAAAATATTCAGTGTTTCAAGGGAGCAGTACCTCTTAAGCAGTAATGCGTGTAATTAAATAAGGAAATGTTGGGGCACCATACGCAGTGATAAAATATTTTCAGCCTATATTCTGAAATGCAATGGTAACTGCATGGAGCAATTCTGTGAATGAAAAATTATGTTGATGATATACTTCAATAATATTAAACCAAACTATTTCTTGATAACAGTGATTTTTAGAGGATCATAATATTTGGCAATTTCTCTGCTTATCAAATGGCTGATGACCTTCTATAATTGATTTACAGTAGGCAAGGTGTTTTATTATAATGCTACAACTACAGAGTGTAAAACATTCGCTTTGACCAGTATACGAACCCGAATCCCTTGATGTCCGGCCGAGTGCTTATCTAGTTAAGGTATCGTGGAGTATTCTCAAATCCTGAAATTATATTTATTTATCCCGGTCTATGCGGATGCATTAAAAGTTACTGCTGCGGCAACCCCGCTGTTTCTTGGAGTTAGAGTGTTTTCTGTCCAAAATAATTGGCCAAAGAAGCACATTGATTAAAGCTGATAATGAAAAAATTACCTACTATTTGCGCATTCATTTAAATACCAACTTTTGGTATTTAAATGAATGAATCACAGCAATATACTTAGAAAAGCTATAAAAAGTAATTTTCTAAGATAAAGTAAAAAGTGAATGGCATTTCGAAGATTTGTCTGTTATAGTTAGCAAAACCCTAGGAGAGAATTAATTTGAGTAATTCTGCTGTGATTTGATTTGGAAATATCTACTGTAAAGAGCATATACTAAAACAGCGAAACAAAAAAGTCAAACATCTATCTGCCACTTCAAATTTTCCTTACAATATGTTTAAAACTTCCATCCAATAAATAACTCTGGGCTTGCACCATCTCACCAGTATTTCGGTCCTTTCAGATTATTATGTTATATATGTGCTTATAAATCGGAACTTATCTGGATATATTTCGTCAATATCAAAAATAGGCGTGTTATCTCTCTAAGGATTCAGGATATGTTACCCCTTCCTTTCTATTGAGCTTATCAAATTCCTCCGAAGTCTTGCTTCGAAGCGCAAGGTATTGTCCTTCTGCACACACATGCCGCCTCCCGATAATGTCCGCTCTATACTGAAAAAAAGCAGACCAGAAATTCCTTAGTGGTAAAGCACTAGGATCATTCTTCCATGAATCACGTTCCATAGGGTTTTAACCTGCTTATTCCACCTATTAATAGTAGGGAATGATTGAGCCCAGGACCAGTACTGCTGACTTAAATTCGTACTCATAGGTGAATATAAAAGTTCTTACGACCCACTCTTTGTGGGTAGAGGTGTTTGTTGAAGTTGCAAGTGCAATGCAGAAAATTAAATCTCTATGTATGTTTCATCTGTCTTCACAATTAGGCGTGAATACATAAGTAGAATATATGCTCCTAGGCTGATTAAAAGGGGACTGTTAAATGGAAAAATGAACTTCCACAGTAAAAAATTCCATCTTAGTGATTTGCACATAAGGTTCTCTGGTTAGTTTCCTTCCTTGTGAAGAATTCGTCCTAGCTTTTGGTGCGTGCGCCGAGTGCCCTTTTGGACGCAAATGTATTCAGGACTTCCCCATCCAACTTGTTAGAGGTGCAGTAATTCAGTTTTATTAAGTTGCGTGGAAATTAGATGCGATATATGAAACGAATACCAGTAGATAAGGGCATTAAAAAAGATTGATTTGAATATAAAACGCAAAGCAACAAGCGGACCCATTTTCAGCAACTTCATCATGTGTAGTTTCATTATTAGTGGTTGCATCTGGAAACGAATAGTAAAATGCAAATTAGAAGACCTAAATTATCTTAAAAACGGAGAAGAGTCGATAAAAAACCTCAGGAATATATTTTTCTAATGGATATATTCTTTTTCAAGGTTTAGTTGCGTCCGAATGAATATAGCATGATTATCTGTAGTGCAATGTCTGCGTAAAACGTATCTGCAAAACTGTAATATCTTCCAATGAATTCAGAGTAATACTCTGACGTCTATCAGTTATCACATTGAGTAATCCTAATTAAATTAAAACAAAAAGGTTTTATTATGAGTAATATAGGACTTATACGTATTCTGTGCTTTTGGTAGAAATTCATAACAATTTACCGGGTACATAAATATTTGATATTTTTATTCAATTGGACGCACTTTGTCTCCGTCACAGTGGAAAGGTACGTTTGCTCAATCAAATAAATAGGAAAATTATTGAATATATTTCATCTTATTTGATAAGGAAATAAAACCTGAGTCTATGCCTTGGCGTCAATTGTGTGAATTCCTGAATGAAAACGCTCCCTGGAGACTATACAGACAATATTCTATGCGAAGTCGACGGACTTTCCACGAAATAAGTTGAATGAATATGGAGAAATATGCAATGCAAATCAAAGGTTAAATTTCTTAAACTCTTCCTATCAGCAGCCTTATGTATCAAAAAACTCATACCCGTGACCTTCCAGCTTTGATATGATTCCTGAAAATCATCAACAGGACCCTCGTTCAGGCTTCTTTCGACCTCATCGTAGCCTCTTTGACATAATCCAGTGGTCCACCATGGTTGGGTTATAGAGGTTATATTTGGATCGTACTCTAAAATCCATGTCTTGTCAATAGTACCCACCTATTCTAAATATTTCTGATCACTTTCACAGTCATTCAAGAGGTTTAAGGCAAGATTGTAACTTTCTCAGTTTTCCAACAACACCTAGGGGAACATCTTGGCGCAATTTTCTCATTACCAAATGTTCTATAATCATACAACTATGCTTGTCTAATAATACACTCCTCTGCTAACATCCTGGCACTGAGGGATCAATCAAAATTGGGTATGCGTCAATTTTTTGTCAATGTTTTCACCATACTGAGTTGTAGATAGATGACCAGGGTATTCGTCAGTTTCAGCCTCCTCGTTATCCCGCTAAACATCCTGAGCCAGCAGAAAACCGTCATTTGGGACGTTTCTCTATTTTCATAAGTATAATTAACCATTGCCATGGTTTCCAAATCCAATTTTCCAGATTTAATGCACTATTTTATCTTATATCATTGCTCCATGAAAATTAGCATCGTCATTTCATGACTTGACTGTCGAACAAGGGATCAGTCTAGCAGCCATCCGTACACTGTCAATGCCCGTAGTTACCTGACGTGGGTCGCGTGGGTTTCCCAAGATCTCACATCACCTTTACCACCACAAAACACCTAACTTTTAGCCCTCCATGTTAAGGCATCATCATTGGTAAGAAAAATCATTCTACTTATTTTTGGGATAGTCTATATATTTATGGTGCTGAAACTTTTCAATCCATCTATAAAAAACGTGCAGAAGACTACGCTTGCATTGGACGACATCAGAGCTGTTTACAGCAGAAATCTTTATATGACGTGGAAGAGGCTAAGTCTATCTACGAAATAATAAGTGAAATTCCTAAACGTATAAAATTACCCGGGATAGTTTGAGTACATCCATAGAATTTAGAACGATAATTATGTGTATGTACCAGGAAAAGGTGTGGAAAAAGAATAAATATGCATTATTTTAAGTTCACAAGATCACATGTGTACGCTGGAACAGACGATAGCTCAAAAATCGGACGCAATGTCTCTGTAGGGAAATATGGAGTAGTCAGTGGATCAACCCATCCAAGTACACAGTCTAGGCTGGGAGCCACAAGAGGTGTTATCATATGGCCAACTTTACCTTATTTATGCATCGAAACGGTAAATGATCTTTTCGTGTATACGGCTATGACAAAAATAAAATTCACAGATTAGTTTTGATTGTTCGGTTAAAAAATTAAAATTTTCTCTAAGGATTAATGTGCTCATATCTGTAGAGCCCAAAAAGGGAACCTGTTCAAGGGAAACCGTTTGAAACAAACAAGTTCTACAAATTCTCCCAAATACGATATAATTGCGCTTGGGAAAAGTTAATATCAAATGTGTATCAACCTTTCTACCGTGAACTGGTTATCTTATCGAAATGCCCTGAAAAGAACAAGGTATTGCTATAAGACATTTGACTAGTATGTTTGAAAATATGTTTTGGTTAATTCAACACGACATTCATACGATGATTAGAAAAAAAAAATTTTTTAATTACCAGGCAACAGTTACACTATACAGGGAACCAACATAATACACGTAGAATCGGTAAAATACTTAGGTGTAACGATAACTACGGGCATATCCTGGGGAAAACACATTCGTGAAATTCACGGATTAGCTAATGAAAAGTTAGGATTCGTTAAAAAATACTTTCGTATTGTAATGTAAGGGTCAAAAAGCTTTGTTATTTCACATTAATTGGGCCCCACCTTGAGTATGATGCAAGTCTATGTGGTGTAGGCTTAATTAGGGAACTAGAATGAGTGCAGCGCAGAGTAGCTAGGTTTGTGAACAGTAGCTGAAGGAAAATATAGGGTATTGCTAAATAATGATAAACCAGTAATAGCACGTATGCATACATTTATTACAACACTAAGCTTCTTATTTGTACATTTAGGCACATAAATAGGATATTTTATAGCTTATGGAAGTTTATATATTATATATTTATAGCTTATGGAAGTAATAAAATGTCAAAAATAGTGCCACGTACATTATACCAATGAAACTCTCCATCAAGTTAGAGTATATGAAGAAAGAAGATGCTTTATAACAAGTGGATTTAAATATAACAGAGCATTTAAATGGTTATATATTTATGCACAGAAAACAAAAATTACCGATATATTTTCAAGAAAACGTTGGTCGAAAAACATATTGAACCCAAAATTTGTTTTGTTTTAAAATTTCTGTTTATTCCCTCTTAACTAATATCTGCTGCCGAAAAAACAGGGAATGGGAAGAGAGAGTTGCATAGAAGAAGGTCTCGAATATAGAAGAATAGTTACCGAACGGAAAGACATAATATGCAACAAGCTTCCTTCGTAATGAACAAGGAAAAAGTATATATGTAGACAAATAAACATTTGTTAACTAAAATTTTACATTTCTCCCGTTTGATTCTAATACGATCAAAAATAAATGTTGTTGGATCGAGGAAAAGAACTTACAGGGTTAGTTAATTAAAAATGATAATAGTATCTGCAAATAAGAAGGTACATAAAGGTGTAGGAAGGATAGACCATAGGAGAATTTCAAGGAGAGGAATCCTCACGTCAGACGTGGCCTCAACATGGCATTTGCATCAACCATGGTAGTAATGAACATATGACGTCCAACAAGTAATAGTTATTGTATACTTTGAAAAAGTATTCGCGTATTTAAACTTATTACATTAGCATAATGTGAATGAAATTGAATTTAGAAATCGGGATTTACAGCTACAAAAGTATAGGTCCAATCTTAATTCTTAAAAGATTTGAAGGATTATGAGAAATAAATTGCGGAAAACAAACATTAAGTTATATCATACCACACTACCAAAATCTTCTCAGAATCGTTCTCTCAAAATCTTCGTAGTTTGGGTTTTTATTCACTATTAACTAACTAATACCCTTAATAATAAGTTCTTCACCATAAGTCTCCAAAATATGTACTTCAACGATTTTATCATAGTTTATGTTCCGTTTAGTAATGCATTTCCGGCAAAATAAGTTAATTGATCTTACTCCATATAAGTTCTTGAATAATTGAACAGAATTGATAATATTCTAGCATACAAAGGTGAATCTAAGATAGCAATAAAATGTTCAAATAATGGCAGATTAATGTTTAATTGATCCGTATCTTCAGAAAATCATAGAACCCATATAAATAAAACTGGTAATCTACTAGGGAAACTATTACGGCTTTCATGTTTACAATGCTGCAAGCACAGTACGCAGGAGAGACACCCGCAAACGATGGCGCTGCAAGCGCATTCCGCGATCAATGCGCCACCCGTCAAGCCAGTTGTATTCAGAGCTGGGTGTCGATATAAGGAAGCGATGAAGACCTAAACCTTGTGCCAATGGTTTACAAACGAAAAATATTTTCTTTGTGACATTATTAGCATACAACAAGAGTTTTATCCATGTTATTAAGTGTAAATGGCATAAAATGTTAGATCAATCCCCGCGGAAAGAATTTTTTGCTTTTATGGTGAACTATATTAAGCAAGTGTTTTATTAGGAAAAACTTAATATATTAATTTTTAAATTCTGGCCAGAAGAACTCATTAAGAAAGAAAACATTCACCATTTATGGAAAACGAATTGAAATATAGTATAGACAATTCTACTCATATACTTTCCGGTTAACGTAATTTACACGCACATTTATTATCTACAATAAGTGGACAAATATCTACAGCGAATATTTAATTACAATTGTATTAATAGTCTTAGACTTTAAACAAAATGTCGCGAAAACCTCATCTGCAGAAAAATAATAATTTCTTTGTATATCTCTCTTTGGCACGTCGTGTAGAAGTTTGCATGCGACAATTTATAAATCCTAAAATAAATTACTGAAATGTATATCCAAAACAGAATATCGTGAGAAATATCAAAATTAATAAAGCTAGTAATCTAATGGCATTTGAAGTTTTAACTATTGTTTTTAAGATTAAGATTAAAGGTGATTTTCCTGAATTCCAGGATGATGCTAAATACCGAACATTAATTAACTTGAATTAATCAATAACTTTCTTATATATTAAACTTTCTCATTGTGATCTAACTTTACGCGTTTGTCATGAGCTTATATGCAGTGACTTTTATGGTAGCTAAATATCGGTTGGTTAATTTAACTTAAGATAACCGTATTCGGCCCCGCTGGTGGCGGGGTAACGTCCTCGTCTGCCAACTCAGAGGTCGCGGGCTCGATTCCCGCCAAGGCGGTTTTCCTTGCTAGCGAGGCCGGTTTCCACCTAGGATTTTAGTGTATTTAATTGTTGAATTGTTATATTACTGTACAAAGACCGATGTAAAGGTCGAAGTGCTGTTTACGGACTTATGCCAAGTGAAAAGATTCCCCCATGCTATCCGGATGTTATTGCCCGCTGGGGCAGTCAATGAATATTTGTGTTTTACTACAATATTCCTGTTTGGCATATTTTATGTAGTATCTTAGTCTTTAAAAGTTTTAAGGATTAGAACAAAATTTGACACTGAAATTTGTTCACGATCTGGTTGAGGTAAGCATACCATTTTCATACGTTCGTGCTACGTTGGAGCCGACGCCGACGCATTAAGTACATTTGAAGGACTTTTAAGCCTTGCTAGTCACTTATCATTGCTGTAAATTTCCACCAATTTTTACGTAACTATTCAAATTAAACTACAATTAATCTTAAACCTGCAATTTTATTCATTTGCCGTTGGTCTAAGTTATCAAATTTTCTCTCTGAAATGTATTTGGAGGACCATGGATTTATAGTTGTAAATTAGGTTTGAGCATAGTTCTAACATATTAATATTTGGTTTTAATGGCAATTCATTAAAAATTACCAATTATTTACTAATATATCCATGTCTTATACATCTCCGACGCAACCAACCACCAAATAGGAATTGCAGGTCATGACACTATTAATTCGACTATTATTTCAAACATTTATTATTTGCATTCGCAATAATGTTTCTGCTTATAATCACTAATTATATTTTACGCTGTTTAAATAAACATCATATTTACTGTTATTTCCGCTAAACCAGGAGCATTAAGACCTATTTTTTGGTTGATACATCAGAAAATTGCGAATTGAAACTCAATAGGACTCTACTGAATATGGTTTCTCGTATGTCGTGGTATGAAATGAAAATTTCACTGTCTAATTCCTGGGAGCAAAATTCAATTAAATCATTATTCTTAGTGGTTCACAGAAAATTTATAAATACCGAAACGAAGATGAAGATTAAGGAAGTCAAACCCAATGTAAAATTCTAAACAGATACTAATTTTAATGCTGAAAAAATAAGAGAGACACTCATAAAACCCATGAGATTTATCAAAGAAGTGTGATTACTATTTATTTTTAACTCAAAAGTCAGAGAAAAAATTACATCGAAAGATATACCATAAAAATAATTTGGTCATTGGTAAGGTTTTCCCATAGAAGCAACCAGTCTGAGACACTTTTGCTTCCGTTGGTCGTATACCGATCGGCCGATACCAATCAATGGCGGAAAATGATGGCAACGAAACCGGGTCCACCAGTCTGCGTGCGTCCGTTTACAACCTGAATGACTGGTCGACAACCAAACGGTCAATTTCAGTTACTAAGTGCGGAAGGCTATAAAGTCATTTTCCCCTGAAATATTTTCTCATATCTTCATGGATATTTCAGATAATATTACACAAGACAGTACTTGCAGAGAAAGGGCACTAGCATCATGGAAAAAGAGCTCCCTCACATTAAATCAGTAATCACGAAAAATGTCTTTTGCCAACAGTAATATTTAGCAGCTTCCATGTGTACATAATGTAATTCATATATATATATATATATATATACATAACTTTTGTGA
This sequence comes from Hetaerina americana, assembly GCF_022747635.1. Classification (NCBI taxonomy): domain Eukaryota; kingdom Metazoa; phylum Arthropoda; class Insecta; order Odonata; family Calopterygidae; genus Hetaerina; species Hetaerina americana. The sequence goes on along the minus strand of NW_027287538.1, from coordinate 68,386,443 downwards.
AATTATCACGGATGTGAATAATAATGTATATGAAGTTAGCACTGGCGAGCCAAGAAAAAAGCACAGAAACACACAAAATAGAGAAGAAACTCACCAGTTTTTGAATTGTTCGTAGTGAAAGTCAACTTTTTCAAGGAAGAGCAGTAAAGTTGAATTGATAATTCCACTTCAGATAACATAATTAAGCGCGTAATATAGCGATAGATTTATAATTTTGGTTCAAATTGTTTGCGTAGTTTCGTCGTTTGTCGTGGTTTCATAGCCAAAATTCATTATTTACAAAATTTGTAAATATAAGGATTGGAATTTAATGCCTTTAATTCAATTTTGAAATAAAAGTAACATTTTTTTCGTCTTGATGAATGATATGAGCTAACAAATAGCTGAAACTTACATCAGAAACCCTTGCTAAAATTATATTTCCTTCTTCCTGCCATTTACTTATTCACATGATAGATGGAATAGCTACTTGTAGAAAAATGAAAGGAAATTTACCCGGAATTAAAATCATTTCAAAATCCATTTAATAACTCAAATACTTAGTCAAAGCCTATCAATAGTGGATTATTAGAATGAGAAATCAATGCAAAGGTTACATCATAACTTCAAGGAAATAGCATGATAAAGATTTGATAGCATCATGTGTTCGCTCAGCTTTGCGTGAAACACGTTTGTCACTAAATTCCAAAGAAACTGCGGCTAATTCCGCAACAGTAACTTTTAACGGAGACATCCTCTCATGTGCATTTCAAATTTTAAACAATCCCTTTTAGAGCCCAGGCTATACATTTTTCAAAATTGCTCTTATTTTGCAATTATTATATTTTTAGGATTCCCCTAATAATTTATAAGATTCTTATTGGAAGTTATTCAACAAATCTCCCTGTTAAGCTTTTCACACATATGTCCTCTCGTGAATTGGGTGTGCTGGTTATTCTTAATAAATTATTAAATAAATATAAAACTCTCCAAGAAAGATTGTATTCATTAATTTTTAATAGGCATATTATTCAAACCAAGGTGAGGTTACTCAATTTCATTTTTAATGCACTATGACATGTTATTAAGGACTTTGAAGATATGAGTATTTTGATACAAGTTCACAGAAAAGGAAATGCCTAACTATATAATGAAGCCCTAAGGAAACTGTTTATTGTTTCATTCAGCATTAAAATATATTGGTGTAAAGACCAGAGGAGAAGAAAAATAGTATTGCACAAACAATGTATATAATTAGCAAAACAACAACATAGTATTATGTGCTTTCAATTTAAAAAAAATTGTATTTGCCCCCGATTACATTTCCTTAGGAAGACGTGCAAAATTGTCCCCAGTTTACGAAACGGCCATATGTGGTTAGAGTTGCACATGGTGTGGCATAGTTTATTGAACTTACGTATATATCAATTAGGTTTGATAACCAGAGTTCCGAATCGCTAGTTTGATTGGTTGGAAGAAATATGAATAAACACATGTTACGTTTAATGATGTACGGCAATATTGAGATCCAGGACTCGGCATCCTAAGGCATCCGTAGCAAACAGGCGCCATATATTCCAAGGAACAGGGACAAGTTTCATATGAATATGCAGGCGAAATTATTTCACTCTCTTCTGTTTCCTGCATACGGATTATGAACAAACATAAGGCGGAAATATTAGCCAATGTCGTTTATACGTAATGAAAAATGAATTTTTTATTTGCGATGAAAGATTTTAGTACAATTTTTTCAATATCAAAGTACCCACCATATATCCGTGACTACAGATTGAATCCCATTATTTACAAAGTTTATTTAAAGATTTTTTGGCAATAATATTTGTGGGTGTAGAATATTCCAGTATTGAACACCAAGAAAAGCCACTTACTTCAATCGAATATTGACAGACTGCAGACGTCGAAGGCCTGAACGATATAAGGCATACACGTCATCAAATTAGCAAAAATTATGGCAGGAGCATCGAAGAGAGTGCAGTCCACGGAAGACCGCCTAAAACACAGCAAAATTATGCAGAAGAGGAACGGCGTAAAATAATAATCACCCCGGAAACTTGTTCAGGATTGGAGCGGAAGGAGGTAGCGACCGAAGCTCACAACCGCAAACCCCTTAGCCTTGCGGGGAGCTAATAAGAACTATAAATGAAATATTAAGGCAACGGAGGCTAAAGGCAATTCAAGAGAATTGCCTGAGATGATTGTAGTTTTAAGATTACGGTATGTTTCCAATGAAATCAAAACCTAAAGTATACTTTAATCCACTTTCTAATTGCAGAAAAGTCTATAGCTATAGTTATATGAAGATATAAATATTAAACAAAGGAAAAAATAAATATTCAAATATTTTACAAAGACTTATGTACTTAAGTCTTTTTATGTACTCCATAGCTACTCGTTCGAGTTTGCATTAGATGGAAGGAACTATTGATAAATAATTTAAAGCATGTGACAGATTGCAAATATTTTTTATAAAACATTAAATTATGTATAGAAATATAAATTTAAAAATGTTTGTATTGATAAATTTACTAATTTTTAATTAACATTAACGTAATGAGCATACTACTAGACAACCTACCAAATGGTATGTTCATGTATCTCCATGATCTGCATCCTAAAATTAATGTCTGGATAAACATTTTGCTTTAAAAGAAATAGAAGAGGGCGCAGTGATTTGAGTAGGTAGAATTTCCTACTAAAGTAAAAATTAATATGGCTAAAAACTATCAAAAAACTACCCTTATTTAGAACTAAATAATTTCCCAATCGTAAATCGGAAAGGCCATGAATGCCGAATGCATCCCAAGAGCGGGGTTAAATCGTCTTTCATGACCTCTCGTCGAGAAGGGTGGACGAGGCGGACAAGGAGACTAGTCACGCATAGCACAAGTGCACCTGATAGTCAACAACCTCCGGCTCCCTGAAAGGGCAGAGGGTGGAGAGAGGAGGTAGGTTTTCTGGGGGATGAGGCTGGGAGATGGTTTGGATAGGGTTACTGGCCAACTCGTGGCGATTCGCACATAGGGAAGTGAAGAAGGCACGCTGCCATTGTGGAATAGATAATGAGAGCCCTTCGCTTCCTTCTGCCTCTGTCCTTCAGCGTCATCGCCGCTATGCGCGGAACTCAGCGTTCCGCAACGCCGTCGGCGCGAGAGGCTTTTCTGGGTACTTATGCCCGAGCGCGCGCCCAATGCAAAAAGGAACACGCATAACAATTTGAGGTACATCGATGGATCTTTTCAGCCATTTTGTAGTACATGGGAGCAAATATTTAGACCTGGGGTGATAATTTGTCTTCATGGATGAGTATTGGTGTACTCTGGGCACCACAGTCAAATTTCTATCTGATCCTATTCAATACTTACTATGATTGATGTAAAGTGAAAATTCACGGATAAGTATCTTTTCAAAAACTCAATGAATCGAATCAAACTATAAGAGTTATATTTAACACATATATTTATACTTCGTGTTAACATCATTTTGTAGATTCACGAATTGAAACGATATAAATCCTAATAAAAATTATATTTCAATAGTTTGAAATCGTTATATATTTCTAATCTGGCGCAAAGGGTTTTTGGAAAATCGTCTTATGAAATATTTGTGCCTCCAAGAGTTTTATAGGGTAGGTTCAATTTTAACAACACCCCAGTCCATTACTTTTTCGGTTTTCCTCATGTTTTTCCAACTTCTAGAGGAGCATTCAATGCCGATGAATTAATTTTATAGCGTTATGCGAAACATAATAATGAAACCCCAAGCGCAAGAAAAAACTGCAATGGTCTTCATGAAATTATTATTCATCAGTAATTATTGAAAGTATTTACGTATATGCATAAGAAATATGGTTTTTAAATAGTTAAGGTATAAAAAAGATATCAATAAAATGGCCTCTTTCATTTTAAGTTGGTCATTGATAAAGAAAGTAATCATTGTATGTATTACCTCACTTTATGTAAATAGTTTAATAATTCCAGAACTTAAATTAAAATATTTTGCATCGAAAGGATAAATATCGTATTTCCATAATGAAAATTCAGTAAAAACCCAGCCATCACATCCAGCTTAAACTAAGGATGCAGATTTCCAATGGCGCTCCTGAATCTTTGCGTCTCCCCCTGTTATCACCGTCATCATAAAATTGCCTTCACGTGCCTTGACACAGCGTCTCCCTTGACCGTGGTCCCCCAACTCACACGCACTCTGTGGGTGTCCGAAACGTCACTATATATGACGTTATAATGAAAATCACTGAGTTGGTCGCGATATAGAGGGCGATATTGATATCACGTTGAGAGAATCCAGAATTTTTTTCGCGTTTTATGGTAAAGAAGAAGACCAGCATCATCATACTCACTCACAGCGTATCACCGACCAACATGATAAAAAGTGTACAACCTGAATCTGTGGGCGCGAGGAATGAGGTAAGTCGTGGAATTACGTGAGGGATAATTATGTAGTTACAAGAATTCAAACGCGTCGAATTAGTATTACCATGTCACTGTGTGTATTCCACGGAATTAACAAATATTATTTTCATACTTATGGAGTGATATATATGCTTAATATGCATTTGCTTATGCCTAAGTACAAGCCATTCACTTGAACAAAAAGGAATACTTGCTTTTCTCTTTTTTAATTAATATTTAAATTTTTGGCTCATGTGTTGTTTTTACTTCTACATTTTGAACATAACTGTAGATATTAATTGATATCTTGACTACATCACGAGGTTTGTACTACAGTATTTTAAGTATCGTTTTAAGTTTTAGTATTGATTTAATATTATCATATTCCGAATATTACTTGAGCTAAACTTAAAAAAGCACACAAAATTATCTTTCGGAATGTTAATTTGTACCTACAAAGACCTCATTGCCATATAAGAGAGCCTATTAGAAAACTCCTCTTTTAACCCTCCATCTCTAACAAGTATTTTAATGACAACCCGATACAAGAGAATTTCATGATTACATAGGTCAACTGTTTTCCTTGACGACTATACCCTAGTAAACATCTAAGACTTTCTAGTTTAATATGAATATTTTCAAACTATATCGATTGGTACTGCATAGTAAAAATAATAAATTTATATAATTCCATAATTTTTCAGTTAAATAATACAGTTTTGGATATTATTATACGAATACGCCCAAGTCATTACCGCTATGTATTAGAACTAATTTTCATTTTTTAGAAAATGCCTACACTTTCTTAGTTCAATGGACCTCCAAATATAACATCAAATGATTAATCACCTTGTCCCACAGCAAAACATGGTGCTCCTTATTACTTATCTCGGTTATTTGCTTTATTGATGCTCTAATAAGGCAATGATTCATTATAAAGCCTTTTCTAGTATCCGGTTAGTTTTTAATTGAAACTCGCTCAGAACATTTCCATTAGATCATTGATACCCTTCCAGATGGATATTATCTTTGAAAGCATTGTTTTCTCTTCTCCTTATTTGTTTCGTTTTATCCTATTTTTTTAAGTTTTTAGATAGTATATGATATCTTACTTTACAGAGGAAGACAGTACTTATAAATAGTCTTTCTTCTAAAAGTACAGTACATAAATATCTTTTCCTAGTAAACGAAGGGATAAAAACAGAGAGTAATAAAAATGATATTAGATGTTTATCAGTGTATAGTGGCCAAGGAAAACAGTTGACCTATGTATAAATAGAATATATATTGCTGAAAATAAGAAATAAACAGTAAATTACGTAGAAAAAAAAACAAAAAATATCCAAACGTGGTAAAAAATGAAATACTCTTTTGCGTTAAAACTTTTAAAATACTGAACTAAAAAAAAGGGAACAGGTGGTAAAAGCGTTAGTCCAAAAAATCATTGCCCAAAGCCCAAAGTTGCATTGCTGAACTGACAAAAATTAATGTATTCATATGTAAATAATAATAATAATGATTTAATTTTAAGAGCTATATGTTTATTAACAACCCGATTAAGATTAAAAGAGTATATGGGATTTGGGTAAACGATAGACGCATAGCAACACAATGGGAAATATTGGACAAAATGACTACCTAAAAGATCATTCAAAAATTTCCCACTCGTTACAAAATTATTGAACGAAAAGAATAAGCCAGGATTATTACATCCGCACCGTTATTAGTTGAAAGAAACCCCATTATGGTAAGATGCTAAAACAAAAGAACCGTTTTTCAAATCCCAGTCCAGGAAACGTTGTTTGTGCTCGTAAATCACATCCTTCCATCTCTCAAAGGCTGTGCTTTTTTGTATGAGAGAAATAGATCTTATCTCAGGAATTATTCCCAAATTAATGCGATGAAGTTTCAACACACCACAATCTCACTTCCTGAATAATTTTCCCGACCTAGTTCATGTAAGAGTACATTTCTTACAAACAAATGATCACTTAGAACACTCAAAAGGTAAATACCATGAGGATAAGCCCGTGGATATATCACGCGTTTAAATGTGCTTGTATTAAAAATAAACTGGGACATTAAATAAGTATTTAATTGGTCTCTACTCGTAGAGAATGGCGTCACCTTTCGACGACCCTTGAGTGGACACTCTATGGGAGTGAGAGCGTCATCCGAGAAAAATATATAAATACGGGTGGAAACATGGCTCTACATTGAAGTTAAAACGAATGCATCGGGTAATAGCTAGAAAAAAAGTACTTAGCGAGACGCCATAATAGGGAAATAAAGAAAATAGGGTAGAGTAGAACTCGAATTACTATTCAAAGCAGGTGCTGGAAGTCGATGGAATTGTTCGAAGATTTTGCAAAACCCTTAGACAAAGTTACCAAACACCATTTCTTCAATGAAAATCTAGTAGTGGTCGGTTGAAGAGAAAATGCACATAGTTAAACATTGTAGTAAATTCGTGTCCACCACTAAGCTCAAAATATATTAAAAAATACCCTGCAACAACCACCTTAACTCTTAAAAATTCTCTCTGCGTTCGTTCAAACCACCTAATACATTTATCTCACATTCATACCTCCCGAAAATAGAATCAAATTTTACAAAATAATCACTCCAGCATTATTTATATCCTGCTTGATTAGGACAAACATCGCCGCCCACAGCTCTGTACATCCATTTGCCTTCTCCTTACTAACTCCATTTTATCCATTTTCTAAGGATCCTCTAAAGTCCTTAAGAAAATGTTCTTTTTAGTTCTGATTTAAGCATTGATGAAATTTTGTTGCTGAATTTCTCAATATCTTTTCCAATTTTTTCTATTTACTGACATAACACGCTCTATTCCTTGCTTCAACCTTTCAAATTACAGTCATTTCCCGATTCGTGCTTCACACAATGTTGAGAATCTTAATTCTGTTTTTTATTGTCATCATTTCGCACCACAATATATATTTCACGCATCTCTCCAGGGAATTTTAAAATAATATATTTTCTCACCTGCTCAATATTTTTCAAACTATGTTATCATTTAGATTTTTGAAAAATCGAAATTCCATTTCACTTAAATAAAAGTTAATGTATCTTTCCGATCGGAAATATAATATACTAACTGTATATTACACAATTTCACAATTAATTAACCAAAAATAAAGGAAACTATCCGCCATTTTGAAATTTGAGCTCTGAATATCTGGTGGAGAAGTCTTTGCTGAAGAATAGTATTAAGAAAGTTTTAAAAGTATAAAGATGGTGGTTGATGTTCTGTTTGGCCAATGATGATGGGTTATACTGAAACTATTAATTAAAATTGAAATGTTCACTTCATTTAAGTGTTTGAAAGATTATTCTATTAATTCATTCAAGGAATGTTGTTTTGCTCAATTAAACAAAATATGAAGATAATTTCTTCAAAATAACATAGTTAACTTAATACTTTTGTGCTTATCATTTATTATATAATAGTTTATCATTATTTAACTTAAACACAAGCCTTCTATAACTAGCTATTATGACCGTCACAACCGTTAAATAACAATGGTTGATGGAGTAATCACTGATATTAACTTTTGTGTGAATGAATCTTTCTGAAATGAATTGGAATAATGAATGGTTGCCCATATTTTTATTTGTTATGGTGACATTACAATCTAAATATACCAAATATTGTGTTGGCAAATCAAACGCAAAAAGGTATTACTAAATTGTATCAATTAATTTAGAAAAGATATCATGTATTTGTGAATAATATTAATAATTATTAACAATATATTCGCTTGTTATGAATATCAAAATGAAACCATTCTCTCATTAAGAGTAACCAAAAATTTTAGCGTTCCTATTCCAATTCTAATTCTTAGCATGATCTAAGTATGCTCCTTCATATTTTAATTAATAAATATCCGTCCAATTCAGAAACGTTTTATCGAATGAATTTCCTTATAATAATGCTTGACTTTTTCCCCAACATATTGATGTAAGATTAATTCATTCATAACTTAATAAGCATAATATAGGAATATATATCGTACTAAGAACGATACTATAATTTGTAAGTTCCTTTTACTTCATATGCACTCATGTGAATAAATTATTTCCAATTGGTAAAAAAGTTTAGCATGCTTACGATCAACTTTTAATTTTATATAATGGCTTTTATAATAATGAATTTTGCATCGCATACTTCAACTAATTTTTAACATGGTTTGACCGATATCTTAAGAAATCATTCTTTATAGCCCAAAGTTAAGAAAATAAGTTAAACATATGCGACACATGGTTCCTAACATCGTATTGCTTTAATAGGCATGTATCTTCTGGGATCCTATCGTAACAATAACACTAACTGCTCCCCTATTTCCTTCATTACAGAATTTCACCTGGACATGGTCGGAACACATTTCGACGGCAATGCAATTTTTCCGTTCACTCAGCATTTCCCAGGAGGACCACGGAGCAGGGGCTGTTTTCATTCTCATATTCCCGCGAGAGCAACGCGGGCGCAGCGCCGCGATTTTCGTGCACGGCGGGAAGCTGAATGAATTCCTGCCGAGACGGCTACAGGTTCATATGAGGTCAATACAAACGCTTGATGGGAATGTGGGTGTAAGAATAGCCCAAAGAAATACTTAGAAATAATATATTGCTCATGAAACTTACAACTTCATGGAAAAATAATTCTTTCTTATTTCATGCACTTCATTTTAAAGCGCTTGACTGCAATCAATCCGCTTATTTCAGATTCTTCACAACTTACTTGTAGCAGTTATTTTAGTGGTAAAGATGAAGCAACAGGAAATTATTTTTTTTAAATAGCTACATTAATGTAGTAAAGTAAAATTGTCATTTATTCACAGGAAAACGTGATTTTGTGTCTTATATATCATATCATCCTTCCATACTCCAGCGTTGAACGAATGTTCTATGCTCGATAAAATCTTCAATAATGCTAATTTTTTAAATTTTAATCACCTGCGGAATTTAAAAAGAAATAATTAAACATTGAAAAATAAAGCAAAACAAAAAACAAACATTCTAATGTAGCAATGAAGTACGTTTGAAGGCATAAGAAAATGGTTTTAGAAAAGCAAAGATCGGGGTTGTCTGGGGGTAAATATGCGATGAAAACTTCAATATAACAATAAAGTACTTTGGATGATGGGCATATACCATGCCGTCGTTAAAAAAGGACCTAAAATTAGCGAGAAAAGCGCAAGCACTTAACGAACCCTGTGAAACACAAGCTGCTACAAGATTTAGTAAAATATTGGTCATAAAAATGCATATCTAACTTTTACGCTATTATTCCATGCCAAATTCTAAAAGGTATATATTACATGAAAGTATTTCCTAAGAAATTACGGGTCTTTTTGAAAAAAGTATCTTAAACTTGCAGCGGTGAAGATTATTATGCAAATCTTTACACTATACAAGTTTATATATGATGCTGGTGGTATTTGAGGTACAGGTTTCACTGATTTTGAATATGATATTTCGTCACTGACAGGCGTTTCAAGTCAGAAATATTCATTACGGCTACGATAACGATGGACATGGTACCTGACTATACACTAACCTTTTGATTTATCCTGACCAAATTGTTAGCTAAGGTCTATGTAATAAAACGGGAGGTATACCGAGAGTCAGCTTTCCTTGCACGTGATTTACCTGCGCCTTTTTATCTAGTTAAAAAAAGGAAGAACAATTTCGTAGGATTTTGAACCTGAGCTCCAGGCAAACAGGTGTGACTCCTGCGCAAAGTTTCTTTAACCAACGTGAAGAAATGAAGCCAGCGAAAATTTCAATTATTAATACTGCTAGAACAAAAAGTAAACTTAGAGAGCCTTAGCTGACAATTTGTTTGAAATTATGCAAAATTTCAATTCAGAGCATAGCTGAATTTAATTGTTTTAAACTCAACATTGTGGAAATTCAATTTTGATGAACGATTGACCCTTTATGTATTTGTAATCATTGTCCTATAACAATAAAATCAATGTTAATTTAATCAATCACTGTAAGGTATTACTTGTTTAGTGACAACTTACGGGGTCCTGCTTGAGGATTTAACTTGTTTTCAATTTCAATGGGGGCAACTAAAGCAACACTAGTAAAAGCCGTAATAAATACTTTGGATTATACATTTAGATAATGCAATAAACTGAAAGGATATGATAATTTTTTAAATCATAAATATACGAAAATTGTTTGCTTGGAAGACTGTTTAAAATCAAAATAGATAGTCATTTTATATTATAGCAAACCATGAAATAACGAATGAATTATCTTTGGAACATATTTAGCTTACCATACAGTCAGTAATGTGGAAAAAAATCTCTAAAGTTTTGTACTTATTCGGCTATGAAGATGATAGTTTGAAAAAATAGTTTTTGTTTAAATTTTGGGTCTTTTTTTATAAGTAAGCATGATAATGGCGTATATGGTTCGTGGATTGATCTCGTTAATTGTTAATTTTGAAATACTTAAAGTAATCAGTGCAAAGGTCAATGTGAAAAATAACGTAAAGATATACATTTTTAATGCCTTTTGATTTTTCATTTTTAACTTAAATATGTATCAAATCTAAGAATTTGACGTTTCAAACTTCCGCTCAAATATTGTAATGAATATTCCAAGTTTGGTTTATATTTTAAAATGTTATCCCATGTTATGAACATCCATATTTAGTATCAACTTGAGGAATACTTTGAGATGTTGATGACCATTAACTATGCTAAAGCCAGAGACTAAAATAAAACGACTCCAACAATCAGTAATATGTCAATGTAAGAAAAATGTTTCTCATTTTTAAGTTGAAACAATTGCTTTAGATTTATCACAATGTTATAATGATGTCTTTATTAATGATTAGTTATCATGCAATGAATGAAAAAATAATCAGGTTTATCCATATAATTCAAGAAAATTACGTCATCATTTTGGATATACTAAAGCATGTTTCGGCATCAAAAACTTCATATGATAATTGTTAGCTCGATTACTTCGTCCGAACAAGTACTTTACATCAGTGTATTGAGCTATTTCAAGGTAAAAATGCTGTTCTTTATATCTTATATACAACGGTTCCAATACTTATGACTTCATTGTAATAAGAAATTCAACATCACACGAAAATCAACATGCACTTTAGCTTAAGGATACGCTTACAAATACGAAACAATGCATGTACTCGTGCATGTAGTAGCTAAGGTTTAAAGTATAAAATCCATCATATCACTGAGCTGAGCTATCACTGAGGAAACAGTGTACTAGACTAGTGTCTGCCTCAAAATCTGGGGCAAATGAAGTAGAAATATAATATGAAAAGAGAGACATTGCGAAAGATTGCCAAAAAGATGCACCTGAGATATTTAAAATAAATGCAATGGTTTAATTGCTTGAGAACATTTGATTTAGTTGGAATTAATGGTCCGCAGCCTTATGCTAAAAAGACTAATGGCAAGCCATACTTATGGCATGAAGTTTCTGTGAAGTGAAGAAAAAATTATTCATTTGTTGATAATGCTCCTATGGATCCAGTAGAGTTGTTACTTACGCATCGGCATCATTTATTAATGATGATTGTAAATTAAATAAAACATGTAGATAATACTATAATTTTTGTATGCATGCATGTATTACGATCAACAAATATACTACATAGGTATCTATCTATCTATAAACATATATATATATATATATATATATATATATATATATATATATATATATATATATATGTATATATATATATACAAACATACATCCATATGTATATACCTACGGCGTGCGGAATTCACATATCAGGATTGGGGAGCCAGGATCTGTGCCGCCTATGGTATCCCAGGAAATCTGATTACCGAATAATCACACAATAATGTGTGGCTGAAAATATTATAATATATTCAGGTAAAATTCACCTATAAATATGTACTGAAATATTAAGGTTCCTAAACATTCCACGCCAAACCAAGCACTGAAAGTTTGTAACATGTCAGAAGCCATTACCCCACGAGTTCATAAATACTGGTTTATTTCCGCTGTGTTCTTAGAAAAAACCCTGCCTAATACGAGAGCTATTAAATATATTATCTTGAAATCACATCAATAACGATTGAGTTCTTTTTTTTAATGTCGTATCTAGGGAGCCTTTTCGTTGAAATACGAATTTTTTAAAGTCTAGATTACAATTATATCGATTTATGTTTAAATAATCTTAGATTAAGTTGCGTAAAAATTCAACTTGTCCCTTCTACTTCCCTTCAGTGAGGCATATATTGATATTTATAATACAACTCTTCTAGTTAAGTCTGATATTTATTTAGTCACGCAAGGCAAATCGTAATTAGAGGACTGTATTGATGCGTTGAGCATATTGGATCGGAGGAAGTTTGAGCATGCATCAGGAAAACAATAAGTCATGATTGATGGTTTGAGTTTTCCCGGGTCTTTCTTCGGTTCAAGGGTGCCATATTGGCCGGTGTTTTGATGCTCAACTGGTGCATCGTTCTCAGGTTCGTACCACAGGGTTTTATTCCACTTTGAGGACGATACATGAGTCGAGCATAGGAACATCAGCAAATATAGAACCCTTGGCCAGGTGGAAGACCCTTGAAAACTTCATCAAGCAAATACGCCGGGAAATCGCCAGATCTTACCACAAGTCATGGGTCAAAAACAAACAAGCTTTATGAAAATTAACACTTGTATACTTTTCATTCTATTTACAACGCATTAATCCACAACTAAAACCCCGTAATTATTATTATTGGAAAATTTGTATTAAAACCTGAAAAATGCGTTTGTCTCTGTTCACACTACCTTGCCAAATTAATTGAATTAAGACTCTAATATTATTAAATACGCATATTGTTCTAACTTTATAGATATATGAACTACTAATATGCCATAGTTCAAACAAATTGAATGATAGTTAATATTATGCGAGTTTGGTATCGTATATTGTATTTGTTCTTCATGAAAATACGCAATTGATGATGCAATTACGGAGTATTAATATGTATAATGTAAGCTTAGGAATGAAAAGCTGCCTATATACATTTTTATTTACAAACAATTCTATTTCTTTATATAGGATAGAGTTTTTTATCATTGAAGAGTAAATTATTGAGAGTTCAAAATAATATTAGACATTCGCTTGACAATTTTTTTTTGCAATGAAGATTAAACGGATCTACGCATCATCGATCCATTTATGAAAAATCGGTTACTTAACTTCCTAAACCTCAAGAGTAGTAAGAGATTCCTCACCCACGTTAATTCACTTTCAACAGCACTTCATAGTTATCTACGCATTTTGGTGTGAGGTCACTGATAGCAGAAGAAAGAGGAAGACAGTGGAGAAATGTCATTTCTTATTTCGTTGAAGACACTCATAAAGTTCTACCATGCCTTAAATATTAATGGAATATTTAATGTCAAAAATGTCCAAGGTGGATAAGGTTTACATGTTTGATGACATCAGTATTTTATCGTAGCAATAAATCAATATTGAACTCCGAAATTGAAAAATTCAAATCTTCCTTGAAATCACAAGAAAAAGAAATTTTAAACTTAAATTTTAGGGAATTATAAAACCTTACCAAAACTTTTAAACCAAAAGAAAAGTTTAACAAGAAAAATATTATGTGACCTAAAACTGGTTTTATTTGCTTTTAAATATGTACGCTATACACCAGCAGGCAGGTTAATTTGACGAATTCTTAGTGCAGTAAGTTCAGAAAGTCAACGGTAAAATAGCCGCAGTCTTTCACGAATAGTTAGCGTTTCTAAAGCACCAAAAGTAGTGAATTTGGTATTATATACTGCACTTATCATCAATCACTGTGCTAAAACAAGTGTATTTAATAAAAAAGACAGTCCGGCAAACGACGCGTGCAAACAAATGATTGAGTACAACATTAAATGGGAAATCCTCCTAAGTTTCCCTACAAATCTTCACATCATTCAAACATCTGGTTGTTGCCATGATCTAACATTAGATGCTGTTGTCAAAATTGGAGCTTCTAGTAACCTATGTTGTACCATAACGGTGCCTGTCAACTTTTTTTATGATAGAAAAATGCAATGCTCTTTTCTGAAGTTTCAACTTATCGCTTTCAATTTCTGTATACTCGTATACTTTGAACGAGATAGTACAGTATATATGGAGGCAGAATAATTAATCGAGGCCGGGTAATATAATAATGGGAGGACCGGTTTCAATTCTGGATAATACCAGTGGTTGCGATCATTTTGAAACAATCTTTATGACTCCTGAAGTAGCAAATATTATTTGGAAACCACAGGGAGTTCAGGAAAAAGAATCGCCCCCTATTATGTTGCGCAAATTTCACGCGACCTTGGGCTTGATATTAAATGAAGTCAACTATCACCTTTCAAGCCACACCATAAGTTGGGAACTTCGGTTTATACATCTGGCATATTTAAGTTAATTTTACTTACAAAGATGACTTTTTATTATTATCACAGTTTCATAAATTTAACGAGGATATTATATGGACAAATGGTGGCCATAGCCAATTTTTCTAGTTACACAACGCCATTTATCATCATTCGAAGTAGGTAAATTTTACTTTTTCTGATTTTCATGATCACTGATTCGCTAAGATTTTGCAATAGAATTATAGTCTATTATCTTACTTTTAATATTGCTACTCCCTTCTTTTACACATGAAATTTATTTCTCATATTTTGATGTTGTTTAAGCCGTTACCCGGTGGAATTTCTCCATCATTTAGACAAAGATTTATTTTCTACTACGTATTTGACGAATACTGCGTTTTGTTTTTACGTACCTAAATCCTCTAAATATACTATTAACATTCATAATTCTTCATTCATCAATCGCCGATAAACCTGCCTGATTCCTTGGTTCTTTCGTCTCTCCGAAGAAGTGTTTACTTAAAAGCGTAGAGATATGAAAAACATTTTTTTCAAAATTGGTATGAGAAATCAAGTGTGAATTTACAATGCCGCAAAAACTAAAAATCAAAAATAATTATATTAAGGTTAATAAAAGGTTCATTGCATTCTTCCTCAAAATTTTGTATTAAGAACTATTGAGAAATAGGAAGACGGCAGAAATATTGGACTCTCTTTTACTAAATGAAGCATGCTCAAACTCGAATTTATCATCAAAATGTGTTTTCAAATATCTTTTGCTTTTTTTAATAAAAGTCCTGAGAAATCGTCTTGGGAGCGAAAAATAAGGAGACAAGTTGTTGAGCGAATTCAGGCGTTTGCTTTGCAGAGACGCGTTCACTTAATAATAAAAGTAACATTTGATTTAATTTCGCACGTAAATGTGCAGGCATGAGCAAAGAGAAATCCATCCCACTTTAGGTAATATACGTGGCCTGGCCGGTGCAAAGTGATATGTGCTGCCTCCTTCCGATATAATGCTTTGGCTGTGATTTAAGGAAAGCGCCATCAGTTGCAGTAAATCCAATTATCGACTTCCTTCTGCCTAATGAATCGAGAGGGGCAGCGGAATTACTGCCAGCTCGTCGACTACTTGGGAACTCATCACACAAAAAACAAAAGTCGACCGTTTTTTTCTTCCCGCTTCGATGGAAAAAACGCCAAAAATGACCCTCCCGGATGGTGTTTTTTTCCGAGGAAAAAAACTGTTATTCAATAATCCGTGGATGAATTCACCGAGATCTTCTCTGCAGCCATTACCTTCCAACACGCCCCTCACCCTCAAATCGTCCCCTTGGCGTCCACTCCCCCATCCTTAGGCATCTCCTCCCATTCTTCTACCCCTTCCCCCTTGGTGCCTGACCGCGCTCCACATCACTCCTTTTTGCAAGGCCTTCGGGCCAGCCCGTTGATAGCAAATCGAATGACCATTATAGAACAAGGACTTTTGATCGCTGCACGTACTGAGCTGTGACATCCTTTGCCTTCCTCCGTGTCATTCCTACGCTCAGCGAGAGGGAGAGGAGGAGGCAGGGCAAAAAGTGGCGTAGGCGGTGGTGGCTTGGGTCAGTGCGGAGGCGGGGGTCCTGGACGGAGGGGGAGGGGGCATGGCTTGCCACTTTCCGTTCGATTGAAGTCCAGCATCCATAAAAGGTGACGTTCCGACGGCGGGGTATCTGCATGGAGGGCTCGGCCGCCTGAATGAATCACCCGGAGTTCCTCCTCCTTCCCAATCGCTTGAGATATGAGCCAATAATTCAATGCAAGGATGCTTCGTCCCTGTGGGGTGGAGGGAAAAATAGCGCTGCAGAGAAACACGCCGAAGTATATGCACAAACGGACGTTTATATAACATGCATTGGCTTATTTATAATTTCCGAAAATTTTTTGAGAATATATTTCAGGGGAACATCCTGCATATATAAATTTTGGGGGTTAAAACTGTTTAATTTTTTTCCCTTCACCGTCAGTATTTTCTAAAAGAATATTTCATGATCACTAAACTATTCTTAGACATTTGATGCAAATCGTTTTTGAAAATATGTGTCCAAAACGTCATTTTCAGTCTTTATTCTCATAAGATATTTAATTCAATCATTAAATGCCATTAAAATGGTATAATAATGAAAAAAAAATTTGTTCCATGAGATTCGGTTATAATTTTAAGCACTTTTAATCCACGATGCCATTGAAATTCCTAATTATTTCTAATTAATAACTCCTTTAAAACCTAAGACAGCAGGATAATATTATAAAGAAAAGAAACATTAGCTTCATAAATTCTATGCATTTTCTGGCATATTGCGGAATCCGAATACCTGCAAATAAAGCCTTGATAAATTCTTCTCAGTTGATGAAATATTACCAAAATACAACGCAAGGTCTGATTATGGGAAATTTCAGTCAACTTATTTCTTAAATGACTAAATAATGAAACGTTTCCCTGATTTTTTGACATTTAACGAGGAATAGCTCAAAATTATAGTATTTATTCATCAATTTAAAATCAAAAAACCTCACTCGCTAACTTTTTCCAAGGGCACCGTCATTTTTTCGTTTCCTATAATTGATAGACCGTAAAATATATTATTACTATTTTAAATAATCTGTTTTAAATAAAAAACTAAGGAATTTTCAATTCTCTATATTCAATGCTAAACATTCATTCCACAGTAATTGCAAATAGCAAACTTGCATAAGCAATTTTGGTTGATTCTAATATTGGTCGAGGAAAAAAAAGGATTTTTCTACGAGGAATTGAGTTATATTTTCCATTTTATCATATTCTTTTCACGTCATTTCATTGTTCGTATTTCTAGATGTTTCTTAAATAATAATTGAACTTCTTATTATATCTTGTAAAAGATCTTCAAATTACAATGGAATTATAGTCTAAAGCCTTGTTCGCAATTATTTTCTGTTAAAAAAGGTGTTTATTTTGAAATAGTAAGTGTATAGTTAAAAACATATTTTCTTCCAATAATTTTTATTATTCGATTTCAGCTTGCTCGCATCTATCATAACTTGTGTTCCAGTTGCACGAAACGTACAATGTTGTGATACGCGAGAACAGTATAGATGAATGAAAGACATAGTATTTGGACCTCTAAACAAAGATATATATTCTACACGTTACTCCCACAAACGGGAAATTTGAACGGCCCGCAGTGCCGAATGCCTTGACGGAGAAAAGATCCGCTGCAACGGTCGATGACAGCTGCCGTCAAACATACTCGTGCACCTAGCCTTATTAAATGCACCAAAGAGAGACAAAATACTGATTTGTAAAGTTTTAAAGGACACCGTATACCACCAGCAAGCCGAAAGTAGCTTTATTCACCTCAAGTGATCTATTACTCTCGATTTATGCTCACAAAAATTGTTGGAGGGAATTCGTTTTCTCTAGTATTTTAAAAAACCAAGTGATATTTATCACGCTTATTTTAACTGAATGGGACGATGCCAAAAAAGAGAAAAGCATTCTTCTGATACTTGTCCGTTTGAATTATCAATGAGCCGCAACTATTTACCTAGTTTATAGGGATGAATAAAAAAACGATAGTTTGTTAAAATTGTAAAAAGGATATCAAATTGATCAAAAGAAGTTGCATATTGTCTATTTACTTCCTTCAATAGGTGACCTTCTGATTTAGAATGAACTGGAAAATTTTTACGAAACATAAATGGAATATAATTTTGTAAATATTTACAAGAATAATAAATAATACCAACATTTATTCACTCGAAAAGAAGGTGAGTTGCGCTAACTTATGAAAAAATAATTTTTCAAAATGTGAACGAGTGTTCCTACGTAGAAAGCCCTTTCCAACAGAGTGCATATTTTAAGAAAAGATGTACGGAATGTATGCAATACTTTCATTAATGAGTGGTGTAAAATTATATGTAACAGCTAAATTGCCTTTAATTTATCTTTTTTTCTTGTTTATTGATTGAGTTTAATGCGATGGGTATTTTCTTGTTTTGTGAAAGAGTTTTGTCTTTGGAAGTTTCCTTTAAGTGTACTTCTGTCTTACTGACTAATTTTATCAATATTGTCTTTAGTGATTACTTGGGACTTGTGTACCACCTGACACTGTCTATCTTTACATTCGGATTTTAATAAATAATAACGAATGGAAATAGTTCGATTAGCATATTGAGTAAAATCAAAAAACAAGGAATTATTCCAATAATAAAGCAGACAGGTCTTATTCCCCTAACTCCTCAAATATTACAAAAAGGAAAAATTTGGAGAGGAGGTTTGTATAGAATGCAATAAAATATAATGTAACGGAGATTGAATTTTGGGGTAAACAGCCCAATTAATGCAGGCATTTTAGATATTGTTCGCTACCAATAGAAGGAAGACCTGAGAAATAAGATGAAAGGTGAGAAGGTGGGCCATATCTGAGGCATGAAGGATTGGTCACCGCCGAATGAGAAGGGTATAAGGGGGAAATCTATGAAATATTGTTTTTGAATTATGTTATGTAGCCATTTGAGGACAAGAGGAAAGTTTCCGTAAGTAAAATGGTTGACAAGAGAGATATGTGGAAATTTTACGTTAAAAATAATGATTTGGTTAACAAGCAGGGACTTGATTATATAGGTTGATTGAAGAAAAACATAAAATTTGCTTGTAAAATTGAATGCTGTAATTAGATAATGGTTGAGTCTATTACATGTGACAAATGTTTTATCTACAAAATCGTTAATATCTGCCAAATTGAATAAGTATACAATATAGCCACCAGATATCTGACTATGTTGAGACAGGATTCGTGTTATTTCTTCTATTTTCTCCTAATTTATATTATGGATTGTGGAATAAAATTTGTTCTTGAATTATGTTCACACTTTCTGGATAAATAATTATAAGATTTCCAGATGGAGTATATCGCAAGCAAATGATCGTTTTAATAAGTCATTATTTTCTGAAGTTTAGAAAAAACCTAATGGTCTAGTTGTCAAAGTATGACACATTTATATGAAGGCATGGAATGACGCAAGTGTTTCTTATTGAATAGTATCCCGTCACGTAAAAACGATAAATTTGCTGGCTATCAACACATGATGTGTTAAAATAGGGCCGATGAGAGATAGCAGGGATAAAATAAGGATATGAGGCTGTTAAATATGAGTCTTTCTAACAAGGTTGCGTTTTAGAATTCAACGAATTTCTTTCAAAGATTTAATTTTGAGAAGCTTTCCGTAGAATAGGCCAATGTAAGTTAGTCCAGACATGTTTTAAGTATAATGCACCTTTAATTTACATTATGAGGGTGTGTGGGTATTATTTTTTGCTGTTTCATTCGTAGAAGAAATAACATAACGGTTACCTGGTTACATGCATATCATAAGAATTTTAAATTTCTTCGAAGTTTTTCTTTTAGACTTTTAAGTCTTCGAAAGGTATTTACTGAACGTGATTTTAGGGTTAAGGTCCCGACATTCAGACTGAGCCATTCAGATCTTCTACTAAATATAGTATTTAGCTGGTAGGCATTGATCGTTATCTGTGATTTATATTTGATAATATATCTAGTTCAACACATTGTTTTGATTCGTGAATTGTTTCTCTCCGTCATGAATTTCGTTTACAGAGAGAGTAAATTTGGGTTGACTGTCTTTAACTAAATGAGAGAGTAGATTCATCTAATGTGAGAATCACATCTTTTGCGATAGCATACCTCTGCAATAGTTGAGACAAAAAAGTGCGTTTTGAACTCAGTGGGTTGAGTTTTGCTAGGGTTGCCATGGCCGGAGAATATTCTCTGAATGGATGTAATAGTAACCGATTCGCTATAATTCTACTGCCAAATAAATACAACATCGCTTATTTTTCTCTCAAAACTATTGGATATTTAACTCTCTTCGAAAAATTTAAACTCGGTGATATAAAACCATATTCACAAAAATAAATTTAAATTTCAGAGGAATCGCCATGGTTTCATAAACGGTAAATTGGCGACATAAGTAGAAATAAAAACTTTAAACTTTCTAAAAAAGACAAATTGACCCGGATTTTTGCCATTGTAACCATACGTCAACATTTCAAAAAATGAATAAGGCATTTCCGTCATCATCCATAATGATCAAAGGGGATGGAGTAATCCAAATAATCGGCTAATTATTCTCCTTGAGAGATCTCACATTACAACTTATAAAGATACGGAGATAAGTGGGGATATGCGTAGCGTGTTCTCCACATGGATACGGATTTGGCAAATGAAAAAGTTTGATCTGAGACACTTTCTAACCTAGAGTTAAATATAAAGAAAAAGGTTCTTAAGTTGTGGTTCATAGTCAACCTACTCAAAGGTTTCACAAAGTTGGTAAGGTTAAAATTGAAGATATTTGTATAACTTCACTCTTTATATAGTTTTATTTTATGGCGCAGAAGGATAATCCATGAAACAAGGTGATAGGTAGTGATTTATTTCCTGTTAAGTGATACTTTTTTAGAGTTATTTAATTAAGAAAGAGAATAATAAAAAGAGGAAGATTTACTAGCTACTTTATGGTAAAGGAAGAGAGAAGATTGCTGGTAGAGATTTGAAGGTGGTAAGAAAGGTGGATGTAGAGCATTTTTATTCGGGATTAAATATGGCAGACTGTATCTGAAGAGAGAGCTGTGATAAACTGCAGGGTAAGAATAAGCATGTTGAACTATGCAGGGGGTATAAGAATGCGGAATTAAGAGTCTGTGCGAGAGAAGAAAAGGAATGAATCGTATTGCCGACGGTGTCTATTCAAAATCGGCCTTCAATAATTGAAGATCTAATCAAAATACTTATTTTATAATTTATATTGTGTTTATTTTGTCCCTTGAAATATTATCTTAAGGTTAAATGGTTCATATTAGCATGGAAAAAAATACCTTAGTATCGTTTTTGTAATTCTTCCTGAAATTTAGGAGAAAAACTATAATTATCACACTTGAATGAAACAGGAGGGACAAAATATATAATAATGGACAACGACGGCTGAAATATGATTTATAGATTCGGCCAACTTTATAAACCTCAAAGTTACCTGCTCTCCATCTTTACCACGTTCTCATAATTAATCGTGGATTTCCAGGCTATCTGACCATCCCTCCTGATTATTTTTATTATTGGTGTTTTTTGTATTCATTAATCTTTTATATTGATCATAATTTGATATAATATTCTCCAAATATCTGCCAATGTGGCCTTTTAGCCATTTGTTCCTCATCCTGCTCATATCATTTAATTGCGCTCAAATTCAGTGATTTTAATTCTAACACACTGTTTCACCACTGTAAGCCGACCAATGTTTCTCCAAGACTGTTTCATATCTATTGGTCTATTTATTTTTTTTAATCTATCGATCCCTACATTCCTGTCAATGTCTCGAGATCCTAATCCACTTATCACTGGAGAAACTCGGCTGATATGGAAGAGCGGTTTTCGCGAGACCTGTCTACATTTTGCAGATTTTTCTTCTAATGTCGCAAATATGCCCGGACACACAACATAACCAGTTATTATTCCCATTTACATTTATTGCGTTCAAGAGAGCACTAGAGGTATCATAACTGCAAAAATAATATCAACCAAAAGTACGTCAACCTATCTCACCGACCACTAGACGTTTACAAGGATAATTTGATGTAGAATATAGCCATTTGCCGGCACAATTGTAAAATTATCATAAAGTCGTCAAGTAATCAACATTTTAGGGTACTTGTAAGGGCGGACCGGTCGCCTAATTAGGTAGGGAAGACTTCTTTTATCAAACTATTCCCACGTGTGAGATGGTGCTACAGTCAGATGGAGGAAGAAGTATGCCCCAGGATTCAAGGATTTAATGAAGTGAAAAGCGATGTATTGGTATCCGGATTTGGTGTCCTGTTCTACGGGCTGGATATCATTGGTGGAGTATTCTGGAGGAGGCCAAGATTAAGTGATTGATTGTTTAGTCATCCAAGATGATTTCCGTTTCGAACAATATTTTCAAGTTCTTATGCACTTAGCCTTTTAAAGCTTACTCTGAGCTTTATATTTACACATTTGTGTTCCATATATTGAGTCTATCTTTACTATGGTGTGGCAATAAGTTAGAAATTTTTATCCTGAACTCCTATGCATGACTGAAAACCTGAGAACTTCAAACAATGCATCAGTCAATTAATCTTAAACTTAATCATGAAATAAATTCAGTGCTGTCTCAAAACGCAAAATATTTGACTTCTAGATAATTTTTGTCATAAATTTCTAAAAAAGGGTATATTTGTGGGTTTATATGTATAGAATATGTATTCAAACACGAAAACCCGCCATATGGCATACAAAATATTCGTAAACACGGATATAGACATAAGGAAAAGTGGTAGAAACACAAATAAATGACAAAAACAGGACAGTTGGGAAAGACGTATTCAAGCCGAAAACAAGTGAAAATATACTTCCTTGTCAACCACGGATCTCTTCAGTTGCTGGACCGATGCTCTTACTACTTGAGCTATCGATGAAACGTAAATGACACTGGAATCTATGGGGGGTTTATTCAGCCAAGTGCCCCAATTCAATGGCCCGGAGAGGGCGTTAGGGAGCTGTTATGCCCACCACAGGAGAAATAGACGAGGACGCAATAGAAAACGGGTAAGTAGGGAAAGCTATCGTGCAACGTCAGACCATGCGTGCCACAAAACACACAGTTTCTATTATTCTTGACCTTGTATGATCGTCTGATCGTCCATGCGTCGACCCCTCAAGTGGGGGTGGCAAGGCTTCTGCGGTAGTCATCTCACAAAATCCTTGTAATGCAAAATCGACAGCAGCAGAGCAGAACACTGAGGAAACGACCAAAGTAGTTAGAAAAAGAATGTAAGAACAATACTGAGGCTAGACTATTTATAATGGAAATAGAGATGGAAAAAGGAAAAGAGATGCTTTAGGGACGTGTAAGGTTTAGATGTAAGCATAGCAGAGATGACTAAAGTGATAGATGTATAGAGTATATTCAGCGGAGGGGAAGAGTGCCGGCAAGGGTTACTAATAATATTGATTACAAATGTAAAAAGAAGTGTGGCTAACATTAACCCAGGAACGGAGAAAATATTACTACATAGTAGATGTAAAAGCAAAACGGTTGGAATTTGTCTTGGTTCAGGAACTGGAGCGGACCAATTACGAAGGTATGAGAGGGTAACGAGTGAGATTGGAGATTCCGGTATAGCAGCAAAGAATTGCCAAAGAAGGTTGCAAAGGTGACATTTTTGTGTTAAAAGGAATATTTAGATATTATGGAATTTAGAAGGAAACATTTTTGTCGACCAAAAATAAGTCAGGAAATATTTATTGAACCAATTAATAGTCACGATAGATGGAAGAAAATATATAGAAGAGTTATATGGTTAAAACTTAATCCAATAAGGTTAGGCATAAAGAGCGTTTGACGTAGATGAGGGTAGCTTAGCTCCAGGTATACCTGATAGCGACATGGAATGAGAATTAAGGGAATTGAAATAGAAAATCCGAGAGTAAACAACATTTCCACAAAAGAATAAAAGGCTTAGAAAAATGCGGGCCACAGAGTCTCTCAGTTTCTGAAGACTTGGTCACATCTGGGTTAGTCCAGAAAAGGTAAAGTGAGGGCTGCGGAGAAATAAGTTTAATTTCACTCGCAGCTGAAATGGTCCTCTGAATCCTTGATTGGAGGATATATAGCAAGCAAATGATTACTTAAGGGGATAACCAGTTTGGGTGTAGGATAGGGAGAATAATTGGTGATATAAAGCCAGTATAAAAATATGGCCACTGATTGAGAAAAATATAGTGCTCAAGCATATATATAACTCAAGCATAATATTTTCCGTATTGTAGATTTTGTAAATGCGTTTGATAATGTCAATTATGTAGAATTGATGAATATATTCAAGAAAATAAGAGAATATTGTAATGTAAGGAGAATAATCCGCCACCATTTAGGTGCTATTGAGGGATGAAGAGTTCCGGATGGGTAGTGTCAGACAGAGAAGCAAGACTGGGTTCCATTATCACTTGTACTGTTTAATGTGCATTCGGAGGAAGTGGTTAAGGAGATATGGGATGAACTGAAAATAGTAATGCAGTTCGACTGGCAATTACCAAAACAATCAGGTTTGCAAGCATTAGTGTGCCAGTCAGTCAAATGGTTAAATGAATTGCTGAGGCCATTGAAAAATTGCGACAGTTATGGAATGAAAATAAGTGCAAATATAAAAAGGGTTAATGGGCATTCCAAAAGTTAACGGAGTAAGATACACGTTAAAATTTAAAAGCTAAAACTAGAACATGTCGAATAGTTTGTCAGTTTCGGGCGTTTTTTGGACCAAAATGGCCAAATAAGGAGGAATGGGGATAGAAGGAGAAAATGTCGTTAGGCGTTTCACAAGGAAGAGAGAATTGATGGAAAGGACATTTAGTGAGGAGGTGACCACTTCTTCATACTTTGACAAGGATAATGGGTATTCCATATACGGGAACATGGTCGCCGAAACGTGACGATAGCTAACGTTCTCTATTCTATCTTTTCTTCAGTACCACACTTCAACTCAAAATTCTCTGTATCCATCTTGCTTTCCTTTTAAAAGTGCTAGTACTTTCTCATTTATTTTTCTATTTGTTCATTTAACCTTTTTCATCCTCCGCAAGTCTTAAGGTTCACCCCTCTCCTATTTCTTTTCCTAATATTGCCTATTCAGATTCTTAATTGTCCGCTCTCAACCTGAGCATTTTGCAACGTGCAGGTCGGGATTAAACTATTTCAATAATTGAAGACGCATATGGGCGGCCCTTTTTATAAAATGCAATGAGATCTGCCTCATATCTGATGAAAGCTTGGCCAGGTTTCTCCCTCCTTTTCTTTCATCTACCTACCTTCTTATATTCTACGAATCAGTCCATTAAACGCCTTTTCCATCTTTTTACTTAAAATCTTCAATAAGGTTTTAGGCTAAAGATGGAAAGGGCATCAGCCTTTCTTCCATCTAACCCCTACCTATTACAAGCTACAACCCCTGCACAGTACACCCATACAAAAATATCCATTCCCTGGGTAGAGGAAAACTCACCACTGGAACCTCGGGAACCGAACCCGCGTGCCTTGAGTCGGCAGACGAAGACGTGAGGTCTTCGTCTGCCGAATCCCATGAGGGATGGTGCTTCGATTGATTTAGTCACTTTAATCTTCTACCAATATTACCGCAATTTGTTACGTGCAATTATCACTAGAATCGTTCTAATCAAAGAAAATATAATCAAGAGAAAATGCGGTGAACGTTATCAAAAGTGCATAAATCTAAGTAACCCCCAAAACTGTACATGTAGAAAATTCTCTTATTAACAACTCGCGAAATTATTAACTTTGGAAACATTAATAAATGCATACGTATTTTAGAAATTCATTAATTTAAACAATTATTGCAAAAATCACCTTAATGCTTCCAAAAAAATGAATTCGGCGAGACTGTAATGTTTTATTTTACTATGCACTAATAAATTGCCAAATTTTGTCCATGTAGAAATTAGGGTTTGAGATTCTACTTGCAGTATCAATAAATAAGTAACATGTCCTAAAGTAAATTTTTCAATTGATATTTCTCGAACTTATCTTTTATAGTATTACTATTTAGGTTTTTATTGGAATTTTACCTTTACCTATGATGGAATTATTTCAAAAACCTGCCTAGGTTTTTGTAGCAGAATATGATAAAGAAGGTAAAGTAACTAGAATAGAAAAAAATACATAAAAACTCTGTCATACATTCTATGATAACTTTTAAATGAATTTCATGGAAGGAGTCCAATAGGAAATGTTTTATGATAATTCTAAATACAACAATTAAGAACTTAAAATGAAGAGAAATAGGAGAAAATACTCCAGGATGGAAAAAAGAGATTGCGAAATTGATGACGAATGGAATATTATTACACACTTTAGGAAAATCTTTTAAATTACGTTTTGAAAAATCAGCCTCAAGACAAGACGTGACTTGAGGAAGAAAGAAGAATTTAAACATCGTATTAACGGGATGAGAACAATTTTTCCCTCCAATATTGTAACAGAATATAGAAAATTTGAACTGACTATAGTAAGAAACTTAACAAAGAAAAATTCAGTGCAATTAATTCTCAAGCTGTAACTATTTTGCTCAAAGAAAATTAATGGACCTCTAATTAAAACAGCCAATTAAGAAACATTGATGCCACTTGAAAGGAAATTATTTTCTAAAAGTCAATGATAGACCGTATAAAGAATTACTTGATACAACACAGTAAGGTTAATGGAATTAAGTGATGATTGTGGCTCTTCCCCACCTTAGAATGAATGACGACTGACTAGTCAAAAAAGCAAAGAAAGAAGGTAATCAATTACGAAAACTCTTTATTCACCGCACCGTTATGCAACAAATATACTTTTTGATGTAATTATGAGATGATAAAAAGTATTAGGCTATTGTAAAAATATATTCTAAAATAACATATATACAGTTTTAATGGCGGCGATTCTCCAATGGACAAATAACTTTTGTGAGAATACGCGAGCAAACCTAAGACATACTTTGTAATCATTATATTGATGAAATAATTCTAAATGCAACTACCACAGTGAAAAGTGGGCTTTCTGAGTGAAATGCCCTCGGATCCTAAATGGCTATAGTGTCTCCATTGCTTCCGACATTTCGAAAACCGACTGGGTCACCGTCCTCAAGACTTCTAAAATCCTGACGACGGATATCGAAGCTGTTTCCAAAACTTCCGCAGCATAGGAGACGGACACTTCATAGATGCATACAAACTTACTTTGAACTGAACATTTATAACGTAAGCATACCATAGTATACTGATTTAATTACTATTATTATCTTTGCTGATTAATTCAGTTGTGGAAGGAGTTACTTATTGGGAGTTTGTTTCACAAAAATATTACATATGGAGTAATGAGTATGACTTAAGTCATAATAATATTGCCATCTTAATGCCTCTATCACATTTGGAGATTTAAGTAATATACTTTTTAGTTAGGGGGATTAGAAAGCGGAGAAAAATATGAAAACAAATAACAAGATATCTATTTTTCAATCACAATGCAACAAATTAAGTGATATATAAAATGCAAATGTCAAAATGGACCCCATAATTAATCTAGGAAGCCATTCCATCATTTATATATCTCTAACAAGCATACCCGAATGAACCGAGCGATTGTTTGCAAAATTGAAAATATGGAGGAAAAGACCGATTAGCACACCAACGAATGCAATAGAACGTTCCCTTACTGCTTATTTACAGAGATGTTCACTGAGATAAATATAGTCTTTATTATGACTTCACTTCTTGAAATGCATTGAAAAATCGGAAGTGCTCCTGAATATTAATATAACACTAATTAAGGTAAAAATACCTTGATTAAATAATGCAAATATTTACCTTAAATTTTACAGTTGTTCTCCCTTCGGTACGAAACTTTGAATACATTTCCCCTGCGTTTTCATTGCAATATACAACCTTTTGATTGCACTTAATCCAGTGAAACAAGCACCAATACTTTTAAATAACTAGCTTTGAGCTAGATATTAACAATAACAATTAGCGAAAAGCCATTATGGCATGTTAGTGTAGGCACTGATCTAGTTAGTTTGAACAGCAGAACATGTGGTGTAGGCAATATATGATTCTAATTTTTTATTAGGTATCCTATCACCTTATGTAGGTTCTGGATGGACCGCACTGCCGAATAAATATTTTTTTATTCGTTTAATTTATATCTTCTCCAACTCCTTTCTTCATCTATATGAATTTCCTCATCCATCCAGCATCACTCTCCAATGCTTGGACTTTCTTCGTTTAACTAGCATTAATACCTCTATCAGTTTTCAACATCCCATCGGCAATCAAAATGCTTTGGTTTATTTTTTACTGCGTCTCCATCATTTATCCCAAGAATTTCCTCTGCTTGTTTACCATGCTTTGCGCTTCTTGATTTGTTTTTCTATCTACTATCTCTCTCCTTCCCCATCCTTCTCCACAACCACATTTCCAAAAACTTAAATCTACGTCTGCCGTCCTGCGTCAGTGGCCATGTTTCGGCACCGTGCATAACTACGCCCTATATTTAAATTTTGATGACCCTTTTGTTAATATGTATACTCAACGTCCCTACCATTGATTCCCTCCTCCTTGTGAAACCTTCCTTTTTCAGATACGTAAACTATTCCACCTGTGCCAGTTTTCAACCAATTGTCTTAATATAATGCCTTTTTCTCCCTGGAAAATTACATACACTTTGTTTACATTGTATATCTATCGCAAATAGTTTCCAACTCACTCACCAATGTTGGCGACCCCTTGCCTGACTTACAAACTAGAGCTTGGTCATCAGCAAGCCTAACTGATTTTAAGAATTCCCGTGCGACTTCCACTCCTACCTCCAGTTCTTCCCATGTCTCTTCAATCATTTCCTCCACATATACATTGAACAGAAATGGTAGTTATGCATAACCCTGAGTTTAAACTCTGCCAAACAATGCTCATCCTGACTCTATGTTCCTTACTGGTACCTGATTAAACTGAGTTATGCACCCGTTGCGGTTTCTGTTCTTCCGTTCTATTCCTAATCGTTGCAATTTATTCATTAGCTTTTTCCATTTCACTCTCTCAAATATCGTTATCTACAAAACAGGAAATATGTAATCTTTTTATTCTTTATTCCTCTTGATTAGTGATCTCATTACTGTAATTGTATCACGCGTACCTATCCCATTCCTAAACTCAAACTGATCATCCCCTTAGCACTCATTTGCCCTACTCTCTATCCTTCTTTTGATGGACCACATAACAATTTTAGCTGCATGGGATATCAAACTTATTGCTTTGTATTCCTCCTATTATGTAGCCTTAAACTTTTTACGAATTTTAATTAACACTGATCTCACAACACACTCCGGCCAGATTCCTTCCTCATAGATGATACGCATTAGTCCATTTAGAATTTTCCTTCCTACATTTTCTTAAACCATTTAATAGTTCCGCAGCAGTAGTTCCCCATGGCCTTAAACCACTTATTTCATCTATCTTAGTGGTCGTTCTATGTAATCGCCCAGTATGCCTGGAACTGAGATATCTTCATCTACAGTATTTCTTTTTCTACGTCTAAGCTTGTTGGTCAATGTTTTTTACCGTACAGTATTGTTACATATTCATCCCATCTCTCTTCGATCTATTCTGCTTCAACTGTTATCTTACCCGAATTATCTCTAATTTTTAACAATTACATGATATATTGTTTTGACTTCTTGTAAAGCCCATCAGTTTCATCCTTCCTCAGTGATGTTTTCATATTCTTTTCCTGCGTCAACCACCACGCTTTTTATGCTCTGTTTGTTAAACATCGCCATTAATGATTTAACTTTATTTACTTCCTCTGTTTTTATATCCTCCCATTTTTTCTTCCATCTTTCTTCATGATCATCTCATCCATGATCCATTGTTTTCTTATCCTTTTCCTGCTTACAGTTATTGTAGTTTCTTTTTTGTCTTTTGACGTATTGTTATCTATACATTTTTAATCGTACGCTACATTTCATTATAACTAAAATGTGATCAGGCTCTGCATCAGCTCCAAAGCAACTGTGCGAAATTCATCACGCTGTTTCTAAATCTGTGTCTAAACATAATATAATTGGATACCTTTCTGGTATTTTACACGCACATATACCTACGCTTTTAATGGTTTCTGATTCTTGAAGAGTTCCATTGCTTTCTCCCCGCGGTCATTCTTCGAAATCTTCCCGTACCTCAATGCCATTTCTTCCTTCCCGTGCCATCGCAGTCCAATCGTCCATCATTATGATATATTTAACTGCAGGAACACACGCGATTGTTCCTAACTGATCATATCCCCTATCGAAATATTCCTCATTATGATTTCTACCTGATTGATACCTTGACAATGACCAAATTCGTCTACCAGTAATATTCTATCCGTTCCTTGCTCTTTGTTGACTTCCTATAGTTAAATTCAATACCATGGCAACCTCTCGTTGAATCTTTTCCACGTTGCTGTATATTATTCTAAAACTGTTACCTAGTAATCCCCTTAATCCTCGCGTCTTACCTCGAATAGACTTAAAATATCTACATTTCTTTGCCCTTCTCTCACTTAATATTTTCTTACATTCTTGTCCTCAATACTTTCCTGGCATTGCAAGATCCTATTTTAACTAATTCCCAAGGATTTTGTGAGATAATTCCATTTTTTCTTGCTTTCTTGCACGACACGACCGATTGGGCCGAGCCCTGAAGTTGCAAAGACGAATTTTCCTTATCAACATTACAGCCTTGAGAATAAAGTACCAGGTGGCCGGTTGTCTTTTTCAACTGTGTTTTTAAAGTGACAGTCAATCACTCAATGGCCCCCAAATTTAGACAACTTTGCAGCTACCTTACTGCGAAACAGACCCTGATTGGTCAACCTCTCGTCTGGCACCTAACCTTCAACATATCTGGCACCGGTGATCAGAAACCAATACCATTGCTCCAGCCAGATGAGCTCAAGAGGTCATTGAAAGGCACAAGCCCTTCCATCAATGTCAATATTGTAGATCAAGAAATGGGTGGGTAATATTATTTCGACCAAATAATATAGTAATTTGGTTCTCACATATGCGTAAACTTACTATTTTTTCTCTAAAAACTTTTTCAGTAAAACACTCTTCGCTGAAATAAAGAGTCAAGCCAGTATAAACGAGTGCTATTCTAATCTACAATTTCGAATGATATCCCAGGATTTTGTACTGCCATGAGTTAGAAATTTTTGTAAACAAGCATAAATTGGAGAGATTTAACACTTGTTTAGTGGTACTCTACAAAGGATAATGGAAAAAAACATTCAAGGCACCTCCATAGCTCTCGATACATAGCCACCAAGTAACCTTGCCGTGGAGACTACTCCTGCTGAAAAAATTGCCGCAAAAATAAGTATTCACTACCTATTTAGGGTGTATTATATGTTATAAAATGTCATTAGATTTTTGAATTCATTGGATTTACATGCTTATCAAATTTAAGTATTTTGAAAATTAATAACAGCAATATGTATCCGCAAAACACTTCAAACTGCCCGGTGACCTTAGCGTGCTAAATATTGGTGATGTCAGCAAAGTACAATGGCATTGTTAAAAGGTAAAAGTGCACACATGGTTTTCACAAATGAAAGCAGTATTACTTTAGAAATCCTCATCAAAACACTAGTGAAGTATTTAGGCTTTTTAGAGAGTAACTTTCGACCATTTATCATTCACGCAGAGTTTGGAATTTGAAAAGATATCGAGTATATAAAAGTTAATATTTGTTTGACTCATTAGTATTTTGTCTAAAAACCTAGAGAGTAACAGAATAAAACTCGCTGTTATAATAAATTACTTCAATGAGGATTAACGTACAGTAATTTAAGTAACTTCTTATTTAAAATACACATCGGCGAAAGAAATCTAATAAAGGGTTGCTGATTTTATTGTTCAAACACATAATAGACACCTTCGATACGGTATGTAGATATATCTATATAAGAAAGAAGGTCTACTTTTCCTCTGAAACTACTCTCATATTTACTATACGCTGCGTTTTCATTACATTGGGCAATTAATAAATGGGGAAGGCTTAGTTTATAAGTAAGTCAAATTACTTTCACTATACTGACACTACATCACGCAGGGGTTTCCACAATAAACATTACCAAGAATTGTGTAGAAAATTATGTGACAAAGATGCAAAAATATTTTGTTACAAACAATTAAAAAACGTTTAGTACATACTCTTTCCTCATATACATTTGAAATTTGGTAAATAATATGTTTCCTTTTACGTAAGTTTTCAGAAAATTAGTGACTGAAGAAAATATTGAATTATTTGAAATATTAATATGTAAGAGATTTTACGAAACATTTAAAAGTCACCATTGTTATGGAGCGAGTTTTTACGGAAATGGAATATTTTATCATAGCTCAAGGCACAGAAAAGATGTGTTCCATTTTTTCTACATGCCTCCTCAAGAATATTCTGGCAGTCATGTGGCCATGCATGACAAGAAGACAATGATTGGTTTGTTTGTTATTGTGAAAAATGATGTGTTTGAAACATACACATTGTTTGATATTTTGGGCAAAAAAGGCAATTTTACGCAATTTGGAATTCCTTAATTTGGTATAAAAGATGCCTAGTTTCTGTGCGCGTTTTTTTGTATTCTTTGTTGACAACATTCTTAGTTGCTTATTTCAATGGATAATATATATTTTTTGCATTAGAAGTATTGTTTTTAAGGTCGAGTTATTAGATTAGTTAGATAATCAGATTTTGTACCATTTCCAAAACCAAATGTATTCTAAATTAAATTACAAATGGATTTAAAGTGCGGATTACATTTATTAGAATTTTATATCATCACGATATTCATTTGACTTATTATCTATTTCTTCAGTAATTTATTTTGATTTTTTTAAGGTTATATCACTGAAATAAGGGAAAGTATGGCTTTCGATCAATTGGAATTTTCCACAAAATTATGAAAGCTGTAGAATTGAGAAAGATCATTGTTTTATTTGGATATTTTTTTGCAAAAAATAATCTTATATTATGTTCCTAGCCTTTCATGAAGTCATGTGAATCTGCAATTTTAAACACTCGGAATTTTAAGCAATCTAAGCTCACTTGCATCCGTGAGAGATATCGATAACCGATTTTTATACTTTTTGATGTAATTATGAGATGATAAAAAGTATTAGGCTATTGTAAAAATATATTCTAAAATAACATATACAGTTTTAATGGCGGCGATTCTCCAATGGACAAATAACTTTTGTGAGAATACGCGAGCAAACCTAAGACATACTTTGTAATCATTATATTGATGAAATAATTCTAAATGCAACTACCACAGTGAAAAGTGGGCTTTCTGAGTGAAATGCCCTCGGATCCTAAATGGCTATAGTGTCTCCATTGCTTCCGACATTTCGAAAACCGACTGGGTCACCGTCCTCAAGACTTCTAAAATCCTGACGACGGATATCGAAGCTGTTTCCAAAACTTCCGCAGCATAGGAGACGGACACTTCATAGATGCATACAAACTTACTTTGAACTGAACATTTATAACGTAAGCATACCATAGTATACTGATTTAATTACTATTATTATCTTTGCTGATTAATTCAGTTGTGGAAGGAGTTACTTATTGGGAGTTTGTTTCACAAAAATATTACATATGGAGTAATGAGTATGACTTAAGTCATAATAATATTGCCATCTTAATGCCTCTATCACATTTGGAGATTTAAGTAATATACTTTTTAGTTAGGGGGATTAGAAAGCGGAGAAAAATATGAAAACAAATAACAAGATATCTATTTTTCAATCACAATGCAACAAATTAAGTGATATATAAAATGCAAATGTCAAAATGGACCCCATAATTAATCTAGGAAGCCATTCCATCATTTATATATCTCTAACAAGCATACCCGAATGAACCGAGCGATTGTTTGCAAAATTGAAAATATGGAGGAAAAGACCGATTAGCACACCAACGAATGCAATAGAACGTTCCCTTACTGCTTATTTACAGAGATGTTCACTGAGATAAATATAGTCTTTATTATGACTTCACTTCTTGAAATGCATTGAAAAATCGGAAGTGCTCCTGAATATTAATATAACACTAATTAAGGTAAAAATACCTTGATTAAATAATGCAAATATTTACCTTAAATTTTACAGTTGTTCTCCCTTCGGTACGAAACTTTGAATACATTTCCCCTGCGTTTTCATTGCAATATACAACCTTTTGATTGCACTTAATCCAGTGAAACAAGCACCAATACTTTTAAATAACTAGCTTTGAGCTAGATATTAACAATAACAATTAGCGAAAAGCCATTATGGCATGTTAGTGTAGGCACTGATCTAGTTAGTTTGAACAGCAGAACATGTGGTGTAGGCAATATATGATTCTAATTTTTTATTAGGTATCCTATCACCTTATGTAGGTTCTGGATGGACCGCACTGCCGAATAAATATTTTTTTATTCGTTTAATTTATATCTTCTCCAACTCCTTTCTTCATCTATATGAATTTCCTCATCCATCCAGCATCACTCTCCAATGCTTGGACTTTCTTCGTTTAACTAGCATTAATACCTCTATCAGTTTTCAACATCCCATCGGCAATCAAAATGCTTTGGTTTATTTTTTACTGCGTCTCCATCATTTATCCCAAGAATTTCCTCTGCTTGTTTACCATGCTTTGCGCTTCTTGATTTGTTTTTCTATCTACTATCTCTCTCCTTCCCCATCCTTCTCCACAACCACATTTCCAAAAACTTAAATCTACGTCTGCCGTCCTGCGTCAGTGGCCATGTTTCGGCACCGTGCATAACTACGCCCTATATTTAAATTTTGATGACCCTTTTGTTAATATGTATACTCAACGTCCCTACCATTGATTCCCTCCTCCTTGTGAAACCTTCCTTTTTCAGATACGTAAACTATTCCACCTGTGCCAGTTTTCAACCAATTGTCTTAATATAATGCCTTTTTCTCCCTGGAAAATTACATACACTTTGTTTACATTGTATATCTATCGCAAATAGTTTCCAACTCACTCACCAATGTTGGCGACCCCTTGCCTGACTTACAAACTAGAGCTTGGTCATCAGCAAGCCTAACTGATTTTAAGAATTCCCGTGCGACTTCCACTCCTACCTCCAGTTCTTCCCATGTCTCTTCAATCATTTCCTCCACATATACATTGAACAGAAATGGTAGTTATGCATAACCCTGAGTTTAAACTCTGCCAAACAATGCTCATCCTGACTCTATGTTCCTTACTGGTACCTGATTAAACTGAGTTATGCACCCGTTGCGGTTTCTGTTCTTCCGTTCTATTCCTAATCGTTGCAATTTATTCATTAGCTTTTTCCATTTCACTCTCTCAAATATCGTTATCTACAAAACAGGAAATATGTAATCTTTTTATTCTTTATTCCTCTTGATTAGTGATCTCATTACTGTAATTGTATCACGCGTACCTATCCCATTCCTAAACTCAAACTGATCATCCCCTTAGCACTCATTTGCCCTACTCTCTATCCTTCTTTTGATGGACCACATAACAATTTTAGCTGCATGGGATATCAAACTTATTGCTTTGTATTCCTCCTATTATGTAGCCTTAAACTTTTTACGAATTTTAATTAACACTGATCTCACAACACACTCCGGCCAGATTCCTTCCTCATAGATGATACGCATTAGTCCATTTAGAATTTTCCTTCCTACATTTTCTTAAACCATTTAATAGTTCCGCAGCAGTAGTTCCCCATGGCCTTAAACCACTTATTTCATCTATCTTAGTGGTCGTTCTATGTAATCGCCCAGTATGCCTGGAACTGAGATATCTTCATCTACAGTATTTCTTTTTCTACGTCTAAGCTTGTTGGTCAATGTTTTTTACCGTACAGTATTGTTACATATTCATCCCATCTCTCTTCGATCTATTCTGCTTCAACTGTTATCTTACCCGAATTATCTCTAATTTTTAACAATTACATGATATATTGTTTTGACTTCTTGTAAAGCCCATCAGTTTCATCCTTCCTCAGTGATGTTTTCATATTCTTTTCCTGCGTCAACCACCACGCTTTTTATGCTCTGTTTGTTAAACATCGCCATTAATGATTTAACTTTATTTACTTCCTCTGTTTTTATATCCTCCCATTTTTTCTTCCATCTTTCTTCATGATCATCTCATCCATGATCCATTGTTTTCTTATCCTTTTCCTGCTTACAGTTATTGTAGTTTCTTTTTTGTCTTTTGACGTATTGTTATCTATACATTTTTAATCGTACGCTACATTTCATTATAACTAAAATGTGATCAGGCTCTGCATCAGCTCCAAAGCAACTGTGCGAAATTCATCACGCTGTTTCTAAATCTGTGTCTAAACATAATATAATTGGATACCTTTCTGGTATTTTACACGCACATATACCTACGCTTTTAATGGTTTCTGATTCTTGAAGAGTTCCATTGCTTTCTCCCCGCGGTCATTCTTCGAAATCTTCCCGTACCTCAATGCCATTTCTTCCTTCCCGTGCCATCGCAGTCCAATCGTCCATCATTATGATATATTTAACTGCAGGAACACACGCGATTGTTCCTAACTGATCATATCCCCTATCGAAATATTCCTCATTATGATTTCTACCTGATTGATACCTTGACAATGACCAAATTCGTCTACCAGTAATATTCTATCCGTTCCTTGCTCTTTGTTGACTTCCTATAGTTAAATTCAATACCATGGCAACCTCTCGTTGAATCTTTTCCACGTTGCTGTATATTATTCTAAAACTGTTACCTAGTAATCCCCTTAATCCTCGCGTCTTACCTCGAATAGACTTAAAATATCTACATTTCTTTGCCCTTCTCTCACTTAATATTTTCTTACATTCTTGTCCTCAATACTTTCCTGGCATTGCAAGATCCTATTTTAACTAATTCCCAAGGATTTTGTGAGATAATT
Source organism: Hetaerina americana (assembly GCF_022747635.1). Lineage (NCBI taxonomy): Eukaryota > Metazoa > Arthropoda > Insecta > Odonata > Calopterygidae > Hetaerina > Hetaerina americana. The sequence continues at coordinate 68,348,995 of NW_027287538.1, read as the reverse complement.
CCATTTTTTCTTGCTTTCTTGCACGACACGACCGATTGGGCCGAGCCCTGAAGTTGCAAAGACGAATTTTCCTTATCAACATTACAGCCTTGAGAATAAAGTACCAGGTGGCCGGTTGTCTTTTTCAACTGTGTTTTTAAAGTGACAGTCAATCACTCAATGGCCCCCAAATTTAGACAACTTTGCAGCTACCTTACTGCGAAACAGACCCTGATTGGTCAACCTCTCGTCTGGCACCTAACCTTCAACATATCTGGCACCGGTGATCAGAAACCAATACCATTGCTCCAGCCAGATGAGCTCAAGAGGTCATTGAAAGGCACAAGCCCTTCCATCAATGTCAATATTGTAGATCAAGAAATGGGTGGGTAATATTATTTCGACCAAATAATATAGTAATTTGGTTCTCACATATGCGTAAACTTACTATTTTTTCTCTAAAAACTTTTTCAGTAAAACACTCTTCGCTGAAATAAAGAGTCAAGCCAGTATAAACGAGTGCTATTCTAATCTACAATTTCGAATGATATCCCAGGTTTTTGTACTGCCATGAGTTAGAAATTTTTGTAAACAAGCATAAATTGGAGAGATTTAACACTTGTTTAGTGGTACTCTACAAAGGATAATGGAAAAAAACATTCAAGGCACCTCCATAGCTCTCGATACATAGCCACCAAGTAACCTTGCCGTGGAGACTACTCCTGCTGAAAAAATTGCCGCAAAAATAAGTATTCACTACCTATTTAGGGTGTATTATATGTTATAAAATGTCATTAGATTTTTGAATTCATTGGATTTACATGCTTATCAAATTTAAGTATTTTGAAAATTAATAACAGCAATATGTATCCGCAAAACACTTCAAACTGCCCGGTGACCTTAGCGTGCTAAATATTGGTGATGTCAGCAAAGTACAATGGCATTGTTAAAAGGTAAAAGTGCACACATGGTTTTCACAAATGAAAGCAGTATTACTTTAGAAATCCTCATCAAAACACTAGTGAAGTATTTAGGCTTTTTAGAGAGTAACTTTCGACCATTTATCATTCACGCAGAGTTTGGAATTTGAAAAGATATCGAGTATATAAAAGTTAATATTTGTTTGACTCATTAGTATTTTGTCTAAAAACCTAGAGAGTAACAGAATAAAACTCGCTGTTATAATAAATTACTTCAATGAGGATTAACGTACAGTAATTTAAGTAACTTCTTATTTAAAATACACATCGGCGAAAGAAATCTAATAAAGGGTTGCTGATTTTATTGTTCAAACACATAATAGACACCTTCGATACGGTATGTAGATATATCTATATAAGAAAGAAGGTCTACTTTTCCTCTGAAACTACTCTCATATTTACTATACGCTGCGTTTTCATTACATTGGGCAATTAATAAATGGGGAAGGCTTAGTTTATAAGTAAGTCAAATTACTTTCACTATACTGACACTACATCACGCAGGGGTTTCCACAATAAACATTACCAAGAATTGTGTAGAAAATTATGTGACAAAGATGCAAAAATATTTTGTTACAAACAATTAAAAAACGTTTAGTACATACTCTTTCCTCATATACATTTGAAATTTGGTAAATAATATGTTTCCTTTTACGTAAGTTTTCAGAAAATTAGTGACTGAAGAAAATATTGAATTATTTGAAATATTAATATGTAAGAGATTTTACGAAACATTTAAAAGTCACCATTGTTATGGAGCGAGTTTTTACGGAAATGGAATATTTTATCATAGCTCAAGGCACAGAAAAGATGTGTTCCATTTTTTCTACATGCCTCCTCAAGAATATTCTGGCAGTCATGTGGCCATGCATGACAAGAAGACAATGATTGGTTTGTTTGTTATTGTGAAAAATGATGTGTTTGAAACATACACATTGTTTGATATTTTGGGCAAAAAAGGCAATTTTACGCAATTTGGAATTCCTTAATTTGGTATAAAAGATGCCTAGTTTCTGTGCGCGTTTTTTTTGTATTCTTTGTTGACAACATTCTTAGTTGCTTATTTCAATGGATAATATATATTTTTTGCATTAGAAGTATTGTTTTTAAGGTCGAGTTATTAGATTAGTTAGATAATCAGATTTTGTACCATTTCCAAAACCAAATGTATTCTAAATTAAATTACAAATGGATTTAAAGTGCGGATTACATTTATTAGAATTTTATATCATCACGATATTCATTTGACTTATTATCTATTTCTTCAGTAATTTATTTTGATTTTTTTAAGGTTATATCACTGAAATAAGGGAAAGTATGGCTTTCGATCAATTGGAATTTTCCACAAAATTATGAAAGCTGTAGAATTGAGAAAGATCATTGTTTTATTTGGATATTTTTTTGCAAAAAATAATCTTATATTATGTTCCTAGCCTTTCATGAAGTCATGTGAATCTGCAATTTTAAACACTCGGAATTTTAAGCAATCTAAGCTCACTTGCATCCGTGAGAGATATCGATAACCGATTTTCTTCGCATATAGGATGTGCAAAAAGATAAAAGATTCGTTCTTTATAATTTATAAAGGATTAAAGAAATGATTTTAAATCGGTTTTCTACGAAACAACTGTAATCTTCCAGTGGTTTAACAGAACGTTTTGCGATTATTTCAGTCACATTTTTAGTTTTTTGTGTTGTGTTACCAAAAAGTGTTGATGGTACCAAATGGAATAGTTAACATATCTGATGGTGCTCTTAATACTTTTATCTAGCTTCTATCGAGAAGATAGTCGAGCTTTTAATTAACTGCTACAATGGCAGCAGCTTGGTTAGAAAGACTGACGCTTAAGGGTAACCTTCGTTTGAAATGTATCATTTGAATTATTTGTACATTTCACCATCTTCTACCTTCGCAAAAGAAACAATGGTCATGATAAATAATATGTAAATTAGAGAAGTTCCATGCATGAATATCACCCTTCTCTTATTAATTCCATCGTTGCCGTAGTCGAACTGAACAACCACAAATTTCAACTACTCATTCTATCTCAGTTCTCTGGATACCTATAGGTCGCTTTAAAATATGGTAATTATATCAGTTATATATTTATTGTTGCTGAGAATCAAGGCTATCGAGACGTGAGATCATTTAAACCCTTAAAGAAAACAGAGTAACCTTTTTGGATAAAATGATCAGGTCTTTGGAGTAAATATGGTAAAAAAAAGAGATTTATATCAGCTTCCAGAAAGATTAGCGCCGAGTCGTTCGCATTTTGGCATCCTGTATGACGGACTTTGCACTCACTTACGGTGTTATTCACACAGCGCCCCTAGTAAGGATTTGAATGTAAATGACAAAGGTTGCCTCCAAATGAGCACAAATCTAAAGACCTGAGAAGGTTTGAAAAGGAAAATAATGGAAATAGGCAGACTTATATGAAGAAATACCATTATGTTGACTAAAAATGTCATCTTATTATGATATTTATTAGCTATATAGCCTTTGCCAAATTCAACAAACCGATGTAACTATTATATTTATGAATTATTTTTTTAATTGTGTTGAAGGGCATATTTATTAAAATTATATTGTTTTACCCTCCACCGTTCTTCAGCATTTATTGGTGCACAAACTTCAAATATTGGCTATTGTGCTGGAAGATAGATACTATTAACAGCCGGAATGTGAACTGAGAAATGAGCAAAAATCTTCAATATAGTAAATATTGTGAACGTATCTTCAAACAATATTATGTAACCAGTTTCAATTTCAATTTTATAAAATTTTCTAAAATGTTTTCATGTTTGTCTAAAAACGCCAGTTTCTATTGATCTTATGAATTCTAGCATTGATGTAATAATTTCTTTCGTTTGAGATGACGGTACTTAATTATGCAATTTATTTTTTTAATTAAAGTGGCCTGATTCATGATTATTAGTTACACTTTCAAACTAATACACATGCTGTACCTTTCATCTAGTAGTCTAAAACTAACAATGGTCAGAGTTGTATTACTTATTTAGAGTTTCTGAAAATCTTTCGGTGTAGTTAACTTCTTAATTATTAATAATAATTAACAATTCAACTCAATTTATACAAAATTTAAATCAAATACTCCATTCATTCACTTTTTTAATTCACCGTTAAATACTTTGTTTGCTAAATACTATTGTATTCTAGTTTTATGGAACTACATAATTAATAATTTACAATTTTTTAATGTCTTATTATTTCATGTATTAATTAAGTTACTGTATCAGAGTAATATTTCTATAATTTGTGATGCATTCACAGCGTTGTTATCACTCCTATAGATTGATCCGTTAATTTTCTTGGTCCTTAATCATAACCGCCTGATATGACAACCAGCCCCAACTCTGTTAGTTTCAATTTCCCCACGCTTAGTCGCGGTGTATTCAACCCAGCGTGAAATCGAACCTTCTTTAACTTCCCTCTCCCTGAAGCACCTGCGAGGTGATGGCCAGGAACGCAACCTGGGATTAACGTCGTTCTAATTACCAGGGGAATCCTGGAGAGGGAAGGTCAATAAAAATTACCTCATACACATGGGGCTCGAGCTGACGATAAACCTTAAGCCATTACGCTTGGGTAATAGGGAAATGAGATGATTGATAATGAGACAACAAGAAGGCGGCGGGAAAGGGAAGTAATTCCGAGGTTCATTTTCGCGAGCAAAACCTACCTAGTTTAATCATACTGAGCAAACAGAAGTTTGCCCAGCAGTATGAGCGTGGGTGATAATATTTGCGTGCTATCGAGCGAGCTAAGTTTTGTCAGAGTTACGTTTCGAATCGGAATTACAAAGATGGAATCAATTAGACATTTGAAACACTTTTCAGTTCACAAAGACAAAGACGTGAAGTAGATATACACTAGTATTGAGGGAATCAGAGAGAAAGATACCCTCTAAGTCCATCACCCGAACATAGAGCAATGTTTGTTGTTGCACAAAGCTTAAAAATAAATGGAATGCCAAATAGTTCCTAATACAAATACGAGGAAATGATCTTTCAAGATATTCACGCACTACTTAAACATGTTAAAACATTAAAGGATTCAATTGTTATATATGTTTTAAAATATAATTTTGATCAATAAGATAATGGTAATATTTAATATTTGATGGTTTTAAGCCTGTGAGGTTAGCATATGGCCACATTTAAAAAAAGAGAATTTTATAATTTGTGCAGCGTTCACAAATGATTGAGCGTTCATGTTTAGTTCAATATACATGGCAGGTCTTTCGAATGTTTGTTCAATGCTTTTTCTATTATGGCTAAATATAAAAACTTTCAATTTAAAAAACCACTTAAAATACCGATTATTTCAAAAGTAAATACGAATTATGCTCGGTCAAAGTAATACGCATTCATATCAATTATAAATAAAACTTATATTATGCTTAAGATTTTCAAAGAAAAACTCTCATCTATATCAGATAAGTATCATAAGTATCTAGATGTGAACGGTAAGAATGAAGAAAATAATATGTTGTTTATGAGTAAATTAAAGTAGAAATGCAAAACTTAATATTTATCAAAATACCAGTCTTAGTTTTTTTTGAGTTAGGATGGGTAATATTGCATGGTTTTTAATCAAGGCAACCCTGAAAAAAGTACTCGCATTCAAGGTCTGAACGTAAGAATGAATTAAACACTCCTGATTGACAGCAGTTGATTTATATGCATACAATAATTATATATGCAATGAGTAGTAAGGCGTGGGATGGTTTTAAATACACTTCATCATTGGGATCCATTGAATTCGAATTTCGCGGATTTCAAACGCTTAGGATGAGTAAGGCGCACTTTCAGACAACCAGTCATGCGGCCCACAATTTTTTTCCCACGAATCTGCCTCATTAAAAAGACATTCCGATAGCAGAAATTAAAACAACCAATGCGTGGAAAGGAGAGGGGTAGGGATGCATGGGGAAAGGGCGAGGGTATACTGGCACAAGAGGTCGTTAGGTTGCAGGGAACATCCTCCCCTTCCCCACGTCCTCACGTTCCTACACAGACCCCGCGATAAAAATCCTCCAAAAGCCCAACCTTACACTTGACTCCCGAGATCCTGCCGCCGCGCCCCGTTCTCCCTCTCGCCTCTCCCCTCGCAAAAGAAAGACGGAGTGGTAGGGGTGGCAACATTTTTTCACTAGCCCTTCCATCCCCATAAACCCCTTCTCCCAGCCAATACCAACCCATACCTCCACCGGAAGGCGGCGGGGAGGAGATCGGGGTTCGGGAGCGATGGGATGGGAGCGGACGGACTCGAAGAGGGGGCGCAAAAGGCCCCCCACAAGCTTCGATGAGGTTCTAGGTGTTCGTGTGTTGTGTTTGCAGCGACGGGCGTCGCGAGGGGGTGGGTTTTAGGGGGAAGCGGGGGGATGAGACGGGTTGGGAGATGGGTGGGTCAGGTGGGGGTTATGGGAATGCGCCAAGGGGATGAGAATGTTCGAAGAGGCGCGGGGGGTGAAACTGCCCCGAGTCCAAGCGGGGAGTGGGGTGATTCGCCAAGCCATTCGACCGACTTAACCAGGATGGTCGCCTGGTTATCTTCACGCCTGAATTATGCGGACGGCCCTGAGGGAATTCCCCCGGTGTCGGACCCGTTGTCCCCCTATCCCCCTGGACAGTGAAATCGCCTCAAAAAGCTTACCGAACTCACCTTGGCGAAGTAAGGGAGGAATTGGTAGCCGGATCCGTTTATAGCATATTGGTTAGGTGGAGTATCCCTCTCCAACACATGCCTTTTTCGTCGTCTCCCTCCCGTTTCCTCTTAGCTACCCACTCGCCGCCTCTTCTCTGTCCACTTCGCGGGGTCTCTATGCACGGTTGCCGGGGAATAAATGGTGCGTCGGCGCGCCTAACCCCTCTTCCTTGGTTTTATTTGAAGATCGGTCCAATGACCACACTTTGTCTAAGGCATTTTTCTTTTGGGGTTTAACCGAGCGTGAAAGGTCCTGGGGAGGAGAGTGGAATGCATCCCTCTTTCCCCGCACCGCCCTCCTCCATCCCTTCCCGCATCTCTGGAGCGTTCCGGGGGCAACGGGGGTGGAATTGATTGGTTGAACAGGCCGAGGAAAATCGAGCCAATAACGGTGCTTTGAGAGGTCTTATATCCGGCCTCAGATCCGAAAATCCCAGGGGAGATCCAAACTGCTGGTGCCAGGCAAGGTGTTGGATGCTTTGAAATTGAGAAATAAATTTCGATACGAGATATCCTATTTCCCATTATAACGTTTAATATCGTAGCGCCAATTGGCAAAAGCACAATCATCCTATGACAAAACAGCTTTTAGGTCTGAAGATGAAGGTGTAAATGTGTATCTCTTAATCTTCTATTTCACTCCACGGACATAGATTTGAGCTTACTGAAGTAAGTTAATTTTGAAATGGAAAATTTAATCAGTGATTAGGTGATTACAGTTTCTCATTGCAAAATTTTTTCCTACCATAATGGGTAATATGTCACACTTTTTTCCGTGATATATGTTATATCTTTAAGTATTTTTTCACCTAACTTCCAGCTTCTGCAACGATATTTCAAACACTTTCTCAAGATTGGAAGTAGTATCGGAAATATAGTATGGCGCTCCTCTTAGTTCTAAAGCATAAGAATATTGACTACACCCTACCCTACACCTGATGATGATGTAGTTACATTGAAACCGGTCGCAACGCGTCTTATTTTATGGAAAATGGCCAATTTTTAATTAAACATGATATTCCAACATACCACGCACGACACGTCTCTTGTTATCATGACTTCACTGTAAAATAATCTTTAACACAGGTGTATGGATAAATCCAATATGATTCTATTCTTTAAAATTGGATGAATTAGTGTGGAGAGTTAACATTGGATAGAGTTAAAACTAGGAGTAAATAATGTGAAATGGTGGATGATTAAAAATGTCATATATAAAGGTTGAGCTACATCAACTACTTACTGCTTTTAGTGAAGTGAGGGAAAATGTACATTCGCTCTAAATTAGGATATTTCCATAGAAATGGGAGTAAAACCTTTTAAGATCAACGCTCTCAAATTTTTAGGCCTCTTAAAAGATCATGATTTTGCCTATTTGTTCTACATAAGCGAGTTTAATAATGCGAAGCATGGAATTTGTATCATATTGCATTGAATTACTATCAAATCGTATTCATAAAATATTCCTCAATCTTTCTGTAACCAATGCCTTGACTACCACTGCAGATTGTGTCCCTACGGAGAGTCAATCTCATGTTTTTAAGTCCATATACTTAGAAAAGTTGCTGGTCATTTTTGATTCAAAATATTATAATGAAACGTTCATAATTATCATTTTTTTACTAACTTAAATGGAACATCTGGTGGAAATATTGCATCGCCACACTAGGTAAAATTATGATTACTCTTATTGAAAACTAATGATATTTTGAATAGGATTAAAAATCACAATTGTAACTCATATCAGGCAATTTTTCTCATTGAACGGTCTTTGGCACCATTATCCTTACAAGAATGTCAATAAATTTGAAACTGAATTTGCCTACATTTTAAACTTATTTATTTTTTGGTAACTTTCACCATCCTTCATGCTTCTCAGAGCGCTGAGCTAAATAGCTCCATTATTTTAAGTTCCTTTGCCAAGCTTTCCGCCTTCTATTATGTATTATACCGTCCCTATACTTTTCAAAATTTAATTCGCTAAATTTGTCTGCTAATTTTACATTTTATCCGGTCACTACCTGTCTTTTCCTATCACGTATAATACTTCATTGTTGTTCGTCTTATCAGTTCTAGCTAAATAATTTTTACACCGCCAATCTGTCAACTCAAAAACCTTTATTCTAAAAATTCACTTTCCTGGTTATACGATTAATGTCAGCTTCAATAAATGTTATCCCCCGTTGTAACGGTTTTTCTAATATTAACTTCACCGCCCCACTTTTTGTCCCAATCATAAATCTTATATTTCTTTTAAATGCTAAAGCTATTCAAACACGAGCATTATGCCACTTGTCAAATTATCGAAAGTATCAAAATTGATACTACGATAATAAACTGCTCGATGATATGAAAAGCTTATTTTTAATTGTTTAATCTTTCCGATATATCCTTTCCCACATTTGATATTGTACGTGTTTCTTAGTTTTCAAAATCCCTATTTTATACATTACCACTTCTATTTTCTACTTTAGATCCACCTCCATTAAAACACATGCACTGTTGTCTTGCAGATCTAGGAGTTGTCGTCTAAAACTCTCTGCTGCAGAATTCGGTTTATTTCTCTCAGTGGTTATTTACAACTCCTAAAGCATATTATTCTGCATCTCTCTTATTTCTGTCTTTGAATTCCTTAGTGATTTAACATCCATTAATACTTGGCACCTTTTTCGGGAGTGATCTCGATTGTTTATAATATTTGATCGCATCCTTTTAAATATAGGATAATATAGAAAATATGAGACATTTATTATATAGACAGTACTCGTTTATGGGTTACTCCGTCTATATTTTTTGTGATTTTTTGCTGTTTTATTTTCAAACTTTGCCTTTTCCCTTAACATTGAATACGGATGTGCACAATCACATGCTTTGGTCATGCCATTGAATAAATGTTTCATGCATATTAATAAATGAAGATAGATTGAACGAAGTTCGATCCCTGAAATATTATCAGGGGTAGCTATTTTCGTAAGAATGTCAAGTACCTTATTATATATTAGGTTTTTGCAAAATTTAAAGCCTGAAAACTATCTATTCCACGCAAGAACTTTCCAATTCCGCCATAAATGCGATGGTTGTTGCAACGAAATGCATAGAAGCCAGGGTGGCTTCGGTAGAACCCGTTTGGAAGTGCATAGGGTCAGAATTACACAAATTGCGTAATTTACCGGATTTCGATGTCCCTAAGCTACCGCTCGGCACACAGGGAAAGATACTGCTGTCAGATTTATAATGAGTGAATTTCACAATTGTCAGGGCTGGTGGATATATATAGGTTAAGTTAGGCTGTCATACCAAGCTTTGGGTTAATCGCTGCGGTCATTTACGGGAATAACTTGTTTCAATCTAAACAATTAAAGTGCGTAAAATCCTGTAAAAGAGCTTTACCGTAATGTTATGAACAAATTATTTGAACAAAGAAAGAAAATTGTTCAAAATATTCCTTAAAGATGCTTTAATTTTGCAATTTATCCAAATAGATACATTTGTTAAATGTTTAAAATAATTCGAATAATACAAGACACACGTTCACTGTAAATTAAAAATATATTAAAACTTTTTGAAAACCATCCCGTTGATATTCAAACATTTATGAATCTTGTATCTTAAACAATAAACGTTTAAAATAGTATATTAATGGAATAATTTCAGTAAATTGTAAAATTTCGTATTCACAATTCAATTTTCACTCCATGGTTCCATAGATTTTGGTAAGAAAAATTTTTGAGTTTGTTCTAAAAATATTAATTAAGCCGACACTAAGTATTCTTCCACTTAAAAATAGTTTCGCCATTGCAAAAGAATTCAGAAAATACTTTTGGTATGATCTTCTCTGGAAAATAGCCAATGAAAAAATCTTGTACTCAAAGCCTGCCAAGTAATTCAGCAAAAAGGATGGAATATGTAACTACAAAAACGAACAACTTTCATTGTAATGCTGCATTTGCTATAAAAGGATAAAGTGATGTCCAAATTTTAAACAATTGGTATAAATCCGTGTATAATTTAAATTTTAGGTGATATAGCACCCTACTGCGTACAATGGCGTGTTTGGACTTTAAGAAACGTATTGAACGTTACTCTAAAAATATTGAAACAATATACAATTATTGAATTTTGCCTTCAATATCCTTAACCTAAATAAGAATCGTCTGATGACAAAAGTATTGAAAATCTGTCATAGGCATACTAGGGCTAACAAAGAGAATATATTTAACGAACAGCAAATTATTTTGGATGCATAATTCCTTTTAAGAAATACAATTCCTAGAAATGTTTTTCTACTCATGATCCACGGAATAGTCCACCGCTGAACATAGTACTTCAGTAATATACTAGTTGGTATAGTAAACCGTAGGAGTTAGGATAAAATGCATAATAACGGGAGTTATAATGGTATGTACGTAGATATCAGCCAGAGGTTTCCGTTTTATTATCATGGGAGTGGGAATGTTTTTTATTATACTGTCAAATGTCAAATTAATTTTACAAATTTTGGCATATTTTGTTAATATCATTACTATTTTTCCATAAACCTTGCTTTTAGTCATAGAATACTGCCATATAGTATTTTATCTTATGAAAATATTCCTTTGGCATTCTACATATTGGAGTAATATTATTAAGTGATTCACCTTATTCTGTCCAATCTATATTATATGAGCTGAAAGTTAACGGATACCAGTCCATCATAAATCATAAAAATAAACGGCTTTTTAATTAGGATGTGTTTATCCTACATATTTTCTTTATTTCGTTAATGCCGTTTGCATTACGAGCATGGAAAAATGAATGACACTCTTTGTATATATGTAACTGTTTACTTATATTTACAAAATATCAGTGATGCATGTACTTTCCTCACTTAACCGTTTATTTTATAGTATCAAGGGCTGTAGTAGAAAACGGTCTTTGCAATCGAATGATTAGGGTATCAATTAGCGGTTAAAGTGAAAGCAGTTATGCTTTTGAAACATGAATAGTGTAAGCAATGATGTCCCTATTGACAAATTGTTTTACATATATATTATTTTCAAATACTTGGTTATCAATAGCAACACGCACTTTTCAACCCAGATGCTTATAAATCATCACTAGCATCAATCGCGAAAATGAAGGCCCAGACCGCCTATAAAAAGAATCACAAGACCATTGAATACTCGTAATGTGATACCGTTAAAATAATATGCAAGAATTATTGGTACTTTTTACGCATTGTCGTCAATGTAAGCAGCCTACAGTGAATAGTGCTATGCCTACAGAGTAGTACAGTTCCTATTAACAAAGAACACTAAATTGGTTACCAAGATCTTTAGAAAAAATATTTTTAAATACGAGGGTCATCCGGAAAGTAGTACCCGTTCGTGCCGCATGAAGTGCTGACGACGCGAGTAGCCGCTGGACGAGGTCAGATAGCTTCAGTGGCTTGTCTGCCTTCTCTGAGCCAAGTTGCGTGACGCTAGCATTGCCTGTGTTGTTTCTGTGATTGTTTACAATGTTTAAAAAAATTGAGAACGCCGCCAGTTGTGAAGTGAGGGCAGTGATTAAATTCCTCAATGCAAGAAACGTTCGCCCATGTGATATTCATCGCCAATTAAAGGAGGTGTATGGAGACAATGTAATGGACGAGTCGTCTGTTCGGCGGTGGTGTCGCAACTTCAACATGGGGAGGGGGAACACACACGACGATGAGCGTTCGGAGAGACCGTCTGTCATTACAGACCAACTGGTGAGCTCAGTTGACGAATTCGTGAGGAACGATCGGCGCGTCACAATTGATGACATCTGTGAGCATTTTCCCAATGTTTCTCGAACAATTGTTCATGAAATTGTTAAACACCATCTGCATTATGCAAAAATTTGTGCAAGATGGGTCCCTCGCGTATCTCAATGAGCTGGCGGCGAAGGACTATACAGCAGGAATACAGAAACTTGTCACACGTTATGACAAATGCCTTAATTTGCTTGGAGATTATGTTGAGAAGTAGTTTAAAGTATCCTCTTTCAAATAAAATTTTTTATGTTTGTTAATATTTACTTTTGTGTCTTTATTTCACGAACGGGTACTACTTTCCGGATGACCCTCGTACATAAAGGATATTTTATAAAATATGAATGTAACATTTCGAACCGCATTATTAATATTTATAATTTAATTTATGGAGTAGTTTTATGAGAAATTTTGAAGTTTTGAGTTTTTGATTATTATCTATTATATCATATTCTGGAATTTTCATTTGGCAATATGACATTGTCATAATCTTGACATAGCATATTGTAGTAGTAATATAATATTTTATCAATCTGCATGTATCTATATATGATTTCCTTATAGATTCGCATCAGGTTTTGTACGCTATAACAGAGTGGAATATATCTTATATCATAACAGAATGAAAGGAAAATGAGATATATTTATTCTATGCACATATTGCAGCCCCTTGGGTTACATTTTGGCAAAATAAAATACATGATAATTTCGCAAAACACTGCTAAGCTGCTAGTGAAATGCTGTTCAGCAAAGCATGGAACGGATCCCTGGCTGCCTAAATAATACGTCTTTAAATATTATGCATTAACTTCCATGTTATAAGTTTTTTCCACAGTAGGTTATTCTGTTTCAAAAACTAAATATCTAGTATTGAGTTAAATAAGCAAATGTGCATTTTATGAGCCTTATGAAACATTCCAAAGAAGCTGCGGGAGATGACGCAACAGTAATTTTTAATGGAGTCGTCCGCTAATATGCATTTCAACGCAACAATTTAAGAGTGTAGGCGAATGATTTTTACACTCTGAAATTGTTGCATCTTATGAAACAATTTAAGAGCCGAAATCAGTCGGTTTAGCGGGATCAATGGAATGATTTTCATACGCTGAAATTGTTGCATTGCAATGCGCATTTAGCGGATGATTCTGGGAAAAGTTAAGGTCATAACATCTCCCACAGTTTCAGGAATAAATTATGTTACTCACATTAAATGAAGAACACAATGTATTTTTCCACTTTTCCTATCATTGTACCAACTTTATAACCTATATCTGAAAAAACATGCAACTTCCACACTATACCTTTACAGATATTATGTATCAATGTGGGTCGCGGTATTTCAGGATTAGAGCGTTGGACTACTGACCAGAGGGCCCAGATTCGATTCCCAGGCAAGCCTATTTGGGCAACTGGAGCTATACCCACGCCCACACGCTGTCAGGCTTAGTACTGGGTGAATTATCACCAGCTGCCAAACCGACCTTCGGGTTGATTAGTGTTTATGTTTTTTTCATGCTTTACATGAATCAACATTAATGTTAGATTATTAGTTCAATAAAAATATGTATTAGCCTATCCCTAGGTACCGTCTCTTCTTTATTTTATAAAATATCATTTTTATATGACTTGATCAAAATCTGCCAAGCATACACACTCAAAACTATTCATGTTGATTTTGTTAGTGTTCAAATGGTGGGAAGGTTCGTTTTTTATGAAATCAGTTGAATAAAAGATTAGAACAATTAGGTTAATTTTATTTTGAACTTTACTTATTTCACAAGTTTGAGGTACAGCAATTACTCAATATTTCTTTCTTTTCCCTGATATTCAGCTCTAGACAAATAAATCAAGACCTTTACCTATTAAAGTATTGTTGGCATTAAGATGTCTCTGTCAAGTGATTTCGGCATGAGGTTTCCTGATTTAACAGATGTAATATGTATTTTTTTAGGCGTCGTTTTTTCTCAAATAAGTGGTGAAAAGCCGCTAATAAAAATAGTCATTCGCAAAGACCGGCGCAATTATAATACTATAATCAAGTTTCAGGATATATTTTATAGAAAATCCAAAATGATTGATTTAATTTGGATGGATTATTCTCTTCACACAAGTTTTTGACTACTCTCAGAATAAAATGCAAACAGCATACAATCAATTTTAAGGTACTACCTTAGACGTAAAATCAGATATCATGGTTTTTAACAAGCTTGAACGCAATTTGCTTTCATAAGATACATAAATACTTTCTTAAAATTTCTATGCGTAAACATTGTAATATATTGGCGAGGGAACTACGCTACCACAAAGGTATTTTTAATACCAATCATATAAATGTCCATTGAAGTTACGGTTTACTCTAACTTCCTTTGGGAAGTAATCTTCGGACAGCCGATAATATGAGTTTAATCTTCACTTACATAAAGACAGAATGCAAATTAAAATTTTTTATGTGTTTTTGTATGGAAGTTATTTAACGTTGTTAGGTTCGGTTAGAATAAATGTTCAAATCCCATCTTTAATGGCAGGAATCATGTAAGAGTTGCCGGATTTACACTGTTAACAGTAATGACTGAAATTTTTATGTGACCCAATAAAATTAATAATAACATTCATACATTAGGTTTAACTGAGATAGCGCCGACATATTCGATATACTTGATTATAGAACTCAATCAAATAATCCCTATTGAAGCCTGTCACGGAAGTACCTTTCCAAAATCAATATAAATCCCTAAATTCTCGTGATAAATTTTTCTTACACATAATTCGATGCATAGTAAGAGGTTTTCTTTAAGTTCAATTAATCCAGATATTGCGTTCTCTGAAAGTATAAGGATGAACAAACAAGAAACCGATCAATAGTACTAAGGGGGGTTGGGGACCCTATGCCCTGTGAAGAAAGTCCTTTGTGTGTGTTAAACGTAACTACGGATACCGGCGAGAACTGGGAAGTGGGCGGCCGATGATAATAGGAAGGTTTCTCTCAAAAGAAGGCCCGATATTAATAAACTAATATATTTCCGAGGTGAGGCACCTCAATTTAGATTACGAGAGGGTAAATCTTTTATTTTTTCTTCTTGTTTCATTATTTCCCTTCGATAAACGCGGCAGGTACAATTGCCTAAGGGGTTATGCGCGAGTAGTCAAGCTATCGAATTGAATTCGCCTAACAATAAAAGGCCAGAATTGAGTAGGGAAGAGAATCGAGGAAAGACGGGAGGAGGGAGAGCTGGGCGGTAGGAAAAGGTGTGTTGACGGATGTGAGGGAGGGGGGGGACCTTTGCTACACGGCGAAGCATGTGTTCATGAAAGCGAAGGTTTTTTATCATTGTTTTTATTTCTACATTATTCGGGAGCGAGAAGAAAAGGGGCACACGTTAGGAGACGGCTATGTTTGTGTATCTCAATTTCCCTCCCCCGCAAATAAACCTAACCCCCTACTTTACCCCCTGCCCTTTTCCACCTCCACCCTATAAAAACTCTTCAATTATGCTTTATTGAAAGGTTTGGTTTTTGATTTTTTTCATATTCCTGAGGATTTTGGTTTTGTAGACTCTGAGTATTTTCTCTTTGGCGAATCAATTTCCACTCTCTGTCGATCAGTTTAACTTCTACGAATCCGTAGACCGGAAGCGCAAGGTCAGCCGTCTGCAGGTGAGCAGCCTGAACGGCTTGAGAAGTTGCCCAACTGCATTTCATGGTAAAACATAAAAATGGCTGCCGTTCTCCGTCGTGAGGGGAACATGCTACTATATTTATTTCCACGATCAAAGCGATGACTTGAATTGGTAACCAAAGAAATATTGCCTATAGTTATTCAAAAATTCGGGTTTCGCATCTCTTATAATTCTAATTTTAATACTGCATTGAAAACTATGCGAAGATTTTCTCAGGACACAATAATGCACTACCAGTTGCTGATTTTTATATTTTAAGATTTTAAATAAATTCCTTTAATATCGACATTGGTTTATTTCTGCGATATCAGTAAAAAATGGCTTCACTCCACGTAAAACCTCCACATCGCTAGGTAAACAACTGTATCACACAACATCAGAACTTATTTACACCTGAGTATGGAAAAATATTTGAATACATATGAGTTCTTAGTACCATAAGTGTAACTCACATGAATAAAAAAACGCTAAATGTAAAAATCATAGCTATCACGTATTCTGAGATCAGATCCTACATAATCTTAACTTGCTTAAACTTGCTTAAATTGGGCGGTAGTGTAGTTTCAAATTATATAAATCATTTATTAAATGTTACCTTAAACAATAATGCCCTGCCAAATGATTGGAAGGAGGCATATGTTACGCCAATTTTCAAAGGAGGAGATAAGGCACTAGTTGATAATTATAGACCGGTCAGCTTGACATCAGTTGTATGCAAGCTATTAGAAAAGATAATGGCTGATTATCTCTGGGACTTGTGGGAGAGTGAGAATTGGTTGTATAGTCGCCAATACGGTTTTAGAAAAGGGCACTCTTGCGAAACTCAGCTATTAGGGTTCTGCCAAGAAATGTTCGACTCTATGGATGCGGGAATAGAGGTGGATGCTATAATAGTCGACCTGTCAAAAGCCTTTGACAAAGTTGACCACGATCTCTTAATGCTTAAGATGGGCCAATTGCCACTACACACAGATGGAAGAGTAATCTCTTGGGTCAGAAATTTCATGGAAGGTCGAACACAAAGGGTCAAATTAGGAGAAGTGTATTCTGAAAAAGCAAGGGTAACATCGGCAGTCCCACAAGGAAGCGTACTTGGCCCGCTCTTGTTTTTAATATATATAAATGATCTCCCAATAAATATTAATTCTCAGATAAGACTTTTTGCAGATGACTGTATTATCTACAGGAAAGTCGAAAATGACAGAGACCGTGACAAACTTCAAAGGGACATTAATAAAATGGCAGATTGGGTGACAAAAAATGGGATGGATATTAATGTTAACAAATGCAAATCAATCACTTTTAGCAATAAGGTAAATGGAAACAATAGGGAATATAAATTTTCAGAAAATGTCATTCCTAGAAGTGATACTGTCAAATACTTAGGTGTATATTTAACTAAGGACTTAGGGTGGGGGCTAAATGTGGAGTGCATCTATAAGAAAGCTTTCAAAACTCTTCATTGGGTAATGAGAAACCTCAAAGGGAGCGTTAGAGCAACCAAGGAGAAGGCTTATCAGACCCTAGTAAGGCCAATTTTAGAGTACGCTTCTCTTGTATGGGACCCTCATGAAGAAGGTCATATTAAAAAACTGGAAAAGGTGCAAAGAAAGGCTGCCCGATATGTACTGGGGAAGCATGGGAGGATGGAGAGTGTGTCTGACATGCTAGAAACGCTGGGCTGGGAACCTCTAGAATCTAGAAGAAAAGTAAGCAGACTTTGTGGAATGTTCCGAATTTTGAAGGAGGAGAAAGCTTGGGCAGATCTTAGGAAAGAGGCGGGGAACCCAAATTTTATAGGCAGAAATGATCACAAATTTAAGATAAAATGCCGGGCACAGAGAACAAATAAAAAAAAATTTTCTTTTCTAAATAGAACAATTGTTGAGTGGAACACTTTACCTGCAAAAATATTCGAGCCCTTTCCTAACAGAGTGTATACTTTTAAGAATAGATGTAAGGCATATATGTAATAATTTGATTGATGTGTGGTGTATGGTATTATATGTAATAGCTTAATTTTTTTTTAATTTATCTTTTTTTTTCTTGCTGATAAATGGTTGTAAATGGGATGGGGATTCACTTTTTTTGTTAAAGAGATTTGTGTTTTGAAGTCTAGTTTTATGTATTATCTTTTGCAATTATTTGGGACTTGTGTGCCACCTGACAATGTCTATCAGCACATGTGTATTTCTAATAATAATAATAATCTATTAAGTGACTTTAATTTATAATACTCACGCAAAAATTTCAAATATTTTAACTTACCCCAAAAATTAACATATTTGTTGTTCTTAATTTCACTCATTATTATTATTTTTGATATAATAGTACATCGATAATCTTTTAATCTCTGCAAAGAAATTATTCGTACAATATGAAACCAAATAATAACATAACAACACCTCAAATCAGTATACTTTCTTTCTCCCATCAATCCACCCATCTTTTTTATTTCACCCACTCCAACTACGTTTCCCTATCGACCTCCTATTTTTCTGTCTTTAGCATTCAACTGCCAAGCAGAATACATCAAATCTATGTGTGTTACTTTCCTTGGATTTCTGTCTACAATTCTCTTGCCTCCCTCACTATGTACCACTACCTGTCCATCCATTTACGCCTCTCTCCCGCCCAAAAGTTAAAAGCCTTCTACTTAATCCAATCTTCATGCACTTAGATGCTTTTTTCAGAGCCGTACGAAATAACTATGCATTGAAAGTTTTTTACTAATCTATTCGAAGTATACATTTTCAACAATACCTCCTATTTCCTCCCACTTTGTGGTAAAAGATCCTCTTCCCAGCTCAAAAGTTGGTGGTATCCCAACTACTTTGAAAACCTCAGATCTTTAAGATTATGAAAAGATTATAGCTCCATCTGCTTTTTCCTTTTTACTCCTATTTGAATATATAAAGGTAGGTTTCTTTTTCTCCAAAAGCAAAAGGCATTTGTTTTATTTGTATTGATCTGCATCCCATACCTAAATCACCCTGGAGTCAAATTCGCTACGCAATAATTGTCCCTCATGCACTGTTTGGTCTGCTAAATATTTATTCTTTTAAAAACATAACTATTATTTTTAACACCCCACTCTTCTCTCATCCTATGGTCGCCTTTTTTATAATTTCTCCACACATGCGTTGAAATTTACGGGTGGTAAAATATACCATTGTCTTATCCCTCATTTCACTCCGTAGATTCAGGCTGTGTTGATTCGTCTTTTACGCAAATGAGCAGTCTAAGAAATGATAGCAAGCAAGGAATAAGGTAATTAAGTTGAATAAATTAAGAATAAGGTGAATAAGAAGCAACTTTATTTGGAGTCATAAAAATTAATCTTAATGATAATGTAAATGGTATGCTATTCAAATTCTGCGGTTTCTGTGTGATATTTGGTTTACGTTCCCAAACTAATCATTATGCATGTGAAAACAAATATATGTTTGCCCCCTGTACTGAGTGCACATTCTGAGGCATATTCTTATAAGTTCAGAATCAAGAAATGCAAATTGATAGAAAGAAAAACTAGAATTTTGAACATGCGTCAACATATTTTTTAAGACAACAGTTGCCAAAAGGTTCCCGTATTTTTTATTAAAGCATAGATGTAAATATCGAGCAACTCTATCAATCCGTTTTATGTAAATGCAATACATGTGTAGAATTGATGATTTCATTGTTCGAAATATGTCTTAAAGACATGGTTTCACTGGTCGAATTTAGTTTTGGCGTTCACTTGAAAGAAACTGAAAACAAAGCACAAAAAATGCTGCATACACACTAAATGTATGTACTATGATGCAAACTGCATGATAGGAAAACTCTTTGAGAAGAAATAAAAAATATTTATACATAAGCCTCATGCACACAAGAGTGGTCAATCAAAATTAATGGACGGTTTAGATAACTCAAGAGGCGCAGAATTCAGGAAGAAATGGAAAATACCCTAGAATTCTGGAAGAAAGAAATTATGCTCTTTTTATAGTAAGGCGCAGATTTATATATAGCCTGAAAAATTGGTACAGTTTCCAAGGGTGAATGCTGACTCGTATCACAGTTTATAAATTATGAAATGTAGAGTCTTATTCAGAAATGCAGCGCAGGAAAGACGGTAGAAGCAATAACTGGTTAGCCAGGAAGGAGTATCAGCCTGTCTATGGACACAATCATGATTAAGGAAATAGAGCAGGGTTCTATTGAGGAAAAATGAGAACCCATTGAAAAAGGGGTATTGGGAGCCACAAGAGAAACTTAGGAGCAGTAAATAGGAATAGGCCAGAGAAAGCATGGAAGAGTCAATTAAAAAATACGAGAGAAGGAAATGGAAGAATGTAAATTCTGATTTACGTAGAAGGAAGTATAACGAGTTAAATAATAAACTGACGCAAGTTACCAATAGAGCAAAAGAAGCAGGTGGAAGATATGGTAAGTTTGCTGAGGAAGGGTCAAATTGTTGAGCTATATATTAAAGTGAAAACCCTGTCAGGAAGTAAGATGTGAAAAAAGCCGCGTATTTGTCTCAGATTGCTAATTTTCGAATGAAGAATGAAGATGTGGGATAAGTAATGTTACGTAGAGGATCACAGGTAAGACAGGTGAAAGAAATATGAAAAGTTCATGGGAATAACTGCAGATAGGAATGAAAATTGGTGGGGAGTTTATAAAATAGAAAGCCTAATTGATGATCAAGGTTTAGTTTACCAACCTGGGTTTTTTAAACTTAATTGAGAGCATGCTAAAGTCAGTGGGAAAGGTATGATATAAAAATTTCTGTTAATAAAAGAGAGGTTTTGTGGTACATGTGGAAGAGGAAGACTAGGTTTAATATTTAAATTTGAGTTTATAAACTAGGGTGGATGGAGCAGTTTCCTAATTTTATAAGTATTCAAGACCAAACCGCCCAAAGTAATTGGGAAATAAGGAGAAGAATTACGTTAGGCAAAGACGCATTCGCAAGGAGATGGGAATCGATGACAGATAAATTGAGTAAAGATTTTAGAAAACCTCGTAAATACATCTATCTGGGCCATGGTTTTCCATAGCGCGGAAACATGGTCAAGGAAGTAAGATAAAAGGCGTAGTTTGGGGACATATGAACGTTGTTCGTGGAAAAGGATTGGAAAGAAGAAATTGCCAGGTAGAAGGACAAGCGAGGATATGCGGGAAACATGGTGGCGTAGAGAGGTTTGATTGGAAACAACGAAATGAGGCAAAAACAATGAATTAATGGCGTCTTGATTGGGAGAGGAAACTGCAACATGAAGTCTCTAATGGAGGAAGCAACTTTAGGATGGTTAGGGAGAATTGTGAATAGGATAGGACAGAATGACGGACGGAAAGAAGTATGCGGAATTGAATAGGAGCTAATTAGAGTCCCCGATTTCAGATTTTGTTATTGGTAAAAAGAGGGAGGAAAATTAACGTTCTTTATGCAAGGTGCATGCAAAACCTATATTTACTGGTAGAGTACCTAAAATAATAATTATTTATAAGTCTTGCGAAATCCATATGAAATTGCGAAAACCATTTTACTAGATAATGGTACAAAAACCCCTTTACAAACAGCATGTTTGAAACAAAAATGAGCTAATGAAGAAAAGTATTAAATTCTTTATCCCACTGAAAAATACATCCTTATGGAGTTTATGGAGGAATGGATTCGGGAATCCTAGTTTTAAAAGGTTCTTTAATGGAAAACAAAATAGTTAAATTAACATGATTCGTGTTTTTTGCCTTGAATTAAAAACAAAATTGAAGATGAAGGGAAATATTGAAGATAAATCCTTTAGATTTAGGACTTTTAATTTAAGGTTTCCATGAAACCTAATCTTAGAACCGCTGCATGGCAATGGTAAGGAAAGCAGGTTAAGAGTTTGCTGGGCAAAAATATTATATTTTAATTCCTCATCTTCAAAAGGCAATGCCTCGTCGAAATAATTACATCAGCTTCTGCGTCGTTGATATAGCAGCAGCAGTCATTAGTAATAAAGAAGCTCCCTTTCCTTTCTTGGGAAGGGAAGTATATTGAGGGAAGGTTCAATGAGTCTATCATTTCTCTTCATTTCGTAAACATAATAATTTTGAAGCGACCTTCATATTTCTCGCAACTGCATTTTCTTTTTCTTGCTTCTTTGCATCATACTTCTTTGTGCTTTTTTAAAACAACTCTCTATTTATATATCTCTGTAGTTATTTAAACATATTTTTTTCCATACCGATGGAATTGAGAAGGGTCCTTATGCATCGATTACTCCATAAATACTTAGAGATAAAGATAAGTGTTATCATAAAAAATGTCTTATCCCGTTGCCTGCAGATCTACGTCCCCAAAACCCTACCTCCCTATTGCCATATTTTTGTAAACCAAATTTTGTAAACATTTCCCCTGCTTCAATACTTACACGATCATTACTTCTTAAATTATTTCTTTTAAATAATGTTTCCGATAAGGCTTATCCATTCTTTCTCTCTCGCATTTTAAGTATAGCTAAGATAAGATAAATTAATTAAGGATACCAAATAGAATGTTTTAAGATGAACGAAATGGATATAAAGTAGGGTTGGGTTTGGTCCATTAAATCAAGAATCAGAAGGGAAAGGAAGGAACGCTTTCATCGGACGATGCTGAAATTTTAACATTTTTAGAATGAAAAAGAAATAAAGAATAAATTAGGTGATTAGATTCACTAGAAAACCTAATACACTAAATTTAAAATTTCATATTTATATCTTTGTGTGTGGAAAACTTGGATTGATGCCATATTATGAAGCTACGCACTCGAAGTTCTTGACTGAGGATATGAAAGAAAAACGCCTGGGATTTTCAACACTATGTGGTTTATTCGTGAACACGTAGAAGATAAACGATCGAGGGAACAGGAAACACGATGTTTCTAGTTTCAGTGGAAATGTGGAGAGAATGAGATGAGGGTGGTGAGAGTGGTGTCATAGAAATGCTTGTAAAAAGTAAAGAAAGAATAATAAGACTGGCTCAATTTAAAAAATCACACTATAATTTCTGAATGTAAATCGCCTCTAAAATCGTTCCTATTTTGAGTAACTACATATTTAATAATTGGGCATGTAACTGTTACATTTTTCCTGCATGTTAAAATGCAGAATTACTCGATTCACATTCTACCAGATCTAAATAGCGACCTGGACACATTCACAAGCTGATTTTTGTATCTTACAGCATTTTTGATAGAGATAGGTTTTGTTTGTTATAATGTTTAAGTGCTCAACACTTTCGAAGGAGTTTCGAAAAGCACTGGAAATTTAAAAAAGCGTTTGACTCCGGCAAAAAATCATTGGTGGTAGGTGGAAAAATGTATGACAATTATACATTTCAGTGAATAGTGGAGCACATAAACAAATGTATCTCCCCGGCGTTTATACATGAAAGTGATTTTCGGGTTAGTTGCAAAATGACACACTGGTCACCAATAGAATGGTTTGAGGCGTCACTTTCTAGAAGCTATTCATATCGGAAAAGAAAAATTTTGTTCTTCTGCAGATATTTTTAAAAAATTATTTGACACGACCAAGATTTCGACTTATAAAGCCATTACCTGATGATGACATTGTAAGTCAAAACCTAGGCCGTGTATAGTAAAAAAAATATGCATGGAAGAACAAAGTTTTTCTTTGCGGACACTGTTCGCCCTTTGCAAATATTGCTAAGAAATATTGTTTATAAAATAATATGTCCTTTCACCAGAGTGTAAGTTTGTTCTGAGAAAAATGTATTCGCTGACACGTGGACCACAATAACACAAACAATAATTATTTATTAGCTACCTCAACTAGGGGATAGGAGTACAAA
Source organism: Hetaerina americana (assembly GCF_022747635.1). Lineage (NCBI taxonomy): Eukaryota > Metazoa > Arthropoda > Insecta > Odonata > Calopterygidae > Hetaerina > Hetaerina americana. Next base: position 68,325,027 of record NW_027287538.1, on the reverse strand, counting down.
TTTGCAAACAGTGTTTCTCTAGTCTGGTACTGATGAATCTCCAGATCTTGTGAAACTAAGTTACATCAGTGGTAACACAATGCCTCGGCTTTAGGGACTTCTTAGTATCTACTTATTTATCTGACTTCGAACAAGACAAAATCTAATCTTGTGAGTGCATTATTTTAATAAATGTTTGACTTTAGTCTGGCCAATTAATTTTAAATAATTATATATGATTTAATAGCTACCTCTATGTAACTAAAGATAATGCTATTTTAGTATTTTTGTCAAAGTATTTCCACGATTGTAGATAGATCACCATGTTTTATTTATACATCAAAAATAATATTCATTTTTTATGTTATTCAATAAATCTATTGTCACATTTGGTTACTGATACACACATATGCAAATTTAATGATATTTATCTGAAAAAATTTTTGATGGCTAAACAAACTGAAATATTATTAATATTAAATTAGCTTTTCATTAGGAACACTTATATTATTACCCGAGAAGAAATGGTTCTACATTGTCAGGCATTTATTTCTCCATACCGATACCAAAGATACCTCCCTACGAACCGCTCGATCAGGTTATTGAAAATGTTCTAACAAGCAGCAAATTTTTATCCCTTGCCTATCAAATTAGAATTTGTAAACCATTTATGCATTAATTAAATCCACTTAACAAACTGTCCTTTAATCTTCTTGATATTTGATTCCATGTTTCTTAACTCGTCATCTTCCAAAAAAAGTATATTAAATTTTGCAACTTTATTTATTAGTATGTATTTTATGATAAAAAAGAATTAAGCACTTGATTCAGATAAGTTTTTAATGTAACTCATATTCATAAAAAATGTTTTACTATCGATTTAATGCAATGAAAATAATTTTCTTATTCTCAAATATCGGTCTACCTGTGACATCACGTAATATTGAATGCCTTCTCTTAGTTTTTTTTATAAAATGTACACTTTTGTTTCCTTTTTCGAAATTATAGTTTGTTGTATTATATTTGCACGCGTAAATAAGACACTATAATTCAGAAGGATTAGAAGAATCTTTAAGCCCACTATATATAACCATTTAAGGAATATAATTAATTAATTAAAATTTTTACGACCAGTGTCAAACCGGATCATTAAAAACCTTGAAACAATGGCGCAGTTAATGAGCTTGAAACAAAATGTTTCATTGAAAAATTAAATAGTAGTTTTCATTGAACAAAAAATGAGCTACATAGTAGTTTGTGAAATATATAGTCTAATAGGGACAAATTGGTGTGGGCTACTGTAAAGTGTGCAATAATTTGGCATAAGTATGGGTCTAATAAAAAAATGACAATCCATCGAGTTAATACTTGTAATGGGACACCGCTTTGAAAAATGGAGATGTTTTGTATAGAATAAGCAAGAATAGCTGAGAAAAGGCTTTTGACTTCCCTTTAGTATTAGACCTTACTAGGAAATGGAATACCTCAATATTTATTTGGGAAGCAGGCAAAGAAAAAGTATACTAGAAAACCATAATATAGGGACAGGGATCTAAATTTTACATCCACAAGTTTACAATCAAGATTGAGCTGAACTGCGGTAAACATCGAAATCATTGTGACAACGACCAGAAAACGCTTCAACATTCTACAAATATTTAATGTATTTTACCCTAATGTGCGCATTAAGCATTATTTTGGTAACTATTAAGTGAAAAATTTCACTTTCATAAAAAAAATTAACATAAAATTTGACATTAAAATCTTAATGAAATTTTACAGGATTCAACACATCATAAATAAAAGAAACATCTACCAAATAGTATATTGAATTAAGATTTTCTACTCTCTGCATTCAAATTGAAATAACATAAAATAAATGCCCTAGCTGCAGGAAATATCAAACCTTGGGGAAATATGTTTGAGTGGAGAAGATAGTCTGTAAGAGAAGATAACTCGCCTTTGAACATTAAAAGAATTGCTGCGTATGAGGAGCAATGGACTAGAAGTGCGGGGAAGGCATTGTCCTGATGAGCAAGTCATTCTCTAAAACGGCGGAGATAGAGGAACAAGCCACTGAAAATATTGATTTGGTTTTACCAGTTCATTGCCGGTTTTACCAGTACCAATTCATTTCAGTAATACATTAATAGATGTGATCAAAGAGTAATAATAAATGGATTAAAATATCACATAAACATTAGATTGCTCGATAAAGGTGAAAAATGGAATAATATGTATAAAGTAAGACTCTTTAAGGAGAATAGGAAAAAGTTATGAAATATCAATCCTTCAAATTTCTACACTCCAAGTAAACAACTGCACTGACTTAACAAAAATTTTCCATTCAAATTCTTATAGAAATTCAACACCCTAACGACAAATACTTCCACTCATTCGCCCAATCAAATTCCCCAGTAAAAACTTTGTAACTGAAAGCTAAAGAAAATAATACATTAGAATTTTTAAAGTAGACTAAGTTGACTAAAATAGCAAAAAAACATAAAGAGATAAATTAGGAAGACTCAAAAAAGTTCTCATAATATCGTGCATGTCAAACATACCTGCTCAAAATATTAATAAAGCCTTAAATTACCGTCGGAGAAACGGCTACGGCAAACCTTTCCGCATCAGGGAAAAAACAATGATCAAGTGACGCAGCACTCCGCAACATGACATTGTGTTCTTCAACGTTCGTTGATTTGTAGACAAACTTTGCCGACGGCGAATGTAACAAAATATTTTAGATGGCAGTAGAACATCTCATCAGGACACAACTATTAAAAACGATACCGATGAAAAATATCAGCCCAAATAAAAATAGGCATTTCAGAACAAATAAGCTTCTCGCCAGCAATTCAACTGTGTATCTAGAAGAGATACTAAACGCAGAAAAATAGCACAATGCATAAGGAGTAAAGGTGAATGGCGTATATATTGCCAAGTTTCAATTTGGATTGGACTTAAAATTAATTGTAGGAAGAGTAAAGTACCAGCAAGTAAGAGGAGGGTGATGAAAGGCTCTGTGGGGAAGGTGAGGAACACGGAAGTATGTGCATACAGATGAACGGAATGGGGAAAGGCATGTGGAGAACTCTATACTTATGAAAACCTTAGGGCGTTGTTGATTAGTTAGCAACATAATTTCAAGAAAACATGAAGAGATGATTCCACGAGGAGGTCTAAGGAACAAAGCACTTAAAACAAAGAAGCCATCAAAGTTTAAATGAAGTAATCTCCAAAATAAAGCCAATCAAATGAATGAAATACGCTCGAAGATGATCATTAAATAGTTTTCTCGCAGCTGATTAATGAAAAAAATTACAATTTTACGCTCTAACACTGTTGACTAAATATGAAATGAAAAATTGCGACAAATGCATCAATTTTCATCCAGCAATTTTCTTTAGGCTTGGTAAATTTAATAAGTCTTATTTTATGTTTTTTTATTACACACCTCTGTACACGCATAATATTTTAATGCTCTTCCGTTTTTAAAATTTTCAACATACATTTCTTTTCTATTGCCACTTCGACCAAATTTCCCCATGATTCTATCTTCTACCCTTCCGCCCATCAACGTTTATCTCATTTTATCGCTTTGGTGACTTAACTTTTATCCATTCTGTCAAGATGACAAACCTAAAGCTTTCAGCCTTCATTAACTACAAGTGTACTAAATTCACATTATTATAGTTCGTTAAATTTTAAATCTATCTCTTATATTTTATTGCAAACATACTTCTCGTGAGCCATATCCTTCGCATTTACTCGAACCTCACTCTTATATCGAAACGCCGCAATTTGATATTTCTTACTCTTTTATATTGTTATTTTTGTTAAGAAACGTGTTTTTTCCATACAATTTCATAACCAAAAAAATTCTTTCTATAAGAATATCCATAGCTTGATACATGTAGATGGGTTCTTCAAATTCAGCCAATCTATTAAGTATGCAAATATATACATCACTCTTGCAAGGGCTGCACTAACTACAGTCATTATACAATTATTCTCCAATTATCTTTACAAAAGTCGTTTCCTATTGCTTTCAGTTTAGGCAATATATTAATCAAATCAAGAGATGGATTTGATTGTTGCACGTATATTTATTAAATAACTTAACATACAGACGCTAAAGCATATTTTTTAAATGTATGTATCTGGGCAGAGAAATTTTTTTTAAAAACAAGAAGTCAATTGAAAATGATAGATTTTTAAAAATTACCAGACTAACGTGTTTACCAGATGAAAAAGTTTTCTTTCGAAGAAGTAATTAATATTTTACTTCAGCCTCTTCAGCGAACCAACAGGTTAAGCCACCCGACACACTTAAATAGAATATGAAAATATTTAATGCCTCATAGGTGGTTTCTATTTATCAAAAATCATTTAGCGAAAAATACAATAAAATTAAAAATATAATTTGCCGAAACATTTTGCAATTGCAAATGAATTTTATGAATAAGCATCAATATATTTTTGATTTTCTAGCAGAGATATAGGGATATTTACAGAACCATGGTTTCTTTTAGAGTCGACCTATTTGCTGGGGTAGACAAACTGCAAATATAAGCCGTACCATTCACCTCAAAGGATTGAGGAATGAATGGCCAGAGAAGAAAAAAACATTTCTGGAAAACATCATGCAGAAATGGTACGCTCAACTCTTTATATCATTTTTGGTAGATTTCAGTAGATACCACTGCATTCACTAATTATAATTGCATTTTTCAAGTACGTTAAAAATTATCTGAATGCACCGAATGTGAAAAATATTTTTCTAATCTTGAAAGAATAAAAAAACTTGAATTTATATATCAAGGATGTGACACCAAACTAACACAATTCATATCTCTTCGGCGATAACTTGGAAAGGAATGAATACATAGTATTTTCACCTGGTGACGTTTAGCCTCAACGGTCATTATAGAACTCCGAAGTCAATTTGAGCAAAGTTTTAAAGTGAAAACGGGAATAGCGTATTGAATAAAATAACCTATTTATTGTTTGAATGAAATGGCGCTTTTTAATTCTAAGTAAATTAATTCATTGTCAAGTGGAAAAAGTTTCACTTTTCTGCATTTAAGTATATTTCATGAATCAAAGCTGTTTATTTACTTCTTATTACTAATTATTCATTAAAAATGTCATAAGGTTACAAAATACCATGCACAATAAAGCAAAGAATGGATAGAAAATGTATAAATGGAACACCTTAATATTTTATCTGTATTTTCGACCAAAAACCCATTGAAACCGGTATAAAGTTACCTTATACAATTAGTTTAAATAACAAAATGAACTGCGTAAGTATCGTGCATAAGCTTAATTTGCTTTGGTAAATATAATTATGAAAACCCTTAAAATTGAAATATATTTTACTTAATTACAGTTAAAGGCAATATTAATCATAATAATAAACACATTGAAACGTAATTTCGTATGAATTACTATTACAAGAATAATTTCTATTTGTAAAATGTCGATTTATTGATGTTATTAATATATATATATATAATAAACTTAATTATATTTATCACAGTGTACGTAGGATAATATAACCTAAGGTTTTAGTGTTAAATAACAGAAAAATAGCAATGTCGAAATAAAATAGAACTTTCTCGTCTTATTTAAATACTAATTTTGTATGTCGAGTTAGACGGCCAAAACATTCAGAATGCAAAGGTGCATGTAACTAATAAGGAATTTTCACAAAATAAAAAAAAATGCTGCTTCGAAACTATAGATACCACCAGATATAAATACTTATTCTGCACCTGAAAAGCCTAAATCTCGCTCCAAACTTATGAGTCAGTTACAAACTCAGCGAATATATTCGGTAAAAACCAGAGCATCAGACATCATCAAAAATCCTTGAATGTACCAAAATTAATGACATAATTGTTGTATGCAATATTGCGCCTGGCTCATGGAACGAAATTTCATAATGTATATGCTAACTATATAAAATAACGACATGCCAACGTTGAAAAATCGAAGATAACTTTAAATAACTAATAAAGTTCATCTGTATTATCAATTAATTTGGTTTAAATTTAAGTCAATTTTTAAATTTACCTAAGAAATACTTTACACTCTGCTTGGTGTTTGCTTGTACATATTTTCTCTCTCCATAGGCATTTTTAACTAGAAAACAGTTGTTTAAGAGAAACATTTCTAAGGAAATCAATGAAACTCAGATGTTTGCTGTTAATACTTCCACGTAAAGGACTCACAAACGAGTGCTGGTTTTCTCTGATGAAATAACTCAAAAGTCTTTGAAATAAAACCTACTGTTAGAAAATTTTTTCCTATTTTTATTTAATAAATCTAAAGGAATAATAAATTACTAACTCCGGGCCTCAATTCCATTTTTGTGGTAATTAGTTGAATTTTAATGCCTATCATAACCGCATTAAAGGCTAGATTCATAGAAAATCACTCATTGTATATTTCATTATTATTCTGTTAACAAAAAAAGGTTGTTACTACTAAAGTAAGTGCAACAACAATGATAAATGACAAATTAAATGTATAATACCTTGGATTAAATTGCAAGAAAATCTTTCTAATATAATCTACAGTACAATCACCGCATCATATCTTACGGATACTTAGGTGCATCGATTGCCTAAAATATTGAACTCATGTACATATAAATAATTTTCACATTGGAAACGCACAAGCCCAGTAAAATAACACTCAAATGCGCAATAGTAAGATATCAATAACAAAACATTCTAAAGAATGGAAATGCATCCCATATTGAAAATGAATATTGGCAACCTAATGCCATCATTAAAACACAATGAATATGTTCATTACTTATAAAATCAACAACTTTTTGAATTTTACTTTCTGAAATACCTGCTGAATTAAAATATCAACACAAGCAGTTACATTAGAATTAAGTTTGCAAATTATGATTCTAATATGCAACGTCGAAATTTAAAAAGTTTAACGTGTGATAAAAATCAAAGGGGTACAACTTTTAATGGTCTTTGATAAACTTCGACGCGAGATATTGCGTTCTGAGCGTCTAATAATTTCAAAATAGCCTTCCTCTTCCTCTTACGGACACCGAATAACACGCATTACGGAAAATGTCGTTTTCCCGGCCAACAAAATAATAAATGACGGAAGAGAACGAAAGCAATTCTAGCGGGAGACCGTACGGCATGGACTTGTGGGAACTTCTGAGAGGGATCACGCGGCCGCCCTCGCTGCACGCATGAGACCATATTCCCTTTCGGAAGATGATATGAAACCGGGATGAAAAAAAAGCAGGATGAGTGGAGAGAAACAGAGAAAAAAATGATCAACATTTTTGCAAATGAATTTACATCCGGCAGAAACGACCAGAAATGCAATATCAGCAGCTGCAGCATTTGATCAAACTTTAGCCCCAATTAATGGCGGAAAACGCGGGAAAAATGTCTTTCGCCCCCACCCGCTCCACGGGACGCGATGCGCAATTGACTCTCCGCCCAAAGAGCGCTTGGGAACGGACCGGGAGGAAAACCGGAAAAAATGACATTATTTCCCCCTTTCATATTAAAAAAGGATTCGGAAAAAGCATTCGGAAAAAATCTTTCCTTCCCATTCCCCTCTTTCCCCCACTCATTCTCTGTTCCTCCCCAGCCATCTAAACCCTCTTCCCCACCTTCCACTTCCCCCTCCACTATTCTCTCCCTTCCGTCAATGGAGAAAGCTAACGAGGGAGTGAGACAGAGGAGGGAGAGCGAGAGAGAGAGATATGTAATTAAAAAACACCCTTTCCAGCGGATTATAAATAGGTCCCCCTTTTTTAGTCCAGCGAAGGAGTCTCGACTGTGTGAAAAAAAAATCCAAGGGCAGAAGAATCAAGTTCCTTACCTTTTTGTAGTCGATAGGCTAAAAAATTCCGAGGAACCGAAAAAACTGTGCTCCCAAAGCTACAGGTAAAAGGTGACTGGATTTTTTCAGTCGGGGAATACATCTATTCGTAGACAGGGAGGGTAAGGTTGTTTAGGGCGAGTGTGGGATAAGGGTAGGATGGGCAGGAACGCCGATTTTCAAAGATAGGTCCGACCAAAAGCATTATTGTCCATGGCGGCCATGAGAATTCCGAGAGAGAAATTACATGAAAGGAAATTAGGGATGGGGGTTTGAAGAAGGTTTCGGCAAGAGAGGAGGGATATTCTGAGAGCGAAGAGGCCGAACGGGGTGGCGGACGGGAAGGGGAGAGGTGGGGCGAGTAGGATGGTAGGTATGGGTTTTTGTAAAGGGGAGGGTTTTGAAAGCCTAATCCATCCGGAATATTTCAACAAGGAACAGAGGAAAACGAGAGACAATTTCAGGCAGTATTTTTTCAGTGCCCCCTTGACCAACCACCTACCACACCCCAGGCCCCCAACACCCTCCCACTTCGACGAAAATTTCCCGCCCTTCCTCCCTCCGGACACTTCTCATCCCTCCGCGCTCTCCACATCCATGCCCACCCCTTACTCCACGTCCAATCACTTCCCCTCCCTCCATTCTATTCCACGCGGAGCTCCTCCTTCCCACAATGCAACTCGTATTCCCCCTTTCCACCGCGATGCCTTCTTCCTCCTCTCTGTTTCCGTAACTTCCTTCTTTCTGCTTTTTCACTGGAAACCATTGATGGTGGTTTAGCATCTTCCAACATGACAGATTTTAACTCTATGAATATGGTCTAAGATTTTGTAGTTCAAATAGTGAAGGTTTACGTTTTCTCATCCTGTTAATTATAAAATGCCAAGAGAAACTAGATAAAGGGGACTCTGTGCTTTCGTATAACTACGTATCGTATGCAAATGTAAGAACATGATTATAATCCGGCATTGGTATCATTCACTTGACCTAGACTCAAATGTAAGAGGCTAAATTTCTAAAGAATTAATTGAAAAAGGAAAAGAAAATTTAAGAATAGGAATGCATTTATTCTTAAAATTACCTTTATTTTATCAACATATTATGCATGTTATACTATGTAATTAGATCTATTGTGCCCTATGCATAAATAATATTCACGAGGTTATGCATTAGAGGCACTTAGTGCCATCAATTTAAATCAAAAATGTAGAAATTTAGAATCAAGTATCTTCTTCGTTGGAATAATACTGTTTTTAACTGACGATAGTGACCATGTGTACTTATGAAAAAGAGTCAAAATTGGATTTTTGAACGGGATGTCTTTGACGATTTAATTTTATGACATACCTGCCAATCAAAGCTTAAAATATGTGTGCATAAAAACATTTCTTGTAAAAACCCGCACAATATTTGTCACGTTAATACTTAAATATCACCAGACTCTGCCGTTTAAGTTGACAAATTAGTTAATAATTAAATGTGTTCCATCAATCTGTGAAAATTCTTAAATTTAACTATATTTAAACCATGCAATAAAAATTTAACTATATGGTACACGGTGTAATTGAAATTCTTAGAAATGCCTAATTATAAAAGATAATCGATGGAACATATAAGAATTAATCTTGAATTAATCTTACCCTTTTTAGTTAAATGATCCCGAAGCGTGAATACTTTAAATATATATGGAAATATCTATCTATAATTTTTAGTCTTAGGTCAGAGATCGTTTGATAAGACATCATCTAATCTTGACGATTAGAAAATATCATTTATATTATATGCTGCCATTTGCGGCAAGACGAAATAAGCTTTCACATGAATAATTTAATATTTCCCTATTTTCCTTAATTCCCAACATGACTCAGAAAATATAATCATTGATAAAAAATTCCCAACCTCTATCTATAACTAACGTCATTCATCCCAAATCCACTGTCATTAGGTATCCACATTCTGAAACATCTCTCTCTGAGACATTTTTTGCTCCAAGAATAAAGCCTCGGAAATTGTACACATATTTATACTCGTATAAATACGCGCGCAGTATAAAACGCACGAGATATAATATTCGGGAGAAGAGATGCTGGCGGAAAAGGGGAGGGAGTGGGTGGGTGGGTAGAAAGGGTTGGACTGTAGATGAGAGGATGGGTGGGGAGGAAAATAAGAGTAGGTGGGGGGTGGGAAATAAATAAAAGAAAAAAATTCGAAAGGGCGGAACCAAAATAACCAAATTCGGGAGGAAAACATTGGGGAATAACCGCCAGGGGATTGCGTCCGCGAAAGTCTTTTCCCCGTGTCTTCCGTTCCCCACTCCCCTCCTGCCCTTCGCACCCACCCCATCCCAAAGGGCCCTCCCCACTCCACGGCCGCCCCTCCCCCTCCACTCCCTCCCCTCGAAAATCTCCCGCTTCTGGTCCCTCCCACGGGCGTAAACGCCCCCTTTTCCTCTCCTCGACCGGCCTCCCAACCCCCACCGCCGACACTCCCCCGCCCCCCGGCCAAGGGAGAGTCCCACATTCCCCCACTCTCGCCTGGCCCCCACGAAACCCCTCCCCTGCTGCGACTCGTACACCCCCCCTCCACTCTCCTCGCCCCTGGTTCCTCGCACCTTGCAATATTCTCTTGCCCAAAACACACCAAAAGCCATGCAGCTCAGGGTTTCTCTCCTCTCTTGCCACACTGCTGCTTCTACGGATACCTCACACAGAGGGGCGTGGTCGAAAAAGTTCTTCCTCCCCGCCCTTCACGATACCCCCCCCCCGTACCCTCCCCTCCCCGAACCCACTCCCTCCCCCCTACACTCAAACCCATTCCTTCGCCGGTTCCCCCTTTCCCACTTCTCTCAAACCCCCCACTCCACACTCGCTTCCCTTCCTCTCAGAACCCCACCCCTGCCCCAAAAACCTTTCCCTTCCAACTCTCTCTCCATCCTTCACTTTGAATCTCCCATGATTCTACCCATTCCACTCCTACCTACACCCCACGTAACTACCCCCAGTGTGACGTCGGGCCTCTCACCCCACACCCACTTCCACGTCAATGAACCTCCCCAACTCCCCAATGCCGCCCGCCCCCACTCCAAAAACACCGCCACCTTCCTTCAGCCATTCCATCACCCTCCCTCCCTCTCTCTACGTGCGACCGGCGATCCAGACTCCCTCGTTCCCTCTTTTTTTATTATTTCCTTCTCATCTCATCTCTGGAACCCTACCGCTCGCTCCTCCTTCCCTTCCTTCTTCCTCCCATCCCTCCTCCTTTCCTCCGCATTTCACTCCTCTCGCACTCCGCCCCCCTCTCCCTCATTTCCTATCACACTCTTCCCCCGCCCCTCGAACTTCGCCCGTACCCCACTCGCCTAATTCCACCCCTCGCGTCTCCACCTCCTCCCGCCCCCTTCCTCTGCGTCCCCTAGGGTGGTCTCTGCCCGTAAGCACGTTCCTCTACACACAAGTCCACACACACACACTCACTCCCCGAATGCCCACACCCCTCCCGGACAGTTACCCTCGCGGGTACACATACATACATACACACACACACGTAAACGTAGTCGGAGGAGGGAGAAGAGCCGGACGAAACTGCATTCGGCAAACGAAAATGCATGCGCATACAAGCACTCGCCCGCTATCTTTCATGCCGCTCTTTGGTTGCAACTCCCTCTCTCTCTTTCTCTCCCAAAAGCTTCCTCCATTCCCCCAACCCTTCGTTCGCTCACTCCCTCCACCATCCCATTCCTACAACCTCTTCCCCATCCCCCTGCTCGCTCATTGGACGGGCCCGAATGCAGGTTTTTTTGTATTTTTCCCTGCACACCCCTTCCGTCCTACCGGGTGGAATTCTTGTCTCTCTTTTTCTCATTCTCTCTCTCATTCTCTCTATCCACTTGACTGGACCGGGCGAGGTCCATCCGTGCTGCCCTCTACAGTCCTATTCCATAACTGTTCCTCCTCCCTTTTCTACCATTGCTTCTGTGTTCCCATCGCCCTTTCGCTCGCTCACCACCCCTCTCTCTCTCTCTCTGTCTCTCTCACACACATCCCCCTAGAGACACTTTACCTAACTCCTCTCCCAAACATTCACCTTCACCGCTACACTCCATGCGCACCGGGCCGTGCACTAGGGGAATTCCACCACCCAGTTCTCCGGCGACGGCCGCCACCAACTCTTCGACGTCGTTGTCGGCCGTCCCACCTTCCGCGGCCGCCGCCTCTCCTCCCACACACTTCCCACCCTCTCCCGACTAGAATCCCCCACCCCCTCCAGAAACCCCACCGCGGCCGCCGCGATGTTTATAAATTTTCGCCGTTCCTCATTTTTTTCCCCATATCTGGAAGCTCATTCGATATAACTTTTCCGCTTGCCTTTTTATTTTTCGTTTTATTTTTTTCACTCCGCCCCGCTCTCTATCTCGCTTTTCCTTCCGACACTCTAACAACCCCCACCTTTCTCTTTCGCCATTTCTCCTCTCTTCACTGCCGTACCCTTTTATTTTCCTTCTCCCACGCCTTCCACTCCTCCTCAACCCTCAACTCTTGTCCTCCCAATCCCCTTACACCCCAACCCCTTCCGGACGGGACTTCCACCCCCGCCACCCCATCGCATCTCTGCGGGAGGGGAAAATAATGCTACCCAGCCACCCACCTCGGCCCAAACGGTTATCCTTCCACCCTCTATCCATCTCCCCTTTCCCTTCATGTTGAAAATGAACGAGCAAATATTTCCTCAGAAAGCTTCGTAACGGGAGAGATATAGGGAGCGGGAGAAGGAGTGTGGGATTGAGGAGGATAACTGGGGAGTGGGAGAGGAAACGGGGGTTGGGGGGAAGATGGAGAGATGTGGGGAAAGGGAAAGGAAATGATATGTAATAAATATATGAAGGGAATGCACGCCTGCTCATGGTGGACTCGCGCGCGAAGGGGGCCGGCACGCACGCGAAAACGCGCGCACGTACACTCCACGCTTTCGCTCCACGGGAGAGGGGAGGAGGGGGGGAAGCGAGGGAGGAATGGTCTGACGAGGACGGCGGCGAGACTCGCCTACGGAGGCACGGGCGTGATCTGTACATGCGTGCAAGTACTCCCGCGTGCGTGAGTTGTCCTTTGTGTTTCTGTGTGTGTTTCCCATCGAATAGGCATTATTATTTTTCAGTGGGCGCACCCTCGCGTTTTTTTTTTTGCTGTCGGGGAAGAAGCGGACGACGTTCTCATATTCTTGCGTTTTATTCCCAGCATGCGTTCGTTTCCCATCCCCTTCCTAACTGAGCCCACCCCAACCCGCCCACCCATCAACCCCCCTTCCGCCCGTACAGTCCCCACACCCAACCTCTCTCTCCATTCCCGCCGTTGGCAAATGTTGCTCAAAGTTTCTCGAGAGAGAGAGAGAGAGAAAAAATAAATTTAGATACATATACGTATGCGCGCATGGTCCCCGCTCTGATATTCAACTTTTTTTTTACGGCGGAGTTTTTAATAAGTGGTCGTTTTTAGAATTTACGGTAATCAAGATGAAGTGAAAGGGCTTTTGCAATGAAAACCGCCCTCAAGGATGTAATTTATCCTTAACGTTTATTACTATTTTATCTGCTCCTTTTTTTCCTACTTTCCTGCTTTTTTGTGCTTGCCATTCTTACTCCATCACCCTACTCCCGCCCGAGTTCGCCCTGGATGGCTTCCCTTGAGTTTTGTGAGGACTACAACAATAACAGCCAAGTAATGCCAAATTCATTAGAGAAATCACGTAAGTGTAAGCGCCGACAACCTTTGCCTTGTATTGCGTTTTGTTTATCGAGCGCACCAACTGATATTTCTATTGTCACTTCAGGTAATAATTGGGAAAATATGAAAAAAATAAAATTACACATATGGCTATCCTAGAATAGACTAGCTTGAAATCACCGTGAATATTTAACGTGAACTATTTTAAGGATATTTTTCACTCCAAAAAAAGTTGATTTTGAATGAATTTACAGTGACCAGTACTATATAAATGAGATGTAGTCTTATTTAAAATTAGAATGGTTGAATTACACATCAGAATTATGACTGAGTCATTTAAGATTTCATCAAATAAAGCCAAACAATTCCAAATGATTGCGATACTAGGTTTCTAGTTTCCTAGTATTGTTATCTTTTACTATGTATATAATTGCATGGCATGAAAAGTGAGAGCATTAAGGGTACCATTTTCCTTAGTTTTTCTGAACTCAATGAAGAAATAGTAAAGGACTTATCAAAGTACAACCAAGTAGGAATTTGGATCTTAGAAATATCATTTAAACTTTTCCACAGTTAGAATTGTGAAATCTGTCCATTTCCAGGAGAAAATATAATACTAATATAATACATAAAAATACATAAAACCAGACAAACACAGATCTCTTTAACAAAACAAGTGAATCCCCATCCCATTTACAACCACTAACCAGCAAGAAAAACAAAGATACATAAAAAAAAAAATTAAGCTATAACATACATGCGTGTGTGTCATTACTTCTATATCTTCAGATGAAGACGGATTGTTTCCGTCGAAATATCAAGAAATAACGTGTGAGTGTTCTTCTTTTTTTGTGTTTCGATATTGTGTGTTACTGTGTATTGTACTATATATATATATATATACACGAGGGTCATCCGGAAAGTAGTACCCGTTCGTGCCGCATGAAGTGCTGACGACGCGAGTAGCCGCTGGACGAGGTCAGATAGCTTCAGTGGCTTGTCTGCCTTCTCTGAGCCAAGTTGCGTGACGCTAGCATTGCCTGTGTTGTTTCTGTGATTGTTTACAATGTTTAAAAAAATTGAGAACGCCGCCAGTTGTGAAGTGAGGGCAGTGATTAAATTCCTCAATGCAAGAAACGTTCGCCCATGTGATATTCAGTGGGATATTCAACCAATTAAAGGAGGTGTATGGGGACAATGTAATGGACGAGTCGTCTGTTCGGCGGTGGTGTCGCAACTTCAACATGGGGAGGGGGAACACACACGACGATGAGCGTTCGGGGAGACCGTCTGTCATTACAGACCAACTGGTGAGCTCAGTTGACGAATTCGTGAGGAACGATCGGCGCGTCACAATTGATGACATCTGTGAGCATTTTCCCAATGTTTCTCGAACAATTGTTCATGAAATTGTTAAACACCATCTGCATTATGCAAAAATTTGTGCAAGATGGGTCCCTCGCGTATCTCAATGAGCTGGCGGCGAAGGACTATGCAGCAGGAATACAGAAACTTGTCACACGTTATGACAAATGCCTTAATTTGCTTGGAGATTATGTTGAGAAGTAGTTTAAAGTATCCTCTTTCAAATAAAATTTTTTATGTTTGTTAATATTTACTTTTGTGTCTTTATTTCACGAACGGGTACTACTTTCCGGATGACCCTCGTGTGTGTATATATATATATATATATATATATATATATATATATATATATATATATATATATATATATATATATATATATATATATATATATATATATATATATATATATATATATATATATATATATATATATATATATATATATATATATATATATATGCACATATATATACATACACATATATATGCACATATATATACATACACATATATATTTTCACTATACATACATATCCATACATACATCATTTAAATGCTACGCATAGCATGAGTGCTCACTCGTCCTTGTATATAGTATGGTAATGGCAATGCTTAGTGCAACCGTGCAATTAACCACTGTTAAAACTTGTGACTTTGCTATGCAAATCCAAATACTGAAACAAGGCCTTCAAGTGGATAATAGCAAAAACCGGAACGTGTGGTGCGCGTTAGGAAACGACCGCATTCCCTTGCCGAGGATCGAACGAAAGGATGCACCGCTCCCGAGCGCTGCCGGCCGTATTTCAAATCCAAATTGTCGCCATTATGAAATCACGCCTTTGGGGATAATTTCGAAAAATTTTCAAGAGCAATGAACATGAGCAGTCAATTATTTTCCTGACATATAAGGAGAGGTGTGCTTCCTCGTGCATCACTTTCATAAGGTTTATTATTTGGTAAATTAATTAGTCTAAGCTGCAAAAATCGGATAGGTACGCACTTTTATTTTTCTCATCGAGAAATATTTAAAAATTGATTTCTATTTATGTTCTAGTGAGTCTTTCATAGCCTCGCACGCAAGCTTTGTACACAATGCAAAAAGAATGCAAAAAGACAACTTAAATGCTTTACTTGCAAGAAACATATATGTTTATGTCTTTATATTGATGAAAATTTATTAAATAATAAAAAAATATTTTTGATTCTTATATTTTTTCAATTGCTTTACATAAACTGTACTCCACAAATACTTACTGAAATCGTGTTATAGATATTAATTGAAATGTTAATATTTTGCCTAAACTGTATCAATGCTAATAATGACTTGATGATTTGATGCGATGGATTTTTCCTCAAAGAGACGAAACGATAAAGTAATATAAAACACAAAATTCCTGCCTTAAGAGTCTAAATTTTTATGTCAGTTTTCTCTAGTTCGTAAGATTTTTTTCTAACATGCCAGAATTACTCAATTTTTTTATTTAATATAAATAACTATGCTTTTTCTAGAATTCGTTAATCTTTCTGCTGTGAATTATTATTGTTCGTAAATATCAGGTTCGTTAGGATAAATTTAACAATGCGAGCTCGTAGTCCCGAAAATAGGAAGTAATTTTATTCAGTATGTTTACATTATATATTCCAAAGAGCAGGATATTCATCAGAAATGCAGGTATAGAATCCGATTTAGTTCAGCATTATTTTTATATTCAACCAAGAACATTGAATTTCTTAGAAAACGAATATTGATTTGTTGTAAATAATTTTAGCTTGTTGGGATGTATTTTATTTATTTGTGTACTTATATATATTAGCTAATTTGGATGCATTATACTGATACCTAAGCAAAGTTACTAAATGTTTATGATTAATATCAGACTAATTAGAAGAATAACAGATTTTTTTCTATCTCTCTTTTTCAATTTTAAAACTCTTCGCATTCTAGCCGATTTGGAAGGATTGTCTATCCTTTGTTCTAGATTTTCTGCAACACTGGTTACTCAAAACCATGACTAAAAACTCAAACAGGAATTTTATACTTCACATTTGCCAAAACATATGCCAGAAACGTATTAAGATCATTATAATTTTCTAGTTGTTATGAAACTCAATAATGGACCGAATCATAATTACTGAATTTATTAATCATTTACCTTTTGAAAGTCCGATGTAGTTGGTAATAGTATTACCTAGGTCTGCGTCTAAATATCACTTAGACGCAAAGATTATTTCATAATGTTTTACGGTCATACTCAGTGTTTCATGTTCAGTCTTCTTGATCACGCACATGGTCAAACCCATTTTCTGGACTCAAATAAGAATTTCAATAACTATGTAAGAGTCCTAAAGCAGCTATGGTAATGTAGATAACATCTTATTTCCAGTTTGATTGTCTTATTATTTTCTATCATATTCTGAATAAGTTGTTTCGCGCTCCTGTCGTTTTACGTTTGATGAAGCGGACCTGACCGATGGCAACGGAGGTCGGCACCGAGGGAAGCTACTAGCGACGGTGTCTACATCTAGCGTGCACCCGGTTGAACTTGGCGTCGAAGGACGCCATTTGCGCAATATATTCGCCTAGGGTTGGACTTACTACGTTTCTTTTCTCATTCTCATAATTAGTCTTTGATAAGCCACGGTAAATAATTGGAATGAGTCAATACATTTTGAAAATACTGCTACTTAGATACATTACTTAATGCAACCCAAAACACTCGATTCCGTGCCCGTTGCTGGCTCGATGCACGTGGTCAATACAACTGGCTGGAAAATGAATACTTGTTTTTGTCTGTATTCTAAAATAAATTTTATTACTTCCTCTATAATTTGAAATGAAAAATCTAAGACGAAGGGCTTTTTATGCCTAGATCGCGCCGATAATTTCAAAATCCAATTATAAGATTTTTATTTTACATGCACCTGGTCAGGGTCTCATTAGTTTTTTCTGAAATATGTGAGAAACACAGCATTCTTGAATACCAATGACTTATGATTTAGAAGCACTGTTATTACAAATTTTCCCTGTTTTTCTTTTACAAAATACAGAAACATTCTGGTGAGATTCCAGGGTAATTAAATTGATATCTGGTAGTGTTTATTCCATGAAACCTGAAATATAAACTAAAGAAAATGAAGCTATTCAAACTCAGCGGTTTTATGCAGATATAATGTATTTTAGAGGAATACATTACACATATATATTTCACCGAATTTTTTACTTCAATATATTTCACCGAACCGTAGGACGTGTATGCCTATTCTTACGTGTATGTGTACGCGAAGAGATATAATAGGGCATCACAGGTTAATTTTAGAAATTTTATTTGCAGAAGCTGGAAAGGTTTACTCAGCTATGAATTATAATGGCAACCATTCACAAATATGCATCCCTTCGCCATCAATTACCCTCAAGAGAATCTAGATGGAAATAGGAAAATAAGGATAGCAATCAATGGTGACAACCAATAATATTCTACCCAATGATCTCCCCGGTGGGAAAGTAGTCGCACGGTCGGTAGTAAGGGAGGTAGGGGTAAAGAAAAGTGAAACGCCAATATTACTGCACGCCCCTCCCGACAAAAGCTCCTACAAGGTCACCCCATACTGAAGAAAGTATTGAATGTATTGGTCATGGAACACTGTCGAACATCTTTGTGTTCATACTCCTGTGACCCCAAGTTATGCACGGACGAATGCGTGAAGGGGTTATGGACAACGGCCAGGACCAAAGACTTCGCTCAATGGAGAAAGTGGGAAGACGGCTCGGGTCAAGCGAGGGAGGGAAACAACGAGGAGGGAGGTAGGCCCGAGGATGGCGACGTACTGAGAATAGAAAGAAAATAGTGGAAGAAAAAAGAAGGCAGGGGTGAGAGAGAGAGGTGAGAGTCGAAAAGGGGCTTTCACACATGCTCGGAGGTGGGGAACCCGAACGTTGGGAGATAGCCAAGCCAAGGAAAGAAACTGGTACTACGAGTTCCAATGCATTGGCAAACTCGTCCATACTGGTTCGAATCCATCGGGCATCGGCGTTGGCTTAATAAACACTTCCCGTCTCACTTAAAAAACGTTTGAAAGCCTCAGCCATTTCAAATTTTCACTGATCCCCATATTTTTTTCCTAATGGCGTATGGGGATACACTCTGCCACTAAAAATTACGTCCGTGAAGAAAAAAGGGCTGAGGTATGAAGAGAAACAGATATGTGATCATTAGTCTTTGACCGAAATAATGATTACGTTCAATGGAAAAAGTGGATTTTGAGAAAGGAAAGATCTTTCATTTTGTGCTAGGTAACTCACATCAGAGTACGAGAGCAGAGTATAAACTAACCAGGCTAGAACTGAGTCATCAGAAGAGCCGTGAAGGGCTGCGTACGTTAGCGCATATATTTTAAAAAGCACCTAACAGACAGCCGCATCGCACAGAGGCACTACGAACCCCTTGCAGTTGCTTAGTACTCGATCCATATTATTTCAAGATTCTTATGTAATTATTCTGAGTACCTAATTTAAAACTGTAGTAGAACACAGGTGTACCATTATTGTTTCGAATCTTGGTGTCTGGTGCTTAACATGTTGCCACATTTTCACCACACTTACGCGGCTTCTTAAGATATATATAAATCAAGTTATTAAATTGTAACTGTTCAGTATATTTTAGTTTTCGGCCGCACTCAGTAATAGCATAATTGCTTGAGTATGGAACCCATGTTGTTATACGGAGCAATATATTATAGTGCTGACATGAAACTTAACTAAACGACAAATAGTATGAATTAATTCGGAAATATATAACCTTCTATACAACCCGGTAATTTTGGATACTCGGCTACATTTTGTCAGAAGAGGTTAAGAAATGTTTCGGAGTGCCGTTGCCAACGCTTTTAATCCCAGGCCTACCTTTATTGAATACCATTTTCATAGAATACATTTTTGCTTATGGTAAATACGCATATGTTCCAGAGGTCTGTTATGCAATCTGAAAACTTTACAAATTGGAATTACTTACCGTTTTCGTTTTCAGATATTCATAATAGCTTTCTATAATGTACTTTACTTTATTTTATATTTTACCGGTAGTATTCAACGTTGATTTATCCAAACTTTTCTAATAATAAGTGCTTTAAGGTTGATATTTCCTTTCAGTTTTGCTGTCTTCTCAATCCACATTTTCTATGCTCCAACGACTTCTTTTTTAATATTCCATCCAGCCATATTGCATTTGGAAATATCATTTTGAAGTAAAATTTGAATTTGAGTATTACTCTACGAGTAATTATGGTAAAGAAAATATTTTGATTGTTCTTCTTGCACCTCCGCGAATACAAATATTACAACGAACATTCACTACATGCAACTTAGTGGCTGTGATAAAATTCATTGGAGATTTCGCATCAAGAGTTTACGAATCATCCCCTTTGTATTAAACAAAATTTCGCGAGCGAAGCTGGGAAAGTAAAAAGCCATTCAATTAAGTAATTTTATGTTTAAGAAATTTATCTCTAATTAGCAGTATACGTTGTCAAAGTTGTCAAAACAACGAATTGCCATGCTACGGCGGGTTTGAGCTATTGGTGCCGAGTAAGATAACATCTAGGCGCATAGAATAGTAGTGGCGTTAGGTGAGAAAATATAGATTTACTTTGAATTTTACTGGAATTTTACCAGTAGACATAACATGAAATTCACCTCTCCAAAATAATTTTAAAATGAGCATACATATTTCTTCAATAGTTTATCAACCATAAAAGTCTCCTAAAAAGTATTCGAATCGGACACTTCCAATTAGTTTACCGCAATAACGTAATAAGCTGGCTTATAAGTTAACCATTAAATCAAATGTGATACTTAACTGAATCTTTTTCGTTCTAAACATGTTGCAAGAGGTACCTAATTCACCACAGAATGACATATGCATTTTGTGGTCAACGAGATTATATCTAAGTATTTAACATGTCTTGTAGAATCCCCAACCCGAAATAAAATTCAATATATTTCAATGAGTTAAGCCTTATAATTTTAGTTAGGTAAATTACTACATCAAAATAGGATATTGTTAAAAGGTTTTTATTTATTGAATTAGTAAACAAAATAACTCATGTTTGGCGGTACATATTTTAAATTTCTAGAAACGTAAATTATAGTACATACGATTTTGGTTATTTATTACTAGATATCATCGGGCTAGCCCATGATAAAGTGGAATGATTTTTTCCCGAGTTGCTGTGGAATAAAATGGGAGATCTCCGGAAAGCAACGCAATCCTTGTTAGTAAACTGCGGAGATTTGCAGTGTCGGATTACTGCTAGACTGAACCGCTGTTTGACGGTCAGGTCACGAATTCACGATGCCACTTTCCATGGAGCAATGCTATAAGATAATATTGTGCATTAAGCCTGGAAAATTAGGTCCGGAGATCATGAACATGTTTAAGGATGCTTATGGAAATGGAGAAAGGTCCCAAGTGATTATATGCTGCTTGCACAGAATTTCGGGGAGGGTAACGAGGACTTTGACGTTGAAGAATGTCCTGGGCATCCATTAATTACACCGTGTGGAGAGAACTTCGAGACAAAATTCGAGACAAATGCTCATTTGTAATTGACCCCAAAGGGCCAGGATGTTAGGCAAAAGGGTACAATATTCAGATAACCACAGTTAATTACATTCTTACAGGAGACCTAGCCATGAGAAAGGTGTGCCAAGATGATTCCCAAGATTGTGTTGGAAAACTCATTGAGTGACAATCTTGTCTTGGCCAATTGAACCTCTGTGAAAGTGACCCGAAATTATTGGAATGGTGGTTACTGGTGACGAGACATATACTTTTGAGTACCATTTTGGACCACTGGATTATGCCAAAGAAGCCGTGACGAGGTAACCTTATGACGGCCCTGTTGACAACTGGTGGAGGCAATGAAATTGATATGTCGATGCATAACGGTGCTTTAATGAAGAATTGAGCAATTTTGTGAAGAATTTTTGCATTTATTAGCAATAGATTTTTCTCCGGAATTATTCGTATTTATGTTAGGAGAGTCCTTAAATTCCCCTTTATTTTCAAGAACTAACCAAATTGAAATATATTTTTGCTGATAACTGCATGTAAATCATGATTACTCTTTTTTTTTGGAAAATCTTATGCTGGATTAGTTAAGTCTTCCAAAGTAATAGTATTCCACCATTTTCTTCCGCGATTTCTTCCTTAAAGGATAATTTTTTTATATTTCAACTTTTGAAAATATAGAATAAGATCGGCCAGCATATAATGTTGCAAGTTTAAAAAATTCATCGAGTTGAAATATGAGTTTTCCATTTTAGCATTACAATTATTTGGTAGTTGAAATAAAATGATCTGTGAGAGAACCTAAAATGCTCATGGGTCAAAATAAAAAAAAGGTTGCCAATGTATATCATCATTAAAATGGTACATAATGGATGACATTTTGCCGATCACCTAAACAAAATGTGAGTGAGCTGAAGAACATCTTTCCCGTCCGTCTTGACAAATTTCGACCTTTTCTTTCTTCGCTGTATTTTTAGTGGAATGGCCAAATAATAAGGTAATCCACACCTCCCACATTCTATCGTCAACATTACTTTTTATCTAGACACACTATCTGTATTATCGCTATCTTTACTTAGTATTTGAGTATCCTTTAATTATAAATTATTTGATGAGAGTCACCTCACAATTTTGAGAAAACTCCTGACCATAATTTGAGTACGTTCCATATTTTAGTATTTTTCAAATATCCTTTAAAATATTTTCCTTATTCAAACATTTTTACTGTTTCCAGACTATTAATTTCCCGTTTATATAAAACCGGAAAACCCAGCTATTACGCAGCTGTTATGAGAAGGAATTTGATTTTTCTTATTCTTCCTTTTGGCATACAGATTATTACTGTAAAACTTAAGTAGATGACCTTTTAACTCTTCAAAAACCAATTGACCACAAAATGAATGAAATTAAGGATAAAACTAGACGCATCATGAATTTAAAATCGAAACTATGATGTCAGATTATACCTGAAAAACTCCAAATGTCCATCAAAGAGCCATAAAATATAAAAAAGGAAACAATGGTGTTTTATATGAAACGGGTAGAAACTAACGTGATCCATTTGGCAGATAACATAAGGAATGGCATTATATATTAATAAAAACGTAACAGGGATATGATGCTTGTAGAAACATTTAGAAAAATATACTAATGGAAGAGAGAATAACCGGGGTGAGTTTCTGCAAATGAAAGAGTATAAGTGCGCTGTTTTATCGGTTTTGACGTGGACTTGCAAGAGATGGAAGACGTTTTTCATATATTAACTAGATGTAAGCAATACCTACTCGTAAGGTGGAATTTATAATAAATAAGCGGCTCTAGCTTGTCAGAGAATTTAACTCTATGAATAAAGAAATAATACATAAAATCATTATTGTGGGTTAAGGGCTAAGGTTAAGGACCTTATTAAAAATATGTTAAAGGAAATAGTTTATCTCAAAACTAAGTTTTAAACGAGAGTATTAAATGACAAATAAGATAAGAATCCCAGAAACAGATATCCTAATTGTGAACGTGTTAGGAAAGTTTAGAGGGCTCCATCATATATTATTTTCATGAATATGTAGAGCCCTAATTTTTATTCATAATTTTTCATCTGGGTGTCATGCAGATGTTACAATATTTATGAAAGTTTGTCAGTTTCATTCTATCTAAAAACTAGAACAAATCCTGACAAGAAAATTGATGGCAGCAAAAAGTCACTTCACCCTGAAGACGGTGGCAGAGTCAGCCTTCGAAACGTCGGTGTACTGCAACCGGACCCGGTGGGAAATCCGAGAGAATTTCTCGAATACCATACGCCGGGAAAACCTGAGATCTTTCATAGGCATTGCAAAGTTATCACAGGTATTAAAATAATTTTGCACACAGAGTAAACTAAACGAAAATGCATAAACTAAAGGAAAATAATTTTGTGAAGTATGGATATTGACATGACGGACCTATGATTATTGATTATTTGATGATTATGATGTTTTTTGATGTCAAATATTTAAAAATTATAGTTATTAGCGTTGCATACTACCCCTAAAGTAGTGAATCTTGCCTCGGAAAACCAAAAAAAACTTTTACTGAAAATTATATCTAATCTCGGAGAAAAAAATTAAAAAGTATTATTTTTATCGTACAAAATTTTGTGAAGGATGGATATTGAAATGACGGACCTATGATTATTTGTCTATGTTTTTTGATGTCAAATATTTAAAAATTATAGTTATTAGCGTTGCATACTACCCCTAAAGTAGTGAATCTTGCCTCGGAAAACCAAAAAAAACGTTTACTGAAAATTATATCTAATCTCGGAGAAAAAAATTAAAAAGTATTATTTTTATCGTATAAAATTATTTGTAACTGTTATAGAATACTGGTTTCACCTGTGAAATCGTTATAATTTTTACTATTTAATTAATTTTATGCTAGCAATACGAATTAAATTTCATGATCATTTCTATGAAAAATATTTGCGAGACGTTCTCCCGTTTAGTGGCCATTTTTCTAACGTTTACGATATATCCCACTACCGACCTCATAGTTCAAACAAAGAGGTAAATGAAGTTGCCCAGCAAAAATTTAGAAAATAACATTAAAAAAGGGCAGAAAAACATACATTCCCGAGGTTGCCTTGCTACCAAAATTCTAGGAATGAGTTTGAGTGTTCTCTTTTCATGTTTTCCTATATTTTTGTGAGCCAACCCTACCCTTGAATTATTATTCACCTCCATGTGAATACCACAGAGAATAATATATTCTAAATCTGAGGTATGCATATAAACCCGTATTTATCTGGAAAATATATACATTTAGAATATTTTAAGAAAAACGGCTTACCTAGAAAAATAAGGCCTCGTCAACCGGCTGTTGGGAAGACTGGGATTTTCTTCAGGGCAGAGTTGAAGACTATTGACTCAAAGTTAGACCAACGTAGACAGCATTTAACATATTTCCTGAAACTGCCGCACGAAATTATTTGAAGAGATAAATAATAGTGCGACGAGGCAGCTGAAGAATATTTCGAACGAGGACTGACAAATGTTTTGAAGAGCGGAAGAGAAGCTGTGTCCTGAAGGGCGTTTGTCGAATATGATTTAGACCTCATTGTTCCAGTTAGGATATTTTTCTCAATATATTATATTTCTGCATTCTTTAGGAACGTACATTGAACGTATATATGTTTAAGTGATAGTTTAATGTATATAAATGAGTCGCCTATTACATTTTGTGTTGAATTTAATCGAAAGCGCAACGATGTGCGCTCAACAACAGTAGCAAACAGCTCAAAAATTAAAATTGGTGTCATAAGCGGAGGAATGTAAGACAGTTTCTCATTACCAATTGTACATTGTTGTACACAGGCCAATGGAGAAAACATAAAAAGAAAATAATTTGACACTGACAATAAGCAGTTGATGTTAAAGTAATTAACCTATGCAAAAAATTGGGTAGTATAAACTGTTTGAATGTCTAGGCCTATAGCTATGGGTGAAAACTCAAATGTGTTGTTTCTTCTGCAAACATTATCAACAGAAAAATATACACTGTGGTTAAAAAATAAGAGTATTATATAAAAATATTGTAGGCTTATGAATCACAGAATTGAAAGCTTCCATTACTTGAATGTAAGAGGCATATTTTTGCTTTCAAAATAAAAAAATACATAGTTTGAATGACTGTTGACTAAGAGAGTAAACCTTTGAATGAAAAATATAAGCATTGGCAGTAGAATATTATTAAAAATCTTGTACTCGAGAAAATTTCAAGATGGGTCCAAGTTTTGACGAGACAAATATGTATAAAGTTTGATTAATGGTTATACAAACAAAGATATGACTGTATATAGATAATTTTAATTGAATTGTAATCAACAAATACATATAAATACATTTATTTGTATTTGTGCGTATACAATTGCGAGGGAATATAGGCATGCCTGTAGGCTTTTGAAAAAAATTGCACTCTTCTAAAAGTAAAGTTGTTATTTCTGTCTGCGCTGAAATTCAAAGTTAGCTCATTATACAAATACTACATTTTCTTAGATAAGAGCATTAATTATAGCTGCTTGGTGAAAAATTGCATTATTTTCAATTTTCACCAAATTTACGAAATTGACCAAAATTCTGATTATTTTTTATGCGTCAATTTTTTAAGTTTTTCCCAACCAATGTGGGGTTGTATCATTCCTGTTTAAAAATCATGACAGTTTATGAATTCTAAATATTATTAATATTTACTATCAATAAGAAACCTGTGGATGAGGATTTTCCACACTTCTTTGCTGTAGTAATCGTTTCTCGTAGTTCATATAGTTCAACGATAAATTCATAGTAATATCGCTCAAATTTGTGATGCGTATTTCTGATATAATGTATTATAATTTATCGTTTACAACTAGAGCTGTAGAATTTCTAATTACACCAGTTTTAACGACGATCGCTTTTTACGAAATTTTATTATTATTACTAATGCATTTACAAATGATGGAATAAATCCGCATTCCGTTCATCACATGATAATGCCTAATGGTTTTCATATTCTAAAAAAGGTAAACAAATAATATGCTTCGCTAGTTTATACAGTGCTATCGAAGAAAAGGTTCTAGTTGTACCTCGTTTTGCCCCAGCAGAATTTCCAGTAGAATTTCCAGATAAATCACAATGAACCAGATCCATTGACGCTGCAAAGGTCAAAGCACATTACGCTGAGAAGAAAAATTTTTATTGGAACTAAAAATGAAACCAAAAGGAATATGACTTTAAAAAAATTAATTTTTATATGGCAAAATATTTAGACCGGAGCTGCCGGGTACAGTGCCCGCGTATGTTAAGGCACTCGCCGGCGTTTGCCGTTGCGCCTGCCGGCAAGCGTCGGAGAAAATCCCGGTAAATAATGATTTTAGCAAATATCAATGTTCATTTTTTGCAATAGTCTTAATCTCTCAAATTACGATTAAATGTTATGCACGAAATCTCATAGCGATAGAATATCGCATTCAGTCGGTCCTGCTAAGCGTATGGAAAAGCGTTTTGACCTGACGCCTTCCGTTATCAGTGCAGAAAAGAGTTGAGTAAGTTATTTTATAATTAAATAAGTTAGAAATTGAATATTTGATAAATATTATTCCTAATACGGGCATTGCTTTCAGGCAGGATTTCATTTTTTCTCGTGATAAATTGTTTTTCTTAACCCCTCGCCTTGGTATAGCGGCCGTGAAAAAATGATAGATATGCATTTGAGTATTTAATAAATGATAATCATATTTTCCTTTCTTCGTTTTCATTCGACAGAGTTTTAACACAGCACAGAGTTAAGTGATTTATCTTTCCATTATCATTACTTATAATAATTTTCGTCAATAAGAAAATTATAAAATATCTGGTATGCACTTAGATTTATTTTTCAGTAAGGCAAAAATTCAAAGTTGGAGTATGTTATATCAATTATCATATAAATTAAAATGGAGGTACACCATAAATAATGTGTTTGCCCATGTTATAGGGGCAGCTCTACAATTTGCGGTGTTTTATTAGGATTGCGTTGAAATAAAATATTCGGGCACGACCTTTACATGCATAGATGTACAAATATGTTTTATTTTCGTAAGATGTACCTCCTTCAATGAGATTTTCATTTTTTCCATTTTCTTTACAAATTTTGGTGGTGAAGAAAGTAAGATGGTTTCACTACCCATATTTATAGATTCTATTTCATTGTAGGATTTAATTACTGCATATAAGACTTACAGTGTAACTTTGCTCAAATATGTCGGTATGCAATATTTCATTCATGAGATTAAGACAACTGTGGTATACTTGGAATCGGTTACAAAAATATGTAAACCTAATAAACATATCAGTTCCATGTTTATAACATGATAAATATAAGTGGTTGAAATAAAAATGAGAACAAGGCCTCGTTAGAATAATTAATGCCTCAATCGAAATCTTCAATAGCAATTCGGAAAGATTATAAAAATAATAAAACTATAAATCATAGGTATTCAAAGGAACTCTTAAGAGAGACCGTGCCATAATGGGATCTGAGAATCCAGACAACTAGTGCACTTCATTGAACGGCAAGTGGCGAGGACATCCGTGAAATGTATGTAGTACCAACCAAAACACAGAAAAAAGGGAAGAGAAAAAAGGGAAAAGAAAAAAGGGAAATTAAAGGTAAGGTTTGTGTTAACGGGAGAAAACGGGAAGAAACCATCATTTTGTGTAGAACTACGACATGCAATTAGGGTATATGACGTATACGATACATAGTAAATCACTTTCATATCAGTCGGTATTCGCTGAAATAAGAAAACTACTTTGTTATTAGCATGTATGCTAAGAATCAAGAAAAAATATGACACTATATACATCATAGACATTGAACACTGCAGTTATAGATCAGACACAGTTGAACTGTTTCCTTTCCTAAAAATTTAATTTCTTATGCTCTAGGTTGCCATTACTATCAATATGATACCATGAAAGGCCCAGAGTAGTCGAGGAAGAGAAGTCCATGAGGAATACCATAAAAACCAAACTTGTGATTTAAGAGGTTATGTTAGGAACACAAAAAGAGAAATGGTAAGACAATACGTGTATCGGACAGAGTGCCTGAAAATAATACTTGACAGAAAAGGTAAATGTATCACGGATTACGAGGGTTATCGTTCGAAGGCAAAAATTGAAAGTCACTGTCAATTACTCTTCGTATGGAGGATGTCATAATTATTAGGGCTTGAAATAATAAAAGACCATGATGACAGCCAAAACTTGTAAAAAAATAAACAATTACAGCTAGAATCAACCATTGATAAACATCTGCGAAGGTAGAAAAATTTCAATGAAAACTATTTTGGATTGTCATCTGTTAATCCGTCATCTATTAAGCATTCACATCACACATGCAGCAATGAAACAAAAATGAGCGAATAGAATTAAGGTATAGATTGTGTCTAAATAGTGCGTGGAACAATTTTTTTTCATTTTTTCTAACTCGTAACGACACATGGTCTGGCCGTTAATGCTGCCAATGGCCGAAAATTGAGGTTAAATATCAATTTCTCTCCAGCGTTAGAGACATGAAGAAATGATGCAATATAAAGGCACAAATTTGCTTTATCTACGATATGTATTTCAGGAAACACAAATATTTAGATAAATGGTTCAATTTAACAATAAAAGTTCATATTATTGTTCCCTGTGGATCAAATCGATCATTATCAGAGGGAAGAAATATCTTGAAATGAAACCCAGTTTTTGAAATAACCGTAGAAAATATTTAAATTAAGCATGCCTAAAATATCCATATTAGGGAAATCAAAAATGTTATTCATTGTAAGTTCGTGTATATCTGATTATTAAGTAGCGAATAGTGTAATAAAAGTGAAGGTTTTGGGTGGACACAGCTACCAAATATATATTTTTTTGCTCCTAACCAAAAAAACCCAATATTCTACTCTACAACAAGTCCCTCATAATCTCTGGGTATTTTCTTCCTCCCTCCCCCGTTCAATGTCTCTATTCAGTCACTGCCCTTTCCATAGTTACCTAACATTCTTCCCTCTATCACAGTCTTCAAAATCCCACTTCCGGTCCCCATGCTCATCATCTTTTTTCTGCCTCCTTATGATAACTCACAATAATCCCCCCTTTTTCCCTCTCCCCATATTTTACACTTTCTCCTTTGTTTTCCTTTCTTTCCACTTCACGTTCTCAATCTTTCTCCACGGGCACATTTCCTAAGCCTCCAATATATGTCAGTCCTACCTAAGTGACCATGTTTCCACGCCCCTACGCTACGCTCCACATCAGAGTTTTGATGATTCTTTTCTTAAAAGCCTTACTCAACGTCTCCGTCATCAACTCTCTCCTCCTTTTGAAAGCCTCTTTGCCTAGTTCAATACCTCCTCTTACATCCCCAATACTCTAACCATTTTGATCAAAAGCATTTGCGAGATACGTAAATTGGCCCGCCTGCTCTAGCTGTTGCCTCCCAATTTCAATGTTAACCTTGGTTTTTCTCTTTCTCGGATAACTTTTTTTTTATATTGATTCTCATCCCATATCTATTGCTCTGGATTTTCAATTCATTCAGCAAGACTTGCAACCCCTTAGCTGGCTGACCAACTAGCGCTTTGTCATTAGCAAACCTAACTGATTTTACGAATTCTCAATCCCCCGACTTTCATGCCTCTGCTTAGTTCTTTCCTATGCCCCTATAATCATGTACTACACATACACCTTGAACAGTACCAGTGATAATGCAACACCCAGCCTTACAAATCTTCCTAACACTGTCCGTCCAGACCCTCCCTTCTCACTCACACCTGACCAGTTTGAGATACGTACAGGTTGCGGACTAGCCTCTTGTCCCACCAATCTCTTCCTGTTTTCTGCAAAACATTCATTGGTTATTTTCAATACACTCTATCAAATGCATTTTCGCAATCTACGGAACAGGCGAATAAGTCTTGACTGTATTCAATATTCCTCTCGATTAGTGATCTCATTATTGCAATGGCATCGAGCGTGCCTCTCCCCTTTCTAAACCCAAACTGTTCAACCCCTAAATAATCATTTGCCCTACTCTCTGGCCTCTTGTTGTAAATCATGAGGACAACTTTTATTGCATGGGATATCATACTTATTTCCCAGTAGCTCTCATATGATGTCGACTTTTTCGGAATAGGAACTAACATTGATCTCAAAAAGTCTTCCGACCATATTCCATCCTCATAGATGCTACGAATCAGTCCATATAGACTCTTCCTCCCACATTTTCCTAAACATTTTAGTAGTACCGCGGGGGTGTTACCCGCGGTACTACTAAACCGCGGGGCTGTTACCCCTAGGGTCTGATTGAATTTCATCTCTCTTAATTCCCTTTTTATCTTATCTTCGAGGATATCTTAACCTAAGCTGTCTTTCTCTAATTGAAGTTCTCATTTAATGTTTAACCTGCTTGGCCTAAGGTCTTTATCATACAGTTCGTTTATATATTCCTACCATCTCTCTAGCAACTATTCTGTTTCAACTATTATCTTACACGACCTATCTCTAACTGTTAGCACAGATCTTCCCTTCTTACCTCCCGA
The DNA here is from genome assembly GCF_022747635.1 of Hetaerina americana. NCBI lineage: Eukaryota > Metazoa > Arthropoda > Insecta > Odonata > Calopterygidae > Hetaerina > Hetaerina americana. The sequence goes on along the minus strand of NW_027287538.1, from coordinate 68,293,933 downwards.
TAGTGATATAACCTTGCTTAATAGCGCACCAATTTCACCCTTCCCCTGCAAAGTGTCCATATCATCGCACTGCGTCTTCCACCATGCTTCTCTTGCTTTACCCGTCTAACTTTCTTCTACCTAGCTATATGGTTGCATTCTTCCATTTTCTTTTCTCATCTTTCTAATAATCCATTCTGTGATCCATTTATTCCTTGTCCTTTTCCCATTAACGGTTTCTATAGTTTAATTTGTTGCTTTCGATATTCCATCATTGATAAATTTTTATTATTCTTTGATTGTACTCAGCTGTTTGTTATCATCCATTTTTTTCACTACAGCTCTCCTTCCTCCTCTTATCCAGTTAATTAACCTGGATAAAGCACTGAAATTATCTACCCTAGAGAAAAACGTTTTGGGAAACTTTAGATGTTTCTTTAAGGGCAGAAAAAAGATCATTGCTTAAAAGATGCAGTAAATATTTCTAAAAACCGTTACGATAGAAGCTACGGCATCAAGGGATGTTTTATGAATTGCATATGATGGAAGATGGTTGTGCTAGAAAATGCATTGAAATGTATACCTTGTGAGGAATAGCTAATGGCCCACTTTGATCTAATAAGGCATGACTATCTCTTAAAAAATGAATTCAACCGCTAATTCATTCCCAAATGTTCATACGAGGGAGACATAGAAAAGATATTGTATCACGAGAAGAAAAGAATAATGCGTAAATAAAAATTTGCAATTTCTTCTCCACTATCTTATTAATTTAATGTTTAATTTAAAAAGGAATGTAACTATTTTAAATGATTAAGAAGACAATTAGTCACTTCCCATAATAACTTGTTTACATTGATCAAATATGTGATTAACTTTGGAGATTTCCATTTAGAGAATTTTGAGATTTGGAAATAATCTGCCCAAAATAGTTATCAAGAGAGTCAGTCAGGCGCAGAAAAATTGATCAGAGATGAAAACTAGCTAACGTATGCAATAATTGAAAATTCAAAGAAACAAGAAAAATGGGTAAAAAATTATGAAACATTTAAAGAAATAAGTTAGAAAGTCTAAAAAGTTGCAAAATACAGAACACAGAGCTGATTATAGCTCTCGAATATAGCATTTGGTATTTTACTGATACAACTAGTTTTTTACAGTTAGGTTTTCCTAAACTCCATGGGATATTATTCAGAAATTTTATGCCCCGAGGTTCAAGATATCAGACGTTCCTCTTCCAGTGGGCTCAGCTCAGCTTTGCTTAATTACTTCGTCTATGTAGTTATCAGTAACGCGGGATTTGAATGTGGAAAATAAGCTTGGAAATAAAGTAAATATCTTGGATATAAGGAGGTACTCTTTTTTATAAGAAAAAGATGTCTTTACATTGTGCGGATGTACTTGTTTCTTAGTCGTCATGTCTGCTCCTCAGATATATCATTGCCATATTGCTCGGAATGAAATCTGTTCAATTCTGAAAATTCTCTTGCTTGTATTTTATCATTTCTTAAACTAATATTGAGGTTTTAAAATAAAAGTAAATTTTCAAAATTCAGGCGATTTTTCTGTTGCTCTCTTAACTAAAAGGCAATATCCTTCTTTTAAGTAAACCCTCTTAAAAATTAAGTAAAAACTCTTAAATCTCTGTGATCTTTAACATAGTACTGCCCATGTCAATGCCTGTGCCCATTCCTTTTTATTCGAGAATCAATGTGGAAATTCAACAGTAATGCAAGAGTAGCATTGCCGCAATTTTCCAAAAATAGTAGAGGCCAATGATTTGTAGATTTTAATTTAGAAAAACCTAGGAAGTAAATTATGCACTTCTACCTAAAGATTTTAAGCGAATCTTAAAGAGAGAAGATCTTTTTATTTTTTTTATTTTATGCAACAAGAGTCAGGTATAACAGATCGTGGCATCACAATTCGTTTTTATTGGATTTACAAGATAAAATACTATTTCTTTTATTTGAAAAGAGATATAATTTTAGAATCGAAAACTAGGTAAAAATATTTAACTTAAATATTTTTGATTTGAATTGTTGTTCCAACTGCAATGGAAAATATCTATCTGTGTAGGCAAGTGCATTTTTGTAGGGGAATGGCTGTGCTAGTCCAGTGGGCAGAGGGCTAGAGTAATGACTACGGATCCAGAGTTTAATTCTCAGTGAGGCGTCTAGGATACCTTAGCTTACCCTTTCTATGTGTTTTTTTCAGGGTAACCTATAAATTTAGGAAACCGTAGGAGGACCAGGAAAAGGAACTCGACAGATTATCAGGTTTTGTAAATTTAAAACGTCGATCGGCTTAGTATCCAGCGAGCTGTACTCCCTCCCAAAAACCTAATATTCGGCTTATGAGCTGCCACTATTTTTGCAGAAAAACAACTACTAAAGGCCTCGTACAAATAATTTTTAGGGAAAATATGAATATGTGTAACATTTACTCTGCTTATACTTGGTTAGGTTTACTAGGTTACTAGATTTACTAGTGGTCCCGTGTCCAGCAAATGAATGTAGTATCTAAGGCCATCTTTTTGCAACAAACTACACTGTGAATGATGATACTGATGGGCTCTGTAATAATAGCGTAACTCGTTTTCGTCTATTCTTCATGCCAAACAAGCGTACTGCACCTCATTTTCTTCATTTGAGAAAAAGTTATTCTATCATGTATTTAAATGAATCCTAAATATGTTACTGTAGAAATGATTGTAGAAACACAATAATTTTTTTTTAATTTTTTTTGCATTTTTTTTTGGCTTAGCTCAAAAAATATGAAAAATAAACTAAGCCTTAAAATACTCAGTGTAGTCAAACGTGCATATTTACTGCCCACTTGGAGTCAGATTACGGGTGGAGGGAAAATGCTTTGAACAAATCAGGAACCTACCCGGCTACACCCAGGTTACATGACGTGATTTTTACTCTTTCTATGTGACTTGAAAATAAAAAAGTTTGAATGTTTCTTTGAGAAAACTGAAAATTTTATGTCATCAAATTATGATAAATCACATGAACGTATTTCATGCAGCCACAAAAATAAATATCTTTACTTTTAGAAATAAATTCTGTAAATTTGCAACGCTTTTTCCATCTAAATATTTCTTGTTGAGAAAATAATCATTCCATTGAAGTTACAAAATTTGTAGATGAAATAAATATCTTCCCATTTGCGTATTTATTTTTTATTTTCAATACAATTATTTATTGCTGTATACCTGTATATGAGATATACTATAAGAAGAAAAGCGTTATTTAAAGAAAAAGTATTTATCTTCTTAATCACATATAAACTGTCTTAATGATTCTCATTGCCATGGCGTAAGACATATTATTCCCTGATCGTAGAGTCATCGCGTGCATCACTTAAGGTGCCTGAAGTAAGGGCTTCTATCTCCACCGTATCAAATATTTAGGGAATATTTGACTGACATTTATTTCCCATTTTCAACATTTCATTCCTAAACGATATTAAAATTTAGAAAGATATGGCTTAATTTCAACTTGGACCATCAGCAATGCTGCATTAATCAGTATTTGATTATTTAATGTGAAAAATGGAACGGTTGTATATTTTTCTCCACAAAATTGGATATTATAAAAAAAATTAACCTCTATTTTTGAGAAAATGATCTATATAAGTAAGAAACTATCTTGTGTAGTGATCTGTGCCTGCATCGTTTTTCGATTCATCGAGGAAAATATTTTTATTTAACTATGAATTTAACTTTCTCTTATTATATTATATATAGAGCCTTTATTTTATAAAGAAAAGAGGAACGTTTTCTTTATGAGGGTCTTATAGGGTTCTAACCTCATTAGCTGTTCTAAGCTTCGTAAGTGACAAGTATTTTTCCGCATTATCTAAAAGTTCTCCTTGCAGTGTAATCTCTATACTATAATAATAATTTCGTTTACATAATAATAGTAATTTCGCCTTTGCACAAACATTCTCTATCTTTCCCATAGAACATTTATACAGCCTTTGACCCATGTTATTATTTCTGAACTTTACTCCGATCATCTCTAGTACATTGGTGAACTGAAATGAGACCAAGTGACTGAAAGTTTCTTCAGGTCGTAACTATTGCATTTTATGTATTTTTGTTCCGATAATTTTTTTCAAATTATTACTGAGCTAAAAACTTGTAAGACTCCTTTGTGTAAATTTTTTATCAACATATTATCCTCCACGCTTACCTTTAAATCTCTCAGACAACTATTGTGATGAATGAATTACAAAGCAGCGTTCACAATGGATCGCTCTTGAAACCCGCAGTTTTCTTGAGGAACCAAGTCTATGGCAATGCCTCGATATCCTGGATATTTATTTAAAGATCCCTCATAAAAAGAGGGATCAATTAAAAGAGTAAACAGTTCAATATAATATTAACTTAAATGTGAATTATCAGATTGTTATCTAGATTGTTTCATGTTTACATGGAACGTCACATATTAAGAATTATAAGAAATAGCCTCGAACGAAATTGTGTTGATCACACACTCTACTTAAAATTTTAAACGTTTTTCGTTAAATCTACAACCTTAACGGTTTAAGCTTCGGAAGTCGTATGTTTAACCGAGCATAAATTTAAAAACTGAAGGTGTAAATAACGACTGATTACACTCCAAATAGTAAGCCAACATCATTCTTCGATTGATGATTAACATGATCTCGGTAATTTAATGGGAAAATACTGTTCAATGTATTTGTTAAGGCAACGTACGATATAAACTATTATTATTTCACAAAATAAATATTCGACCACAAACGTTTAGTTACTTAAGCCGTCACATTTCGATAATTCCCATACCAAAGTTTTTATGAATCAGGGAGGCTCAAGAAAAGTCCTCTTAGGAATGTGGGGATTCAATAAGGTCGAGAGTGGTGAGTTTCCCCATCAATTGACTTTGTGGAGGCGTAAAAAACAGGTGGGATGTTGATTTCGATTGATAGAATTTCTATTATTCGTATACTTAGTTCTAATGGGGAAGAGCATTATCGCGTGAAGAAAGAAGAATGAAGGGAAGACAAAGGTACATTAGTAAACGAAAGAATATATGTACGCATACAAAACGTATTTTGACTAACACTTGACATATTGAAATTTAAGCATCATTGACAGATAAAAACTACAAATGATCATCATGAAGGGTATTATTTAAACAGTCATGTATTTTTTATGTTCGTTTATATGAGATATAAAGTTGTGAGTCCCAAAAATGCCGTGGTGCAATGGAAAAGTATTATAATGTTATGTTCTAGAATCCTTTGGTATCCAAGTAAACGAGAACTAAATGAGAGTTTTCTAGGATAACTCAAATGATACCAAAAATTCGTTGACTTGTTACAGCAATAAATAACATTTCCACGAAAATTCAAATTATTAAAACATGCTTAATATTCCCTTGGCGTTTTATTGTAATTTTATATAGATGTGTCAGAGATAAATGCAACGTAAGAAAGTTATTATGACTACAAAGGAAACACATTTCTATTCGTTGAGCATGAAGGATAACATCACACTCACATTGTGAAAATGAATATTTTACAAAGTTAAATCTGAGATTTTGTTAGTGAAAATATGGATAATGGTTAAACTGGCACTGCTACAGAAAATTTGTTTCTGCAAAAATACTTAGCAGTCTGATTGTGGAAGGAGATAGGTTTTTATTAATTGAATTTCATGAAATGGCAATTCGATTAGTACAACTTTTTATAGAAAATTGGATGTACCTAGTTGTTATTGGAGAGAAAGAAGAAGACTTTTAATTTAATGGTGGAATGACTTTTATCGTAACTCTAATAACTCAAAAACAATTATGAGGAGCCTACTGATTACGGTAGAAACAAAAAGAGCAAACTACTTTATGAAAAAAGTACGCATTAGCAAGATAGAGTAGGTTTCCTCTATCATGGAATGCCTAAAAGGATAAGGATTTTTTGGTGTTTAGAGTAAGCAAAGACTACTAACGTGTACTCTTAGGTTTCGGGTCCGAATCTTTGTTATTGCTGCATTTTTCAAATATAACATAATTCGTAGTTGGGTGAAACGCGGAGCGCACTTCAAGTTTACTGCACTGTCCGTCGGAGAGGACGGTAAACTAGATAGAATGGGACAAAGTCGGTGTAACTGGCTTGGTTAGTGTCACCTGTGGTGGAGGCCGAAGTCAGCTTGGGGGAGTTTTTTTCCACACAAACCACTTTCGCGTGAGATGTATTGTACCGGACTATTATGAAGCAAATCAATCTCGGCGCGTGTCCTTGTACACTTATGCGTAACTGGCAAAGTAGAGTATGTTCTTTAACTATATTTCATGCTCAATAATTGATGAAAAATTGCTTCAAAAACCCTTTTTGTTTCCTAAGGATAGCGTACTAATTAACGGATAACCAATGGCACAAATGAACCGTTGCAGCTTGAAATATGTTAAAAGTTAAATACAGGATATTTTTGGAGGTTACTTCTTTTGTCATTTTGACCGTAGCATATGCTATTTTTACCTCACATTTGCAACAAAGTTTTAGTACGGGTGCATTTTTTCACGGTCAATACTCCTTTACAATTCTTAATATTAAAATGACACTATAAGGTACCGAATTGGAATCTATTCACTACAAGAACAAGGCCACGAATCGCCTCATAGAATAGCTCACGATAAAGTGATTTAATAGCTTAAAATATATTTTTCAACAAAATAAGAAAAAACAACAAAATCTGACAATCAAGACATTAGTAATGCATATATTGCAAGAATATAAATTTATTTAAAACTCACATTTCCAGGTAATAGGAATTGAAAGAACTAACATCCGGTTGGGCCCGGGTCGAAATTGGTTTTTTTCCGAGGCGGCGCACGCCATTACGGATGAGCCGATCGTGGCCTCGCGGATATCCCGAGTACGGAGGCATCGCGCCGCGGTGTCCGAGTCTTTAGTTAAGACTAGACTTCATCCAACGACCCATTCATGGTCATCCGTCCCACTATTCCTGGAAATTAATATTTTTAATATTCTGGGAAATTATAAACTGGAGTTAAATGTGAAAAAATCCAGGAAAACAGAGGAAATGGTTTTGTTGTGAAAAAGTGACCTGCACACGTAGTTAGTGGAAGAACGCTGACAATATTTTTTTCAAAAAAGAATATTTTCGAAAATCTGAATTGAATTATTGTTATTAAACTATTCCAAGGGGTGAAAAAAGTATAGAATGAGCTTTTGAAGTAATTTTTTTGGTTTGTGAAAAATAAAATTCATTGTGAAGAGTATTAGAAATTATTACCGAAAAGATAAAAAATGTGGTAAAAAAATGGAATGATGAAATAGGAATTCCAGAATAAAGGGTTGTGGGTGCTGGGAATAAAATGTAATATTACAGAATAAAATATGCCTGTTACTGAGTGTATCAATTAAATACTATGTACATTTATAAACATTCAAAAATACTAATGTATAAACTTAACAGGTAGAAAAAGAATAATAAGATTATAAAAAATCAGTTAAAGAGGAATTAGAGAAGAACTCATTCATAGAAAATATGAAGATCCCAACAATAAAAAGGCAATAAATTTTCGTGGCCCCTGATGGAACTAATCATGGCATAGATGAAGTAGAAGTAAGCTGATAGATGAATCATTGATAGAAGAGGGGTTTTTAATAATGCTCGACATTTCAGAAAAGTGGTTTGGAAAAGAAAACAGACCATTTATGACAATTACTAGAAACTACCCAGGCATAGGTTATTCATGACCATGAGGAATTTTTCCTCGCATCGATAATCCTAGTCAAACTCACCTAAGAATGATCTCTGGCCCTTTAACCACACGTCCCTGGTTTCTATAGATTTAAAAATCTTTTATAGTAAAATTTTTAATTTTTCTTCCTAATATCGCACCTACTGAATTAAATTTTTGTGTTTTGAAAGCTGTCATCAGGGCGTATACTCGTATATCGTTTGAATATAATCATCTCGGAACAGCCGTAGTTTTGTAAGACTACATTCGGCTGTATTTCTTAGGTTTGTTTCCAAGGTTTGTCGGATAGGGCCACGCGTCGTTATTTTCCTGATCCCTCATGCTGTAATATTCTAATTTCTAATATACAAATTTGTGATATCGCATCACATATACTTCCATTTTACTCTTGTTGTTTGTTGTAGAATCCATTATAATTCTGTGATAAAAGGTGAAAATGCAATGCAATTCAAAGTTGAGAATTTTGCTAAAGAATAGAGGATATATCTGATAATCAACATGGATATGATTTAAATAGCCAAAATCAAGTTTTAATTGAAATCCTAAAATACAAATAGAAGAATGTTACAATGTGTCCGTAAGAATAAAGAAGGCGATTGTCGCTGTATCCTTAGGTGGTTTGTGTTTATTCAAATCTACCTTATCCGGTAGATTATCGATAGTTTAATATTAATGAAACACATTGGGCTATTCAGTCCTCAAAAATAACGATAACAATACATTTTTCGTGCTCTTTTCCGTTTTTAAACACTGCTCAAAATAATGTGTTGGACCTAATTAATAATAAATATAACGCTGTTTAATTTTTCTTATATTATATTAAAAATTAAGACAGTTATAATATTGGTTAAGTCAGAACACAACTTAGGTTCGGGCAAAAGTCAAAAGATTTCCACTTTTCAATTAATGCATTCGTACCAAATGACGGAATAAATTTGAAGCCTTCTAGTAATAATGATAGTTATGCCTAAATACCGAACGTTACAATCCAATTGATCACTGCATTGGTATTTCTAACAGAATATACAATTGTCTTACCATGATCAATATAAAAATTATGCTTTTAAATTAATTTCTATTTTTAACGGTCGCAGAAAAATCTTTCTTGGTAGGTCGACATCATACTCTAGAAGTAAATTGATAACCTACAAAATTAAGTGGTGAAGAAATTTTTCCCCTGGCATGAATACTTCCATTCATTCAGGTTTGCTTCATTTATTCGCATTATAGTTCCATGAGTAACTTGCAATACTCTGGTACAAAGCATAACGTGCAGACAATGACATGCACGCATGGCATACACATCAATTTATTCGCGTGCAAGTAAGGGTAAGGTAATTTTTTAACACAAAAGTACACCAACTGACATAAAAGGCAGCTTGTCATAATAAGTCCACAGCAATGTCCGTTAGAACTCTGAAGAGTAAGATGACAGTGCGTATGAAGAATATGAGCAAGAACAGAAGAAAAGTAAACCAACTATAAGTATCTATCGTGAATTCTTTAGTTATATGAATATGCCAATGCTTGAAAAGGTGTTCTTGTGGCTATAAATTAATACGGAAACGTTTTTTCTCCCAAATTTTTATGAATTTCGAAATTTTTAAAAGAAATTCTGTTTCTATTGTTATCTGAGCCATATCCTTGCTTTTCAGACTTTCTTTTATCCCTTTATTAAAATCTAACTAAATTTCACTTTAGCCTTGAGAAGTTATGGATGGGAAAGCAATTCTTTGCCGTTTACCTGAATATTTCTCCTGATATTTTCTTTAATAAATTTATACTGTTATTTTACCAAGTAGCTTGTCCTATTGGATACTTTTTGAAAACTTACTAATTACAGTGGCAATTCATTTATTTCGTATATAAGTCTGTCAATAGTGCATCACACCTCCAATTCTGTTTGGATTTTAAAATATCTAATAGCCTATAATATTTTGCATGGCACGTTTCATATAAACAATAACATATAATAAATTCCTCTTATTTTTCAACTAAATATTGGCTTAACCAGATTTATGTTTTATCTTATAATCTTTTATATTTGAAAATTTCGCCATTTTTACCATTTCGCCAAATTTTTACCATTCCATCGTAATTCAATAGTCAGTTTGCTGGAAGTCTCAGGGGATGAATGTTCCGCGAAGTAATGCAGACAAATAATGTGCAAGTAATTTAGATATTAGTAAGTTAGGTAGTATGTTTCATCAAAATATGAAAATTTACATCATTACTATTAATCAACAAATTGAGAATTAACCAATTAATACTTCAGCGAATTTTACATTAAATATATAAGGTTTTACCCTGATAAATCTAAATCATTTTTTGGAATACTTGAATCGATAGTTTATTATTGTTTCAAATTGATGCGTTATAGTAAGTAACTGGAGGAAGCATAATGCTCTATGAACATCGGCATCAAATCGCAAGAATTTGGGTAAAATAGTAACTGAATCTTCATGCCACTTAGGTGGGAGACTTTATTTCGATATTTAAGCAAGTAAATAGGTCCATTTTAAGCCTATTTTTTAACGTTGATTTAGGTGACTTAAAAATATAGAGGAATAAAAAAATAGGTATAGAAGATTTAATAAAATGGTTGGGGTTAGTATTTCAAATTAGCTAAGAATTGGCGTTAAAAGCATTGGCATTTACCGTTTATTTCGTAAATTAATCTCTGGAGTGATAAACTGATTTAATATCGCTTTTATCATATGCTATTCTCCACTGGAATATACCCGGAGACTTTCAAAGAAGTAAATTTAGCCTTATCTTGGACGGAAGATTGTGAAAAGATTCAAGCGATAGGTTTGACAATACGTATCGAATATCTTAACACAAGTCACCGAGGAGAAGATATGATGCAAGATAAATGAATATATTAGGAGACTTTTTGAAATTAAGAAATTAAGGAAAATAAAAGGCATTTTTTTGGCACGGTTTACCTATTAACAGGAGAATGGAGAAAGGGGTTAGGGGCAATGCTATTTATCAAGTCAATTGGAATATGATAATATGTGCTCATAAAAAATAGATGTGTCCATAGAGAATTCATGGGTACTGAGTTTTAAGAATAAAAGTTAGCAATAAAATCGGAGAACTACAGTAAAAAGCCAAAAGGAAAAATATGAAATAAAGCGAAACGTTTTATATAGTAATTCGGTTAAAAAAGTAAGATTTTAGAAAGAATTAAATGCCAATACAGAAGTAAAGATATAATACCGGCTAGTACATTTATTTACCAAAAAATGAAAAAAAATCATTTGAAATAAAGTAGAATCACCAAAGGCGCTTGATGCAACAACGGAATGACAACACGATAGAGGAAATAGTTGCTTGAATTACGAAGGCTTGGAAAAATTATTCAAAGAAAATGATTGTTATGACTCCATATATATGTTTCTTAGAACTTCAAATAAACAATTTATTTTATGTTTAAAACATTGATGTGACTCAGCTCAAATATTGTGGCTTAAAATCAATTTTTTTGAGACACCAATCGTATCAAAAAACACCAGTGGTAAATAGCAAGTTTACGGAACCATGGTAAGATGATATCCAGAAAAAAATGAAAATATGCATAATCACAGTACCACACGTGTACTTTAACCAAGAGAAACAAAAGGCAAGGAAAAATACCATTAAATTGTAAACTATGGAATATAGGGAGTAATGGGGTATTATAAGATAATTTCTAGCAAAAGGCAGCCTTTTCTAATGTGATGATTAGTACTGTTAACCTAAATTTTGCATGATGAAGAATATGTGCATGGAAATGGTGGTTGCAAAACATTGAGAGAATTTACGAAACCATTTTTAGAGTTAAAAAAAGTGTCTTAACTTAGGAAATTTTGGAATTTTTCTTTAAATAAAAATACAAATATACAGAGAGAACTCTTGTAAATTACGAGCGTACGGAAAAATATAAACAAGCAGGAAGAATTTAAGCCACTTCTGGTACTAAAATATACTTGGTATTCAAATGTGCATCACAGATATAAGGTGACGATACATAAAATTAGATCTTGGCCATTTATGTAAAGTGTTTCTTCATTTGGAAATCTCAAATTTAAATAATGCATTTTGGTAACAAAATTATCAACGAGGTGGTACATGTAATGCTGGTAATAGAGATGTTTAATAAGTTTGACCGCTCGGAGAATGAATATGCTCTTTTGAATTCTCCTAATAAGTCTGAATCACATCTAAAATCTACAGAGATATGTAATACTTTCGTAAGTAAACTGTCGAAGGTCTTTTAATAATGTATCGAAATTTCAACTAAAAATCTTTCTTTCGATACAGCGGCTTTTTTCGGCAACTCCTTTCCAACAGTACTAGAATTACTGTGATAACTCATTCATTCAATCAAAGGCCATTCATTCATTCAAATAAGTTATTTTTTTATTAGTCTAGAGGTCTTTACCATATCTGTCTGATTACCTGATGTTATGATAACTTATTGCTGCAGTTGCAATAAATGATCTAGCCAATATTCTAAAAATATGGTAATACTAAACCATTAGTTTCGTGAAATATCATGCAGCTAAAATCTACTACAATTCTCTAATAAAGTAAAGAAAGTTTTAATTTTGCTTAAATTGTAAAATAATTCGATGGATTGAGCACCCTTTCTTCATACATCGTTTTAAGCTGTGAATATAAAGTATAAGAAAAGAGTATCCACAGCGAATTAAATGGTTTTGAAGAAACAATAATAATCAAATATAATCCCGGTTAATTAATCGCATTTCAATTTCCTAAAATAACCCAGAAGCATAAAAAAGTATATTAATATGAAAATTATACGTGAAAATTTATTTATCACAAAAACAAGTAAGCTGTAGAAAAATAGTACATAAGTATATAACGTGTAATGTTAGTGCTGTAATATAATAGTACATGGAAGTGACCAAATTATCAAGGATATAAGTTATATGTTCATTAATAACGTAATAGGTATATTTACCTGAGGGCCTCAAGTTGCTAGAAACTGAAACTTTATTTAAAATAGTTTTCGTTTTTAAATTGATAAGAAAATCAAAGTTTTAAAAAAAGAAAAAAAAATGATTTCAAGATGATGCAATAAATCAAACGAAGCAATTGTAAAAAAAATTATTTTAACCGACACTTTTTTCACCGAATTTTAAAAGGAAATGAAAATAAAGTATTGTATGGATGATACGTATTATACTATAATACTATTACCCACCGATACGTACATTACGGTGAAACTTCTATCCGTCGGATGGTAAGTTTCTTTGGGTATTTGACTGGCAGTCCACTTCGGAGATCTCTGCCCAGCGTCCATTGAACAGATATTTCCTCCAGTTATCAACTCGTGTGGTTTTCATGTGGAAGAGACGAGATGTGGTCGTCATGGAATAAGAAGTTTGGGCAGCTTTGATATGGATTTTGTACAAAACCACTGTTTCTAAAAACATTTTGGTATCATTAAAAGAGTGATCAAATTTCGGGAAAGATGTGGATATTTGCCTGAAGAATTAAACTTTGCAGTGAATAGGAAATTCCTATAAACTGAAAGTTGGAGCTGATAAATGTTGCCTTCTCTTGGTCCTGGTGGCTAGCTCACATATGGCACGTTTTGGGAAAGGTACTTTTGCGTCTTGCTGCCTGCATAGAAGAAGAAGAAAATGCACATTCTCGGACATTTAACTATACAAAATGGTAAATTACAACGATTTATAGTACCGTTTACCTAGAAAAAACTTTCTCCGGTTGGTTCCTGTGGGCCATTGTTCATTAAGGAAGCAGAAAGGACCTCTTTGAATAAGAGCCTTGTGCCACGAGTTATGTCAGACAAGGCCTTTGCATTAGTTTAAAAGGACCACATTGGGAAAGCTCTTAGGAAGATCTGTCATGTTGAGTTTTTTCCCTTTAACCACCTCTTCTAGTTTTACTCACTATACTTATTTCTAAATCTCAAAACCACTAATTATCTTCTGAATCCGCTCTGCCAAATCTTGGAATTATTTCCAATTGCCGTCTGTCTTCCCGTATGATTCAAAGAATTCATCGGTTTTTTCTGTACTTTCATTTCATTATATCCATTCTTTGTCCATTGCAATTCCATTGCGGAAAATAATGTCGGCAAGAGCGGATCTTCTGTATTGTGTGAAGTGAAAGAGCAAATTAAGTGTGCAAGCTAGCACCATTTCTCGGTCGTGGTATGGCGCAGAGAACTTAGTGTGTAACATAGAATGATAATTTGCCAAAACATTAAAACCGAGACGAGAGAATTACACTGAGCTATATTGTGTGTGTATTTTTACAATAAACAGGATAATACATTTCAACATTCTGGAAGATATGGTAGGCCAAAGTTTTTAACCTTGACCTTATAAAAATTTTCATTTATTCTATTTTTTTGTAAATTGTAAAATTGTGTATAAGGATTCGAATAAGTCTTATGTTCAGAAAAAATTTCTATAGGCACCAAAACTTTTGCTCTAAAAAATATACTATTATCTGAAACAAAGATCGAAGTTACGATCCGTGGGAAAACAGAAAGCGTTACCTACTCGGCAACCCAATCCAGAGCTAGAAAAAAGTTCCGTTTTTATGGTTAAATTTCCAGGTAAGTACTAGACAATATATATTTAAGGTGTGCTCACTACTTTAAATGAGAGAAATGGAGTTTACAATGTAAAGTAAGGTGTACTCATAGAATATGTTGAGAACGAACGAAAAGGAGGACTCACCATCTCATAACTCCTGTAAAACCGGCCGAGTAAGTCTAGTAAACAACGTATACACCTGCAATTTCTCTTCCCTTTTATGCTTAGAAATCCGATGAAAAGCAAAGCTGCCATCTCCAAGTGAGTACGAAGGCTTGTCTCAGTAATTAAAATGGCAATTTTTATTTTTCCTTGACCATAAGTGAGTGCACTCTTTCAACCATATGTTCGTAGGTATCACATTAATAAACCATTATTCTGTACCTAGTCGTATAAAAGTAATATATTTATGAAATGTAGGATCTTCATGATGGAAATTATGGTATAACCCAATACTCTACGGCCAGTTCAATAGTATAATCATTAATAAATGCTTCATGAATTTTGATAGCATCTCAACTCAATTTTGCAAAAGTTACTCCATTCTTTCATTAATTTTCAATAGTGTAAACAAGGTTTTCTATTTCCTTTCAACATCTCAGAGACTCAAAAATGCATAGCATAACCATTAAATCTTAATATTTTATTGCCGCGGTCAATGTATATTTCGGAAGAAAAAATGAATCCCAGGGAACACTTATGTTTCCAAAAAGCTAAAGAAATATTTAAATAGGATATAATGTAGTTCAAGATAACTTGCTACAAAACAACATTGGAGGAAAAAGAAATACGGTAAAGTGTTTGGTGATTAAAAAGTTGAAATAAATGTGTCATTGCAAAAATTGATGCATGATTAATTCAGCTTATTTCAATGAAACATTTTGATCAATGACAAAATACATCAAGGTTAACACAAGCCTTTGTCGGATAGTTGTCTTGTTATTGCAACGGTATTTCTGTTGAAAATTTGGCAAAATAGGAGATGTGATGCTTCAACGGGAAGTATCCGGAAGGAGTATGTAAGGGAAAATTTGGTTGACATAAGATAATTGAAATGATACTTACATGTAACCAAAATAAAAAGAGGGGAGTTAAAAGTAGATGATTTTATCGTGTTTTAATAATACTAATGCTACGAGGAATGTCAAGAAAGTCACTTATATTTCGGCGGTGTGTAGAGCCACCATCTTGGTATTAAAACGTCCCAGCATTCAGTACGCGTCCTGCTGTGGTAAAGAGCCTGCTGATATTCTTCTACTTTGCTCACATGCGAACTACTAAAATGTACTCAGCGAAAGAAAATCCTGTATGTTGTAGGTGAGGGCAATCCAGAATGTAACTTACGTTTTGAAGTAAAATATGAAACTAGTGACAAGACGAAGTTTTAATATATACACCTGAAAGCCATATTCTAATAATATTTTCCTGCATGCATTTTCCACCGTAATGGAGTCGTTTATCATAACGATCACAAGCTTTTCAACAGTTTCTCAGAAGAAATCTGCCGCCTTATATTTTAACCGTTGGTTTACTACAGCATGCAATTCTGCTTCAATGTGAAAGAGCTGTGTAGAAAGCCCTCTCTAGCGATAGATCTCTAATCGTATATCGACGATTTTTACGAATTTTATTGGTTATTTTCACCATCAGTTATTCTGCCACAAAGCTAGGCCGGCCCTTGTGGTCCTCGCCGTAAGCATTGGCGCGGCCATTTTAAGCTGAATGCACCATTGCCTCACTCCGTCTTCGCTCATTAATGCGTATAGGTGCACTTCAAAAGTTGTCTATGAATAAAGATTGGATTATGATTTTTTTTGGCCAGTAAAAATCTAATCAAAGTTTGCACTTCACGACTCTCAGGGATTTCTATTGAAGCTCACAATTTAACAGTTCCTAGTGAGCACAAAACAGGAAGTTAGGGAACGCGCTAGACCAAAACGTAAGTCATTCTGGCCATGTTTATGTAGCCATAAAATTAATATGCTAACGATACTATAAATTGTGAAATGATATTACCTAAAAGAAAACAAAAATTTCCATTTTGTATTGGCATTGACTCTTGTGGTAGCTGCCGTGGCAACTGGGTTTTTATCGTTAAATATTATTTCAGTGAGATGAAATGTCGTCTTTAGAAATCTTTCCTTGCGAGTAACAACCACCTACTATAATGAAAGGGCTGCAAATATGAGGTATTTAATTTTAAGGAGAATACTCAATGCCATAAACTAATTCTAAATGCTAAATGGCTAATTTAAAAAATAATATTTCGGTGATGTGTGATACTAAATATATTTTTATATCTTCTAAATCCTATACAGTGTAAAACTACGCCTGATTAAAAAATAACTATTTTAGAGGTAACTAAACGGGTTCACCTCATTTAAATTTATTGCTGTTAAATTACAATTGTAAACTAATAATACAGAATATTGAATTCGACCATTCTTTACAATTACAATTAGATGTATTCATTTCCTGTGATAAAACAATTTACATTTCCGGTGTCTTGCACCTACAAAAACTTATTTGATGAAATACTTTCATGAAAAATATTATAGAATATTACTCCAATTTAAATGCGAAATGATACTCTTTCACTATTTTTACTATTTGCATGGATTGATTTTGTAGCCTAAAAGGTGATGCCGAAGGCATTTCTTAACCTCAACTAGTAAGACAAAAGGGGTAATTCTCTTCTAAAATTAAGCATTCATCATTTCCACACATGACCTTTCTATTTTATTCCAAAATCATCTTCCTTTTTATACCTTATCATATACCTTCCAATTTTAATGTTTAAACTATATTTCCTCCTTCACCACAACTTAGAACCTCAGTTTCCCTTACCTTGATTCTCATCTACTTCCTAACATCATTTGCTTCTTTTTCTATCGCAGTCGGTGTTTATCGTATGCAGCCCATATTTCATAAATATTTGCTCGCCGCATGAAGCTAATCGTAAAGCTAGCGGATTTTTTGAATTGCTCATGAACTTATCTTATTCTCCAGTTTTTCTCATTTACACCATCTCCTCTAAAATTACTTTGAAGGAGTGGGTGTTAGTAAACTCTCCTTATTCCACTCTCTAATCATGAATACTCAAACTCTCGAACCACCATTCGCCCCTGAGCAGGTACCGGCGAATTCCCCTATCCCACCGATCATCTCGTAATTAAGAAATTGAATTCAATAATTCCCCCCTAATTAACTTTTTCAAAAGGCCTCTGCAAATCTACGAATATAAGCAGTATTAATATTATGTTAGTGATTTCATAACTGCTACGTCAGCAGGAGTAATCTATTCTGAACTCAAACTGATGGTCTACTAATAAAACATTTAACTTCCCCTCCATCCTCTTTTTAACACTCCTGCATTATAATATAGCTTCGTTTCTGCGAAATTAAATTTATTTTTCTTTATTTCCTATATTACTGCTTTTTCCTCCCACGGAGTGGCAACCAATACTGTTCTAAAAAATTTTCGGTCAAATTCTTTCCTTGCAGGTTCTACGAACAAGTCCATTAAATATATTATTTCCAAAATTACTAAATTCTTTGAGTAGTTCAGCAGGAATACAATCTATCCCTCAGACCTCAAAAGATGTCAACCTCCTTCATATGTTTCCTATTATGCAATCAAATGCACTTGATCTTAACCGGCTCCCACGTACATCATGTTCTCTTGCTTTATTATATAGTATGCCTAAATTTGCTGGCGTGATTTCTAAACCCTTTTTGCTCGCCAACGTATTGTTGTCATCTGTAATGAATCTTTTCTGAATCAAATAATATTTTACCTCTTCTATCTTCAATAGTGGGCACCGATTTTCCCGTAGTAATTCCTGATAGATTTGTCTCCTATCTCGTTAGTCTACAACTAACACCCTTCCACTGTAAGTTTTCCATTTTCCTGCGGTGTAATCGTCTCCTGGTTCTTATTCGTAATATTTTATGCTGCCCTATATTTATTACCGCCCTCTGTGCGATATTTCTTCCTAATAAATGATTCTACGTTGCACTTTTCCATCGGTGTTTTCTACTTTATCCTCAGGAATTGGAGGTCACTCTTTAATAGTGCTAAAGTGTAATCTAAGTTGAAAACCGCTCTCAGGAATTTGTGTTACCTTATTATGTTAATCCTAAACCTGTGCTTAGTGAAAGTTTTGTCTGACTAATATCTTTCTCAATTTTTGGGCTATTTTTAAGTAGTTTTAAATTTGTTATGTACATGTCTCTGTTGTTCCTTGCTCCTGAATCACATCACCCTACCTTACATCTCTGCCGTTGCCCAATAATGCATTTTAAAGTAAAATAACAAGGTATTTTCTTGAGGGAATACTCTCCATTGTTTGCTAAAAATTGATCGTTGAATTTGAACTCTGCCTATTTATTGCGATTATTAGTTTTTCGTTGGCATTTATACCTGAATTATAAAAACGCTAGTTTAGCCTTTATTTCTCCTCATTTGGTAGTTGCCAAGATGTATTTTTATATTCTTCTCCGTCGTTATTTCTTGATATGTGTTCGAGATTTTTTTCAGTTGCCTTCTTCAATAGTGCGTGAACGTGACATTATAACTAGCGTGAGAGATAACCAAAGTAATGAGCTCTAAGTTTACTTTGATAATAAAAGTAAATGATGGCGTGGAATGCAATCTAGTCACATATGAGATTCGCAGATTAGGTCTTGGGGTTTCTGTTTCTACTTTCTTGGGCCAAACTTACTTTCCAAGGAAGACACGGTAATGATACTTGACAAATTGAATAGCTTAGGGTGTGTTATGGAATGCCGGAGGCCATTCTGGGAATCGATTCTAGACCCTCCAATCAGCCACTCATCGCTCTACCACTGGATTTGTAAATTATTTGTTATCCCAGATTGTCGCAGTTTTTGGCTGTCTTTAACGCTCATTAACAGCCAAATTGGGCCGCGTTTAAATCAGGAGCCCGGAATCTCAATATGGTAAAGGATGACGTAGACTCACGATACATTGATTTTCGTGAATTTCAAAATCAATTATTCATAGATAACTAGTGACACAATTATTTCCATTGCCAAAAACTCTGACAAAGACTCCCTAAAATGATTTCTAAAAAACCGAGTGCTCAAAAATGGCTGCAATTTTGGTGCATACCTTGCAACGCATGCGCCAAAATATCCCCATTATTCGCTGAAGAGCGCAGCCATCTTCACGTTGGAAAGTTTTCAGCTGAAAACATGCGTGTGAAAATAATTTCAAGATTCTTCCATTCTGCCTGATGAGCCAAAAATTCAGCTGCTTCTTTGCAAATATGTCTTATCTGGACAATACTTCCTGGAAAAATTTTATCTAGCAGGATCCTCTCTAGGAGTGTATTGCATCAGTTTAGGATAGCTGATGGTCGGTAGATGACAGCAAAGGTCTTATGGAATATTTTTCATAAATATTTTCCATTGTTTTTCTTATTAACCTCTCACGCCCAGCACCCATTGGATACAAATTGAAATTAAATGTAATAATCCAACTTCAAATGCGCACATGATTAAAAATTCACTTTATCTTAATGAAGCCTTTATCCGTGCCTGATTTGGTCATTGATTTTATCAACATCTTGTAGAGAGAATTGATGTAACAAAAATTATTGTGGGTTACCTAGTACATGTTCTACATATGATTTTTAAGGATATTTTTCACGTTTCACGTTCATGAGTTTTTTATTATGCATCCATAATTTAAGAGCTGCAAATATAAGCGGTAAAACAGATCAGAAGAAACCTCTGGGTGTTAATGAGGCAGGCGGATTCAAAAAAAGTTTTTTTACTATAATGGCTGAACGCTCTCCTACTTTATCTTTTTAAGTCAAGGTTTTTAATGGATTATTTTAATTTCTTTATTTTGCTTTAGTTTAACTTAAAATCATGCGGTCAGGATCTCCGAAAACTCTTCGTTGAGGTTTCAATTATTGTAGTTTTAGTCAAGAACATAATACTTCGTAGGCCACACGGAATGTTTTCCATTACTCTTTTAAGAACGAAGAAAAAAAATTTTGACACATAATTGGAATTCATCTTATTACCTAGATTATTTATTAATGCACTGCCTTTTACCTGTTCTCTCACAAAGATTCGTCTAAAAATTGGGAAGGAATTAATAATTGATGGAAATTTCTACACCATCCTGAAGCAAGCATATGGGCCGATGTCGGTTATGCTAGAAAGGGTATCCTACTTTTAGGTATAGACTATTTGCACAAGTCGCAGATTACGCTATATACGAGGTAAACGGGTACTTATTGAACCGCCCTCGTAGTTCCGTATTCGTGTCGTTGCTGTAATCAGCTCATATAAGCGTTTCTTTCCATTCGGTATTTAATGTGCGGGGAAAATCCCTTATCTTAACATAATTTCTTACCTGCTGACCAATGTCCTTATTTGATTGATGTAATCAAATATCATGGTGGGTGCAGTAGCAGTGCCGTTTCGAAATACCATGGACCCTCAAAGGTTTTCCAAACCTCAGGGTAAACCAGGAAGTCCCTGTAACTCAGCTGTTTATTTTTATATTTATTTTTCTGTCTTGAACAATGGCCATGCTTTTGTTTAATTTTGTATTAATAGATACAATCACTCTGTGCTCTGATTAGTCCTTTACCTTTTATTTGCTAGACATTGGTTAGAAGTGTCAAATTACCTACATCTTAGAAAATATTTTTAAATTAAAGTTTTCATTTCGACAGCTAGAATATCAACGAGAGTACCTGTGCGTAGAATATCTCGCTGAAACACTTGTTCTCATTTAGTGTTATCCAAAGTGGAAACCAAGTCAGGGATCTAGATTTTTATGACTGATAATATATCTGTTAAAGACGTCTGATGCCAATGAAGTATAAATTATTGATTCAATTCTTATAAGTCCCTATGTATGTATGTCGCATGTGCCCACTTCCAACATATCTCATTAATACTGGGGTAATAGAGTACATAGCACTGATTTTCATGAAAAGCTCCTCATGAACATCAATAATAATCAGTTCTTTGAAAATTAATTAACTTACTGTAACTGATCATCCTGAGCGGAGTTTCTGACGAAATAACTCAAATACATTTGCAAAGCACAGCTATTTTTTTGTGTCACATATCAAAGAAATTTCTTGTCTCAGTTTCATGGCAATCTTTAAAATAAATCAACTGAATGCCTAAATAATGCTGAGCGTGCGAGGATTTTCTACATTTATATGCATATTTTGTGCTGTATAAGGATTTTAAGTCATGTAAAATGTTAAAGGTAGGTTTTGGATGGACGCGTCTACCAAAGAAATATCTAGTATCTTCTAACAAAACACAACCTATCTTCCTACTCAACAATAGAGTCCCTCTTTATCTTCTTATGCTCCCTTACTTCTTTCTTTCTGTCCAACAATCCTATCCTATTTTTTCCCCTTACTCGTTTGCCTGACGTTCTCCCCTAACATATTCTTCAATATCAAACTTGCAATTCAATACGTGTATGAAATTCTCTGCATCTATTTTTCCTGTCTTACATTTTTCCCTATTTCCTATCCTCCTCTACTATATTTAGGACTCCCTCATTTGTTTTTCATACGGTCACTTGGCCTCTATCTTTTGCCACTCCTATATTTTAAAGGCCTCCAATCTACGACTTTCACCATTCTTCAATGACCATGTTTCTGCGCCGTATATCACTACGCTCCATATCAAAGTTTTAACGAGCCTTTTCTTTACACTCTTATTCAAGATCCCTGTCATCAATTTCCTCCTCCTTGGTAAAACTGCTTTGCTTGCAATTCTTTCCTTTAGTTTTCTAGTAAGTCTACATTTTTATTCTAAAACACTTCCGAGAAAGATCAAGTATTCCACCAGCTCCCTCCTATTGTAACGCTCAATTTAGCCTTTGTCTTTCTTGGAAGCCGCAAAACCTTTGTTTTATTTATGCTGTTGTATGTTTTACTTTCATCTAATATCTATCGCACCGAATTTTCCATTCCAGTAAGCCATACTTATATATAGGCGGAAAGCACACGTGATAATGTACAATCCTGTCCTACCGCTCTTCCTAAAACTGGCTATCCGGGCTCTCCATGCCGCACTCGCACCTGAGCCGTATGACACATGAACAGGTTTCGGATTAAACTCCTATCCTTCCAATCCATTCCTATTTTTCGCAATTACTTATTAGATTTTCCCAGTTCACTTTATGGAATGCATTTTGAAATCTACGAAACAGATAAAAACGTTAGAAAAGGCATTTTTTGTAGCTGGTAGGGCAACGTAATCATTTGCCCTACTCTCCATCCTCTATTTGATAATCCTGAGCATCAGTTAACATGTATGTGAAAAAAACTGATTGTTCTGCAGTTCTCACTAGAAGTAGCTTTTATTTTGTATGGTATTAATATGAACAATGATCTCGCAAATCTCTCGGCCTGATTTCTTCCTCATAAATGATACAAATTGATCAATTTAGACTCCTTCAAAATTTTTCTTAGGCATAAATTAGGTCCGCCGGAATATTGAATGCCCCAAAGTCCATATTTGGTTTCAATTTCTTGAATAGAAAGGGCCTATCCCGCTTTCCAGTAAGCTTGGGCCTAAGCTATCTTCCTTTACGTCTTAACCCTTTTCTTTATTTAACCTTGTTCCTTAAGTTATTTTCGATATATTCCTTCCATCTCTATGAAATTATTCCTAGCTCGACCAGAATTTTTCCAAGTTTATCCCTAATTGTAACAGAGATTTTCTCTTCTTAGTTCCCGAGAAAGCTTTAAATTTTTTGTACTGCGTACCAATAATACGCTTTTTCAGTAAACTTTTTATATCATCCACATCTTCCACCACGTTCCTTTTCTTTATTGGATACCCGTCTCAACTTACTATTTAACTCTTTGAACTTCCTTCTGCCTAACTCTGTATTTATATGCCTACATTTCCTCCTCCAATCTATCTTTCTAATAATAACATCCCTGATCCATGAATTCATTCCCTTTTCTTATTACCAGTGGATATAATTTCTTTTGCTGGCTTCAATATCCCTTTTGTGTATAATCCCATTTTTCCTCGACATTACTTGGCATCTTTCTTACGGCTAAGATTTTCTCTACAGCCTTCGTATATATTTTCTTCCTAAATTCAGAAATAAAATTCTTCTACGTTTCATTTCCTAACCCGCCTCTTTTCCTAATCCGCATATTTTTGAATCGGATACTACACTTCTTCACTACTAAATTTTGATCAGATTTCGCATCCGCTCCCAAAAACTGAGAAAATTTAGGACGCTATTACCATAATTTAATCAAATCGATACCTTTCTGAGTCACCTCTTTTTCATGCATACCTACGCCTTTTGCAGTTTCTGAAACAAGTGTTGGTAATGACTAACACTCTTGCAGAACTGAGGAGCTTTCTCCCCGCGGTCATCACGCGTTCCTAAACTGTAGTCCCACACCTCATCACCATCTCTTCCTTCGGCTGTCATCTACTTTCAATCTATTTTAACTTCATTTCATCAAGCTATTTTGGTATCATTATTATCAAATATTTTCCTACAGAAACCAAGTGATTGTGTCCTCTATTTGATCGTATACCCTATCAACTACTTCCTCCTAATCATTGCCTGTTGGCATGCATGCCTAACCAATTAAAAAGCTCGTCGGTCCTGCTTTTACTACTAATATTAATATTCCAACCGTTTTTTCCTCTATATTGACTTTGCCTCGACCTTCCTTTTATTTAATACTCTATCACATCAAACATCTCACCGAAATGGCTTTTGAATATGACAGAACCAGAAAGAAGTGTATATCACAGTACATTTATGCATAATTGCGCTAAGTTTTTAGTTTAAATGATTGCGTCATATTGTCTATTTTTACGGTTTGATACTTTTTCATTTCAAAAGTCATGCTATAGTTAAGGGCCGATTGTAGGAATCAGGAATTTGAGGAGCAGTTTAACTTGCTTCCAGACCACCATTTTCTACTCTTATGTGGAAAAATTTCACTATACATTTATAAATGTGCTAATAAAGTGAAAACAGAAGCGGTTCAAGGACAAAGCTCGTTTCAAATGGTGCAAAGAAATGCTGAACAAATACAATCGCGGGATATTGAAAGCTGTGTTTAGCATCTTCACAGGAGAAGAATCTTGGATCTATGCGTCTGAGCCCGAAACAAAACAGCAATTCAATCCATTGGTCTTCCAAGCCTAGCCATATCTGACAAAAGTGATTCGTGCACGAAGCACATCGAAGCAAATGACCGCCTGTTTTTTCGGAATAACTGGACAAGTGGCAACCGTACCATTAATGCAACGTAGAACGATGAAATTTGAATGGTATACGGGAATTTTTTCCCAGAAGTACTTGGTGAAATATGTGAAAAGAAGTAGCATTGAAGGATCACTCCTCATCACGACAATGCAAGTTCTGACAGATCTAATGAAACAACTACCTACCTATTGGGCAGGCCAAAACGTCGAATTGATGGGTCATCCTCCGTACAGCCCTGATTCAGCACGAAGTTCCTTCTTTTTATTCCCGTTTATCAAGAAACGTGTTCAACGATTTTCGGCGCCTGAAGAAGCCGTTGATACATTCAAAAATGATGTTTTGGGGGTCCTCAATCGGAGTAGAAAAGTGCAACGAAAATTGGTTAGAGTGAATGCAAAAATGTATCGATTATCTAGCAGAATACTTTGAAAAAGAAAAAAATAATTTTCAACGATAAAATACAAACTTCTTATTATTAGGCTGACAATATAAATAGCAACGTACTGTAGACAGCACGGATGAGCAGTATTAAATTGAAATTGGGCTGAAAATCTCAACTCTGCCTCAAATCATGTGTTAAATTGGTATAGCATTAAAATTCTTGCATTACAAAGAGAAGAAACTCTTTGAGGAGAAAATCATGAACTCAATAAAAATATGTTTGTAGAATGAATAACCTGTGTTTCCAGGAAATTGTGAACTATTATTTTGATAGACAGTTGCTTTTGATTGGGGCGGTTTTGTTTTACACTTTCTTGATTAACTAAAATGTGGGCATAAGGACTAAAGCTGCTGGAAGGACGAAGTAACTATCAGGTCGAATAAACATATGTTGACTTTTTACGTAAATAAGGAAACATATAATATATATTAGGAAATTATACAAAAGTCGGCACAATAAAATTAAATAGACGGACCATAAATACTTGTATAGAAACATATTGGCTGCAGTTTTATAATTATATACACAAAGCTGCTTCTTAAGGTGTGTAACAATCTTACATCATAAATGTTCGAAGTAAAATTTTAATCTGCAACGAATCGGATAGTTAAAAATCATCTCCAATATCATTCAATACTGTAGCTCTCATTGCAAATACGGTATTTATTGCTCTTTTCAGTGTATTACCGACAAAATGTTTTGTTTGACGAGAGTTTTTGAATGTTTACATTTATGCGAAAAAAGGTATGATCCTTACTTTTGGAGAATGCAAGCAAGCAACCACTCCTGGATTATCGAGAAGTAATATTAATTAATTACTGACGTAAATGAATTGTGACAAAGGCAGACTCATTAAAAGGCAACAAGCTACATTTAACATTGTTCCACATTTGTATGCATCTATACGTAAACACACACACACACATATATATGTATGTGTGTATATATATATATATATATATATATATATATATATATATATATATATATATATATATATATATATACATATATATATATATATATATATATATATATATATATATATATATATATATATATATATATGTGTGTGTGTGTGTGTGTGCGTGTGTGTGTGTCAGTGGATAAAGGCACACGAAACCAGAGTTTGTTCCTCATTTTATCATACGTGTTTCCTCTGTTTTCTGAATTTCACGACTGATTGCGTAAAGTATGTATAATTTTCATCTTATTGAGGAAGGTATATATTTTAGTACGGTATTATTATATATTAAGTACGGTTTAATATTTCTCATCAAAAATGAAATTACTACCAACTTGCTGGCATTAAATGGCAAAGATATATTTTGCCGTAATTCTGAGGCGTCCATCAGGCGTCATATCTGTCCAAAAGGATGATTTTCTTTGGCATGGACCATTCTGCCGGCCTGGACGAGTTTTATATCGATAACGGCCGAATTGGATATTAGGGATGGTGAAGTTTCAGACCCGCTCACCAGCAAACTGGTTTAGAGATTGTCGATACCATCTTTGAGCATGATGCAGAAATAAGCCCTCTGCATGGGCAGTCTGTTAACATTGCTACGCTATCCATGTAACCTTGATCGACATACCATGTTGCAAGATCAGTCATTTGTTAAGTAACTGCATTAATTTCGGGTAATTTTACAACAATAAAAACTATGCGCCATTAAATTTCCGATTTCGAATTAGGCCGTTCCGAAATTTTTAACAAGTATAGGAAATCAAATTTGACTTATAATACTAAAGTCGTACATATTGTCCAAAGAATTCTCTTTCCTAAGTTTTCCCTTAAAAAGATTTATTCTAACAAGTATAGTGAACTGCAAAGGATTGATAGGCCATTTCGTGTATTAAATGTTCTAGTTTTCTGAAATGAATTCTGATATTTTAATCTATTTTTTATGTTTCAATGTTTTATGAAATCACGTGCTTTAAAAAATTAGAATTTACGCTCAAACATTTTCTCAGGTTATCACGGGTGATCGAATTTTTGCACATGATTTTAATTGATTTCTGAAAGAGATATGACGTGTGGTTGCAAAAACAAGCTTCTGAAAAAGTGGTCCCAAATTGTCACCTTTGTGTAAGATACGGTAAGAAAATATTGAGCCGACGTCTTCTGTGAGCGAGGTGACTTGGAAGAATTATACGCCTGCACTGCTCAGTATCGAGCGACGCCGCTTCGCTCTCTGAGAACAATTTGAAACGGGCGTGCTAAAAGTGTGCGTGTGCTCTTGGTTCTCCTCCAACCATACGGCGTTCCGCTGCATTGTGAGTGCTAAACTCACCTCTCTTAAAAGATGCCTTTGAGGAGAGTA
The DNA here is from genome assembly GCF_022747635.1 of Hetaerina americana. Lineage (NCBI taxonomy): Eukaryota > Metazoa > Arthropoda > Insecta > Odonata > Calopterygidae > Hetaerina > Hetaerina americana. The sequence continues at coordinate 68,266,586 of NW_027287538.1, read as the reverse complement.
TTATTGAGGCTCTGAGTAAAATTTCTTCTCTACATCTCAATTGTGAGTGTGGTTTTAAATCGAATAGTAATACAATTGTGTCTAAAGGTGATAGCCAACATATTTCTTTCAAATGAATCACAAAGAAAGCTCTCTTCTCTTTACTTGGGGAAATCGATCTTGTAATTCCCTCATGATCTCATATGAGTAGTTTAAACTAAGTACTCTAAGAATTTCAGACAAAATACAAATACCTTCACTAATTTATACTTCGATATGCATCCTTCAATCCATCCCACATTGCTGTTTTCATTCAAACAAGATTCTGCTTCTTAAAAGCAAATGGTCTCCGATTTGGTGTTTCATATATTGCAACTGAAAATAGGCCACCATTGGTTGTTGGTGGGCCATGAGCGAAATTAATATATCCCTGTATCAATCCGAAATATGTGGCTTCTTTCACACTGTAATAGAAATGCTTGCTGTTGAGTTCATGACCCTTAGTATTACCGTTCCAAAATCTTCTGTTACAGGAGATAAATATCAGAAATAAACAACGCCATCCGAACAAAGAAACATCGGCCACGAACTATTTGGCATTCCCAGGGGACAGATGAGTCTAGGCGGTCATATATTCATTAAAAACCCATTATAATACATTGTTATTGTTGAGATACATAAAGGGTTAAATATTCTAATTTTATTATTTTGCATTTATAATGTGGAAAATTAATACCTTGAACACACCACTTCACTCTCTTCAGTTGTTACAACTACACTTTATCAACAGCCGTATTTTTTCAGTTCCATGTCTCTCTCTATTAATAAGTCAGGGTATTAAAATCTAAGAAAGACGAAAATTTTTTTTTTAATTAGGTAATCTACCGGTTAAGGTAGGATTCTGGATGGACATAATTACTAATTAAAAAATTTGTGACCCCTAGCAAAACACAACATCCTACTTTACATGAAGTCTCTCTTCAGCTCTGAGTACTTTCTTCCTCCCTTCATCCCGTACAACATACCTATCTTGTTCCCTCCCTTTCCTCGTTTGCCTAACATTCTCCCCTCAATTACAGTCTTCAACATCCCGCTGCCGGTCAATACCCCCTTCAACCACTTTTCCTGCCTCCATAGGATTGCTCCCAACAAACCACTCTCTTCGCCCACCATACCAAGTACTTCCTCGTTTGTTTTCTTCTCTGTCCATTTCACCTTATCCATTCTTCTCCACACCCACATTTCAAAAGCCTCCAGTCTACGTCTATCCTCCTGCTTCAATGACCACGTTTCCGCGCCGTACATAGCTACGCTCCATATCAAAGTTTCTTCTCTAAGAGTCTTTTCTTAACATCCTTACTCAACGTCCCCGTCATCAACTCCCTCCTCCTTGTCAAGGCCTCTTTGCCTAGCGCAATTCTTCTCCTTATGTCCTTACTACTTTGACCGTTTTGGTCCAAAACACTACCGAGATACGTAAACTGTTCTACCTGCTCTAGCTTTTCCCCTCCTATTTTAATGTTAAGCTAAGCCTTTTTCTTTCTAGGAAATCGCATGACCTTTGTTTTATTAATATTGATTATCATCCCAAACTTGTCGCTCTGAATTTCCAAGTCACTAAGCAATGCTTGCAGCCCCTTGGCTGACTGACAAACTAAAGCTTGGTCATCAGCAAACCTAACTGATTTTACGAATTCCCCGCCCGCTTTCATTCCTACCTCCAGTTCTTCCCATGCCTCTTTGATCATTTCCTCTGCATACAGGTCGAACAGAAACGCTGATAATGAACCCTGCCTTACACTCCTTCCTAACACTGCCCAACCGGACTCCCCGTTCCCCACTCGTACCTGAGCAGTCTGAGACATGTACAGGTTGCGGATTAGCCTCCTTTCCCTCCAATCTATTCCTATTTTCTGCAATATACTCATTCGTTTTTCGCAATTCAATCTATCAAACGCTTTTTCGAAATCTACGAAACAGGCAAATACCTCCTGGTTGTGTTCTATATTCCTCTCGATTAATTATGTCATTACTGCAATGGCATCACGCGTACCTCTCCCCTTCCTAAACCCAAGCTGATCATCCCCTAAGTAATCATTTGCCCTACTCTCTATCCTTTTGTTTATGATCCTGAGAACAACTTCAGCTGGGTGGGATATCAAACTCATCGTCCTGTAGTCCTCACAAGATGTAGCCTTTACCTTTTTCGGAATAGGAACTAAAACTGATCTCACAAGGTCTTCCGACCAGATACCTTCTTCATAAATACTACGAAATAGCTCATATATCCTCTTCCTCCCACATTTTCCTAAGCATTTTAAAAGTTCCGCGGGAATGATATCCCCCCCACGGCCTTATTTAGTTTCATCTCCCTTAATGCCCTTTCTATCTCATATTCTAGTATGCCTGGAGCTAAGCTATCTTCCTCTACGTCATGTTCCTTTTCTATGTCTAACTTTGTTGGTCTAAGGTCTTTACTATACAGTTCTTCTCTGTATTCCTTCCATCTCTCTTGGATCTTTCCTGAGTCAAATATTACCTTACCCACCTTATCTCTAACTGCTATCGTTGATCTCACTTTCTTACTTCCCGATAAAGATTTAACTTTGCTGTACAGCCCACCGATTTCACCCTTCCTCTGCTGACTTTCCATATCCTCGCACTGCGTCTTCCACCATCCTTCTTTTGCTTTATTTGTCGCCTAATTCTGTATTTACATTCTTCCGTTTTCGCCGCTCATCCCTCTTTGTAATCATCTCATCAGTGATCCATGGTTTTCTAGTCCTTTTAGTGTTAACGGTTCCAATAGTGTCTTTTGCGGCTTTAGACAACCCTTTCTTGATATATTCCCATTTTTCTTCGATAGTACTAAGCCCTTTACCATCCTCCATGATTTTCTCTACCGCCTGTGTGTATTCCTTCCTTTTCAACCCATTTAATGCTTCTACATTCCATATTCTCACTCGCCGCCCCTGCCTTATCTTTTTGAAACGTACACTACATTTCATAACAACTAAATTGTGGTCTGAGTCCGCATCCGCCCCCGGGAAGCTGTGGGAATTTATCACACTGTTCTTAAACCTGTGTCTAACCAGGATATAATCCAGCTGATATCATCCTGAGTCACCTGGCATTTTCCATGTATACCTGCGTCTTTTGTGGTGTCTAAACCAAGTGTTGGTGATGACTAACCCCTGTCTCCTGCAGAACTCAACTGCTTTCTCCCCGCGGTCATTCCTCGTGCCTAAACCGTAGTCCCCCACCTCATCACCATCCCTTCCTTCGCCTACCATCGCATTCCAATCCCCCATCACTATCAAATGTTTCCCTGCAGGAACACATGCGGTCATGTCCTCTAACCGATCGTATATCCTATCGACCTCTTCTTCCTTATGGTTGCTCGGTGGCATGTATACCTGAATAATAACTAAGTTCGTCGGTTCTGCTTTTATCTCCACTAGTAGTATTCTATCCGTTACCTGCTCTATGTTGACTACGCTTCTTCCTACCTTTTCATTTAATACTATGGTAACCCCTCGTTGGCTCTCGTGCCCACCGCTGTATATTATTCTATACTTATCACTCCAGTAATCCCCGCTATCTTCCATCTCACCTCGCATAGACCTAAAATATCTATATTTCCCCTTTCCATCTCTCGCTTAACATTCTCCAATTTCCCTGTCCTCATCATTGTCCTAACATTCCACGTTCGTATTCTAAGTAATGTGGTGCTCTTTTTCTGCGTCTTCTGTCCTGCTGCTGCTGGTTTTCCCTTGCAAGGGTTTCGTGGGATGACGACCGCGGAAGCCTTGCCTCCCCCGCTGCTGGGCACGACCCAAGACCGATTGGGCCGAGCCCCGTAGTTGCCAGGACTCAAAATCTCTGTTTTGTCCATCATGTTAATCTTGGGAATGATAATTAGGGTGGTTTCCCGTTGCCTTCCTCAATAGTGTTTTTAACGTGACACCATCACTTACTGGCCGCCCCACTGGGGTCAGACGCCATTGCAGGCGCCTCACTGAGGAACAGACGCTGCGTGGACTACCTTTCCTCTGGCTCCTAACCTTCGACCTATCTGGCATGGGTGACCCTACCAGGAGCAATTATTACTCCCTCCAGCACAGCTCTAGGGGTCATCGGAACACACAAGCCCTTCCACCACGTCAAGGTTGTAGTCCGGGGAGGGAGACGACAATTATTCTCTTTAATAATGATTATTGATATTTTTCATTATCGCTCATGCAATTCTGTATACCTTCACTGTTCATTACTTATTTTTCTTCCCGAAGTACATAAAAATTATGAGTGGGTGTGTATATTTATTCATTTGCTGCTATGGAGAAAATGTTTCTTTTGTTGTTCATCTCCGTTGAATAAAACCAAACCTGTTCTCAGCTATTTGTGTCTCCTGCTTTGTCACACCTTTGACAATTAATTACCAGATTCTCATATGAAAGCAGTTTATTTTCTATGCAGTTGTTAGAAACTCACTCGTCTCTCTTGCCTGTGTTTCTTGGCTAGAGATATGCATTCTTCACTCATTGGCATAACTTCTTGTTCCCAGAGTTTTCCGATCAAACGACGGAGTGAACAAGTCGTATTCCCATTAAAACTTTTCCAACCTTCTACCCGGGAAAGATATGCTCCTTAAATTTCTCTATATTTTCAATATTCTAAGTACATATTTTTCTTCTTTTCTATTTATGCTTTAAACAATTTCTTAATACAAATTTTCATCATCGCATCTCTCTGATTTTTCCATCGTTTAAGATTGCGTAACTGAATATTTTTACATGTATCGTATTGTTTCTTGATCTCATTTTACTACTTCTAATGCATTTTTACCGGTTTAGTTATTGCAGCATAATTTTTAATATTTATCTACGGCTTTTCCTAACCTCATTAAGAGTTTGACCTTATTTCACCTTTCTACTAGTTCATAGCTTGATTTATACTCTATTTTCCCGGGCCCAAGCACTTTTACCGTTCGTAGACGTAGACATAACCCAAACATCCATATCTCCATAAAGCTGTACGTTAAATCAAACATTTATTTGCCTCTTCTTTTCAATTCAACTATATTGCATCAGTTTAGTCTGCTATCATGTCTCCTTTTTATTGAGGGGTAATTTTGTCTCATTTTACCAAGCCCCTCCAATCATCCTCATTGTATTATCATTTGTGGTTCACAATTTTCAATCAAAGCTAAATTAAATTATCTATATTACTTTAAATTTCTTTCAGAGTACTTCTTTTCTTACGCTGATTTTTTCTGACAAATTAATATTCAAAAACCACAATAACAATGCGCTCTCCATCAATAATCATGCAACAGAAGATTCCCATGTGGCATTTATAGGCAAAATGATTTTCACCTAATCTCTTTTGCGAATAATATTATACTCCCCTTCCGTTTAAAACTTTTAATTATCCATCACTAAGACGAAGGTAATTTAATCCTATTTAATATTGCCGATCCCCGTTTTTTCTCCTAAAAATTAAGAACCATTTGCTAATGAGTTTACCCATTATTATATTATAATTTTGAAGAATTGTCTCAGGTGAAGAAGCTCTCACTAAAATGAGGAAATTCAAGACGAAAATGTAAAATAAGATTGTTTGGCAAATTAGGGTAACTTTTTTTATCGAGCGAGTTTTTGCGCAGCCTGGAAACTTGAGTGTTACACAAGATGATGGGAAATATGATGGATTTTGAGATGTGCGCGAGGAAAAGAATGAAAATGGTAAAATGGATAGGAAATCAAAATTCAAACCAAGAAGAACTAGGCTGATGGAGAGATGATTATCGTAAGAAATCCATGCGCAGGAAATAACGGGTTGAGAAGTTTTTCATTAGTATAGGAATGCTGAAGAATTTAATAGAATGGTATATGCTAGGTAAAGGTATTAGGAAAAGGATTGCCATGTTGGATGGAATGAAGGAATATTCATACGCGGTCTGTTGAAAAATGTCCCGCACTTTCATATTACAAATCAAATACTTCACTAACAATAATTGGTCAGTAAGCCCTTCAAAGTGGACTCCTTTTCAATGCATTAACTTATCCCAACGGAGTTTCCTTTTATTGAAACAGACCTGGAAGGCTTCTTCCGGAAACCTCATAACCTCCCCCGTCGATTTTTCTCTCTTTCTGTAATGGTGAGAAAATATGACATGCAGTGAGACAAATATGTTTCCTTTGAGCGGTGTTTAGAGCTAAAGGAAAAGACAAAAGACAACTGGGGCCAGGCCTTTTGAGTAGAACGGTTGGGGAAGAACAGCTGCCTTTATTTGGGGTAAATGAGTTCTGATAGATGAATGAGCCGGCGCGTTGTCGTGGTGAAAATACCACTCACCGCCCCTACAAAGTTTGGACTGCTTTCACCTAATTCTCTATCCTAGGCGTTTCGTTAACCCGAGGTAGTTTTCCGTGTTGGCTCTCTGTCCTTAAGGAATATATTTGTGATGCATAACCCCATTTGCATCAAAAGAAACAGGCAACATCCCTTTAATATTCGAGCGAACGTGCTGATCTTTTTTGGGGACTTGGGATCACCAATCCATCGTAAAGATTGCACTTTTGTTTCAATATCATGTTAATAAATCCATTACCTATCACCTGCTATGATCCGAAGGTTTCAACCTCTTTAGCTCGATCAAAGAGTGCCTAGAGATCAGACAGACTTCAACTCCATAATGTATTTGGCCTGCCGTGATCAGGCAAGGCACGAATTTGGTGGCGACTCGACTCATCCAGAAATTTATATTCAGGATTTCATATCACGAACCAATCTAGATGCCACATCCTTCTGCAATTTTCTAACAGACAAAATTTGTTCGAACGAGGTCGTTCACTTTTTCGATGTGGGTGTCATGAGTTCACGTTGACGTTCTTCCGGAACACTTTATTTTTCACTGAATGCCGTTTCTTTTTTAGCCAAATAAATCAATCATAACACACTTTATGCCTCTTCATAACATTCTCACCATTAGCCTTGGTAATCAACTCAAAAGTCTAGCTGAAGGATTATCTGAGTTTCACGCAATATTTTCCAGAACAACGCTGCTCCTTCAAAGATCTCATTGCCACGGATATGATTTTTTGCCGCACTCCACGAACACCATTTCCCTTAAACGGCAGCAACTATCAGACAAATAAGGTATCAGGAATGTTATTAAAGATGGTTACTTAGAAAATTTCCATGGGCATAAGATATTTATGCAAATAAAAAAATCACCAACTGGAGGCAAGATATTCGAAATTCCGGAGCCTCTTGAATAGACCCTGTGAATGCGTGAGATGTATGAGTTGACGGAGCGTTTTTTCATGTTGTCAGTTTTTCGTTTTCAAGGCAAAGAAATGTAGATACATTAAGTCTGCATCAATTTAATGAACTGCCTTAAAAAATGAATGAGCAAATAAATATAACAATGAAGTATAGATAGAGCTAAGCTATCTATATTGACTAATGCTTATGGTACAAAATTTGCACGCCAATGATCTTTACCATTTTGATGCTGAATATTTTTGTAGAGTCCGAAATACTATATTTCAATATTTCAAAAAACCTTTTCTGGATCAACTAGAAAGTGTACTAGCTTTATCCTTATCATACTTTGAAAATGTCTTTACCTTTCTGAAAATCTCACCCACTCTACTTTTAAATTAGGAAAATCAGTGCAATTCAGTGCAATACTCTACTCTTTGCAAATCCTCCGCATAATGATGAATTGTTTTTGACGAATACATCAATTAATATAACGGAATGGGTCCAACAGACGTTTGACGTCCGTGTTCACTGCGTTGTCTGCCATGCTTCCGTTGCCTTGTAATTTCCACGCTTAGGTTTTTTCATTCTCCCTTATACTCTAATGCGTACACATTCTTCAATTTCCCTATCTCGTCTATCTTCCTAAAATATCTTTTCTTTAGTAAATGTTATCCTTGTACTTTTACCAGTTATATTTTCTAATTTTTTATGATTACTCCATTTATCATAAAGAAATTTTCTGCTTTGTCTCCGTGATTTACCTCTACATCATCCGTCTCTTCCCATAATTCTAATATCACTGATTTAACTCTATAACTAATAGCTTATCATACATGCACTTACGTAATGATTATTTTCTGCTGTCAACACCAAATATTTTTTCTTCTTTCTTTTACAGGCTATACATTTCCTCTCGTGGTCCCCTTAATATAACAATCTTTCCCTTCAAAAACTGCTACGTTTTAATCTTCCATTGCTATCGATTGCCTTATGCCAGGGAATAAATGATATTACTTCTTCTAATATTCGTAAAGCTTGTCAATTTCCTCCATATTGTCTCTCAAGGATTTCTTGTTTCAATGAACTTCTGAGAAACAACTAAGTTGGTAGAATAAGGTTTTAACACTACTATTTATGCTCTATCCCTCACCTTTTCTACATTCACTAGGGTTTGTCTATCTAATTCTTAAAAACTCATGCCACTTTTTACTGGTTTCTCGTTTTCACTCTATTATACTCTTAATAAAAAACCACGTCATAATATCCGCCAAACGTCCATCTCATCGAGCACAAGTATAAAATAGCTCTATTATTCGCTATAACTCTCCTATTATTTTTTTGAATATCCCTGTGCTAAATATTGTATGAACATTGATAGTCCCATTTAAAATTTTTTTCTCTGAAAACTTCGTCCTTGGTGCAGAAGTCCATTTGGCTCTGCAATGATTTCGCGTAACGGCGACCAGGTCTTTCACGCTGTTGGGCACGGCCCAGTGAGACGAGTCCCGTAGTTTCCAGGACTCAATCAAAATATTAGAGAAAATGTTTTCGGTGAGAAATACTTGCGGTTGTTTCCTGGTACCTTATGCAATAGTGTATAAGACTCCATTGAAGCCACCTAACTGTTGAATAGGCGCTGTTAATGATGATGGCAATAAAGTATATTTGGTTTCAATATTTTAACCAACATATATATTTATAAAATATGTGTCAAAACGAGGAATTCCTACACTTGTTATTTGACATTATCTGTTACGTAAATTTCCAATGCAGGTACACGTAATTTTAGTAAAACGTATTGATACATATATAACTAAGTCTATTACATTTTTTACTTATTAAGAATAGATGCTAAAAGTAAGGCAACTTGATTCAGCATTCCTGTTATCCTCATAATTAGGATCCTTATCATAATAATTATAAGGCAAGCAAAGAAAAACTTTAATTTGCTCTCATAAATAATTGCTGCGTATACTTATTTGTGTACACACAACGAAATAATCATTGAAGTCCACCAGTTTTATAAAAATCCCAAACAATTTTCACTTCTGCCGCATGTTCTGTGGATGGAAATGTGTTATTGGGGGATAGTTTGAGAAAGAGACAATAATGCACCTGAGTTGTACCATTTACCCATCTTTTTTTAGCTGTGTAAACCAATTTACTATTTCCTAGTTTTGAGATGAATGAACGAATACAGAGCAAAGAAGTCCCGTACCTCAAATAAATTTTTATAAAATTTAAATATTCATTTCATGCTTGTTGTAATAAACTACAACAAATTCATAACCTATTATTGCTTGAACATTTCAGTTTTATATTTGACTTATATTCCCGCTGGATGAGTTTAGTATTTTCAAAATTTAACGATTGCCTAAGCAATTTTGCGCGCCCTGAAAAAAGTTATTGATTGCAATAGAATACATAGCTACCTGGGTACTAGTTGAAATGAATAATTTCAAAAAACTTGGGTCAACATATTCTATGCCGCATAATATCTTTTGTAGAAAGCAATCTTTAAATTTGCGGATTAGCACCCTTTCCCACTAACCTAATCTTATTTTCTGCTATACTTAGTTGGGATAAAAATTATCTGGAAAAAATTTTTCCAGGCATGACTATGTCGCAGCGCGCTTATACTGCGCAGCCTCGGCGACCTTTCACACGCGCCAAGCGCCAATCGCCTGCGAACTTTGAGTCACTCGGGCCAAGCAAAAAATGCAGTGAACGGTTGAACAGCGGTACGCCATCAAACTTTGTTAGGTACGAAGGCGTTAAGCATGATTTTTCAAGTGTAAAGGATGAAAGTACGTCAGAAACTGCAGTTTTGAGAGAGAAGGGAGGACGAATCCCTCGCTAGGCTACCGTTGACGTTAAGAACCGGCGGCAACGTAAATGTTTGTGATGATTTCTGAAATAAGGTCATCAGTCAAGAATGCCCATGCCCGTAGATTGTCTTGAAACTGACATAGTGACACTGCACACCATTATCACAGAAAATTTTGCGATGCAAAAGATATGCAATAAACTCTTTCCAAAGGCACCGAGCCATATCTGCTCTAAGGTAACCATAAGACTACCTGACGGAAAACGCCATCACTACAATTCCCTAACCCCCTTACAACCCCAACTTGGAACCAGTAGACTATGTTGAATTTCGAAAAGTGAAATAATCCCCTAAAGAACGCAATAATGGCACCCTAAGTGTCGCCAAAGAAACGTGCACGCGTATCCTCAAGGACCTTCCGGAATTCGCTCACCAGGGAACCTTCAAGTCGTTGGAAAGGCGCTGGCAAAAGTGTTTTGACGCTCAAGGGATGCAATATGCAGAATTATGAAGAATTGTATCAATATCTTAAGTAAACCTAATGTTCAGAAACTTTTCACGATGTTTTTTTTAAACCTGTATTTTTATTACTAAAACCTCACTTTTTTAAGCATCATTCTTTCCAATACACGAAAATAAGTTAATTAATTATAATTCAAATGATATTTTCATTCATATTGATTCCAATTGACGTTGCTCAACGACTGAAACCTCTTGGTTTTAAAAACTTTATCATAATTCTTTCAGGAAAACGGTAAAATATAATGGTGCAACGTATCAAATTTCTTCTATGTATTGAAATATGTAAAATTTTAAAAATATATTTGGATTTGTAATTTTGTTTTATTCACTTGTCCCCTCCTCGGACAACCTTGAAGAGGTGGAAGGGTTTGTGCGTTCCGATGACCCCTAGAGCTGTGCTAGCGGGAGTAATAATAATTGCTCCTGGTAGGGTCACCCATGCCAGATAGGTCGAAGGTTAGGAGCCAGAGGAAAGGTAGTCCACGCAGCGTCTGTTCCTCAGTGAGGCGCCTGCAATGGCGTCTGACCCCAGTGGGGCGGCCAGTAAGTGATGGTGTCACGTTAAAAACACTATTGAGGAAGGCAACGGGAAACCACCTCAATTATCATTCCCAAGATAAACATGATGGACAAAACAGAGATTTTGAGTCCTGGCAACTACGGGGCTCGGCCCAATCGGTCGTGGGTCGTGCCCGGCAGCGGGGGAGGCAAGGCTTCCGCGGTCGTCATCCCACGAAACCCTTGCAAAGGAAAACCAGCAGCAGCAGGACAAAAGACGTAGTAGAAGAAGACCAAATTAGTTAAAATAGGAAGGAAGATGCAGGAGAAGAGGACCACATTAATTAGAATAGGAACGTGGAATGTTAGGACAATGATGAGGACAGGGAAATTAGAGAATGTTAAGCGAGAGATGAAAAGGGGAATAATAGATATTTTAGGTCTATGCGAGGTGAGATGGAAAGATAGCAGGGATTACTGGAGTGAAGGGTATAGAATAATATACAGCGGCGGGGACGAGAGCCAACGAGGGGTTGCCATAGTATTAAAATAAGAGGGAGGAAAACGCGTAGTCAACATAGAGTAGGTAACGGACGGCATACTACTAGTAGAGATAAAAGCAGAACCGACGAACTTCGTTATTATTCAGGTATACATGCCACCGAGCAACCATAAGAAAGAAGAGGTCGATAGGATTTACGATCAGTTAGAGGAAATAATCGAGTGTGTTCCTGCAGGGAAATATTTGATGGTGAAGTGGGATTTTAATGCTACGGTAGGCGAAGGAAGAGATGGTGACGACGTCGGGGACTACGGTTTAGGCACGAGGAATGACCGCGGGGAGAAAACAGTTGAGTTCTGCAGGAGATAGGGGTTAGTCATCACCAACACTTGGTTTAGACACCACAAAAGACGCAGGTATACATGGAAAATTCCAGGTGACTCAGAAAGGTATCAGCTAGATTATATCCTGGTTAGACACAGGTTTAGCAACAGTGTGATAAATTCCCACAGCTTCCCGGGGGCGGATGCGGACTCAGACCACAATTTAGTTGTTATGAAATATAGCGTACGTTTCAAAAAGATAAGGCAGGGGCGGCGAGTGAGAATATGGAATGTAGAAGCATAAAATGGTTTGAAAAGGAAGGAGTACAAACAGGCGGTAGAGGAAATCATGGAGGCTGGTAAAGAGCTAAGTACTATCGAAGAAAAATGGGAATGTATCAAGAAAGGGTTGTCTAAAGCCGCAAAAGACACTATTGGAACCGTTAACTTTAAAAGGATTAGGAAACCATGGATGACGGATGAGATGATAACAAAGATCGATGAGCGGCGAAAATGGAAGAATGTAAATACAGAATTAGGCAAAATGAAGTACAAAGAATTAAACAATAAATTAAGGCGGGCAACAAATATAGTAGAAGAAGCATGGTGGAAGACGCAGTGCCAGGATATGGAAAGTCTGCAGAGGAAGGGTGAAATCGGTGCGCTGTACAGCAAAGTTAAATCGTTATCGGGAAGTAAGAAAGGGAGATCTATGCTAATCGTTAGAAATAAGGCGGGTAAGAAAATAGTTGAAACAGGAAAGATCCAAGAGAGATGGAAGGAATATATAGAAGAATTGTATGGTCAGGAACTTAGGCCTACCAAGTTAGACATAGAAAAGGAACATGGCATAGAGGAATATAGCTTAGGCCCATGCGCACTCGACGATGAGATAGAAAGGGTATTAAGGGAGATGAAATTAAATAAGGCCGTGGGGATGGATAACATTCCCGCAGAACTATTGGAATGCTTAGGAATATGTGGGAGGAAGAGGCTATATGGGCCGATTCGGAGTATCTATGAGGAAGGAATCTGGCCGGAAGACTTTGTGAGATCAGTTTTAGTTCCTATTCCGAAAAAGGTAAAGGCCACGTCATGTGAGGACTACAGGACAAAGAGTTCGATATCCCACACAGCTAAAGTTGTTCTCAGGATCATAAACAAAAGTTTAGAAAGTAGGGCAAATTATTACTTAGGGGATGATCAGTTTGGGTTTCGGAAGGGGAGAGGTAAGCGTGATGCCATAGCAGTAATGAGATTATTAATCGAGAGGAATATAGAACACAACCAGGAGGTATTTGCCTGTTTCGTAGATTTCGAAAAAGCGTTTGATAGATTGAATTGCGAAAAACGAATGAGTATATTGCAGAAAATAGGAATAGATTGGAGGGAAAGGAGGCTAATCCGCAACCTGTACATGTCTCAGACTGCTCAGGTGCGAGTGGGGAACGGGGAGTCCGGTTGGGCAGTGTTAGGAAGAGGTGTAAGGTAGGGTTGCCCATTATCACCGTTGCTGTTCAACCTGTATGCAGAGGAAATGATTAAAGAGGCATGGGAAGAACTCGAGGTAGGAATGAAAGTAGGCGGGGAATTCGTAAAAATTAGTTATCTTTGCTGATGACCAAGCTTTAGTTTGTCAGTCAGCCAAGGGGTTGCAAGCATTGCTGAGTGAATTGGAAATTCAGTGCGACAGGTATGGGATGAGAATCAATATTAATAAAACAAAGGTTATGCGATTTTCTTGAAAGAAAAAGGCTAAGCTTAACATTAGCATAGGAGGGCAAAAACTAGAGCAGGTAGAACAGTTTACGTACCTCGGTAGTGTTTTGGACCAACACAGTCAAAGTAGTAGGGACATAAAATGAAGAATTGCGCTAGGCAAAGAGGCTTTCACAAGGAGGAGTGAGTTGATGACGGGGACGTTGAGTAGGGATGTTAAGAAAAGACTCGTAAAAACTTTAATTTGGAGCATAGCTATGTACGGCGCGGAAACGTGGTCATTGAAGCGAAGGATAGACCTAGACTGGAGGCCTTTGAAATGTGGGTGTGGAGAAGAATGGAGAAGGTGAAATGGACTGAGAGGAAAACAAACGAGGAAGTACTTGGTATGGTGGGCGAAGAGAGGGGTTTGCTGCGAGCAATCCTATGGAGGCAGGAAAAGTGGCTGAAGGGGGTTTTGACCGGCATTGGGATGTTGAAGACTGTGATAGAGGGGAGAATGTTGGGCAAAAGTGGAAAGGGAATGAACAGGATAGGAATGTTGGACGGGATGAAGGGAGGAAGAAAGTACTCAGAGATGAAGAGGGACCTGATATAGAGTAGGATGATGGATTTTGTGTTTTGTTAGGAGTAATAAAATGTTTGTTTGCAGTTGTGCCCATCCAAAAAACCTACTTAAACCGGTAGATCACCTTAGAAAAAATTATTCACTTGTAATGCCAGATGCGTATACTTTAAAATGTGAGGAAATATATGTGAAGATTTGCGAAGGTTAAAAATGTCAAAATTATCTGTCATTTAAGTCAACCAGAATATATAAAGTAATTCCGGCTAATCTACTGTGGTGACTATATTCACTCAGTAGAGTGTCATATGACTACACTCAATTAATTAAGTCATTCAGAGTTTTATTATTTAAACGAAGTATTTTGCTTACTTTTTCCATCCTCGTTATAGTTAATCCCTCGGTATGATATTGCTTCCACGGTGCTACTACCTTCGAAATGATACGCTGCTCCTAATTCACGGTCGATTGTACATTGAATAAGAATAGATTTTATTAATTGCACTTACATTACGTGGTAGGTTAATTGGCAGAGGGACTCATTCACACTTGGGGCACCACTCGCAGATAGAGCAATCTCGTTGTCACCAGTATGAAAGAACGACTCTGTCCTACTTAATCATCAGATACTCCAGAAATCCGGAAGGCTTACTTGTGCTCAATATACCTAATGGAAGAAGCTAACGTGATTGTGTTGTGCGGGATTTATTTTCAGTTTGCGTGGATATAGATCTAAGTTAAAAATAAGAACCGAATCAGTACACATACCTTATCTCAGTTGAGACACCATAATGGCTGTGAGCTAAATAATCATCTTAATTTCTGCCCATGTATTTGGTAATTGAAGTATCCCCCTAAAAGCGGTACAATGCAGGTTGTTTAAGTTAAAAAAATATTATATAGCTACGATCGGCATCAGGAATACATAATGAAGATCCATGAGTTACTCCATTAGATTTAAGGCTCATTGAGGTTAGCAAGGTTATGAAAAAACATTAGATGAAAATAATTTTTCCTAAAAAATATTTTAAATATTAGTCAATCACCTTTTCAATGCATTTTTTTTTCATTTTTTAAAATCCCAATGGAATTTGACAAAATGGAGTTAAAGCTGTTGCTTTCCGGGCTGCTGGGGTGATCTAGCTTATTGAGCTAACACACACAGAAAAGTATAATGTAGAACCAAGTATTTATAAAAAGAATAAAAGATTGATATGCAAAAACTAATCCAAAATTGAGAATGGATTAAAATTACCAGAAATAAAAATATTCAATTATATTCTTAGTTAGATCCAAGTACTTACCTAGGACATTGAACTAAGAAGGAAAAGAGGAACCGCTAGTTTATTGACTAGGTTTTGGTAACATTAATCAGTTACCAATATTCAGCAGATACTGAAACATATATATTCTCATACTATAAAGATATACACCTTCTCACTATCGAATTTATATACAGATTTAACACACGATTAATACAAGAATTTGCCGGGATACATATAAATTTATTTTCAAATATTCCATCGATCGAGATATTTTTAATCAGCCCATGAACTGCTAGCTGCTGCACCTCTTAGTCCCTCTGAATGCTAACTTCTACAAGTAACTAAATTCCATAATACCTTCTGGTACAGTAAACCATATTTGCATTAGCAAAATGCCTGCCTACCTTCCTCAAATTTAGGTTTCTTACTGTCTGCCGACATGTGTTTCACTTGTCCAACTTAATCTCCCTCCCCCGTTTAAATAACTTACTTCCATTCAATATGCCCCGTATTAATTTTTCCAAATATTTGTTACTTCTATCAAAATTTTCTCATTTCATACCGGAATCTGCTTTGGTTGATTTTTCTTCTATCAATTTTATTTTTGTATACTCTACCTCTTCCAAAGCTAAAAAAACAACAGTCCTCATTTGCCTTTTTCCTTCATCATGACTCTTCTTTATCTTGATGACTCTTACTCAAGCACAGTTGCATGAGACACACTATAACTAATTTTTTTTACAAGTTGCTTTCTTTTTATGCAGCTAATTTTCTGTCACAAGCTGCTTTCTTACTACTAAATTGTCTTAAATGATTCTTCTGCTAAAATAATTTCTAAATTTTAGAATACCCGTAAAAATTGTACCATGCTCTCGTATATTTTCCCTTAGGGTACCTCTGTTTAATCATTTCAAGTAACTTCGTTTTCTATTTAATGTCTTCATTTGTACGCTTAACTCATTGACTACCTCAAGCCTTGCGTCAAGTGATTTTTTCAATCTAAATAAAGTTAAATACAACAAACAATTGTTGTAAGTACGCATATCACATGATTTTATCTCTCTAGCAACGTACACTTCCTTCATCCAACCTTAGCCATACCGCGCATAACGCTTTTAGTATTTACCGCTCTTCTTGTAAACGTCGAAAAGAACGGGTCTTATTGAACGATCCCCAATTACTCCCAGCCAAACACTTCCCATCCCGACTCTCCAACTGCTAGTATCACCTGCGCAGTCTGAGACACGTACTGGTTTTGAAGAAGTTTAGTTACACTGAGAGTTGAGTCAAGTGGTTCCAGCCAAGCTGTTGAAATGCTTACCGAAACCTGTAGACAAAGGTCAATTTAACATATGCTAGACTCAAAACTTTAACCTTCCTCTCTTCATCTCAGTTGTAGCTTTTGCAATACATTGTTTTTTTGCACAACTCACTCTCTTTTTAATGATGAAATAAACTCATTTATTGTCATAATCTCTATCATATAAATTCCATCAATGGCTACTTTTATATCACTCAAACGGCTTAATATTGTAAACCCAAACTACAACTTAAATACTTCAGATAAATTGCATCAGAAATAGATTAACATTTATCCAATCCAGCAGAAGGAACCAAATAAGGTTCCTTGTTACGAAATCTGATAAATATCCAAGATTGAAAGTTGCGAAATAGTAGCTAAAAAATATTTGAACACTAATAAAGATTTTACCTATTCAATTGCCCTGTTAATACACATAATTATGTCAGATTTAGTTTTATTAATTTAAAAAGTATTATATCTTGTCGTTTCAAAGAGCATTAATATTTCATTTTATAATTTCAAGTTGCTTTTAAATTATCAAGTCATTTGCCCTTGCCCATTAGTAGTGTAGAATATCCGGATTAAATTTACAGTATTTACAATATTTTTGTAAACCAATGTCCTCTCCTCAGAATCCTGTTTCCACAGCAAAAGGTGAAACTTCTTCTCTCCTATTGACTCCAACCTCCGTGAATTTCCATACTAACCACCCCTTAACCTCTACTCTCAGTAAGTGTCGAACAACCCTTCTCTGATAATGTCCTTCTTAGAATCACTTATACCTCATTCCTCGACTTGCCTCTATCCCTTCGATATCTCCTTCCCGCTTTACCCTTCTTTATTCTTACCTCATTCCTACCGCCGGGACACCAGCTACCTACCACCGTCGTCTCAAATAAATACTATTAGTGCTTTTCCCTTCCCTCTCCTTTTGCCTCTCCATTTTTTAAGTTTCCTTGTTTCTTTGGGTTTTCCATATTTCCACTCTTTGTCCCCGCCTGCCTCCCTTTCCTCGCCCTTTTCTACCCCGCTATTCTGTTTGTGCGTCACAAAAATGCTGCTTCCTCTCTCTTGCTTTGAATTGTGATTTTTGCAATGGAGACGATTTTGAAGCACTTCACTGCATTCCTATTAGTACGCTATATATGTAGATTCGTATGTTAGTACGACATTATACACTCAATTTTCTGAATAACGAAAGCTGATAAGGTGATATTTTCTCAGAAAGAGCAACAACAATATTTTTGAGTTTGGTGCTTGTGG
The DNA here is from genome assembly GCF_022747635.1 of Hetaerina americana. Lineage (NCBI taxonomy): Eukaryota > Metazoa > Arthropoda > Insecta > Odonata > Calopterygidae > Hetaerina > Hetaerina americana. The sequence continues at coordinate 68,248,548 of NW_027287538.1, read as the reverse complement.
TAACGCAAAATGTGTTCACAAAGCTGAGCTATTTCTTCTCTGGATCGAAATGATGAATCCGTGCTTCAAGACCTTCCGAACCGAACGCGAATGCCCTCTTTTTCAGGTCTGAGCAATATTTGAGCGAAATACACGCCATTGTGTCTGTTCTGTAATTTGCCGGTAATCAAAATATGAGTAGCACTCTTCAATATTCTCATTATTCTGATGATGCCTTAAAATAAATGATTTTAAGAAGTAATGAATGTAAAAAAACCATTGACTGAAGCTATGGGTATGCCCATCATTTGTAATTAGTAGTTTACCGTACATATATATTCATTTATAAGGTCATCTACCAAATAAATATTTGGCTACTCCTAACAAAATACAATCCAGCAACCTACTCTACATCAGGTCCCTCTTCATCTCTGAGAACTTCCTTTCTCCCTTCATCACGTCCCTGTCCTGTTCTTGTATCCCTTTCCTCTTTTGCCTAACATTCTCCCCTCTATTACAGTCTTCGACATCCCACTACCAATAAATACGCCCTTTACCCATTTTTCCTGCTTCCATAGTATTTCTCCCAAGAAACCCCTCTCTTCGCCCACCATACCAAGTACTTCCTCATTTGTTTTCTTCTTGGCTCATTTCACCTTCTCTATTCTTCTCCAAACCCACATTTCAAAATACTACAATCTACGCCTACCCTCTTGATTCAATGACCACGTTTCCGCGTCGTATATAGCTACGCTCCTTACAAATTAAAAAAAAAATCTTTTCCTAATATCCTTACTCAACGTCCAATTCTTCTCCTTATGTCCCTACTACTTTGACCCTATTGGTCCAAAACACTCCCGAGATACGTAAACTGTTCTACCTGCTCTAGTTTTTGCCCTCCTATTTTAATGTTGAGCTTAGCCTTCTTCATTCTAGAAAATCACATAACGTTTGTTTTCTTAATATGGATTCTCATCCCATACCTGTCGTACTGAATTTCCAATTCACTCAGCAATACTTGCAATCCCTTGGTTGACGGGCAAACTACAGCTTGGTTATTAGTAAACCTAACTGATTTTACGAGTTCCCCTTCCACTTTCATTCCTACCTCCAGTTCTTACAATGTCCCTTTAATCATTTCCTCCAAATATACGTTTGGAGGTATGTTTAGTTTATCTTTTTATTACTTGAAATCGCCAAACCTTTGAATTAGGAAATTGATTTTCATCCCATATCTGTCGCACTGAGTTTCCAATTCACTAAGCAATGCTTGCAGCAACTTGCCTGACCGACAAAGCAAAGCTTAGTCATCAGCTAACCGAACTGATATTTATGAATTTCCCGCCTACTTTCATTCCTACCTTCCAAAGCCTTTTTAATCATTTCCTCTGCACATACGTTGAACAGCAACGGTGATAATGGGCAACCCTGCATTACACCTCTTCCTAACACTGCCTATCCCTACTCCCCGTTCCCCATGCTCACCTGAGCAGTCTGAGACATGCACAGGTTGTAGATTAGCCTCCCCCCTCCAATCTGTTCTTATTTTCAGCCACATATTTATTAGTTTTTTTCCAAATCATTCTATCAAACATTTTCGGCTTCTACGAAACAGGGAAATACGCTTTGATTATATTCTATATTCCTCTTGATTAGAGATATCATTACTGCAATGATATCACGCGTATTTCTTCCATTCCTAAACCCAAACTGATCATCCCCAAGTAATCATTTTCCCTACTCTCCATACTCTTTTTGATAATCCTGAGAACAACTTTAGCTGCGTGGGGTATCAAACTTTGTGTTCTGTAGCATTTACCTTTTTCGGAATAGGAACTAACACAGATCTCACTTAGTCTTCCGGCCAGATTCCTCCCTTATAGATACTACGAATCGGCCCATATCCAGCTCAAAGCCAGCCACTTCCTCACATATTTTCCTAAATATTTCAGCAGTTCCACTGGAATGTTATCCACCCCCACGGCCTTATTAAATTACATCTCCCTTTATGCTCTTTCTATCTCATCGTCGAATATGCCTGGACCTAAGCTACCTTCCTCTACGTCATGTTCCTTTTCTATATCTAACTTTGTTGGTCTAAGTTCTTTACCATACAGTTATACAGTTTTTCTTTATATTAATTCCATCTCTCTTGGATCTTTTTTGTGTCAACTATTATCTTACCCGCCTTATCTCTAACTGTTAGCACAGATCTTCCATTCTCGACGGTGATTTAACGTTGCTGTTTAGCGCACTAATTTCATCCTTACTCTGTAAACTTTCTATATCCTCACACCATCATCCTTCTTTTGTTTTATTTGTTGCCTACCTTAATTTATCATTTAACTCATTATACTTTTTTTTCCTAACTCTGTGATTACATTCTTCCATTTTCTCCTCTCATCCATGTTTGTAATCATTTTATGCGTGATCCATGTTTTCCTTGTTTTCCCTTTAGCCATTCCTATAGTTTATTTTGCTTTCTTCCGGTATCCCTTTTCCGAAACATATCCATTTTTTCTCAGTTGTATTCAGCCGCTTTCCTTAATTAATGATTTTCTCCACTGCCAGCTGATATTCCTTCCTAGGCAATCCAGTTTATGCCTTAAAATTCCATTTTATAACAAGCCGCCCCTGCCTTATCTTTTTGAAACGTACAATACCCTTCATTAACACTAAATTGTGGTCAGAGTCCGCATCCGCTCCCGGGAAGCTGTGCGAATTTATCACACTGTTCCTAAACCTGTGTCTAACCAGTATATACAGGGTTCGTCCGGAAAATAAGTGTGCTGAGCTCAGGAAAAAAAATGTATTACACTTTTACATATCTTAAGCTAATATTCCTCAAAATAGGACCCTTGTGAGTCGATACACTTGTTCCAGCGGCGTTCCCATTCCTGGAACGCTCCCGCAAAGGCATCATCGGGAACCTCTCGAAGACTCGTCGACGACCTCTGCCCTCCACGAACATCTTGTGCCACCGAAAGATCATGTTTCTGGACATGGCTGACTCCCCGTAAGCCTGGTTAATCATACCGACAGTTTCGGTAGACGATTTCCCAAGCTTTACCGCAAATTTGATGGGATAACGCTGCTCCAAAAACTTTGGCATCGCGTTCCGTGACGTAGGTCGAGCGTGGAGGTTCGCGTTAACAGAGCTCCTCACTACACCACAGCTCAGAGCCGACTGCCGACTGTCGTCAACTACGAATTTGTACCTGAACGACAAACTGTAAATGCTGCATTTTACGTCCAAGTGCTCGACAGGCTTCGAAAACGAGTCGCCCGCGTCCGGCCAGCGATCAAAAACATCTGGCGGCTGCATCACGACAATGCGCCGTCTCACACCGCGCTTGTCGTGTCGGACTTCTTGGCCAAGCACGGCGTGGCAACGCTGCCGCACCCGCCCTACAGCCCGGACTTGGCACCACCGGACTTCTTTCTGTTCCCGAAGATAAAGAGGAGTTTGAAAGGAACGCGATACGGGACTTTGGACGCCGTCAAAGAGGCCGTGACGACGTGTCTTCGAGAGGTTCCCGATGATGCCTTTCCGGGAGCGTTCCAGGAATGGGAACGCCGCTGGAACAAGTGTATCGACTCACAAGGGTCCTATTTTGAGGAATATTAGCTTAAGATATGTAAAAGTGTAATACATTTTTTTTCCTGAGCTCAGTACACTTATTTTCCGGACGAACCCTGTATACCTGAATAATAACCAAGTTCGTCGGTTCTGCTTTTATCTCTACCAGTAGTATTCTATCCGGTACTTGCTCTATGTCGGCTACACTTCTTCCTACCTCTTCATTTAATACTATGGCAACCCCTCGTTGGCTCTCGTCCCCGCCACTGTGTATTATTCTATACTTATCCTTCCAGTAATCCCCCCTATCATTCCATCTCACCTCGCATAGACCTAAAATATCTATTTTTCCCATTTCCATCTCTCGGTTAACATTCTCCAATTTCCCTGTCCTCATCATTGTCCTAACATACCACGTTCCTATTTTAACTAATTTAGGCTTCTTCTACTACGTCTTCTGTCCTGCTGCTGCTGGTTTTCCCTTGCAAGGGTTTCGTGGGATGACGGCCGTGGAAGCCTTGCCTCCTCCACTGCCGGGCACGACCCACGACCGATTGGGCCGAGCCCCGTAGTAGCCAGGACTCAAAATCTCTGTTTTGTCCATCATGTTAATCTTGGAAATGTTGATTGAGGTTGTTTCTCGTAGTCTTCCTCAATAGGTTTTTAACGTGACGCCATCACTAAATGACCAACCCACTGGGGTCGGACGCCTTTGCAGCCGCCTCACTGAGGAACAGACGTTGCCTACTCTACCTTTCGACTGACTTTTGGCTCTGGATCCGTCGCCGGACTAAGTGTATCTATGCAGGATGAATGTATTTTGAAGATGATTAAATAATTGTCATGAAAAGTGCAATAAATTTTGATTTTTGGAACCAATCCCGATTCTTATTGTACGGACCCTGTACATGCAATAAACCTAGATGCAAAACATATCCTATTTTCAAAACCAGAATCCCATCCCTCTCCTACCCGCTTTTTATATCTCTCCCATCTATTCTCTACTCTTCATGCACCTCCAGCAATGTAGTTCACCTTCTGAAGTGCCATTTTTACCCCGCCTTTGACATTGGATAGTGTAGCACACCCCTCAATATTTGAATCAATTAACCACAGGACCTATTGCAAGAATTATTCCCTGATTGGTATGCTCCCAATCCCCTAACACGCCGCCAAGTACAACAATCCTTTTGATAAATGCTATAGTGTATCCATCTTAGCATCCTCCCACCCTCTGGCCCTCCATTGAAACTCAAAACAATGAAACAGGCGTTCATATGGCTCCTGGATTCCTGGAAATGTCCAGATATGCTCTGTAAATTATAAAATTTCTGTAACTTACGTGTGTTGGGTAAAAATGGAGGCTTATTACTTCCATTAGTGTTCATAACGTTTTTTGACAGTATTTTTTCACAGTGGCGGAAGGGGAATTTTTGCCCCCTTCTACCAGATCTGCGGCAAGAGCTGAGAATTTACCTTCTGTTGATATTGTCTGGGACACGTTTTTATGCAACATATATGGACTAAAAATAGAACGCACTTCCATTTAGATTCCTGTAATAATTAAAATACCTATGATGACTCTTTCTAGTAGGTAAAGTAGCATTCATATGCATTTTCCGTTCATCGTTGCCAAAGACAAACTAGTCTTTCAATATTCAAGAGCTGTCACTGACGCGTTACGTGATTACAATCAATTACACATGTGCCACATTAAACTATTAATGAATATCTCTTAATTCCATAAAAAAAATTATATCAATTGAAAATCATGGTTACTATTTACTGAAAATGCTTTGTATATTCTAATATGCGGAAATACTGTTGAAAGCGCTGGAAAGTTAAATAAATTGGATTCCCTGAAACTTGTAGGGTAATTAACTGAGAAAAATCTTAAGTCACTTAAAAACGCTATTTGATTGCTATGCTACAAAATTCATTTCTAATGGTTCAAATTGGATACTACCTTCTATTAACTTAAGGAACCTATTTAACTAATATCAATTAAACTTTTCATAAAGTACTTTCGTGAAAATAAATAATACGGACGCTTACGGAGACCGCACATGCGTATCAATACCGATACAAAGAGTTATTTCGCCGGATGAGCCCTTGAAAGACACTATAGTAGGGATAATTAAATTGAATTTATTTGAGAAACCAATGAGAAGTAGAACTTACTTCACATTTGGAAAAATAGCTAAGTTATCCGGAAGTATAAAGCCAGAATATATTTAGAAAACATTTTCTCTTCAAAAACGGCAATACGTATCTTCTCAGGTCCTGTTCAATGAAACTGTTTCATACATTTGGGGGAAAGTGTACGTTTCTCAGATGTTAGTGAACTCGAAAATAATTCTCATGGAAGGTCTTGCATCTCAAATTTAATGTCAAAAAGTTTGTACATAAAGAAGTTCTAAATCAATTATTGTAATTTTAAGGTATCCATGCCGTATGTGTAGTCTTGGAATGATACACTACACAAAAATATTTTGCACCATAGTTCAAATAATTTAATACATGCTAACTAAAGTGCATACAACGAAGATAAAAAACGTGGATATATCCTGCGAAATTATATTTCCAAGGAGCAAAAAAGTAATTCAGCTAATGTTTATGTAGCATGTTGTAACCAGAAAATATAATCATTTATTCTTTCAATTCATTTTAGTTCCAGAGAATATTTATCAAATTAGGCAGCATTAATTATTTAAATATATAAAATATAGAGAGTTGGTGCCAAAAGTATTATAATTATTTTTCTATGTAATTTCTACAACAGATTTACATAAACACAAATTTCTTCAAAGTACTGTCCATCGGTCGCAACGCATTTTTCCCTGCGACTCTGCCATGACCGGTACGCGTCCTGGAAAGTGTCTTCGGGGACCTATCGCAAGGTGTTCGTATTTTATCTCTTTCTTGGACGAAAAACGGGTTCCTTTCATAACTGCCTTAATCCGAGGAAACACAATGAAGTCTGCTGCGACGTCAGAACTATAGAGGGGGTGGGACAGCGTTGTCACCTGGCGTTTGACCAGGAACACGAGGACTCTTGGCGCGTTGTCGTGATGGAGTTGCCAGGTAGCGGAGATGTCGTTTCTCGTTATGATGACCCTTTATCGGAGTCTTTCCAGCGCATCCGTGTAGTAGACAGCTCTATACCTGTCTATATTTAAGGAACAAACTTTTTATGGACCACCTTTTTAATGTGGAAAAAGACAATGGGCATTGTTTTCATTTTTTATTTGTTCATTCTTGCCTTTTTGGGCTTGGGGGACTGCGTGGTGTGCCACTCAGAGCTTTTGCGTTTTGTTTCTGGGTTGTATTCACAAAGCCAGGTTTCACCACCAGTGATAGTCCAGCTTATCAGGTTCATTCTCAATATGTTGCAAAAGTTCACTTTAAATTTCCGCTCGTTTAATCATTTGGTCGTTTGATAACATCCTGGGTACGAGCACAATCTTCATCACTAAATCTTCAGAAACGAATCAAAACACACCATGGGTGACAAGTTCAGATCATTGGCAAACACCTTGATACTCAAATGACCGTCTGAGTCCAACTATTGTCGAACACGAGCCACATTCTTGCCGGTTTGCTGGTTGACGGCTTCCCAGAGCGTTGTTTGTCGTAAACCACTTCTAGGCCGTCCTTTAAGGCCCTAAACCACCTCGAGGCTTGTGAGTAAGTCAGAGTAGAGTCCCCGCAGGTCTCACGTATAGTTTTGTTAGTCTTCTAAAGAGATCTTTTCAGTAAAACACAATACTGAATCGGGTAACGTTGCCCGATCGTCGATTTCATTTTTTTCGTGACACGCTGTGCACTCAGAGTTCAACAATAATTGAAATCCTACCTTCTCATAGTTTGAAGACCATTGAGAGCGATTTCGCGGTAAAGCTCAGCGTTGCAAAGTCCACCTATTCCTATTAGTTTCATCTCACTCCAATTAATTGTATTGAGATTAATTCTATTATTAAATTTAATCGCATTACTTTTGAAACGCTCCCTGTACTCTTTATTGTACTCCCTGTGTTCTTATTAGTTCTAAGAAATTATTGCTAAAAAATAATTAGTAAATTAATATTCAATTATGAATTTCCAATGTTGATTAACACGGGCAGATTATAAGGTATGCACTGATTTACGCAAAATGTTAGCTTTCTATGCGTCTTCAGCAAATTGGTAAATTTTTAAATTCTTCGCCACTGGACAACAGCTTTTTCAGCATCATGTAAGCTGTTTTCAGCACTAATTTGCCAAAATTCACCGTTATTAAAGTATTAAGTTAAATATATTATAATGAATTATTTGCCTGAAAGCACACTTTGCTACACTGCTCTCTAGGATACCACTCGCAAACCTGTAATTTGAACATTGAGTCGTTCTCTCCTCCATTATCTCGGCGAGAAAAAAGACGAATGATTTTGTATCCCCCCGTGACTAACAACGCAGACATTATTGAATCCCCAAATATCCCTGAGAAAAGTCACATATTTTCAAAATTTTATGTATTCAGACATTCGGCAATACATGGGAAGGCCCAGAGGTACCCGGCCTGACCTAGGCATTGCGGTAGTTGTTTGAAAAATATCACTGTATTACAGTAGAAAGTATGTAATCTATAGCGCATATGTTTCAAGTTTCAAAATGCTAAGTTGTTTAGTATTTGTTTGGCAGCCATCAATAGTGAACGTTTTCAGTGAATTTGTGAGAATGGAGAATATTTGTCATCGTTATTTGTTACAATACTTTTATTTGAAAGACCCCAAACAAACTAATACAAAAGCTGAACTGGATTCTACTCTGGATTAGTCTACTTCTTCGTTTATATATTGGGTAGCAGAGTTTAAGCGAGGCCATACGAGCTGTTTAGACGAGCATTGAATTGGTCAACCAAATGCGGTGACGACTCCAGAAATGGTGAAGAAAATCCACAAAGTTATACTGTATGATCGTCGACCAACACTGAGCGAGCTAGTAGACATAGTAGGAATTTTAAAAATTTCGGTACATCGCATATTAACTAAAATGTGGACATGAGTGCAAGATGGGTACCGAGTTTGCTCACACTCGAGCAAAACCAGTGTCGTGAAGATGTTTCAATTGAGTGTTTAGCAAAGTTTCACAGCAGCAAAGCAGAATTTTCTGCCATTTGATAACCGTGAATGAAACGTGGGTCCATTACTTCACAACTGAACAATCAAACAATGGATTCGACATCGAAAACCGCCTCCAAAGAAGCCGAAGACCGTGTCAACTGCAGGCAAGGCCACGGCGTCGGTTTTTTGGGATAATTTTCATTGACTATCTTGAAAAAGGATAACTATCAACAGCGAGTATTATTTGCACTTTTTGTAACGTTTGATTGTAGAAATCAAGCAAAAGTGGCCGTATTTGGCTAAGAAGACAGTTTTTTTTCATCAAGACAATGCACTAGCTCACAAATTTATTATTACGATGGCCACAATTCATGAATTAAAGCTTAAATTTCTACCTCACTCACCATTTTCGCCAGATTTAGCCCCCTCGGATTATTTTGTTCGTTAACTTGCAAAAAATGGCTCGGTGGTCAAATATTTGCCAACCGTGAAGAAGTGATGTCGGCAGTTAATGGCTATTTTGAGTAGCATGACAGTTCTTATTATAAAAAGGGTATCGCACAAATTTAACATCGGTGGGAAAAGTGTATAATGTTGAAAGAAGATTATTTTGAAAAATAAAGATATTTTTTCCAATTTTTTTTTCTTTGTTGGGTAGGGTACATCTCGGATTACCCTTATAGCTTGGTAGAGTTACTAAATGAGTTAACCTTTTGAACGACATTAACTATGAAATAGGTTTTAATGATATTTTGAAGAAGTGCGTGTAAAATTTATATTTAAATAATAAGTAAGACCTTCTACATACATCTTTCATCTTGAAGATGCAAAGTAATTCAAAATGAATTATTCACTAAAAGTGAAAACTTGGAAATATATACACTAGAATGTTTATGATTCCATTTTTTCAATTTAAGTGAAATCTCAGAAAATTTAAATTTGCGGAAAATGATATCAGGTCATTAAAGCCTAGTTAAACATCAAAAAACTTTATTGGTAGGGATTGATAGCTTTGAAATTGCAATGAATAGCAATCATCAAAATCATCAATTTTTTATCTTATTTCATTTTAAAGCTGAAAACAGCATAATTCTTTTCAAAATTTTGCATTCTGACCGGAAGTCCCTTTGAAACATATTGCCAAATACTTTATAAAATATTTCTTACAAGAAGGCAAAAGTAACGATGTGCTAATGCTGGGCATGACAACCAATGACCAGCACAAATGAAAAACTATTTCTCCGGAAATTTTTTCAAAAAATTCTTTATTACGCATTCGGGAGAAAACTTCAATAGTGGTCGGGGAAAAGAATGATATGAAGGCATGCATTAGTTCAAAATGGAAATGCGGGAGATCATTCAAGTGAACGAGAAGGGAAGAATTTACACAGCTAAGGGTAAATTGCGTAATAATCAAAGAAAAAATGAGCTGTCTAATACATAAATAAACAATTTCACTTAGAAGTATATTTTCATAAAAATTAAACCACTCTTCGTATTTCATTTTTGAGGTGCAGCAAAGTGAAGAAATAACAAATTTTATTGAGGTAAAAACATACCTTAACCGTGCAAGTTACACCTGCTTAAATTTTCATTGGGAGCAATATATTTTACTGCATGAAATTATCATTCTCATACAAAGTAATGAGGTACTCTTTCATATACGTTTGTACCAATATACATATATATTTTTTGGTAGTTATAACAATTCAGTAAAAAATTGGGTATAAATTATATTTTATTTACAATCCTTCAACCATTTACTCATTAAACACATTTCCAGTACCAAAATCATTCATTTATGTATCATTGAATAAGGTGTTTTTTCTGGGAGTGAGAAAAACCTATTTCCAGCGAAACATCTGTTCCGGTCCGCCAGTCCCAAGAAAAGGCTCGGCCTCCGTCCACACTACTGCAATCATATCAGAAGATACGGAAGCTATGTGTCCAGAGATAATCGATTTGCCCTTAACGGGGCTAAAACCCAGGTATAATCTATTGATTGACGGTACGTTTGCAGCAGATTGACTTTCACTTTATGACTGGCAGTAAGCTCACTTCGTTACCTCCCTTCTCCGGACCCAACTTCGCAACGCCCACCCCCTTGGTCGACGCGATAGCAACAATAGCAGATAACGGTGACACTGTTAATGGGTTTCCTTTAGCCCGGGCTTTCATATTCCTCCCCCGCTCCTTTCCGCCCACCACTGGAATTGAAACAGAAGCTGAAACCCAAAGACGGCTTTTGTGAATGGTATAGAGGGTATCAAACCCAAGGGTAGAGAAATTCACCGAATTCTGCGAGCAAGAGTCTCTCGGAAATAAAACCCTAATCCACGGGGAAATATATTTCTTCTTAACATAGAAATCTATGAAATATGATTGCATCACTTTGTTCAGACTAATAATTCTCATCAAACACACATCAAGTTATCGAATAACTGTTACGACAGGCATATTTCCAAGAAAGAAAAATCCTCTCTATATTTTTGAACCACACATATATTCAGTGTGTGGAATGCATTAGGTTTTATTCGGGAAAGGAAACATTAGGGTTTAAATGTAAATTTTCTTGTGAATTTCATACCGATACAGGGAGAGAGGTTACAAGGGATGGATTCACGAATATAAATTAAAAGTTAACACCAATTACTACAGCAAGACAATATCAATTTGTATTTAGGGTAAAAATATAAAATGTTTCTCTTAAGTAATGAAATCTGAAGTAATGAAAGTAAGGTAATATGGAATCAAATGCTTAGTCTTAAAAAATATAGAAAAATCCCGAGAGTAGCACGCTTATTTAAATAAGTAATACGGCATACCATTCTAAGAATATTCAAAATACATTTTATCCTAGTAGTTTAGTGAGTATTTAGAATTCCTAATGTTAGCATGCATATTATGGCTAGACCTAAAATTTAATGTATTCAATGGTTTGTAGCTCAACTTTGTGGAATTTTATCTTCATTACCTTATGATGATACCTAGGCGTTGAAACTAGTAGTACCAAAAAATAAAAATATCAGAGGAAAAATATAAATTGTCAAAAAAAGAGAAGACTGATTTTATAAGATGTTTATTTCGATGGATACGGCTCAATCGAACTTGTCGCCCTCAAAGTACATACCATGGCTGACGACACACCTTTGCTAATGTTTCTTCAAGCTCTCGAACCCAGCTTGCTAGGCGGCCTTAGGGGTCCTCTTCAGATCCGCCGTATAATTAGTTTTAATGACCGCAATTGAGTCGAATTGGTGCCCTTTCAAGCTTAATTTTGAATTTAGAAACAAAAAAATGTCAGATGGAGCCACTATACAGAGTGCGTCGCAGCTCACGGTGGAATAGCTGTTGCATATCGCTATCAAGCAGGCACGCTGTGTCTCCTTTAGCTTTCTCTCGAATCTTGCGAGATTGACTCTGTGGGACCAAATTTCGCACCCATAAGTGACTATGGGTATTACTACTCCCTCATAAATGTTTTCCATCGGTTTGAGGCCATATGTACAACGGCAAAGCCTTCTTATGGCACCAAAGATAGTCTGAACCTTCGAGCAAGTGTAGTTCACGTGAGGTTGGAAGGTAAGTTTATCGTCTATGTGTATGCCGAGGTATTTAAAGGCCTTCGTTCTCTTTAGCTGTTTCCCATTGATTTTACATGCTTGGTTTCTTAATATATTTGCTCCTAGGGTCATGTATTGGCTTTTTTCTATGGATAACTTCAGTTTGTTACTTTTTCCCCAGTTTTCTAGGATAAGTAGAGTTTTTTCCGCCAACATTTCCAGCTCTTTTCTGCTGTTTCCAGGGATAGTTACTGCAATGTCATCCGCATATGCGATAATATCGCACCTATCCGGGAGTTCTTCTCTTAAAAGCGAATTGGTTAAGCGGTTCCACAAGGTTGGGCCAAGAACCGAACCTTGTGGGCACCCCTTCGTGGCTACTTTAGAGAACTTGAGGTGTTTGCTGGAGTATTCTATCACGCGGTTGGTAAAATAATATTTGACTAATTTTATTAGATTGTTTGAGACCCTTAAATATTTTAGTTCTTTAATTACGGATGGCCACCAGACGAAATCAAAAGCGCCCTTTATATCTATAAAAACCACCATGGTGTATTTGCAATCGTTGGTAGTTAGTCTCAGCAGTTTAGTTATGGCATCAATTGTACTTCTCCCTGGAGTAAACCCGTATTGCTTGGGGTGGTAGATCTGGAATTCCCCAGCCTATTCTATAATTCTCTTTTTAATTAGTCTCTCCATTACCTTTCCCAGCTCTGGGAGGAGAGTGGTTGGTCGGAACGATTCAGCGTTCGCTGGGTCCTTACGCTTATCCTTAAGAATAGCGTGTACCTTCCCAAGTTTCCAGGTGTTCGGAAAGTATGAGAGGACTATACAATCATCAATGATATTGGTTAGCTCTCCTGAGATAGGCTGACACAGTTTTCTTATTACAGTACCCGTAATCTGGTCGTGGCCGGGGGCTTTGCCATCTCTTATCAGGTAGATGGTTTCACTGACTTCCTCGTCTGAGAAGAGCCTTGCGGCGCTTTTCTCAAGCGGTTCATTGTACATTCTCCTGGTAAAAATTGGCTCGATCTAGGAGGTCCTGACATATGTCCACTCGTTTTTGTCTCAGTTCATCAGGCAACATCTGCTAGACGAATTTTGATGCGACGCGCGTCATGCCCAAAATGTTCGTCGAAATGGTCTTTCAGGATCCAAAATTAATGTTCAATTCCTCAGCTATCTCCCAAACAGATAAACGGCGATTTTTCCGCACCAAATCGTTCACCAATTCGACATGGTTGGGGTCCGTCGATGTGGAAGGCCACCTCGTTCGCGAATCTTCATCTGTCGGGATTCTGCCCGATTTAAGACGAATTTACCATTCAAAACTCTGGCTTCGACTCATAGCTTCATTACCAAAGGCTTGCTGAATCATTCTAAATGTCTCAGTAGCACTTTGGCCAAGTTTGAAACAAAATTTCACGCCCACACGCTGTTCCCCTAGCGCCTTAATTGCGGCATTTTTTTGATCACACCTTGTACATTCCGTACAAAATATTGATTAGTAACTAAATTTAAAAATCCACGTAATTCACAACCAGACCTCTAGAGAGACATATTTTGTCAGAGGCATAATTTGGTCAGAGGTATAAGAAAGATTGTTAATAATATTTCAAAGGAAAACGGTGTAAGGCTTTCTGTAGGAAATTTAAATCTGATGCGTTTAGAATGAATGGCATCATAAATTCTTCTTGGTGGCAAGTACGTTCCTAGTCCTGATATAAGGACAAAAACGCACCGAAATATTCTGTAATTATTTTTCTTCTTTTAATCTGGTCTATTCAGTATATGCCTAATCATACTGACTTCAAAATTAAGGTTTAGATATACTAATAATAGAGTAAGTAATTTACTAAACATGAAAATGACCGGATACAGAATGAGATAGAAAGTAATTATACAGCCATTATCATAGGTAAAGAGAGTGTCCACAGATATATGTAAGCAATAGCGTATAGAGAGGTTTTCAACCGGTTAGTAATCCGCACGGCAGGCAGACCTAACAGACTTGGTAGAGGAATATTCATTGTTTATTCACTTAAATGAATGCGACGGTAAGAGCACAGAAAAATCCGATAAATCGTAAAGGTAAAGCTCAATTGTACATTTTTGCACACTTTCGGACTATCTGATTAAGGTTTTCTAACCTTGTTATTATAGTATATACTCACTACACCAATCACTCTTTAAGATTCTATGTCCCAGCAAATTCCATAGTATTCAAGAAGGTGAAAAAATGGGCCTTTCCGTGTATTATGTATCCCTTATTTATTTCTGTATTATTTAATATATTTTGTATACACAAATATTAAATCTTCATTCTGCTAGAATACTAAAGAAACTTACTGAAGATATCTTAAATAAAGTCTCCATTGAATCTACATGCAAAAGACTGTTTAGTACCCCCTGACATTAAGATAGCTCAAAAAACCTCCATCTACAAATTTGGAGCTTAAGAGGATCGTATTAATTAAGTAAAAAACATTTAAATAATTAGAATGTTACAACATACACCTGTACATCTCTTGTCCGATATTCCGAGAGCAGAGAAAACGTGATGGATATGTTGGAGGGAAGCGATAAGGACACAACCATGCAGAAAGGCACAGGAACCGAATTTTTTTGTGACACCGAGGATGACGTTACCAAAGGATTTAAGAACATTTACGCCGTTAGTACGATACGAAATCGTGAAGAACTAAAATAGCTCTGCAATTTGCTCTATGCAATAGCTCTAATTGTACACACACAAGTTTGTGCATATATATATATATATATATATATATATATATATATATATATATATATATATATATATATATATATATATGTATACACACGACCCGTATAGTCACGACCTCAATAGTCTTTTCATCCATTTTTCCTGCCCCCTTAGGATTTCTTCCAAAAAACACCTCTCCTCGCCCACCATACCTAGTACTTCCATCTTTGTTTTCCTTCCGGTCCATTCTTCTGCATTCATGTTCATTATTCTCCACACCAACATTTGACAATCCTCCAATTTACATCTACTATTCTACTTCAGTGACTACCTTTCTTTGCCGCACACAATTACGCCCCGTATCGAAGTTTCAAAGAGTCTTTCCTGAACATCCTTACCCAACGCCCTCCCTGTCTTAAACTCCCCCCTACATTTTGAAGCCTTTTTGCCTTTGGTGATCCTTCTTCTTGCGTCATTAATACTTCTGCCGCGTTGGTCAAACACATTTCCGAGATACGCTAACTAATCCACCTGCTCCACATTTAGCCTTCCTATTTTAATAGGAAGGTTGTTTAGGTTAGCCTATTTCATTCTGGAAAACCGCATAACCTTTGTTTTATTGATATTGACAATCATTACATTTCTATCTCACTGAATTTCCAAATCTATCAGCAGTACTTGCAATCCGTTGGCTGAGGAACAAGCAAGAGCTTGGTCATCAGCATACTTCACTTATTTTACGAATTTGCCCCCGACTTCCATACCAATCTTTCGTTCTTTCCTATGCCTCTTTAATCATTTACTCTACATATACGTTTAACAGCACCAATGATAAACCGGCAAAACCCTGCCTTACACCTCTTCCTTACGCTGCCCATCCGGACCCTCCGTTCCCCACTTGCACCTGACCAGTTCGAGATATGTACAGGTTGCAGACTAGCCTCCCCCTCCAATCTCTTATTTATTTATTTATTCAGTATTAGTCCGAAAACAGCACATTTTTCCCTTTACATCGAACTATTAACAACGATAACAATGGTCTTCTTATTTTCACCAATATATTTATTAGCTTTTTTTCCAATTCATTCTATCAAACGCATTTTCGGCATCTATTAAATAGACAAATACGTCTTGATTGTATTCAATATTACTCTCGATTAGTGATCTCATTACTACAGTGGCATCAAGCGCGCCTCTACACTTCTTAAACCCAAACTGATCATCACCTAAATAAGCATTTTCCCTGCTCTCTATTCCTTGTGTATAATCCGGAGAAAAATTCTAGCTGCATAAGAAATCAAAATTTTTGTTCTCTAGTCCCCCTACAATGTAGCGTTTACCTTTTTCGGAATATGAACAGACACATCTCACAAAATCTGCCGGCCAGATTGCTTCTTCGTGGATGATACGAATTAGTCCACTCAGACTCATTCTGCCATATTTTTTTAAACCTTTTAGTGGTGCCCTAGGGAATGTTGTCAAACCCCACGGCCTTACTTGATTTCATCGTCCTTCATGCCCTTTCTGTCTCATCGTCAAGTATGCCTAGACCTAAGCTATCTTCTCTACGGCATGTTCTCTTTCAATGGATAACCTTATTGGCATATGTTGTTAACCATACAGTGCTTCTATATACTCCTTCCATCTCTCTTGGATCTTTTGTATATATTTATATACATATAATACATTGTATATATATATATATATATATATATATATATATATATATATATATATATATATATATATATATATACACACACAGGGTCGCACCCAAAAGTGGTAGGACTGATTTTTTTACAAGAATTTTATTGACGATATACTTACATCGACTTAATAATCTTCAAAGTATGCTCCTTGAGCTGCTACACACTTAGTATAACGTTGCTCCCATTACCCGTACGCCCGCTGGAAATTTTCTTTGGGGATGCCGTTGATGACCCTCGTCGAAGCCTCTTGAACGGCCTTTATCGAGTCAAAACGTCGTCCCTTGAGCTGTCTTTTCATCAGGGGGAAGAAGAAGAAGTCCGGTGGTGCCAAATAGGGAGAATAGGGTGGGTGCGGCAACGTGGCAACGGCGTATTTGGCCAGGAGCTGTCTGACGACGAGCACGCCATGGCACGGCGCGTTGTCATGATGAAGCACCCAGCAGTTTGCGATGGCCATTCGGACTCTTTTCACGCGTTCTCGGAGGCGGGTGAGCACCTGCACGTAAAAGTTTCATTTCTTCACTGGTTAAGCGTCGGTCTGTGTTCAGCAGTGTCCTCACTCCGTCCACATTCGTGTCGATTCTTGCCGTCGACGGCCGTCCGGAGCGATGGTCGTCTTCAACGAGCTCTCCCTACCCTCTTTAAACAACTTGTGCCACTCAAATACTGTGGAACGGCTTAAGGCAGTGTCCCCATAAGCCTGCTTGATCATATCGAGGGTCTCAGTTGCCGTCTTCCCGAGTTTCGCACAAAACTTCACGGAATGACGTTGCTCTAAATTCAGATTCATTTTGTTTTTCGACGCGGACAAAAAACTTGCTTCACTAAAAACGGTGTCCTCACTCGACGACAGCCTGCAGGCGACTGAAGTTGGTGTTGGTCTGTTTGCTAAGAGCCCCCTCTACCTTACCCTGCCAAGCAGACCCCCCTCCACCGCTCCGTTCGCGCCAGAGAAAATCAGTCCTACAACTTTTGGGTGTGACCCTGTATACACACACATGTAAACGAAGAATAAGTTGGCACTAATACAATCACCATTAGGAGACCCACAAAAATGGAAATAATTCGTATTCCGAATTTTTGGTGGCCTATCCACGTTTCTCAAGGAAAAGAAGGAATGGTGGAGATATGGTAGAAATGAAAAAGATTACTGTGCATTGGAATACAAATGCCAGTCAGGGTAAGGAGCAAAAGCGTCAGGTGAGGGGGCTGGTACGTGGAGAATGGGGCCTCCTTTATATTAAAAACCTTGAGGACAGGAGCATTCTTTTTTTGCCATTGGTTCTTGAGTTAGGTCGGAGAGGGTTGTGGGAAGTGCCACAATGGTGGGAGGAATAGGTACATTTTCAATCTTTTCCAATTTGGTGGAATATCAACAAAAATCTAACAAATGGTGACGAATATTTTTAGTATTTCTGCAGTTTGAGCGTAAGTCTTAAGACAACCTACGTTCGCTTTCCCTCAGCTACCTACTTCTTTACATTTTCTTTTTTTTCAAGTTTGTGTTATTTATGATCCTGAGATAGAAAGATGCCTTATACTGGCATTATTCCTGCATTCAGAAGGGTATGTTTCTATGTATAGGTCCTCCGGCCAACGATTTTCCTCGTCCACCCTTGTAGTTAACCAACACAAATTCTTCATTACCCACATCTGCAACTAAGCGCTCCATTCCACAGCAATTTTTATGAATTCCTTTGATAAATCAATATGAAGCGCCTTCCAAAGAAACTGCGGGAGATGCCGCAACAGTAACTTTTAACGGAGTCATCCGCTAATGTGCATTTCAATGCAACGATTTCAGAGTGTAAAAATCATTCGCCTTGACTGGGATTTCGAATCCCAGTCAAGGCGAATGATTTTTACACTCTGAAATCGTTGCATTGAAATGCACATTAGCGGATGACTCCGTTAAAATTTACTGTTGCGGCATCTCCCGCAGTTTCTTTGGAATTTGTCAAAGTGAAAAACACCATAAGTGTTTAAAGTTGGCTTTAACCTCGTGGACTGTGACGCCTTGCGCACGACTACGAATGCCTGTGACATTGTATGTACGGTATTTCGTCACAACATCTTGTTCCTTTAAAAGCCCCAAAATTTCAGAGTTTAAGAGGACGCCTCGGTAGCTTAAGTGGCTAAAGCACTCGACCGGATATTGAGGGATCTGGGTTCGAATCCCAGTCAAGGCGAATGATTTTTACACTCTGAAATCGTTGCAATGAAGCGCCTTCTTTCACGGTGCATTCAGTCATTTCGATCAAATATCTTTTTTCAATTCATTTCAATTCAACATGATTTACTTTGAATTGGTCGAAATATTAGTGTAATAGAAAATAATAGACAGTTGAAAACTGTATGGTATTTAAATGGAAATACATCTTTTAAAACTTTTTTAACAATGAAAAGATCCCATTTATCTGATAAAGGAGATAATTTCGTCAAAAATAGAAATAGCATGGCTTGATAAATTATAAGGAATACCCAGCAGAATATTTTATAATATCCCTCTATCTATCTTTCTGATATCAGTATAAACAGAAATAATCGATTGTAGTTAATTTCTCTATTTTAGAATTTTTATATGCATAGATAGCCTTAGAAACCTTTTGAATTAGATAAATGAAGAATTCATATATTTTTCGTTTCAACCCATTTTTTCTCATCGAAACAAGTTCATTTATCAGAGCTTACTAACCTATCAGAGGATTAAGCGTTGACACTTCCCATAAAGAGAAAGATAGACAAATATTAAGGACAATTGATCTATAAGAAATTAATAAAAAAACTACAATGGCAAGGTTATGCAGCTTATACATGTACAATTTTGCTTGGCGTTTAACGTTTATTTAATTATTTAATTTCTTACTAGTCAACCACCTACATTATGTATCCTCGGATTATACTACTATAAATGTTTACTATATAATGTCTTGCCTAATAGGGAAGTCGGTCTAATTGGTTTTTGGGCGTTTCCGACAGCAGCAAAGGCGAGACCTGCGGTGGTCCTTGCAAAAAAGCCTTGCGAAGTGCCCACATCAGCGAAGAAAGCAAGAGAACAGAGCCAATCAGGAAAGGGAAGTTTAATATTAGGCCGATGCTTGGGACCAATAAATAAGAAAAATAGCGGGATAAAGACAGCAAATATACATATATTTCTATTGCCAGTTCAAGCAACAGGAAGATCCGTCAGCGCTATCAGAAATACGACAGAAAATTCATAACCTGACTTTGATCAATTTAAATTAGTATAGAAGAAAATTGTAGAACATGTGTATCATTAGCATATAAGATCGATAACTTAGAATAAGATTTGATTACGACACAGAAGAGTATAGATTAGGTCCCAAACGATATTTTTCGGGAAAAAAATTAGGTATTGAATTAAAATAAGGTATCTCGGATAGGTTAAATCTCCGCAGGTCAAATTAAGGTTCAACAACATTACGGTATGTATATGGTATATGGATGTTCAAAGTGAAAATTACTAGTCGCAGGTTAGAGTGAGAAATTTGGCTGGAAGATTTCGTTGTAATATCCTCAATTTCTATCAGACATAGGGAAAGGTAGCGGTATATGACAGCTGTAGAAAAACTGGTTTGATGTACTTGAATAAAGAAGCTATGGGGAATCTTAAGATAGCCATTCAATGCAGCAATTTGAATGATTAACAATTATTCGCCTTCATCGGAATCTTGGTCAAGGTGAATGATTTTTACTCTCTGAAATAGTTGCATTGAAATTCAAATTCACCGATGACTACGCTAAAAATTACTACTGCGTCATCTCCTCCAGCATCTTGGATTTTTTAAGATTGGATAGGAAGCACATTGAAGGAAGAACTTACAACAATCAGGATGTATTTATTTACTCGGTTGACTATGTGAAGGAATTTACTGAAAAATATTGGATAGAAATAATTAATAATGTGCAAAAAATATATTAGAAACAATATATTACAGAAAAAAAGTAGGTTGGTGACTTCGACAAAGAGTAGATAGGACTAATCCCTCAGATGCGTTTGACACATGGAGAATCGGAATGGGCAGAGCTAGTTTGCGAATTAAAACGGGAACCAATTACATATTCAACCAGTTATTTTCAGTACAATTATTTAAGTAGGGGAGGTGTGTTAATGAATCGAGGTAGGAATCGATACGTATATGCGTAGAATTCATAAAATCAGTTAGAAATGCGAATGATCAACCTTAGGCTAGCCTATCAGCCAAGGTATAAATACAATTGCTAAGAAAATTTGGATTTCAATTTTATAGTTGCGGAATGTAGATAAATGTAAAAATAACGAAGAGTGCAAGGTATTAGAGAATATAAATAAGCTACATTAAAAAATTGGAGTAAAATAACTAGTAGAAGTGGAAAATAAGCTCATGCTTCGGCCCTATATAGTATAGTCAATAAATTGGGATATAGTCATAAGTGAATTTCCTTTGCGTAAAGAAGCTTACTCAACAAAAAGAGGATTGATCACATGGTTGTAGGTTCAGGAAATTAAAGTATTGTGAACATAGAAATGATTCTTCAAATGATATAGTTTAGGTAAAAACTTTAAACTTATAGTTTAGCTAAAAACTTGCGGTTTTATGCGTCGTAGGAATATTTCGTAGGTTTCCCAAGTGTGGAAAAAGAATGAAACAGGTGAAATAGATGGAAAGTTCATGAAAGGAAGAAAAAATAGAGATCGAGAAGAATGAGAGAAAAAAATGGAGGCGGAACCTTTTTATGCAGAAAATTTGGATCGACGGAGTATTGAAGCCAGGAAATTATGTTAGGCAAGGAAAATAGAGAAAGTAAATAACAGATATATACATGAAAATAAAGCTGGTTAAACGTATGCAGATTTCAAGTAGGGTTTACTACAGTGTGATTCAAATGAGCAATATTAATGCTGGCATTAATGACTGGCTGTGGAGAGGCTGTAAGGTTGTCTTGTTTAGCAATGCTAAGAAATTTTTGGATGTCCTAACTTTGGGATGTTTACCAGCAAGCATGTTCTCGACTGCATGTTCATGAATAGCTCGTAATCGATCTATTAAATATGCAAAGTTTCAGAATCTGCAGGTATCAGTTCAATGAAAAATTGCTTTATCATGCATAGTATCAAGCACAAGTAGCATAAATATCAACTTAGAGTTGGAGGTGTGATACAGTCTAAATACCTGCTATATTAAAAATTAACCACCGTGTCTGACGATAAGTTCATTAGGAATAATTATTTCCATCCGAAATAAATGCTTGTAGTTTTTCTCTACTTCTATTTTAGTCCAAGAAATTATTAAGATATTTTTCATTTTTTCAATTAGTCATGAACTGTAATTTAAACAAGAGTTTGCAACTGAATACATTTTCCTCTGTAACTTTTTCATGATGTACATTTTGCTACTTAGTATGAAATTGAATCAAATGGCAAAAAACTATTCGGTCAGAATCAAATACAAAACTTTACAGATTTATGTCAACTAAATAGTTAATGTGAAATAAATACATTTTATAATATTGGTTATATATTTAAGATACATATTTTATCCCACTTGTAATTTTCATTCTTTATACTTTGCACTTAACTATGGATTATTTAATGCCTAGACATTGCAGCCTGAATGTTCTATAATTCCTATTTGTAAAAGAGTATGAAATTTACTACAATTTCATATTTCAAATTTCTCTTTTTAAAATTTTAATTATAAAAATTGAAAGAGTCATTTTTATTACCAGAAAGGATTTTCGATGTTGATAAATAGGCTGAACAAGGTGACTCCTAACTTACCAAGGGCTGTAAAACTGCCTTTTTTGTAGTATCTCATTTTTCCATAATTGCAGCAACACAGCATATTAATGAATTATCTCATTGCCTGCCCTAGTAAACGTATTCTACTTCACATATACAATTTTTGTGAAGAACTTTGATCACTATAGGAGACATTATTAAGAATTGTTATTATGCAATGGTAAGGCCAAATACTTACACCTACCTGTTCATAGGCAAATTTTATGTGAGCAAATCTTGTGGAAAACTTGATATCTTTTAACGTAAGTCTTGATATTGAGATTACAGTAACTATTATTTGAAGTGATACGACAAAAACTTCCATGATCTAACAGTATTAAAATTAAATATTTAAAATAAAACACCTTCATATCTAAAATCATAAATTAAGAAACCTGTAGTCATTCCAAGAACATTATCAACGAATGAAAATTTACAGGCATCAGAGTATTGGCAATTACATAAACAAATCATTTTTAATATATGTAACTGACTTTTAAGCACGGCTTCTTTAACTCTCATTTCACTGAAGTTTTAATATTGAATTAATTTAGCAGTTATATTCGATTCTGAAGTAATAAATTACTCCACATGATGTTGAGCAATTAACACAGGGTTAACTTTTCTATTCGTAAGCATACGCATAGAAATGTGAGTGCGTGCATACATCTTTTCACGCATGCAAAAAAGTGTCCTTCATCTTTCGTGATCGTTAGTTTGCCATCAAATTATCCTGCCTACTGTACATTTGATAACATTTTCTTCTCAGTATCCTTACTTGTCGAACTCTATGGTTATTTCTTTCGCAATGAATAATTCATTAATTGCAGGATATGGCTACTTTTCTATGTTAATTGCCTATCTCCTTCGCTGATCTCCAGTATACATGATTTTCATTCACCGTACAGTTAATTCTTTATATTACATTCATTGCTTCCATATTCCTCGGAGTATTTCAGAAATCCATGATGTGTGTGTTACATTTTCTGTCACCATAATCGCTCTTTAATCGGAGTATTGCATAATAAAAGGGATAGAATAATAGTCTGGATTTTTGGTAGCGCTAAGACCATCACTACATGGGCACACTAGAAATAAATCGTCGAGTGCAACTTGAGAGACATTTGTCTTCTAAGAGTTATGATTACTTCTATGCAGCAAATTTGAACTGCATTCAAAAAGGTCGATGTGCATCAAGAGATCAGTGGCGTTGAAAGAGATAAATGGAATAAAATAAAAGGAACAGTGAACTTTCAAAAATATTCCCTTTTTTACCCTTTTTTCTACAAGGATATTTAAATAATTTATCTACACTAGAATAATTACTGCATAATGACTCTGAAAAGTATAATATTATTTAAAATAATAGATAAATTATGTTTTTCTTTTCCACCAACAAAATGCCCACTATACCACCAGTACGTGACGGAAATACGCGAATCGTCTCCCATTTGAACAAATTTACACACCTCCCGTTGTTTCTTATCATTTCTGCTCACTGCTCACGCGCTAGATTATCCATTCATTAGAATGCCTGCATATCCCGTGAATAAAACACGCCAAGGCGGAGTTTTGACGGAATAAATGTTTAACACGCAGCTACACGCCCCTGCAGCGGCGTGGTGCCTTGTTGGCATTTTCAAGGGAGCTATACATTGTCTAATTTCCAACTAAAATAGTTCAGTATCCATCAAAAGCTCACCAGTCGTCGGAGGAGCTCGGCAGTCCACGCCAGGTGGTTTCCGAGGGTGCGGGTATGGAGAGGTGGGAGAGGCCGCATTTGGCGAGGGGAAGGGAGGGAAAAAGGGGCGGGGCCGAATGCTGAGAAGCAGGGCCGTAAATAATGAAGGGGTACCTAGGCCATGGCGCGAGTAGCATCGCGAGGGCCATCAATTCCGTCTGATGAGAACATCGTAAAGAATGTACGCACGAAAATTTGAAAAATAAACAAATGAGCGGTGCATTTTTTTCGCACCTCCCTTCCCCGAGGGGAGATTGCAAGGGGGTTGGAGGCGAGGAGGGAGGGAGTGTTTGGGAGCATGTGAGGGCCACGGGCGGAGGGAAGAGAGTGGGAGGGAATGCTTGCGAAAGCCTTCGCGTGAGTGTGTATGTGCGCTTGCATGTGAACGAGGCGGGGAAGGGTGAGGGAAGAAAAAAATGTAATTGCTCTCGATAGCATCGGGTTGAAAAATTCTCGGGCCAGAGCGTTTTTGCCATGCAAGTCATGCAAGTGAACGTGCCCGGGTTGGCATCACGGCCGTGCACGCGTAGCTTTTTAATCACCAGCTCGGCGGAGGAGAGAGATAGAGAGGACGGCGGGCGGGCGACGCGACCCGGCGGTCCGACGGGATATGAGGGAGGGACGGACTGACGGGTCCGAGAGTGCGCCAGGGAGAGTTCGGCCGGCCGAGGCCCTCTCCCGCGGAAGATAGCGTCGTGCCCGCCGCGGGTTGACGGGAGTGCATCCCGCGGTCCAAAAACTCGCATGCCACGTCGAGGAGGAGGGGAGTAGTCGGGGGCAAGTGGGGGGAGGGGCGAATTCAGAGAGGGAGGGACCCAGCATCTCCTACTGGAGCGCGCAGCGAGTGGGCGCTCGTGTACGCGCGCCTCGAAAACATTATCTATGGCGCGCAAATAAACAAAATTTCTCCATCCTCGCACTGCTCTTTCGTTTCCGAGATCAATTTAAAATTTCGCGAAAAAAAACAAATAAAAATTACTCGAACAAAAGTGCGAGGGATATATATACATATATATACAAATGAGCGCACGATTTTCGCAAACTATGCAATCAAGTTTGTCCCTCCTTCGCCCAGCATATATTGTTGGTGTATCTGGGTGGATATGCATATAAAAATGCTCTCGATGCAAGGGGACCTTTGTAGAATTATTTTATAGCACTTTTGTTTCTCTTGAAAATTCCTGCTTTTTGTCATGTGCCCTAAGTTTATATTTCAAACATTGCTCCGCTTTCCCAGCATTGATATAGAAAAGAAAATTCATTTTGATTGCTTAGTGGATAGAAAAATACATGGGAAGCCAATGTATTAAACATATTTCATCTTTTAAGTAATGCTGATTTTGCACATTTTGCAGAATACAGTCTCAATAATATTTTCTAGGAGAAAATAGTTTTTAAAAGAAAGAAGAAAACACCTTTTTATCTTGGATTATTAATACTTATAAGTTTACTTAATTTTTTATGATAAAATACAGTATAGTCAGAGATAACAATTAATTTTCAAGCAATTTTAACAAAAAATAGTAGTAGTAGTTATTTACTCCTCTGGCGCATTCTCTGATACCTGATTTAGAAATAATATCATTTTATTCCATTCATCCTCCTTCATATTGTGAGATATCAGGATAGATCATTTCAATAAATCCTGAATGGAAAAAAGAAAGGTTCTATTTCTTGAACCACATATATGAAATAACGCCCAGTAGGTTGCTCCAAAGGCTTGAGCAGTTTACTTGACCACACACACACCAGCAACATGTCTACATTTCCAAGCCAATATATTCTATAAAAATTTTCCCGAAAGCATATTCTGACGAAAGTTGCTTTAATTATATAATCGTGGCAAACTTAGTATTAATTACATTCTTGATTTCTAAGACGGCAGAGGTTATTAACAATAACTTCAGTCGTTTTAATAGGGGCGATATACGTTATATTTAATCACAACTAGGAATATTCGATGACACTTTGAGAGAAAAGAAGTTAAAATATCATTATAATACTTTCAATACTTTATTCACATTAAAATAGTTGATGAACAACTTATCGGCCTACACTTACTACACATATGAATTTGAAGTGCGGATTCATGAAAGTAGATAGATTTCAACATTAGCATGGAAAAATAAAAACAAGTTGAAAACTACTGTGGAAAAGGTTAGGAGTAAATTATAAAATTATACGGAAAAGATGAGCAAAAAATAATTGAAAGAATTTTTGTTGAACCACATGTGGCAAACAAATATTGCGAAAAATGCTTCAAGAAGAAATCAATTGACCACACCTTGATTCTAAATTGGATTTTATTGTACTTTTTCCTGTAATTGAAAAATTAGTCATTGAAGTAGTCAATGAAAAATTTCACATGAAGGAGTTCTTTTCAGATTGGAATATTTTGTATATCAAAAGAAATTATCCTTATTTTGAAACCCGTGAACGCTCCTAATAGAAAATTGTGAATTACGGAATCTATTGTAAGCCAAATTAAAAAAAATTAAATTTCTAAATGCGAAGGCATTTTATTCAAGTGCTCTTAGCCACTTACAGCGGTCAAGTATTATCATTGAGCTTAAGATGAATAAAAGAAAGAATAGCAGTACAAGATAAAAATATTATATAGCAGCTATGTCAAAAAATAGAAGCCGAATGGCCAGAAACCTGAACTGGTATGTTCTTAGAACACATTTTCAAAGATGAGAACGGCATAAATGGAAATCCGTCGAATAAACCATAAGTAATAAGTTTGTGTCAAGAGAAATGTAATCATTAAAAGTATGACCTTGAATTATTAGAAACACCATTGTGAATAAGAAAGTACGAGTTCCTTTATTAGTATCGATGATACACATATTGCATAAATTGATGGGCTGAGTAAAAGAATATGTTATAAAGATATTCGTTTGACCAATTTCCCCCATTTTCTCTCTAACAAAATTAGATGGGAATACTAGACCAGGTTGAAATAATTAACCAGTTCGTTCGGCTGTCTTTCATGACGAATTATTTATTCATGAAATCGAATATGCCCATTCAGTGGTGATATGTAAAAAGAATCGCAAGAGGTTAGAAAATGGTGGCCATTTGGCCTGTACCACCGCGCATGCAGGTATGGCTGAGGTTTGGTTAGACAAATTTCTACCATCAATACATGAATATTTCAATTGGATATTTTTGAGATCCTTCTCCTCAAGAGACAAGGATATTTTGCCCAAATCACTCAATGGTGGCCCAGTCGGGGCTTGAGCACGAATTAAATAAACTAATGTAACTAATTAGTTGCGAAGAATGCCTTTGACGGTACAGTAACGCCTTTCTGCAAAACCCGAAGCTCGGAACAGATCTCAGTGACGTGTTTCTACATCTACACAATACCCCGCAAGCCGGCTCAAAGGCGTATGGCGGGGGGTGTTAGGTCATCAGCCCGACATACACAATTGTAATCATGTTACCTCTACACACATATTAGTTGGACTATACATCCGAAATATTTAAATCAAATGAAAGAAAGCACTTACATGCAGTGCTATAAAAGGATAAGTATATTCTAATCATGCTGTAGCACTGTTAATAAAATGATCCTATTAAATAAAAAAATTGCTGGAAGGAACCTGCAAAATATTGCTAAATAATATACACCACCAATTCTAATGATAACCTACGCAATTGCTGTCATTTATATTATGATCTTTAGGCGATATTCGATAAAAAGCGACATTTTAAAACTATCCCTTCAAGAAAAAATCTCTCTGATTTTACGTTAGTGATCTCATCTACAAGAGTAACTGGGGGCCTGTATTATGTCCGTAACATCCTCAAAAACGTAGAATGCCTTGAATGACGCGGTAAATGTAATAATTCCTGAAGAATAATTAAAAGTAATTGGAATCAATGATGACAATAAACGGTTTGCATCGAAATGGGGGTACATATGGTAAGCTTTGTTAAATGGGATGTGGCCAGGGAAATACAATGAAAAACACTAGGAAAAAGAAAAGGTAGACCTAATGACTATCTTCTGATACTAAGTGGTAAACTCAATGCTAGGACTCGAGATTTTGAGTAGAAAAATTTTCAAGGTACTAGAAAAATGAAATGCAAGTGGGATGAAATAATAATGGGAAAATTCAAACTAGAACAAAAAAGATAAAAAGTGAAAATAATGCATTACTTATGAAATACGTTTGTGAGTTAAATAAGGATATAATTATCATACCTCATAGCGATGACATGAGGCTTGAGAAAAAAACCTCCACAGATTTCTCTCTGGAGTAATGGTAGGAAGAATTATTTTCCCTTGGCATTTACAGCATCATAATTCTAATTGTGATTTCTCATTGGCTGGGTGAATTTTTTCAAGCAGGAATTGAAAAAAAGAGAGCTAAGCGGAATCTTCATGCAATTCGACAGAAACAGAAAAAAATCTTGAGAAATTATCTCCAATTAGGCTGTGAATGATATCCCTAAAAAGTAAATGAATGTAAGAAGCTTTCAAAATGTGTTTATAAAAGTATTCAAGTAGACCCAAAACGAGTGTTAAAGAACCCCTGAACTTTATAATTAGATTAAAGGGCTTATAACCGAAGTATAAAAGTAGAAAATACATATTATTTAACATAGAATAATCGGTATAAATTGGTTGGATTCACATGTTTTAACGGTTTGGCATGAATAAAATAGACGAAGTTAAATGAAAATGAACAAGTATTTATAAAAGCTAAATTTTCACAGCTATGTTTGTGGTAATTTTCAGTGATACTCTGAAACAAGGGCGCTAAGCCAAAAAGTGCAGGCATGAACTTCAAATTGATTGACCAGATGCTCTATCAGAGTTAACATTTTGGTGTTTAGATCTTCAAGTAATATCAGTTCTTGAATTAACAGATCAAATGTATTATAAACATAAGTTCAAGATGCAGTAGCTTTTGATGGATTAATATGATACTAAATTTTGCTATAAATAGGTGCATTACTCAACTAAATGCAGCATCTGTAATTTTATCTAAAACGTTCCCGTGTTCCAAAATCATACTTGATTCATGTGTATCTGTTAAAATAGAAAGAACAGCTTCGAGATCATGTAAAAAAGATACAGTCGGGTATTTCCGAAAGCCATGAAAATATATACATGTATGTTTATGTACACACACACATACATACAAATAGGACTGCGATTTTTAGACAAGCATGGAGAAGTCGATGCGCGTATTTTTGTCAAGGAAATAAATTGAAGCAAATAAAGAACTAGGATAAAAATTTCCAAAATAAGAGTTAGGCGAACATAAGCATTAATAAGCTAACATAAAAAAACATATATGGAGCAGTTAACAATTTAGTAAATATTTTGGGTGGAGGTCGGCAATAAATCCCGGTCATTAAAAGCAGAGATAAAAATAGTTTCATGGAGGACGCAAAGGTACAGGCCACTTAAGTAACGGAATGAAGTAATTGCTAGTAAAAACTTGAATATATTGAGATTTTTTTAAATATATTAAACTTGGTCGCTAAGATATGGAAATAAAGATTGATTTATGGATTTTGAGGGGAGGTGCGGAGAAGTTAAAAGAAAATCAAGAGAAAGAAAGCAAAAGATAAAGCTCTACCCTGGTTATGGAAAGAGCAGAGAGTTAAGTGAGAGGACACTGGCGACTATAATAAACGAAATAATGCTGAGAAACGAGCTAGACGGAAGAAAAAAATACGCATGATTTTTGATGGAATGATTTGACATAAATATTAGGTAGATTCAATAACGGGTAATTGAAAAATCTAAGGACTACATTTCGGGAATTTCAAGATTTTTATACCATATTAGCTACGGTTTCCGAGTGCAGGCCAGGTTCCGTCAAAAACCTACCTTAAACTTGTAGAAAAGCTAACAACAACCGAATTTTAAAAAGTAAGTTACCTATCTAGTACTTGAATACGAAATATTGGTATAGAATTCCAAAAATATCAATTTTGACATTAAGATTATCATCTTACAACCTTACTGCCAATAGTTCAATTCCTAGAAATTCATGAGACTCCCGTAAAATTTTACAATTCTCCTAAAAGATTAATTCAAAGTATTACGAATGCCTTCGGATTAACATAGTTGAAATTAACTTGATCAAAATTTCCTAAAAGATTAATTCAAAGTATTACGAATTCCTTCGGATTAACATAGTTGAAATTAACTTAATCAATCAGATTATTTGGATTTGGCATCAATAAGAGTATTTACAAGGAAAAACGATTAATTTAGGCCTTGCAGATGTAGTTGCATGCAGATGATATTAAGAAGGCATTGGTAAGAGTTCCATGTGACTAAAATTTCTTCTAAAAATGTTGTTTAAATGTTTCGGAATATTGGATGAAATATTATTGTCAGTTTTATTCAACCAAAATCTTTAACAAAATGAAAATCTTAGAGGCCGTAGTCGATGCCTGAGGTGGTAATAATTTACAGAAGTCAAGTAAAACGAGATAAGGCATAATGACAAGAAATGAGTAGTGTAATACGTGTTTATTAGCGTAGATGGAAAGGACTCAGGATTCAATGTAAGCTATAAGAGAATTTAGGCGATAAAATGAATTATTTTATCATTTTTTATCAACAAAGTTAACATTTGTTGAGAAAAACACGATAAGCAGCCGTGGAAGCAAAGACGGTTGGCGAGGAAGTTCTGACGGTATGGATTGCATTAACAATACCAGTATTTGACTCAGATAATGATTTGAATCATCCATTTTTCTTACATTTTCCTTCAAATCCCAACGGTTTGATTTCATTATTTCATTTCACAATCGTAGTTACTGAACGAACCTGCACATTTATTGGCCTTTCTAAATGAGATCATTCCTCTTCTCTCGCTTATTAAATTTTTCTAACACATTTATTTTCAGCATATCCTTTCAAAGGGTAAGAGGCTTTTATATCTTATAGGGTACATTATTTCGCTACCAGAACTTCCTGGGAATCCATGCATGGCACAGGGAGAGGATATTGCATGAATTATATACTCCCTCCCTATTGCATGAATTATATACTCCGTCGCGCTCAGTATTCTCATAAGAAACACATTTTATTGGCACTTTTAGTAAGCTACAAACCTACTTCACTTCTCTACATAATTGCCGTCCAAATCTAAGCATTTTTCGTACCGCTGCACCAGCTTCTTTAACCCCTCTGCATAGAAGATCGCCGCCAGAAGGTTGAACCAATTGACAACGCCGTTCTTGAGTTCCTCTTCGGTTTCGAAACCTTGCCCACCGAGCACTGTTTCCAGTGCAAGAAGAGGAAGTAGTCGGTAGGTTCAAGGTCAGGACTTTACGGTGGGTGGTCAAAGAGTTCCTAACGATAATCTTGAATTTACTTATTGGTTTTGGCAGCAGTTTCTCCGTACCCACCTTGCACACAATTTGTTGTATCCGAGGCTTTCCGTGACAATATTGTAGACAGTAGTGGGTCCAAGTTGAGGTAATTGCAGTTTTTGTTCCTCTTACGAAACAATTTCATCGGCCAGAATACTGGGCCTGCCACTTCGCTCTTCGTCACGGGCATTTGTCCATTTTTAAAATCACGGCACCATTGCCTAACCTTTCCTTCCATCCTAATTGTAGGCTCATAACTAACTAACTTCTATAACATAACTTCCGATGAATTTCAGTAGCCGATAATACTCTTGCATACAAGAATCGTATGACAGAACGCACTTCACAGCTGGCGGCATGAACGTATGTTCCGGACATTGTTGTTTGCATGCACCGACATAAAAACGACAACTGAAGCGAAACAAATGCTGCAATAGCTTCTCAATGAATCAGTAGATGGCACTGCAGGAGTAAAACTGTGTTCGAAAGCGTGAATATTTAAATATAAGCAAACGCCTCTTATGTTATAAATATTCCTCGTAGTATATTGTCTTTTACAGTATTTTCTAGCATTACTTTCACAAATCCCCTTTGTCACAGCAAATGATCGGCTAATCCGTCCCGCCTTCTTCATATGTGTCTGAGACCTCCCTTTATTTATTTCTAATACTGAATTCTTCATTCTTCAATTGGTCTTTCTAACATATCTTGTCCACCCTTCTATAACGCCCATTTCCAAATATCTAGTGCTTTCAAGAGCTCCCAGAGCCAATAATAATAAGTAGCTAACTTAGTACGAATATAGGAGTTTTCGTTTTATTTTGTTAACACATTAATAGTATAAAGGTTTACATACATCATTAATTAGGATTCTTAAATTGATCAAACCAAATAGACCGATATGTATGACCGGATATCTTCACTACCTTAATTAATTA
The DNA here is from genome assembly GCF_022747635.1 of Hetaerina americana. NCBI lineage: Eukaryota > Metazoa > Arthropoda > Insecta > Odonata > Calopterygidae > Hetaerina > Hetaerina americana. Next base: position 68,216,073 of record NW_027287538.1, on the reverse strand, counting down.
AAAATATCCTTTTAGATGAAACACTTCCTATAGAATGCTTTTTTTTTAATTATTCCCTTCATTTCTCACTCTATTTAAAAAGTATTTTTTTACCCCTCTACTTACTGGAATTCTAATATTCTCGAACACCTGCATTTATTTTTTTACTTCCAATCCACTCCCTTACAACATTTACTACCAATGTTTTGAAATCTTGGACAAATGCATTCCTTCAATAGGAATTACTAGATTAAGAAGCATGGATATCTAAATACATGAACATATTCTCACTAATTTAATACAGACAAACATGAAAATGGCTCTAGATATCCGAGTCGTGATTTTTTCATCCCTAAGACCATTTCAGTTCTTGAAACATTTCGCAATATTTTTCGCTATTAAACCAGAAGGATGGAATATCTTGTCGGCAAGAACCCGCCCAATCTCTCGTCTGCGCCCGTTGAACCTCTATAACCTAACGCCCCTCGCATCACCGTGCCAGCCGCGAAGGGACTGTGGTAGACGAATGTATTTTGAATTGATCACAATGGGGTGAACTCACAACTGCCCCGAGGGGGGATTCGAATCCACGACTTCACAAAGCGGGGGGCACTCCGGGTGGTCAGCAGGAAGGAGAGATCGTGAGCCAGAGGGGTCCGAAGCGAGGCACTTGCAGCGTTGCCACTGCCTCCCGCTCGGCGATCTCCCTCCTGCGCCTTCACTCAGCCCGCCTGACCGGGGCTCGAAGCCGGTTCCGCTGCTTTCCGAGCGATTGCTCGGAAGGGGTATTGTGTCTACATAAGAATGGGCCGAGGAAATTGGATTCTTGCCGACTCCGACCGTTGGCTGCAGCTGTGTGGAGACGATGTTTGGGGCAGGATTGAGGCGGGGAAGGGGTAAGAACATGGGGTGAGACGATGCAGATTCGCAGAATCGCAACTTCTATAGTTAAGGGGGGAGGGGGCTGAGGAGTGGGGAAATTTTTGAAAATTCGCATCCCGACTTGCAGCCATCCCAGAGCCATTGATTGGATCCATCGACTGGTTCCCCAAAGCAACCGGGCCCCTTCGAACGCCCGGCGGAAGCAAACAAAACTCATGGCACGTGCTAGGGAGGGTCTACGAGATCAGAAGGTCGTTCGATGGATGCTTTCTATTCGTGGTCCGGTGTGTGAGTCTAGCTCCCGTCCGTCTGCATTCCGGGATAAATATAGGGTACTTAGAGAGAATGAGCGTAGAGTGGCGGTTTTTTGATGTGGCCATGGTGGAGAATGAAAGCTGAGTTGCATTGGTAGGAATGGTATCAAAGACGTGTTGAATAGGTGAAGGAAAGAATATCTAGGAGCAAGTCAGAACAGACATATTTAATGATAGAGCTTCACTATGAAGCAGAATACTGACCAATATAAAAGTAAGAATAGAAAACACACAGGTAAGAATGCATGAAAGCTAACTGCGATAATGAGAAATTTTATGGGTTTACGAAAAAGGCATCTATCTTATTTTTGCATGCCTGAAACCTACACAGATATGTGATACTGGTCAAGGGTCAACAAATTCTTTTCAGGCCAGGTATCTTACTATTGTCTTCACTTACGTGAATAATGAACAAAGAGAAAATTTAAACCCAATTTTAATTATGTTTTTATGTTTTTTTATACAAAATTAACTTAGCCATTATTATTTTGTAAATATTTACCATTTAACTTTGTCTATTCAACTTTTTCCATTTCTCCCCACACCCGCATTTGAAGAGCATCAGGTCATTGATTTTAATAATAATAACGATCTGATCCTCTAAGGAATTTGAAACCATAAATTCGCAATATCTCTCCCACTTAATATCAACTACTTTATTATAGAACGCCTTAATAGATAAATTGATAAAGCAATAAAAATTCACTAAATTTATAATAAAATACTAACTCTATTGCATGATTGAATTTATACCACTTTAAATACACCCAGTGGATAATGATAATATCGCAAATGCACTTCCAGATTCTGAAGTTAAACGTTGAAGTAACACGTAGGGAAGAACATGTAAAATTAATAAAATAAATACAATGAAATCATTTTAATAAGAAAACAATAAAAATACTTTTTATTTCTCTAAAAAACCACGTTATCTTATAACACATATCATATTTAAAAGAATTTATATTTTATATTCACTTCATGTTACTGAAAATGGTTACACTACAATATTGATAGGGGAATAGTTTATGATTATCTAAATCCATGCATATATCCCTATTTCTACTAGAGATTACATTAGCCGGTCAAATTATGAGAACAATAGTCATTAGACTAAGGGTAAACTCGTCCTTCATAAGACAGCATTAAAAGAAAACTCAGATTAACTAGCACTAAAACAGACTTTTGATTCAAATACTTATCTGCCATCAGAAAACGATGATATAAATGAAGACGCCGTGATTAATTTAAACCACTGGTAAAGGCAATATCGTTTCAAGGCAAATAGCGTTTCCAGTAAAATGAATGCCGACTCACTCCTATTTTCCTAATGAAAGCCGTGGCATTCTAACTTATTTCTCATGTGATAACTTGACCCATCACCGTTTCACATATAAAAATTTAACTACTGTCTAATATCAAAATGAGAATAACAGATGATGATTATGATAATATTTAATAATGTGTAGGTTTTTCATCTAATGACTCTAAAAGGGGGTTAGAAATAATACCTATTTTCTTTTGAAGGCTGCATAGCTAGTAGTATGATTAGCGACTTGTAAACTAATGACTCAATTATTCCAAGAACACTATTAATAAGTATGTGAAGCGTGATAAAGAAATCATTTTAATATATGGAAATATGAATTTCCAGCAGATTGTGGAAGACAAATAATCATACTATATGCTCATAGCATTTAGCTCTTAGAACGGGCCTGCGTCCCGAAGGACCCGGAGTTTTAAAATCGATTGCTAGTAATAATATCGTCTGCCCTAGTAAGAAAATAATTATTAATTCTAAGTAAGGATAATAATTTACACAAAATAGTGTAAACTATTTCATTTTTTAAATAAATAAATAATTAAACTGGAAAAATATTGTTTAATTTTTCATTGAAAAAAATTGAAATATTTTTTTAGGATAATGCTTTAATACAACAAAAAATATAACTTTTGAAAATAAAATTTAGTATGTTTGGTTAAGTTAGCAAATTTGATTCAATTGAGTTAGAAATGTAATAAAAGCACAATAATAATGCAGCTTATTTCATTGCGTGGTTTTTTGCATAAAAAGCTACTGCATTTGAGATATTTTGAAGTGTATTAATTGTCTCCACCAGAATATAGTAGAAGTGCATCTACCTCTCTATCTTATTTCACCTGTTGTTTCTTCAGGCTCTTCAGGCTTCTCTATCTTACCGCAGATATTTCCTACCTTTCAACTCAGTACCCCGAACGATAGGCTACTGCTAATTTTTCTCTCTGTGGTCTCCGATCCCCCTGTCAAGTCTATCGATGCTTTCTCTAATCAGTATCATATCTAAGGTTTCCAAAAATAGCTTCCTTGATTGATGTAAACATGCTTCGGAAAAACATTTTTTCCGTCGAAATAGCAGCGGCATTATACGCTCCTACGTCAATGATGCTTAAAAAAGTCGTAGTCTTCCTACTGCTCTGACACGGGGATTCTCGTGAATGAGCTATCCAATGAATCAATACTTATCTTATTAGTATGGTGGGACAACTTTATTAAAGGTTTTATCCTAGTTTTCTCATCTGAAATATCATCGTCGTGATGCATGGGCAAAAATATGGCACACTTCTTTGGTTTCAGTATATATGTAACTAGGGTGAAGTCTTTGGTAAATCAGAACATGGAAGAATTCATCTCTGTGCTATCAGTTGAAGTAAACGATGGGGCCAAGCCTTTTCTTTCCTTTCTGACACTTATTATTTTTGTTTTCAAGTTCTTCTGCTAGAGAGAGGTTCATAAAGAAAATTTCAAATGCGATGTTTCGGCCATTTCCATGCCAAAATTCACACAGTTGCTTCAATGTTAGTTGTGACTTTTACTTTTCCACCATATTGCTAACCTTTCTAAGGTTAACGTCAAAATTACCTAAATAAATATTTCCTGCATATAACAACATTTAAATTGCGATTGAACATTTAGGGTTTGTTTGGCATAAAGATTCGGAAAGGACACCGTCTACGGAGGAACACAAGCTCCTCGTTGATGGTCCCAAATGCTGACGCATCATACGCTTTTCGACAGTTTTCAGCGAATGTATTGGAAACTTCACGAAAGGGAGCAAATAATCTTTATGATCTTGATCTCGTATACAACGGGTGTTAGTATCGGCGAAACGAATGAACTTCATAATAGCAATGATGCGATTTCGGGACATACCGATTGCAAATACGAGTCTAGTAAAAGCATTGTTTGTTCCATAAATTGTGAAGGTCTTCACTGGATTTTTCCTATGCATGAATGAATTTCCCTTGGAACTTTCCTATGGAAAACAAAATGCCAATACACGCTTTCACTTCAACAATGTAAATATCAGTCCACGCATTTTAATGATCCGTATATCATTAGCCGGCAAAATGTACTCTTGCTTTTATATCGGTTATGGTAATCATCAAATATATGATATAATTTCAAATGTATAATTAAAAAATTTAGATTGTGTTTTACCATCTTTGCTGTAGTAAGTTACATTGCTAATATGACAACTAAATTTAAAGGTTTGGTTCTTGTAAATTATTTGGCAACGTAACTCCAAATCCTCCCTTCCATTCCGTCGCATCTTCATCCCTTTTCGCACACAGAGATCACATTTAAGTAGAATTTTTCTCCACACCACCCACTTTATTTTCGACCTAATCTGGTTCTTAATTTTGTCACTTTGAGACTGAGAGAATCACTTTCGCCAATATTGCTTTGACAATTGCAAATTTTGACAGGTTCCTTCTTCAATTTCTTGGTGGGTAAATTATGAAAACATTTTTCCTCGATTGTAAATATTATTCCTCCCATTTCAAAATAATTAGGGTCGTAAACAGTCCAAAAGTATATTCATATATGATTCGGTAGGAAAATAACAATGTGAGCAGCGGAGACACAATGATAAGACTGAAAATCGATGTTCTTAGACTTTGAGAACCATTATAATCTTAAGCATTGGAGGGTAGATTTTGTCTGCACTTTGAACTGCCCCGTGACAACAACGGTGTAAGGTGAAAACCGTAGAGAAAAGTGTCGTGTACTCGAAAACCTTCAGCACTTCCTATCCGCAAGCAGCAAGTCCGATGATTCCTATAATTTAAATTAAAGAATAATATTCAGTGGATTTTAAACTCCGAATAAGATTCTCTAGATACCAATCACAGCGAAAAAATGGATAGAATTATTTCCAAAAACACGAGAAATACATATTTGAAAAAAGTCAAATCGAAAATTGTTAATCACGGGATGCGATTAATGTTTTGTCTCTTTCTAATATTCCCTTCTTTGTGAATAGGTGTGTTTTTTCTGCCCCCGTAAATCTGTAAGTTACGCTAATGTAGTCGCAATTTGCGTAAACTATACTCTTCGGGAAACGTTGCAAGGTGTATTGCCCCGATGATATCCTTCACGCCTATCCTCGTCACACTTGATCCCTGTGAGCTGGCGAGCTCACATGGGGTCTGTTATATAATCTTAGTGACGTGGAATGAATCAGAAGTGTCAAGCAATTATTGAGCTTCTGCTCCTAAAATTCTACTCCGACATAAGCACAACTATTATAAGTACTTAATGAATGCAGCCAATTGAAGTAAAAAATATTTTATAATAGTACATAGAAGGACTGTAATGTATCGCAAATACAATCAAATACGTTATTTTATATGCCAAGCGAAATATCTTGAAGGGCCTAAACTTCAGATGATTGTGGTTGTGGTTAAACTAAATATCTATTAGAAAGGTGCATCTGTAGTTTAAAATATATTAAAATATCTGGTTAAAACTTTCTACCATTTTCTTGACTATTGTTCAATAAAATTTTCATAATTATTGTGGTTCAAAATCTAAAACATCAAGTCTGAAACAACATCAAGTTTGTTTGAATAATCGTTATGTCTTAAGGACCAACAAAACTCTTTCAAGTAGCCCACATTCAGGTTAGTGAAAGAATACTACTCAGGACATACTACTACGATGAGTTTTAATACAGGGGAAAAAGTTCGGTTTCTGGCATCAAAGTGAAGGAGTACACTAAATGAAAGAAGACTTAAAAACATCTTAGGTTAAGAGACTTTGCTCATATATTTTCCTACGCAGATGTCTCAATCATAGTCCTGGAACTTATGAAAAATCTCATAAATTATGTTCCTCTCTAATGGAAGAAAATTTCCCTGCCTCGATGGAGAATCACTAGCTTATAAGGTGTGTATCGTGACAAAAAATGTTTATTTCATAAGACATCCTCAATTATCTGTATTTTATGCGTAAGGTATGCCATAAAAGTAAGTGCAATGACATAATGTCACAAGGATTCATGGAGTCGAAACAGTTATTGAGAAAAATTCTTTCGCGGTACAATTATATTCACGATATTTAAACCACGAAAGTATAGTGAAAATCAGAAAATAATTTTTAAAGTAAAGCATATATAATGGATAAATTTTGTATATTACGATTATTTGTATTAACATTTTCTCCTAATTTCCTATCTAATTTTCCATGCTCTAATTTTACTACGAACTCTATTAATACTTTAAAATTATGTTCTTCAGCTTCCGATAAATATTGTTTTCGAAAAAAGTTAGAAGTAGCTTCACGCCATTTAAAAGTATTTCTGGATCATAAATTTTGTACACTCATTTCTCGAAAAGAGACGTTTGAAAAGTAACCCTTGAAAAATGGCCATTACAATTTATTCTTACATGTATTTTGAAGAAATGAAATCCATTTCGCAATGAATGAATAGTAGGCATGCACCATAAGACTCAACATGCATCATGATACTTAGTCATTAATCATGACGATAGGGAAAATAGCGGAATTATAAAATGAATTCTTATTTTTATTTTGAGTATCCCGCCACCAAGTACTAGTGATGTAAAATAATAGGCAGGGCAAATATTATAGTTAATGAATAAATCAACTATAATTAATATTTCCATTTACATAAAACACTAAAATATAATATATTATTTTAGTAGTAGTATTACTGTAGTAGTACAGGGTCGCACCCAAAAGTGGTTGGACTGATTATTTTACAAGAATTTTATTGACGATATCCTTATATCGACTTAATAATCTTCAAAGTATGCTCCTTGAGCTGCTACACACTTAGTATAACGTTGCTCCCATTCCCCGTACGCCCGCTGGAAATTTTCTTTGGGGATGCCGTTGATGACCCTCGTCGAAGCCTCTTGAACGACCTTTATCGAGTCAAAACGTCGTCTCTTGAGCTGTCTTTTCATCAGGGGGAAGAAAAAGAAGTTCGGTGGTGCCAGATTGGGAGAATAGGGCGGGTGCGGCAACGTGGCAACGCCGTCGGTCTGCCGGTCGACACTCAGAATTTTCGGCACCATCTTGGCGCACACCTTACGCCTGGCCAAATCCTGTGAAATAATGCGTTGGACGTTAGATGCAGACAGACCCAACTGGTCTGCAATTTCTTTACTGGTTAAGCGTCGGTCTGTGTTCAGCAGTGTCCTCACTCTGTCCACATTCGTGTCGGTTCTTGCCGTCGACGCCCGTCCGGAGCGATGGTCGTCTTCAACGAGCTCCCTACCCTCTTTAAACAACTTGTGCCACTCAAATACTGTGGAACGGCTTAAGGCATTGTCCCAATAAGCCTGCTTGATCATATCGAGGGTCTCAATTGCCGTCTTCCCGAGTTTCGCACAAAACCTCACGGAATAACGTCGCTTTAAATTCAGATTCATTTTGTATGTCGACGTGGACAAAAAACTTGCTTAAATAAAAACGGTGTCCTCACTCAACGACAGCCCGCAGGCGACTGAGGTTAGTGTAGGTCTGTTGCTAAGAGCCCCCTCCACCTTACCCTGCCAGGCAGACCCCCCTCCGCCGCTCCGTTCGCGCCAGAGAAAATCAGTCCTACCACTTTTGGGTGTGACCCTGTATTACAAATAGTAGAGTATTACTGAATGAGGATTAATGCATAATGTAGCTGCTCTTGGTGAATGTCTTTTTTAAACATATAATTACATTCATTTTCTTATAGAACTCCTAAAGCCACCATATGTTTTCTCATTTTATTAAAAGCAATAGAACTCCTAGTAATAGTAATAAAATGTGTACTAAAACCTTTCCTAGGCACATTTTTACTGATATGTTTGAGTGTTATTAATATTAACTAAGAAATACGTTGAAAAAGAAGCTTGTTTTCCTGCCTAGCAATATACAAAGTAGTATTTCAAAAAAGGGGTTAGAATCGTTCTCTTAGAAGAATTTTTATTAACCTAAACTCCTTTGATCTTTCAAGGAGATCCATGGTATTACATGCTTCCGGCAAATATAGGAGGGTTTAGCTGTTCTTAGGAGCTATAAAGCATGATTAGATATCTGTGACTTCCCTACGGTGAGTACTTATTTTTGCTACAGTTTCTGTGAATTTCAATAAGTTCATTTTGTTCGCAATGCAGTCACATGAATTCTATCTTAGACCATGTTAAATTTTTTGTGAAAAACGAAAAAAATGTGGTTCAAATTTTTTAATCTAAAAGAGGTTTATCTCAGAATATACTTTTAAAAAAATTTTTGATGAGCGTTTTTAAAAAACACATCAAACTTCATAAGGATCAAAAGTAGCCATAAACTCGGTGTCCTTTCAAATTGGTACCTAATCTTAAATAACTTCAAAAATTCATTAAGAGTACGTCGGTTACAATAATTGTCTGATTTTATGAGGGAAAATACAAATGATGCAGCAAAGAATAATTCCAATGAAGATTATAAATTTTCTTTCTAATATCTTGTCCCAAAATTGGAATACATTAATTGAGAATTCCATATTAGCCAGTAGGTCATCCTCGCAATTTATCTTCGCGGAAATTTTTGAAGTGTTTGCCATTGAGGAAGCAAATATATTTTCACAAAATAAGAAATCATGCTGAGAAATTCTCCATAAACCAATCAAAATTCGGAAAGCGATGGAAAACAAAAATATGTATTGCAATGTTCCGAATTATTGGTCTGAAGTAAAAACCAATGCATTTAGATTAGACAAGCTAATCTTTCCGTTGCACTTTTACGTACAGTACAGAAAAAAAGAAAACTATGGAGAGATAAGTATTTGGAAATCATCGTCTAAAATTTAATTAATATCACCTAAAGAATTGTATATTGGGAAAGAATATAAGATTAAGCAATAGGGTGAGATGTAAGATGTCGTAAATAGGATTTTGCTTGCAAAATGTAACATTTACTTAATTTGTAATATAACTTTCCGATATTAAATTAAGGAAAATATAGTGTCCTATTATAAGAATATATACCATCTTGTTTTGAGTATATGTCCCATTAATAATATTACCATTTCACTGATGGCTAATTTCCATAATCAACTTCTGATTTTCGTATTTCACCAAAACTCTTTTTCCGTATATATTCCTCTAGAGGAACTAACATAAACTCATGCAGCTTACACATGCTTCATAACATTTATGTCAATTTATCTTTTTTTACAGTGCTTACCAATAATCATGTTCCTCAACTAAGAATGACAATAATGCTTTTGATATTTTTTATTTGTTCCCACTCTTTATATGTGCTCTATGGAGAAATTTTCTTAATATATCTGGCATTAGTTATATTTTAAGAGCTTTTGAATTTATTCGAAACAACAGGTTTCGTTATGTTACAAAAATATATTTGAAATTTCATGACATATTTAAAATTCATTTTTAAACTCGTACTTATCTTTTCTTCTGTATAAAACCATACTTTTATTACAGTTTAGAACCAATAACTTCGGTTATAAAACACTTGCTTTTGATTTAATCCTTTATTTCCAAATCAAGCCACATAGAGTAAAAGAAGGAATGTTATTCACTTATTTTAGCTAATAACATGCTTAGTTTGAAAAACTGCTTTCTTTTTGCAAACAAATGTCTTTTATTTATTGATCGTAATGAGTATTACTAGGTCGATTGCCTCCATACAAGCATTTACTTGTTTATTTACTAATCAACCCATATAAAATATACTATTTTATTTTTGCTTCTCTTTATGCATTTGGATTATATATGGTGGGGGTTATTGATATTTTTCTTGCTGAAACACATCTTGATACTCACCATTGGGGAGGGGCTACAACGTTCCTCATCCTTGCTGGTACCTTTTCCGCCCTAGTGATACTACCCGCTTTATCAAAATTGTCCTGAATCATGAAGATATTTAACGAAATACGAAGTTAGCTCAAAATAATTAAGCCATTCCTGACATTTTGAAAAGAAAGCCCAATCCTACTAAGTTGAAAAGAAAGCCCAAAATTCTCGTGAAATATTTTTTATAAAAGTTAGAATGCAAGCAAAATACGGTGAATAATTCTACTTTTTTATCATATCCTACCAGCAGACTGCTGGGCACAAAATCACCAACTTTTTGTACCTAAAGAATTTGGATGGTAAATCTAATCTACCCAAGACATTATTGTGTGGAAGAAAGGAAAATATAGTTCTTAAAAGTAAAAAATCGTCCTGAAACTAAATACTTGGTCATCAGAGTTAAGCAATGCAATTTCGGCCAGTTCAACGAGCAAAATCAGTAAACACCCGTGAACGGGCATTTAGTTCGCGGGAGTGGTTGGCTTCGATCCAGCCATTCAGCAGGCGAATACACCCGTCGGCCCTAAACGAGTCACTGAGACAAAAGAGTCCATATTCAAATAGCAGATACACATATAAATGCAACGACAGAAAAAAATGTGTTTCGTTCGAGAGAAAAATTACTGAAATATCCACCAATAATTTATTTTAACTGCACTTTAAGGACATTTTGAATGGAAAAAATTATTTGCAATATCACGCACCTATTACCCTATGGCCATTAAAAGTTTTCCACACTTCAACACAAGAAGTTAAACGCAGAAAATTTAATTACAATTTTTTCCTCCCAACTAAAAAGGAAATATCCAAAATAACCGTAAGCTATGTAAGAACTAAGTTCATAAAGGCGCATTAACCCATTTAAGACTTACCATTTATGAATTGCATATGGATATTAAATAAATATAAATACATTACACATTTCCACCAAGTACCATGGGTCTTTCCCAGGTAGTATCCCTACTATAAAAAAGGGGAAATGATAGTAGTTATTATGACATTAAAATGAGCTCATTAGGAAAATTGAAGAAAATACACTTTTGTCAGGAGAATCTGAGGACATTTGCCAAACTATTCTAAGGATATTTATGTTCCGTAGAGGTATAAAGATTTAATATATCCCTAATTTATCCCCACAAAAAAACCCATTCCTTGATATACGTTAAGCCAAAACTAACTAGTTCTATCGCCTGAATATTAACTATACAACATTTATGTACACCTATTAACTTCAAATTTTACTCATATCCTTTTCTTTTCAGCCTCAAAACTTATGTAATGAAATAAATGCGGCACGATGATAAATTTAAGACTGTTAATTAATGTTAGCTGTACGTCTCATTGTGCAAATTTCTGAAGTGTGCCATCTTCAGAACGATCTATACTTATTTATTTAGCTGTACAATTATAAAATGTAATAAAAATCATTCTCGAAACATTACACAAGCCGATGAGCGTGAAAAAGGATATTTCCTGTGGCGTTATGATGAATGTCTTTTCTTTCTCAGTGATAATTTATTGGGTAATGGCGGAGTCCTCCCCCACTCCTTGGCATTGTCCATCCCACCCCTGTTAGGAGGCGTTATTGAGCGGTTCGTCTCCGCGTCTTCCTCATCCCACCAATCGCCGCAATGAAATTATTCTTGGAGTCTATAACTTGTCTTGACACCACTCCTAAACGCTTTTATGCGCTTAGGCTGCTAAGATAGATTTTAAGGACAAAAAGTACATTTTTCATAAACTTTTATGCCAAAATAATTAGGCAGGTAAAGTATTAGGTAGGCATTTCTTGAGTAAAAATTCAACTTTTACTCAAGATCTAATGCCATTTACACGACTTTGATGAGGTTTAGTGCTAATTATAGATTACTTCAACAGCGCAAAATTTATGCTATTTTCTTTGTTTACATTTCCATGTACCAACTAACGTTTTTGCTCGAGGTAACAGAAGATATTTGCCGGTTGTTTTACATAAATTTTAATCGTATATTTTTTTCACAAGCATCAAGTAAGTAAAGGAACATTTTATATGACTTAGTCTCATTTTTGACTAAAAGGATGAAGACTTTAGGTTACTGTATCATTTATAATTCAACTGAACAAAGATTTTGAAATAATATCCTTGTCTTAGATACAATACACGTAGTGTGGTATAGCTTTACCACTCTGCTAATTGAGTCGTCTTAGATAGCCAAAGAACAAGGATATGCTATGAATTGTTGCAACATAAAAAACACTCAAGAGGAGAATTAGCTTCGTGTTGGACGCATTGTGCCCATGGAAGAATGAACGGTCTATTGGCTCAAATTAGACGGACACGCGCCTCCTAATCCAGTATGAGCCCTAGTTTATAACCCGGTACCACAACACAACATGCACACACATTAGAACTCATCTCCCCTCCTCGATATCCAGGTCAAATCTACCCTCGGAACTCATTAATGCACCCTAGAGCACCCTGGCCGCGGGGTTCTATGGGCCCGGAACTCTATCCCTTTCAACCAGCCTTCCCCCCCATTCCAAGTTCTCATGCTTAGATGAAAGCAAAAAGGGAACAGGTGTCGCATGGAATAGGGGGTAGAACCCTTCTTCGGAGGGAAGTCAAGCGTGGGCCCCTAACCCATCCCATGGACTCTCATCACCTTTTCATGGAGCACGGGGACTCGAGGGAGGGAATCAAATCGGGACGTCCCGTGTTGCGCCGGGATAATTCATGTGGCACGAGGCACAAGCCCTTTCACTCCGAACGAAAAAATTCTGATTCAGCCGGGCATCGAACGGGGGACTACGGGGCGACCGGATACCCGTCTCGGCGGAGACGGGGGGAGCGATCCCTGGGTAGACCTAGGGGACCCAGCCACCAGACTCACGCCCGGACGAGAGGACCCTTTGTTCGATTCCCGTTCGGGTCGAATCTTACTCGAGGGGCGGGCGTCTTTATGTCGAGAAGGATTTAACCCTAGAGCACGCGACTATCGGTCGGGCGGCAGGTCGCTCAATACCCGATGGAGTGGTGCGGCGAGGGTGAGTCCGTGACACGCGCCTTCGCCCAGAGAAGGCAATGCTGGAACGGACACCGATGTATAAGGTGAACCAAAAATTCTCCATCTGGGAAAATATTAATAATCACATTCATAATATTTGGGAATGTTCACGTTCCCAGTTTCAAAATGATTTGGGTCCCCAGCGAGTGCAATGGATACAAGACGTTTGCATACAGAAGCCATTGCGAGAGGTTTCAAAATTAAATTTAAGTACAATGTAGGAGCATCAAGAAATGTATCTTTATTAATTTTTCATTTGCAGAGTAAATTTAATATTACGCAAAAGGTACATAACGTGTAATTTACCTGTGTTACGAATTCCATCCATCACAATTATTTGGGTAATTGCCAAATTAACCCTCTATAATTCAAATCATTATCCTGTAAATTATCGAAAGAGTACTATGAAGAGTAAAATTTCCAAGGAAAGAAATGTTAAACAGGCGATAAATTGACAATTTTAAATAGGTAATAAAAAGAATGAGAATTAAGGGGCAATATTAAGTATGTAAAAACGAAGCCATACAAATCATGGTAAAAGGAAATTGGAGTTGACTAGACCTCAATACCGATATTCAATAAAATACCGAAGAACATAAGGATTTTGCAGTCAGTAATTACTGTGCAAATGAGAGCTAAAGACTGATTAATGTATGGAGGGAACTGAGGCTTACAACATGACATGGCTGTGTAGCTGTATGCCCACAACATTTTATATCTATTACTTCTTTTTTTATAAGTATAGCACGTCAGGTCAAGTCAGAACTGACTAGCCACCCAGAAGGAGTATGTAATTTGTACCTCTACCAATTCATACAGTTGATTTACATGACGTAGAATGTGCGTTTCTATTTTGCATTGAATTTTCTATTGTGCATCATGCATGAGGAATTACATTATGTGAAAAAATAGTTGAACTTAGGAAGTGGGGAATTCTTTTAATGGGTATTGTATTAGCCTAACTTTGCATAGTTATTAAAATACCGTTCATCTTTGATGCTAAATCTTTTAAGTATATTTTTACAACATGTAAATAAATTTTTATAAAAATATATATTTGTTACAAACCTTTGCGGAAAAGAGGAGAAAAAATTAACTTTTCACCGGAAACTCATAATGGTTACAAATCTTCATCAATTATGTGGTATATTAATCCTTAGCATGAAAAGTACAATGGACGGGAAGAAACGAATGTGATAGACCATAAATAGAAAAACAAAGTTAAAAGTAATACAAACAAAATATATGCATTGGTTTTTGCGGGGCCATTAGTTTCCTACTAATTACCATCTAAGTCAGAAATAGAACTGATTTCAAGAGTATAAAGTATGGTGTTCCTCAGTAGAAAATCTTCGAGCGTTTTCAGGAAAAGGAAAGCAAACGTATTCAGGAAAAATGAGGTAAGTGGTATAAAATACTAGTTAAAAAACAAGGTATACAATAGCTCGGGAGCAAACGAGGTATAAAATACTAGTGAAAAAGTAAACAATAAATTACTTACCTGACAGATGTAGAGGGCATAAGTATGGTTGCGGCACATTCCCAAAAACAGGTTAAGCGTTATTTTCAAAGAAGCACGGGAACTTAAACCGCACCTAAAGGTAAAGAAATCTAGATTAAATAAATTTCTTGGAATTTGATCGCTAATTTAATGGACTTACCAACAATTGAGAAATTATAGGCCCTTGTGCGAATTGACGTTGAGGTTTTTTTTAAAAACTTGAAATTAAAAAGCAATTTTTCAACATGGCTTTCCCCAAGCGATTGTATATTACAATATGTATTTCGTTCACGCCTATCTAATAACAAAAATCCTTGAATTACACTACGTTGTATAGTCTAATACTAAATTCACAGTCATTTTACCTAGCATAGCATTACGGCGACGTCGAAAAATTCCCAAATTGCAAGAACTGATATCTCTAAAACCTTTCTGACGCTACCTATATAGTGTACCTTTGCAAAAGATAGGGAGTGTGGCTGATCTGCATTCTGTTGATGGTCGGTTTACTACAGTTCCCTTTAACTGCAAATTTTAAAAATCATCGCATGGACACCGAAAACCAGGTTTGAAGTATCTCAATCGATGGATATTCCTCTCAAGGTTTGATCTCGGTTTCATTGTTGATGTAGAATATCCCATTGCGATAATACGCCAAACTTATGAAATGTTTCACTGTGGATATATATGGCTGTATGTGTAAGAGTACCATATGATGTTAGCTACGTCTTCCTTTCAGTAACTTCTATTCTTCTCCCTAACGAAATCCAATTTAACGGCGAAATTGCAATTTACTATCGGCTTCTTTTTCTAAATACTTGATATATTTATTGAATAATGGGGACCTTCTTTCATGGCATGCATAGATGCCCTTTTATTCGTCTTCCTTTATGGCAATTTGTCTTTGTCAAATCTTTTATTGACTGAAATACGCTGAGCAATATTTCCTACATTACCTGGATAATATGAAGAGGATGACTCTCAAAAGTCATTTATGTTGGAGTAAAACCTTATAAGAAATTTTTGGTCATTATAAAATCTTTATTTCCAATGTTTCTGAAACCATCATTATTCATTTGGCAGTACATTTCAGAAATATGTAATCAATACATGCAGCCACATATTTATGAATGATTAATCACATCTACGTATATGTTTATAGATAAACAAGACTTGCTACACATACCTTTCTCATAAATACACATGGTTCTTTGATAAACCTAAATAACCACCCACACGAATTCACACTCTAGTGACTCATAACGCCAGATTCGGTTGCATGCAATTATGTTTAGTCATACCTCGTGTATAGTCATTTAGTCATAATTTGCACCCATGATACCTTAACAATCAATTGCAATCAATAGAAAAACTTACCTTCCTTCAAATGAGGTATTTCTCAGGAATCTGCTCAAGAAGGTAACTGAACTAGAACGAAATAAAAACATAAAATAATTTTACCCAAACGCATTAAAATTACTCCACTAGGTAGAGAAAAGGAATATTTTGTTTTTTTTATAAAATTTTCTATCGCAAATGCAATGAACGAAATATTTCCGGTGCAACTTCCGCTGAGGAGTAAAGCAATAATTCCTAGGAAAGGAAAGTTAATTGGACTTATTTTGTGGCCGCCACACATTCTTGAGCACGGTGACTTTGCGAAAACGTAATTGCATGAATTAGATGGTAAATTAGTTTAAATATGTCAAAGCTAGAGGCAGGAATTAGATCACGAAGATGCAGAAGGTTGTAATAGATAAAAACGGAACTAATCCCACTTTGGAAAGTATTGGCGGATAATAATAATGCGTTACGTTAAATTTCTACGCATATGTTAATTTTTAGATATTACACATAGAGAGTGAGACTTTTCAATTATTTTTTTTAGATATCGCCCGAAGAGAAGAATTACGGATTTTGCTGGAATGATTAAACCTGAAATCCTAAGAATACCGAGAAAATAGATTAGGATATACAAAGTTATAACATTTAATAGACTTAAAATAAAGAAAAACAAGAATAAATCTTGATTAATTCTTTTCGGCTAAATGAATAGAAAGGGTATCATTCACCAGGCATACATGAAAATGAAATCGGATTGTTGCTAGTTTTATTCTAATGGTCAGTGAACCTTGTGAACAGTTGTCTCTCTTTTTATCCTGAAGGAAAACGTAGACAAATTTATTTCAATTAGGTGTTAAAGTTTAACTGCTAATGGACGAGGTTCTGCTGCCTTTTACAGCATTCCCCATTCTAAGGATATATTAAAATGATAAATATTTAGTCTTATCATTGATAATAATTCAGGATATCTATCAATGCCAATGAGATATTATATGTCATTTAAATCTAGGAAAATCCTTGACTTCAGCTCAAAATGGTAACACTATATTAATCAAAGTAAAGTTATAGCTCACGGATGTTTTCAAAACTGTAAAATTTAGCTTGATCGTTTTGATCCATGTTGGTATAAATTTTGAGTTTCTTAGCTAAAAATTTCAAAAACCTGGCAATACGAGAGAGATTCCTACAATAGTATAAATATCAACCAAATGCTAATAAATTACTAAAATAATGACAAAAAGTTTTGTTATTATCATGAAGGGAAAAGAAAGTAATTGAGGAATACGAATCGTTTGGATGAAGAATCATTAGAGTCAGAGGTAGAATATTTATATTTAGGCCGTATTCTAAGCTAATACTGGGATTTTGAAATTCAATGCAATTTGGCAACGATTATAGACGAAAACCTCATCATGTGATGGCGCCCTGAGCTGAAAAATAAATAAAATATCAGTCAAGTAGCTTACGGGTATCGAAAAGAGTGTTAAAAAACTCCAGAGTGTTCATAATAGGTTGATATCAAGAATAGTAAACCTAAGTATAAGATATAAAGATGAAATTAACTCAAAAATAAGATTCGACTGTCGTTAGCCAGTGAATATGAAGGATATAACTTGAACTGGAGTGGGTAATGGAATGGTATAAGAAACTAAAAGGTATGATTAAGTATTGAGAGTATTTCGTAGGCAAGCAAAGGTAATGAAAAAATATGTTTTTTTGGCCAATAAAGGATCAGGAAGTATCAATTTGTAGGAGGAAGAATATGTGCGTTATTTTTAGCAATTACATATATATTTTCTATGGTTATTTCAAAAGGAGAAAAAATAATAATTTCATCATGCAGAGGCTTAGCGTTTATTTAGCATTACCCTGAAAGTACTACATATCAAAAAGTATTGTGACACTGGACAGCGAAATATAATATGTTATCTAATAGTATATTTATCGCTTAAATGCAATTGCTAAATTAAATAATAAGACTCGCATATATCACAGGTCATACATAGGCAGAATTAAAATTAAATGTTCAGAAATTATTTGTAAATTTTGAATTAACAGTAGGTAAATGTGCACATTTTCCACAAATATGTTTCATAACAGTCCCAAATAATAATGGATCAAAACAAGTAGCAAATAGGGAATTGGTGAATAGCCTTTGCAACTAAATATCGCTTAGATTTTAGGCTTGTTCTAGGCTTGTTGAGACTTGTGGATTATTTGGTGATACATTTATTAGTAATACCTAATATATATCGTTGAGTTCAGTAGTACGGATGGAAAACTTTTTTCTCTGTCTGTGTGGTACACTCATGCCTAAAATTTGACCTAAAATTCTAATTTATCAGTTAGTCTATTATCTTTAGCCAATTCATTGTAGCAATGCTCATCATTATATTTTGAAATGAATTTGAAGGATTATTAACAATAATGCGTACAGTGTCATGAATGTTCTAGTTGGTATAAACTAATACCGCCAGGCTTATCTTCCGGGAGTCCTACGTTTTCTTCCTGCAGTCTACTGACATTGATAGTACAACGTCTATTTTGCTGTTGATCCACTTTAAGCTAAATCTGTTCGTCACAACTACTTCCTTTTTATCTTTTAGTCATTTATCTGTTCTTTACAACCTTTAAATCTTTCAGAAAGGCTTATGTTTTAAAATATTCAGTTCAGGAATGACCCCTTGCATTTTTCATTCCTGGAGATTTCCTTGCCCGAAAATAAAAAAATGTTCATTTCCTCTAGTTGTGGTCAAGTAATTTCAAGATAAATTGTCATTTCTATCAAACATAAATGCCAAAATCTATATTTGCATGTACTCAGGTGAAACTATTTTTCAACATTTTGTGTCTAGAAACATCACCTCGCCTGACAAGGCAGAAAGTTCAGTTACAAAAATAGGATAGGGGTTATAAGTTGTTTCAATATTGGAATCAACCCTCGGTTTTTTACTCTTTTCTGTGCACGAAAATAGAAAAATATTCAGAAGAATTATTCAAGCAGCCTTTGTTTCTAAATGCCATTACTAGCGAGATTTGCTTTGTAGATGATACATGGATTGTCACAATATAAACTAAGTTAGAAGTGCAAGTAAGTAAAGGGTGGCTTTTACATGCATTCATTTGAAAACGTGCGTATTTCGTGAGATACACTTCGAAAAACAGTTCTATGGCATTCCGTTAAAGCTTAAAACTTGCAATTATATCGAAGGCGAATAACGATATTTCTTATTCATGAGGTCTCTCTTATATATTGACGGGACTTTCTACTAAGATAAATGTGCGGACTATAGAATAAGTTGAAGAAAGTCAAATATGAATTTACACCAAAGCATAATAGACATACACTGCCCTTTAAATATAAGGAACTTTTAACGCATATGTAATTGTGTTTACCTTTTTTAATATATGTAGTTATACAAGAGGAGTTAAAAAAGGAAGAATGTCTTTTTAAATGAAAATGGACACATGCATCTATACCTTAAAATGGGTTTCACTCTATAGCTGATTTGGAGTAGAAAAACGCTAATTCATGCTAAAATAAAATGAATATGTAGCAAAAGAGGCGAAGATTTTTTTTATATGAAAGCCATAGTTCGTTTAAAATAAGTAATAATAAATGTTCTCATTTTTGTCACCCAGTACTCCGCATCGGATAGTTTAAAATACATCAAATATATTTTAACCTCCTAACGCTATCTTGCATAATCTTTCATAATAATTCAATTTTCGTTCAAAAAATACTTAAAATTTCTAAAGGAAGCACAAAGAATCTAACTCATTTCATATTCCATATATGAAGCAAATTGTTATAAAATGCTATGTTATTGTTCATTATGATTTAATGAAACATAAAAATTATGAGGCATTAATACGATTACCAGCTAAAATGTATCATTTCCTTGTAATCCGTCCTTCTCTTTTGAAGGTAATGAATTGGACTATCAGTCTCATTTGTGTGGCACTATTTTTAATTAACTATAAACACCTTATCATATGCATTTTTTATCTCGTTTAATCAGAGTAAATTGAATACATGAAGATTGGTGTTGGTAATATTTGTAATGCCTCTTAATACCTGTCAAATACACCCAAAATGGTTGTTATTCTGTAAACGTTCTACGAACTTACACTACGCATATTGAATCGAAAAAGTACTTGTTCATGGAGTAAATCATAGAGTACATTAAATTGACTTTTTAAGAAAGAAAACACTAAGAAAAATTACTTCACATTTAACATTTATTTTCCCTTTCGAACTCAAGATAATGCGAGAATTTTGAGCTCACATTTGCTAGATACTTTTATTCAGCGCTAATCTTATCTTTTGCTAAACAATCAGTTGATTGACGCCTTAGGAATTAAAAGTTTAAAAATATATTATCATACAAGTCCAAGTCCAAAAGTAATGCCTTCCATCTAATTGTATAAATTTTCGTTCAAATATTCAACTGAAATCTCTAAATTATTAATAAAATATAAAATTGGCTGACAAGCGAACCGTAATTTTTTTCTTACTGTTGAACCAATGTTTAAACCTGCACGGAAAATCTAGTGTTTATAAATGAGGCTCATTAAGGTCTATGTGTCATATCAATGCGTGTTGGATAATATCCATATAAAGTTGATAAATAAAGAGTGGAATAAACTTAGAAAGGAACCCGTTGGAATGTTTAAATACTTTGATAATCAATAAATGAAAAATTACATTTAGCCCCTTGCATAGATTTTTAAGCCATTAAACTTAGAGAGAACCATCCTTGAACAGGTAAAAAGAAACACTGACCGTAGAACTAATTAAAGTACTTCACTCTTGCTAAGAAAATACCGTCAAAACTGATGATTCATATGAATTTAACATGTTACCAAATCAAACCTGTATATTAGACCATCTATACAAATTTTCCATAAAAATGTGAAGTATTCACACGCTATCAGGTACAAAAATATAAATTACTAATCATTTTGTTTGTGGTTTTAAAGTAGTCTGGTTACGGTGAAGATAACCATGATACTCCGAAACCAAAGGCAATAGCTTAAAATAGAGGACATTTCAATATGTAATGGATACTATCCAAGATTATGTATAAGATATCACGCATCACTAAGAGAATGCATATGTTTACATGAATGTTTTAAAATTAAAATTAAAAAAGCAACAAAATAGCCCTGACTGCGATAAACCACCTATTTATACAAAAATATTTGATATTTTTTGTGGGAGGATCTTTAATGATAATACTCTTTTGGTAATGTCAATGCTCCTTTCATTTCAAATACTCTATCCATTACACTAAGAGTTAATGGTGGTATGGAGGACAAAAATGGAGGAGATATATTTTATCTAAATTCCTTCAATTCTATCTCTATAGATTTCTTTTTCTGTCCACATCCACGCACTGACATGAATGGCGCCAAGAAGACACGTGGCAAAGGGTATTAATCGTCCATCCGTCAAAATAGTTGGCGATAATGTATGGTGTTAAAGTAATTGAAATTCCAGGACTTCCATTTACTGCATGTTGTTCCCCAATGTTGTCGTTTCGAATTGCACTCTGATCAATATGACTCCTCATATTAATCAATTTGAAAGTCCATTTTCCTTAAATTTTCCCGTAGTCTTTGTCAGTTACAGAATTAGGCTCTAAGATTACCCCCCCCCCCCATGTGTCAGAGTATAATTTAAATTATCGTAAATAGACTTGCATAATCTTTAATTCCTTTGTAAATATTTCCTTTGCCCAATTTGATGATTAACTCAAGCATTAACTGATGCACCGGTTTAATGACAAAGTTTAGTAGCTGTAATAAAACTTTCAATTATATTCACTCATTTGATACCACGAGAATTCCGTCAGGCGAAGATATTTTAACAAGAAGGTAATTGGTAGCAGGGAATTTAAGTAAGGATTTGAAAAAAAATCAACAAAACTTTGGCAGTCAAAAGATTAAAAATGATATTTGAAACAAACTAATTGGCGTAGATTGAAGGATTTTCAGATATGAGTTAAAAGAGGTATAGAAATGTAAAATGGACGGAATTGAAAACAGTATTAAATGCCAGGCATAGGACGGGGGAATAGAGATCATTGGAAGAGATCGAATTGAGACACTGAAGGGGGAAAACAGTGGATTATTTTTTTGGGCGGGGGTTTGGGGGGGGGGGGGATAGAGTGGAAAACATTTAGCAATTAGTGATGGGGTTGGTAAGGAATGACATCATCACGGCATGAAGTTAGGAAGAAGGCATGTAGAATCAAAGAAGGTTTAATTTTAACATGGCGTGTGATGTATTGTGTTATTATGAGTGTCAAAAGAATGTCGGTTTTAAGTTTGTACTGCCAAAACCTACCTGAAACCACAGACTACCGAAATATTAGTAATAATTACAGTAGTGTCGGTGCATTGGCATTGTCAACATGTTTCGTAAAGTTTCTTATTATGTCTCAAATTTTATTCCTGTGGAAGATCATTATTAGGAAGTTTATTATGAAGATCATTGATCGGAAGATATTGCTACAATTATTTAAATTGTTTAATATTCGAAGCAAATGCATTCATCAAATATAGTCTTTATTAAGATACCTTCAACTTCTACCGTAGGAAATTGTTAATTATTTTCGGACGATTAAGTACGCTGTCTGGGGTAATTTTGGGACTCAGAACTAAAGCATTACAATTATACTCTACATTAATGAGAGAGAACAATAATATGGATTAGCATGTAATTTTAATGTCTTTCCCAAATTGAACGGCAAATTATATTTTACTTCTGTAGAAACTGTGCTGGGCGATTAGAGACCTACCCCGTGTCCCATCTCCCAACGAGGGAGTGTCTCACGTCCGTAGGTCGGACGATTGGAGGGTCGTCTCTCGGGGCAAGGGGAAGGTAACGCTGCGGCGTGGATTGGACTCTGCGGAGGCAGATACCATCCCCGTCTCCAACAGGTACCAGGTGCTGTCGGATGACAGCACCACCGTACCTGCAGCCCCTATCCCTACTCCGAGGGCACTGCCTAGGGTAAGACGTCAGGGAACGGGAAGGGAGGGAGTTGTAGTAATAGGTAGCTCGAATGTCCGTCGTGTAATGGTTCCATTGAGGGAAAGGGCGCGCCGCGTAGGCGCCGATCAACGGGTGACCGCCTGGTGTATACCAGGCGGAGGAGTCCCTCAGGTGACGAAGGCGATCGAGGCGGCGGTCAAAGGCACGAAGTGCTCTAGGCTGCAGGTCGTGGCCCATGTGGGCACCAACGACGTCACGGACCGTGGATCCGAGGAGGTCCTCCGTTCCCTTAGGGAACTGAGCTCCGAGGTGAAGCGCGTCCAGGGCGTCGAGGGGGTTCGGCTGGGACTAACGGTCTGCAGCATCGTTCCGAGGGAGGATCGCGGGTCTCTGGTTTGGAGCCGAGTGGAAGGCATAAACCAGAGACTATCGAGATTCTGCTCGGACATAGGAGCCTCCTTCGTCGACCTGAGACCAACCCTCCGATCTTGCAGGACTCCCCTTAACCGATCTGGGGTCCATTACACGGCGGAAGCGGCGAGTAAGGTGGCGGATAGGATACTCGACCACTGTAGGCCTTTTTTAGGATAAAGGGCAGGTCACTTAGTGGGTCAGTAACATCTGGGGATAGCGCGTATAATATTATTAATAAAAATATAAAAGTCACCGACAACACTGGCATTGATTTAGAAAGAATTGTGACACGCACTTCCCCACAAAGGCGTCCTAAACTACAGTCAGGCACAAATAAGGACGTTATTCAACATCAAAATAACTTAACTATACTTGTTATAAATTGCAGAAGCCTCAAGAACAAATCAGCGGATCTAGAACACATAATCCAAACTCATTCCGCTGATATAGTATTAGGCACAGAGAGTTGGCTGTGCAATGACATAAACGACCAAGAAATTTTCCCAATAGATTTCAAAGTTTACCGACACGATAGAGATACAAGACCCGGAGGAGGGGTTTTCGTGGCAGTTAAAAGTCATTTTGAAAGCAGGCAAGTTTCATTTGAAAATAATAACATAGAAAGTGTTTGGTGCACCTTAATACGGACCAATCAACCCAACATAAATTTATGCTCTTTCTACAGACCTCCAGACTCAGATTTGAAAACACTCCACACCCTCAACGATCAAATTTACAATTTTACACGTAAATATAATAACAGCATAAACATAATTGGTGGCGACTTTAATCTCCCTGGTATAGATTGGGACAACAATATCGTTAAATCTGGGACCCGCGATCGCGAATCTTGCAATTCCATGATAAAATTGGTTCAAAGAAACTCCCTCCATCAAGCAGTACGCATGCCCACCCGTGGAAAGAACATATTGGATCTATTTCTTACAAACACGCCTGAACGTATTATTAGTGTATCAACTGATGAGGGCTTGAGTGACCATAAAGCAATTAATGTCCACTTGGACATAGAAATAAAAATGATTGTTAAACCAAAAAGAAAAATTTATAATTACCATAAAGCAGACTTTGAATCTTTTGCCAATCAATTAAACTCTTCACTACCCGAGTTCAAAACCCGCTTAAGTCATGTCAACGTGGAAGAAACTTGGACAGAATTTGTCAATATCATGCAAAAAGGAATCGTAGATTTCATACCTATAAAATACGTTAAAGCAAATCGCGACCCCAGGTGGTACAATAAAGACGTTAGAAAAGCCCTTCGAAAGCAGAGAATGCTACACTCTAGGGTAAAGAGGGCAGGCGTGAACACATCATCCCCTGAGAATAAACAATTATGGGACACATATAGATCCTCTAAAATTGAAACCAAAACACAATTACGTAGCGCCTTACTGGACTTTAAACGCAAAGTACTTTGCGAGCACTTGGACACTGACCCCAAAGCTTTCTGGTCATATGTTAGGGAAGTAAATGGGAGTAAACAAACCGTGGCTTGCTTAAGGGATTGTAGCAATATAATTCATACAGACAGTGAGGGTAAAGCTAACATCCTAAATTCATTCTTCCAAAGCGTTTTCTCGAATGATGTTGCCACCGCACATCTCCAAGAAACAATACATACTCCACCCATGGAAAAAATAACAGTGTACCAACAAGGAATTCTAAAATTACTTAATGAGATTAAACCCAACAAATCCCCGGGTCCCGAAAATATACCAGCTAGGGTGATAAAACATTTAGCTCCAAACATTGCCCCGTACCTTGAATTTATATTTAACAAATCCCTCACAGAGTGCAAAGTACCTAAGATTTGGAAAGCCGCGCAAATAACGCCTATTTTTAAAAGTGGTGACAGGGAGGATCCCAGTAACTACAGACCTATATCTCTCACTTCTATCTGTTGTAAAATCTTAGAGCACATAATTGTCAGTTCAATAATGAGACACCTTGACAATATTAACTTTTTAAGTGACAATCAACACGGATTCAGGAAAACCCGGTCCTGCGAAACCCAATTAGGATTATTTACACATGATTTACTTTTATCGGGTGAGAGAGGTAGGCAAGTGGATGCCATCTTCTTAGATTTTCAAAAGGCATTTGATAAGATCCCACATGGTAAACTCATTCATAAATTAAAGGTCGCGGGTATAAACAAGGGCGCCATAAGTTGGGTTAAAGATTTTCTTTCAGAGCGGGAACAGAGGGTAGTCCTTGATGGCGCTAGTTCCGACAGCGTTCGAGTCACGTCGGGGGTACCTCAGGGAAGTGTGATCGGGCCGTTGCTTTTCTTGATTTTTGTTAACGATTTGAACCGCGAAGTGAAAAGTAAAATTAGGATGTTCGCGGATGACACGGTGATCTATCGGGAGATATCTGGGGATGAGGATCGTTTTATTCTAGAGCAGGATTTAGGTTGCATTACTAAATGGTGTTCTAACTGGGGATTGACTCTAAATTATAATAAATGTTCAGTGGTAAATTTCTTTAAAAGATCAACGGGATTTGCTTACAAATTAGCTGGAGGTGACCTGGCAGTAGTTGATACGGTAAAATACCTAGGTGTCACATTCACAAAAGACTTAACTTGGGGGACTCACATACGTAAAGTCTGCGGTCAAGCATATAAAAGATTGGGATTCATTAGACGCATTGTTGGCAAAAGTGACTCGAAGGTCAAGGAACGTTGTTACCACGCTCTTGTAAGGCCTCATTTAGAATACGCATGCAGCGTGTGGGATCCGAGTGAAAAAAGCCTCATTCGGGAAATTGAGAAGGTTCAACGCCGGGCAGCCCGTTTTGTAAAAAATTCCTACGATAAAACGCAAAGCGTCACCGAAATGCTCATGGATTTGGGGTGGGAATCATTGGCAGAGAGACGATTCCATGCAAGATTGAAATTATTAAATAAATTTAGATCCGCATGTTTCAGCACCGAGGTCTCGCAAATTATTCGTACTCCTACATACATTGGTCGCTTGGATCATGCATATAAAATTCGGGAAATAGATGCCAGAACTAGCCGACTCAAGGACTCCTTCTTCCCACGGACAATACGGGATAGCAACTGCAGGGTTATAGATAGCAAAAAGTCCACTTGCCACCCTCAGCGTCTAAAAAATAATTAGTTGTATTTAAATGCATGCTCTTCCACTAACCTTATGTGTTTTGTTATATTAACACATTCTTCCCGAATGACCTCATTCATGTTCTGTTCATCTGTTTTTAAGTTTCCCTTTCAATCCCTCGTCCCTCTCCGCGGGGGGAAATTCCTGCTACCTGCAACGTTGGGTCGCATTCCCTGCCTTTTAAAGACTCTTTGGGGGCAGAGTGTTTCGTGGTGCATTTTCATGTGGTGTTTCAATTTCTTGCTTGTTGTGTCCTGGCTTCCGTGTTGTAGGATGGCTTTCGTGCCGCATCATGGGGTGCAGTTTTTTAGTTGTTTTGCGGTATATGTGTTTGCATGAGTATTGGATGAAGGGATTTTTGCATGAGTGTGTGCGCTGCTGTGGGTGTAATTTTCCGTGTTGTTTTTTTGCATGTGGTATTTTTCTTTTTTACGGTTGGTGACCTAACACCCCCCGCCACACGCCCTTGCGGCGGCTTGCGGGGTATTACGTAGATGTAGATGAAACTGAGAGTAAATAGATGCATTTCATGACCTGATTATTTTATTTGTATATGAAGAATATCAATTTATTTATGTTACTTTAAAAGAAACACTGCACCGCGTATTCTTTAGGGTTATTTACTGTGAAAATAAATTTTAAAATACATTAATGTTGGCTCCAAGATTTTCTTGCTTGCCTATTGTCAAACGGAGTAAATACGAGTTTTTGGTAAAACAGCATGTACAGTATTTCCACCTAGGAGTTTTAATGTTAATTTTACGATAAATACTAATGCTGCCCAAGATATGTGATTTTTGGTACCACATCTTCTTGAGATACTGCATTATACAAGGATCTGTCCCATTTACTGTTTTTCTAATCATATACGGTATTGGGATAGAATTATTTGAGCTCTACTCTAACATACAAAAAAAATATGGTTGCTTACTCTCACGCAATCAATGAACCTTGATTAAAAGAGTTTTAAGAAAAGAGTTTTAGATGCCTCATTTAAATTTCCAAGCACATTTGATTCTACTTAGGATATATCTAAGGATATATCCTAAATACCCTAATTGTAACCGACCAAAATCATATTATATTTTGAGCATCCATAGTCATATTTTCATAAAAATTTAATGAAAACTTTGACTGTGATTCCAAGGGTTTTGATCAAAAATTAAAAATTTACTTGGTAGTCATTTGATTTGAAATGGAAGTATTGTACGAAATTACAGGCAGACAGCTCACAAAAGTGAAGTATCATGCATGAGGCTCTAAAGGGTCATCGCTGACGATTTCATGAGTGGATGTAAAATTATCCAAAAAACGGCACCAAGAAAATAATTATTTGTACATGAAAATGTTGCAATTCAACAATATATATTAAAACGATCTATTAGTTTAGTCTACCGACTTAGATCCCGGACTTAGATTTCAACATCCACGCGGTAACAAGTTCCACCATGCATAGAGGTATGGTTTGCTACATCAGTTAAGGGTAAGTTGTAACACGATTTTACAACAAGAAACATCAAGGTCTTGAATAATGTGCGTTAACAATACTACTTATCTTTTATAATGTTCAAATTTTAATTGCAAACAAGCAAATAGTGACGTATTAATCAATGGAAATATTTCTTTAGAAAACGAGCAGCACCGCATTCTATAATATATCTCGTGAGACATTAAAAAAACACTTTGAACGCTGCTTTAGATATGTGGAAAGTTTAAATGCCAACTCTTTCAATCACATGACCTTGAGGTAATTAATCACATTTCAAGCAAAACCAATTGCAATAATTCGGCCTATATTATGTGGCAAAAGAACTGAAATCAGAATTCTATCTAATTACAGAGAAATATTAGTGATATGCGGCTCAAACACTATTTACATACAAATAAAATGTGTCCCCCCAGAAAGGGTAATATAAATTACTAATTTACTCTTACTATTACTTACTTACGTAACCGGCGAACCCACAGTTGACCTGAAATTTGGTTTGATAGGTAAGGGTTAAACTCACCTCTTTCTAACCGCTGAGGCAGCCGGGATATACAGCACACACAAGAGAAGGGATATACATTAAATACCTGTGGTGTTTAAGGAATATTTTGAACTCGAAAAATAACATACCTTAGATATAGCTTGAGGTGTCAAGAGGAATAAAATAGAGAACCCAGAATTAAACTAAGGCACTGTAGTGAGCGTTTTAGCACTCATTGAGGCCCTATAAAATAGACTGCCATGCCCTGTTAATTAAAATAACTCGAAATTTGATCTCAAAATAAAAAATAAATATCTTTTCCTACGTCGTTATCATTAATAAAGAGAGAAAGACCAGTACGCGTCGCTGAATGACGTCATCGATTGCAAATTTCTGCATTAAATGAGCCTAGAATCATATATCCATGAAGGTGTATCGTCAGATTTTATTCATTCAAAAATTAATCAAGATAGATATTTAATATCAATTTAATATTCTTAATACTTCTCGACGCAGTCAGCATCCACAGTAATATTCCCAGCGTTTCTTGATCTTTCGAAGGCCGTCATTGTATTTGGAGCATTTTGCACAATGGGCGGATGTGGATATATTTGAAACTTGATTTTGATTCTTTGTCTACTTTAATTTTAGGTCGCGTCGTGCTGTATTCGGAAACGTTGTCATTAGCCTTGGAACCCTGCGTGTTAGACACCTTTGACATGTGCAATTTTCCGTTAATAAGTTTCTACGCACTGCCGAAACTAAGACCAGTGTTATTCATGATCACCTGGCTGGCTGCTTTCCGGTCTAATGAGATTAAGCCCCCCACCTGCTTCACTGTCGCAGTATCGTCCGTGAGTGATGGTCTTATACATTTTGGATTGTCTTCGAAGTGGCCTGCACGAAAATTTCTTTTCCTCCTCACAACTTATCCATATGATGGCCCTTGATTTCTATGAACAGCAATCGCCTAATTGCAGAAAATCACCTAATTGCAACGTAATTCTTAAATAAATAAATTAGCAAAAATAAATTTACTTCGTTAAAATTGGAAGCTTGAGGTTGGTGTAGGTACACCATGTAGATTTATGGAAATACATGACAATGACGTACAGTTAACCATCAATTCATAATAAATTTGCCGAGCACGGTACACTTTCTATTGAAGGAACTGAATCGCACTGCAAGCCTCTATCACCTCAATGCTACGAGTTATTTCAAAGTACGAAGCCAAAAGATAACTTTGTTATTTTTATAAATAGTTAAAACTTAACGAAACGCTCTCCTACTAAGAAATGAACGGTGATAAATATTTAAAAAAAGAAAGTTCAAAAAGATCTACACACACTACCATACTCTGGGTTACCTAGCTCGTACTGCTGGTCAGCCAAATATTCTGCAAGAAGCTTGACGTCAGATCTGAGTTAAATAGGGTATATTCAGCCCCGCAAGAAAGTTTTCTCGTCAGACAGCACGGCGGAAACGCGAAACCCATCCCAGATATTATCGATTTGGAAAAAACCAGAAAAGTTAAAAGAAGGAGCAGTGAAAAAAACCTTAATAAATAAAATATAAAAGTTTAACACATACACATTACTCGGACTTTGTTCTTCAAATATTTCCAAAAAGAGGTTTCATTTGCTAATAAGAATTACTGCAGAGAACCAAGTAGCCATTTACCGGAAATCATATTTTTTCGCAAATATTTCATTCAACCGTTTTTTTCAAAATAAATGAAGTGCTATGATGCAAATATTTATTTTTTCCTGAAAGTATACCGTTACCGATGTTTTCAGTATCACCCTGCCCGTACCCACTTATTTTGATTCTTTTGTATTCCCACATTGTCACATACAAAATCTTCTGCTCCTAACTTTCCTTTGCCTCAGCCTCTTTCCAATATTTTTTCCTATTAAAGTCTCTTTGACTGTAGGTACTATTATAATATCCTGGTACAAAATTTTCTACAAAACCAATGCACTTCCACCAAACTTTTTCCTAATTGATTTCGCAATAATTCTGTCAACATGAGTACATTAAATTCACGTCTTTGTTGTCAGGACATTAACATCAAACTGTTTCTTAACCAAATCATACATTCCCCTAATTATTCTTTTTATACCACGTAAATTCTATAAATACTTGGTACTCACCGCGATGTATCCCATGTGTATTTTAATTCTGTTATATTACAGTTTCGTTTCAATAGTACAACAGGGATATAAATTGAATGTCAATTTTGTGCTTCTAAATTCTATAAAAGTGTATTTATATTCAAGATGATTTATGTGGCAGAATTAACAAAAGCAGTGCCCATAAATCCACTGGATTTTTTAATACTCTTTTCTCGCACAAAATGCCTTACTTAAGGTCTTAACCTACAACCTAGCCTAGCCGTTAAAGAGGAAGGAAGTCCTTTTGTGCACCTGGAAGTTTTATATAACACTTTTGTTCAAATGTATGAAATTTGTAAATTTAACATATCCAAATATGCCTTCTTAGCTTCCCTATTAATTTTTAAAATGCTCCTTATATCCCTGTAAAGAACGGAGAACCACTTTGCTTTGACATATTATAACTTTCCACGTAACTACTACCATGCTGTAACACTATTGTAAAATACGTTCTGCACTACATAGATTGTAGGCAAAGTTTTACCACATGCTGATCTTCTATCAACTCCATAGTTAGTTGTACTAATAGCAATTGAAGTTGATTTTGGCTCATTAGAAAAGGAAAATATTATATAATGAATGCAATTTTCACTTGGATTTTTTGGAGAGTTTGTCAATAAATGTGTATGGACGACATGAAATTTATTTCATACCAATTCTATAACACTGAATCGTTTAGATTCAACCGTTATTCATTCATTGGATTATCTTTTGGGCCGATTCTCTCTCATTTCATTTCTCATCTCATATCATTTCTCAAGTTTTCATTGAATCTAATTAACTCTTTACCCTCTTTTCAAATTAAATGGCCTAAACCCTAGTACAAAATGACATAATTACATTAAAGTACATAATTTCTCCGAAAAACTATAATGCCTGATAAATTTACGCTTCCATAATACTTCCGTCTGTAAGAGATAAATTAAGGACGTCTTACTTTACGTAAACTTGATATGTTGTCAGGTTTTCCCACAAAGTTAACAGAGGTTCTAGTGTTGATTATCAAACTTATTTGCTTCTAAAGTACACATCCTGATTCCTAGTCCATTTTCCAGTTGTTTTCCATAATCCAGTTGTGAAACTGATCGCCTTTATTCATAGTGCCAAAAAATGACAGCAAATTCTTTTAAATGACACTGACACTGTTAACTAATATACGAGAAGCATAATGGACGGGTTGAAAAACAATGCTGTTTTGTAGTCTGTCATAATATTCCAAATAATCTTATATCATAAAATTTTATTACAATAAAGATAACTGAGGAGAAAGTGTAAGACTAGTTTGCAGAGCTTAGAATCACTAACCGGAGACCCAACGCTCGATTCCCCGGACGCATCTCGGCACCTTCAAGTTTACCTGTTGTGTGTATTTTTTCGGTATCAGATATCCTAGGAAACTATGGTTTTCGGGTACCATATGTAAGGAATCGCCCCCCCCCCCCAAACCAAGATATGTGAATTTCACACGCCATTAGACACAGTATTAGGTGAGCTCTACCCCTACCTAAAAAACTGAGTGGTGGGTTGGCAACTGAGGTATGGATAAAGAAATTTTCTACTTAAATTAATGACCTTAATATATATCAATTTTCTCCACTAAAAAAGGGCAAAAATTTTGGCATCTTTAACAGAGTGCATCTAAAACTTAATATACAATGCCATCAATCATTGAGTAATATATACATGATTACCAATCAATGATACCAATCATCACAATTGATAAAAATTGTGTTTGAGTTTTTGCCCACAAAATACGTAATTTTTCCATAAGCGTCAGACAGAAAAAAATTAATTAAAAGTTTGGAAGAACTAATTGTAAATATGCATTAATTGGGGGCAAATAGATATGTGAAGTAAGGCACCAACTTTGTAATTAATTTGTTTGCACTCTCCATAGCTACCATTAATAGCACACAAATATGTACCTACTCATTTCCTGGCTTCGTGATCATGCTGCAAATAATTGACTCGAAATATTTAAACGCGACATCAATAAAATAAAACCAAATGCTGATAATTTGATATTACGGACGAATTATTACCAATCGCTCGAGAATCATGATGTCGTATCTATGGCTGCAAGTTGTGCCTGGAAGTAAACTCATCTGCCGGGAACCGAACCGGTTTCTCCCGTTCGCAAGGGGTGCCGACCTCGCAATACACGTTGCTGGAGAAAAAATCGGCGCGTGCAATCTCAGAACATGTGGTGCCAATGGCATCCATTTTGTCCCTCTGAAAATATACCATACAAGTTTTATTCACAAAGGTCATCTCACAGATACAACATGAACGCTTTGTGACTTAATCAAAGTAAAAATATTGTATCAGAGCAAAATGTATTGCCTAAACATTGTTTTTCTGATTATTGCTTAAATAATTGCAGAAATCGGTAAAACTTGACTTTTGCTATAAACCACACCTCTAAATGTGGCAAAATTTGACTTTACCCAGTCACAAATTTGGCAGTTTTTTTATAAAAACTATATTAAATTAGAAGTGTTATGAAGAATGAAATCAACGTGAATTCTACCAAAGATGACATCAAAGTAAAAGAATGGAATTCAGAAAGTACATTCATAATAGAGGATAAGGGAGCTCCTCAGAGATTACTGTTAAAGCAAACATAAGATAGAGATCCTCATATGAATGAAAGAAAATACGGATTAATGGGAGGAAAAACTAGAGCAGATAGTATACTTCTCTAGGCTCTTAGACATCAAAATCAGACCTATTCAGATGAAGACCATGATACCAGCAAGAACGCGAGTGAAGAAAATATTTGCAAAGGACGAGTAACTTTTATACTGTAATAAGAAAATGATATTAATAAGTAAGCAAAAGGAAAAAATTTGTTTTATAAATATTAATTTTTAATAAATGTTTAGTATAGAAATTCGGAAAAAATCAGAGCTTAGAAAATTGTACAATTTGAAAAACAGAAAGTAAAGATAACAAGTAATATCCTCTGCGCATATTCTAAAGATAAAATAAACAGAACAAACAAAAACTTTAGAAGCAAAGGAAAGAGATGTAGTGGCAAGTAAGAATTGCAAGGAATTAAAAAAGACGAAGATGTAATCAGTGAATTTTTTGGTATTGAGAATTGTTATTTGTTAGTATTACGTTGCATGAGAAATTAGAAGGGAAGTGTCCTCAAAAAGTTCCAGAGAGTAAGAACTTAGGAATGCGAAAGAAAGAATTAAGATGGCCAGGCGCCTCATTCAGGGCGAAGGGAGTTAGTAATTAGAAGGCATTGATATGGACGCTGGAGCCATAAGAGTTTGTTTAAAATATTGAGCATGATCAATTAAAATGCTGGTATAATCCATTTGTAATTTTTTCACTCTTGATGTATGGTCAAAAAAAAATAGGCCAAAGAAATATTTTCATTGGGTGACATAGTTTTTATTATTTCCGCTGGGACAATTTTAATACTCCAACAATACAGTTAAGGTGTCTTAGAGATATGGATTAATTTGTTACTATATAATCCATGATATATTGCAATGACATTAGTAGAAATACCAGTATAAGTACAGCAATTGTTTTTTTACAAAGGGATTATGAAAACAAATATATATAATGTTAATTAATTGGTTGAACTACCAAGCAAAGGACGTATTTATAGCTATGTAGATTTTCAACATAATTTTATAAGTTTTGAGTTATTTTATTGGAAGTAACTTATATATTATTCTTGATTACATATCCGGATTGAAACAAGAGTGACCATAGGCGGCCAAACGGGTTCCAACTTGATGTAAAAAAAATTGACACAGAGTTTGTGGTCTTAGAAAAATAAGTGTGTTCACTTGCATTTTAATTTGCAAAAATGTAAAAAGATAATTCATTTTAATTTAATATGGTGTCTAAAAAGGTATTTTATTATTATTTGCTTTTATAAACACCGAAAAAATAAAATCAAACTATTTAATAAATATTTTAAATTGAATAAGTCTCCCTTTCTTAATAATAATTATTATTAAGTAATCTACCGGTTGAGATAGGTTTAGGATGGACACAAGCCCAAAGTTTTGTGTTTCCTAGCAAAACTTAATACAGCAACTTACACTGCATCAAATCCCTCTTCATCTTTGTGTATTTCCTTCCTCTCTTCATCCCCTCCCAATAGCTCTATCCTGTTCCTGCCCATTCATCATTTGCCTAACATTCTGATCTCTAATTCAGTTTTCAACCCTGCCGATCAATACGCCTTTAATCCATTTTCCCTGTCTCCTTAGGATTCCCTCCAACAAATCACTCTCCTCGCCCACCATACCTAGCACTCTTTCATATGTTTTCCGTTTGGTCTGTTTAACCTTCTCCAACCTTCTACCTCCAATCTACATCTATCGTCCTACTTCAGTGACCACGTTTCCGCTCCGTTCATAACTACGCTCCATACCAAATTTAACCAGTCTTTCATCAACAACTTTATTCAAAGTCCCAATCATCAACTCCCTCCTCCTTGTAAAAGTCTCTTTGCCATGCGCAATTCTTCATCTTACGTCCCTTCTACTTTGACCATTTTGGCCCAAAACACTTTCAAAATAATTAAACTTTTTTACATGCTCTGCTTTTTCCACATAATACAATGCTACATTTCCTCCACATATTGAACAGCATTGGTGATAATGTTCAACTCTGCCTTTCACCTCTTACTAACCCTGCCCATCCCGACTTTTTGTCCCCCATTGTACCTGAGTAGTCTGAGACATGCCATGAGCACAGGTTGCGGGTTAGCCTCCTGTCTCCTCAATCTAGCCCTATTTTAAGCAATTAAAATCATTTCTTTTCCCAGTTGACTCTTTAAAAAATTTACAAAACAGGCAATTATGATGACTGTCCTGATTATATTCAATATTCCTTTCGATCAGTGATTTTTATTACTGCAATTGCGCGTGCCTTTCCCCTTCCTAAATCTAAGCTTATCAACCCCTAAGAAATCATTTGTCTTGCTCTCTATCCTTAGGGAATGATCCTGAGAACCAGTTAAGTTGCATAGGAAATCAGACTTATCGTTTTGTAGTCCTCATATGATGTAGCCTCCATCTTTTTCGAAATAGGAACTAACAGCGATCTCACAAAGTCTCTCGGCCACATTCCTTCCTCATACAATCCACGAATCAGTCCATAAATTCTCTTCCTCCCACATTTTTTTTAACCTTTTAGTAGTAGGAATGTTGTCTACCCCCATGGCGTTTTTGATTTCATCTCCCTTAATGCCTGTTCTATCTCATGGTCGAGTATGTCTGGACGCCTGCTATCTTCCTCGATGTTATGTCTCTTTTATACATATTCTATCCATTTCTGAATAATCTTTTTTTTGCCAACTATTATCTTACCCGACTAATCTCTAACTGTCAATACAGGTCTGCCCTTCTTTATTCCCGACAATGGTTTAACCTTGCTGTAAAGCGCACTAATTTCACCCTTCCTCTGTTAACTTTATCCTTCCATCTCACCTCGCATGTACCTAAGATACATATATTTCCCCTTACCATCTTATGCTAAATATTCTCTAATTTTCCTGTCCTCAACGTTGCCCATACAAGTTCCAAGTTTCCATGTTCATATTATAATTAATATGGTCTTCTTTTACTGCATCTACTGCATACTACCAGGAGCAATTATCATTGCTCCCACCAGCACAGCAAAAGGGATCATTGGAACACTCAAGCCCTTTCACCACACCCAGGTTATAGTCCGTTGGAGGGTTATTTAATAATAGAATATACAATCAATTTGGTCAAACACGTAGGCTAAACGGCTATCTTGAAAAGTTAAATAAGGTGCAGTAATAGCAAAGACAACGCCTTATCAACTTGACGGGTCGAAAGGTGTTGAGCTGATGACCCCTGTGTCACAATCGGTAGATATTAATTGTCATTTTACAGGAGCTGCAAATCATGTTCAATTATTTATTTATAACAAGTAGCATAATGCAGAGCATTGAATAGTAATTATTATTTTCTTGTATCATGCCGAATATTCTCCCTTGATTCTGTGGACTCCTTGCCGTACGTAGTGCATGAACAATCTGCGGAGAAAGCTCTTTTGAAACAAATGCTGTAGCTGCAAGGATTTTGCCAACTGATGCGGATGTAATTTATACGGTTTAAGATGCGTTTCACAATTTACCATAAATATTGGGAATAAAAGCAATTCCTTTAATTTGTGGCTAAAATGCTAGAAGTATACTAAGAGCTTATGTAAAATATAAATGCAGCTGCTCGGATCTCATCAATATTAGTAAAATGACTTAATAATGAAAATAATAATAAAGGGTGTCAAAATCCAAGAAAAACTGGAAAATCATGATGAATTTGTGATAACTAGCACCAAGAAACGATACGTTCGTCAATGCGGGTTGAAATCATTCTTCGACACGTTGGAGGAGTGACGGATCAATATTTCTCGACATTAGGAAGGCTCACAGCCGCAGCAGCTTCTGCTAAAGATTTTGCTTTATCTTTCTGCATGTTATATTATGTATAAAAGTCTCTTCTCGTTGTATATTCAAGATTCATTCATATCATCCGTTGCATTCTATATTTTATGAATTCCATAATCATCATGCCCTGCTCTAATTATGCCGCAGAGGATTAAAAAATAATTAAATCCGTATGTACATTTCAATTACTTCATAAGGTTCCCATTGTCATTACTGCTCCTCATTTTATCATTCAGCAAACTTATTTTCTTAATTGTAATCTCTCTTTTTGATGGTTCCGTACATGCACCACTAAATTACAATGAATAAAGAATAAAAGGAAATAAAATGATACAACCTCTTGATTTCTTTTCCTTCGCTTCTGCGTTTAAATATTTATCTCGCATAAAGGGTGGACATTGGTACTCGTACGACGTCTGTTTGCTTTCCGCCACGTAACCGTGCACTTATTTTTATCATATATTTTTCTGTAAGCATATTTTTTTGACGTTACCTTTTCATAGGATAAAGTAGATATATCATCTGATCTATGCAGCCCATTTACGTTACTTTACATGTCCAAGCGGAATTGTACTACGACTGTATCCTACAACATCATGCGTCTCGAGAAAATTTCTGCCAGTTTGCTATCGACGATTGCTCCTTTCAATTTTTCGTAGTTCAAACTCATGTCGTATCAAACGTTTCCCCTGAAATAATAGTCAAATACTAGTCTCTGATATCTGCAGTAGCCCACTAATACGCAAATTTCGTTGTACCAATTTTTCCGAGCACCTACCACAATTTCAAACAGTCATACTTTTTTACTTCATTGTTCGTCTTTCTGTCCAAATGTTTCTCTTTTTTCTACAGATAAACATTTCAAAATCATGTAACCTACGGTAATCCATCTTTTCTCAAATGAAGGATTTCCCATTCACACTGAGCATAGTCTTAGCATAAGCTTTATTTATACCAATGCTGAACATAGCAGAAACAAATTTTCTTATTTTCATATATTAAAAACTTCTCTATGCGATACAATTTATTTTCTTCTGATATTCTCCATGCCTTGCCAAATTTACCCTAAAACAATTGAACTGCTCCAGAATAGGCTTGAGCACATATCCCACTAATTAAATGTTTCAGCTATTTTATCCCGCATCTTGAAAATCAAATTCCCTTTAGGTTTTTGTGACTTATGTTGATTCCGTGTAATATGGAATTGCTTACAAATATATAAATCATTGAACATAAAATGCTATTCTTTCACTATTTGGCAAACCCTGTTCATAATGGTCCTCCAGACATAATGGACTCTTTTGCTTACTACCATATTTCATTTTCTGCAAAATTCTTTCCCATATCCTTAAAATTTCCTCAGAATGAAAATTGGAGAATGCAAGTATCATATTGCAATCAACCAAGCTTCGCGATCCTACATATCACTTTTCATTCCAATTCACCGCGTACCTACCTCCCCTTGCAGTCTGATTAACATAGGGGGTCCTGGTAGGTTGACTATCTCTCAAATCTACCTCTATATTACGTATTTATATCATCAATGTTCTTGGATTGCTCTGGTAAAAACATTATCCATGAAGCACTGATAAACATGCTTATTTTTATTATTTTTTCATTCTACTAGCACAAAAATCATACTAAAACACTACAAGCGCCTCATTTAAACATCATTTCTCTTTACTTTCTAAGAATCAACTAATCATTTCTTGGGTATTAGTTTCCATCATTACGTGTAAATAAACTTTTAAATATGTTATTTCAAACTTCATTTTCTGTCGGCGATATCAAATTGATCTCATATTAGTCATGAGAGGAAGCCAATTTATTTTATGTCCTGATGGGTGTCAAAACAAGGAGATAAAATATTTTTTACTAATTTTTTCACGATCTTATAACGACGGCTGCCGATAATATGGGGATCATATCAAATCTATGGTACTAATGTCAACGTCAATCTTGGTCCAATTTACTTTCTTCAATTTACACTGTACATAGATCACAATCCGATTTCATTTCTAAGTCACCTGTTTCTAAGGTCTCAAATAGATTTTTTCCTCTGTAAAGCAGTAAACATCTCAGACCATATATTAAAACGCTCCAAGCTCTGGTATTTTTGTTTGCAGCTCTTTACTTCCCTTTGGTCACAAGTTTTCTAAGTATATGATATTGTACATTTTTACATGGAATGACGATCTGAAACTAGTATTCTGCCAAATATTCTTGTTCTATCGTATGTGTAACTACATTTGGCTCTAATAAATCTATTTTAGCCATCCCTTGTATCCGTATATCATCAATATATGGATTCATAATTCCTTTGTGCATCATTTCTATACAGTCAGTGCTTGTAGCACTGCTTCCAAAATATTGATGAATACATTAAATCTTTTTAGCATTGAAATAGTCCTTTATAATTCACAATGAACATTGCTAAATTAAGATAGCCTTTGAATACTATGGTACATTTTCCAAAATAAAAGCTGAACAAAAGTTATGGTAAATTGGACGTTAATATCGTAGGCTTTCTTCTTCTGAGAACGAAACGTTGGCAATA
Source organism: Hetaerina americana (assembly GCF_022747635.1). Classification (NCBI taxonomy): domain Eukaryota; kingdom Metazoa; phylum Arthropoda; class Insecta; order Odonata; family Calopterygidae; genus Hetaerina; species Hetaerina americana. Next base: position 68,176,165 of record NW_027287538.1, on the reverse strand, counting down.
CACAAGTCATCCCGCTGGGCGCCATTTCAGTGCGGGGAAGGCACACGATCGATCGAAACTGTCGAACATTTGATGTACAGTCAATCGCTTTCTTCGTTTCTAACCATCTTTTACTTCATCTTCATATTGTTAAAACCTACCCAAGAAAGCCAGGTTCAAATAAGAGTTTTATGGAGATGGAGGTTGGTACTGAATTTCCCAGAATTAATCGTTTCCATCATATTGAAGGGTATCGATGCATATATTGTTGCAAATCTTTATTAAACTTCAATAGTAACCTTAAAAAATAAATCAAATTAATTTGATATTTAAATGAGAATTTTGTAATGCTTTCAAAAACAAAAATGGGAACTGAAATCACTACAGTACTCAAAACATTTCCATTTAAGAAAATAGAGCTGAATAATTTCCCCATATGAAATCATGAAGATCATTAACAATAATACATTAATTTTTCCTGGTATTTTAAGGAAAACATGGTAAACAAATTTTGGAAATACCAAATAAGTAAAAATCGTTAAACTACGTATTAGCATTGAGAATTTTAAGAATATAAAAATCAAGCATGCAGTAACGGCTTTCAAGAATTAATAAAATTTTTAGACGTTCTGACAGCAGCAGGGATTGATTCTGGTTCAAAATGTCATTGGAATGCCTGAGGTGTTAGGAAAACATATGATATTATCAAGTTTAAATCGATTATTCTCTGCATTCCAAACAGATATTGAGACAAGAAGCTTTTCATAACATGGAATGGCGACAACTAAGACGTTGAGAAAAGAAGATTAATTTCAATTTTCAAATATTTTTTCGTTCTGTTGCATAATGGCGAGCTATAAATCAACGGTTTGTGTGCACCGTTTCCATATAAGTATTTTCAGAATGAGAAAAATGTCTAAGCATAGATTTTGGTTTATGTGAACGTAAAATTAATATTGTATTGCAGAGTTCTGGGAAGAGGTAAATGATAAGGAAATAATGAAAAACTTAGTGAAAATATTGGAAGAAAAGAAATAAATAATAAAGTCAGGAAAAAGAGATGAGAAAAAAACCGAATATATGAATGGTATTTAGATAACAATTAATAGAGTAGGAATAAGGATTGCGTTTTGATTCATTTATGCTTTCTAGTTTAATGATTTCTGGGATGGTAGAAATTATTATGAGTTGGAAATGATTTCATATAAAACAAGGGTTTACGTGAGTTTAAGGCCTGATCTTCAGCCTTAAGAGGATTCTAATGGCAGCAGAAAATCTTAAAATGAAAGATCAACTATCTGGTTAAAAATACTTTCTTACGGTATTTTTTAAAAAACGTTTTATCTGAATTTTAATTCATTTTACTGCCATTAGATGAATATTCCGTCAAGAAAGCGCACCTGACGCAAACGCAATGCAAAAGAGAACGCATTACGACAATTGCTGTGCTTATGAAGTAAAATTAAGTTATACTCAAAACAGTACCCTTCCTTACTTACTTACACTTAATGACTTAAATCAATAGTGTAGTTTTAATACGAACTTACTCCAGAATAAAGGAGTATTTTCATATGATGGCAGCTTAATGGAGACATTTTCATTGCCTTCCATTACAAAACTTTTTAAAACCTCCTCGTATTGAGATTAATTCCAGTATAGTGAAGATCAGTAGTATGTGAGGCGCTACCATTTGAAATTTATAAAAACTATTTATAAAAATGGTAATTTATACTTATTTTTATTTATGCGGTAGAAATCATGGATAGAGTCTCAAAAGTGATTCTTTCCGGGGTAATATTTAGATGATATGCTTACTTAATAACACTAGCCAATTTCCAAAATGTATAAATGAATAGCAATAATCAAATATACGAATAAGATCCAAACTCCAAAACCTCACGTGAGAGTGTTCTCTCTTTTATAATTGTGCTATCAATCATGCATTCTGATGTTTGTCGCATAGCGGACAAGTCAAATAACTGCCATTTCCGTAAAAATTTACGATTGAAAAATATTTTTTCTTCTCCTGGTTTAAGAATAAATAAGGACTTCTGCGGATTAGATAGATGAAAGAGAAATGTGAAAAGGATCTCCTCAAAATTTCAGATTTGATCCGTTTTCCTTGAATTATATGGCGCTAGGTAAATACAGTCAAATATAGTATTTAAAACACTAGTAGTTCGCATATATAATTACTGTAATTAACTATCAATATTTACCTCAAACATGAAACCTTTTGCCGAATTATGTATAATATGGAAGCATTGAATAGATGGGTTAAATTTGAGACGTATCCAAATAATGAAAGTACGCCCCATGTAAAAATGGTATAAAATAGGAAATGAAGATATTTTGAATAAAACCAGAATCAAAGCGTATTCAGAACTTTCAGTATTCAGCACAAATTCATTTCATTTTAAATATTGGCCAAGGAAATATAATACAAGTTTCAGGAAGAGAAAAATCATTGGGAATATTTTCATTTGAGCCTTGAGATGGGTAGAATGAAAATAAATGAGAAATCATTGGGTTGTAGTTGGTAAACATACGAGCATACCTGTAGTCTTGGGATAGAGGAAAAAATAGTGAAGTTCATGAACATTTTTCATTAGTTCAAAAACAGTAGTAAACATGTGTTACGGTCATCCACGTGGTCAATTTATAAATTCATGAAATAACAGTAATAGGACAATGCCAATAAAGGCACGCGGCATTTTTCGGAAAATACACCTAGCATAATTTATCCGATAAGCTCCAGGAACGCACTGCTCTCCAGTATCCACTTTACCAGACAAAATAATATGTAGACACCATAATAACCGTGAATAATTTCAATTTTAGACATGTTTAATCTATAAAAGATAAATTTAGAGGTGCAGCTGATAAGATAATCCAAAAAAACCTCAATTTCAAGGAACACCGATACTCTATGATCAGTGATTGATCAGAGCTTGATCAGTGATCTCGATATAAAAAAGTCAACAGGCGATATTTTCACATCTTGACTCTAAGAGCGTAATCTGATAGATAAGATAAATTTGTATCATTTGAAATCAACATATGACTAGGAGAGAATGGGATATTTCAGAGGCATAGAAATTCTTCCACAGTTAGCAATCGTGGGCATCTGAACTACATAATGCTAATGAAATTAGGCCCCAATTTTTAATAAGGAGCCTGCAGTCTTCCATTACCATCGAGACATTTCTTCTCAGCTTCCTGATGTAAAAGTCAAAGTACGTAACTTCTTTTGATCACAAAAAGTGGTGGCTGAAATTTATCTGCCCTACCAATAATGCCAATAAGAAGAAAAAAAATTTTGAAAACATTTTTCGTAGAGGTGGTTATCACAATATTGTAACGGGAAAAGTTATGAGGAACAGGTTAACGCTCAGGAGAATAAAAACGATGGATTCGACGCTAAAGTCCGTAAACTTCAAGCAAATCTTGTAAAACTCAGCCCAAATATTAGACCATTTCTGAAGAGGTGTGGTGAGTGGTTTCATAAAAATGTATCGAACACTATTGCAGGTGTTTATTAATAAAATGTGTAAAGGAAATGGGTGACAAGAAAATTCAGGGCGTTCATAATCAACGCAAAGGTTGATAAGTATTGCTATGAAAACGTCTGGAAGAAAGCAGTAAAAATGAATTAAGGAATTAAGATTTAAGGATGCATTTTAGACACGCAAGCATGGGTTGGTAATGGTTAGTGAATGCAGACGGAGTGACGTAAAATTTATCAATATTTAAGCTTAGTTACAAAATTATTTCGTGTAATGCAAGTGCTGATTATGTTAAGCAGTTTTTCAAAGTTATTTGGACACATTTCATCAAGTTTGCATCTATCATGAATTTATTTTCAGCAAAACTTTTCTATTTATTTCTTGACACAATGTGCTACGTAGCAAAGGTTGATGGTTGACCAAATTCACATCAGGAGAACCGTCTGGTGTCCGATAACAGAGGCTTATAGCCGCCAAACAACATTTTCTTTATTCTGAATGCCCTTGCCACGCCATTTTAGAAAAGACGATGGTTTTCATGCGTTGGAAAGAAGCATGTCAGAATTCTCCTGTGGGAATAAATACATAATACCATCGGAATATCTTAAGTAATTATTCAGAATATTTTACTGAGAGAAAAATATTTACCAATAGTGTGACTGCTGACTCACCGGCATCTTAGCGATGTTAGTGATGTTTTTTCAATGTTTTCTTTATGTGAGATGACCCCATATTACAACAAACCCCTGAGTAGTTTTGTCGGTTAAATCAAACGGAATCAGTTTCTGAGTCTTCCTTCTCGAGGTAAAAACAAATGCTTTTGTAGAACCAGGCTAATATCTTAAAGCTAATGCCATAAGATATTTGTCCAAGAAAAGCTACTCCTTCATACTCAAATTCAGACATTTCCAGATCCATACCATACATTTCGGCGTAGTAGCAAAAATTGCAGCAATGAAACCAAAAGCCCATTTTGAAAATTTTGTCGAATGCAATTATTTTTCGGAAATTTTATTCCAGTTTTTATCCGCTGTTAAGCTTTCACTTCCTTTCTTAATAAAAAAAGTGAGACACTAACAAGTGCCTATTTTTTTCTGAATTTCTGTCAAAACGTTTTGCATCAATTTCATGCCACTGAAAGAAAGTCGTATTTCAGTTAGCAAATTTTAAAAGAAAATAAATTTTTGATGAATCACAAAGCATTTTAAAATAAAGATTAAAGTTATTAGGTATTTCTATCTATGGAAAAAAATATAAGAAATTTCTTATGATTTTAAGATAAAATTCCAAGTCACTCATTTCAGTATTGGTAAACATTTCGGAAAAAATTATTTATTACAAAGATGGCTACAATGACTCAAAATTCTTCATGGTACATCCCTTGAGTATAGACGCACTTTTGACAATTGCTTTTCCAAAACTCGAAGGCTCACTGGTAGGCGGATGCCGAAGGGTCTTAAGGGTACGTAAGCAAGCTTCTTTGGCAGCACTTAGGGTCCCATGGTGGTGTCCTTTGAGGGAGGGAGGATTTCACTCTTGGAAATAGAAAATCATCTGCTGGTGCCTAGTTGGCACTACAAGGGGATTGGAGAATTGCCGCGATGGCGTAGCAAAAGGTCTTCGCAAGCAGACACTGGATTCTGCTCTTAACCGTCCGTCTAGACCTTTGTGACGAGTTTAGCGTTGATCTATTGCACCGCCAAACTTTCAGAGAAAACTACGGCCATTTTATCAAAGCCAATGTGATCCGCGATCAGGCGCACTCTTAACCGACGATCTGAATGCAGCACTTCACGTACTCATTAGGAAAACATAGGATCCGATGGTTTTAATACTGAACTAGTAAGCTCAAACCCATTTCCTTCAGAAAATTAGCATAAAAAAATATTTTATTTGATTTTCTCTGTAATAATGTGGTACCCTAACTCAGAGAATAGCAACACACTTCTTTGAAATTAATCACCAGTAATACGGTTAATAACCATCACTATTTACTTCCGATATCCGTTGCCTGTTCTTCAACGTTAACCCATTAAATCTTAACCTGAGATTTAATTTTTATTTAACTCTCATAGCATGTGTTAAGGCTTTTACGATCTCCTTACTTGTCAAAATTCACGCTAAACCTTTTATAAGTCACACCTCAAAGCCGCCAAAGGCCATGTTTTGAGCAGAATAGCGAATTTTCCTAGAAGACCATAGAATGCTGTCGGATATTACGAAGTAAAAGGGAGAGTTTACACGAGAGGCGACAAGGTACGCAGGTAACCCAAATTCCGTAGTGCTGGCTTGGTAACACAGGGACTAAATGGGAGAAACTTTGGAGTGCATAGAAGAAGGGAAGGGAATTAAACCTTCAGATTTAAGACTCTTCTTAATGAAAAGTGCCAGGAGGCAGACTAGCGTCCACTCTTCCAACTGGATATGCCCAGCACTTGAAGTAGTTTTCCTCGGAGAATCCAGTCTCGTGCGTCAAGTAGGAACCGGATTATGCCAGTGGAAAATCCTGAACCCTTCGGAAAATGATCTCGTGCCATCGAAAAGAGAGGCCAGCAAGTGAATCCAAATCTCTTTAGGTAGAACTTTCTGAGTACCTTAACGCTGAGCTTTTTCGTCCAAGCCCCTGTCCAATCTCTCATCTAGGAGAGTGTTCATCATAACATCAGTGGAAGTTAAGTTTTCAAATAAGCGGATGAAATTAATAGGTTTTCGCTATTAGCCTTGAACAGTCGCATTTGGCGGTCCCGACCCTTTGAACTTAGGTGTTACTTGGACAATTCCGCACTACATACTCACAATAAGCCGCACTGCCACACACCAACAATGAATGACATCAAGGCTATAATTTAGAGGGGCCTGTATCGATTATTATCTCATACGTATTGCAAAAAAATTCTCTTGCTTACTCCATTTCATTTTTTAGTAAGAAAGAGAAAGTTTAGAAAGTAACACCTACTTACGTTTAAACTTAAGTAAAATACCAGCTACAAACCAAATACTCTTCCTTACTCTTCCTAATTTACCTGGGCATACTCTATTCTAACATGGCCTTTAGACCTAACTATAATTTAATATTCCCTTTACCCATATATCTTCCTTTATTTGGTACCCTACCACTGTTTATGATCACTGCTATTAAGTTTCTCAATGTCTCCGCGTATTCATGCATGGAAAGCCTCTAACCTATGCTCATTCTTTGACCATAAATAAGAGAATACCAATTCATACAGCAATGCACTCTTTCTTGAAGTCTTTCTATTATTTCTTCCCATTTATTAAAAAGATAAATGTCAATGGTTGTTTGACTTTATGTACATCTTTTGCCGTCGCACTTCATATTTCCTCTTTTTTGAACTTTTGCCTAATTTTGAAACAAAATGCGTTGACTGTTCTTGGTTATCCAATCAACTCTTGCTGGATCATTATTCTATAGGCCTTTTCCTTGCTGTCAACTGTTTCCAGGAAATTAATTTCCTAAATGCTTAACATTCTCTTAGTATGTATGTTAAAAGTATTGGAACTTATGCATAACACCTTGTAGGTATTCTAATCTCTCATGTCTATGACTATTTAAATTCCCTTCTGCTAGTCTTACCTGTGCCGCTAATTAATATACGGGTTGACAAAAACCATTCCCTCAAATCTACTTCTTCACTCCGCCTTGCTATCATCAAACTTTGCCTCTCTAACTCCAACTCCACTCGGTCAAGCGTATCCCAAAGCTAACGAAACATAATTAACGAAACTTAATTAACAACACATAACTATAACTTTTATATATATAAGTTTTAATTATATATATATAAGTTTTTTTCCATGTCCCTTTTTATCGAAGCTTTTACCCCTCCAATGGTGGTACTTCTACCATTGTCCTTTTTGATATCAAGACCTAACTAATCATTGCCCACGTTTTCATCATACCTAATGAAAACATAGGCAATGTACATACATGTATTATTAAGAGTTCATACAGTCAACAGTTCATACATGTATATGTATCAACTTGTTTTGGCCATTTTCAGAGCTACTTTCTTAAACTCTATTAAATACTCATGGTCTTTTAGTCATCACAAGCTATCACTTTATTAATACAGCAGGATTAAAATCATGTAATAAAACCGTCTTGCCTAATATCTTCCAAATATTAGGTCCCAGTTTAAATAACATCCACCTTCCTTTATTCTCTAAACGCTCTAGTAGTCAATCGATGATATTATATTTTTTTCTGATATAATAACTTCATTTTCTTTAGCGTTTGTTAACTTCCATCATATTGTACACCTGAACAATAAATTCTCGCCTACGTAACATTTTCTTCCTTATTCTAGCCTGTTTAGTGACGCATGGCTACCGTGCCGTGACTTGCTCTATCTACCTACCTTTTTTCCTAAATTTTCTTTTGGATTTTTTGGATTCTTATCATTTTTACCTCGTTTAACCCCTATTTTCTGTTCTGTTTTTAAGGTCGCTCCACATTAACTCAAACCATTTAATCCATCTTTCCTCATGTAATTATATTTATAGGTTCATTAAATTTCTTATCAAACACAGGTAACTCTCGATCTTATTAACAGAGTAATTATTATCTTGTAAACATTGAAAGCATAAGCTCAAAAATACCCTGCCTCTTCTTCAATTTTATTATTTTTGAATTTTCAGAATCACATCAAAGAAACAAAGAGTGATCTCAATCTGCGCCCGGGAACTGTGGGCATTGTCCATACTAATATCATTCTTTATAGATAGAAGTCAAACCAACGAAACTACACGGTTGCGATGTAATTGGTTCCTTTCTCTTTCTCCCGTTGTTTTCCATGCACTAATATTTCTTTTCCATTAAATGAATCATGTGATAATTGCCATGCAGTATTATTTCTTTGGAAATCTACTCCTTTCCTTCTACGACAATTCCTAACTTCTAAAACGCGCTCTCGTACCTTTCACTCCAATATTCCTTCGTCAACCGAGGTGTTCAAATGCCTATTATTTCGTATGCTTTTTCTTCCCAACACGCTTCCTATGATGACTTGGGGCTCCTTATTACTTGCACCAGATATCTCCTCTCTTACACTCACTAATTTTTGACATAAACGTGTTGATAACCAATGTATGTATTGCGTTAATTGCGATCCTCTTCAGGTAACTGCTGAAGTTGCTCATCTTTTACTCTCTTTTCTTACTACCTTATGTAATGGTGTAAACAATCCACACACGAGTATATATCCTCTCATTATCTCACGTTTGATATTTTTGAAATTTTATTAATTCAGCTAGGTTTTACCCTAAAAATATCTATCATGAAGCCCGTATTTGTATTTTTTATTCTCTTTGTGCCCTGTTTTCACCTTGGCTGATTAAGAGTTTCGTGAGATGGAGACCGTGGAGAATGAATCTCTCCTTTTGCCTACCTTGCGACTTCCCGAGTGAACTAAGTTCCATTAATTTTAGGATTAATTATCTTAATGTAGCCGTCATATTTTTGCAACTTCTTAGTAAGTCGTTTTAACGTCACCTTAGCAATTGAATGGCCGTCCCAAAGAGCACTCATATTCGCATTCAATAGCCTTTATTAGAGACAGATGCTTCGTAGACTGGAACTTAATCGGTGAGTACTTTTTCGAACATTTTCTTATTTTCCTTTCTTTTCACAGTCTTAAATTCCTACAAATTTTTCCATTTATTTATATTGTGTTCCCGTATTTTCATTTGTAGATTTGAAAAAGACAGTTAATTTAGAAGAGAGTGAAATAATATATACGGGGACAATGATTTGTAAGAGGCCTGGAGCTGTGAGTGTAAATAACCCTGGAAATCCTTTCCAAGCTGTTTATCTGACAAACTATTTATATTATAAATAATCTTTCTATGCTATATACTATTAATTTGAAACTTCTGTAACTTATCAATGAAGTCACCCCATAGAGACGCCCATTTTCCGAGCATGTTTCTTTTTCACCATTTTTCTTTGGGCTCCAAAAGTGCTTCTTTCTTTAATGGTAGGTCCTGCCAGATGGAAAGTTGCTGTAGGTCCGTGGCCATTAGGCCTTTCGTCTAAGGTTGTTGTAAAGCAACATTTGGCCATATATCAGCTGTCACACCCAAAAACGCACCCTTTCCATACCTAAGGCATCATGACCACTTGTCTCATCCAATTGACGATGAAATTTCAAGGGGGTTAAACCAACGTGTGGGGAAAACGTATGATAAAACGCTATTCTTGTTGACTAATGACCACATATATTAGGACATAAAAACGCTTATTTTTTTATCAGCTACTGCAAAATATTCTGTGAACTCTATGGTTTTGCAATTATTTTCTTGTGTTAGTAAAATTGCATGAATGGTAGAGTCTAAACCGTCTTTTCCTTTATTCTATGTTCTGAGGAAAATAGAATATCTTGAAGATTCACCACACTCAGTAATACCTTAATGATATAGGTATAAGTGTGAATAATGCCGGTATCTAAAACGCTAACATGATTTTCTAGAATTCTGTTTGATAAATTACATTTAAACTTCCGTGTTTTATGGAATCGACTGACATTAGAATTGAATCAACACCAAACAGACATCTTAACTTTCTAATTCAGAAAAAAACAGAAAAAAGGACTAATCTTCTATTAAACGAAGCGTGTTTTTTCTTCAGGCAACACATATACCGCTAGCAGAATCCTATACACGAGAATTGACTTAGATTTGTAAAGCGAGGATGAATAAAAGAAATAATGTTTTTTCTTCTTCTCATATTTTATTATACATGTTGATATTTTAAGAAATTGAGAACAATGTATAAAAAAATATCACATGATTCAACTAAATGTTTGCATTTTATAATTCCCTCAGTCAATTTTAATATATTTTCTTAACTCCATATATATATATATATTTTATGGTTTTCTTAAACTAAAAAAAATTAAGCATTAATGGTACTTGCAAACCGTGTGTGTTTCAAAGAGATTAGCCTTTTGGTTTAGCTAGAAATTTAGCTACGACTCCTAATATGCTTCTCATAATTAAGCGTTATCCTAAAAATTAAGCGTTGATGTCATTAATGCATCATTATCGGTTGTTCTGCCTTGCAGCAGTTTTCTCATGATTAACCTCCATGTCTTACTGCCTTGAGTCATTCTTTTGGCTTCTTCATGCTGTCTCCAAATTTTAACCACTTCCTGCCTCGTTTTTCTTCCCCTCCATTATTTCCTCAATAACAGCTTTCAAAAGGCTCTCGTTCTCCATAGTACCTCCTGACCAATTAACCATTCTCTCCTAGATTACATTAAAAAATTTTCCCTTTTCTCCAATTCCTCGGAGCGCCTCCTCCTCCTGTACACAATCCGCTCTACTAACACCTGACATCCTTTTTTCAATCCAGGCTTCAAAAGCCTCTATTCTTTATACTTTATCCTTCCGCAAAGTCTTTTTCTGCTTCTTATAGCATAGCAATACAATTTCTACATCTTTTCAATCCCTTTCTAAGCTCCTTTTTCAAAGGCTGGTACCGTGGTTCCTTTATTCTATTTAATCCCTCTTTTGTATTAACTATTCTGGGCTTGATTTCCTTAGAATAGAACATTTCTTTAGTGACAACACTTTCCAAATACTTCTCGATCCCTCCACCTTCAAATGTGATGTCGGTTCTTTCACTTATGCCACATATAATCACGCTCTTAGTCTTCTTTTACATATTAGTATTCCATATATATCACCAATGTAGCTAAGCTCCACTCTGATATCTTTGAGCTTACTTTTACTCTCTACCACTACAGCCAGTTGATCAGCGAAACCTGTTGTATTCAAATTTGCGTTTATAGATATGTGCATTCCACATCCATTAATTGAGGTATAGAATAGATCTTATTGATAATTATCAACCTTATGCATGTAAGTTACAGTTTAATTTTTAAAAAAGGTATTTTTCTAATAATAAATATTATCCTTATAATGTTATTAAAATTAAAGTTATTTAGCTAATCTTATTTTGATAAATATTATTCACAATATTGTGTAACACTATTCATTCCATAGCTAGGTGAATAGCAAATTTAGCATTTGGTTTAGATATTAGCAATCTTTCCGCTAAGTAATATCGTAACTAATTTGAAATTAATATATTACAAAGAAAAAACAAGTTTTAAGATGATGTATTTCTTATCAATCGGAACAAAAGAAATATACAAGTTTTACACTAATAATTTTTCTGCATGTCCTTGCTTTAAATATATCATTTTGAGTTTTTCTTTTTGATCTGCGGACGGAGTAATAATATTTTGGACCTTTTCATGCATATCAGAAAATAAACAAATGATATAAGAAAAAGGAATAATGAATTCTATGGTCTCGGGCTCAACTTTGTGGAGGTTCATGTTCGTTTAAATGAATATACTTTGTAACTTCCACACATTTTTTTTTTGTTTTTTGTTGTTTTGTGGAATTGTGGTGCAAAAATTGTGTGGAAGTTACAAAGTATATTCATTTAAACGAAAAAGGAATAATGATTTTAACTCACTGCATAAATGAAGAGACAGCGCAATTGGGCCAGTGCAGAATGGCAATAATTCGCTTTTTATTGTAGGGGACGGTAACATAGCAGAAGAAAAACAGTGGTTTGAAAGCAAATTTTAAATGTCATATGATGGATTAATAGGATACATATAGAAAACTTAATATATATTAGAAGATTTTTTTTCACATAACTTTTTTAATCATATGCCTTAGGTTAAATTGAATTCATTAACATATCTTTTTAAGGCGCTAAAATAAGGAATATATGCCGAATGTCATTGATTTTTATGAAATATTTTCTCCTTGAAAAATTATTGTGCCTAAAACTAATTTAAATATCTTTAACCAATTAGAAATCAGTGGAAATACTGGAGTCATAACTGCTGGGTAATACATAATGGAGAGTGGGAGAAGCTGTGCCCGTAGTACTTAGTAGGAAACTGGCGAGAAGACAGTAATTGAGAAGCAGATGAATTCCATGGTGTAGATAAAAGTGGATTGGACCAATATAGTTGTAACTTTGGTGTGTATGTACTAGAAATGTTCAGCAGAAGAATAACTAACCAATTTATGTGATATATAAAAAGAAAGTGCAAGAAAAAATACCTAATATTAATGGGGAGAGAATGTGCATAAAATTTGGCTTGTAGTTGCTAAAAATTGGCTCAAACGTCATCGCAGTTATAGCTACATATCATATTTCCCAGGTGATCGATAGATACCAGTAATATTGTAATAATGGTGAGGTATACATTTTGGTAAAACAGTAGAAATATAAACTCATGAAGTCTTTACAAGGGTGAAAAAGATGGATTTCTAAGATATGTTTTAAGTATCTAAATGGCAATAGCGGAATGAATATTATTGAGGAAAATAGGAACTTAAAAATTAAGCAGAAAGAACAGGATTCCAAAGATACCGTAAAAAACGCAATAATTAAGAAGACTGATATAGCGAAATTTTACTTGCAAGGAAAAGCACTATATCTAAGAAGAAAAAATACCTGTCAGTAAAGACCAGAGGAAAACTATATATACTATAAAATATAAGACATAAAATATAGTAACTGACTCAAAAACGTTTTTGCGTGCAGATAATACGTATAAGATTTATATGGTCAAGATATTTGGATGGATTGTATAGAAATAGTCGGGGACTCCTCGTGTGCTTATATTTTTGCTTCCCAAAGAGCTACTAACTTTCTTCCTCTGCCTTGCCTACCTTGTCTACGTATGTAAAGGTCCGCATTTGGTCACAGCCGTCAACCTACCATGACCTATCAGTGTTTTTTTCATTCACCTGTCCGCCTTTTTGGACTCCCCTCAAAAGCCCTATTACTATACCCACGCTATTTAGAAACGTGTTGTTCTAGCCCTTCCAAGGAAGGTATTTTGAAACTTACGAGTGCATTATGATAGAGTGCATAGTTTACTCTCCTTATAATGACTAAGAACTGGAACCGGACTTCTATCCAAAGTTTAATAGCAGGTGGTAACTACGGTACTAGGTTTTTAAATGTTTACCTACGCACATTAGCAGACCGCGGAGTGATTCTCATTGTCTATGGATACAATTTTCTTGTATTCACACAATGGCAAAAATAGCGTGAGTGAAGATTGACAGAGTCAAAACTTGCAAATTTAAAATAATACTTAGCTACGCACCGAACAATTTTTTTCCAAGTTTATTATCGATGCGGGGTAGAATAAATGATATGCTAAGTTTTTTTTTGTTTTTTCATAACTTCCTAAGAAAACAGTAATTGACCAGAATTTCTTCAGGTGTGCTTTGCAAATGCGTTTCTAACAGTTCAACTATGCACAGAAATATCTCTATCGATCTTTTTCTGGCCTATTTTATGCCATGACCATGGAAGAAGTAATAATTTACCGCGGGCATTCATTCCGAGGTTTGTTTTGCAGTACCCCTCCTAATTATTCTCTTATTTTCCAATAGCCACTTTTTTTCAAAATTTCTTGCAGCTAAATTCTTTAGAATTTTCTTTCCGTCCTATGACATTTTCTAATTCTTTGACTTCATATTTCCTTCATTAATGTTATTCAGTAAACATTTATCCCTTCCGATATACCGAATTAGTAATCCTGTTCATATTGTGATAGTACGCATTTAGCTTCTAGATCTCTTCACCTGCATTTCAAAGTATTTTTTATATGTTAACCTATGAATATTATGAATCATTTTACCACATTTTTCCACAATGCATTTTTAGTGCAACTAACCATTTTAAGATTCCTATCATCTATCCTACAAATTAGATAAAAAATCGCTGTTTTATTCTGCTTAAATTGCAAAACACATTCTCTTGTTTTAGTGTGTTTTCTCCTAGTCTTAGTTAGGAGGTTTTCCTTAACTGTTTGACTGAAGACCTTAGTTTTATCTTGAAACAATAGCTGAATTGTCTCCAAATCGCGTAATACATATCCTCCCCTTCAACTTGTATAACATTTCTTAGAGTCTGCTTATTCTGAAAGATTTCCTTCCCAGATACACATTACATATAAAAGGCGACAGTGAGCAAATATTTCTTTACATATTTTAATTCATTCCGACTGTCAACATATATGACTGCTGCTTTATAATTTTAGATATATAAAATTCAATCACATTTTTATTAGGGCCCTAGTATTCCACTTAAATCACGTTAATTAAGTATTCCAGCGTTAACACTTCAACTATGCACAGAAATATCTCTATCGATCTTTTTCTGGCCTATTTTATGCCATGACCATGGAAGAAGTAATAATTTACCTGCATCCTTCTCATCTTCTTAACTATAAATGGCTCTTCTATAAAATTAGGCACACATTTTCTTTCCATCAAAATAAACGCATTTTCAGATGATTTTTCAGAAAGATTGAGTTTTTTCGCTCGTTTTTTCTTCCTTTTTAATTGATGTGGAGACGACTACGTTTTTCTTAAATGATATCGGTAATTGTTACACTCCATATTTGTCAATTGTTAAGTTGAGGAGAGATTAGTATCTTATTTCTGACAATTCATTAGTTTTAATGTTAAATCATCGACTTATAATGCTTTGTCTATCCTGAAGTCCTCTAATACAGCGTTACAATCAAACAAAAGAATATACTTACCTTTCTTTTCTGGTCGAAAGTACCCTCTTTTTCTAGTATACTTGCACAAATATTTTTTCCTCATAAAACATCATCATATTTCATCCATCGTCATTTTGTCTCGTTTTCTTCTATGGTGAAAATTCAAAAATTGCCACCCCTAATGATTGTCATTTTTTCTGATATCATTGAAGTGATATCTTAAGGTGTTGTGAATGTGCGTGATTTTCTCCGGAAAACGTCATGCCGGACTTCTTCACAGAGATTCTTCTGAAGATGCGGTTCTACCCACCTTCCGATTAATTTTATTTAAACCCATTTTTGTTTGTCATTTCCTCTTTCCTTAGTCGTTTAATTGTTCTATTTTCTTTTTTCTTCAGTACTTCGCCAGCCTTTTGGTTCGCTTCATATTTCTGGCTTTTTCCACTTAGATCTTCTTCGTAGGATTTTATGAAAGAGTGTTTTACACCATTGTTATGTACAACTTGCAGAAGCCTTAATTCATGTTTTCTATTTCATTTTCTTCCCTATACTATGACTCACAAATGTGTTTTCTCCTTGCCTTCTGGAGAGGTAATGGAATAGAATGTTACAATTCTTAGTTTCACCTTACCCTTTTAAAATTTTATTTCCCCGGCGATATCAGCATTGCCTCCTCCCGTTCATCATTATTATCGGCTTGGAAGCTAATGCAACTGCTGTTTCATTTAGGTTAGCGGCTCTCACGGTCCTTATGATCCTTTTGTTTTATTCTAAAAGGAATTTCACCCATGTTACTCCACCCTTGCTTAGCACTCAACTTACCCCAAATTATCCTTGGAGAAGCCTTTGAGAGTGAATTTGCAACTACCATTCAAAATTATGCTTCTTCGGGTCATTTTATGTCGCTTACATCCAAGACATCGTACTGTGTTCTTCGCATCATAACCAAATGATTCTCCAATCTACCATATTCCCCGAGCGACCAGATTGATTGGCACATTTGACTGAAGTACTCTCTCTATTATTCTCCGGTCGGAAGCCCGAATGTAAGTTAGTTAGACTGTTTAAATCATGTTATTTCATGCTATTTCATCACGTCGTATGTATAAATCAAATGGAGAAAATTGGTGGACCTCTTGGGATGGTAATGGGGTCATCTTCCACCTAAACACACAAATCTTTCCTTTTATTCAAAATCAGTGTACCACATCTCTAAGTAAATACCTAAATTAAAGCCTGAAAAAATCGAAAACTTAAAATGAGCAGCATAGCATTTTTGATCTTGAAATGCTACACAAAAATGTACATGGTAAAGAAAAAGAAATATCTTTTAACCTAGGAAAAGAATAACCCTGGAGGAAGAAGGTATTATTAATTGAAAGATAATAATCGGAAGGCTAAATGAATATTAATATAAAGTTGAAAGGGTAACACTTATTTCTTTAGAAAATGGAAGTTTAATTTACTTTGAGTAATGAATAAGACTTCATAAAAAAGAAGAGAGTTAAACTTAGCTGTGTATTCTAGAGCTGTATATACTCCTATTGGAGTTGTAGAAGTAGTAGAAAATCTCCATATGATTTCATCTCTTCTTGGAAAAATTGATAAAAAATTTATTAATCGGAGAAATAGAAGAAACGCTAGATGGGATACACTATGACATAATGTAACATGAGTAATTGAATTGGGCAATCAAACGGTTGAAAGTGGAGTTAAGTGAATTAAGTCACATTTTAATAAGCAATGAAAATAATAAAAACAACTATTTAATTTTATAGCAGAAATATTGAAGATATTATTCCAAATTAATAAGATTTTACTCAAGCTAAAAATGCCTATCATCTCGGCTATCGTCAGACTCCATATTCAATAAGAAATCGAGTTTTCATTAAATTAGTTATTTGACAGTTATTATATTTCATTAATATTGCATTAATATTCGTAAATAGGATTATTTTGGATTTTGAAAAATGCAATTCATTCTTTACCTTGTTTTTACAGTTACAGTTTAAATAATGGAACTTGTTTAACATGTATCTTGAATGTTTCATGTAGTAGCATTTACGGCAAATGTTTGTTTATTCAAGGCATAATATTCGATACATAAGGCCCAAGCAATTTCAAATGAGTTTTCCTTTCATAGTAGCATGGTGATGTACTAAGTAGCAAGGTGGTAAGGTTTCCCGCAAAAACAGAACACCCCTATCATGTTTACCGTAATTAGCCAAACATGAAATTTTTTACTGGCTGCAATACTGAAATTTCATTGTGTTTTAATAGCCCTCTTCCAAAATTTGGTGTGGAAAATATTAAACAGTATGCATGCTACATATGCACTCTTCCACCAGAAGTTTTAGTGAGGGCTGCTTCTCAACTACATGTTTTGCGTGGACTTCGGTGTACTTTCCTTCCAATAGAAAAAATAGTTAAGCGTTCCTATCTCCAAGGATAAGTTTTATTTCTATAAATAAAACTGTCATTAATTTTAATTAATTATACAACACTTTATTCTCATCAGCTGTCCATTAAAAAAATAAAAAAAAACTGAATATAACATGCTGAAAATTATGAACGAAACGATTAATGAGAATAAGTAAAATATTTTCTCCGCACAACTAGAACAGCATAATCTATTCACTCAGACATTAGCTAATATTTTCCAAAATCGAGACAAAATGTCTTAACCAATGATCCCAGAAAATATTTAAATATTAATCCACCAGATTAGCTAGCTAACCACAGCATTGCCCTACTTGAATTTACATATACTTATCACGTCAATTGATTTGAAAAACTATTATGCGAATTATACATATATAATTGCCTCTGGGTTTAACAAATTCATCGATGCATATGGGCCATGTTGAGTATCGTTCACTGAACCTTAACCAATTTAATCCCATCGTAATATTCTTCTTTACTTATGAAGCATTAACTTTTTCTTTGAATTTGGACATGAGTACCACGCTGTGCATCCTCCCGTAGAAATTGCGCGCGCACAAAACCCTTTCCTCTCCCCTCCCACGGGATCTCGGGCGGATTTGAGTCGCACCGGATGACAAAATGAAGCTTTAAATGTTTCACCACCGATATTGTAAGTAATTATTTTGCGCAAATCCTCCAACTCCATATTTTTAGTTTTTTTTCCCAGTGAATTCGCGTCATGCGCGCACAAGAGTAAGCGTGCGAGGGCGATAGAGAAACATGTTTATGTATATATCTATATATGCGGAGGGAGAAAGAGAAAAGGAGAGAGGGAGAGAGAGAGAGAGGGTAGTAGAGGGGAAGAGTAAGTGTAAGAGGCGAAGCATAAAGCCTTGATGATGGTGGCTTTGACAGCAGTGCTCTCTCATACTCACTCACAGACGCACACGCACGCATACTCACGCACGATCGTACACACACACACGCACACACACGTACACAAACGGTCTCTCTCCCTTCTAACCTCCCTTTCTCCACCCCCCCCCTCCCCTCTCCTGCACTCTTCGCCTTGCTCATCATGCAACCCGCATAACGCCCCCTCCCCCTCCCCCTCCACCCGGTCTCTTGGCCCCTCCCCACTCCCCCACGTCCGCCCTCGTGCTTTTTCGGCCCGTGTTCTCCCATGTTTGGGGCCTCGCGGGGCGGAGAAGCGGCGGTGGGGCGTGGTGGTGGCGGCGGTGGTGGTAGGGGGGGAGGAGGATGCGGAGCGGGGAACGGGAGGCGGAGGAGCACGCGAGTGGGGGCTCGCCATCCACCGGGAGTAGTGGAAGGACGTTTTTGAAAGCGTTTTAAAAAGGAAAGGAAATTATGCATGCCGTCGAATGGCCTCGAACACGGGCCCGCCTCACTCCACTGCCGTCTCATCCGCACCTCCCTCTCTTCATTCCCCCCCCCAATCCCCCTTGCTGATGGCAAGTATCGATTTGGATCATCTACCCCTTCCCAAAAAACCCCCTGCAAAACCCTCACGAAACCCTTTTCCCTCGTCCCCCCAACGCTTCTCCCACCCCGCCCGCCCACTCTACCTTCTTTTTCTATCTCCGATGGACGATTTTTGCCCTCTCCCACTCCACCGCATGCCCCAGTAGCCGCCCACTCCCCCCCCCCTCCACACTCTTTCCGTCCGTCCCGCGGACTCCCTCCACTTCGACTATTCTCATCCTCCGCTCCCCACCTACCCGGTCCCTTTTTATTTCCTTGTTTTTTTTCGTTTCCAAGTAGTTTTTTCGGCAATTCTCCACCCTTTTCCGCGACGGCATTGCAAAAACAAGACTGTTATACGCATGCGAGGAAAGATTTTTAAGGGCGGCGGCGGCGGCGCACGTCAGGGGAATCAGCGATGCTTTTATGTTTTCCGAAAAAATGTTGCACACACTCACAAGCACACACACACACACACACACACACACACTGCAGGGAACGGCGAACTGAAGATAATGACTTGGATTGGTTGAAGAGGGGAGGGTGTGAGGAGGACTATGGAGTCGGAAGGAGAAAGGGCTCGGAATACCGAAGGGTGTTGTTTGGAGGGAGGGAAGAGGGACAGAGGGTGGGGGGGGGTCCGCCGGTGGATGTGTACTTCACACACGTGGATACTGCGGGGGCGTGTGGGCATGCACTATGTGTGTGTGTGTGCATGCATATTTATAATTACGAGGAAAAGTTTTCGAAAATGCTAAGCCGATGGAGGAGCAGATGGAAAATCCCAAAGAAATGGAGGACACTAGTGATAAAATAAAGCAGCCACCACCCTTCTCTCTCCTTGTTTTAATATATATCCATCTCCGTGCTAGTTCTTTTTTAATTGCCCTCCCTCCAGGCGCACGGGTGATCGCGCTCTGCATTCGTATGACTGATGCGCCTCGCCGAGTATTTATGCTAATTATTTACAAGTGGTGTTTGTCATTGGAGAGGAAAACAAAAAGACCAGCGAATGCCGTTTTGAAAGGAGTGGGAGGGTGAATCAGTAAAAGGAAGTTACCGAAACAAATGTTCTGTGAAGTCATGGAATGCATTGCAATTAAATATGGATCAGATACCTGCGTATGTGTGCTTAAACTGAGAAAAATAGCGTTGCACTGATGATTTATCAATTTTCTCTCTGCGGAATATGGTGAAGGTTTGCTGAAGAAGTATCCTTTATGGAATTAATAAGGCTATTTCAATGTCGATCCGCGAAGTTGGAAGGAAAAGGAAGGACAAATAATGATGAGATGAAATATTATAGAAGTTTCGTTGCGGGCAAAATTATTAGCCTCAAATATTATGAGTAGATAGAGGCTATAGGTTGAAAGAAGAGTGTAAAGAAATTGGAGAATAATGCATAACGCGATATATATATATAATGATATAAAAAACCATAAACACAGTAATCAACCCGAAGGTCGGTTTAGTAGGTGATGGTAGAGATCACCCAGTACTAAGCCCTATACGGCGTGTGAAAATTCACACATCAGGGTAGGGGGGCCAGTTCCTTTCCCTGTGCCGGTTATGGTTTCCCAGGAACACCTGGTACCCGAAAAATCACATAGATTGGGTGGAGCTGCAGGTGCCCAGAGTGCCTTGCCCGGGAATCGAACCCTCCGGTCAGCTGCCCAACACTCTACCCAGTGGACTACCGCGGCCCATATAATGATACACACATATATATATGTATATATATATATATATATATATATATATATATATTATATATTATTATATATATATATATTTATACATGTATGTATGTTGTGTATGTGAATGTATGGAAAAGTATTCCCTAGTTACTCAAATAAGAGGAAATCGTTTCTCAATTACAATCTATGTTATTTAATATATAAATATAACAATATTTTTCATTTTAATCGTCCGATAACAAATAAAAGATATTATTTGGTAAAAAACGCAGAACTTGGAGCAAAAAATATTAATGAATTTTTCATAATCCCAATAGGAACAAACAACGTAGATATAAACAATAAATACTTTATATAAAGGAGGATGAAGACTTAAATTATCAAACAGTTCCGAATGTTGTATAATCATGGACTAAGAAATGCTTGATATTACGTTTTGAAATGCCTGATATTCACCCAGAGTGTAAGTAACATTTTTTTGTAGATACTTTTGCTATGAATTCAAGCAACAGCACTTTTGCCTTGAAAACCTAAAAGAATTGTGAAAATTGAAAAATTTCAAGTAAGGGCCAATCTACTAAATATTACGCTTATTTTACTCCTCTGGGTAGTATTTGTCAGGTGAGTACGATTGCAAGAATGAGAATTTCCTCACAAATTACCAACGGCCGCATTCAATTGGTCGAAAACATAACTCAACGAGAAAACAAGCCGAACTCAACGCGATATCAAGCCGTTCTCAATCGCTAACGGCGTTAGTTTCGGCGGAAAATGGCGGCGGTCAGATTTCCCGTTTCGTATTTATATAAGGTGATCCTATTTATAAAATATTTTTAGTAATGTATTTGCAAAAGTTTTTAAATAAATATTGAGAATTCTGTCATATCAACTTAGAGATCATGACAACATGAATACCGTCCGAATATGAGCGAACGGTAAAAGCATTGATGCATAGCAACAAACATCTTCATATTCAATAATGCTAATTTATTTCATCTGGTGGCAGGTCATTTAAGAACAAATATTTGGAAGATTCACTTAATGTAATATTATTGTGGTTATGCATGTTTGATTCAAAAAAACTAAATATGACTGACAAAAGTAAAAAATTATAAACTAATACACTTATTTGAAATTCCTTCATTAAGTCATTGATTTATTGTATTTAGGTTGGCACTGCCAATCGATGGTTGAGTTGATTGATTAATTGAATAATTGATCTGATTTAGACCCAGGAAGATTGAACATGATTTTATTAGTTGAACACCGAATCTTAGTGTTCCGCAGAAGATTTTCATGGTCACCTGGTGAAAATGTTATTACATTTTATGGAATAGTATTAGTATTCATACTCAAGGTCCCTGTCATTAATGTCCTCTTTTAATGTCTCAATAATGGCCTAACGCATTTCCTTATCTTATCTCCGTATCCAGTCCAAAACACTTTGGAGACACTTAAAGATTTCCATCTGCTCCGGTGTTGTCCTTCCTATTTTGTTTCGTTTGTCTCTCCTCTTCCTTTAAAACCGCTTTTACCTTTATTTTACTGCATTTTTTCTCATGTAATACCTATCATTCTGAATGTTTCATGCCCTCAGGGGTCTTGGTAGACCCCTGACCGTCTTACAAAATAAACTCTGATCACCCGCAGACCTAACTGATTATAAAAATTCCCCACTGACCTTCATCCTTACCTCAGGTTCTTTTATGCTCCTTTAACCATTTTAATTCACTTCATTGGTTGAACAGCACAGGTAAAAATAGACCTATCTCTCCAATCTACTTCTTTTTCAGCAAGAAAGACATTCATTCCACCCAATTTACTCTATCCAATGCCTTCTTTTTAGTTTAAAAAAAATATATACATCCTGATTGTATTCAATGTTCCTCTTTATTATTTATGTTAAAATTTCTATGACATCATGCGATCGGTTGCAGAAGTATTTATACTTCCTGAATCCAAATTAATCCTGCCCTATCTAATCATTTGCCTCGCGTTCACTGAAAACTACTTACGGTGTTTACGGCAGCAGCCTTTTATTTCTATAGCCGTTACATATTGCTGCCTTTCCCTTTTTTGGAATAGAAAGTTACACTTCTCTGTCTTTTAGGAGAATTACCCCTTCATAAATGCAACGAATCAGCCCATAAAAAACCTCTTTTGCTCATTTTCTTAAACCGTTGAATAGTTCCACAGGAATGTTATCTACCTCCAAGTTCTTATTAGAGTTCAATTCCCTTACTTTTCTTTCTATTTCCCAGTGAAGTAAACCTAGATCTAAGCTAACCTCACTTATGGCATATTTTCTATTTATCTCTAATCTTCGCTGGTCTAATTTATTTACCATAAAGCTCCTGAATATACCTTTTTCACCTCTTTTGGATGTTTTCCGGTTCAACTAATACTTTTCCTAATTTATCATTAATTCTTATCAACGACATTTCGCAATGCTTCCTAACAGGGTTTTAATCTTCCTGAAAGCGCACCTATTTCATCCTACCTCGGTAGAATTTCTATATCCTAGCACTGCGTTTTCCATCATCATCCTCTATTTTTACGCGTTTCAATAAACTATTAGGCTATTTATAATTTCTTCTACCAAACTCACCATATCCGTCTCTCATCTATCTTTCTAATACTCTTGTCTGTAGTATTGCCTATTTACAGTCCGTATTGTTTTGTTTGCGGCTTTCAGTATTCCTATTTTGATATACTCGCATTTTCTTTCATACAGTAGTTCTCAGCTCCCTTTCCTCATTCACGATTCGCACAACCGCTAAATGATACTCATTCCTCGTTGATCCTGTAAATGTTTCTACACTTCATTTACCAAATCAATTCCCCATGTATTATATAGTGTATATTTAACTAAGGACTTAGGGTGGGGGCTAAATGTGGAGTACATCTTTAAGAAAGCTTTCAAAACTCTTCATTGGGTGATGAGAAACCTCAAAGGGAGCGTTAGAGCAACCAAGGAGTATCAGACCCTAGTAAGACCAATTTTAGAGTACGCTTCTCTTGTATGGGACCCTCATGAAGAAGGTTATATTAAAAAACTGGGAAAGGTGCAAAGAAAGGCTGCCCATTATGTACTGGGGAAGCATAGGAGGATAGAGAGTGTCTGACATGCTAGAAACGTTGGGTTGGGAACCTCTACAAACTAGAAGGAAAGTAAGCAGACTTGGTGGAATGTTCCGAATTCTGAAGGAGGAGAAAGCTTGGGCAGATCTTAGGAAAGAGGCGGGGAACCCAAATTTTATAGGCAGAAATGATCACAACTTTAAGGTAAAATGCCAGGCAAAGAGAACAAATAAAAAAAATGTTCTTTTCTAAATAGAACAATTGTTGATTGGAACACCTTACTTGCAATAATATTCGATCCCTTTCCTAACAGAGTGTATACTTTTAAGAATAGATGAAAGTTACATATGTAATAATTTGATTGATGTGTGGTGTATTGTATTATATGTAATAGCTTAATTTTTTTTCTTACTGATTAATCGTTGTAAATGGGATGGGGATTCGCTTGTTTTGTTAAAGAGATTTGTGTTATGAACTCTGATTTTATCTATTATCTTTTGCGATTATTTGGGACTTGTGTGCCACCTGACAATGTCTATCAGCACATGTGTATTTTTAATAATAATAATAATTATGATCCGGGTGTCCATTCTTTCTCTGAAAACTGTCAGAAGTGATTATATTGTTCCTAAGTCTGTACCTAGTCATATATAACCTAATTGATGCATTTTGCAGTCAGCTGGCCTAGTCCGTACGTGCCTGCGCTTTTTGTGGTGTCTAAAGCAAGTGTTGGTTATGACTAACTACCATCTCCGGCAGAACTCAATTACATTCTCCCCGTGGTAATGCCTACTTTCCTCAACCGTAATCCTCATCATCTTCTCTTTTTAGCCTACTGATGCGTTTTAATCATCCCCCATCACTTAAATGCTTTCTCTTCAGGTACCCCGATAACTTCCGCTACCTGATCGTAAACCCTATCCACTTCTTCCTGCATAGTTTTTGTCTGATGGCATGTACAGCTTTAAAATTACCAATTTCGTTGGTTCCGATTTTGCTTAAAATTATCATATTTTATCAGATACTCGTTCTATGTTAACTACGCTCCTTCCTACCTTGTATTTTCGTATTATTTACACCCCTGGTTTATTTCCCGCCGCTCAATTCACCTCTGCAACCTCTGCTCCAGCAATCACCGCTCCTTTCGTCTAACCGCAAAAATTCCTAACACCTTCATCTCTTTTATTATATTCTCCATTTTTCCATCATTCCAAGTTCATATATGGACTAACTTTGTCCTGTCCTGCGTCTCCTGTTTAACTGCTGTAGCTGTAGCTTTTGCACTACAAGGGTTTCGTGAGATGACGCCCGCGCAAGCCTTGACTACCCGGCTGCGAGCAAGATACACGGCCAATTGGAGCGAGTTCCGTAGTTACTAGGACACATTTTCTTTATAATGCCCCTCATGGCATTCCAGAGATATATAACTAAGTATGTTTGTGATGTTCTTCCTCTAAAGTGTTTTTAACGGGGCACCATCATTCAATTGCCACCCCACTATGGTCAGGCGCCTTTATAGACGCCCAACTGAGGAATAGACACTGAACGGACTATCTTTTATCTGTCTCCACCTATCCTTCAACCTCTCTGGCTTTGATGAGAAAACCATGACGATATTATTTCTCCCATCAGCATAGGCCTTCAAGGTTGTAGTCGATTGTGAGGGAGAGGTAGCAAACATATAACAGCGGATTCAGCTTTATATTAAGTTTTGGATATGATTCAGGCTTTCACTGCCGAATAATCAAATACAAATTTTTAAATACCTGATAGTATTGCAATATTCACTACAGAGTAAAAATTCAAGAATGGAAACATCCTTGTAATTTCGTATGCTTTGAATTCGTGGTTAGAGCAGCAGTCATGAAATATAGGATATAATTAATCCTAAAATGACGCGTTATTTCACGATATTTTACATTACTTTACAATTCATAGCGTAAAATATAATACCAAATTCACTAAAACGCTAATATTTCCTGCGTATTAACTTTTTCAATTCATAATAATCCTATTTGAAAAGAGTTATATAATATTAGTGGAAATAAATATCTGTGCATTAATGAATACCCGTAATTGATAGTACCAATGCAATTTTAAAGAACATTTTCCCACTTGATATTAACCTTAAAACGATACCTCTTCCAGCGCCAGGTTTTGGAGGCTTCTATATTTTCTGGTCTACTTTTCCGATGGTATATGCTTCCGATCCATGGAAGGCCACGCTCCATACGAATATTTTCACGCATTGTTTCCTAGTCTGCAGTTCTATCTGCTTTGACCACAGCAGTTGTCTTGTGAATGCTTTTTTAATTTGGGTGATTCTTCGTTTGATGCCTGTAGTACTTCTTCCGTTCCATTTGATGGTACATCCGAGATAGGTGAAGGAATCCACTTGCTCTAATTTTTGTCCTTTCAGTGCCACTACTCTATTCCGCTTCTCTCTTCCACATTCTAGGATTTAAGTCTTCGTCTTGTCTATATTCATGTTGTATCTTTGTAGAATTTGATCCAATATGTTTAGTGACCTTTGAACATCCTCCTGGTTTTTTTGCTGTCATTCCAATATCGTCGGCGAAGCTTAGCATGTTTATCTCTTCTCCATTCACCCTAATTCCGTTCAATCCGATGCCTTGTGCTTTTCTTATTACCTCCTCCGGGTGCATGTTGGACAATGCAGGTGAGAGGTTACATTCTGGTCTAACTCCTTTGTTAATTTTAGCCTCTCAATGGCTTCCATCTCTCATTCACACTTTGGCTACTTGCTTTTTGCATAGTTGATAGAGTATTCTTCAATCGCTGATGTATACAACGGAAGCCTTATGCATGGAAAATATGGAATCAAGGAAATATGAAAAAATTCACGTGTTCCTTCATTCAATTCCTTCATCTTCTAAATAATCAACGATCAAATATTTGACAACATTATTAGAAAAATAAAATGTGCATTTTTTCATAGATTTATTTGCAACGTACAATGCGTTTCGGTTCATCGAACCATCTTCATGTTAAAGGCAAGGTTCAAATTGTGATAAATGAGGAAGGGAGGGGGCAAGAAAAGAGTGAGAAGTAAGGTAGGCCTGGGCAAAGAGGAGAAATATTTAAAACCCAAAGATATAGGTAAACTACAGAAAAGGAGAGGTAAAGAGCGAGGGTCTTAAGCAATTGTGGTCATCTTTTTAGAGGACGGTGGCAGGTGTCCTGGCGGTAGGAAGGAGGGAAGAATAAAGAAGGGTTAAGAGAGAATGGAGGTATCGAAGGGATAGAGGCAAGTTAAGGGATAAGGTATAAGTGATTCTAAGCAGGAAATTGCCGGGGAAGGGTTTATCGACGCATACTAAGAATCGAAGCGTAGGGTGGAGTCGATAGGAGAGAGGAAGTTTCGCTTTTTTGCTGTGGGAACGAGACTCTGAGGAGAGGAGAGTGGTTTGCAAAAGTTCGTCGTTTAAAATAACATTTGTTGTCTCAGGCGTAACTTTGTGGAATTTGCATAACATATTGAAATGTAATGAAATAATTGACTTTGTAATTCCACACACTTTATTTAAAAACACACGACCCAGGTTTCGACGTTGAACGTCATCATCAGGTGGTCCTCATAGAAGCACGCTGGCTATATATACCTTCTGATCATAGGAGGGGGGGGTTGGTCAGAGAGGGAGGTCGGAGGGGTAAAAAAGGTTACAATGTAGCTGGGAAGAAAAGAGAATTACATTTTTGATTTAGAAGAGTGGTAGGTCTAGGAGTGGGGAGTGGGAGGGATACAAAATTTCGTTGGCAAGATCATCTTTCCAACGGACACATTTCAAAATTTCTAACTGCTCCAAAGCATCGAGCCTTTGACCTTTTTCTTCAAAATGAATAATTTTTGTCACAAAGTCACTTTTGTGACTTTGTGACAAAAATTTTGTATCCCTCCCACTCCCCACTCCTAGACCTACCACTCTTCTAAATCAAAAATGTAATTCTCTTTTCTTCCCAGCTACATTGTAACCTTTTTTACCCCTCCGACCTCCCTCTCTGACCAACCCCCCCCTCCTATGATCAGAAGGTATATATAGCCAGCGTGCTTCTATGAGGACCACCTGATGATGACGTTCAACGTCGAAACCTGGGTCGTGTGTTTTTAAATAAAGTGTGTGGAATTACAAAGTCAATTATTTCATTACATTTCAATATGTTTAAAATAACATTCATATTGAATGTTATTTTAAACGGGTTTTCCCGGCGTATGGTATTCAAGAAGTTCTCTCGGGTTACCAGGCCTTTTTTATGCTCTGAACTTCACCCTGAAGACGATGACAGAGTCAGCCTTCGAAACGTCGGTGTACTGCAACCTGACCCGGTGGGAAACCCGAGAGAACTTCTTGAACATTCATATTTAATTTTACAATTTCAGTTTGCTCTAAAGTATCAAATCTTATCCCTTGGTTTCGTAGTGTAGAATTTCTGGATTGAATCTACATGAGTGGGATAACTGTAGTGGATGCTTAACTAGGAGTGATGTTTCGTCAAATGTCCTTCAGCCTCTTTCATGCACTTTAATTCTAGTTTTGAAGCTTCTTTCGGTCTGGCCTATGGTACACGCAGCACAGAAATCACACTCCTTATAAATTCCGAATTGTAAGAGGAATTCTAATTTGTCTTTGTTGTGGCATAGGATTTTTCCCAGGATATGCGGATTATGAAATGAGATATTGACTCTCCGTTTATTGCATTTTCGGGCAATCTTATCACAAGGATCAGCCACAAAGAATTCACGACACCACTTTTTGGGCTTTCCCTGTGTTTGACTAAGGGAGCATTTAGGTTATTTGGGTTAGCAACCGTTAGATTATTCAAAATAAGGTGAAGATTAAATATTATCCCTAGTTCAATTAGTTTTGGAAACGTAACCGTTTCACTTTGGGCTCGTAAAATTGGCTGTTTTACTTTCAAATTAATCTTTTTATATTTTCCTCAAAGTCGCATGACATAAATAAATTGTCTAGTAATCATTCACAACTAATCAAAATTATCAAACGCAATTGGTCCCCTTTTGAAGAGAAATATTCTTTTGAGCTGTAACGGTATTCTAAATATACCTTAGCTAAATAATTACGTTAAAAATGTGACTTTCAGTGCGCAGCAAATTTACTTTGGTATTCATGATAATTATATTTAGCAACACATAAATATTATTCTGAATGAATAATTAATAAAAGATGAAATCAGGAATACATAATAAAAATATTTTATTTTGCAATTAAATGGCTATAGCTATTCCTAGATACATTATACGATAGGCAACTAGAATGAAGAAAACTTTTCATACACATTTCACTTAAAATTACAGAAAATGGTTATTTGTTCACATAAAAATTCAACATTGTAAAGAAAAATTCTTTAGAAATACCAGAAAACCTTACGAAGAATTTCGAGAAAATAAAGTTCGTAGTATGTGTACCATGAACGAAGAGGAATTGGAGGGATTACAGAAGAATTGGATTGAAATTATAGCGTTTTAAACACGGTTCATGATCACACAGATTAATAAACATTAATTTGATAACTTTATTTTTAACGAACTACAAATGCCATAGTTGCCATATAAATATGCACAGTAAATAAAGCATGAAAGTAGTTGTTTTTGTACCTATGTTTACGTCTGTACGCAGTTATCTTGACATTAACTTGGCTCAGATCGATTACCGAAGATATAAAGGCCCATTATAGCCATTTTATTTTTGCAATTGGCAGTATAAAGTATAAAATGTATCAAATGAGTCTTAGAACCTTAGATTTATGTTCAAAACTCGTATAATATATTTTATATTGTGAGACTAAAACATTTTAGGAAATTTTTATTAACCTGGATATACTATGTTACGATATAGGGGCTATACTTTGCTTAAATGTTGACATTTTGTTTTTGTATCAAACAATTTGGTGCCTGTGAGAATATTTTGCGGTTCATGAGAGCTAACATGATAATTTATTCTCCAAATTGCAGGCAAATTTTGCAGAAAATATTTTTTAACTATGCCCTTATGCTTAAACATAACAGTTTCAGGTTTAACTATGTGGAATTCCTTCATTATGAGGGAAAAAAGAAACTTTACACTTCCACAATGAAGATATAATATTTCACGACCATGGTTTCGATGCTGCGCATCATCATCAGGTGCATTATTCTATTGTTTCTACTCCTTCCGAAAAACTTCGTCAACATTCATATCAAATGTGGAATACATATTCGTGAAGCAATTGAATTCTTATAATGAGCAAGACAGACATCTTTACCAACTCGATCAAAAACAAACGAGAATAAGATATTTTGGTTAGTATATTCAGTAAAAAATGCATCTTTAAATACCACGGCGATCACTGACAAGATTCCAAATGGATATTAATTTTTTCGGTAGTGGAACGTAAATATTGTCATCAATTCATTAAATAGACCATTCGATTTCAGCTTGTACTCTCGGATACAATAGCATTAACTGCTTAATGATAATGCAGGAAATCCGGAAAGGAAAAAAACATGTAATTTATAACGACGCTCGAATTCTCGATTATATTTCCCACGTGTCCATTTTTGTATTTGTCATCCAATATCTCGAACTGTGGCAAAATATTTTAAAACTGACTAAAACTTCTGAAATGAAACAAAAAATGCAAAATGCGTTCGACATTTGTTAAAACGTTTTATGGACTAAAAACCAATAGCCTAATTGAAATCAACATAACTTTATCTGTATTTGAAGCCGCATAAGTAATTTAATTCTTTGTTATATTATTTGCCTCATACTTCCGGTATCTATTTATAAAAAAAGAAGCCTTCAGATAAAAATGTTGTAGAAGTTGACATTACTAATGTTGCAATACTTTACCCATATAAAGCGCGACGAAGGAGGCAAATTATTGTAATTATGACTTCGTCTGGCTAACTATCTTGAAAACACCCCACTCTTAATCATTTATTTCCGTTATGATCTCCGGGAAAGTAATTTCCAAGTTTTAAAAAAGGTAAAATTGGTTTATGGGTCAAAATCTTAAATGTAGTGCTTCCAATATGCTATGGTGAATATTGTTTGTTAAGCATACAATTAAAAAAGTTATCATGCCGTTTATGAAGCCTATAATACTTTTTTTATAAAATAACAAGAACAACTAAATAGGCAAGTTGCTTGATGGTGTTCGGAGAGTTTTCCACGCGAGGTTGGGTGCATCTGGGTGTGCTAGGTGCATTTGGAAACAGAGGGAATATATGTAGAATGACTGGTGACCTATCACCCCATGCCACACGTCCTTGCAATGGTTTGCGGGGTATAACGTTGATGTAGATGATAACTAAATGAAACTAGAAGGGGCATATTATGCCTCGATGGTTTCATCGAGGATAAACATTGCATGCACATATGTTTCCTATGGTAAAACCACCATCAAAAAATAATTTAATGTGAAATAAGATTACTTGCAGGGGTTTGGTAAGTGATAAATGATTAAGAACAGAAGTTTACAGACC
The DNA here is from genome assembly GCF_022747635.1 of Hetaerina americana. Taxonomy (NCBI): domain Eukaryota; kingdom Metazoa; phylum Arthropoda; class Insecta; order Odonata; family Calopterygidae; genus Hetaerina; species Hetaerina americana. The sequence continues at coordinate 68,144,913 of NW_027287538.1, read as the reverse complement.
AATTGCTAGGAAATATTGAATGAAATTTATTGGTGTAGGAAAATCTCATGATGTACTGATTCTAAAAGTTTACATATTTTTCTGGAAAGATAATGGAACAGAAAATATTTGAAGAATTAGATGCAAATAAATTGATAGGTCTAAAATAATTTAAAGGAAGTTTTTACAACGAAGACGTTTGAATGGAAGAGTTGTATTCATACTCGTATGATGCATGAAATGGAAAAGATTCACGCATCGACTTGGGAGTTTTGGTATTACGGACCTATCTTGCATATAATTGGATGAAAATGGATATTATTATTGGTTGCAATCTACCGCTTAAGGAATATCCTGAATAGAGCCACACTGCTATAACATGCCCTCGAAATATTCATTTGTTTATATTACAAGAAAAAATCAAAAAACTCCACATTTAAATAAACATTCCTCCAATTCCACATTTAACCCTCCTATATTCCGCTCACCATCCATACCCCTTTCGTTACCCTATCTGACCGGTCTAATGTTTTACCATTTGTTACATATTTCTGTACACCATAGTATCTAGTACTTCATTTTATTTCCTATTCTTCCATTCTTTACCATTTTCCACGGCCATATGATAAAAGCTTTACATTTACTATTCATGCTTTAACGACTCAAAAATTAGACAACTACACTTCTTATTTAAGTTGGAAATAATCTTTTCTCTACATCCATATTCAATAACCCTGTTATCAGCTTTCTCTTTCTTGTGAAAGCTTCTTTGCTTAATGCATTTCTTCCTCCGTTGTCCCCTCTATATTTACCATATTGGTTAAAAACGCTCCATTATATTTCAATTATAACTTCTACTTTCATTGCTACTAACTATTATACTTATCCTAATTATATGAATTGCACTTTTGCACTAATGTATTCTATTCCTTTGATTTTGTTACATTGAAAAGTATCTCCTACCTATCACACCGATTTTGCACTAAGCATTCATGTCAATATCTCGAATGAACTGCTACCTAAAGATTGAACACACGGGTTTTATTATTGTACTTCCGAATAATTCTTCGGATTTCTATAAACCTATTTCGCCCTTTCCTTGTCAATGTTCTGTTTTCGCACTATGTGCGCCAGTCAGCGTTTTTCCCTGTGATAGCTTCCAGTATCACTCTATTATTTATCTCTTTGTACTTCATTTTTCCTGAAATTGTATTCCTATTCCTCCATTCCCTCCATTTCCTTCCTCCATTCCTCCATGGTTACCTTCTTCCATTTTATCAAGTGATCCTTAAATTTTCGTTTACCATTTTCAATATCCAAATTTTGGTGTGTTTCAATTGCAATGCAGGAGATAAAATTTTCTCACTCATAATATTTTGCACTGCCTGTAGGAACTCCTTTCTTTCCCTAGTTCCCCTTTCCATTTCTACAAACTGCTTGCCTGTTCTATCTTGAAATGATACAGCATTTATTTATTCATTCAAAATATTTGAATATATCTGACATTCTGTAGTTTTTTGACGCATTACGCAATTCAATAATTATCTCCCACATGACGTTTTTCCTCCTTTACCATGCCTTGAATATTATAATTTCTTATCTTTCCATTAAATATCATTTCTTTGTTTTCCTACTGACCAAATGTTTCCTAAATCTCCGCTAAAACACATTCTTTTAATGTAAATACTGAGTTTTCAAGGAATATAAAATAATACTCAAGCATAATTTTTGACCAGCTCTTTCTTGAAATATTTTAAGATACTAATCATCACCTCCCTTCGATTCACTTCTCACTCACTCGCATCTCAACTCAACTCACCTTCGCATAACTCAAATATTCTATTTATTCCATTATTAATTTGCTAAGCTTCTCCTAAAAGGATTCCTAATTGAGTGGACATGAATTCGCACCAGTTTATTTCCCCCAAATTAATCCATCCATTTTCTTTGGATACTCTCAATCTTCGTTTAGTTACGACTTATTCTCATTGAAAAGTGTTTCAGCAGTGCAACAAGGAATAACTGTAATAGTTTTGTTGAAGGATTAGCCAACGTTTGAGCAAACGTAAATATGTCTCATTTTGAGGTTTCCCCACTTACTTTCGCACCTGCCGCCAGCCCTTTCAATGACTCCGTGACATTTTGGGCGCATATATAGAGAAAGAAAACAGGTGATACTAGATTCGCCTGTATTATTCCATTCTTACTCCAATGCCTGCGCATTCAAACTTTAGAATCGCCATCAGAATATGTGCAATCTGAGACATGCACAGCTTTTGCATATCTTTTAACCCTTAACTAACCTTCTTGTAGAAGTCTCATTGATTTTACCAATTTTTAATGGTAAAAGTCTCAAAATGGCAAAGAAAAAAATAATCTGGTTGTATTCTGTTCCCTTCTACCAGTTATTTCATTACTACAATGGATAATACATGCCTGTCTTATCCCGATGTGATCATATCCTATGCACTTATTTGCTCTATTTTCAACCCTAGGAGCATTGTGAATGATAATACCTTGCTCTTCCTTACTCACCCTAAAATTATACTAATGAGCCTGTATATCTCACAAGCTGCTGCATTGGGCTTTTTGGTATAGTATTGATGCATACCTAAGGAATTAGTATGGATAATGTTCGCAGTCATTAATCGTGCGACTGTTTCCAATACATACATAATTTCATTCCTTAGTTTTCTATATTCTTCAGTGATGTTATATACTTCCACAGTCTCCTGGATATAATTTAAGACGATGAATTCTGTCTAGCTACAATCGGGCTACCTAGTCATTTAGTCATAAACGTTTTTCCTAGCATAGTCACGTTAACATTTTATTAATTACGAGTAAATATACATTAAATCATACTTTATAAAAAAATTATAGGCTTTATTAGTTTGCCTTATCAATATCTCTATTGCATTAAAATTCTAAGTATTTAACAATACGTAGTATATTTTCCAAGACAAGGAAATATTGAATTAACTTACTGAAGAGAAACATCTTAATCACTATCTGGGTTGGAAAATAAAACATTAAATATTCTCTTATTTCTTCTACCTTAAAATCTGCGTACAAGATATTAGTTTTTGTCTTACTAAATTAAAGTATGATGGAATATTTGATTCTCAGAACTGTTCAATAATTTTGTCTAGAAAGGTTCACCTTAATTCAATAATTCACACTTTATGTACAACCTATTTACTATTGCAATATGTTCCATGATCATTTCCTGCAGTTATTCAAAAATATAGTACTTCCATGAAATTAAAATTTTACAGGCACCGATAATGGCGTTTCCTCTATTTAAATGTGTTCCTGCGAGGAATTTCATAAAACTTACATTTATTTTAAATACAGGAGCACTGCTGTGCACAATTGCTACCATTTTTGAAGAGGTCATTTCAACAGATTACCGAAGAAGATTTTTAAAACCGTTGTATTTTCAAATTTTACAGCGGGGTCTGGAAGAATGTAGACACCATTTTTGGTTGCTCCAAAAACCTGTTATCACCATACACAATTTGATTAAACACCAAGGAAAATATTCAAAAATATTTTGGAAGATTATACATCAAAATATACGAGAAACTCATATTTTTCACTGCTGAGGTTACGCCACTTTTATTTGCAAAGAGTATATCCCTGTCGACATTATCCAAAATCGACTTTATTCTGTTTCACAAGATATTTCAAAAATGTATGAAAATTGGTTTCCTAAAAAGTAAATTCAACAGTTTTCCTCTCGAAAACTATGAGATCTCCCTTTCCAATCTCTAATGATACACAGCCAAAGTTTTTCTATCTGCTTTTTCTTGTATTTTTGGTGGTAAGGTGCCCGAAATGTTGGTAAAGACCATATATTTTAGTTTCACTTTTTTGCTTTGGAGAACTTCATTTTAATTTATACCGGTTTTTCTGTTATGTGCTGTTGTAAAGCTTTTGTTATTTTAATATATTCAAGTGCTATTACAAAATTAGGGATATTTTTTCTTCTCCAAGAGTTTTTTACTTATTTTTTGGTATCAATTTGCTCTGAAGAATTTATTTCTTTGTTCACCTGGGCCACGGTTGTCTTACTTAGTATATTGTCGTCTATCATCGGACATTTTTCTGAAAAATCTGGTCATTGATCGTTTTTGGATTGATAGCTTATAAATTTTCAAATATCTACACCTTCTTTTACCAAATTTCCGTTCACATCTCTGCTGTTAATTTCACCTCGTTCCTCCAAAGGTGACTTTTGACAAGGTTTTACGCTGTTTTGATGGTTCCCTTCCATATATTTTAATTGATAGCATCAACTTTGTGTTGAATGCACAATGTTTTTTGTATAGAAATTCACATAAACCTGATAAGTTATAGTACAGCTTCATTCTCTTCATTTCTTGTTTCTGGAATATTCTTTCTTCCAATGCAATCTTTTGAACGTGGTTAGCCGCAGTCACCTTTTGTAACTTTTCTCATGCTAATAGTTAGCTAACTAATCATCCACCCCACGATTCAAACTATTTAGTTGTTCATATTATTTCATCATCCTATTTGGCTGACTTAATTTGCTAACTCCTTTTCAATCTAACCTTTGTCCTCCACCGTGTTTCTAGTTTTCAATTTCGTATGCTTTCCGCTTTTTATAACCCTGTGCCAAAGCATTTCATGAAAGTATAAAAGCATAACACTGTGAATAATTCCATTCCCCACCCTATATATGAAATGCTTAAGTAAAATAGAAGTGAATATAAATACATTGGAATATTTTCCTTCAATTTTGAGCAACTGGCGACGAGAGTTTTGGAGAGATTGGAAAGTTTTCCAAGACCCTCTAGATCAAATTGGCTCATTGCTGCAATTATTTTAGAGCTATGACAAAAAATTAAAATATTATAAAAGAATTATATCAGACAAAGTAGATCCAGGCGAAATCTCTCTCGTGAGGAGGAATAATATTTGAAATGGGAGTTACTTCCCAAATCTCAGAACTAGAATTTTATGAGATGGAATCAGCTCAGTAAACATTAAGAGCTCAATTTATCAGGGATCACTTTTAAAACTTATCTCATATGCTCAAGGAATCATGCTTTGAAATATGAATGCAATACGTGAAATAAATTGTTGCTGGGGCTATATGGATTGAAGAAATGGAGCTTGTGAAGTATTTCGGGGAAGAGTAAGAGTATTGAAAATAAGTCGCTGGAAGCATATGACAAAATTGAAATAAAGAGAAAAAATAAGAAATAATTACAAATTCGACTCGGAAAGTAAGGTCCCCTTTTTTCCATGAACAATCAAATTTATACTCAACTTTGCCCTAGTCGTTGGAAAGGTTGAGCATTTAACTATTTTTTTACGTAGTCAATCAATCAAGCCCTTTTGGCGTCCTTGTAAGCAGCTTTTTAATACCGGCGTCGTACCTTTCTCCCAGCGCGTCGCGAAGCCAACTGACGACTGCTTCTCCGATATAAATTCATCGCCATTTAGTGGAAATGTACGTTGAGAAGTGTATGGACATCAAAAACGTGTGGAAGTGGTGCTGGGAGTTTTTTGATGGCCGGGAAAACGTCCATGATGAGCAGCGGTCGGGGCGGCCGAGTTTTCCGGAATCAACGGTGGTCCCAATTGACGAGATGGTTCTCAATAACCGGAGGATTTCATGAGATAAAAGAAAGCCTTAATGAAGAGAATGGCTACTTCTCCCTTCCTTTATTGTGTCGGAGGTCCTTGGTTACAACAAGGTGTCTCACGAAAGTGTGTTTGAATCATGGCAATGCATGTCCACATTTGACACATCAAACGACCACCCTACTCAATGAATTCGGCTGGTATATCATCGACCACCCTCCTTACAGCCCGGATGTTGCCCCCAGCGACTACCACTTGAGTTTCTCTCAAAAAACAGCTTGGAGGAGAGAAATTCAAGTCAAGGAAGAGCAAGAAGCATTCGTCAGTTGGCATCGTGACGCGGCGGGAGGAAGGTATGACGCCGGTATTCAAAAGCTGCTTACAAGGATGCAAAAAGTGATTGATCGTCAAGGTGACTATCCAGGAAAATTACTAAATGCTCAGCCTTTACGATGCTCACAAAGTTGGTAGTAAATTTGATTTTTCATGAAAAAAATAGGAGACCTTAATGTTTTAATACCTCTCCTACAAAAATATGCTTTCGAATTGTATTGCAAAATACGAAGGAGATGATGAAGTACAAATTTTGAAAAAGCCATTTTTCTTCTTTAAGGATATTACCCAGAAACATTTCATTTTTAGATACACCTCAAGCCTTAAACGGGTTCAACGATTTTTGCATTACACTAAATGGTTTAAATTTAATATTAAATGTATAATAAGTAGGCTCAATACAGTAAATCCACAGAACTTAAAACGATAAGGCAATATTTCCCACTTCAAGCATTATTATCTCCTGTATTTCTAAACACTGGATTTTGAACTTGTTATTATAATTTTAAGTGATTTTCAAGAGAATATATCTTCTTAACATCATTTGATTAACATTTACATTTGATTAACATTTACATCATGACATTTACATTAGTTATTTTACATGAGTTGATACAGAAAAACAACATATTAATTGTATGAATTATCGTAATATGTTGGAAAAAATTATGCTTGTCACTTCCATTTTATATTAACGTAATAGTTTAGAACGGAAAGTATAAGGAACTTTTCTTTTCTAAAACCTATTTCACTGATTCGGAACGTGAAAAATGGAAAGTAACTTGAGGTACTATGCTGACTATATGTTTTAAACATAATATCGCACGACTCAACGGCAAGTTTTCTTAGAATGATGAAAATACAAAAGGACACTTAAAACTCTAGTTTTATTAATAGGGTTGAATAGCTTAAGATTTAAGTGCACTATATTTTGAAATTACCTTTGTGATCACATTTATCTCTTAATTCTAACGACACTTCATAAAGTTGATTTCAGCTGTTTTAAAGTAAATTTAAGTGGTTCATTGTCCAAGTTTAAATAAAATATCACCACAGAGAAGTATTTAGCTCAAACCTTAGCACGCAATATATGCTTGTGATGTATTTGATTTGTTAATAATTAAGAACAGGAAATTCATGATTCAATATTAGGAGCTTGATGATCATTTTTACATATCTATGAAGAAAAAATTAGACCTACTTGGAATATTTTTATTTACGTGTTTAATGTGTTTTAATAATAATAATTTAATTCAAATTAAAAAGAGCGCTTCAGGGACACCTTCTACTGTGGGATTAGTATGCGTTATGACTTATAGTTAGCTGCACGGAAAGAAAATCCCTCAGCATGCGACTGTTTGCTAATCACCCGTTGCAAAACGCGTCACACGATCGAAGCGCAAGTCCCCCTCGCTGCAGCAATCTGCATCCTCCCCAAACCCCTCGCCTGACTCGATGCATTTTTCTAGCGAATTCTTTCAACGGGTGCAAATGCATCGCCGACCAGTTTCAAGGGTGCATGCAGGACAGCTCCCCTCCCATTCCGCCCTATCCTCTTGCGCGTCACCCCACCCAGCAGGTCGTTGGTTCGATCCCCGTTCGGACGAAAAAATCGCGGCCAATAACCAAAGCGTTGAGCTCATCCCCGCACATAGAAACGCTCGCATTTTTTCGCTCTTGGCTATGCGGACGCTCGGCAACTAGTCCCTTACTTTCGTATGAGACGCCGAGAAGTTCATATAAGATTATCTGCGGGCTATAACCCCTCAGTCGTGTGCCGTTGAAGTCTCTCTTGCTGGAGGACGTGAAGCTTGGATTAGAATTTCCTGAGTCCCGAGTGTGTATACCAACCTACCAACCCCTGGTGTGCGGATACGTGGAGGATTATACAGTGCTTATCGCGTCTCATCAGTAATTCCCACCACCTTTACCCTGCTGTGGATTATTACACATGCGCCTGCGCTTTGTGAGGTATATCTCAATTCAAGGCGAGTGAGGAAGAGGAGTTTTGCTAATGAGGCATCATCGCGGGCCCGGGTCCCCAGGAATCCCTCCATTGGAGATGCGCAACTGCTGAGCCTTTTCGTCTCAGGGGGTATCCCACTACCAATCTAATTGACAGTGCATGGAGTGTGCATTTAGCGGATTTCTGATCAAATAGGTGCGTCATCATCTTCCCTTTGTGTCACATTGGGTAGCATCCCAGTTTTTGAATCCTTAGAGGAGGCAATTAGGTGCCCTCAAATGAGCAGCCTGGCTACTTTTCGTCTAAAGCTGGACTGAGTCCGAGCTGATTGTCTCTTTTGACAGATTCATGGTTGATACGGTGACTTTACGCACTTTCACGCATTTAAGATACGTCAGAGGATGTCATCCCGGAGTTCTTTTGAGGAGAAATACGAATTTAAAACCCTTAGTGGAATTTCTTGTTTAAACTTGGAAGTCCACTGATTTAAAATGTGCACCGCCAAGCTAGATATTCCTCAATATTATTACCTCACTTCTACATTTTTAAAATATTCGATGGGCTCCATCTTATTTTTATCCGTCGATTCTGGATTTTCTATCGCAATGAAGCTTTCTAATGTTATTCCCACGATATCAAGTTTTCAAAAGTTTTTAGAAGACTTAAACATTTTCTCAAGTTAATATCTGTTGGATATCATTCAGATTGTTTTCTATGTAATTCTGCATGAAATTAACTTTCATTTATACGATAGGCATAACACATTTTAGAGTCAAAGGTCAATAAATTATCAAAACGTTTTTTTTCTACTTCACGATATCTTCACGTATTTTTAGGTCTATACTTGCCGTGACGAATTTCACAGTTTTCTAATTTGATTTCAATTTATTTAAGTTTTTAAATAAAATATCAAAGAGGAATACAGTTGATGGTTAGCAATTTTTACAACGAATCATTATCAGCTTGATGTTGTTAGAAAAAATGTGATTACTCAAGGTGTGGTCAAGTTGCGCACTAATCATTTGAATTATATTTATAATGATGAAGGTTCAAAAAACAGTAAATTCTGATGAAAAATAATTGAAAATCATGCATTAAAAAAAAGTTGTAATCTTAATAAATCTTATTTCATTACTCTGTACGTAATGGTGCAAGAATTAGGATCAATTATATTGACAATATTACTTTCCTAATTAAATTAAATCCGAATTCGATATTTTATGTTCATATGTGCAATCGTTTCAGATATGTTTTATCCCTCTCTCAGGTGCTATATTATTCTTGATAGACTATATGAAAGTTTATATTTGGCGTCGCCTATTGCATCAACATGTTGGACGCCCAACTGATATATTAGAATCACAAACTTAGGGCAAAATATTAGAATGGCAGCTTTCAGCACTACGCGGAGACATTAAGGAGTCCGCAGCATTATACTTATTATGAATTTGTCAATATATCTACAAAACTCCGCGCAAGTCGTAGCGGGAGGTTTTAGGGCACCAGCCATTCAAGCAGATATATTAGGTCGTACTTGTACAATCATCCAACCATACATGCAGTACAGCCATAATAAAAAATGCCATAACAGCAAAAACACCTTTCTTATCCCATGAAGTTTTAACTAGCGGATATTCGACACGGAAACAACATTTGCCAATGGTTGACCTTTAAGAGAACGTCATAACAAATATTCGATGCATAGAGGTAGAATTTTTTCAACGTCTTAAATTAGAAGCGTCATCATACTGTGTTTTTCTAATCGCATTTGATGAATTTATTTTCATACAGCAATAAAAATGTAGTTATAATGACTATGGGAGGTACAGCGTAATTATTAAATCAATCAACTGCTACTAAACAACAAACGCTTTTGAATTCAGTTCATGTTATGTTGCGAAAGATAAAGGTATCATTTTCTATAGTATGCTATACGTATTTTCATCCTTGAAAGATATGTATATGTAATAGAAAATTTATTTTATAATACAAATTCCCGACATTATCAGTCTGTTTCTTAGTATTCAAGAGATAAATTGAAAGAATAAATTTAAATGGAATTATAATAGGCAGAGTGAACAAATTCAAAGTAAAAATTGAAAATTCAAAATTAGAAGGGGGGTTGTTCACCAAGTTGGAAGGAAACCATTTCAGTTGACGTTTAGCCGATATAATTTATTTTATTGAGATTCGTTTGAGACGAAATTGGACGAGTATATTTAGAAAACAATGGTTTTTCGCAATAAACCATTCATAAGGAGGATGAAGTTGTTATAGTGAATATTGTGCGAAGAAAAATGTGCAAAATAATAATTTGTAGTTTTGGAGGAAATAATTGCATGGTTAAAAAACTTGGTCTGGAAGGAAGCCTTGGGAGGATAGATATACATTGTATTGAAAGACTGTCAGAGGTAGACATGGAAAAATTGGAGGGATAAATCATCTCAAACAAGGGAATGTAAAATAATCTCAAAGTAGCAGGAAAGGTACCGTATACTTTGATTGAATGATGGATTCTGAGCAAAAGAAGTCCATTTGAGTGAATAAACGGAGGAAAACACCGTGTTAGGATGGGCTGAATAATGTTGCAGAACTTCGTATCTTTACCTGATTCGCGAACTTCTTGTCCTAGTTATGAGAAAACAAATATTAGTACCCGTTGAAACATCCAGAGATATTCTAATATTAATTATACAATTTTAAACTGAAAACGAAGACCAGTTGCTAGTAAAAATGGAATGCCATATCGTTATCTATGCAATGCGTCATACATATTTTTAATGGTCTTTTTATGCAATTTATACAGACATAGAATCAAAGAATCAAAAATTGTATTATTCATTGGTTATGACGGAAGGGTTTAGAAACCTTTATGATTGCCAAATTTTACATGAAGTGATAAGATAAGTAGAAGTACTTTCGCGTAATTAATTTCGATAGTATTTTATAGTCATAATTTTGGTAGACAATTATATCTATAATTAACCGTAAGTAGTTGCAGATTACCGTTCATTTGAATATCGGCACAACATGTAAACTTACGAATTCTGGAGAGCATTATGAAATTCATCATTACGTTTTCACGCTGAATTACTTCAATTCATTTTATTAATGATAAATTGAAATTTTATTTCAAATCCTGAACAATTATTGATAGTTTTATCTTCTCAATGGATTGTAAAAAGTGCATTAACAGGACCAAGAATATATTTTATTAGATACCACTAAGAACATACGCAAGCTAAAAACTATGTCATTAGATTACCGATAGATTAGATTAATAATAACAGTTTGATACGTACTTATGCTGAGAAATATTACCGTAGTGAATTGGTTGGCTATACGTTTTAAAACAGTAAAATATCCTTTTCAAATGAATCATGAAGGAATTAACATGACTCCGTTAAAAGTTATTATTGCGACATCTCCCACAGTTTCTTTGTAATGATGGTTGCCAGTTGCATATTTAAAGATGATTTAAATCTAAAAGCACAAAAGATAATTGGTAACTGTAATATATACCAACTCTTTTATGCCGTGATAGGAAACCTATGCGATGGCTTGTATAATCGAATAAAAATATATAATAAAAATAAATAATAAAATAAAACGAATTGAGATTAATTTGTCTTTCGAGTAAACCATCGTACGACGGTTTCTTCACGAACAACGTAGTTAATTTTATGAATAGTCCGGAATATATAATAGTTCATTAAAGTTTGCAGCGTGGGAAACGTTCAACTTTGACTTAAGCTCATGTTTTCATAGCTAATTCTATTTTAGTTCCAATATCTAGCACACTCTGTCACGGTACGAATATATTAAACCAAATTCAAGAATATAACAAACGAAAGGTTTTCTTATGTAAAACCTTATTGTTCGAATATTTATCGTTTGTGTCTTAAAACTAACTCTACACGGAATAAAGAAGGCGCTGATGCGTAAAATTTTCATTCCGGAGAACCTCCTGAAACAGGTTTTGGGTTGGTTGTGTGGACCAAATGATGCCTGATTATATGAAAAAGAGGATCAAAATTGTCATCAACCATATTCAATGTTATTATATGACTCATCGTTAGTGATCAATTATAGCAACACACAAATTCCTTGTAATACGCACAAGTAATTATATTTCTAGAACATTGAAGGTAAAAAGATGAAATGTTGTATTAATAACTAGTGGTTCCTACGTAAATAGAGCATTGCTCTTTGAAAAGCTAATTAATACTAATATAAAACCAAATGAATTTTCTAATATATGAATGAATGAATGATATATCCAATCCAGTTTTTATGTTTTTGTGCCATCCTATATTATAGTATTTTTATTAATTTCGATCACGATAGATAATAATGCCCACAATATTCTTCGTTTTTCCACGATGCGTCCGTGTATGTCAAAAATATTTTTTTGTAAATATTAATTACGATTGAGAATCATATAAGGCAACTCTACAATGGCTTTTTAGTTGATAATTTTTTTGGGCGAATTTGCGGTTGATAGACTAAATTAAGACATTCGATGAAATAAGTTTCCTTTGCCCTTGTCAAGTAGAAATTGAAAAAGTATTTAGTCTAAATTGCGTCCGTAGCAGAAATAATTTACTACGTACATATTCAATGCAATAATTTTTTCCGAGGGCAGCGAAGGTTTCACAGAAAGAATTATATTTAAATACATTTCTTCGAATATGTGCCACATTTACTTTCGCAAAATTTCTAACATACTTGCGCAGTCATGTGTTGTGCTAGTGTCTCCATTAAGTGAAAAAGTATTCGCAGTATTGTTCTTAATTCTTGTCCATTCTCTTCTCTCTCCGAAGGGTTATTCATTTTTTGTAGCGTTTTCTTATAATAATAAGAATACCCAATTTCCGAATACCGAATAAAATTTACAAAATCCAAAGCAGCTCTAGCACATCAACTTCTTCAAAAATTTCAATTTTTGCGTTTTAATTTTTCTATCTATACTGATTTGTGCTACCATCCCACGAGCTGTTCAACTAATTATTAGAAGTTATTTTTTGCAAATATTCGGTTGAATGGCATACCTGCGAAACAAGTTGATTTGTCAACACCATCTTCCATATAGTGAGGCAGGTATTATTAAAATTCATTTTTTACTAGTTTTCAATCTATAGTTCGAATTTAATTTTTAAATGCATTTTAAACATTGTTTGAATGTGGATATTATATAATATGTTCCTAACATGTTTCTAACATTTAAAAATCCCTGAAAGTAAAAAATTGAAGTGTTATTTCGTAAGCATTTTACTCGTGTTGTATCCATATTATTCCAAGGAGTATAACTTACAGGTGTTTAGGAGATCACTTTTAGCCGAAGGCAACTGTCGGGGAAAGAAGTTCCTCCTGATATACAGTTATAATTTTAAGAAACAAATGATAAATGATCAGCATATTACAAAAACTATAATTATTACGGTGGACTAATGCACTAACCAACTTTCTATGGGATAAAACTAATCTGTATGGGGTTATTAAAAGACCATTAGTTTAAACATACCTCATATCTAAATGTTTCGGTAAAATTCAATGCCATTCTGCAAAGAGACACAATGTTCCAAAGAAATTAACATTCGCCTGGAATAGAATACCCTCGAGGAACAGAAATTTAAAATCAAGAAAAGAATATTATATTGTTATATACATCTTCTATTAATAGCCCTACCCAAGCTAAGTGAAATCATTTTTTATGTACCTAGTTAATTCGAGTGTATGCTTCTAAATAGATTATATATTCTGCTTTGCCATGCGGTTTATATTCTCAAGCCAACACTGTGCATGAAAAAATTACTTATATCAGTTAGTCTGTCAGAACACTTGCTATCGCTGTACTATCGGACTAACGCTTTCTTTCAAAATAAAATTCAAATGATTTTTTCTTTAAATACAGGATCAGACGGCGTGAATAGTTTACGTGATTTTCATGTGCTCGTTTCAAACCCAAATGTAAAATTGGGAAATAGTTTGTCTAATAGTAGTCTAATATTTCTACTCCAGCACTCAGATTCTCATGAACACTTGAGCCTGCACCCTGTGAAATGAAACGTACTATCCGGTTTAGCTGAATTTTTTTCTTGAATATTCTTATTTATGATCGATACCCAGTAAAGAGAAATACTTACAATGAATTAATTTACAAACCGAGGCGGGTAACCAAAAGAGTAAAAGAAGCGTGGTGGAAAATGCTTTGCGAGGACATGCAAACTTTACTGAAATAATGTGAAATTATTGCGTTTCACAGCGTTTAAAACCCTAGTAGGATGCAGTAGAATTAAAGTTTTGCAAACAATCAAATTTCTCACTAAAATATTAGTAGCACCAGAAGGGAAGTGAAGGAATACATAAAGGAATTGTAAGGAAAAGAAATTATATCTTCAAGATTAGGCATAGAGAGAGGCTATGACGTAGATAAAGATAGCTTCGGTCTAGTCTTACTCTTTGCCGAGCTAGAAAAAGAGATTTATAATGTTACTGAAGTGAGAATACAGCGGAAGAGAAAAGAGCCAGCGAGGGTGAGGAAAAGGTGCTGGGGGCGGTAAAAGAAACCTTCCCGGAATTTTAAAAATAAGCCTGCACCCTTTGTGGTGCCTAAACCAAGTGTTTGTCATAAAGAGTCTCTGTCTTCTGTGGAAGACTATTACTTTTTCCCGGCATTAATTTCTTGTTCCTAATCCGTAATACTGCACCTAATTATCATCTCTCTCTTCACCTTCCGTCGAATTCCAATATCCCATCACTGTTAAAAGTTTCTGTCCAGGAGCACCCGCGACTATGTTCTCTTACTGATCGTATATCCTATTGACTTCTTTCTGGTTTCTTGGGGGCATACAGACCTAAAGATTGACCAAGTTCATTTCCTTTCCTTTTTCTTCAACTAAAAATATTCTAAGAGTCGCTTGCTCTATTTTTGCCATGCTTCTATTTACCTCTTTGAGCCGTATTATAACAATCCCTTGCTCACTCTCTTCCCCTCCGCTGCATAATACTCTATAACTATCAATCCAGGATTTCTCGCTATCCTTTCGTCTCACCCTGCACTGCCCTGAAACGTATGTTTCCCCAATAATCTGTCACTTTGTATCTTCTAATTTTCCTGCCTTCACCATTGTTCTAACATTCTGTTTTCCTATTCTCACCGATTTTTTCATTCGATTCTGCGTCTTCTTTTCCCCTGCATTCGTCTCTTTTGCAGGTCGGTATATTCAGTCAATAAAATTGATAACATTTTGAACGTTATTGACTCGCTGCAGCATGTAAACTGTGTCAATATTCCGCATTCTATTACCATTCCCCTCAAGATTGAGCGTTAGAGACATTAATTGGATATTATTAATTCTATATCTAATTTTATATATTTTACATAGATATACTACCTGTCTTAATCATCAGACATTTAATGTTACAAATACAATTAAATTGGAATAAAAATATGCAAGGCTAATACTATACCTGAATCCTTAAAATAAAATGTTTTGTTTTCTTGAGTAACTTTGCGAGAGTTTTTTTATAAATGATCCAAGGCAAACTTGGACACTGAAAAATATGTGGTGACATCAAAAAATCAAAATATAAATCTTTTAATTGGATTAACTTGAATATTAGGGAATCTGTTCTATCATTATTTTAAGTCATTCGTAGACCTAGAAGTAAATTAGGTGATCCGTATAAGTATACTAAATCAGTCACAGACCGTGACATTGCGCTAAACTAGAAGTTTTGAGTACGAATCTCATCGAAGTACTAGGATCCTAATTTGTTTGTGCATAATTAAATTTTTTTGGGAAAGCTTCATGAATGAGGAAATTTCCCCGGGAAAAAATTAAAATACACATGCAAGTTCTGTGTGTTTTTTTGCAACCGAAAAATTTGATATGAAATTCTTCGGGCATTAAAATAAATATTTCCGCTTACAATAGTTAGAAACAATGTTCATGATCGTGAGGCCAAAATATATGTGCACTCCAATTGTGCCCCATTTCTTAAGCTCAATGCTTTTTCTCTAAGACGTTAGTCTGGACGCTTAATGCTTCATGCAGGCCATTTACAGTGGAATATTAGTTTCTTTAGTTCTTTCA
This sequence comes from Hetaerina americana, assembly GCF_022747635.1. Lineage (NCBI taxonomy): Eukaryota > Metazoa > Arthropoda > Insecta > Odonata > Calopterygidae > Hetaerina > Hetaerina americana. The sequence continues at coordinate 68,128,920 of NW_027287538.1, read as the reverse complement.
CATGAATTTATTAGTCCATCAGAATGGGCAAAGTAACTCAGCTATCGACGTCAGCTTGATTTTTTTTCATTTTCACAACTTTTACCCAGAGATTAATACCTTCTCTAGATGCACTGTTTTAAATATTGCATGTAGCAGCTCTTTGCAATTTAGGGTGAGCGTATACCAATGGGTTTTAATGACAATTATGGTGGGTGTTCGAATTCTTTTAAATATTTTTATAGAGCGAGTGATAACTCATTTGGTAAATGCTCCAAATGCTCGAAGCATATTGCATCTGTTGTTTAAATAACAAAATAATGGGGCGGTATCTTATCCTATCGTATCCTCTTACAGTATCATCAATGGCATCCAAGTATTTTACATATTTACTGAACTTGTTTTAGTATTTTTGAGTGAACCTTTTCAGTATATCAGTGTATATCAGTCTTTTCTTTTAACAAATAAACTATCGTAAATATTAAGCAGGAGTCATGTTAATGGTGGGACGCGGTACTCCAATGGTTGGAGAAGTCATCTATTAAGCTGAGGGCCAGGATTTGATTGCGAGTGACGCTTCCGTGCATCCTCAGTTTCACCCAAGCAATGGAGCATGGGAGGTACTAGATCTTTCTGTAAAAGGTCTGACAGCACAAGGCAAAAAATGGCCATTTTACTTCCTGTGTAAATTTTGCGAACTGAAAAGTCTGCATTAGATGGCCATTATCATCACCCAGACCCAACCTTCCGGTTGTTTATTGGTTTTCTTATACTAGTAAAATACAAGTTTATTTAAGCTGCAGCCTTTGGAAAATAACTGCAGCTGCAGCCTTTGGAAACTGGTAGAATTTTTTATGGTTAGAAAACGGAGTAGTAAGAAATGGATATTAAATGAATAGAAATATTGCGAATACAACAAGGAGACATTAAATTGCCTGTTACTCTTCACTTATTCATATGAGAGCGTCTAAACAAGACTTAAGGCATGGATATCAGTTGCAAACTTTATAATGAAAAAATTCTATTTTATATTATCCTTTATATTTATGTTAATGAGTTCCTAAATGTCCTAAATGCTTTTTTTGCTTGCCGTCATTATTTCTTTAGCGGGAGCCGCTGCAATCTAAAAAGTATTTTGATTGCCTCTTTCTAATGTTAAGTTTTATATGCAGTTACGTTTTACATTAACGCATGCAAAAATATTCTTACGATAATGTTTAACAAATTGTTTCTCTCATTAAGAAATAGAAAAACGTTAAATAGGACACAAAGAGTATGCAAATATCTTTGCAATGATTTTTTGGTTATGTTCTATTTCTCTGTCATCAAAGTGCAGTTGGAATAGGGATGACGCCGTTGGCATAAAAATACCAATTAATATCTAAATAACAAGCACATTCTTCAACACACAATCGACATATTCATATCCTGGCCTGATAGGATAAATTTTGTGGCATTGAGGAAAGAAGTTGTTCCCCTTTCTACTATTCTCAAGAATCGCTGGATCTAATAATATTTACTTTGGGAAGCTCGTGAGAATGGCTTTTTGAGAAATGTTACTGTTCATATGGACCCAATTAGTGCGCTATGTTATACAATTTTTCAGAAATTAATGAGACACGCCTCGTCACGTTTAAAAATGTTTCTATTTTCATTCTTGAAATGCTTAAATATTTCTTGAAATGCATTTCAAGTTCAATTGTCCTTTTTCCCCTTGCTGTTGCTTATTTACTTACCTTTAGTGATATGGTTCCATTTTTTCTATGTAGTATCCAACTTCTTTCACTCATTGATAATTTTTCCTATAGCCTGCTGATAGTCCTTTTTTTAAAACCATATTCCCTGTTTTATCTTTTTAAAAATTACTAAATTGTGACCCGTGTTTCCATCAACTGCCGTGAAAATGTGGGAGTCGGTCACGTTGTCCCTAAATCTGTGCCCAAAAATAACTATTAGCGAACAAAACTAATCAGATATGCGAGATTAGAGATAAAGAGAGAATATGACGCATAAGAGGATAGCTAAGGTCCAGGCTTACTCCATGCCAATTTAGAGAGTATTAGGGGAATTGAAACAAAATGACACCGTGTAAGTAGACAAAGTTTCTGCTGAACTACTAATGGTTTAGAAAAATATGGAAGAAAGAGTATTTTTCAACTGTTTCTGTAGCAATAATGAAATTGGAATCAAGCAGTTAGTGTCAGTTTAATTGCCAAAAAGCGAACGCCGTAAAAATATATTTGAGGACCACAGGACTGCAAGTCTCATTTCGCACGCAAGTTAAGTGGTTCTCAAATCATTAATAAGAGGATGGAGAGCAGGGAAAATGAATGCTTTTGGGGACGATCAATATGGATTCCGGAAGAAGCTGCACGCGCGTGACGCCATCGCAGTAAAGAGGCCATTGATAGTAAGAAACTTAGAATACAATCAGAATGTATTTGTCTATTTTGTGGATTGCTAGAAAGGGTTTCATACAGTGTCTTGGTATATTTCATGACTTTATTGCAGAAAATAAGATTAGATTGAATGTATAGGGTATCTCTCCGCAACGTATTCATGTCTCAGAAAGCTCAGATACGAGTAGCGGATGGAGAGTCCGGATGGGCAGTTTAAGGAAGAAGAGTAAGACAGGTGTGTACATTATCACCTCTACTGTTCAGCGTATATGGGGAGTAAATGATTAAATAGGAATGGAAGGAGCTGGAAGTAGAAATTAAAGCCGGTGGGACGCTTATAAAATTAGGTTGATTTGCAGATGATCGAAATTTAATTTTTCAGTCAGCCAAGGGGTTGTAAACTCGGCTTGTTGAATTGAAAGTTGAGCGCCATAGGCATGAGATGAAAACATATAAAAATAAAAGAAATATAATGCGGTTTCCTGGCAAGAAATTAGCAAAACTATTTATTAATCTCGCTGGGCAAAACTAAAGCTGGTGGAAAAGTTTATATAACTAGGAAGTGTTTGGAATGCAAATGATCAAAGTACTTTGATACTCATATAGGGTCATAGGGCAAAGAGTAAAATTAGAAAAAGAAGTTTTCTCAGGGAGGGGGAATTGAAGACGGGGATTTTGAACAGGAATGTTAAGAAAAAGCTCGTTAAAACTTTGATTTGGAGAGGATTGTACGGCTCGGAAATCTAAATAAATTGAAGCAGAATCTTAGGCAAAAATTAGAGGTTTTTGAAATATTGATATTCAAATATTGAAGGTTGCAGAGAAGTATGGGAAAGGTGAAATGGACGAAAAGCAAAACAAACTAGGAAGTGCTAGGCATGGTGGGGGAGAAAGGAGGATTGCTGAGAAAATTCAAAGGGAAGTGGGAGAGATGGATCCCCTGCTGAGGGTGGGTTGATTGGCAATGGGATGTTGAAGATGGTGACCGAGGGAAGAGCGTATGGCAGACAAAGAATGGGGGGATTAGATATTCATGTTGGACGAAATGAAGGGAGGAAGGAAGTAAACGGAGGTGAAAAGGGGCTCATTGAAGATGTGAAAGAGAAAGAGACCCGATGAAGTCAGTAGTGCCTACTGACTACTGGTCAGCCAGAAGCTAAGCTAAAATCTTACATTTCCCACTCGTAAGCAATATTAAATTCTGCTCGCAGCATGGATTTGTCAACATATTCTCCGCGTGTACGTTAGCAATATGAAATGATTTTCTAAGATAGAGCCATTTCCTATCACGTCTGTTCTTCCCAATCTCTCACTCTCCTCCCCTTCGCATATCAAATCGTCACCAGCCACCCATACCTATTCACACTATGATGTGTGTTTAAATGGGCTTACCTTCTTTCAGCCTAGTCCAATATTCTATAATTTATGCACCTTTTATTTTTTTCAAAGTTCTCAAAACATTCAAATCCAATAATTACGCCTCGGATGTATTACATGTTTATTTTAATCGGTTGCATAATTTCTGGTGTAGTATTTTGAATAAGTTCCCTCCATCTGAAACCAAAGTTATCACCACGTAAGTGTCCATTGCCCCTTCTCCAAACTTTTGTTTATTATTCTACATAATACCTTAGCTGCGAGCAATACCAAAGGAATTTTTCTCTAGCCGTCATCTACAGTCGCTTTGTAATATTTTAAAGAATCAATAACACTGAACTGACATTATCTTCCCGGCGAAACATCTTCCTCAAAAATGACACCAATTAGTCTTTCCTTTGTTCGTAAATTAATTTTGTTTCATTCATTCATGGTTTTAAATTCATTAAATTTCAACGGTTTGTGGGTATTTCACATGGTGCATTAAATGTTGCATTTTTTATTTCAATTCAATAAATTACCTTTCTATCTAGAAGACAAGGATATGATCTATGGCCTAATATAATTGACGCCATGTCTTCTTAACTTGCAACCCTGATTTTTAATCGGCTTCTTCTTGCATATTTTCCATCCTTTCTGAATCTTCTCTGGATCGATTTATAAGTTTACTATCGTTTTTTCAATAGTATGGATCGGTTTCCTCTTTTTTAACATGTTTCACTTTCCTGTGCATAACGTACTTTCTGTCTTAAGCTCTCTATATCCTTTGCACTGCTTCCGCCAATACGTTTCTTTCGCCCAGTTAGTTTCTTTTTTTCGATATCGATTACTCCTTATTGCTTTGTTTTGCATAATCCTGGGCGTAAATTCATTGTTCCATTTCATAAACTCGTCTTTATGATCGACTCATATTTATTTTTACCATAATTCGCGGTTGAACTCAATCCTCTAATTCTTTTTCTTTTAATATTTAATGTTCTATCTTTACATAAGTGGCAAATTATGTTTTTTCTACATTCTGTTAAAATGAAAAACTATCACAGAAAATCACTGTAATTCGGAGTTTACGTAATGATAATGCAATTCAGGATATGGCTTAACTAACCTTTTCCACGCAGAAAATTACCATTAACCCTCATTCCTTGCTGCAATATGGACCTACATTTCCACCCAACGCAGCTTATCTCTCCTTAGACAGTCTTTCCTAATATCTCCTTTCATGTATTTATTTCTCAAATTAATATCTTGTCTAGGAACGCGTTACTGTATGATGGTATTAGTGAGCATTTTTAATTGAATGTAACTGTCAAACAGCTTTCTCATGGCACTTGGCCCTGTTTGATATTGTCTGCTTTGCATTTAGAGAGCATATACTTCTGTCGAAATATTAAACTCCAGTTTCCTCTGTTTTCTCTTGGACGCGTAGTATTTTTCTATGCATTTCACCCTGTCCTTTACGTAACAAAATCCTTGTCCATTATTATAAACAATTACATGTTTCCTTTCAATTTAAACATTTTCTTCATTTCTCATTAATAGTAATATTTTTTACGCTTGATTGATTTAAATTAGTTAAAAGCCTTAGCTAAAACCTTGTTCCAATAAGACTCCATTATATACTATATTTTTACCATTGTAGACGTCAATGTATAATCTGTATTGCTGCGATTTGGACTAAAATTTTAGACATGTACGTGAGACTTTTAAAAATTGCCTATATGGTGCATATTTTTCCCCTAAGTTTTATTCACATACAAGTTGCATTAATTAGAGGATAATTCCTTGAATTGACATTTATTGTGTTCTATTCAGCCCTCTGGTAGCATAAATTTAGCTATGAATTTGCAAACATCTATCGCTTAACTGTGCTTGTCCTTTTTCTGTAATACTTACCGAACGTATTTTTTGTCTTGACCAGCAATGTCATAGAGCATAGGGTTTAGAGTAGAGTGTTTTCAAAAAATTATTCTTACTAATGTAATTCGTTTAATGGAAAGAATGATGATTTTTCTTAAAACGATTAATTTTACTCAAAGTAAAGAAATAATATATTCCAAAATAAAACCACAATATATTTTCCATAAATGGCAGACAATAGCGAATACGTGGGACTCATCTTTGACATCGTTCTTTGACATTTATACGAGAGAGCAAAGATGCAATGATCAGACACAGCATCTTTGCAGGCAAAAAAAAGATGTGCACTTAATATCAAGAATACGAAGGATGGTGGAGACTTAAGAATACAACTCTGAGAGTTTGCTAATAGATTGACTAATATTGACATTTTCTCTTAACCACTTCACTGAGTAAATCATTTCTGGTATTTGTATAGCTCGGCAACAAACTAAACCACTGGAAGATCTGGAAAATTTTAAGTAGAGTTTATGATAATTGAAACTTGAAGAGATAGATTGGGAAGTTTATTTTAAAAATACCTTACTAAGTAGAATCAGAGACGTGCCTTGTGGGACAACAGCCATACATATGAGCAAAACGGTCATCAAAGGGATATATTAGTTCAATTTGTTCAATGCGAGGGAGAGTCATAAGTCTATTTACTTAAAAGTGATCTTATTTAATCAATATCGTTTAACCATACAATGCAAATGGGTGCCTTGAGTAACTTCATGATTTCGTTAGTTTAAGTTAACAGGGATGGAACATTTTACATAGATTCGCTCAATCAGTTAGTGATCCCTAAAAGGTTCAAGGGTCTGAATGTGGTAACTTGTATTCGGTGTCCTAGAATAGAAATTTATCCATAGATATGAATAACTTAGATCTTTTTCCATTATTTCTCTTTTTTGTCTTTATTTTGTATCATTAAGGTATCTAAAGGAATTAACCTAATTCAATGTCTTACCCTCGAGAAATGATGTTTTTTACAAATGTTTATGCATTGTTTCCGAAAACCAAATTTTCTCAAACAATATGGCATTTAATATGAGAATGAGTGAAAAAAGACAGCACTCATTTAAGTTTTCTCAAATTAATTCAGGCATAAATTTTAAAGGAATATGTTAAGAGTTGATTAGTTGGCTAGGGTCCATTTTATTGAAAATAGTGGAGAAAAGTTAAGAAGAAAAATGGAGGAAATTAAAATTATCGATGAAGGTCTGCTCATTTTACTAAAATAATTTTGGATTTCCAGAGAACATCAGTCGCACTTAGATAGGATACGTGTATTCAGCAGATACTTAGAATATGAAGAAATGCTAAATACGGCAATGGAGGGAATAATGAAGTGAAATCAAGGCCGAGGATGGGTAAAAGAAGAGGAAAAGAATAGTTTAGATATAATTATGGCAGATAGGCATTAAGTAGATCTGACGACAAATAAGTTATTGTAATATTATGCATGCCATTTAAGAACATTTTCAGTGCTTTTATTTGAAGAGAAAGAATATGATAACGGATAGGAACAGGGTCCATGAAAACACATGCAGGTAGACCACTGCCAATAATAATATAATTTAGATAAAAAAATAAATTATAAAAATAATTAATGTTCACTACTCATTACTGATAGTTAAATTAATTCTCTTGCATTTTGATAATAGAACATAATGGACATTACTGGACTTCATGCTATTATTCGGCTTTCAAATTTTATAGGGAAAATTTAAGTTGAAAAATTATTTCATGCGACTGAATGGTGTGCCCTTACAATAGTTTCAAAAGAGGTTTAACATTATTAAACTAGGAATTGGGTTATTCAAATGAACTGATTTTTAATAATTTGCATTTGTTTTCTCAGTATGTCAGACTTATACACAAGAGTTTCTAGGTTTTTAAGAAATAATGTATTTTGAAAATGTATAAATTAAAACAAATACACGTTTCACATCCCTTTTTATTTCTTTAATTTTCTTAAGGAGGCTCTCACAACAATTAAGAATAAGCAGTAAAAGTATTGGGCAATTAAAAATTTTTTCTAATATTACATATTTAGATACTTAATTGATTTCCTCAAAATAAATCAGAATTCGTCATTATTGGGTAACTACAAACTGTACTGTGCATTTTAAATTCCGCATGGTAGTTAGTAGCGAAAAAATAGGCATTCGGATAATGTAAATTATTCTCAGCTAAATTGAAAGTCTCCGTTATATTTGGACAATGGAGGTAATATTTATTGTAAACAATGAATATACTACCCTTTGTCTAATTAAGGCATAGGCTTCTATGTAAATGAAATTTATTTCTCATTTTTCATAAGTATAAAAGCAAAATTATGAGAGAATCAACATAATTAACCTAAAGATGACACTTAACGTTATATTTCTGACCTAATCAATCATCTTAAACATAAGATCTTGCCCAAATCATTAGAATCTATGATATGCTTAAAACGCATCCAGGATAAGTTAATGGAAAATAAACTTATATCAGATATTGCTGCTATGTCTAGAAATTCTTCAAATTACATCCCTCGAGCGCAGACACACTTTTGTCAGTGGCTTCTCCACGACTCGAAGCTTTCCTAGTGATCGGATACCGGAAGATCCTTAAGGGTACACAAGCAAACTTCTTTGACCTCACTTAGGGCTCCATTATGGTGACATTTTTGGGAGGGTTTCGATTTTGGAAATAGAAAATAGTCTGGTGGAGCAAAGTCAGGAGTGTTGGGGATTCTTCGCTCTCGCAGAAGGTCTTCGCAAGCAGAAACTTGACTGCTATTGGTCGTCCGTCAAGAAAATCGGGAGGACGAGTTTAGATATTTCGCATCGCCATATTTTCAGTGATAATGGTGTCTGCACTGTTATCTTTCAAAATAGAATACGATTTGATATCATGCGCACACTTAACCACCGGTCTGAATTCAGTACTTGACGCGCACATAGGGATTCAATGGTAACCGATACTTTATATACAATCTTTGTGTAGTCTAATATCGACCCAATTGTGGCTTAAACTGAGAAGTTCTGCTTACGTTACATGTATCAACGAAAATGACATACCGCTTCGAAATATCCTAAATGTGTCCTTGATATGGTGATTTTGGATTCATTCTAGAAGTACGCCGTTTCGGTTTATAACATGGCCCAACGTTAAATGTGATATTGCATCATAACGGACAACTGCGTTCACTTTGGCCTCTCTATTGCAGCAGGCATTGCTTGTGATCACGTTTTGGAGGACACAGTTCAGAGCCTTCACAAAACCTTCATGTCTTGCCTGAGACTCGAACTGGAGACGCATTGTCATTTTGACAAACCCGTTGGCCGTCTGGTCCACCCGACTTCCACGCTTTGCTTGTCCGTATTCTAAAAGTATCTACAGGTTTCCATTCAGCCACTTTACGGGCGATTTTTCAACAGCTATTCCTCCCGTCGATTTGAACTGCGTCATCAATCTTGGGCGAGACACTTTCAAAATTGCTCCATGGATTCTTGCTTCTTGAGCATTACCTTCTTGATGCAACTCAGCCTCAGAGTAAATAGTGTGGTTTAACTATTTAAATTATAATATTAAAAATATATTTTTAATTTAACTTCTGGCAATGCGATAATCTTTCCACTACTATAAATGTAAAGTAACTCCTTTTTTAATGAGCATTTGTATTCAATGACACTCATAGTTATTAACAGCATTATAATAATTAAAAATATTTATTTCTATCTTTGGACAAAAACATATTTACGGAAATTTCATCTGATTTGATGCAGTTGATTGATCTTCATATTTTTTATAAAAAGCACAATTTTTATCTTTCTTTTATTTCTCCCCTCATTTTTACTTTGATTTTCCTAAACTAGTATCCATTAGGCACCATTAAATGAACTCATGCCGCCACGCTGCTTTCTTTACTCTGCCCTAGAGTTTTCTTAGAATTATTTTTCACATTCAGAGCGATATTATACATAATACCTGTGTGAAGAACGTATTTTAAATTTAGATAATCGTAAATCAATAATCTGTCTTCATGTTAAATTGCAATAATACAAAAACATTTCATTCAGAGCATTGACGAATGTATTCTCCTTTCCTAAATATAAATCAAATATCTGAATTCTCTACATTTACGGCAGGTCTTTTAGTACTAGATTCATTCCTACAAAATTGTGCCAAGACGATAAAGAATATCTTGTGTATCATTCATAGGTTTATTACAATTGTCAGACCGTTGCATGCACAAATTATGTGCTTATCTCTAATGCAGCTTTATTTTGTTTTATTTTAGCTCAATTTTTTTTAATCACTCTACTTGAATTGCGAATTTATTCTGAGATGGTGAGGATAAAAAATGCAAATCTAAGACGACTGCGTCTCAGACAGATGTATTAGTAGGATTGGGTAAAAATATTACGATCTAAGGCAGTATAACGAGGATGATAAAGGTCAACCGGAAGAGAAAAGCAAGAACATATTAGGCAGGGATGATTTACTATATCTACCAGGAATATATTTTATAAATGAGGGAATGGTATGGTGTATTAGCAGCCGAAAATATTAAAATAAATGGCAACTGCTGGAGGAAGAAAGGGGAATTTTATAAAATCCATAAGACAAAGGAAGAAGTCCCGTGGGGATCAGTTACAAATATTAGGTGAATGTAGTTTACTAACCTTTTTCAGCAAAAGTGGCTCAAATATTTGCGTGAAAACATGCATGAGGACCGATATGTAATTCGCTATATTATTGTTACACAGAAGTGTAATAAATAACTGAAGTAATACATGAACTTTCCCATCACAGATAAAATAATATTACGTCATCAAAGCCTAGCGGTATCTTTATTTTATAATAACTCAGATTTTGTCAGCTACGGCGATCATTTTCATTGCTTCAAAAATGACTTCGCATGTTCTCTATACCTATGGCAGTAAATTAGGAAGATTTTTCTAAGTTTTTATTATCAAGTGTTAAGGTGAGCACCATCCATTCATTTGCTAATAGTAATTGTAGTACTTAGGAAAAATCAAATTAGTTGTTTATTAAACTTTTCACTATAATTAGAAAAAAGGAAACTGCAAATCATCTTAGAAGTAAGAATTAAATCAAAATTTCACATATTAGACGTGTCATGGAATGGGAGAGGCTACAGAAGAAACAGATGGCATCATGAAGGATGAGAGCGTGGCAGATGGGACGATGGCGGAGAGAGATATAATGAAAAGGGTATTTGAATATGATGGGTGAGAGAATATGCTGAGGATACCTAGGCTAGTAAACTAATGGAACTGATAAATTAAGAAGGCCATCAGTCATAACATAGTAATAATCTCGGTTCAGAGCATTTCAGATAGTTTCAAAGCTCTCAGACTTATTCTCCATAAGGCCCATGCCAATGAATTAATATAACATTATTGGAAATGACGTAAATGAGCTTTAAAAGTAAACAATTGCAAAGAAATTGATGGAGAAGACAAATCTTAAAACATCGAACGAAACATAAACCGTCATGAGTGAGAAGAGAAAAATGGACAACCAGTGGAATCAACGACAAAAATATGAGTTCAGGAAAACAATCAAAAGAAAATGGGTTAAAAACGGTCTAATGTATAATCCTTAGAAAAAAGCAGTGGGAATATATTTCAACGTATTTTTGGGTGGGGCATTTTTAGAGAAAGCAAGGTTTTGAAATTACTGGAAAAAATAGTCCTGCGTACTAGAACGACGAAAAATTTTATCTGTAAAATGTCGAGAGACTTCCTCTCCACAGGGAAATTAAAAAGTGGATTAAAAATGGAAGTAAAATTATAGTGAGTGTTCACACAAGGGTTGCAACCATCAGAGGAGCATTTACTTCATACGAATTTAATTCGAGTCGGCAATGAAGAAGCGTGATGAATAATATCAGCAGATGAGGTTGGAGTGCAAATAAGAAACATTTAAGCCTAAGGTGAATTGAGAAGTACTTATAGCACTCGCATAATATTTAATATTGGGGTAGTTGTCAATACTGGGTATATATATTTGTAGGAATTATCATTTGTGATGAACGTTTCAACGGTTTTCAACTACGTAACCCAAATATTGCAGAAAATATTTTAATATAGTACAGATAAAACCATTTTGAGAAGGATTAAAAGGAAAAAGCTGCAACGCACAGAATTGTTTTTAAAGACAAAGGAAGATGCATCTAATTCGAGAGAAGAAGCTTGAAGAACATCCAGCGAAGTATCGCTGAATTCTATAAATCGTTGGCCATAAACAGCTAAATATTAAGCTTAAAAGAGGGATAAATGCTCGAAGTACTCATATAAATTTTGGTACTCCACGCGACAGACTAATAAAAGCGCCGATAAAAGATAAAGAAAATATTAAAACTTAAAAAATAAAACATCGACCTGAATGCACAGAAAGAATTGCAACCGACTGCATGCAGAGACGCATTGTAAAAGAGGATAAAAGGAATGGCTGTCCCTTTGAAAAATAGCCACAGGGATACATTAAATTGCTGTATATATATTATCTACATCCTCAAAGTCACTCATTTTTCAGATATTTTTGCTCTTTTCTCGTTCGCTTGCATAAACGTCTCAAAGCTCTCGCATAACAAATATTTGCTGTGATTGGAAGATCTTTCAGACTTAGCGTATTGAGACACACTTTGGAGGACAATATTGTTTGGACACAAGAGAAAGAAATGAGGGATCATGTAAAGATTATCACTATAATTTGGCGAACGCATGACTTTTAACGCCGAGTAGGAAGAATATTAATTATTGTAAATGAAAATTTAAGGCATCAAAGGAATTGGTATTTTTCAATCTCCATCGCGTAAAAGAATCAACAACCAATAGCATCCGTTTTCCCGTAAATTGGAAAATTATAATTGTGAGCGAGGTACTTCGGTTTGTCGAACACATCGAGAGCGGAGGTGGATGCAGGAGTCTCCCGGGTCCTTGAAAGCTTCGGCAAGAAAGCAGAAAAGCCTTCTGCTAAGGCCGATCTGCGACATAATTTGGGAGGAAGGTTTCCATCTCAAGAATCTTTTCGGTTTGAACGAGAGGAACTCAGCGGTCCATCACCTTGCTAGGATCTCGGACGCCTTCAACAGAGAGCAGGCGCTTTGCACAGTTCCCGGGTGACACCGTTACTCAAGGGCCGTTGCTTGGGCCAAATCTCATTAACTTCATCAACCGTGACGTCCGCAGGAGTTAAAGATACGTTGGATTATTTTCCTTAAAGCGTATAACGTGGAGCTCTGTAGCTTGTGGTATAGGACCTCAGCCAGTGAAAACGCTCCTGACCGCTCTCGATAATCTCTGATATTGACGATGGTCGATAAGAGCCAACGCCGGGAAAGTAAGACCAACGTCTTCCATTCCATTCAGGGATTGCAGCCATTAAGTTACCTGTCGGTGGGTGTAGTTTCCCTTGAGTGGGAGTCCGAGGATATATACCTTTGTGCAATGATGGGCCGCAAACCCCTCTGGAAATTCCAGTGCGACCGTGTCCGTGCAAAGAGTTCGAGTTTCGGCCGATTCCCCATCCACCGACCCTGAGCATGGACTTATACATACAACTGCACTGGACGTGTATGCTGCCAGTTGTCACATACTCAGTGTCCACCCTCCCTCCATCCAAGAGTGCACCATGCTGCTCTACGAAGCGTCTTGGCCAGCACTATATGATTATTGCCGTTTTGGCCGCCGTTACAACCGTGTCTCGAAAATGCCAAGCATTGAAAAAGCATACTGCTGAATTTTCTTATACCGACGGCAGCTAAGACGGCCTTCGAAAATACATCAAGGTCCGATTGGGCCGCAACTTGGTGGTTAACGGAAGTATGTTTATGGCCGTGACATTTCGACAAACAAAATACCGCCAGTCTTTACTGGCAAGCATGCCTCATTTTTGCCAAAAACAATAGGTTGATGAAGGAAGAGCCGCGTAATACACTGCAGGTGAAAAACTATAATTTCGTTGGAGACGAGTAGCGTAGCCAATAAGGACAAAACCTTGTACGAGATGATACCTGGGAAGAAAACAGGGATTATCCCTCAAAGGGCCATTACCAAAACGTTCGTAGTGATGCAAAAAGTGTACGAGGCACTTGTTTCCTCGATCAAACTTTTAATATCGCCAATAAAGTCATAAACCCCACGTACTACCTACAGATATTTTCATGGGCTAAAAACGATGCACTCCTAAGTTTAAAGGACTTGACCTTCTAAAAAGTTAATGGACACCAGGGTGCCAGAATATTTTTCCGTGAAATGATAACTCTAATTTTTTCAAATTTATCTTTGTCTACGTTTATGTGGATAGGTTTACCCAAGGACAATTTATAGTCTAACTTATTGATGGTTTTCTAAATGTTGATCTTAGATCATATTGCTTTCACAAAACTTACCAAGTTCAAATATTTACTGAAATTGCAAAAGAAGCGTGTTCGATAGTATGTCCTGAATTCCGACGTGATGCCATATTATAAGTTTTGCCGAGACTAAATCATCATAATAATGTCCGTCTTCCTTTGAATCCCATGGAAGAATTTGTGTGTGTTTATATATTTCCTATGGTTTCTTTGTGTGGCAAGTATTTCAAAAGAAATTATGGGAAAAATAAGAATAAGGTTCATTTATATTGAATTTATTTTGTTATCAAAAAGATTAAACCTTAATATTCAAGTAGAGAAGACAAGCCGCGTTAAATTACTGATAGAATACTTCCTTTACTTGGGCGTGGGTGTGAAAAAATATCTGTGAAAATTGCACTTCCTCCGACAGATCAGGTATATATGCATATAGCTCAGTAAATCTATAAAACAAATTTGAAAACATTAGAATGATATTATGTAGGTAGACACAAAATATTTGGCAAATATTGATGTTTAGTTCAAAATCACAAGAATGTAAAATTAATATTTTTAGATCATAAAAACAAGGTTCGAGGCCTCCTCCTGGAGGTTAAAAAGTTTAAAAATACTTGGGAAAATGACAACTATTGGGATCGCTATTTGTTATTATGGAAGGCCGTTTTACAGAAAATGAATAAGATGGTGAAAGAGCCCTCGATCCCACTTTTGCGGTATTGGGAAATGAGAGACAGTCCATGGCAACGGCGGGTGGTATTCTCATGCGCCACCCCGAGCAAAATGAAGGCGCCTCACTCTGGTTTGCGGGGCCAAAGTTTAGTATAGCCAAACCTGGACACCCTAACCCTATGCAAGGCTTTAGATTTGGGAATTAGAAACCTACATAAAAATTCGTGACATTCTTTCACAGATAATTTGTAGAAAATAATGATGTATGAAATTTAATTATCTATATCTATAATCTATCTATCTATAATCTATAATGATCTATAAACCTTAATAATCAACGAACTCAAAAAATAGGGGTTAATTTTTCAGAAGAGTTGCCCGAAATCCATTATTCCAAAGTTATGAATTAAAAATCTGCCAAAGTTTAATTTGAATTAAAATAAGCAAAAAAAAGTCAGCACTGATCATTTAAACGAAATTCGAAAAAACGATATTTATTTTTCCAAAGCACCTAAGGTTATTATTAATGATTTGATTCAAAGGAGAGAAACATGGTACATTTTAGTAAAGCTACAAGGAGACGGAGATACACATTTAAAAGAGAGAAAATTAGTAGAATAAAATATGTGTAAAATATTTTGGCCCTAATAGAAGTAAATACAGAGCAACACGATGTTCTGTTATTGAAATAAAACTATAAACGCGGTAATCAACCCGAAGGTATAGTTCACTCAGTACTTGGCCCAACGGCGTGTATAATCCACACATCACGGTAGGGGGGCCAGTTCATTTCCTTGGGCCGGTCTCCCAGGAAGATCTGGTACCCGAACAATTGCAGAGCTTGGGTTGAACTGAAGGTGCTAAGAGAGGCTTGTCCGGGAATCGCAACCGGGCCCTCCGGTCAATAGTCCAACGCTCAACCCCTGGTTTACGGTGACCCACGTTAAGGTAGTCATAAATTAAATTTCAGCTAACCTGATAAAGAAAAAGAGGAGAGCTTATTGAAACTGTTTTGCTACTAATTTTTACAGTAAAGTAAAAGATAACTATCTGGAGCATCTGAAGCAGTGCCGTTTGTCTATTAAAGGAGCAATGGAGAAAAGTATTAACATAGTCATGAACTAAATGTTCATTAAAAAATTTACATGGGGTTTCATGCATTCGTTTGCGAAATGATGCTGAAGGCATGAACAGCGATACCTAAAATGGGAGATTAAAATGCGTAATGACACATTTTAAAAATAGACTTGGGCGATTCCATGATCTGCGGTAGAGTTATCCATTAAATATGAATAAAAAAACGGCATTTTTAGATTGTAAATGTCAACTTGCCAAAGCACTTGGCCGGAATCTCGGTTCGAATCCCAGTCAAGGATGCTTACACTCTAAAATTGCTGCATTGTAATTGACTAGGGAGTGTCAGAAGCTTCTACAAAAGATTTTTAAGTCAGATAATCATTATTGATGCAATTTAGATAGAAAGCAAAGAAAATATTAACGTACACAAATTATATTTTAAATATGAAGTTACTTAAGTATTGAAAAATACCAAAAAAAATTCATTTAAGTGTTTTCAAGTCAGATTTCTTATATAATACAAGGGTTTAGGTGAGATGAAAAATACCATTATTACTTCACTAAGGATTTAGCCATGGTACAAATTAGTAGAGCCCTTATCTAATCCATCATTAACTCGGCAATGTCTGAAAACTTGACAACGTTCCCAGTATCTCACTCGAAACACACAAGTAAATACCAAGCAGAATCCTAAAATTATTGTTCTGTGAATCTTCGTGTGTGAGTTCAAAATTGGTAAATCTCCGCCGTGAAGGGGTCCTGAAAGTCAGAGGGAGGTGCTCCGCATAAATTGGTTGTTATCGCAGAAAAAATTGTAGGGTGGCAGTGCCGCCACGTGACCGGTAAAGTGCCCACGTTTACGTAGTAATGAGCTCCCTATTCATATACTATGTCAACGTATGGGAACAGCTCAAAGAATTTTTTTTCAAGCTGCTATGAAGCAGATCTGCAGTTCCCAAGAAAATTCTATGCTGTTAAAAGTAAACAGGTTGTGAGTAATGCCATACAATTTAGAAAATTAGCCCTTCCGTTATTACACCGATAGCCGTCCAATACTTTTCCAGCTAATATATATATATATATATATATATATATATATATATATATATATATATATATATAGTTTTGTTATCAATCGTTATTCGGACTTCTGCGTCCATGCCTAAATGCTGGCACCAAATGGATTCTGAAAATTATATCCCGGCATTGATAATTAAACGCTTTATTTTTTTATGAATAACAAAATGATAAGAGCTAGGTATAATTAAGAGTACATAATGAATTAATGTGAGCATGCTATAGTAGTTAAAACACTGTTAGAAATATCAGCATAGCGTCATTGATAAAGTTTAAGTCATTCATTATTGTTGAACATGGGTTCTAAGCATCGTAGGAATGAATAATAGCAAATTAGTTCGGAGATGAAATATTACTCCGCAGAAAGAAACCCGCTACAGCGCATTTTCCCCATCTTTGTATATCAGTGCCTAAATTTCTTGTTATTATATATTATAACTTTAAATATATCGCTTTAAAATTATTCATCTGCCATTACATTGATTTACAAATTACGTCATCGCCCAGATTTTCTATTAGAATAAAAATTCAGTGAGCTTGAAACAAAGACTTAATTATTTAGGAAAATTCTCGCTATTAGAGAAACGGTGGATGGTGGTGTTGTAAAATGTACCTCAAATATCTTATCTCTATTATTATAGTCTTATAATTTTTATCTTAATATCTTTAATATCTTTTATATATCTTTAATATCTTAATATCTTTAATATCTTATCTCTAATATTATAGTCTTATAATTTTTTTTTTTAATTTTTTCTTATGAACAGAGAATATCGATTTCAAAAAGTTTAGATCTTAACCAGACAGTTTCGATCAATATAATACTGAAAAAAGCGACAAAACTTGCTTGATATAATACGTGGTCCGTGAAATTCCAGCAGAACACTGATCTTCTGACCATAAGACTCGAGTTTGATTTCGGATGGCACCTATGAGCACCATCAGTTTAAAAGAAACATGCAATTTTTCCAGCACTAGAGTTTTCTGTAAAAACATGGCGGCACGGGAAAAGGGACTTGCCCCTTGGGCAATTTACAAGCCCTGCTGGGTTAAATGTTTAAATGACATGTATCTCCTATATAATATCATCCTTCTGACTGATTTCCGTTGTTTATTTCAAATTATATTCCAACACCGTACACGAATGCGGCGGGAAGCGGGCCAATCAAAGGAATTAAAAGCTTTTCAACTTGGACACTCATTCATAATTCTAATTATGGCTTTTCTCGTCACTAAACTTTCTTGATTTCCATCCCCCACAACAAAAGAAGTTTTGTCTGAAACAAAAGAAAAGATATTTCATTGCTTTGGCAATACTTACTCGCATGCGTGAATAATTCAAACGGCAATTAATTCATTTAACTCGCATATTTTTCTCATGCATGGTTTACCAGGATCATTGGAAGAAAAGTTATTTCTGAAAACGATCATATCCTTGCTCATGAATTGTAAAAAGTCCATATCAAAAGAAGAAATAAACAGGTTTTTTTGTGCTCAAGATTTGTAAAAACTTATAGTTATTTCTAAATTCGTAGCAATTATCTTACATTACCCGAGCTGATTAAACTAGTAACATGCCATGGAATTGGGAAAATAATTCTAGGTACACTAGGTACAGAGTTTTGACTCATATACTATTATATCACCCATATCACTATAAATTAAAATGCACAGATGTTTTTAGTACAATGCTGCTAACCATTTGGTTTATGAATTTGTATGAAGCACGATTGAAAGTGTATATCAAAGGGAAATTGAAGCCAAAAAACACATATTTAGCATAAGGCCTATAGCATAGGTATATAAGATCTCCAAATATTCAACTACATATGATGCATTGGCAGATACAATTGTAATGGCAAAATAGCAAGCAGAAATCACAAAAAGAAAGGTGCAGAGTTCTCAAACGACGAATTCTATGAATGTATGTATTATCGGTACGTTATTGACTTCCCTTTGAGAAAATATTGCGAGGAGAGATATGCATGATATCTCATTTATTAAGCATACCGCAGGCCATTTACACCAATTATATCGTGTTAAGTATTTAAGTGAGATATTTAAGAGAAGTGAACAATTATTTAACTTCAGCACAATACGATCTCTTAAATATTTTCTAATTAAAATCATATGATAACATTAAACGTTTGATAGCTAGAACGCACAGTGCATTGATGTTAGTTAAAATATTATACTCTTAATAATTACAAATGTGACCCTTTTCACCTCCGAATTTGGCATCATATTAAACAACGTTTTTTAATATATATTGGCAGACTACTAAGGAAAGATCATTTTTCATCCACAATTTAGGTGCGTATTCAGAAAAATTTTAAATTTTTTAGAAGAAACTTTATAGAGACATAAGGGAGAGAAAACAAGCGTTCCTATAGCGAATGGACTCAATTATTGAATTATTCGCGATGATTAGAAATCAATGAAAGACTTTGGTAACATTATTAGCAGAAGATATCATAAGAGAATATAATGGTAAAAAATACGTATTTTGAATACATAAGATGAAATTTTAACTGAATTTTCCTCTTTGTAATAAATGTATTACTGTATGGAAGTTTGAGCACAAAATATATTTCTAAGAAAATTGAATTGAAAGTAAATACACCAAGTTAAAACAACAAATACAGAGAAAAAGATTGCAACTTTGAATGCAGTAAAAATCTTTAACTAAGTGACTCTTGTGAGTCACTTAGTTAAAAAGAGACGGGAGTAGATGAAAAAAATTATAGAATTAGTATAACTAGTAGTATGCAACCACTGAAAGCAAAATTTTGTGGCCAGGCTATTGCTGGAATGAAGAGAGACGCATAAAAGTACGAATATAGGGGAGAAAAAAGAGAAAGGATAGTAAAGTGAAGTAAAAATACCAAATATATAAAAAAACTACAAATATTATTTTAAACTTCATTAATTAATTTCGTTAATAAGAACAAGAATCGTAACTTTTGCCAATCTTATTCTACTATAATTTACGTAATAAAATTAATAGTGGTAGAATTTGTAAAAATTACAAGCTGGTAGATAGAGCAAAAAATAAATTTCAGTGCATCATTTAGAAATTAAAAAATGATTATTGCTCGGTCCACGGTATTCCAAAGTGTAATAATAGTGATTTGTATGGGAAAGTTTTTTGTTGCCCGGCATTTTATAAATTCAATTAAATACCATTATTATAAAGATTTATCTGTTTCGGATAAACATTACCCTCAATCTCTATGTCTAAAACGTCTTCCATTTTGCATCCTCTACCACGCTTATCTAATCCTCTTCCTTCTATGATCGTATATGAATCTTCAAACTTCATCGCCTATCAAAACGCTTCGCACCCACATTTTCTTCCTCGTTTGGAATTCTCCCAATAATATTCTATTCTCCATCACCAAGTCTCTTGCTTCGTTTTCTATTACATATTCCGTCCATATCACCTTTTTTATCATTTTCATCACGTACATGGATAAAAAGTTTCTAATGTACGTCTTTATCTTCAACCAACGTCCAAGTTTCCACCGCGTAAAGCCACACTCCATACCCAAATATTCACTAGTCATTACCTAGCATCTTTAACTGACGTATTTATGCCTCGTGAATACTTCTTTGAAATTGATTTTTTTTCTTTATTAACGCTTAATGTGTTTACCGTCATATTTCAAATCATTTCCCAGATAGATAAACTTTTGTAGCTGATCTAGTTTTTATCTAACAAATTTAGCATTTTGTATTAGCTTGTCTTCTTCTTATAGACCTCCTTATCGTTGTGTTTTAAATTTATCTAAATTCCATACTTATGATATTATCTTGAAATGCCTTCAGTAATTATTGTAACTGCTAGAGTATAAAGCCTATTCATCCAAATGATTCCAATTAGTTATAGAAACAAACTTATGATTTGAATCCACAACGGCTTCCGGGAGAAGGCAATTAAATTCCACCATTCCTAAACATCTGTCTAACAACAATGTACACGAAGCCTTGAGGTAGATCCAGGTTTTTTCCACGCATAGGTCTACTGTGATGGTGAAAGTAAGTTTTCTTAGCATATTAAATTAAAATATATTTCTTCCCACGGTCAATCCGAGTCCCTAAGCCGTCGTCACACACCTCATCTCTTCCGTCACACCATCAGCACATTCGAATTCTTCATTATTAAACAATCTCATTTCCTCCTAGAAACATAGTGAGTTATTTTCTCTAAGAGATGGCTAACTCTAGCTACATATTTTTCTCTATTGCTAATATTTGGTAGGTATGAATAAACAACGGCCAATTTTGTTTAGTATTTACATCTGTTAATAATAGTGTCAATGGCCTACTGTTTATTATTACACTTCATCGTATCTAGTCGTTTATAACTAATTTAATTTATCCCTAACTTTGTCCAATCTACTATACATAATTTGCTACTCTCTTTTTCTTCAACTGGTGTATGTGTTGCTCTTTCCAAGTTCTAAGTCACGGCCTCACTATTTGACGAGCAATTCTTATTTGTCTTTCACAATGATCATCAGTATTTTGCATGTTTAGCAGTGATTTAACGGTAATAAAAATAAATGAATAAAGGGTTCTACCTCAAAATATTCCATAGCTTTGGATGAAATGAGAAGTACAAAATTTTCAAGTCCATCTTGAGACAACTCTACATAGTTAAATTCGGTTGCATTATGTAGAAAATATCATTTTTATTATTATTAATGGCATTCTACCATTTAAGGCAGATTTTGAGTGGACACAAACTAAATACTGATAAAATGCTAACGTTTCATTGCACCCTTTGGCAAAACAATCCAGCACTAAAAGAAATAGTTCAATTTGGCATACTTATTTCCTACCTTTATTCTGTCCGACATTGCATTGAAGAGATATTCTTCTCCCATCCTCTCTCTAAGCTACGCCTCTCCCCTAATAACATTCTTCATCACATTCCCATTAAAATGCTTCGCGTCTCTATTTATTGTGGTCTTCTTTTTATTTCTTCCATATCTCTTCTTTCCTCTATCAATATGCAATGCATTTACTCTTTTTTCTTTTATTCTTCCATTTAACTTTCTTCATCCTTCCTTAAACTTACATTTCAAAAGACTAGAATATATCCCTATCGTCTTGTTTCTATGACCATGCTTCCGTTCTGCAAAAATCAAGTTCAATATCAATGTTATAACGAGCGTTTTCTTAACACTAATTTTAATGTAGCTTGCCCTACATTGCTCTATAAAACCACGTAATTTGGGTGATAATGCATTGATTTTCATTTTATGCCTATTTCACTGACTCTGAAATGACATTCGCAATGCTAGTGACCCCTTTGCTGACTGTCAAACTAAAGCTTGATTATCAGAAAACCTAACTTACTTCATGAATTCTTACTGGAAGACTTTTATTCTTTTCTCCAGTTTTTCTTGCAATGACTCGTTATCATTTACTCCATACATACATTAAGAAGTACTTGCAATAATGGACACTGCCTTACCACATTTTCTAACAAGGCGTATTCCCTGATTTTGGGACGTAAACATTCTATATCTTTTTAGTGCTTCGAGGAAGAAAAAACTTTTAAATTAAAACTATAACAGGCAAACAAGTTGACTAAACTTATGTTTTGGCTTGGCAGAATGATAATGGTAGCTTTTGAATGCTTGAGATGAAGACGGTAAAGAAAGAGCTGGATAGAATGATAAAGTATAAAGAGTGCTACTATTCATCAGGGGCCCGCCAAAACAATGAAAAAACCAAGGAGAGAAAAGAACGGGAAAATAATTTAATATCTAATATAAACGTTAAGATAAAGTTCTGCGAGTCTCAACGTAGCTGTCGTCATGAGCAATCCCCATAAGCTGAAGATTCATTGAGCGATTTTGAAGTTTCCAATTTTTTCTTATATGTGATAATATCTTTCTCGAGTTGTAAACTGGAGCAAATTGCTGCCTTATTTCTAAAATATCTCCCTTCTATCTACCCCTCATTACAAATAAATTTTTAATGTCATGTCATATATTTTTATTTGAAGATACAGTTTGATGAGAAAGCATTAAGACATTTTAGATATTGCATTGAATCTAAAAGTAATTTTTGGTACCATTCGATTATGGAAATTATACAGTTTATATTTTATACAGCCCTTAATCGCGGCAATCGCTGTTTCACGATTGATCGGTTTTCATCAATATTAAACTCATTATACCTCTGCATTACACATTATTCTAAGGACCTATAGGTGTACATCCAAGCTCAAGATCAGCATTAATAATTTCAAATCCTTGGCAGTGGGCAGTGTTACCAAAAAGGGTGGGGTAAGATTGCCCATTATCACCGGTGCTGTTCAATGTATGCTTGGAGAAAATACTACCTTGATCAAAAAGTTCCCGGAATTTATTCAGAAAATTAAAAATACAAGTTTATTCATCTAAATCTATATTGTCCCCTTCAAAGTAATCCCCATCGACTGCAACACACTTATGCCAGCGCTTGATCCAATCCTCGAAACATTTTTTATATTCGGTATGTCCATCAGTGCTTCCTGCGATTTTTCCATTACTTCCTCTCGGCTGCTAAAACGCGTTCCCCGTAATGGTTTTTTAACTCGATTGAACAGAAAGAAGTCACAGGGAGCCAAATCAGGTGAATTCGGTGGCTGTTGGATGGTATTTGTTGCATTTTTCGTCAAAAAATTACGAATAATGATAGCACTGTGCGACAGTGCGTTATCATGGTGCAAAATCCACGAGTTTTCTGCCCACATTTCTGGTCTCTTTCGGCGAATTGCTTCACGCAAACGTCTCATAACGCCCAAATAATACTCTTTGTTTACTGTCTGGCCTTCTGGCAAAAATTCATGATGCACTACACCGTTGTAATCCATGAAAACCGTCAGCATTGCCTTCTTTTTTGACTGAAAACGACGTGGTTTTTTTGGTCTCGGCTCATTTGGTGAACGCCATTCACTTGCCAGATGTCTGGATTGCGTGTCGTACTCATAAACCCACGTCTCGTCTCCAGTAATGATCCTTTTGATGAATGTGGGATCGGATTCAGCCTCGCAAATCATGTCTTTTGCGACGTCAACACGGTCTCTTTTTTGCATGAAATTGAGGTCTTTTGGCACCAACTTTGCTGCTACACGACGGAAACCCAAATCATTAACCACAATGTCTTGGGCGGATCCATAGGCAATGTTCAAGTCCTCCGCTATTTCTCTGATGGTTAATTCGCGGTTATTGACCAACATTTCTTTTACTTTATCAATTTTTTCACCGACTTTCGATGTCGATGGTCTGCCACTGCGTTCATCATCTTCGATTGACTCACGACCACTTCTGAACCGCTCGTGCCACTGGTAAACGACCGTTTTTTTTAGAGAATCGTTGCCGAAACACTTTTCCAACATTTCCAACGTCCGTGCGCCACTAAATCCGTTTTTTACGCAAAATTTAATACAAGTTCGTTGTTGCAAATTTAAATCCATTTCTGAAATTGTAAAATATCGCCAACACACACAGAGATAGATGTACTCTTGGCTACGTAACTTTTGCAAATGTCAAGTTATGACACTAAGATTTAAAGGGAATATCAACAACAGATGTACCAATTTAACAAAAAAAACAGAACTCAAATCGGAACGATGGGAGCGCCACACGGTGGTTATTCCGGGAACTTTTTGATCAAGGTAGTATTTAAATAGGCATAGGACGAACTGAAGATAGGAATGAAAATCAGAGGGCAATTCATTAAATGTGTTAGAAATGCTAATTATCAAGCTATTGTTTATCAGTCAGGAAACGGGTTGCAGGTATTACGGAGTGGACTGAAAGTTTTGTGCGATAGATATGGAATGATATTACATATAAATAAAAGAAAGGCTATGCAGTTTTCCAGGTAGAAATAGGGTAGGCTGAACATAGAATATCAGGGCAAATACTAGAGCAGGTGGAACAGTTTACTTATCTCGGAATAAATCTGTGGAAAAGTGCGAATTTGTTTCTCATAATTGTTTGATATCTTATGTCCATCCAAAACCTACCTTAACCGGTATAATGCCTAATTATAATGTACTTGTACACCATAGTGTATTATCTCAAGTAATGTAAGGTTGTTTATCTGGTGTAGTATTGACTGGCCAGCCACGAAAGATCATTAAACTCAGCGGGGGATAAAACAAAAGCTTTTTAAATTATCTCTGTTGATTAGTTGATATATTTAGTTGGCACCAAAATTAATTTTACAAATTAATTACCATATTTCTTCCCTCTTCCAAATGAGTTCGTCCTCCTTTTACCACATCGCCATCATTTACCTGCTTGAATATTAGTGTAAAAAATCGCCTGAACAATTTCATTAATTGGATCGGTTAAGAAAAATAATGTTTTATCTACAAATTTAACCACTGAACTTTTTTATTAAAAAATTGAAAGCAGATTTTAAATGAAAAGTGCTAATATTTTGAGCACAATTTGGTTATAAGCACTACTCTGTTTTCTTGAAAATTGTACGAATGGTGTTTTTAGGCCAGGAAATATTTTATAGAAGAAAATAAGAGTGATTGTTGTAATGGAAAGATAACAAGTTATGATAACGTAAGTGTACTGCAGTATTGTAAAGAAGTATATCCGCGTACATAAAATATATACATTGAAGCATAGCAAAATAATATCTCCATACAATGCAATATTCAGAGTGTGAAAATCATTCACCGCAGTAAAGGCGAATGATTTTTAAGCTCTGAAATTTTTGCATTGAAATGCACATTTGAGAATGACTCCGCTCAAAGTTACTGTTGCGGTACTATATATCCCGCAGTTTCTTTGGAATCTCCATACAACTTACTAAATATAGCCGTTAATTTATTCTGAAGTTTTTTCACACATGAGAGGATAGTTTAAATGAAAACCCTCATTATTAGTAAAATTGATATTATAATTGATATTCTACCGACTAACTTTTTTTTAAAGTTTCCATTGGATATTCGCTGCCTCTCCTAAAAAACAAAATAATTACATCCGGCATTGCAATAACACTCTCCTCAATAGTTCATATTCCCTTCCTCCATTATAAATTCCCAAATTCCAGGTCTTATTTCCATCCAATCCACAATATCGAAGTCTTCACCTTATCATTGCCAATAAAAATGCTCTGCATTGCAATGCTCATTCTTGCTTCCTTTGGATTTCCTCCAACAATCTCCTATCTTCCGCTACCATTCTTAGCACTTTTTGTTTATATCCATTTCTTTCCATTCCACTTTCTCTATCAATCCACAAGCCTACATTTCTTTAGTCTCCAACGTATGCCTACCGCTTTGGTTCAATAGTCGCAACAAAGCAATACCATGTTTCAGATGGAAATTTCTAAGCATCCTCATTCAACGTCCCTACCATAAATGCCCCTCTCTTTGTTCATTCTATCTTTCCAAATGCATTTATCGTTATTCTGCCATTACCATAACAATCATTCTCAAAAATATTACCAAGATAGGTAAACGTTTCTGACTGCTCTAGTTTAAGAATTCTAATTCAAATATTTAACTAAGGTTCTTCTCTTACTAGGCAACCAAGTATCCTTGGATACGTTATCTGTTTTCATTGAGCGCCCATCACACTAAAATTACAACTCCCCTTCCATTATTAAAACCCGGCAGGCTTTCCTTTCTATTTCATACTCTTCTAATTCCTTCTCATTGACCATTTCATCCACAAACTTTGAAAAGTGCCGGTGATGATGAGGTAAAATCTGTCTCAACCCTGTTCTTAACTCTGCTCATTCCGTCTTCTCAATTTTAAGCTGGCCCGTGAGCAACCTGAGATATGCGAATGTGGATAATGAGTCTCCAAGCCATCCTATTTTCTAATTTACAATAATTAAACATAACCAATGCCGTATCTTCATTTAACTCAATCTCAATATCCTAAAAACCAAACAAATGACCATTGTAGTCTAGCTATGGTGTCACGTATGCCTCTACAATTCCTGAACATAAATTAATAATCTCTTGAGTAATCAGTTTTCCTGCTCTCCATCATCTTAAATTGATGATCCTGAGAACCACTGCATGAAAAATCAAACCTATATAGTCCTGACATATGGCTGCCTATTGCTTTTTTAAAACTTGCCTAAACCCACGGTAATGCTGTCTACTCTCACGGCATTCTTTAACTATTTTTTCTTAATCACCTTACGTATCACTGTAAGGCATGCCTGGACGAAAGTTATCTTCATCTACGACTTCTCATATTTCCATATCTTAGCTTCCCGTGCCAATGCCTTGAATATTCCATGATTATACTAGTAATTTCCGTAACTCATCATTGACGGTGTTAATTGATGTTCCCTTCTTACTTCCTGATCTTATAATTGACCTAAATACTATTATATTTTATTCTCTACCATCTTCCTTGTTTTATCTCTTTGATTTAAGTTGCAGTTGCTTTCATAAAGGTTGCACTTCATTATAATAAGTTATTAATTGAATCCACAACCACTCTCTTGAAACCGTGGGGATTAATGTTTTTCTCTGCAGTCTGCTGATACTCTTTGACTATCGTTTCGGTTAATTCTTTTACATGTATCTTCTTAATTGTAGCGTTGAACTTAAGAATAATAAAAATGAGTCATTACCTGAATCCGCAGACACTCTCAGGAATCCGGAATAATGCACGCAGTTCGTAAATATGTACCTGACCATGTCTTTGTGTAACTGATATCTTCCTGAATCTACGATTATTCTTTGTGTATATCTAGACCTATGTGGTATTTTATATACAATCCTTTGGTATTTTAAACAAGTCTTTATTACGATTACGCCCTATATCTTGCAGAGCTCATTCACTTTTTCTGTCTGGTCATCCCAAAAATCCGTAGCTTCAGTTCAAGAACTACTTTATGGTAAATAATTTGTTAAATATGAGATAATCTCGAAAACTAGGGTATCAATGGTAATATTTGGCTACTTGGAATTCAAGAAAATATGCAATAGTCCCATCTTATGTATAGTATGGAGTAAGAAGTGAAATTTTCATAAGCAAAAATAATTCAATTGTTTGCCAGGAATGGAAGTATTTCGAACTCCATTAAAAAAGATGAGACATTTTCCTCAGAATAGCAGCTGAGCGCCGACTTATTTTGAAAAATCCGTAGGAAAAGCGTGAAAACATATTTAGGTTAGCATTGGACAGTTGAAACGTATGATAAAAAGGAAATAATTCAATAGAAAAACTTTTCATTTCCTATTTATGCCTTAAACTACGTTCAAACCCTTAACAAAGGATGTGGTTGAAATGAAGAGGGAAGCGACAAAAATGGGGTTGTGGCTTCCAAATAACATCCCAACAGATTTTGCTCCCCGATGTTGTACCTCTTCAGATAAATTCGAAATCATTCTTTCTCTCCAGCATTACGGTTCGCATGGCTTGTCCATCGGCCGCGCGTGATCCCAGGGTGGAACAAGGCGATAGTAACCGAGAAATCTCGAATCCAAAAATTTATCATTGACTATAAAACACCAATGCCATGTCGAAACGGATAGATCCGTCAATTTTTATCATTCATTTTTATCGCAGCTGTCATTGGATTTTTCTTATGGCGATGGTTTCCTCAAATTCCATAACGGCGCACGGGATGGGATGCAGTTAAAGCCGGTTGCAATTAAGGTTCAGTGACACAGCAGCACGCACGATGCGTTCGGCTGTCGGAGACGGTGTGTGGGAGGAGCGACGTAGGAAGCGGGGAGTGCAGCGGAATGAGGGAATAGGTCGAGGGGCGGGGGGATAGGGGACCAGGCAGGAGGGGCAAAACGCTTTGTAATGAGATTGACACACGGAGATCAGTTAAACGCGGGAGCAAGTGGATCTACTAATGCAGTCAAGCGGGACGATAACGACATTCCTCTCGCAGAATCTCTCAGGTCGTTCTGTCTTTGTCACTCCCTTGTGCTGGAATTGTGTCCAAAAATTAGACAAGCACTTTTATTTTCCCAGCATAATAGAGGACACAAAGGAAGTGATTAGAACTTCCGGGTCCAGAATTCTAACTCAGATTTATTTCAATGCAAATACATAAGAGGTTTGCAAGAGAGATCGTATACAGAAATGTTCAAGACTTTTTTTTAATGACTTAATGTATTAAATTATATTTCTAATTTTAAAGCTAAATTGGTATTTTTTTGGTTTCATTCTAACCTTTAACAATATACTTTTCTTTTCTCAATTTAGTATTTTCTTTCAAATATGCCCTATTTCAATTTCCTTAAAATTGCATGCTAAGAATATTTCAAGCAGTATTTTTATGTACGTTCTTTGTTGAAGCGATTCTATACTCATATTTTTAATCTAACCTCAGTAGTGAATAGAAATAATAGAAACAAGGCAATTATTTGTTGGTGACCGGATGTTTTGCGCCATTACTGTTGATTGAAAACCGGAAGATGGAATTCACAACTAGAACTACGATATATGTTGCCTGCAACATATCATGACCTTCCTACCTCCTTGGCACATTCGTTGATATTAAATCCTTTGAGTTTTCCATTTTCATTCCTGAGAGACAGGTTTTCAAAAAGATAATGCATGAAATGGAGACAAATCATTAGAATAAAGACAAGAGGTGGATTAATATTTCCACTTAAGAGCATGTATAATAAATATTTATATCGATGAATATAATTCAGATTCCTTTAATTGAACAGCCATTAGGATTTTAATGTTTTATTCTGATTTTATCAAGAGAAATTATTATGCTCTTATATTACCAAGTAATGAATTTCAAAACTTAGGAAAGAGCAGTCATAGCGGCACAGATTTTATCGTGTAGTGAAGGATGAAGATAATGTTTTTTCGTGTTTTTTGAGATTTCTCCATCGTCCGTAGATATTTTTCCTTAAATTGGATTGATTATCTCTAGTGTACTCAATTTTCCAAACTAGTATAACCCTTGTATCTTCACTGTCTCTTGCCTTTTCGTCTTAAATTCCAAAGTCCACTTAACACATGGATCTAAACTATAAGGAGCTGGAAAAGTGTCTACGGCTCACGCTTCAAAAACACCCATCTATCAAATCTCAAAAGTAATTTGACACGCACGGGTAACCTTACATTTCCTGTAGTTTTATTTTCTGCCTCAACTTGTATTAGAGGTTCCTTTGTAAGACAAAACACCTAAATATAAGTGAAATTATTTCACCTAAATACAGGTGAAAAGAAGTGAACATAAAACTAGAAAATTACCAAAAGATTGTAACGTCCCCTTGGTGATCTCCATATTTCCCCATAATTTTTCAAAACTTCCTTCTAGTCATATTGCTCTTCAGATGCGCATGATTGAGTGTTTTGTATCAAAAGATAAATGGAACGCTACAAATATGCATGAAAGGCTTGTTTCCTTGTGGTACACATTTGAAGTAGGAAAAATGAAACATCATCCAAGGCAATAACCATAAGGAAAACGTTTTGAAAAAACCATTATTAAAATTTTTGAATGACACAGTTTTAGGAGTAACCTGATGGAAGTCCTTCATGAGGAAGGGAAAAGACTTCCCATTTCCACATAGAATTTTTTATTACCACCTAGGTTTCGTTGCAGCGTGACATCTTCAGGTCCCTAAGATGGTGGATGGTACGCTGTAATGAAACCTAGATGGTAATAAAGAATTCTATGAGGAAAAGCAAAGTGTCTTCTTTCATTAGAATAGTTTTGGATTATTTATCTAGATACGCTAGAGTCAACCATAATAATACTTTATTATTCCAATTTAAATGACCCCACAAAACCGTGTGTTCTTTGACACTTAATTTATCAAACTTCGTGGTAGTTATGTTAATATTAATTAAAGTTATTTCTAATGAATATCACTAATTTTCTGCATTATTTTTGCTAGTTTGCTATAATTCCATCTACTAATTTCAGATTTTTTTATTCATTTTCAGATTGCATTTAACTTCTGCCCTTGGGGTCACAATACCGTATACCCCAATAAGCCTATGTTTGTTAACATGGTTACTCTTTTTTATGTTTTCTAAATATCATTTTCTTCTCGCTCCATTCCTTAAAATAGTTATAAAATTATCAATAACGTAATAATATTGATGCGTAAAATATTTTTCAACAAAGTTTTAGTGAAGACAGGATAGATTCTATACACTGTATTTAAATGATTAAGAGTCATTTATACTCCCTCATATTTTGATTAAAATATGTTACAGTCAAAAATATCAATGAGTTAACGGGGTTCCGTTAAAGGCAATTGGTCTAGGCTCATGTTCTTCTCTTAAGTATGAAAACTACTGAAAGAAACTAAATATACATTCCTATGCTTTACACCAATACTTACTCAAAGATTCCGTAAATATTAATAGTATGATGAAACGTTGTTGGAAATATATTGTGGATTGTATGAATTAATCTATCGTATTTAAATCAAATCGTTTTAAAATATTTGATTAACTTACTTTGCAATAACTTGAGAAATGCATTGCCCAAGACTGACTTGATGAAATTATTTAACTACCTATGTACCTGTAGATAATATAAAAACCATAAGAAAAATCAAGCCAAACTTCATTTCTATAACGCGATGAACAAAATAATATACCTTTTTAACAATATAAAATTAGATCTCATGAATTTCCATTGTATTAGTGATTCTGGTCCTCAACATAAATGAGCACATAATTTTGTGAAACCCATCTAATGGTTTTATCAATATCAATTCATTACAGGCATATTCGTTCGATTTCATTACAAGTATCGTGTAAGTTTCTATTCTATTTTATATATTCATTCTTCCTCATAAAAGGTTTTTTGTGCAAATTTTGCAATACCGTTGCAAGGTGTTGTAATGTGTAATTGATTATAAAAGACGAAAGCCGCCCGGGAATTTATTGGTGATAAAATATTTTAGTCATCATAAGCGCTTTTGACATCATTCTAAATGACTATCCTATTGAAACTATTGTCATATCATAAGTTATGAACTATTGTCATACTATAAGTATTAGACTGAACTGAAAGAACATTTCATGAGTATCCGTCAAATTTACTCAAATTAAGAAAAAGTTGCTGAATTCATAAAAAGTAAACACGATTTTTTTAAATCAGCACAGTTTCAGAAAAATTTTTATTGATTGTCTGAGTGAATATTGCAGACGTTACAATAACACTGGATGTCAGATTTTGAATTATTTATTTAATATGAATTTAGCACATTGGTTTTACTGCCCGTTAAAAATATATTACTTAAAATCCTAATCAAATACATATATGTTTTAGAGTGAATAATGCTGATAGATCAAAATAAATGACTTTTAATATTACTCTACACAATCAGCAAAAACTATGTTGCTGGTTTTGTAGTTTAATTTCTAATTTAAATGAAAGTGTAGATAACAATTTGCATTAATTTCTCGGGATTCGATGGAAAATGTCCTCTGCATAGTTAGTTATGGACAAAGTAAAAGGGGATGAAAACCTGCCAGGTATATAAATATACCTAGCTTTTACATAGCAAATACCCTCTTCCTATACCTTGTATAGTAATAGTGCTCACGCAAATCACAAGAAGCAGTAACAAAATTATACGCTTAGGAAATTCGAAGCCACCAGATTGTTCATTGGAGATAAATTGAAATTCATATTGGAATAATAATGACCGATGGTACAAGTTCCTTCTCCCAATTGCCAGGAATACATAATAAACATGACAAACGTTACTATAATGAGCTGATAAAAACGAAATTAGTGTTATTTCTTCTTCTCGAAATTAGTGTCTATTCATTCTTTTATACAGTACTATATATTTATAAAGACATGTAATAATATTTTTTGCTTAGCTTGTTGAATTTTATTTTAACCTCTAATGCTTGGCTACAGTATAAGAAAGAGCGTTTGTTTCCACAAAATAGGGAATGCAATTCATAGGCATGGTATTGCAAATCCTTTGCTGAGAATCGATTAATTTTTTACATTCTAGGCTCATATGTAGTAGCAGATCTAACCTAAAAATATATCACCTATCATAAAAGTCTTCTTCTCACAAGTAAGATACACGACTTTCGGAACCTCTTGAGTATTGTATATCAATTGCTACCACTAACTTCCACTCGTTTAAAGCGGTAATTAAATTGATAGATTTTAGCATGAAATAAAAGTATCTTTTGATATTTCTATCAAAATTACGATGAAAATAGTGCATAAATCTGAGGAAGTTAACATAAATTTTGATTTTATGCAAAATATTTTAGGACGTTGCTCAATTGATTTGAACCAACCATAAGATGCCGTATATTTTTAAATCCATGGAAACTATGAAGATAGAAATTTTTTGGGAGTGTCCTTATGCCGAATTTTATATTGTACATGGCAACGCTTTAAAATCACATTCATTGTAGGCAAAAACTGCTCAAAATATGGTAAAAATTCCAACTTAGAGTTCAAATATATATTTTACTACTTGCAAATTAGAAACTGTACAGGTACAAGATCTCGGGAGTCTTTGATTTTAGCATGTATGTATTCGTCTTTCCCACTTCATGGACGAAAGCTACATGCTTGTATTAAACTCTGATTGACATCCTTCGTTTATGGCATATTTTTGTTTATTATATGATGCATGAAGTTCACCTAGGTATTTCTTCTACTTTATTGTTGACTTCATAATTTTTCATTTATCATTTAGTTGCTCTCCTAGGCATACGCCTTATAGCAACCTAGTTTATCAATGTCTGACGGTTTTCACTGTTAGACCACCATTAAGGAGTTTTTGGAAATAAAATCATCATTTTTATTTCATTTATTCTTTTGACTTCATTTTTTTCATTTTAAATCAAATGATCACTGTAACTAGCATATTATTTTTACATTTAATACATTGATTCTACGCAATTCGTGCCCTATGCCTCAAAACTGTCTTGCATCGCAGCGAACTCTGACATTCGTCTGCCCAATGCAATCGTATTATCCCTAAGAGCATCCATTTGGAACTTTTCACTATTTCTTTTCATCCTGCTTACAAATATTAGTTTATCCCTTCCCCTAACTTAATGATTATGTTAAATCGAAGTTCTGCCAAAGCATGCTCCCTTACAAATAATTTCCAATAAATGGTACTCTTTCGTTCTTATTCATGAATATGAGCATTACATTAATGAAAATTTTAAATAACATGATAAATAGTTTTGAACATACATGCCTAAATATCAAAATTCCTATTTTTGGAAAATTATTAACTGGCTCACTTTGTCTTTTAATTTATGTTTTATTATATATAAATGATCTGTCATCACTTCACATATCATCCCTATAATCCTCTTCTTTCCTTAAGTTACCATTACCACTACATGTACCGAAGAACAAATGGAAAAAAATTTAAATAAACACTCATGCCATTACCTGATGATGTCTAATAATCTCCATGGTAGTCCTTTTAACAACAGTACAGCAATATTTTATTTCTTAAGTGTATCTTTGTAACACTATTAAAATTAAAAATACCATTTATAAAATCCTTGCTTGAGGGAATGCAACCTTAATACGGATTTTAAGGATATTACATTCAATGCTTGCTGAAAAGTGTCATTAAATAAGCTAACACAAAACTATGAATGTTTTTAAAAAGGGAGGTTACCTCCCGCTGCCAAATCTTTTTTGAAAGAAACATAACATTTTCCAAAAAGGAAAAAGGGGTTTGATCATTGCACCACATGAGCATTTTTCATAGCAAAAGTTTAATCCTTTCCTGCGCAGTCCTAGGGGAACGAGAAAATAAGGCAAGATTGTGCTATAAATTATAAACTATTTAAAATTATATAAATAACAAATCAATTGCCATTAGGTCGCCTTAATCTACAAATAGGTTAAAACTCGTTGATGATATTTCAAGAGAAGAACGCTCGCTGAAAAGATAACAAACGACTTAGCTCGTAAGAAGTCACAGGAGAGAAATCGTTTCAGCAAACTATGATGAATCACTTCTAGGTGCGTTAACGTGCTTCATTGAAACATAAGCAATACAAAACTAGAATTTGGGAATGATGTACGCCTATGAGGTATGATAACATACTAAAAAATTAGAGATTTTAAAATATAAGGCAATAACGACAGGAGGGAATAAAAATTCTGTGAAATATGGGGACCATAAAATATTGGGCATACTTGTCTCTAGCCCAGAGGACAGAAAAACAAAAAGAAAAGAAGTATTTTAAAAACTGAATCCGAGGATGCATGCATGAGAAAGGTTATGACAAGAATTAAGAAGAGGAATGCAGGGAGAAGGCAATGAAAATTTCAACGCAAACATGTAATACACAACCTTATCAACACCTGTATTAAAAATTGTAAGATAAGCTAACAGCTACTATTAAAAATATTACTTGACTGCTTTATCAACGTCACCATATAGTTATCCAAATAACAACTTAAGAGTTTCTCAGGTAAAATTCTATGACGTTAAATAATTTTTCATAACTAAATGGTGGAAATAAATAAATTTCAAACTGATTGGTGGGAACATATTTATATTCAGGCCTACCAAGACTATATTTAGGTAAACAATGACAATAGTTTACATGTGTAAACATAAATACTTATAAGGACATAAATACATGCACATTTAAATATAAAATTACGTATGTATAACCATTTACCTTCAATATATCAACGGTATTGACAGGTGTGAATAAATATTATATAATTAATGATTATATATACATAGGTTCTGAATATATTTTCATTTTGTTTAATTTTTTTAATTCTATGATACTAAAACAAAAAAATTAGAAGGATATAGAGTATTCTGAATATCTGCAAATATCAGAAATATTTATTCCGATCAACATTTAAAAATAAGGCCATATTTTTAGGTAATTAAATAATTAGAAAGACAGCCTTACTAAATTTTTCTTACTACATTATTATTGATTTAATAAAATAAGTGTTAAGGTTAGTGCAAGTCCTTTCTGTTATTAAATGACTGATTTAATACCAAAGAATGAAGTAATAAATGGTGAAATTTGACAGTTCCGATTAAGTATATCCTTTTCAGATAAATTTTAATACATAATTATTTGGTATTAGAATTGGAAAAAAATAGTATATTAGGCAAGCTTGTTTGTAGAAATTTGAGTCGTACCCCTTACACGAACCAGAAAATTTTCAAGATACATTTTGTATACAATATATTTGCTCTCGGGACATTTTGTCTATAAGCCATTATTCCATTCACCCGTTCATAGCAAGTCCTTAATACATAAATTACCTTGCTTATAAATTAAATAATTGTTGTCAAGAAGTTGTCAAAAGAAATTCTTAAATATTAATTTAATTAAATATTTCACAAAATATCTACTTAGGTAAGAATCTATTATTTGATTTTGGGAATAAATTATTGATCAGAAAATATTAGGCCTCTACCTTAGAAGCATGATAATTCATATTCGTTATTCGGTAAGTATTTCTACGCTCAATAAATATAGAAAAAATTATTGAAATAAAAAAAATACCATCAAAAGTAAAGCTTTCTATTTCAATATGAGATGTTATTGACGATTAAAATTTTCTTTGTGATATGTAAGTTGATGTCATTAGTGGCCTTCCAAAGTATAGTATACCATTGCATTTTTTATACTTTATTTGATAGGAAAATTAAAATTAATAAAGTTTATAGATCTCATAATAATATTGTTAAGCAGGTCCATACAATGAAAATTAATAATTGTTTCACTTATTTGCAAATATTACACATTCCTGATTATTAGTAAGAATATAAAACTTCGTTCTACAATATTTATTAAATCAAAATGGTTTAAAGGAAACGTTACAACAATGTAAGATAATCAAAGTTTATACGCTTAATTAAAATTTTTAAATACAACCTAGTTCTAAATAATATAAAAACGTTAAATATACCTGCCCTTTTACAATTATAATTAAATTTCGTACTCTAATAAAAATGAACAAACGGGTAGTTATGTATTTTTAAACATAGTAGTTTCCAACGGTATACTCTTTAGAGAGCATATTTCTGAATAAGACAATGCAAAACATTTTCTCAGGCTATAACTGTACAAGTTTGCATATAGCTACATGAAATATATCATGCTACGAACAGGGAGTTAGACAGAGTTACCTGTTTTTTTAATAGTGCATCTTCATCTATATCATCATTGGAAATTAGATATTAGTGAAAAATTAATAATATTTTTGTGAATTATCAACATATGTTTGCCGGTTACAATGATAATAGTATCAAAAATTTCTTTGTCTCTTATGTTTCAGAACTTCTTTTTTTACAGAGATGGAGAAGAAATCTGAGGTATGGAAAAGAATAAAAGTATTTGCATAATTTTGAAATTGGATGTTTGTGTCATTATCATTGTAGCACTATGTTTCCCTCACAATATTACAGATTAATAACTATTTTGCAAGAATTTGGTAGTTTTTTGGACTGAAAAACTAAATTAGTACAATTTTCTTTATAAATTTGAAATGTAAATTAATACAAATTAGTACTTCTCATATTATTTGCAATAAATATTAATAAAATAAATACAATGAGCTTTTTATTGCTAGCGTATCTCATTACATTTCAAATTATGCTTACTATATGTTAACAAAAATATATACCTACAGATACAGTTCTAGAGTGAATCCTTTACATGTTTATCTTCCAAAATAACACTGTAGAACTAATAGCAACTAGTTTCAAGTAATTTTTAATAACGCGCAATGTTTTTTGCTAGAATTTTGCACCAAGAAAGTCGGTTAACTTTCAGATCCAATCAAATACTTTTCAGAAAGGAAAAAAAAAAGTTTATTTTGGAGAAATGGGTGCAGACGAAGTGCAATGAAATGGAGAAATTTCCGCAAAAAAGCTACCCTCGAAATCCATAATTTAATAATAACAATAATGAATTCTCGTGCGTAATGTATTTAATTATTTCATTTTTGAAGCTCGCCCGCTTTGCTGGCAGACTGAATGCTAGGTTTTGGAGATGACGGCGGAGGATATGGGAGACGCCTGGGGGGAGCGCGGGGTAGAATTTTTCAATACCACCGCGATTTTTTAAGGAGAAATGCACCTATCACGTTCGAGGTGGCATTTCAACTGGGCGTACACCTATACAGAGAGGAGTACGGAAATATTTTATTCCCCCCCCCTTTTTATAAATATATAGATATGTGCGAGAGTGTGTGTGTCTGTGCATGTGTATGCATGGGATTAGGCGGTGAATGTGTGTGTGTTAGAGTACGTGTGCGGTGAGTGGGAGTATGCAGTGTCGCGTGGAGGTGAAGGGCGATGGGAGAGAGGGTGGCTGGGGTTGAGTCGAGGGTGTGAGCCGAGAGAGGAGAATTTTTTCCTCGGAGCCTTCCTCCCTAACGTAAGCCCTCCCTCCCTTTCCCTCCGCGTCTAGTCTTGCACACTCCCTCCCCAGCATTGATTTAATGCCTCGACTGTGGATTCAAAGGGAGGAAACGAAGGCTGGAGGAGACAAGGTGGACGGTGAACAAAAAAGCGAAAGGGAGTAGGGAAGAGAGAGAGAGAGAGACTGAGAGGGAGAGAGAATGTTTTTTCGGGGAGGATAATAAAAATACGAGAGAAGCCCCGAGAACCAATGGCTTTCACTCGGAACTGCATGCGGGAGTGTACTTTTTCGGTGACGTCATGGAATCATCATGGCCGACCGTGAGGCGGGAACCAATAGGGACGGGGTTCGAAAAATCACACGCGGAGAAAGGACCCGCCCAGGGTGCCGACTTCAATTTCCCTTGCTCTCAGGGCCGGCAGGTGCAAGCCCTTCTCGCCGCTGCAACGGGATCCGTCAGGGAGTGAAATTTCGGCCTCCCTTCTCTCTCTCTCTCTCCGTCCTTTCCTCCCCTTCCCTTTTCCTCCTCCTCCCGCCGCACCTCCCTCTCCTCCCTACCAGGTCCACCCCAAACCCTTGCAGGCCTCGCAAACACGCCGATCCGCGCCCCGACTCCGTAAAGCCTCCCTTACTTCCGTGCCACCCTACCCCCTACCCTTACTTTCTCCTCCTTTCTCCGACCCCCCACCCACCCTCCCGCTCCCGTCCCCCCCTCCCGGTCCTCTTTCACTTTTGCCAAACGTGCGCTCACCCGAATCTCCCTAAACCCCTATCTCCCCGCCTCTGCCCACCCTCCTCTCTCCCGCGTGCTCCTTCCTCCCCACACTCGTCCCTCGGGGGGCGAGCGCAGGATG
Organism: Hetaerina americana; assembly: GCF_022747635.1. NCBI lineage: Eukaryota > Metazoa > Arthropoda > Insecta > Odonata > Calopterygidae > Hetaerina > Hetaerina americana. The sequence continues at coordinate 68,089,862 of NW_027287538.1, read as the reverse complement.
GGCGGGGGGGAGTCGAGGGGATGAGTAGGGTGGCGGGAGGCAGGGAAGGAGGGAGGTTTCTCTGCCGCCCCACACCCATTTCTCCGTAACACCCCGTGGCAGCTTCATTTTTCACCACGCTCCCTGTCTCACAGGATATAGGCACGAATGCTTGTGCACAGGCTTCCCTCGTCCAGGCTTACATTGGATCTTCCAACCCGTCCACATCGCCTCAATCCCCCACCCCCGACCCGGCCTCCCTCTCCCCTCCTCCTTCCCTCCTCCCCTCCTCATCCTCCCCCACAATCCGCCACCATCATCCCCAAACTCAGATCCCTTATTCCTATATAAACCTCCATACCTCCGCATGCCTCCCCCCCAATCCCTTCCCCCAGAAACCTCCGGGCACTGTTTCCATACTCCCTCCCGACATTCTCTTATCACTCGTCTCCCTCCATATCTCCGCCTCAACCCCGGCTCCTCCACCTCCTCTCCACTCCCCCCAATGCCAGTAATTCGAACAAACAACGGTCTCACATATTCCACGAGCCGGGTCTAGCTCTTTGCCCTCTCCTCCTCCTTTGCTCCCTCCCGCATCTGAAAACCTTCTCCTCTTCCAGACCCTCCTCCTCCGGACATCGATTCCAGTTTGACCACCCTATCCGCCCCCTCCTCCTCCCCCACATCTCCGGCAATAGTAACACAGCAATCCATAGCCTACCAACATGCGACCGTAGACCAAAAGCAGCTCGATGCTCGAGAGGAATTTCCCTGAGTGTTCTTACGTACTTGCCACATTTATTCGGGAAACCACGGCAGTGGGGATCGGTGCACGCACGCGGGGGAAAACTTTTTCAGAGTTTTGAATGGGCACAGGTTATCGACTCGCATAGTATGGTAGGAAAATATTGCTATGCAGCGTAATTAGAGCAGATTAGTTTCCGGTCCTTGATAATAATCTTGTATGAAATATTATTACAATTATTTCTCATTATTGCAATGAATGAATTTTGATAAATGCATGAAATTCTTTTTCGTACCTTTTTAAAGATAAAGAGACTTGTGGTTTCCAAATATTCTGCTCCATTGTTAATGCTTTATCACTACACGACAGGGTCCGTTTCTTGTACGTGATAGGAAGGAGTATATATTATTATGATAGAACAACAAATTATTAAGTTGAAGGTAACAAAACTGGTTGGTACCAGTCTTGTTGTCTTCAGCCAAAGAAAACCTTTCTGGTTTCTTTGGCTAATATCAAAACAGAAACTTTTAATAGGAAGTATTTTCAATCATGTATTTGGACTTTGGCAAAGATTATGGCAAAGACATCTAATTTTCTTCGATTCAAACACTAAAGTAGAATCATCAAAAGGAGTGTTCCTACGGTTTGGATGTATTTACATGATTCTACGACAACAACATTTCTACGTCAAGGAAATATTTTCATTTACAACTATCCTGCTCTTATTTTGGACACCACATACTGTCTTTCTCCCTCTCTCCCTTTCCATCCCATGCCGGTGCACTCTTCTCCCTAGCCCTCCTTTCTCCTCCCTCGCTTCCCAAACGCTCTCAAGGAAAAAATAAGCTCGGATATGCAGGCAAGAGCGGGGGATGTGGTGGAAGAGGAACGGGATAAACAAAAATTCCCTTTTCCTTCGTGTCCCTCGCAAACACGAGGCGAGCCGACACCCACCGAGTCACACAATGCCGCGGCACTATTGAGTGTGCCTTTGCGGGCCGTGTCAGTGTGTGCGGTTGAGAGAGAGAGGGGCTAGAATGTTGGGCAGAGGGACAAAAGGAAAGGCGCTTTATTTTTCACGGGAAGACGTGGAAGCGGACTTTGGGAATAAATTCCGTATTCCCTCCTTCCCGCCGCCTCTCCTCATCCCGCTCTCCTCGCGCAGTCCCTGTATTTTCTCCTCGTTTGCCATTACGGGATTCCCATCCCGGCAAACCCTCCCCTCCCTCCCCACCCATTCCATCCCTCGTCTCTCCATTCCCTCCTGCCTCTCTTCAAATTTCGCACATTGCGGCTTACCGGTCCGCGGAACACACAGAGTCATTTCTAAGTTGTTATTAGCCATTTCATCCCTCCGGGAAAGGCAACTCCGCACTCTCGCTGGTGGCTTGTTAAAACTCGACTCTTGTTACAACTATGGCTTTTTTAAAAAACGCACCATGAAAATTATAATGTTTTCAATGAATATACCATCACGTTCCTTTGATAAAAATTATATCATGTTTTGGCCTCACCACAATATTCCCCGTGCTAAAACAGAAAGGATAAATTAAACCTTCTTACAGCCTTTTCTAAGACTGACTACATTAAATAATATTTCTTTAAGCAGTAAAGGGGCTCAGTTAAATAAATAATAATTCCTTGACCCTTTGTGCCTTAAGGAAAATTATATTTAATTTAGAGCCTAATATTGATAAAATTGAGATATTATGGTTTCTGATAATTAATACGAATGCGAAACTATTAATTTGCAAATATGTGAAAGGATGAATCATAATTATATTTACCTTAATGAGAATTCCTTATTTCGCCAATCTTATAACGATGCCTTTTTTTGAATCTGCGAAATTATTTCAAGGAATTTGTTTTCTCTTTGAAAGCCAGGGTGTACGGAGGCTAACTGTACCATTGGTATCATAAAATAAATACTTGCCTCAAATCTAAACACTAAATCAAAAATTAGCATGTATCATTAAATCAAACTAGATGGCTCGTGAGTCCCTATCTGTTACATCTTGTTAAAATAGGATGAAAACTGCATATGCGTGATAAAAGCTGGTGTATAATTAAGAAAAATGAGGAGGAACTTAATAAAAAGAAAGTTCAAATGAATTAATGACTAATTTTATTTTTTTTAGTTATGATGAGCAAAAACATATTTTTTTTAAGTGAACCGATAGCATTTTGGATAATAACATTCGCAAAGTTTTCATACTTCTTCCTTATTCCGGGTGTGTTCAATTACAAAGGAGTTCCTGTATATTTTATTATTCACTTCCAAGGGTCTTTATTTTATTTTATCCTTTCTTGGTCTTTTCTATTTTATCCTTTTACCCAAATTGTATTTAACATACCACATCTTCTGCCAAGTAATTTTAGCCAATTGCATTGTACAGTGTCCTTAATGACAAACGCCTGTTAATAGTAATAATAATGTGTCCTCCAGCAGGTAAAATGTTTAATTTTGCGAAGAAAATCAAGACAGATAAGATAAACAGCATGATTTACTTTGAAATTCTCAATTTTTTGGGAAAATATGATTATTTGTTACCATTGCATTATAACATTTTTGAATGCTATCTTACTACTTCCAAGTTTTAAGTTTTTAAGAATTTTTACCTCCCTTAACGTCATTTCGCTATTTTCGTTATGCACTTAAAAACATCTGGCAGGCCATTTTCACAAAAAAAATACAGAAAATTTCATAAAAACATCATTCACTCTCGGTATTTATGTTTACTTTCTCAACCCTACGCTATGACTGGCACACTTGGAGTGAATTATATACAGCTATTTCTTAGGTATGACTATTTCATTTCAATGATATACATCAGGGATGTGTGTCTCGTTCACGTGTCTCCTAGCATTTCTGGCGTTGATTCGCAAATGTCCTTGGATTTTAAAGTAATATTCATCTACGAGTTAAGTTACATCTCGTAGTTAATCTATTACTACACTTTGCACGAGTATCATGAAATAATTTAAAATAAATGGTCCCCACGACCGCACATTATATATAATTTGTTTTTTTTTTAATTACAGAAATCTCACAGAATAAACTTCAACCAACATATCCAAGATAATTTCCCGCCAAATTTTTTCGGTGAAGTTTATCACACCACCGCACCCCATCCTTCTTTATAATTCACACAATTTCGCGTGCAATTTTCGGAATAATGCATTCCAAGAGATTGAGGAGGATGCATTTTTTAATAAAAAATTTGACAAAGGGCCTCGGAAACTGGGCAGTTCGAGGGAATGGGTGGGAGAAAGGGGAAGGGGTGGAAGAGGGGAATATTTTAAAAAATGCAAAATGTTAATTCGCATGAGCGGAAATTCGTGAGAGGGCCGGGATGAAGGGGTGAAGTTTGGAAGGGGAGGGCAGTTGGAGGAGAGAAGGTGGGAGGCTTAGAGGGGACGACGGAGAAAAAAAAATAGAAACGCCAGCATCGAAAACTCCGAAGGGGGTAATACCTGTGAAATACGACCGGAAGACGATATGAAGCAAAAAGTATCATTATTTAGCCGGAGCGCCGCTGTGTCCGGATAGCGCCAGTGTCGCATATATAAAAAAGAAAATTCTCGGAGAGAGCGCGGGAAAGGAGGGAGGGAGATGAAGAGGGGGGTGGAGGGTGGCAAAAAGGAGGAAAAAGGAGAGAGAGGGGGAGTTAGGACTATTTTTTCTGGGTAAGGGAAATCCCCTTTTTCTCGAAAAATACCATGCGTGCAAGTAAAGGAACATAAATGCAATCACAGCCCCTTTCCCGCTCCCCTCCGCATCTCTCCCTCAAAAAATCCGACCTCCGACCCCGCTTTGGGCTTATTAATATTATTTTTCTCCTGTTTTTATTTTTCTCGGGGCCTCGTGATTGTGACTAACATGAAAAATATCTCCATATTTTATGGGAAGCAGTGGTATATCAAGAATAATTTTTTTATTAACAGATCTCTCCAAGCACGACCATTTCCGACCCTTCAGGCCTGGCCTCCCGACCCCTATCCCCCCTCTCCGAGCCACGTTCCCGATCCCCCCAGCGTCCCCAAAACTCTGTCCCTCCTCGCAGAAAAAATACCATCCCTAAACCCCTTCCACCCCACTCACTTTTTTCAGCATCCCTCCCCACTTTTTTCATACCCTCAGAAAAAAAACTCGCACGTTCCGCTACGTCTCTCGAAAAAAACTGCCGCCCCTCCCGCCCCTTACCGTCAACTCCTGCCAAAAAAAATGTAATGTAATACCAGGTGCCCCCCTTTTTTTCCTACCTTCCCCACGCTCTTACCGAGACTATCCCTCACACCACTACGCCCTCCTCACGTACCCCCTACCCCCCGTTGGTCAGAACCGCCCTTCCCCTCCACAAGCCATCTCGCATACAATCCAAGCTACCACTCTCCTTCCGGTGTCTCATCTCTTCTGGTTCCAGTTAAATTTTTTTTCACCCCTTCCACCTTCACCCTCACCCCGCTGTCCGTGGACCCCCTCTCCTACCCCTACTCCTAACCCTTATTTTGGGTCTGGTCCTTCTACAAAAACCTCGCCTTCTCACTGTCCCCTGGCCAGCCCAAAAGGTATATGCACATTGATATGCATAAAGTAGCATAAATACATATGTATATGTGTTTACGGACACACACACACACACACATATATATATATATATATATATATATATATATATATATATATATATATATATATATATGCATATATATAAATTGACCTCCCTACCGCCGTATTCCGCCACCTTGCTACCTACTACCCGTTCCGTTCCCTCCCTGTACGTGACAACCTTCATCTCTCTCTCAGTCGCACTGCTTACATACACAAACGCACACACACACGTGGTCTCGCAAAAAAGGGGGTAGAACCAAGCATTTGGGGAGGATGTGTGTGTGGGGGGGGAACTTACGTGAGAGTTTAGGGAGGGCGGGGGGGAGGAAGGGGATAAGGAGAGGCCTGTCCACGGCGAAGGGCGGCTCCGAGGGGATAGGGGCGGGCGTGTGCCGGCTGACCGAGGCTTGCGAGGGAGGGATGAAAAGACGATCCCCGCCCTCCTATTGGTCCCCGGGCGTCACGTGACCCCTCTGGGACTCCGCCCACGTTCGGACATTACGGGGGGGTGGAGGGGAAGCGGATCAAGGGTGTCCATCTCTCCCTTCTACGGGCACCACACCCCCTTTTTACCCCCTCTACCCGCAACCCCTCCTCGATCGGGATCGCCCCCGCCCAGGGTATGTATCCCCTTAGAAAACCTTCCCCGCCGCCCTATCCCGCCATCCCCTCGGCCGCACGGGGGTTATATCCTTGCCCCCCCATCATCCCGCCCCGTCTCCGCGCTCTTCAGGGGAAAGCGGAGGATGGATGGGCCCCCCCAGTCCGGCGTGCAACGACGGCGATGGAGGGCAAGGCACCGTGGTGTGGCCCGCGGGGGCGGAGAGGGGTGCCGTTGGGGGCGGGTCCCTTAGTCGAGGGCGGGGGTGGATGAATGTTTTGGCCGATTTTGCCTCGTTGTAGGAGTTTCGGGTGGGGTGGTAGGGAAGAGGGGCTTGGGGGAGGGGAGTCGCGCTGTTGGGTTTCCGCGTTTTACGGAAAAGGGGCGGGTGTGTGCGTGGGAGGGAGGAGGAGGTCGCCGGTCCTTCCCCCTGGAGCTTTCTCTTGAGGCGAGCCCTCCAGGCTAGCAGGCGGAGAGAGAGAGAGGTTGTGAAGGAGGAGAGATCAGCTCTCGTGCACACACACGCACAGGTTTCGCGTTGGCCGAGGATTGGGACTTGGGGACGGTGGGAGGAGGAATAGATCGATGCAGTCAGGCATTTCGAGGAAGGGAATTGAGGAGAAGGAGTAGGCCTAGCATTAGGAGAACGACCGGGAGGAAGGAAGGGGAAGGCGGCATTTCGAGCTCGGAGTTTCGGTCCCAGTAGGAAATGAAAAAGTGAGGGCAAGGAGGAGTAGGTGGGTGAGTTAAGGGAGGTGGGGGGGAGGTTATGTCCCCAGGGGACTCAGTCGGCGGGGGTTGGGCGGGGGGGGTGGGTGAAGGGTGGAGATGTGTCGGAAGTTTTTTTCCCAGGAAGGTAGGGTTTATTTTCCCCGCGTATCTCAGCCCGCATGTGTGCTCGTGAGTGGATAGAGGAATTGGTGTAGTCAGGGAAAATGTAGGGGTGGGAGATGGGTGGGGGGGTGGTGCCCGGGGAGGGAGGAGGAGAGTGGTGGAGTTTTGGGAGAGATGGGTTTGGACAGGTGAATACGCCCACACTGGATCCACTTCTACGGAATTGGAGAGGTCCTTTTCGGGGATGGGGGATGCGGGGGTTGATGGCGAGGCCGGTGGGAGTAACGGAGGGGTTGGAAGAGGTATGGCGGGACAATTTTTTTAGAGGGAGGGTGGAGGAGGGGCAGTGGGGGTGTCCATGTGAGGTGGGCATGCATGGAAGGGAACGCCTTCTCCCTCCTGCGTCCTCGCATACATCCACAGATAGCAACCTCCTCCACCTCCCACCTACTCGCTCTCCCTGCCTCAGTATACTATATAGTCGACGCGGGAGGAGATATGTATTGCCTTCTCCAGCTTCCATTAATCTTCCGTAGCGAGCGAAATTAAAAGTGATCAGGGGATATGTTTGGCGGTTGGCGCGGCCGGGCCCCCCCGGAGATATGGGAAAAAGGCGGGGGAGAAAGGGAGCGTTGAGGGTGGGCGGGGGTGGGTGGAGGAACAGAGGAGGCGTTGTTAGGAAGCCGGGAGCAAAGAGATCTCTCACGCAGCAATTCCCTCTCCGTTTCCCTCTCCACCCTCGGGAGTTTATTTTTTACCCTCTCGCGAGTTACGGAGGAGGGTGTGAGGAGGAAAGGAGGAGTCTGTGTGGGGGTTTACGGAGAACGGGGTGGGGGAATGTGCATTCGGGTTCTGGTGATCGTTTTGGGTGCTTTATTGCATTCCGCGTGCCCGTCGGCCACTTAAGTCCGTTCCTACCTTTTCCAAGAGAGGGACCAAACTTTCGAACTCCCTCAGTAAATGCGTCCCATACCTATCGTCCACACTCGTCCACACCTCTCCCACTGGCTCAACCGACGCGAGCATTCAGCCCCAAACTATGTTCGTGCAACAACACCGACACAAAAAAAAACGTTCGGGCCCTTCCCCTTTCTTCCCCCCCGCACACCCGCCATGGCCAAAAAACCGACGGTCACACACTGGTCCATCTGAAGCGAAAAAAAATCCCACAGACGTCACCTCCTCTCTGAGAAGTCCATCCCGGGTCACAGACAGACAGCCGAACGTACCAAACCAGCCGACCTCACCCCATCCCCCGCCTCCCGAGTCTTGCACCCAAACGAACTTTTTTCAAAGACACCCTGCCCCCTCTCCCCCTCCCTGTCCCCAAGCATACGCACTACTTTTTACCGAACTTTCTACCCCCTACTCCACCAAACTATCTCCTCTTGGCCATCCTTTTTTTTCTCCCTGCGCTTATGATGATGGGGATTCGATTATGCTAATCGACTGGACAACCCATTCGCTTCTCTTGCGTTTCCGGTTCTTCTACTGGCGACGCGAAATATCCGCCGAACCGGGCTGCCAGTTCAGCACCTCACCCGTCCCCCCCACTCCCACGATTTTTGCCTCCCCATCCCCTTCCTCCCTACCCCCCTTCCGCCGCTCCCACCCTCCTCCCTTCCTCCCCGGACTCCTCTGCCCCGCCCGGCCATCCTCCCTTTGCTCTTCCGCCCGCCCCATGCAGAAAAGCCCGCACCGGACTCACGCACACGACTGGGAATGCACGGGACTGGTTTTTCTGCATGCGTTGCAGATGCGAGGGGGGGTCCCAGTTCAAATGCCAGTCCGGTCGTTTCTTTTTTTTATTTCACTCTCCCATTATTTCCACTGGCCGCGCACAATGCGCGTGAGGTTTTGCCTTCCCGAGGGCGGGCGGTTCCGGCGGAGGGCGGTCTCCTTGCTCCTCGGCGTCGCGACTTTGGCCCTCCCGATCCGCGCCGGTTCTCTCTTTTTTTGGGTCGACGCTATTTTTTTTATTTTGGTTCAGTTAAGATTCGAGGGGAAGACAGTGGGTCGTGCGGAGAGGAGGAAGCTCTGTCTCGTTGGGACTCGGAGGACGGACTTTTTTTGGCCGCCTAGTGAGTACCTCTCAGTTCCCATCAGATGGCCAACCACGTCCCCACGCAACGCTCCATGCACATTCTATGTCGTTCACAAAATCCCTTGAAACCTTGGAGCTCAGGATTCTTCCGGCCAATGATTCACTTACCGTCATTGACATTCCACAATTACTTTTGACTATTCCCCATCAAATTTCGAGCTATTCAGTTGCAAAAACCCCCGTACTGGTTTGGCAAGCTTTGCAACTGCGATAAAAAAATAACATTTTCGTCGGGATATTTATTCAGGAATGCATTTAATGCATGCTCTTGCATACGAGTCCGTAAATTCCTACTGCCACGAAAGCATGTAAATGTTTTTTTAACCAATGCACGCATGCCGCACCGGACTGACCTGCTAGTGTGGGTGGTACTGCTGTAAACTGAAGCTTTGCTCTCTCATTATACCTTGGCTGTTTGATATGAATTCCAGCAAAATTTACTATCCAATGTCATAAACGTTTTCAGTTTGTTTACCAGCATGTTCATGTTATGATTAAATAAGCATGATATTTGTACCTAGTTTTATGGTTGCCATTTCATTGTTGATTCAACATTTTACTGAATTTTATTATTATATGTTTTGTATTGTTGATTTCGTTTATATGTTTGGTGTATATTTATACGTGTATGTATATATATATATATATACATATATATGTATGTATATATATTCGTACATACATCTATACACCTATACTAATACATGCATATGCACTCCTTTTAATTGAATAGTTCAATATTCATCTTTACAGTACCAATGTTTTTAGCAATTTATTTTTTTGGCGATAAATTTTTATTCAGCTATAAAGTCCTCATCATCAATTCTACACTATAAATAACTTCAATACCATCAGACGAATTATTAATTTTCTCTGTTTTCTTCGAAAGACTTCTATTCGTTACTCTCAAATGGACTTATAAGTTATTCAAAATTGATATTTTCCGATTCCACTTTCAATTTTTGGTGTTTATCAGATTCAGGGTTTTCCTTTCCATAACTGAAACGGTTAGGGTTAAGATTATAATTACCTTCTTCCAATACCAAAATTTGGTTAGCTGTGATTGTACGAATTTATACTGGCATGAAAAACCCAAATCTGGAATCTGGAATTTCAAAGACATTGCCCCAGTCGCAAAATTCGATTACCCTTGTTAAAGATGCAAAACCTCTTAAATGCCAATGTCTATTTCATAAATTAATACCGAAAAAGAAATGTCTTACATTTCAGGAATTTAATTGTCCACATAAAATGTCCGCCATGATTACCTTGCTAAATAATAAATTTATATGTTGGTTAGCAAGACAAGGTCTCCTATTTAAGTAGTAAGCATTCAGAAAACATATTTTTACATTTAATGAGTTTTATAATTATTACCTTGCAGTGAGAGATGGTGATAAGTTGTTTGTTGTCAGTCAGCTGGAATTGTATTTTCACGATACAATTTCCCCTCTACATTGCTACGGTTAATGAGGTTTTCAACATACATTGTTTGTATGTTATGCATCTACTCGCCATCAGTTCGATATTTTCTAGGATTTCCTTACTAGGCACATATTCATGTCCATTTTAATTAGAACCAAGTCACTGTGAAGATATTAAGCGCAGACTTTGCAAGTTTTTAATAATCTTGAGTACTCGTTTTAGAGATATTTACGTGTTAGTATCTTTTAATAGCGAAACTTAACTAACTACACTGTTGGTGTCTTCTGTTCCCGCTGGTAGACGCCTACAGTATATTTGGTCTAGTGCTGTCACACAAAAAGCACGCATTCTAGCCATTGAAACCGGCTTTTAGGACACTCTGCAGACAATAGTATGTCTACTGCACATCTACCTGTGTTATAAGATCGCAACTCGGTAATGTAATAAGAACAGTGTTTCCTGTGAATTTAATTGTAGAAAATACACATTCCATAAAGTATTGTAAACATTATAGTCATTATTTTACCATCTATATTTATTTTAAGATACCCACATAACGATTTTATTTTCACCTAATTTATGCAAGCAATTCCTTATCATAGCTTTTTCTACTAATATTTTTGCACGCGCAGAACCGAACACTTATTCTCCCACTTGTGTTACATGTATTGGTGCAAATAATATCTCCAAGGTTTTGCTCTTAGTAATCTGATATTTCTGGTGTTGGGAATTGATATTCCTATTTTATCAGGCATAAATTTTTATTAGTGTGCAGTAATTTCACAGGAATATATTCTTACTGAGGATCATTCCTGTCTAAAAATTATCTGATATTTGTATTGCCTTCAAATTGATATTTCATTTATTCCCTACAATTGCTGCATGGAATGAAGGATTCTTGTTTTTCTGAGATAAAATACAGCTAGCTACATGACGCAGCTGAAATCATTGCTAGAAAGTACATCAATTTTACTCAATATATACGATACAAATACTTGGTTTTTGTGGTATGTCTTACAACACACTTAGTCACGCGGTGTATATGTGATGATGGAAATAAACGTATCGGTAAAAACTATTTGAAATTTAAGGAAAGGCATGTGCTTCGCTCATCATGATAATATCACTCATTATAGCAGATTCATCAATAAAATTACGATATAATGTTCCGCCACCCCAATTCTGATTAGAAGAAACTGCTATATATTTTTATCCGCGGCATCAAAACCATAGAACTCCGGGGTAAAAACTAATAAGTTCGTTGGATCATCAGCAATAATCTTCAATTTTCAGTTATACTGATTTGGCATGGCGAAATCCTATTGTCTAGATTGAGACGTAGGATAGCAACATTGGATTTTCTGTCAATTATTACCCATTGAAAATTAGACAATCACAGAAAAATCCGAAATACATACCATCGAGAGTAAGGAATGCCCTCCGTTCTTATTTGCTGTAAGATCACAAATTTTTTCTTCATGTACTCTTTATATCAGAAAAGTGTCAGCTGCTTGTATTGCATTTTGAAGTCTATCAGATGGCACATTTTTAGTATCAAGAAGCGAGGAGGTTACAGTGATACCTACGTGAAAATCACAAGGTATGTAGTTTGAGAGACGATTGGCAAACGGACAAGGGTACACATTTCCGCATTTGGATACTGCGATTGGAAGATCTGTCATTATCTTACAATAAGATGCAGGTAGTAAATGTAAAGGAATAGTAATTTCTGTTGGATTAATCACTTCACTTCATTTTCTCCACGTCGCAGTGAAATGAGCTAAATTTTTGTGTAAGTATTACTGAGTACATGTAATTCCTCAACTAAGTTTACCCTTCATATATCCTAGTTAATATAATTCCTTAGGATTTGGAGTTATAATCACAAAATTCTCGGGGACCTTATTTGTAAGGTTAAATTAGGTTTTCATAAAAAGATAAAGCGATTTCCGTATAATCCAACTCAACATTTTTCATTCAATTTTGTATTACCTCATCAGTTTGCGAAATAAAGCACAAAATTCCTTAGTATATGTCATAGTTCTGGATCATGCCTTTCCAAAGTCTTTTCTAACAATTTTATTCACTGTCGTATCTCAAATGATAAAGTTATTTGAAAATGAGAACTGGTGCCATTAGAAACAATTGGAGTATGTTTTACGTTCACTTTAAATTACTCGGTACATCATATGATTATGGATAGCCAGGTGATGTTTTAGACCTGGATATGTTTAGCATGGCACGCATGAGCATTCTTAGCTTTAACCGAGTTGTATGATACCGGTTTCCGAGTACCCGTTGAAAAACCGAAGAGAATGCGCAGTGAGAAGGCATAGACTCTTACCAAGATTATTTAATTTCAGGAAACTTGATGGATAGTATGCATTGAGCTATAATTATCTAAAAATATCTTCGACTTTGCTGGAAATATAAGTTGTTTCGTTCCACGTTCCTGCAAAACAAAGAAAATACTTGATAATAATGAGAGTCAGCGTCCATGCTGTGTTCCTCAATGGAATACGAGTAAATACGGCAGTATTGGTCGCAGAAGATTACGAACGATCTGCCGTCGTGATGGCATCAGTGAACAAGCTTGAATCACCGACAATTAGAACTCGCTGGATGATTCTTCACCCGCCCTATCCACTAGGACTACATCCAAAATTTAGGAATATTTGAACTCCTTAATTATTCTGGAGACCCCATCATACCTCATATATTCTCTTAGTGCCTTATAAAACGTTACCACATCACAATTTTCGATGAATTTTAAACAGTGTAATTATTTACATTCCTACTTTTTGATCAATAGAAATCCTAATCTCTCCTACGCTCCCTTCCTTTTATTCTTTTTTATTACATATTGGTCCACATACTATAATCTCCGATCGTTTCCCTAGTCCATTTTTCCTAGCACCCTTCAACTTCTTCCGTTAAACTCCTTTTCACATATTCTCCGAAGCCCCGTTGATAGTAAAATTATCAATTTATCCCTTATGTACCAAATATTATAGGAAAGTGAAGCAGGAAGCCAGATTGGCCGAAAGAGTCTGTTAGTGTTGCAGTAAAGGAGAACAATAAGTGTAGAGAAAAACAATGCATATACTGCAGGTCAGCGATAAAATATTATTACTCAAGTGAAATCTGAACCAAAGATTTAGTTTCTTATTAAATGTACATGTTGACATGAAATCATAGAGATGTGAAAGTAGACGGTGGTTACAATCAACCTGAAGACGTGGTAGGGAGTATTCCTTGGATATAATCCCGTGATGATGATGGGGTTTATGAACGTGATGAAGGCAAAGAGGAGTACTTGAGGGGACTACTGTTTAGCAACATTTATTACCGCGGGGAAGAAAATAATGTAATTGCAAGCGAAAAATAATAAAGTCATAAGTAATACTTGGTTTTAATACGGTAATGGGAAGGTATAACGACGGTTTCCTCTAGGTGTTGATTGCGGGGGCAAAAGAAGTAGGGATACGTCCAGTACAGATATTCAGGCAGTTTTCTGTTAGATTATATCATGATTGTTGTGAACATAGGAAAGAAAAGTGTAGAATATTTTGAGATCGGAGGTGATTCTTATCATCAAAAAAGGCATATTATTATAATATAAATCTCGTTGTAGCTAGGCAATTGTTCTGGTGGCAATGGTCAAGTCTGGTCAACGGACACTCCTGCCTTGCATGTACATACATACACAAGAAGAATAGAAATGAGACAAAATGGTCTTATATACAATTACACTTTAAGATTACCAACCGCACATTCACCATCACTCAAGGGCTAGGTTTAAACCATACAAACAATGCTTCGTCCATCACCGGACTCAGTCCATGATCACCTACTCTTCAATTTCATATACCGCTCAAAATCACACACCATTAACACATCATTCACTTTTGCAATAGAACTTGTCACGCAGTCCACATCACATGCAAACAATATTTTACTAAGTGATATAGTATAATAATCACTGATCAATGATGTATATGGTCCAGTGGCTGGTTTATACTTATTCTTAAAACTCCTAAAATTGGATGGAAAGGGATCAAACAAACCTCTAGGCAGCTGGTTTCATTCAACAATTGTTCTGTTTAAAAAAGATTTTTTTCTTATAGGTTTATGGGTTGTTGTTTTATTTTTAAACTGTGGTCATTTTTTCCCTAAAAGTTTGGTTTGTCCATCTCTTTCCATAATTATTCCCACGCCTCTTCATGTTTACCAATTCTATGCATCGCGCCTAACCTACTACTCTTTCGTCTATTTTTAAACCTCTCCCATTTTAGTGTATACAACATTTCCGTGACACTATATATTCTTTTGTAACTTCTACTTATGTTCCTAAGACAGAATTTCCAGTCACTCATATCTCCGAGCCATGACGCTCAATGCACGCTTCACATTTCATCGGCACCATTCATACTCACGGGCACAACTCAAGTAAGCGTTTAATATTGTTTCCAGAATGAAAAACATTATATTGCAAAAAACAATTTTTGATATGGTTATATGTAGGATGTAATAGAAATCTGTTGCATTCTTCCGCAAGAAAAATAGTAAATAAAAGTATTTTCGCTGGGGATATCGTAAGATATTAGGGATAATTTATTAAATCGCATGCTTGCATTGATAAATTTTAATTCAATCCTCAAAAACAATAAAGACAATTAACACATACTACTTGTAAAATGGAATAATAATAGTTTCCATCGAAGTGAGTTTATGTCACTGAAGTCATATGAATGTTGATTCAATCCTAATGATAACATTTCTAATACCTAAATACCATTATATGCGTCATGCAACTTTAGTCATTCCAACCAAATAGCTTACCCTTGTAGTTATTTTTCCATCAAGCGAGATCATGCAAAGCACTTGTTCTAGTTTGTCGCCGTTTCATTTAACGTCGCTCTCTTTTTGGTGGAAACTTATAAATATATAGTAGATATATTTCATGAGCATACATGGGAGTTGCCTGTCAGACCGATGATTTGTTGCAACTGTTTCATTCAAAATAGATACATAGGTTATTTAAAAACACCATTTATTTATTTTCCTAAGCTAATTTTAGTTGCAGTATATCCATTACAAATACTTGAACCAATAATATGTTAGCTAGGCTCGCCTAGGCTAGCTAGGCTAGGTTCGCCTTCAAGGCGAATGATTTTTACACGCTGCTGCTGTTGTTGTTGCAATGAAATGCATATTAGCGGATGACTCCGTTAAAAGTTACTGTTGCGTTATCTCCCGCAGTTTCTTTGGAATTTGGAATAACTTAAATGTTAAACAATTCAATTGAAAAAGTTTAAAAGAACGTTTTTCAATATGTTATTAACCTCAGCATAATGAGTAAATTTTCATTATATAAGACAAGTGGTAATATTTTGCTGTAAAATGGAAAAATGAAAACTCCTGAGTAAATAAAATTTTCAAATTACACACGAAATATAGATGAGAAATCGTACAAGTCTCCAACTAAGTTCTTGCTCTAAGATAATATTTACGTGAAAAGGTTGCACTAGATACATTATAATCACAAGGTACATATTAACAGGCATGTTCATAAGCTGAGCTTATTTCATAGCTCTACATTCTCAATTTATAAATATCAAAATAGTTTACATATATTATAATTTTTAAATACACGTGACCCATGATCTTGGGAATCTCTAAAAAAATACTCGATATCAGAGTTTGTAAACATAAAGTTGAAAAGCAAAATCTCATCATCATAATACGCATTCATTACTGCCGATTCATCTTACTCTTACTCAGTCCCATTACAATATTTGTAGAAGTCGTTAAAAATAGGTGACTGCGTCATTGTCATTGTAAAAACTAGTCATTGGGAATAGGATACAAGTACGAAAAAATCGGATTTGAATTGTTAATAAACACAGTTCAGTGAACTGCGCCGGATAAGTAAGCGTGAACACTATTATTATACTTTTTGTTAGTCTCTTGTAAAAGGTATCGCTGAAATGCACTTTTCCTCGAATTATAAGACAAGACCTTACAGCACCGAACTGCGGTAAACCATTCTTCCAAACAGCATAAATCTCTATATTTTTTATTCAGTCCAAAATAACATAATGCTCAAAACTCAATTAGTAAAATTAGGAATATAAAACCACCCAGAAGAATAGAGGAAGAAAGATAACATGAAAAGTAATCAAAAAAAGAGAGACCGAAGGGATTGATTTTATTTTGAAGTGCTGAATATTTTAAGTAATATAATATAAGGTAAATTCTACGTATCACGAAATCATTCCGTATGACAGGCAGAGAGAAATACTAGGCAAAAAGGTTTACAGGGAGTAAAAGAAAAATTGCAGAGAGGACCATTAAACTAATTAACGGGTGAAACCATGAGCAAAAAGTGACTTAAAAAAGTGAATAGAAATGGTCGGCAGAGTGCAAAGAAAGATTAGACAAATAAGAATACAGAAGTGAATTAAATTGTGGCAGAAGAAAGAGAAAAATTAGATTGTTTAAATTTCTTTCATCAGTCTTATCTCTTATTACAAGTTGACACAGGAGTACCTAGTGCACCACATCTTCAACTATTTTCATACATCCTCAATATTTATTTCCACTCCTCAAGAACTCATTTTTTGCATAGTACTAGAGGATGAGGAAAGGAGACGGACAGGTGAAATAATTTTCGATGTTCCACGTACAACATTGGTCCTTCTCTTAAATATTTCCTATGGACGATGTACACACAGTTTAATTTTTAATTAAGTAATTTTTAAAAAATCACAGCATTATTACTTATTTTCATTAAGTAGACTTCCTTTTCCAAACTTTAAACAACACAGGGTTACTCCTAAAAATACACTTCATCATCATTGGCTCCAAATTTTTAATTAACGTGTGGGTATACATTATGCTTAAAAGTTTCAAATTTACATAGATATAATAAAAAAAACACCTCGAATAGACTTCTTGAAAACAGATAAATTATCTAGACACCAGCAGACGCTAGTTAATGAGATATTTCTCGAGTACATAGGCGATGATTTCTGGAAATCAACCTTTAAATGCAAGAGCACAAAATTTGCAATTGTACAATCTCAAATAATCAATCATATTCGATACTGTGTTTTGTTTTACATTAGTCATGCACAGAACTGCTTATGATAGGTCTTTTGAAAGGTTATAAATGATAAAACTAATGATAAATATTTAGCTGAAGAATTAAGGCTATAAATATAACTTCAATTATCTAATCAAATGATAAAATGCCATAAACCAATGTAAGATATTCTTTCTATAGGAGTTTTTTATTCCCGCTTACTTACTACACCCCAAGTCCCGTTTTCTCTCCCAGTATGTCATAGCATTTGTACACTCATTTTAGATCATATAGGTTTATAGTTTAGGAAACATTCAGAGTTGCATGTAAAATAATGAATAGATCAAGAGACATTTGGCAAGTCTTTCCTTTAGCATGGAAAACATTGTATATTTTATTCAACCTGCACAGAAATTTTCTCCACACTTATTTGCTGGAAATGGTTTGAGTTTTGGTTTTGTTAATTCCTCATTGCTATGACAATATCTGGAATTCTTTGAAATATATCATTTTATACCCATTAAGATCAAATGCTAACAGTGTTTCGTTTTTTATCAACTTCGAATAATTAGACATCACTTTATTCGGCGCATTTGTCTTCACTAAGAATGGTCACAGCATGTCAACAGCATGTCAACAGCATGAATGATTTCGAATTATTTTTATCTTTGGAACGTTAGCAACGTAATATACACTAGGTAACACTAGGTTGAACTACGCATGCAAAATCAGTATATTCAAATATACGATTCCAATTTTTTAGTCCAGTTAGACTTCTCAGATTATTGTCAAGACAATACGTGACCAGCTGACGGCAGCTGTCTCATCCTATATCATTCCTTTTATAAGATATTACGAATCCGTGTCATAATTACATTAGACCAATTATTATATGTACAACTAAATTAAACGTAGACGTTTTCTCAATATAATATATACAGAATAAAGTTTTAACAACTTTATCTTAATGGAACCTCTCAAATGCAAGAAATACAAGTGTGCACGAAATACTAGTGGTGTTGCCGGATTAAATCAATGAAAATACAGGAATAAGCTAAGAGATCAATATTAACCTGATATTGTCGCACTCTTTTTATTGTTCGGGAAGAATATGGGCTGAGGTTGAGGATGGGAAGAGGAATATAAGAATTATCATTATTCAAACGCATATTTTCTCTCTCATTGTATCATAATGCTATGCCATGGTATTGTGCCTTTTTTATCGACCTATCAGACACGTGTTACAAGATATACCTTGATTAACCCTTCTAAGATAGGGCTTATTCTAGCTTTGAAATAATGTTTCAATAAATTGAGGTCCATAGCATGTGAGCAATTCTAAATAAAATGTAAACTATCCAAGTTCCACTATGTATATACCTGTATAATAAAGTGTATAATTTAGCCGTGGAAAACGTGAAGATCATTCAATTGTTTTTTAATGCGTTCCATTGCATTTTTTTTTAAATATTATTAAACCGTATCAATCATATCTGCTGCGGTCAAAAATTAGAGTTAGATAACAATACTAACGTCAAAATATAAAACCTTAATTTTAATTTACCGCAAAGTATCGGAAAACGAAAATATTCTTACGATGGTTGATATCTGTAAAAATGGCTTGATATCAGTTGCACAAATAAAAGTGCCAAATTGATAACTATTATACCAACGGTGCTGAGATAACGATATTCGTGAAATGATAAACTTCACCAAATTTTATGTATTAACATTGCCAATATGCTGTCCATTACCATCCTTCGTTTCTTAGGGCACATTTAAAAGAAATTGTGACAATATCAGTAAAATATTATGCTTAAACAATACTGAAATAATGTCGTTATACATGTGTGTATTCCGATATTAAAAGATATCATCTTCGGCTGCAAAGACGGTTGCATTGTTTAAATAGCAACGTCATTGTAATGTAAAGAGATTAATCAAAATAAAAAGAAAAAAATGAGTTATTTGTTAATACGTCAGTTACAGCAAATAATTAAGCTGAAGGTATTAATCCCTTGTTTGAAATACACATTTTACAAAAATTGCCAGTGGAAAGTGTGAGCAGCTGTTCAAAAGAAATGAAAGGAAACAAAATAGGGAATGATGATCTTCAAATAATCAGAGTGTAGAGGCTGAGTCAAAAGAAGTGATGCCGAGCAATGGAGGGAAAGAAGCCATTTTCCTACTGAAAATGTCGTCTTGGGGAAAACATCACAACGAATCAAAGCCAAATGGCATTTAAAAAATATAATCGCAAGGATTCAAAAGGAACTCTAATAAATTGTAAAGAAACTCATAATGCTTCTTTTTATACCTTTAGAGGCAGCAAGAAACCCAGCCCAGCACGTTGTCGTGAAAGCATGGGAAATGCTATAACAAAAATATAGGGAAAAGTATGAGGAATTTTAGTTTAGTAGTAGAAGTTATTTGAGTGAATTTTTCGAATTTCCCCTTTATCCATAAAAATCATTCAAATTCTGCAAAGTTTGATCCCAAACTTTTCTTTACCTGAGTTAACTTAAGTTTTAAATATTTACTCAGTCTGGAAAAACAGCACATTATTCAAATTTCTTAGGGAAAGGATATTAATGTTAAATTAATCGGAAATTAATGTAAACAGCTGTTTTCAAAATTAACGAACATACAGTTTATTTTTCTGCTACGAATTATCATCCATTCTTGGTGAATGGCATGGCGAATGTGATCAAAAAGTACCTTGCACTGAACGTAAAGTTGTTTTTTTGGAATAAAGCAGTAAAAAATTAAATCAAAAGTATCTTTGTACACACATTATAACTAATAATACGATAAATACCAAGGAGTAAAGTCTAGCAAGAGAATGCATCTTTAATCGTTCGCAATTTCCATTAGGATGGTTATTTCTGGAAACGCTCCTTATGATAAATAATTGCGATTGAGACTGGTAAGTTTAATTCATCATCATTTGCATTAACTCTAAAATGTGTAATTAAAGCATATCTCATCAACTTTACCCGAGCTGAGTACTGACAGCTACAGATATTTTCGTCCTTTAACAGAAAATGTATGAAGATTCGGTTGAAGCATCAATAGGGTAATTTATTTTCTTGAAAAACTAATGTGGCAACCGATGAGTGTATGTCCGTAAACATTTGAGGGCAAGGAAAATAATCCTGGATCATTGATACGTAAAACTTATGTAGATATAATATCTATTGGTAAAAGAAAATGAAGCGAAGTGAAGCTGAAAAATGGCACATTGCATTGACGTAATAATTGACGACTTTTTTGTTTTTCGTTGACTGGCATGATAGCTGGGAATGAGAACTGTATCAATATCCTGAGAGATATTGACACGAACTGTTAGTTTCCCTTCGTAAATGAATATGCAAAACTTTGCATGTATGTATTCATCCTATAATTTTCCAGGGATGATTTTTTTCCTTGACTATCTTAGCTATATTCCTCAATCCATTAGTTGTGCGTTATTCAATTCAGCTATCTATTTAATGCTCACTAACTATTAGATCTAAGGCTTCTTGGAATAATCAAAGCCTTTTTCATCCTATTTCGGAACAGTTGATTCCAAGTGTAACCACTGTTATTTCCAATGCAGATTCAATTTAAGTTAAAATCTTCACTTCCAAAAGATTATACACCAATATCCGTGAAGTTACCCTACCTTACTTTATGTTCTGTTTCTGTTCTTCAAACGCAAATGCCAAATACTTTTGATACGTTATCAATGACAAATCAATGATATTTATTGTTCAATTATTTTTTAGATGATAGAAATGATATTTTCTGTGCTACTCCACTTTAACCATTGATAAGCTTAGAGTTTTGGCCGTTTTATTGCATTATTTAATCTATTCAATTTGCAAAAAAATGATCGGCAATACGTTTATCAGAATAAAGCATCAATTTATTTTTATTATCAAATATTCAAAGAAACGACGGGAGATGCAACAGTAACTTTTCACGGAGTCATCAGCTAATTTGCAACATAATGCAAAAATTTCAAAATGTAAAATTCGATTTTTACATGTTGAAATTTCTATTAATCTTTTATTTTCATGGGAGAATTTGGTTCATTTTTTACGTAAACAAAAGAAGCCTGTATCTAAGTACTGAGAATGAAGACATTACTTCAGATGGTGTACAATACAAGAGATGTTTCCATTGGCATGGGCCGAATTTTTAACTCAAGAGAAATCTAATACATTCATATTTGTGCCACCTTAGCATTTTTCAAGAAACATTAGCCTACCCAAGGGTCAGAAACAATACCATTTAATTACAATTAGGCTTTGGAATGAAATTCACAGGCATAATTTTGATAAATACCGCTACATAACTCTACTAAGAAAAATTTACACCCACCCTACACAATGCAAACGAAAGAAATTGAAAATGGAGATAAACAAAATGATGTCCGTGCCTTTTTTCCCCAGGCCCGTGTTCGATTCCCGGGCAAATCTGGGTACCTACAGCCAAGTTATGTGATTTTTCGGGT
The DNA here is from genome assembly GCF_022747635.1 of Hetaerina americana. Classification (NCBI taxonomy): domain Eukaryota; kingdom Metazoa; phylum Arthropoda; class Insecta; order Odonata; family Calopterygidae; genus Hetaerina; species Hetaerina americana. Next base: position 68,067,977 of record NW_027287538.1, on the reverse strand, counting down.
ACCAGATCTTGGGAAACCATAACCGACACAGGGAAAGGAACTGGCACCCCTACTTTTATGTTTTATACATATAAATGTATAAATAAATAAATAAATAAATAAATAAATATATATATATATATATATATATATATATATATATACAGAAACATATATAAGGAAAAGGGATAGGGATAGTATTTATTCGCCGTTTGGCGGGATTTCGTGTTTGAATGTATATATATATATATATATATATATATATATATATATATATATATTTCCATTTCGTATGGAGTGCTATAGAACCAATTTTTAAGAAACAACTGTACCTTTCGAGCAGCAAGATATTTAATACTGTTCCAAACAATATACTTCTTATATTCAGGGAAATAATTCAATATAACCGCCTTCTACTTTCTTTGCTGAGGAATGGAAAGCTTACAGGCAATTTTTCAAAAGCGGCCAGTGTAAACAATTTGCCCGGAAATTCTGCGTGCGTGGCAGATTTCACGAAGGAATATAACGCTCAGCTTTTCCCCAGCCTCTCTTCAGTCAATGTTTCCAACGATCTTTATTTGCTTGCATGGCGACAAAAACGCCCAACTTCGTCGACCGAGAATTGAGAAATAAAATTTCCCCGACCTCACATCACTTAGACGAGTAAACTCGCCAAAAAATTTTGCCTTAAGACAAATATTTAAGTTACATGTGGATAAAAGCCGCCGTATTTCACACATGCATTGTTTCCGTTGGAACTAATTCTATTGAAGAATCTTCCTACGTGTCGCAAATTATCGGAAACTTCCACTAAATGGAGCAGAATAGATCAATAAGGTCATTTCAAGGTATATGAAAATGTGAAGTATATTTTTCTGTGAGTGATAGAGATGGTTGACTGAATTTCATTTTAAATAAAATATTCAGACTTTCATCTAATTCCGCCTTAAGTCACCCAACAAGGAGAAACTAAAACCTAAGAATATATGGAGTGAAATAAATTTTTATCGTTATCTAACAAGATATACAATTATAATCTGCACTTTTATCTATTAAAATCAAAGAAAATACTTCGTAAGCATTCTTCTATACATGCTAAAAATAAAACGCAGAGCAAAGAGATGTAACCAGTCATAAATTCTGGAGTAGATGGTTTACCGTGGTTCATAGATGATTTATTTCATCATAAATGCCTTTAGTCAAAGACCTCGTTAGATAATTAATTAATAGAAATTCAGTAGCGATCAACCTGGGAAAATTAACTTTTTCATGTTCTGGTCACGAGAAGCCTGGTTAATATGCCTCCCTCGGGAACGAATGGAATGGATAACCCAAAATGCGTATCTAGCCTCAGGTCCTTTTTTTGAAATGCTTATGTATTTAAAATATAAATTTAAGAAATTCATTCTTTCTATTGTCAAATTTGACCTGCATGCCCATTTTTATTAATGCTTGGACGTGGAAAATATCACGAAATCAGCTTTGAACTTTTTTTCCCACCTTTTAGTGAAGAAAATCAGGCATGAGTTACCATATAGTCAGAAAAGGTTTCGTCATCGTGAACGAATTGCTCACCCATTTAAATTTGATTATATTTAATGTTGAGCGAGCGAGTAGTTATAAAGAAGAATAAATGCTCTGATTTGCTTTCATTGCCCATTCATCGAATTCTATATTCTAGTAAGATTTAGAGTAAGAGCTGGATTAATCAAGAGTTGACTCGGCTGCCAACATTCTTAGTAGGGTCCGTTTGACATAAGCAATCCAATTGGATTCATCTTTCACATGACAAGTATCCCGAAAAATATGATTGCATAACTTTTCATGAAATGCGACAAAAATCATAGATAGATAGTCTCAGTGTAAACTTTTTGCTCAAATGGAAACTATTAATTTTGGTAGGGAGAATAATCTCCGCCATACTGAAAGGAGAAAGGATTCTTTTATTATGTACTTGCATCTAGCAGGGGGTTGCAGAAGGAGGGAAAGAGCACACACCCATTTTCAAGGTGAGGTGGGAATGAACCCGAGGTTGAAGAACAATCAACGATTTTAATAATACCTAATGTACCTGTAATGTATCAATCTAAAAATTAAACAAAGAAGAAACTAATAAAAATTAAAAAATGAAGAGGAAACCCGACGCCATGGTAAGGGGAGGGCAGTGGAAAGTTATAGTTCACAAAGAACCCATTGTGTAGTTTATATTATGACTAAAATACAGATCAGTACTATATGACGACGTGTCGCGAGTCATGGTATGCATGAATCTGGATTGAACGGTGAATTTGTTCTGTTTTTGAAAACATCCAGGATCCATCAGGAGCCTTCAGAGAAAAATATAATTTACAAGGCTACCACGCCTATTCTGATACACTGAGGTGGTTGTATTGGTTACTGTGCGCCTTACACCAATGGCAGCCTAACGGGTCGTCGTTTCATTGGAACTTCAATAATTAGCCTTAGCACCATCTGGCGTTTCCAGCGATTTTTCAGATTTGCCAGGAACTTGACCTCTTCCAAGAGTTTCACGACGTACATTTACTTCTCCCCAGTCATATCCTCTTTTCTGCACACAATACTTTATCAATTTTATCTACTTGTTCATGATTAAAAATCATTTTTATGGTGTTCGTTCGCAGATTTCCGCGGCGATGAGTAGGTGATTTCCACATTTTTCGGGCTGCGTTCGCGTATGTCGTTTAAATGTACAACAGTTTCGCCAGCTATCCTGCTGGCGTCCTCAGGTTAAGGATGAAAAGAAGCTTGTTGTCCCGTCTTATATAGGAAAAATCCGGCCGAGAAATTTCAAATTGGTCAAGAAATTTCCCGGTATTGGCGCCGGATTTTTCCTATATAAGACGGGACAACAAGCTTCTTTTCATCCTTGACCTGAGGACGCCAGCAGGATAGCTGGCGAAACTGTTGTACATTTAAACGACATACGCGGACGCAGCCCGAAAAATGTGGAAATCATTTTTATGGTGCCTAAAAGAATTTAAAAATGTGACAAATTTGATTGTCCCTGAAACATGAGTGTTAGCTCACCGTTACTATGTTCGTCTCAGTCTCTTCAGAGAGAAGAGATTTCACTTCATCTAAATCAACAATAAGAACAATAATTGAACCTTACGAAAAGAGGCACGTGTATTACCTAAAAAGAAGGCAGAGAACTAAGTGCAAAAGACCGAGACATTTTGTGCATATACCCAAAAAACAGTTATTCATCTCTCTGCAACGTTATTTTGCCAAATTAAATTCCTTCCACTTACTCCAGTGGTATGTATTTCTCCTAAGATCAATATTCGATTTAGTTATAATTAAGAAAGTGGAAAATAGATTAGATCATTTTAGCCATTAGAGGTTGGCAATTTGGTAGGGTTCATATATTCTGGGAATGAAGGAAGGGTGTTCGGAATCCGGCGTTGGCATTAATCTAGCGTTAACAAAAGGTTCCAAGAGGTTCACAATTTAGCGTCCCACCCGTACGGTGGAAAACACTTCCTGAATTGCTCTCAACAAAGCACCCCTGGTAGGGTTGAGGATAGTACAGGAAAATCCTGCCACCTCCGTGGCTCAAGCCTGGAGATGAGAAGCCAGCGCATTAGTCCGCGTTCATATTCGATACTGCAAATTTGTATGTTATCTTACGTACGAATTCAACGAGCTATGAATATATCTAATAATCCTTTTGCACGAATACTTAATTGCATTGAATCTTACCGCGGAATAGTTTGAAGTAATGAAACTACTCCAAATAATATTTCATCTGCTTTTACCGAAGTGCGATCCAAACGAGGAATGCAAATATTAATTTGAATGATTATTTTTGCTCTTAGTTTATCTAAATCACATTTAATAAATAATACTTAGTGTATTTCCAATATTTTTGCAATATATATATTTGTAAATAAGTTACCGAAAGGAATTACAATTATAATATTATTCATCATTTATGGATTAAATCACAAGTTTAATCATGCATCATATTTTCATAATAAAATGTTTTATTGTTCATGTCATAAAAATCATACATGAAATCCTTGGCTACAATATGTAGAATCAAATTTCACATCTTTTTACATGCCTTCATGTATTAAGCAATGTTGTCTTCAGCTATTCTATTTCAAAAAACAACTTTGCATTATATTACATTATAATATTTGTAGGAAATATCGCATTGATATTTTGGAATGCTTCATTATTTTAGGAAAGAGTTTTTGTTCGATCTGTGCAGCAAGGACGATGTAATCGCATTGTGATGACTTTATTTTTGGCTATTTATCTTCAATTCAAAAGTAAAAACAATGGATCATATTCAGATTCTTTTTTTCCCTCATAAGGAAAGGTTAATTGTTCAAGGTAAAAGGCAGCCAGTAGTTCTTAGGTAACGGCATGTGTGCAGATGAACGTTTTGCGCAAATTAACAGTGATAGGAAGTGGTAAGAATTTCAGCGTCTGTTATCCGTGGATAGAAATATTGCCAAATAAATGTATCACTCAGGCCATAATCAATCTGATCTACAGATATTTTAGTAAAGCACAAAAGGTAATAACGAGTGCATTAGTTTGGCCCTGAAATAAACCTATATTTATTGCATGAGATTTCACTATTGGCATAACTAGTTTAAAATTATTAAATTTAATAGACCATTTACAGCTTTATGTTGAAAAAATGTCTGCTAAGATGGTGAACATTAATCAATTTTCAGGATACTTAAATTCATGAGCAAAATATATATTTTCTGTTGATTATTTCATTTAATATGTCAATTGAAGCCGTAAGTAACACTCATTTTAAAACTTGTTTAGATAACTGTTGCTCTCAATTCTACTTTATTTACTACATACACTCTCAAAATCTAATATTGAGGTCTTTAAAATGCCGAATTCTCTACCTAGAATTTTTGCATTCCTATATAGTTCGGACAATCTCTGCAATTTATTGCATCAAGTTATTCTTTCCTCATCCATGGGTTTTATTTTAGGAACTCCTATTATTGTCCTAAAAATACTTCTTCTAACGCCTATCTAATTTTTCTACGCATACATTTGAAATATCTTAATATATAATCTCATCTACATCTACATCAATACAGTGCGAGCCACCAAAAAGGTGTGTGGCAGGGGGTGCAGCACTAGGAGGAAAGGGTAAGGGATGAGGGGGTTAGGGTTTTTCAAATGGGGAAAGGTGGGGGGCACCTGCAAAAAAATATATATAAATATACTAGTATAACCATGTGAAGTCGCTACCTTGTCGGTTAATATTTATTATGTCGAGCCGACTAGTGGGGGATTTCGATTACAAGCATTCTGGTCTCTTATTGTTGTTGGAAAAAACAACCATTTAAACCTGTCAGACTTGCAGTCTATCTCTCTAATATTATATTCGTGATCCCTCCGCCCGTAATACGTTGGGGTTCGTATTATGTTCTTGATGTCTTCGGAAAAGGGCCCATCTTTAAATGTTTTTGATGAGTTAAATCTATATTGTAAACCCCGGTAATAATAAGTAATATTATAAGTGAATACTTATTGTTCTCGTTTAATAAATGAAATTACAGCTGATATTTTCCTTACGCCATGATTCATAAATGCATTTTTACATGAAAATAAACGCTAGAACGGCCATGATGTCCTTGCGCTAATAATATGTTTAAATGTAGGGAACTAGGAATCGACTGCACATGTGACGCAATAGCAAAAGCTTATTATGATGATAGAACTGTCCATTTTGAATACTCTGCGGACAGAGTTACCAAGTTTTCAGATTAATCGCATATTCTAAGGGAGTTTCCATTTTTATTTTCTCATCTCCATATGCTGAGAAAGATTTTCCTTAGGATTAATCCCCATTTTATTGACAATGAGTGCCGGCATATTCACAGGGCGTTTGATTTTCTTCTAAGTCATGGCTACAGTAATAAATGAGAGAAAAAAAGCTGTTTGTACAGGGAGAATTGTATCCCTTCATTAACTTAATTTTAAATGCCCTTCCATGTCCCGTATTTATTATTACGAAGAGATTATTTCTCTTAAATGTAGAATCCACCATCGGTAATACTATTTCTAGAGGTAAGCGTACGGATAAAACCTTCCTATTCATTACTTTTCTCTGATATCAACCATGAGATTATTTTACCGATTTTTCACCAATATTTGTAAACAAGCCACCTTTATTGCCGAATTTACTTCCAAAGGAATAAAATGAGGACAGAAAATAATTGATATACTCCGTAATATTTATGGAGAGTGACAATTGAAGTAACGTAAAAGTGAAATAAATGTTGTAAATCTTGGTTCAATGGATATTTCTTTGAATCATCTCAGGATCATACTATCAATAAGGCCACTTGATAAGATTTTTAAACAAATAATTAAATAGGTAGGAGGTTAATTTTCACTTATTTGGATTGTTATATTAATATGAAATATAGTATTTTTACGATATTTACAGGCCTACCGGTGTTTGTTGGCCGATATCTTGATAGTAAATTCCTATCAGATCAACTTCTTTGGTTTATGAAAAATTATAAAATTAAAAAAAATTTTTGATTTCAGAAGTTATATTTCCTAGCGAATATTCTGACAAAGGTTTGATATATGGTGCAAAAATTGGCGAAAATACTATCTTGTACTTTTGGTATTTCATATTTCAGATATAGCTAACAAGTCTCTACTGCTAGTACTATTCCACTAACTGAATTTAGAAACGTAACGAACGAGCTTCCTGTCACTCTCTTTTCTCATTCGGCTCCAATCCATAAGTGCCATCCATTTTGTGACGCGTGAAGTTCCATTTTGCCTTCCTTTTCTTTTAATTATGTTTTCATTCTATCTTTCACTCTTTTTGTTCTATCCCATATTCAAGACAAACCTACTCACATTAACAGCTTTCTTCAACTTTATCCTCACGGAAAGAGCCCAATATGCTCCAGTACAACACCTGCGCATTCGCTTCTTCTCTCCTCTGTGCTTTCTGGCGTTTCCCACCGTCCTTCGCGTTCCGTCGAACTCAGTGTTTAGCCTAACTTCGTCCGCTCACTCACAAAGCAAACGTTTGTAAACCAATGCGTACTTATTACCATCGTCTTCTATGTATTTATGCAAAGTTTTAAGGTGAACGTCCGGAATCCCAATTTTTTTCTGCTCCCTCAAAATAATTATCCCTTTTTGAGACGATCAACTCAACACACTTGCGACAGAGGACACCTTAATCCTACAGATAACATCAAGGGGGAAATAAGGTACGCGAAACACCCTAATAATCCACCCCATTTTTTCACAAAGGCATTTAATATTTAGAGGGCTCCTTTTTCATACGAAAGCGACCACCTTTATTTCTTCTCCATTCACGACTCCCCTTATTTCCTTCCCTCCGCCATTCTTCGGCTCGAGGGTTCATTTCGTTAACAAATGCGGCGGTCTGCCGCCGCGGCCCCCGGTCACCGCGATAACACAAGGGGGGACGAACCCCCACGAGGTGAGGGGAACCGAGGCCCCTCAAACTCATGTCTCGAGGGGACTTTTTTCCTCCCCAAGTGTCTCCTTGGCTGAGCAATGGGTCTGGCGTCCGTGCCGGAGGAGGCAAGCAACCCGTTTCCCTCGCTCGGCGGGCGGGGTAGGGCGAGAGGCGGACGACTGGGAACCGGTCCCTCCGCCCCGCCGGCGATAATCCCGACGCGAGAGTGTTAAAATGCGTGGACGGAGGAAGCGAGAGCGTCCAGGGAGGGAGAGAGAGAAAAAAACGGTGAAAAATGTAAGGTGGCGAGGTGTTTGCACGAGCCATGACTGCGAAGCGGGAAAGATACACATATTTCGAGGGGTGTGGTGAGGGAGGCCGGAAGGAGATTGGGGAGGAGTGGGGAGGAGTGGACTGAAAACACGGCGGATACCAAAACATTTTTCACGGTCTTCGTCCGCCTGCGAGAGGGAAAAAAGCCAGGCGCCCGATACTTTCTCCGTCGTAATTTTACCCGTTATTTTCCAGACCATAACCTGAATGCAAAATTAGTTTTAAAATTATGTTGGGAATATCATAGCACCCATCCCGTACTTATCACCAAAGTAATGTGTTGAAAAATATTATTTGATGAGTGGGATATGAACATATCTCATCGTGGTACTACGAGTTTAAGTTGGCAAGTAGTGTGAAATTATATTCGCGTTGATTAAATATTTTAAATATATTATTTGGGTATTTTCGATTAGTTTCAATTTTTCCATAAGTACAGTATTGAACTGAAAGGTTAGTCCATCAGGTGAGGGTAGGGCTGAACTAATACTGAGCAAAAAGACATGTGCTATGTTCAAGTATCAGGGAAGGGTGGCCAGTTCCTACTGTGTGTCGCACGTTGAATCTCAGTGAGTACCCGAAAAATCGCACAAGTTAGGTGAAGCTTAGGTTAGCCGTAAGAATCATTTGGAATGAACCCTAATCCTCCATGCCCCCCAAATCTATCCTCTGGGGTAATACACCTATACACCACTTAATTTTTAACAAAAGACTTTAATATCATCAAGAAATAACCAAGAAGAGTACCAAGTATTATACAAATGATCGCAAATATGTTTCCATCTAGTCCTTACTGGAATAGTACATAGGTCATTTAATATCTTCATTGACGCTTGAAATATATTCGGAGCAGTTTTTAAAAAATGAAAAAGATCGAGCATCTTACAGTGATAAAATTCTTCGTAAAAGAAGGTTTATTTCATTTGATTGCGGCCAAGTTTCAACGTGCCTCCAAGGAAGTGCACGTGAAGGATGACCGAAAACTGGAACTACCCTGGAATTCATCGAAAAAGTACACCATTTGATTTTGGAAGATCGGTATACGAATGAATGTGCGTTAAATTTCTAGAACTGTAGCGATGTCAGAACAATGTGTCCGTCACATTTTGCACGAGGAATTGCGCATGATGGCTGCTTAGCGCAACATGGGTGCCGTGCGACCTCACCGCGAATCAAAAACGCATTCAAACGACAAGTTTCAAAGAGCACTTGGCGTTCTTTATGAAAAACGAAAGTGATTTTCTACGTCGATATGATATTATGAATGTAACATTATTTCTCGATTACATACTTGAATTGAAACAACAATCCACGTAACGGATAAAGACCAATTCATCAGCTCCGAAGAAGGCGAAGACGGTGCCATAGGCGTGAGAGGTAAATGCGGATAAAAACCGTTTTCTATCAAGACTATGCTCCTGCCTACAAAATGCCTTGGTGATGGGAAAAATGAAGGATTTCTATGAATTTATATTTTCTATGAAGTACTGTTACCATTACCCGCATCTATCTATTCCGACTTATCGATAACTATTCCGCAAACTCAAATGTTTCCTCGCTGATCAGCGTTTTCCGTCCAATCTAGAAGCGATGCGGGCGTGTAGCTGTAGACGAGAGGTTTGAAGATCTCCCGGAAGAGCACTACAGAGACGGGATATTGGCACTGAAACATCACTGAATAAAAGGAACAACATAAACTGGGATTATGTTGATAAAACATAACTTTTTGACATTTTCATCATCAGGCGGAGAGCGTTTCAGATCACCCTCATATAGTATGCATCACATGGAAAGAATATTTGGAAGGAAGGTTATTGAAGGAAATAGAAAGAGACAGAAAATTTGTGGTATTTCAAGAGGCTTGTTCGTGGTTTGGTGCCAGATTTTGTGTTGTTAGGTAAGTTAAAGAAATGTATTGGTTTTATGTCCACTCTATATCTAACTTAAATAGTGTACAATCAAATGTAATAGTTTTTTAGAGAAAAAATAAAACGATTGGTATACGAGATATTAGTATTAGGTGCACATTTATCAAACAACTGCTACCACTTTTACCGTGTTTTAGAAGTATACTTCATAATTATTACTTAGGGACATTTCTCCGGTATCATCATTCTATCGTTGAATCAAACGCAAGATTAAGATCAGCTATTGGGCAAAGAAATACGCCCGAAGATAGTATTGGAAACATTGTCAATAAAGCAGCAGCAAATCATACAAATACTTTAATTAGCTTAAATAATTTTAAAAAACACGAGTTAAAATTAACCATAAGGTTAAAAATCGACAATTTTTATTTATAAACGGGAAGAATTTCAGTCAAATGAGGTTAATGCAACCACGAAGAGTGTTTAAGTTAATTTTACTATTTGCGTTAGTAGAAATTCATGAATTCTCCATAGACCTAATATCAATAACATATATCTATGAAATTTACCATTGTAGATAACCCAATTGTTTTTAAGAAATCATCAAATAAGATAGCGATTTCTTACCGTATTTTTGACTTCCTCGATAACAGATATATTTGTTGGAAGTTCTTCTCTGCAACGACAATCTCAAATAGCAAATGTACATTTACAGAACTTATATCAAATTTCACCCATTGCAAACATTTATCACAAATACGAGATACCATCGCTCTTAAACTCAAATACACGAAACAAGAAAGTTATCATTAATTTTATCATTTTTCTGGCGAAGAAATATAAAGTTGTTTTGCAAGGGAAACGATCTTATGTTATAAACAATGTTATAAGTACACAATTAAAAAATTATAAAAAAGAAATGATAATCTAGATTTAGAATGATATGGTAATAAAATCTTTGGATATATCACTGGAAACCGAGAACGAGTGAAAAGGCAAAATGTGAATTTTTACCCTGTAAGCTCCTAAATTCATCAACGATAAAAACCCTAACGTGATCTGGTTTCCAAAGTTTCTTGGCTGGTTAAACACAGATAATTTAGTCCCTATCAACTCAAATACCTTGGATTCGAAATCTACCTTTGATGATGTGCTTCAATTAATGGTTTGAAGCCGTTGCTTCATCGATGACTAGCTTGGTCTCTTCCGTAGATATTGCGTTAAGGTAAGGGACCGGAATCTCAAATTATCCTTGTTAATTTATATTCATTTTCAATGGGAACGTTTATTGCTGTTAAATACATTATTATGGTTAAAATTTATTAATTGAAACCACAAAATCAACACATGATTCAGTAAATGAATAATATAAAATTATTCCATAAAACAATGTGCTAATTGCATAAACGGTTGTTCCTTTGTGAAGGAGTACTCAAGTGACATATTTACAAGTATTGGCATTTTCAACGATAGTCTTTCAACGATTTCAATTTCTTCTTAGGAGAGAATTTCATTATATTAATCTGAAAGTAGATGGTGTACTGTTGCAAAAAACTTTTAAATTACATTCCTAAAAGTTAACAGTAGAGTACACAGTTTATATTTTAACCTTTTAAATCTAATGATAGGCCACGGAAGATAACGGAATGAAAATGAAAATGTCCATAGGAAAAGTTTTCATGAGTCACCGAGCCAAACAGGAGTAACTGATTTCTGTTACAAAAGGAAGCGTTTTTATGTGTGTATAGGTATATATGTATTTGTATATATATATATATATATATATATATATATATATATATATATATATATATATATATATATATATATATAATGTATAACACTTAGCACTAGTGGACACAGACAAAAACACAGAAACACACAAAAAAAAGAGACTCACTATTTTTCGAATTTTCGGTGGTCGTTGCCACCTTTATCAAGGAAGAGAGGGACAGAACTCCTAACAGAACTAACAGAATATATATATATACATATATAATATTTAACTCTAAAGATCGATAATTTAATCATGATTCATTCTAACGTAAGTACACACGTAGGCATAAGGTGTAGTAGTTGTTACGAGACAAGTGAGGGCCAATTCGATGAGGCAATTATTCGTGTCTTTATGTGCCAGTAAATTTAAGTATCATTTCCAGAAATGATTTCCAAAATTGAAGATAAACAGATCAGAAAAACCATTTTGTTCGCAAAAGTGGAGGTTTTTAATGAATCATTCAATCCAAAATAACTACATTTCCAGGTAAACATTTTCCATTGCTTTTGATAATTGAACTTCTTTCCAAAAGACAGCTCAAAAGACACAAGTTTGTTTCTGCAAATGTGTAGATTTCCATTCATACTATACATTGAGATTCCCTTAAAAATGTTCGAAAATTGTAATTATTAATTCGCAAAAACACTGAACTAAAACCAGTGAAGATGAGTTCAACCTTATTTACCTTAAAATGTTCTGAAATTATTGTGATTTTTATTACATGATAAGGCAAGACGTTATTGATATAATGTTTATAGTTCTATCTTCGTGATACCAAATGGTGCATATATTTTGGCATAAGATTCGTATTTCTGATTTCAACGCTTTGTAAAATTTTGACTAATTTAAAGCGGCAAAACTATGCAAAAATAAACAAGAATATCCCCAATTGCTGTTTTACTTTATTTGCCCTAAACTTCTTTGCAAAATATTATTATCCTGATGATCCACTAACATGATCCTAATTCTGGAGACAAAATTACTTCACAGTACAACAGCAATAGGCATATAAACTTATATTTCATTTGATAAAGTAATGTAACTCTTCCAACTATGCAACATATGCAAGAATTCATTCATAATTAGTAGAGAGAAAGGCACTTATAAAATCTCGCCACTAGAATAGCACGTGAAGGTACTCTCTACGAACCAACAATGGAACTAGTTCAATATTTATTCCATTTAATTTGACGAATAAAGATGAATGAATTCAAAATTTAACCAATGTTTTCATCAAAAATTTTTGCCAATTATTTTTATAAATAATTGCATAATTTTCAATACAGTGTTTAACCTCAAACATAGAAAATCATTATATATTCATTTTTCCTAAAGCACCGTTCAATGATTACAATTAAAGTTCATTTAATCGTAATGTCATTTTATCTGGAAAAACTAGATTTAACTGAAAGTTTAAAAATTTCAACTCAATCAATAACTTCGGAAAACTTGTAGTAAGATAAGTTTATCTCATGCAAAATACTCACAATATGGGAACCATTAGCAAAGAAAATTTTGGCAGAGGGTATAAAAACATCACCAAATTATTAATAAAAGGTTTTGTGAGATTAGTTGGGGAAAAACATTGGATGACTGGAATGGTAAATTTAACAACTAAGCCAATCTATACGTGTTTATTTTTTTTAAATTAGTGTGAGACGGAGTAGAAATATTTATATTTCTTAAACACAGCCTTGCAAAGTAAAATCCTTGTCGTCGGGTGCTCAAGTCTACAACTACACCTTGTCCATTCACAGATTTTCTTATTAACATTTGCGTGTAATGCGACAGAAAATGGAATGTTCTGTAATTTCCTTCTCCCTCTCTCTGTTGAGGTTTTCATTATTAATATCCTACATGGCTTGCATAAAAAGTAACACTAATTATTTTTTACCGAGGTGTGCTTAAAGATCTAAATACAGACCGTCAGTTAAGTGTGCGCATGATATCAGACCGTATTAGCATTGATAAAATGACATTGCAGGCAATTATCACTGAAAATTTGGCAGTGCGAAAGAACTGCGCTAAAAACGACCTCCCGAATTACTTGACGGACGACCAAGAGCAGAGTCGAGTTTCTGCTGACGAAGACCTTCTGCAAGAGCGACGATTCCCCAACCCGTGTACAGTCACGACTTCGCACCGGCAGACTATTTTCTATTTCCAAAATTGAAATTCTTACTAAAAGGTCACCGCTATGGGGCCCTAAGGGCCGCCAAAGAAGACTGCAAGTGTATCCTTAAGGATCTTCCGGAATCTGGCTTCCAGGGAACATTTCAAAAACACTTCCAAGATGGCCACCGCCAACACACCTTATACCCGTTCTTGTTTTTAAACAGTTTTAGAATTTTATTTTTGCCGTTCAATTTCTAGAGCATTTCCTAAACTTTATCTTGTAAACATCTATGAACCTTCGCATTCATTTTAGGAGGTGCTCAGAAAAGATTGCGACCACCTCGTTGACTACAGCATGGCAACCCGCTATCCAATCGCCCACTATCCCAGCCTATCGCCATGGATGCCGATCTCAAGTTCTTCCCATACATCTTTTACTGTTAAGTTCACACTTAAATTAATGACACGGTTAGAAATGGGCGTCCTAGAGCTAACTAACTCTTTTCTAAAAATTCCCATTCGCATTCTTATTTAAGCAGGCTTAAATACGTGCCAATTCGCTATCCCTTCAATCTATTCAAATCTCTGTAAAATATTTATGATTTAATCTCATTAACATCTTTCCTTCAACGTTTTTCTAAAGCCCAGATAGTTATGAAAGGAGGTTATTTTCCTCTAGATCTTATCTAGTATAATTTCTCCAAATGTCCTCCCTGTCTCTGAATCAAGTATGCCCGCGCCTAAACGATCCCCATTTACCCTATATTATGCGTCGAAATTTCCTTTTCTAATATCTCCACCTTATATATCGTATATATATCGTATAATACTTTATACTTACAGGGTTCACTTCGTGAAACTGTTTGATGTCCATATTAAATGGATTTGTACTTTTCCACAGACTTGGAAGGACGAAGACTGAGGAAAATTACAAACTCATTCACAATGGACATATCCTCTATGTATATTCATCATATTTCTCTTTGTGCTGCTGAAGCTTTATTTTCCAGGCTTATTTTAAATAATATACACTATAATTCTATTACCTTTGTACTTTATGATAGTGTCCTCACCTTTTCATAACATACGCCGATTTATTTATCCCTTTGTAAAATATGCATTGCCTTGCACATCATGTTCCACCACGCCTCTTTTACTGTGTCAGTTCCTGCCCATATTTCAATATTTATCTCTTTCTTCTTCCTTTTGCCTAAATCTGAGTTAGCATTATTCCATTATCTTTGCTACTATTTGTTTCTAATTTTCTCTTCAATACTGAATGGTTTCAGCATCCTTTTTTATAAAATTTCCCATTCCGTAGCTTCCGGCTTTTCGTATATGGTGTCATACGTTCCTTCTACTTAACTTTTCTACCTCTTCTCACCCATACACATTTTTCTGCCTGCTAGTATTACCTTTCTAATCATTCTGGTTAATTTGAACTATATATCATTTTTTATTAATGATTCTTGGCTTATTTTCTTTGATATAACCTCTTAAGGTGTAAATAGCAAATTAAGACTTCAATAGGCACCCACTCCCGGAAAACACAAAGAAAATACTTGTATATTGATAGAATTGAGCACTAACGGCTAGTAGTATTATTTAACTGAAAAACTCCAATAGCCGTAAACAGTTTACCATTCTAAACAAAGTACAAATGAGATTAGTTGGCAAACGCCACAAGTTAGGGAGGGGTAAAAGGTAAAAAGGGAAGGGATAAGAAAGGTGAATACGAATACGCGTATTTCGGCCACAAAGTAGCCCTCTTCAGCCTACTAAAGGGTATTCGTCTACGCAAGTCGAAAGGAGCTAGTTTAATTCACTTCGACTTGTGTTGTCGTGACGATTACCCTTCAGTACGCTGAAGAGGGCTACTTTGTGGCCGAAATACGCGTATTCGTATTCACCTTTCTTATCCCTTCCCTTTTTACCTTTTACCCCTCCCTAACTTGTGGCGTTTGCCAACTAATCTCATTTGTACTTTGTTTAGAATGGTAAACTGTTTACGGCTATTAGAGTTTTTCATTTATATACTTGTATGTTATTCTTTGACCCTTGTCTAACCAGGATGCAGTCTAAACTCTCAATATTTTTGAATCTCTGAGTATTTTTCATAACTATCTATGTCCACTGTAGTGCTTAAGTCGTAATGATCATACAGTTTCCAACGCTACCTTTACTACCTCCTCCCCGTGGAGATTCCTTATTTCTGAACCGTTTTCCCGTACCTTACTCTAGTCTTCCCTTTCGTCAACTAACGCATTTCAATGTCGCATCCCATGGGTACCGCGACTATTTCCGCTAATTTACGATATACCCTGTCTATTGATTCCTCCCAACTACTGCATGTTGGTATATAGACCTAAATTAGAACAAGGGTCATTAGTTAAATGTTCATTTCTACTGATACTATCATATCGTAATGTGCAGACTATTTTACTACTAAATAGCTGTTTATTTTATTTAACTTAACTTGAATTTCAGTATTTTATTCAACCTCAAGGTGTATTCTTAGGCAGCCGTAAGTTAGAATTTTTGTCCACTCGATCAGAGAGAAAAAGTATTTTGTGCAAACGTGTGTTCAGTGCATGGTCGGAAACAGGTGAGTTCGAAGGGTGAACTGAGCGTAAACGGCAAGAATGAGCATAAAATTCGTTTTAGAGAGCGGATTCCGTGAGAGATATCCGAAGCATATGGCGATAGTTGTTTATTTCGATTTAATGTTTTGGAGTGACACAATAGATTTTTATAACGCATATAATCTGTTTTGGACGACGACCGAATAATATAGGAAATTAAATAATAAATAAATCAAGGAAAACATTCTAAAAATTCAAGAAACGTTGAGGAGATGGGAAGTTTTTTTTCCTTTTTGCTGAAATTTGGTATACTACCTTGATCAAAAAGTTCCCGGAATAACCACCGTGTGGCGTGAATTGAAATAGAAGAGTTGAGCATGAAGAATGTTAGGGCAAAGGTGGTGCCGAAAGCTGTGATGAATGAAGGGAATCAAAAGAGAGAAGTTATTTGTTCTTATATTTTTAGGCAAATTGAGGAAGTAAGCATTTTCTAATGATGTTACTTGGTTTGTAGGCGTGGATGTTTACGCAAGTTCGATTGAGCAAGTGGTTCTGCACGCGTTGGTAATCACCGTAATATTCGCTCACAAGAGCTAAGGAAGCACCCATGAGTCTTTCAAAATTCAAAGAAAAGCTCGCCATTTTCTTTGATACAACAGTAAATCCTTATTGCAAAAGCGATTCCGTGTTCAAATTACTGGCCAAAATGCCACAAAGATGTTTTGACCCAATGGTTTGTACGAGAGAGAAGACGGTGGGTGGGTCAGGCACCAGGACAAGGCGTCTCATCAAAATGCTCAATCAACCAAGGAATTCAAACAAATACTAAAAATATGACTGTCTTTGATAGGCTTTCATATCCATCCTCCTTATCCTCGTGATCAGTACCGTTCTTCTCTCCTAGAAGTCACACGCAGCAAACATTCGTATTTCTAGGGTTGAAGAAATACCAACAAAAACGATGGAAGACCTACAGGTCTAAGGAAAAAAGAACTGCGTTTACGTTTGAGCGGTACAAGGAACATTTCACAGTGTTATTGGGTTCAAATTTTTCGTATTCTGATGGAGGGCAACAATTAATGTCCCTATTTTGAAAATAAATAAATTAAGAGAATTAGTCACGTTATTTTGGTGTCAACCTCATATTATTATCACTACAATAATGACCGCTCTCCTTTTATCTCACCTCGCCCAAGCCTCAAATATTTCTATATTCCAATTCCCCTACCCTCAATCATGTTCTATCTTTTGAAGCTCCTATTTTAACTCGTACTTTCCTCGTCTGCGTCTTCTACGCTGTGACTGTTGGGCACGATACACGAGGCCGTGTTATTCCCGGGTCGAATTCACATATTTCTATCCATTATCGAATCATGAGATGAGTATTTGAGATGGTTTCCCTTTGCCTCCTAAGTCAATGCATTTAAGGTGTCACTCTTATTGAAAAGGACGACTTTACAGTCACCTCACAGAGTAACAGACGCTGTACGCACCATCTAATTTTCAAAGCAATTTATTTGAAGCAATGATGCCGTTAGCGTTAAGCTCATATCCTTGAAATTATCTGGAAAGTACGAGTAGGAGCAAAGTTCATTGCTCCTACCAGTACAACTCTATCGATGCTTATAATGGTGAACTCCCTACTCCAGGCCAGAGTTGCTGCCCATGCAGACGGCATTGCAATTTACCTCACAGAAGTTCCGAATTTAATAGAGCCATTTCCTAGTTCAAGTCTGAAATTCATCGCATCTAGTATGTTGCTCTTTGGAAATAGAAACACCTCAGCTCTATTGTAATTCATATATATATTTAAAGGGGCCCGTAAAAAACCTCCAACACAAAAGCTAAACTGTCAAAGAAGTAGCTTATAAGAAGCAATTTTTCCGAAAGTGAAATTTATACCCCCATAACCGTGCCTAGTAGAGTAATAAAAATAATATATATTTTTATTGAAATATAATCAATAATAAATATTATCGGGGTGGTATATACAATGTTTTTAGAGATTTTGGGAGTTTCTTTGATCAGAAAGTTTTGGAAAATTCAATCTTAAAATTATCAACAGTAGAAATATTCTAAGTTTGTGAAATTTCCCCATATCTTAAATAATCCATAAGTCTGATACTTTTTATGATTGGTACTTATGTACCCGCCTGAGCTCAAATATACATTGACAATGTTTAATTGAAAACAAGAAATAAACCGTAATTACTTATATGATTTTATATTTACTACGTCTTCTTTGGCTTCAGAAATCACAGTTACTTATCAGATTGAACAAAATTACCTTTGAATATTTTCTTAACAGAACAGTCTAAGTCAAAGAGGTTCTTCTCTGTTTCTGACCGCTCCATCAAATTTGAAAATTTCTAAGCTTTGTCAAACCATCATGTTGACGTTGGGTGGTATGAAAAATCGATTCAAAGCAATAATTTATTAATCCGTCTTAAACCATGGTTTAATTTGCTTAAGTTTAAGTAATGGATAGCAGTCCAAAAGATGAATTTTCCGCCTTGGTCTTAATTGTTACAAATGAAATAGGAATGAGGGGATAATTATATTTATACAAATATATACAATACCGTGTTCCAATAACTTGCGTGTAATATTTAAGATATAACTTTTCCTCAATATTGCTAATATTCATACATGCAGAATTTCAGAATTTTTTCCAATAAATAAACATTTTATATTATATTTTTCGAATGCTCCCATTGCTAATTGGTGGTTCGTCAAAGAATAACATTAAATAGATGAGACACCTTCTCATGAGTCGATTAATTACCTGAAAACAAAGGATTCTAATTTGAATGCAACATTTTCAGAGTGTAAAAATCATTCGCCTTGAGGCGAATGATTTTTACACTCTGAAAATATTGCATTGAAATGCACATTAGCGGATGACTCCGTTAAGAGTTACTGTCGTGGCATCTCCCGCAGTTTTTTTGGAATAATCTAATTTGATTAAATACACAGTTCTTATAAATTACTGCTACACTGTAATAGAATTATACAGATTTTTGATAACCTATGGTCATGACTTTAGCACAAAGAGCCATTTCTTAATGAATAAAACAGTATGTTTAAAATTCAGAGCAAGCATCCTACGTGAATTGGATACACCTATGAACTGTCTTATCCTATCCCAGAAGTATCAATATTATTCACATTCTTGATATGATACAGCAGCATCATATGAAAACTACATTACTTAGCTTTATCTGCGAGCCAATTGGCGGTAAACATTTGGATAATCAACAGAAGATAATAAAAATGGGACAATTGAAGAAGACCCTTTTGGTTTTGCTGAATAAAATAGCAGCAAACGCTACTGCAACATGACAGTAGGAACACACACAATCAGACATCTATGAATAATTGGTGACAGAAAAAGACGCAGACTTAATTTAACAAGTAATATTGAAAATATTGCTTGAAAAGGAAGTGGTGCCAGATGTAATTTCTATAATTGATACTCTCAATCATCAAAATAAATTGAATGTTTGGAATAAAATTTTGGTATAACATAATTAATATGACAATTTATATATATTGTTGAATCAAATAAAGCAGTTTACTGTTGATTAAAAAATACGATTATGTTTTAATGCTCAACTTCGGTGTAAGAAATATGTATGATATAAAAATAAATATGTAGATAAATTATAAGTTAAGAAAATAAATGAGATTATTCAGGAAAGAAAACGATCTGATAAACTTACATTTTATGTGAATAAACATTTTAGTATTAAATACGATTACTTTGGAAGCATTTAAGACAACGGAAAACAGGACAAAGTAATAGTTGCATTTTAAAACGAGGAACTAGGATAAAATATTTTGAGTTAGGAACTAACTGATAAGAGGAAGGATGCATATACTTAAATATTTGCATATTTCCACTCTAGAATATGAGTGCAAATGTGCATAGTAAAAATTATCTTGGCCAATGATAGGGCATCCCGAGAAGGGGACGGAAACGATCCAGAGGTGGCTCTAGCATAGACTAAAATCACAGAAAAATGTATGTCAAACAAAGCAGGTAAGTGATTGAATATTAATAATATAACTAAAAGCCGGACCAAAGAACCTGGCCTATGTTAAGCACTACATGCCAGCAAGTAACCATAGTAAGAAAAAATATATTAAAGAGTTAAATTGAAGTTTAAAGAATAAATAGGGTAAAGTATTGTAAATAAGTACAAGTGTGTCCATGGAGTAAAGATGGGTATTGATTACTGACTGCAGAACGGAACAATGAAAAGATGGTGATAAAGCATAGGAACACTCATTACTCGGTGAAAGCAATTGAATTCTGCAGGAAAATGCTTAAACCATCACGCACATACGGCTTAAACAACTCAAAATCCATAGATGCTGGTGGAAATTTCCTGAAGGTTAAAAGAGAAATAATGCATACTACATATATGATGGTTAGAGCATAATCATGGCGAAGCATGTATTTAGGAAAAGCCTTATTTTTGCGGATTAAAATCATCGTTTACTGCCTAAGACGTTAAATTTTTAATTCTAGAGGATTAATCAGGAAAGACATTGAGTGATTGAAATGTATTGACAAGTGTTAAAATAAAGGAACTCAAGAAGGTGATGGAAAAAATCATGAGTAACATAGGGGGACGGATAATATGAAAGAAAAATCTGAGTATCTAAATACAGGGATATCTCGATACAGAAATTATAGAACCGCAAGGAGAAGAAGGAAAAATAAGGCAACTGTTTATTACAGATTCAATGGTTGAGAAAACTTATACGTGGTTGAGGACGCACCGCTACAATATAGAGAGGATGAAGGGGTGCAAGCTGTAATGGAAGGTTAATGCATTATCTAGACATAAGAACGAAAAACACTAGAAAACTGTTTAATATAACAGGCGAAATGAATAATTGACCGAAGTACTTCCAAAATAAATTAATAGAATACACAAAAGTTAGCAATATATCGTACATGACCAGCATATATTATGCAGTACTTTTAGATATACAAAGAGCATTCAA
This sequence comes from Hetaerina americana, assembly GCF_022747635.1. Taxonomy (NCBI): domain Eukaryota; kingdom Metazoa; phylum Arthropoda; class Insecta; order Odonata; family Calopterygidae; genus Hetaerina; species Hetaerina americana. The sequence goes on along the minus strand of NW_027287538.1, from coordinate 68,046,845 downwards.
CGTAGACGGTGATTGTTTAGGTATAAACATATTTGATTGTTATTCAGCAAAGGTATTCAGGTAATTGAAATCAAATAATACCATCAGATAGATTAAGACCCCACGGAAATAAATATGGTTTTAGATAAATATGGAAGCAAAGGATTGTATGGTTTATCTCATGTATTTTTGGAATATGGCCTGAATTCTTAAGATAAATGTTATTTCTCATCAAAGAGAGAGAAGCAGCTGTATGCAATGACTATAGAAATGACACGTGGACTACAGGGTCTGTTCAAAAATATCCCGAACATTTTTTTATTTAACTTCACTTACACATTATTTGTAGGAGTCTCCTTCAAATTAATATCCAACCCCCATCTATTCACTTATCTCAATGGTGTTTCCACTTCATGAACCATTTCGGAAACGTCTCCTGGAATACTCAAAAACTCAATTTTTCTCCGTCGCATCTCTGAAGAGATGGTAAATCTTTTTCCTTTGAGGTGGGTTTTTAGTTTAGGGAATAAGAAAAATTCAAATGGAGTGAGATCTGATAAGTAGGGTGGGTGGGAAATCGCAGGGGTCTTGGTTTTGCTAAAAACTCACTCGAGATCTATCTGAGAGACGAATAAGCCGGCACGTTGTCGTGATGAAATAACCTTTCCACACTCCTCCAAAGTTCGGGCCGTTTTCGCCTAATTCTCTCTCTTAGGCATTTCATAACCCCCAGGTAATATTCCGTATTGACTGTCTGACCTTTCAGCATGAATTTGTGATGCACGACCCCCTTATGCAGCGAAAAAACAGTCAACACCAACTTGACAATCGAGCGAACTTATCTGAGGCGGGAGGATGTTTCACCAAAACATTGTGACGATGGCACTTTGATTCCTACATAATACCAATATACACATAAATCAACACCTGTTATGGTCCTGGACAAGAAGGTGTTATCCTCCTCAGCTAGATGTAACAGTTCCCCACATAATTGAACTCGGTGTCGTTTCTTGTCTGCTGCCATCAGCCGAGGCACAAATTTGCAAGTGACTCGATGTATCCTAAATATTTTAATCAGAATTATATAGCACGAATCAACCGAGTTGCCGCACTCTTTTGCAAGTTTTCAAAGAGTCAAATGCCGATTTTTACGAAGGAGATTGTTCACTTTCTCGATGTTGGGGCCATCAGTTTGTCCGCTCCGGTGGCAGCGGGGTAACGTCCTCCCTTGCCAGCCCAGAGGTTGCGGATTCGATTCCCACCGAGGTGGATTTTCCTCTAAGGCTTGGTTGTATGTAATTGACTTCAATGTAGTAATTAAGGGTTAGGTTAAAAAAAGGACTATTAGTCTCAATCTCACCCAAGTAATTCGAAAAATAAATACATCAGTCGTCGTTCATGGTCTTTTGGAACGGTTATCGTCTTCCACCGATTGCCGCCCCTTTTCCCGCCCCGAAAATTATGCATTTTAGGATATATATTTCATATCACTACTTGCATTTCAAAATGTAATATAATTTGTTTAGGATCGTTGTCGTTCAATGAAAGCGTGAAATAGAGAAATTCACAAATAACTTCTATGTCCTCAAAAATACAGAAATTTAACAAATTCAAGCCTGAATACTTAACATTATCACTATTTTCTGCTTCCCATATTTTTATTGGGCGTCCGAGATTTAAAGAGGCTAAAATTCATTCATGCTTCCCAGAAAACGGGCGTTTGAAAATATAAACATTTTCTTTACTATTGCATAATCTATGGAGCACTCGCCCGAGTAATGAATGAGGAGATGCCGTGGGTGGTATTCATAAGAGCGGCCCAATATCGTTTCTGCTTTCTCATCTCACATGAAGAGAAATATACTAGTAAGGATAGATTCAGGAATGAAATTTTTAATAAGTAATCTTCCATTTAAGGTAAGTTTTGAATAAACACAAGCTAAGGAATACATTTTTGCTGCTAACATAACACAATCCAACATCCTATTCAACAATTTGACCCTCTTCCACTCCGTATAGTTCCTTCCGCCCATCATTCTGTCCAACAGCTCTATGCCATTCCGGCCACTTCATCATCTGCCTATAAATTCCTCCTCTATCACAGTCTTCAACAACTCAATTCCTATCAAACTGCTTAACAACCATATTTCCTGCTTTATTAGGAATTTTATCTGCAATCCCGACTCCCCCAAACCATATCGAGATTTTCCTCATTTGTATTTCTTTTAGTCCACTACACGTTCCCATTGTTCTCTATGCCCACATTTCAAAATCCATTTACCCAATAGTAGTAGCCAATCTGCGTCTATCAGCTATCAGTACAAAACTACGCTCCATATCAAAGTTTTATCGTTCCTTACCTCAACATTATAACTCAACCTCGCTGTCACATATTCCCTCCTTCTTTTGAAATCTTCTTTGCCTAAAGCAATTCCTCCCCTCATTTCCCTACTTCTTGGACCATTTAGGTCCAAAAAACTTCCGAAATACTAAATCTGTCCCACCTGCTCCTGTTTTTGCCTTCCTATTTCAATATTTTACTTATGCATTTTCTTTCTGTAAAACCGCATGACCTTTGTAGTATTTACATGTATCCTCGTTCCATGTCTATCACAGTGGATTTTGAATGCTTGCAAACTTTTGGCTGGCTGATAAACTAAAGCTCAATCATCAGCAAAGCTAACTGATTCAGAAGAAATGAGAAGCAAGAGATGCCGTGTCAGTAACTTTCAACGAGTCACCTGGTAATTTATATAAAAACAGGGAATTTTCAACGAGTAAAATTAATTGGCTTGATCGGCAAAGTTCGGATTATCAGAAAAAACCTAACTGGTTTATGAATTGTTTTATGAAATTTCATGAATCCACTAGTTGATGATGAGATAAACTTTTGTGGCTTGAGAAGTCACACGTACGAGGTGAGTCCGAAAAGTATCAGACCTTTTATTACTTTTTTGGTTGTGAGGGTGTTCTGCACTATGAATTTGCTCCAAGAGATCAGACGATCAACTCAAAATATTACGTTGAAGTTTTGTAAAGATTGCGCGATGCCGTGAGAAGAAAACGACCGCGTCTCTGGTAAATCGAGGATGACTGGCTTCTCCACCACGATAACGCGCCAGCGCATTTATTGCACTTTGTGTAGCAGTTTTGGTAAAACAAAAGATTGTACAGCTTCACCAGCCTCCGTAGAGTCCCGACATAGCTCCCTGTGACTTTTAGATGCTCCCAAAATTTAAAATGACGCTCCAAGGAAAGCGGTTCGACGACATAGAGTAATGCGACGCGCAAGCCGCAGGCCATTCCAAAATCTGCGTTCGAGGATTGCTTTAAGATGTGGAAGCCCTGCTGGGGGCGTGTGGTTCAATCAAATGGTGACTACTCTGAAGAATGCCACGGCCCGAATAACGCAGATAAGCATCAATGGGGAGATATTAACGCAGGTCGGATAGCTTTTGGACACATCTCGTATTGTTCTACAATTCTCACATATGGCTGCTTATCTTTTTTGGAATAGAAACTAACTTTAATCAGGCAAAGCCATCTAGCCAAATGGCTCCCTCATAAGTGCGGCGAATCACTCCACATACGCGTAATCTCTTCCTTGTACCATTCAGTAGTTCCGCAGGAATGCTTTCTACCCTTAGGGCCTTATTTGATTAAATTTTCTTTAATGCCCTTTATAACGCCGAGTATGCCTGAACCTAAGCTATCCTCAATCATTCCATATTCTTTTTCAATGTCTAGTTTTCCTAGCCTAAGTTTTTATCATACAGTTCTTCTATATATTCATTCCAAACCTCTTGGATCTTTCCTGGTTCATCTTGTACTTTTCCCGTTTTATCTCTAATTGTTAACTCAAATTTTCCCTTCTTATTTCCCGATAGTGTTTTTATCTTCTGGTTCACCAATTTAACCCTTCCACTGTAGACCTTCCATATTCTCACACTGCGTCTTCCACCAAGCTTATTTTACGGTACTTGTTATCCGTCCTGTTAATTATTTAATTTTTTGTACTTTATTCTAACTAAATCTATATTTCATTATTCCATCCTTCCATCTAGCTCTACATTTCATTCTTCCATTCTTCCACTTCCTTCTCTAATCATCTTGTCCGGAATATATGGTTTCCTTTTCCTATTAAGAGTTCCTATAATTTCTTTTACGGCTTTTGATAACCCTTTTTTCATAGATTCCCTTTTTTCTTCAATATTACCCGTCTTCGTTGTCCCTTTAATAGTCTCCTCTACAGCCTGATGATACCCCATTCTTTTCAATGCAGTTAATGCTTCGACATTCCATTTCCTAAACCGCTTTACCTGCTTTATCTTTTTGAATCGAACGTCAAAATTCTTAACGAGTTAACTATGACCCGATCCCGCAGCCGCTCCCAAGAAACAGCGAATTGATCGTGGTGTTCCTAAATCTGTCTTTTACCATAATATAGCCTAACTGATACCTTTCTGAGCTAACTGGCATTTTCCATGTACATCTATTCTTTTTTTGGTGCTTAAACCAAATTTTGGTGATGACTTGATGATGAACTCTTGTCTCCTGTAGATTGCAACTGCTTTCTCCCGGCGGTCACTCCTTTTTCAGAAAAAGTACTTCTCGACCTCATCACCATCTATTCCTTCACTCGCCATCACATTTCAATCCCCCAACATTTTAAAGTGTTTTCCTGTAGGAACAGTTGGTATACCTTATCAATTTCTCCCTCCTTATGATTGTTTGGTGATATGTTTATCTGAACAATGACCAAGATCTTCGGTTCTGCTTTCACTCCAGCTAGGATTATTCTATCCATTAATTACTCCATGCCAACCCCTTTTTACCGTTTTATGCATTATTATTGCATCGCCACTTGCTGGTTCTCGTGTCCTTCGTTCCTCTATTACTCTAACAACTCCATTAATACCCGCTATCCTTGCATCTCTGCTCGCACAGACCTAAAATGTATACATATTTTCTTTCCATATCTCCGTATATATTTTTAAATTTAATTTTCTAAAAACCTCTCAAACATTCTGAGTTTATAATCTAACTAATTTTATAACTAACTAATCTAACCTATTTATTGTCTGCTGACCTGCTGATCTCGGTTTTGTTAGCAAATATTTCGTGAGATTACGACTACGGAAATCTTGCCTCCCTCGCTACTGGGCGCGACACACTGCCGATTGAGCCGAGTCCCTGAGGCACCAGGATTCATTTTCTTTCTTCTTTCTAATAATAAAACCTTGAAACAAAAAACCAAGTAGGTCTCCCATTTCCACCTTCTATTGTGTTTTTTACGAGATACCATCTCTAAATGGCCGCCCAACTGGGATTCTACCCTTTCGCAGCCGCTTCACTAAGGGACAGACTGTTCGGGCTACATTTCGTCCAACTCCTAGCCATTAACTTATCTGGCTTGCATAGGTAAATAATCTTTGCTAGAGGCATCACAGCGCAACGGGTTATCGGAACCTATAAGGCCTTCAACCTCGTTACCGTTGGGGTGCATTGGAAGGGCAGGGCTAAATACGTTAGACTTACGGATTAATATGTTTTAGGCAACCCGTCATCTTATTCGTGCGTTCGTAGATTGCAATTCGTATTCTGAAATCATTAATTACTATTTTTGATTTACGGAGTGAAAATGCTTATAAAATGCAAGATTTTGGAGGCTAAGTTCTGGTAGTAAAATAAGTTCTGGCAAGACTAATAAAATCCTGAGTGTTTCAAATTCAGAAGAGTACATTTCATTAATCAATGAATGATATTAAAAAACTTCGTAATGCAGTAACGATATTAAAAACAAGTTGGGTTAGTTAAGGAAGAGTTTGAAAAGAGAAGGGAGTCAATGATAATGAATTTGCAGAGTATCCTATGGAAATATATGATGAAAACTTAATATAAACTCTTTATGGCTCCGCGATTCAGCCATTTTGGATAGAGGGTAAGGGTGTACTTGAAGTTTATGGCTCTGAAGACTAATTAAAATAATACAAATTTTAGATGCGGAAATAATAAACCCTTAAAATGCCAAGCTAGAAAATTTCAGTGCATTTTAGAGGTTTTCCGAAGAATTTCCAGCAGAGGGAAAATTGATACAGGGGATGCTGGTGATGTGTTAAATGTACTAGGCTAACATTTAGGGTAAAATGCTGGATATGTATGATCCTGGGATAAATACTTTAAGACTACAATTAATGTAAAAAAAGGTGGGAAAAAAGGGAAGAATATGGAAACATGGAAATAGAAAGAAAAGAGTATATATTGTCCGATGGATAGTAAATAAACGAAAAACTAGTATGGCCAAGGAAACGGGGCGGAAATTACAATGGAAATATAAAGAGAAATTGTATTCATAGAATAGTATAAGCAGTAGCATTATATAGAAATAGTAAAGCCTATTATTTTGATCTCACAATAGACGAAATATCTATATCGTAAGGGATAAAAATGGAATTAATTAAAAGAGCCGAAAAAGATTTATAGAAGATAGAAAGAATACGTTTTAAGAATATGGTTAAGACACAGTAGAAGGTTTAGAAATGGCAAGGGAATTTCCTGTAGGCTTGGATATCTTGCGCCCAGAGAAATTTCATATCGAAATATACAAAGCAGTTACTTATAAAATTAGAATTACACGCATTTAAGAGTTTCGGGAACAATGGGAAATGCAGAGTAGATGGAAGAAAGATATATATTGACTTTGTTATCAGTATATATTTTGAATAAATTTGGCTAGAGTATTGTTTTACATCAGATTTCAATCTCCATCAGGAAAAAGAGTGATTTGACAGTATGCGACTACTGCAGGATAATAAACTGAATTTCAAATTCTTCTGGTAGTTCTGAGAATCATAAACAGAATGTCATACAATAATGCAGGTAAATACATGCCAATGTGAGCTTAGAAAGAGAAGAGATAGGCACGACGCCATAGTAGTATAGAGGATATTATTAAAAAGTAAGATTGAATATAATCACGATTAAATTGTGTTCTTCGAACATTTGGAGGCATTTGTTTGAGTACAGTGAGCTCCATTGATGAAAATATTGCGACATGTAGCACCCTATCGGAAGATTATCAAACGTGAACATGATTCCAGTGGCATAAGTAGGTGTACAAAGGTATCGAAATTGGCAGTATTTGGTAGGGGAATGAGGCTGAATTGCCCGTTTTCTACGGTTCTTTTCAGCATATTGCTAAAGATATGTGTTAGATGGTATGGAAAGTGCCTGCGCTGGGAATAAAGGAGTGTGACCAAACGTATAAGGTTTGCACATAATCAAGCAACACCGAATAAACGAAAAGATGAAGTAGTAACGTCAAATTCCAAAGAAACTGCGGGAGATGCCGCAACAGTAACTTTTAACGGAGTCATCCGCTAATGTGCATTTCAATGCAACTATTTCAGAGCGTAAAAATCATTCGCCTTGACTGGGACTCGAACCCAGATCCCTCAATATCCGGTCGAGTGCTTTAGCCACTTAAGCTACCGAGGCGTCCTCTTAAACTCTGAAATTTTGGGGCTTTTAAAGGAACTAGATGTTATGACGAAATACCGTACATACAATGTCACATGCATTCGTAGTCGTGCGCGACGCGCCACAGTCCACGAGGTTAAAGCCAACTTTAAACACTTATGGTGTTTATACTTGGACAAATTCCAAAGAAACTGCTCTCTACGATCTTCCTTACGGAAGAAACAAGTAATTGAGTTGTAAAAGTTTGTGAATGTAGTTTCGGTCGATTACCGCTCGCCACCAAATGCCCTAGTAACAGGAGCCTTAGATGCGTAACTCAGGTAGCCGAGGGTAGACGAAGGGACCCTACGAATTCCATAACAGGTATTGGGGCCCTGGAATGGTGGGGGTACTCCCGCGTGCAGGCAGGTGCCACTAGGGACGATGTGGCATGACTAGCTCTAAGCTAGACGGGGGAGATTTGGTGGGCTAGGGGATTCACGCGCGTTAACACGGGTTGAAAAAGGGGTACTAGAGAAAGAAGGGTGATTCGAGAGGGTGAGGGAATGTATGAGAGCTGGTCGAGGTTCCGAGGGGAAGGGTCCGTGAAAGGGCGAGGGACGAACTGTGGAATGTAGGGGCGATACTTGGCACAAGGACGCCAGCACTCCCGTGACACAAAGGAGCAATGAGGTAGACGCGTGCTTCCTGAATTGTCGGACGATGCGGAGGCATAGTCATGATAATCTCCCGACCACAATGAAGATTATTCGTGTTGTCCCTCAATTTCTCGTTCTAATGTTACCAAGGAGGGGAAAAGGGTTCGCGGAACCCCTAAGATTCTGTGAATCGTAGATTTTTACATATTCGAAGCCGCGAATGTTACCTGCAACTCACAACATTCAGATTCTTTAATTTATGCCAAAATAAATGTAACCTTATTCTTATATTTTCGATTATGCTATTTTTTTATGACCAAAAAGGGTCTTGAACCCTAACCGAATAAAATTTGAATGAAAATCGCAAGTTTTCCTCTATCCCTTCCTTCATAAAAGAGTTGACTCACGCCATTTTAGCGGTAATTCATGATGTCACCACTTCTGTCGTTGTGTGACAACATGGGTCATATTATTCTCTGCCATTCACCTCGATTCTTTTGTTGCTCGATTTTTATTTTTCTATTGTCTCCTACAGATAAACTTTGGGTTAAGCCGGCAAGATGGTGGGCCTTGTCCAGCCAATTTGTGTGCATCGTATTCTATAACGTTGGCGCAGGTTTTTCTCCCAGGTTGGTGAATATCACAAATACTGACTGGCATGTTCATCAATTATATATATGATGCACCTAAATTGGTTCTCTGAATTATCAACAAAAGGATGGAGAGCAAGAAAAATTACTTAGGGGATGATCAGTTAGGGTTTAGGAAGGAGAGAGAATTCGTTGTCTCAGGCGTGACTTCATGGAATCGACTTAACATAAGGAGAGAGAACGCGGGATGCCATTGCAATATTGAGATCACTAATCGTGAGGATTACAGAATAAAATCAGGACATATTTGCCTGTTTCGTAGATTTCGAAAAGGCGTTTGATATAGTAAATGGGGAAAAACTCTTGAGTAGACTGCAGAAAATAAGAATATATGGGAGGGGCATGAGGCTAATCTGCAACCTATACAAGTCTGAGACTGCTCAGGTGCGAAGGGGAACGGAGAGTCCGGATGGGCAGTATTAGAATGAGGAGTAAGGCAGGGGTGCCCATTATCATCGGTGCTGTTCAACGTATATTTGGAGGAAATTATTAAAGAGACATGGAAAGAACTGGATTAGGAATGAAAGTGGGCGGGGAATTTTTAAAATCAGTTAGGTTTGCTGATAACCAAGCTTTAGTTTGTCCGACAACCAAGGGATTGCAAGTATTGCCGAGTGAATTGGAAATTCAGTGCGATAGATACGGGATGAGACTCAATATACATAAAACAAAGGTTATGGGATTTTCTAGAATGAAAAATCCTAAGTTCAACATTAAAATAGGAGGGCAAAAGATAGAGCAGGTAGAACAGTTTTCGTAACTCAGAAGTGTTTTGAACCAACATGGTCAACGTAGTAGGGACGTAAGAAGAAGAATTGCACTTATATAAGAAGCTTTCACAGGGAGGAGGGAGTTGATGACAGGTAAGTTGAGTAAGGATATTAAGAAAAGACTCGTCAAAACTTTGGTATGGAGCGTAGCTATTTACGGCGCGGAAACGTGGAAACGGTAATTGAAGCAGAAGGATAGACGTAGACTGGAGGCTTTTGAAAAGAGTGTGTGGAGAAGGATGGAGAAGGTGAATTGGACAGAGAAGAAAACAAATGAGGAAGTACTTGGTATGGTGGGCGGGGAGAGGGATATGAGAGGGAGAAATCATAAGAATGAAGGAAAAATGGATGAAGGTCGTCGCATTGATCGGCAGTGGGATTTTGAAGACTGTAATTGAGGGGAAAATGTTCAGCAAATCAGGAGAAGGCAGGAATAGGAAAGGGACGTTGAATGTAATGAAGGGAGGAAGGAGATACACAGAAATGAAGAAGGACGTGATGAAGAGGAGATTGCTGGTTTTGCTAGGAGTCACAAAATATTTATTCGGTGGTTGTGTCCACGCATAACCTACCTTAACCGGTGGATTACCTAATAGTAATAATATATGCATAACTTTGTCAATACGATTAGTCGCCTATTTCAGTATTCTACTGCAAGTATTATCTGCAATTTATTTTTTGATTCTACCCAACTTGATCTGTCAAATGCTTTTATTGAAATATAAGAAAAAAGACAGGTATCCTGATTTTACTAAATGTTCTCCCCATTTAGTCACCTCACTATTGCAACAGTGCCACGCGTACTTCTCCAATTCCTAAACCCAAACTTATTACCCCAACTTATCCATTAGATCTCCTGTCCATCTGGTTATCCTTATTCCTTTCTAACTAAGATCTCTATTGACAACTTCTTCTACATGCAAAATCACACCTTTTAATTTTTAGTCCTGAAATCTGGCTATATTTCTCTTCTTTGGATGAGAAATAACATTTATCGCCAATTTTTTTCACCCATCTCAACGTTCCAAAATACGACAAATTAGCCCACAAAATCCGTATTTTCCAATTTTTCTTAACTCTGGTGTGATTTCACAGGTATCTTATAATTTGTTCTGCCTTATTTGGCTGTAATTCCCTCAGTCCTTTTTCTGGTTCTCCAAGTATGGCAGGATGTGAGGGACCCATCTGCATTATATTCTCATAATAAATTCTTCGATACCGCCTTAAATCTTAACCACTTAATACCTCTTTTTATGCTTTAGTCATTACAGCTCTTTTGAATCCGTCTTGGTTCAATTAAAATTATTGAAAATACCACTTTACTTAGGCCCACGGGTTTTCCAATTTTACTTCATGATAATCCTTTTGCCTCCCTTTGCAGCGAACAAATTTTACCCTCCATTTTTAAGCTTCATGTCCTCGACTGTGTCTTCCGGCAGACATTTTTTCTTCATATTTTGCTGTTTCTATTTATTTTTTTCTCATTATACTTCCATTGTAAATATGCATTTGTACACATAATCAGTCAATAAATATGCCTATGAAATATAATTGCAAAAGCAAAACAATATGGGGATAAGGTTCATGTCAGCTGTCGGCGTTGTCTTATAAAAAGGAAAGAATTAATTCCGGTTCAAAATTTTCAGATAACATTTTTTTTGTACTAAATCATAATAGGTTCGATTTTTCATTTATTTTACACGGACGAAACAAAAGGAAGTATTAATATAAAGGTTTAGAAAGCCTTGGATTACAGAAGATTTAATTGGGAAATCAGATGAAAGAAAAAAGGAAGGTGAATACAAAACACAGATGAAGATACAGAGCGACAAACAGTGGAATACCTGTAAGGTGATAAACCGACTTATCAAATTAAAACTATGGTGAAAAGAGCGGAGTAAGGATATGGAGAGAACAGAGAGATAGGTAAAAGTACCATTCGGGTAAAAGCAGGGCGTCCAATGGAAACTGAAAAACATTTGAAAAGAATGCAAAAAAGGATATTGTCATAAATATTAGAGATAGAGTAGGTCAAATATTTTTCCAGAAGATGTACGTACCAGATGGAAAGAAGGTGCAGAGAAATATATAGCCAAAAATGGTAGTGGCAGTGTTTCAGTGAAGAAAGGGAATATGCTGGCAGTAAAAACAGTTTAGACCCAGAAATAATTGGCTATGAAAAAATTTATCTTGAAGTAGAGTGAGTGAATACAAAATCTCCGGTCAAACTACTCAAGAATTAAGAAAACTGATGAATTTAGAATTTCATGGCTTCATTCGTAGTATTTATCAGGGAAAGAACTAGCCAGAAGATTTGGTCTTTAGTAGATGAAATTTGTTGCCTGTTTAAATCTTGGAGTTTGACAAGGTATTCGATAGAGTTAACTAGATCTATTTCATCAACGTTTTTCATGAATTATATGAACATATTTGAGATAAAGATGGTTTTTTCGGAACCTGTAAATATGTCCGGCTGTCCCAGTGCAAATGACGAATTAAGAATTTGGTAATCCTGTAAGTGAAATACAGGTTAGGCAAGATTATAAGCGCATATTGGATGACTTGTAAGGGACCACAGAAAATAGCGGAGAAAAATCAATTTCCCCGAAGAAACAGGCAACGAAGTTTCCTATATCATTTCAATGACTTTAATATGGATTAAAAAATTCCTTGGAAAGGAAAGGTTTTCATTTTAAATATAGTTTGGGTAATGTTTCCTGTTAGAAATTTTTTCTGCAAAGAGAAGATTTTTATACATAGATATACGAGGGTCATCCGGAAAGTAGTACCCTTTCGTGAAATAAAGACACAAAAGTAAATATTAACAAACATAAAAAATTTTATTTGAAAGAGGATACTTTAAACTACTTCTCAACATAATCTCCAAGCAAATTAAGGCATTTGTCATAACGTGTGACAAGTTTCTGTATTCCTGCTGCATAGTCCTTCGCCGCCAGCTCATTGAGATACGCGAGGGACCCATCTTGCACAAATTTTTGCATAATGCAGATGGTGTTTAACAATTTCATGAACAATTGTTCGAGAAACATTGGGAAAATGCTCACAGATGTCATCAATTGTGACGCGCCGATCGTTCCTCACGAATTCGTCAACTGAGCTCACCAGTTGGTCTGTAATGACAGACGGTCTCTCCGAACGCTCATCGTCGTGTGTGTTCCCCCTCCCCATGTTGAAGTTGCGACACCACCGCCGAACAGACGACTCGTCCATTACATTGTCTCCATACACCTCCTTTAATTGGCGATGAATATCACATGGGCGAACGTTTCTTGCATTGAGGAATTTAATCACTGCCCTCACTTCACAACTGGCGGCGTTCTCAATTTTTTTAAACATTGTAAACGATCACAGAAACAACACAGGCAATGCTAGCGTCACGCAACTTGGCTCAGAGAAGGCAGACAAGCCACTGAAGCTATCTGACCTCGTCCAGCGGCTACTCGCGTCGTCAGCACTTCATGCGGCACGAACGGGTACTACTTTCCGGATGACCCTCGTATATTCATTATTACAACCTTATCTAATTATTACCAATAATCCTTTATCTGTTCCGATAAAAGTTGACATAAGCTATGAATTATTACCCAAGTATATTAATTAATGCGAAGATTTAATCACGATCACTCTCAAAATCATCTCCCATGGTTAGCATGTCCAAGTATTCTTCTTCCTTTCTGTATATTTCTTTCCTGCTCCATTTTGTTCATTTCCTCATACCCATAAGCCCTTCATATTCACATCCTCGTGTTTTCAACCCTCCGCCACCTTCTCTTACCTAGGCCTTCCACCGCGTCTTCTAGCGATTATGCAAGCGATTTTTCCTTTCTTAGCACGTGCCCAAGCTAGTTTATTTTCCTACTCTTAATGGTCTCCAGCAGTCTTCTCTTCCTCCCACTCTTCTCATTACTTCTTCATTACTCACCCATTTAGTCTAATTGACAGTAAACATTCTTTCCCTCACCCACATCTCTTACTTCTTCAAACTTACCCAGTCTCTTTTTTTAACACAGTCCATATTTCACAGCCATACAACGTAACCCTCCATGCAAAACATTTGACTAGTCTTATTTTTAGCCAATTATCCATTTCTACTTGTCACCTTGCTCTTCATCTACAACTACATAATTCTCCGCAAGCCGCCTTAAGGGCGTGTGGCTGGGGGTGTTAGATCACCGCCTGTATGAGAGAACAAAGCCACAAGAATAATCAACGCATTCATGCTAACCCACATCCACAGTGACAATGCATCCATACAAAAATCCTTTCAACTTTAACGCATACAAATACATTTACTTTTAACTAAAAACACGCACACCTTTGAATGCAGTAAAAATGTATCCATTAACTTGAAAGCTAGAACTTGAAAAGAAAGAAGGCAAAATTCCACTACTACATGGGCATGCAACATGCAATGGTCTCCTTCCCAATGGACACAGGTAGGGAACGGGAATCAACGCTGCAAGTAGCGGGAGGGTCCCCTCCACAGAGAGAGACGAGGTATCGTCAAATACGTCCACAGAATACTCCAGAATACAATAAATCTCCCTCATTTTAAGCTGGTGATCTGATCTACCATAGTAAATGGGGGCCTGTAATATGTTCCTTAACTCCTCAGATTAGTAGCATCCCTTAAATTTACGTAGTTATTGAACCTGTTTTTAAGAATGAGGTCAACTAGCAGTTCCCATTCTAATTATTCCAACTGCTACCTTGCTCATAGGAATATTTTACAAACCTAGCTGGTCAACGTTGCATTCGATCTAGTTCCAAAATTAAGGATAATTCACTTATTAATTAATGCACTTGCAGCATACTGAAGGTGGAAACTAGTCTGTTGGAAGATTCCATATCCATTAGATTGTAATTCGCTTCTCAAAATACAAGCTTTTTTATTACCGCCGTACCTACATGTTTGTACCTCACCACCTGTCTCAGCATTTCTGTTAACACCCCATGCATTTAATCATCTTTACCGACATCATCACCTTGATCTTGATTCTCCCTATCATTACATTTTACTTCTTATTTTTGTCGTTCAGATATTGCAACATTTATTTTATTTTGTTTATTCTCGGCAAAAAGGATCATATCATCAGCAACCCTGATGCACACAGCCATCCCTCCTCCAACTGACACTCCTGTATAGTATCTTCTATTCTATCTACTGCTCCATGTCCTTCTTTTGGTTTCCTTAATATATTTCCTACCGCGTTCTCTATCTCCAACACTTTTGGCTGTGGTCCCGATTCTCTATTGGCATCCCACGTAACATTCTTCATCTTTGTATAACACCAAGTCATGCCTTCCTATTCGTTCATACTCTTCTATTTCTGCACATTCTTCCATAGTTTTATCCGTCTCCTTTCTTAGTTTACCATTCATTTTTTTGTATAAATTTTCCCCTCAGTGATCTTTTGATCTATGAACTCTCTTCCATTGCATCCATTATTAACGATGCGGTCGGGAGCTTCTTTTTATATATCCTTTCCTGTCACATACTGTTTCTTAGTCGGTCTTTTTTCATCTATTTTAATACTCTCTCCCACTGCTCCTCTACGCTCTCCTACATTCACATCCTCATCTACACAATACCCCTCATGCCGCCGCAATGGCGCGTGGCGAAGGGTGTTAGGTCACCAGGCATGCCTACACAATCGCAATCATGTTACGTGTACACCAGTATCAGTTTGATTATTCACTCGAAAAATTTCGATCACGAGGAAAAAACTATTTACATGCAACGATATTCAATAACAAGATACGTATATTAAATGATACTGTAGAACTGTTATAAAAATAAAGTATCAGTATAAGTAAAAAGAATAACATTTAGGAAAAACATGCAGGATATCGAAAAGTACATACACTACGAATTCTAATTATCACCTACGCGATTGCTGCCATGTATATTTTGATCTCTAATGGTTTGAGGAAAAAACGGCATTTCAAATCTATCCACTCTACGACAAGTCTCCCTGGTATTATGTTGGTGATTAACCTTCGTAATTCGGGGCATGTAATCTTTCTTAAACTTCCTCAGGTAAGTAACCTGTCTCCTGTTGCTTTCCAGATATTCCATCTTCCATTTGGATTTTTAAAAAAGAGTATTCAAAATTGTTCTTTCCTCTATGGAATTCTACTAGTTTGCAAGATATCTCATGTACCTATTTCCTCTCTTATTCGTCTTCTTAAGTCTATACTGTCAAACCGTTCCTTTGACCAATCCTTACCTCATACTCGCGTGACAGTCACACCTTAAATTAATGCAGCATCCTTACCCTTGCTCTTTTCTTTTACACGCTTACCTTACTTTCCCATTGCTATATCCAACTGTCGGCATGTGTACCAGAATGACTAGAAGATTTTCGGCTCCCGACTCTATCTGCATACATATCAATCTGTTACTGCCGTAAATTACCAGCGTGTACAAGCACTCATAAATAAATCCCACTCCGTGCCATCTTGTTTTCCCCATCTCTCTTTTCAGATTTCCAACTTTTTCGTACCTTAGGAGATTTTTCACATTCCAAGTACTGATTTTTATTCTCTTTATTCTCCGCTTTTCTTTCTGCATATTGTTTTCGTATACAGCCTGAAAATCCTAATCATGGGGTATTGCACTTCCATATAATTTCATATTCGCGTATTTAAAATTGGTGTTACCTGTTGATCGTAAATGTGGAAGCCATCCGTCGCTTTTTTCTTTCTACGCCGTTTACCGGAGGGATTCTGACCACCCAAGGAGGTAAAAATCACTCCTAAAGGAGTACTTTGCGCTCATCCGCCCGTCATGGAGATCTTTTACACTAGGTGAGACGTGACTCCTTATCCAGGGATTCCCTCGATAGCCAGTCTCTCGTCAATATAAATTGTTTGCACCATAAGAAGGTGAGGTTGGCATTAAGTTTGGAGATGGTTTATAAGTCATATGAAATCCCTTGCAACCCTCGGTACGACAGAGGTAAATCATAATTTAGATTAGTTTCCAAATGCACAATTAATTCTCATATTCAACATCGTATATTGACTTTGAAAATTTAGAAATGGTTCTCTAACTCCCGCAGAAATATACATTTGCCTGCCACGTTTTATTCATATCACGGGGACAATTCCATTTTCATTTTTTTAAGATTACAGCAAAAAAATGAAAATCTACATGCATTTATTTTGATGATATTTCTTCTCTGGATACAGTGCACATATTGTTTATATAAATCCATCGAGAACCTTAGATTATAGCCTCGATAAATGGAATTAAGTTAAAACATGCCGGTTAGGCACAAATATAAGTTAACCGTCATTTAGTGATTGGATACCAATAGAGGAGAGATGGTTTTCGAAGTGGACCATATTCGTTTGGCCCCGACTGCTCTTTGGGTGATTCGCGGCATTTTACTCCCCGAAAGGATTATCCGCAAACGTCGCGACGCGGACCGCGGCCTCCGAACCCCGGTGCGCCGCGAGGCGAGCAGGCGCTGGAGGCGGGGAGGTGGGCGTCGATGCCCCGAACACCGGGAAGTCTTGTCCCGTTCAAGGGTGGCATAACGTGAAACTATGTAAGATACCAATGAGGTCGAGCCACAATTCTGCTCCTTTACTGCAAAATTATATTTTACTCACAGTTGGAAAATTCTTGGCCATCAAAATGCTTAACAATCAAAGTAATCTACACTTTTTCAGGAAACACACGCGTAAATTGTTAATATCCGTATTAATGTAATCCATGAGTGACTTCGGCTAATATCCTCGCAATTTGTTTTTTCATCAACAGTAAACCGCGTGGTAGAAGGCTATAGTGAGATAATTCAAATCTAATGATTATGGCCTAAATACAAACATGAACTACAATATTCCTGAGCTCAGAAATATTGAGTGATTAAAATGTTTACTAGGTCCACTCAAAAATTCTCCGATAATAAATTGTAAATATTGTTTGATTAGTGCTTAGAATTACTCTGAAATATTTGAGTCAAAATTTTAAAAATTGACAAACGTTGAAACGCAAACGCAAACGTAAAAATTGCCTTGCATTCGGTTTGTGGACAATTTTCCATCGACCAACGATATAAATATAATTAAATAGCATATTGGGTACAATTTCTGCAATGTTTTTCCGAAACAAAGCCCTATAATGAACAATTTATTAAACTTTAGTCCTTGAATAATGCGTGAAAACGAAAGAAGAACGTTTTCAACTTCAAAAACCGGGTTGCATCAAAACACGAAAAATTGCTGGTTGCGTGAAAATTCTTTGAAAAGCACAAATTATGTACAATTTTTTTTTATTACTTATTATTATTGGCATTAGAATATTTAAGTTAGATATTAGATGGACATATGCTATGTAACAGTAAGAAGACCCATTTCTCTGCCTTTCTCAACAAACACAACCTGACATCCGATAATATAAGTAACCCTTCTTCAATGTCGCAGACTTCTTAAAATTTTTCATTTTGTTAAAAATACCTATCCTATTTCTATTCCTTCGTCGTTTTCCTAACATTCTCTCCTTTGTCATAGATTTAAATGTCATATTGCCAATCAAAACCGGTATCCCTCTTTCCTGCAGCTTGGCATTTCTCCCGACTGTACCCTCACTTCCCGCACTATACTATGTACCTCCTCGTTTGTTCTCCATTTCAAACATTAAAACTATTCCATTCTTATCCGCATTCACATTTTAAAAGTCTACAGTCATTATCCATCTCCATGCTACAACGGCCATGTCTCCTAAGGGCACATGACCACGCTCCATGCCGAAGGTTTAATGAGTCTTTTCTAAACATAGTTACCTAACGTCCCTACTTGTGAATATTTCTGTGCCTAGCCTCGTTCTTCTAAACAAATACAGATAACTTAAGGAAATGCCGGGACAGTAAATTTAATGATTTTATCCACCAATGCGAATTAGAATGTATAAATTTCTAATTTTACGCTCTGAAACTGACCCATGTATTTTTCTTATTTCCCGACTAGTTGCACCCTTTTGGTCCAAGAATTCCAGGTCAAATATTTTAAATTATTAGCAATTAGCGACTTATATTAAATTTTTCCAGCCTCAAAAAATTATAAAATATTGTTCATAATATATAGTTTATGAGACATTGATTCTCATTCTAAACCTCTCAAACTGATTTTAACATGCATTGATACGTTCGAAAACTGAAGTGCTAACAATCTTTCGTTTCATTCTCACTAATTTCATTCAAATTACCTCGTCTGCAATCTATAGCTTTCTTACCCTTCACCAAAACATTATTTATACAAGTACGTTTTTGACGTTCGTTTCTTTATCACATTTATAGTAAGCATGTATGCGCATTATAGCAATGACCGTTGACATGACTTGGCCGTTTCCACTAGGACAATTGCCTAATTGCAACGATATTTATAAAATTATGTCATATTTTTCCTCAACCAACGTCTGGTTAGGATTAAGCCCAATCTTCTGCAGAAAACTGTATTTAACCCGTGGACATTCCTTACTCCTTAATTGTAGTTTTAGAGGTCCTATACTTTATTTCCACCTCCTAGTTATCTACAGAACGTGTCATTCCTATAGCACTATGGAAGCTATACTTCCAGGAACATGCGCAGTTATTTTCACCGCTTACATGCGCACCCTACTGACTTTTTTCTCATAATGGTTGCTTGGTAGCATGTAGACCTGCACAATGTCCAAGTTGACTGGTTCAGCCTCAACCTCTACTGGTAAATATAACTACCAAATATGTTTATTCTATCGCATGTTTATCGCTCACTTGCTCTCCGCTTACCACGCTTCTTTCTACCTTGTTTAATGTTATTCCATCTCTTTCTGGTCTCCCTCTCCTCCACTCTATATTAATCTATCACTAACTTTCATTACGTTTATCCCCGATATCTTCCTATCTTACCTCGCATAGTTCTAAAATATCTGTATTCCTCTTTCCATCTCTCTTCCATATTTTCTTATTTCCCTATTCTCAACATCGTTGCCGCGTTCTAAGTTTTTGATCTGACTTTATTCTATGTTGTTGTTAGTTTTTCTTTGAAAACATTTCGTGAGATGACGACCACTGAGGCCTCTCTTCTCCCACTGCCGCGCACGGCACATGTTCGAACGGGCCGAATCCCGTAGTTTCGAAGGCTTAAACTCTGATCTGTGCCCATCATGGGCTATTCAAAAAAGGTTGTTTCTCGTTTCCTTCATCAAAGATGTTTTTGGCATGGCACCTTAACTCTAAAGGCTGACCAACTGGGGTCACACGTATTTGCAGCCGCCTCATTGAGCAGCAGACACTGCACGGACTATCTATCGTATTGCTCTTAGCCTTCGACCTTGCGTGACCTTAGGAGGGGTGGCAATTATCAATAATCCAGCCAGAATAGTTTTCAAGATCATCAATGAATCAATAATTCAAACCTTTGGTAATTAACAATGAATATTGTAAAATGTTTTTGAATTTCAGAAAGTTAAGAATAAAAATATGTTATGAATTCATAGGAAAATTATCGTTGGATGATATTTCAAGTATTACCTAAGCAAATGCTGTCAATGAGGCGTACTTTCACCCTGGTATTTTCTGCAGATAGAATGAGTAAAATGGTCATTTATTAAAAAGTAATAGGAATTTTATGATAACTACCAACTTCATATCTCCATAACTCATGTTTTCAGATTATTTTAGCAAGATTGAAAAAAGGTGTTATCACAACTATGCTTATATCTTCTTATAATATTGTGTTTACATTTTTACGTTAAATTCAACGAAGGCATTTTTCACTCAAACTAAATAGGAACTACATCGAGTAATACAATGTAAATATTTAATAGCCAAAAAGTTGAGGGGATCCTTCTTCCAACTATTTACAATTGGCAAATATTAACCAGCATTTGCAACATTGCGTTTTTCCTGAATATACCTTTTCAGTTCCTTTTCATACCTAAAAATATTGATTCATAATTATTTTAAAATAATCTGCATATAATTTCTACTTTTTTTAAATTTAACTAGGTGTATATTTTTTTATTCATTATTACTTCAATCTGGAGATTTTTCTTCCAATTAACTCTTCCTATTCAAAGTGCTTAATTTTATCTCGTACACAAAAAGCTTATCTTTTTTCTTCACCCATCTTTATCTGAATGCCTCTTTATCTTTACGTACAGACTTTCTAGTGATTTGGAATTTCTCAATGCAGCGTCCTTTATTATATTTTCAGGAGAGCCATCGTCAATAGTTCAAAACAGTTCCTTTTCCCTTGATGCATGGTTTTCAGCCTGTGTGTCATTGTAACGGTGTGCACCACTCTCACGGTCCTTCTCCAGAAATAATATTCGAAAGCTTATGGTCTTCCCTGACTTATTCTCTAAATGAATGATTTCACGTGAAATTCTCAATGCAATTTAAATGTGTAAGTATATAATTACCCCTTTGTTTAGTAAAACTGATTTTTGGAAGTAGAAAAGGAATTCAAGTACACGTGAGCGCCATGCGAAGATGGGAAAAGTCTTCTCCGCCTCAGTGTATTCCAAAACGATGTCTTTCTTATGGCTGCAATTATTTATGTTCCGACTTACATACATGACACGCAGTTGCTGTAATCTGAGCCTGGGTTTTTGTTCTATTTTTTGGAGTACCAGTTTTTTCTATGCCCTAACTTGGTATTGCACAGATACAAAATTATACTAATCATCCGATGATCTCTTTGTTACTCAGTCATTTTCGTTCATTTTACAACCACTACTAACGATTTATTAGTATTTTTGTTCTATTATACCCCTAATGCCTTTTCTGTAGTTTGGAGTGCCATGATTGATTTTGAGTAGACTTCCTCGACTTTCACATCTCTATGCTACCGGGTTCTAAGAAAAATATACTGTTTGAACAATATACAGTTATTTTGTAGCAATTCTGATAGTCACATCCTTACCTGGAGGCTCTTGGGGGATTGCTAGTACAACTGCTGTCTGCTAAAAATTTAGATATAGATAGTGAAATATGGTTATTTTTTTAGAAATATTTTTGTAACTTAAACGCCTCTCTAGGAATTCTTTTGTGCTCAGTAGTCATATCAGTACCAGCAAACCTCGTGCTGCGTCACTCGAGTCTCAAGAAAATATTTACATTTCTTGTTTTTCAATATTGTCTGCTCCCTTTCATCTCATTATATATTGTGCCTTCAAAACTCCAAAGGGCTTCCCTTTCAGAGTTTCGTTTCCAAAGTCTTGATGTAACTATTCTACATCCAGTTTTGGATCCCTCAACTTCCGAGTTTCAGCTTATGAAAAGGTTCAACAATTCTTTCACTTCTTTACCCTCCCGATTTTCTTAAACCTACATTTATTCTTTTAATTTTGATGTGGACTAAATGGTAAGTATCCTAATGAATATTGTAATCAAATGTGGAAAATAATCTCTTCAACTACCACTTTTGATAGTTCACGTGCATTTCTACTTTGCCAATCATGCAGGGCGTTTGTTAGCATCATCTGGCCTCCCGGTGGATAGTATTTCGTCATTCTCAGACATTCCAGACATTTTATATTCTTCCTAAAACAGCTGCTCTTCTGAAGCTTATTCACTATTATCTCCATGCAGATGTCAGAAACTTCTTTCAAGTTGCTAATTGTAGATAGGTACCCGTTTCAGTTATATTTTAAGTTAATGGGACTTCCCTAGTTCTTAACATGATTCTTCTAATACTTCTTCTTTTTCCTGTTATTCTTAATATGCTCCTACTAACTGGTTGGATTTACCAGCATTTTTAAATTTATAATTTAAATTAGCCTCCATCTCTTTTCTTCAAACCATTAGTATCACTTATTGAAAACTACATACGCTTAAATTTCCAATTGTAAATAGGAAGAACTTACCTCCACTAATTACCCACCTGATTTTTTACACGAGCTGAAATGGTCAGTCAATTGCTTTCTTCAAAGTTAATCACATTCATATACTTTGGAGGTCGTATTTTTTAGACCTAAAATCATATGAATGGCTTCTAGGTCTTAGCTTAGCAGGGACAATTTACTGTGAACGAATGGCTAAACATTTCAAATTTTTATGGTATAAATTCTAAAGGTGAATCAGCATGTACACTTCTCCATATTTAAAACACAGCCAAGGAAATATAAGAAAAGAATAATCGTTTAACTGTCACATTTTCTTCATCAGGTCCAAATAAGTGTTCTTATTTTTCTACTTTTTAGCAAGATAAAATATTTGTTTGATACTGTAATGGGAATTCACCGCGCAATAATGGGAGCAGTAATATGTTACGTACTAATTTATCCCGTAGTCATCCACTGTAGTAATTCATCACATAGTAATACGTTATGGCCATAGTACTACGGTGTATTCCGTCTAGCATTACGTACAAATATTAAAAGATAAAACGTTCCTTGAGATGAGTAAATATTACAAAAAATCAATATTAATCAATGCCGTTTCATTTCAATGTAGGCACGGTAGCGTTTTTTCATAACGTAGTTATTACTTTGGTTATGCCTCTTTATTACCCTACTTTTCGTTTTTGACAAATTTATCACAACAATATCATATTACATAATAAGTTATTAGCTTTAAATCTTGTCTCCATTTTTTAAATATAAATATACTAAAAAATCAAGTTTTGAGGGCATTTAACTAAAATCTTATTTTGAATAACTTAAGCTGAACCTCCATACTATGATATTGACGGGAAAGCAGATGATGTCAGAGATTGCTTAGACTACTGAAAGTAAACACCATGAAATACGAGGATCATCCGGAAAGTAGTACCCGTTCGTGCCGCATGAAGTGCTGACGACGCGAGTAGCCGCTGGACGAGGTCAGATAGCTTCAGTGGCTTGTCTGCCTTCTCTGAGCCAAGTTGCGTGACGCTAGCATTGCCTGTGTTGTTTCTGTGATTGTTTACAATGTTTAAAAAAATTGAGAACGCCGCCAGTTGTGAAGTGAGGGCAGTGATTAAATTCCTCAATGCAAGAAACGTTCGCCCATGTGATATTCATCGCCAATTAAAGGAGGTGTATGGAGACAATGTAATGGACGAGTCGTCTGTTCGGCGGTGGTGTCGCAACTTCAACATGGGGAGGGGGAACACACACGACGATGAGCGTTCGGAGAGACCGTCTGTCATTACAGACCAACTGGTGAGCTCAGTTGACGAATTCGTGAGGAACGATCGGCGCGTCACAATTGATGACATCTGTGAGCATTTTCCCAATGTTTCTCGAACAATTGTTCATGAAATTGTTAAACACCATCTGCATTATGCAAAAATTTGTGCAAGATGGGTCCCTCGCGTATCTCAATGAGCTGGCGGCGAAGGACTATGCAGCAGGAATATAGAAACTTGTCACACGTTATGACAAATGCCTTAATTTGCTTGGAGATTATGTTGAGAAGTAGTTTAAAGTATCCTCTTTCAAATAAAATTTTTATGTTTGTTAATATTTACTTTTGTGTCTTTATTTCACGAACGGGTACTACTTTCCGGATGACCCTCGTACTACAAGTATTTGGTTTTTATAAGTGAAATTCTGGCGGTATTACTTCAAAACTGATCGGCAAATTGCCTTAAACGTAAGGAAGACTAATCGGAAGACGGTCACTGCAATCCCGGGTAACTCTGAATATCCGGATTCTTTACTGCTAAATGTCAAAGGATAATTCAAGCAATCTAATTAAACCTTTTATGCGCATTGAATAAAATGTAATACAGATAAAGTACATAAATTTTGTCTCATTTTGCCACAAATATATAGCCTCGCGTGTTGCTTGTGGCTGGAGACAGACAGGAGCTATGAAAGCTTTAGAAAGTAAATTTTAACAAGGCCGTTTTTTCGTATGACCAAAATAAAATAAGCCTTTTTTTGGGAAAATAATAAACTCTAGCGAGGAATAAGGAATAGAAATGATTTTAAATTAGCGTCATTAAAAAGCATTTATTCCTATTCCTATTAGTAGTCAGTTTTATTTTTAAAAGTTGCCTCGCGAATTCTACATCCCTACGAATCCTGCAAGAACCAGCGTTACCTTGTTTCATACTGCCACACAACTATTTTTCAATAAAACTTTACACAATTGCAAATTTGGCGTCCTCGATAATATTTGTCTTACATTAGCTTGCCGGCTTTTAGTGTATTAAAAAAATATTCATCGGAATTTGAAAATATTTCTTTTCATTGCGAAGAACCTATTGTACTGCGATGCTGCCCTCGTCATACTTGGATCTTTTTTATCTTATTATATTCATTCTGAAACATTCATATATTTCTATGAATTCTGTTCGCAACTTATAGTTTACTCTTAGCCAAGCAAATTTTCAAAAGGATAACGCCACCTCTCAATATGTATTTCATCGTTATTTTTAATGATTTCACGAAACCAAAATCCTATAAAATTCTTATTTTCAACTTTATTATATCATATTTAAATCCAAATCTTTAGGGATTCTTTCACAGTGTTATTTCGTTCATTTCAGCATTGTGAATGGAAACCATAAAGAACTACATATCAATTTAATTATTGCTTAGCAATAACTCTGCCTTGTTCCTCCTGTTCCTCCATGATAGGTACCTCGGTATTCAATATATTTTTTTGAATGCTACTTAAGTAAAACAACTCTTCTCAATGTTTTTCTAGTAACTAATTTTCCTCGAAATTACTGTATCACTAAAAATATAAGATCTATAAACACACCCTTTGCCGGATGGTAGATATCGTCAGTCTGCATTCTTAATTTGAATAAATTAAAATTAATTGTTCAATTCTTACCCTAAACTACTTACATATGTTTTCTTCTAGAGGTAAATATATCTCAAATGTAGCTTCACTAATTTTTTTTTGCAAAATCCTACAGTTAAAATGTCATAGATTTAACTGAATAGTGAAATGAAATAATTCCCCAACGGCAAAATAAATACTCAAAATAAATATATTTTTTAAGTTTCCACAAGCTGCCGTTAAATTTGCTATCACCATCTCAGTCGTAAAATGTTTGGAGACCTGAAATGTAACTACTTCATTTAAAAGAAACGGTAAAACGAATACAACAAATAGTTTCATAAGTTTCCAAAAAATATCTACTGATGCAAATATCAAAGAACGAAAATTGCATGAAGAAGTCTTTCTATGGTCACCGCTGTTATTGTAGTTAATTAACGTGTGGTAATGGGGGTACCGATGGAGTGATGCAACCAGAGCTGAGCAAATAAATAAACATGCAATTGCAGTTAGGCAAGATGGAGATTTGAACTCACACCTGTCAAGTTTTGAAACAATGCGCTCTCCGTGGAATTCTAGGTGCGCGTGTTAACTCTCGCACGGAATGTTTTCCCGCTCACTCTCGGTTTCTAAGCGCGTAAATATTGTTTTGCAATTACGCCACGCTCCACTAACTTTCTTCAACTGAACCGTGAGGTGTAGCAGCATTTCGGCTATTTTTCCGAATGCAAATGAGTTTTCTTCCTCTGTTCCGCTTGGGGAAATCAACTCCACCTTGCAAAAGAGACAGAAAGCATGCCAGTGAGACAGATGGCTTTTACTTGATTTTCCAAATCACCACTTGTAACTGTTTCGAGCCCAAACAGCCTCCGTTCCCAGAAGATCGAATTGCGACATTGTATAATTACTTCCAAGGCTTAGTGTGTAAATATACTATCTTTCTAGTAATCGTAAGTCACTTTCGAAGATTCTCTTAAAAATTCTTGGAAATAAAAGTATTACCGATAAGCTTTCTATTAATGGAATATCAAAAAGGTTGACATTATTCGTACGTCACAAATATTCCATTGATTTAATTAAAAAAAATAATTTACCCTACTAAAAGAAACTGGAAGGAAATAATGAATATCACGTTAATTTTAAAGAAAATTGCAATCATTTTAGCGTATCGATGAAGATATATTCAGATAATTTCAATTAGTTTTTTAAATTTGCCGGTTTATGGAGTACAAATTATTCACTTAAGTATTAATAATAATAAAATAGTCAAAATGAAGGTATAATTTAGGAAAATTGGTTACGCTTAAGATGTATTTAATTTATTTAATTAAAAAAACATTAATTACATTAGAATTGCAAAAGCATCGATATAAAAACAAGTGATTGAATTAAGACACACGCTAATGGAAATATTGTTAAATCATCTGGTCAGAAGTCACACACAGCTCGTAAATATCGGCAACATATGTAATTACATGGAAATGAAACGCTGCAGCATATGTGTAGCTTATTGTGGGACATATTCTTTTCATCCCATTTTCCAGATCCCCCGTATATGTTGCTCACCAGACTGATTGCAGTTTAGTAATTTCAAAGTTGAATTATAAACAAGTAAATAATTAGAAATGTGACAGTGTAAATTCAATCGATTAAATTGAATGTTTAGATTCACAAGAAATCAGCAGTCAGAAAAAGATAATATCACTACAAATTAAATGTACAACCAACATTTTATATCACATTTTATTTAAAATGTATTGTTAATTTCATTTTTAGAAATTATTTTACAAGAGCTTTGATCAATTCCTTACAATGTGGTAAAAATTTAATCCGTAACAAATATTTCTTTCTTTGCAATGAGGAAAAGAAATTTGAGAAAGAAATGGAAGCTCATCGTAGACTGTGGCTATTTATATTTATGGGATGAATATTACATTTTATTTGCAAGTCACAAACTGATTCCCACTACTTCACCGTGTATGGGCATTTTAACTCTAAATTTGACAAAATAGAAATTAATTTTATGATTTTATTCATAATATACTTAAAAAATGGCATTGGATTAAAAACTTTTAACATATTTCCTTATCTATTAGGAATTGCATTGGAGATTAATACCCTTCATCGTTCTTTCAAGATACGAAACAAATAAGTAAATAATGCCATTCGAGTACTTAGTTTTCTTAGATGGCGTACTATAAACCCTGGAACCACGAATACGAATTAGAAATATATTTCTGGAGAATTACATTTGGTATACCTACACACTACTGTATTCAAAAGTGCTGAGCATTAGAAAAGTGCAACTACCATCATCGCTACCAGAAGCTTCAAATTATGTCTAAGATAACTTGTATGGTCATATTTCTAGATGGAAGGAGTTAAATCTCTCCTTTACCGTAGTTTCATAACGATGGAAATTGGAGCAATAAAAGGATGACTTATTGCATAAAGCATCCTTCCCTTAATGGCGCTAAAAGTAGACCTACTTGTATTTTACATTTGTACCAAATAATTTATAAAAATAAAATTACTACAATACGTACTCCCACAAATTATTTCTTGGCTGTTAGGGCCCCGATATGGTTTAATAAACTCGATATATTTGGTAACTCACGGAAAAAGATGTTCTGTGAATTCTTTTTTGGCACTTTTTTTCCTCGCGTCACCTCTTTCCCTGGTGAACCTTAGAAATCTCTTTTTATTCCAATCCTACCACATTTTCTGTATATGCATTGCCTATACCAAATAAGCTTTGAGGAGTTTATTCATGGTTAATTACCTCAGACTATATGTCCATCACCTCCATAAGGATCACCGCCCGTGTATGGCAACATCACCTAACTTCTGCAGACAAACTATTTGCCATTTACTAATATGCCATATGCGTGTTACTTTTATTTGCGCAAAGCTATAGTTAGAAGTTTTAAAGATTGATGTTTCACTAATCGTTCTCATTTACTTGCTTGAAACCGATTTATTACATGTTGAATTTAGATTTAATTCAGCGTAACAAAATATTCTGAACTAAATATTTCAAGTGAATGCTATTCAGGTATTCGTATAAATGCATAAGACATTTTTCTAAATACGTGAGGTATTCCAAGAGGACATATTTGAGCATATTGATTTGTTGGTTTTGTTTCCTCTTTCATCTATCCTGGGCTATTTCTTGATTCGCATACTAGTATATTTCTTTTTCCATATGATATTTACCATTAAGTTGAACATATAGACTAAAAAAAATTAAAATTAATTCACAAAATTTGCTCGGGCTCCAGTTAGATCACGGCAGTTGCAAAGGCCGACTCGGCCATCGTGGACACGATGCTGGTTCAGCCATTAAAATATCGATGGAATCCAGCGCTACCTGGTGTTAAGCCCGAGAAATTTCGTTTACGCTCTTCGGCAGGAAACACCTAAATCCCATAAATAAAAATTTACTCTACCATAATGTTTTAGCTTACATTTCTGCTCCCAAATAAACATTTCGGCCTTTATCCTTACCCTTAGGTGTCTATTACAATTCCATCGATTAATATGTTTTTACTTAATTTATCTTTCTTTTCGTCGTTACCTCTAATTCTGATAAGTTTCCTCATTCTTTTCTGGATATTTTAATGCAATAATATGGCTACCAACTGTGTGTACAGTACTTTTTGAAAAATGCTCACCTCTTAGTTGCCAAAAAATATGATTTCAATCTAGATAAATTAATGCCATGGCGTCAATGGTAAAACTTGAAACATAGCAGTACTAGGCAAAGAGGATAAACGTAAGAATTATTTCTAACCATAAGCATAAATATTTTATCGCTACCATATGCATTCTCCCAACGCTTCCATCATTCTGGAATCATCTACTCGGTTTTACTAGTTTTGCACAGGGTAATCTTACTAAGCATACCGATTTCAACTTCTTTTCCTGCACAGTTCAGTTTTTATACCGTCATATTTATTTCTACAAAGCTTCCATTTTAGGATACTCTGTAGTATACTTTTATTAAGCCACATTCCCTAAATTTTCTCTAACGTTCCTAATACCCTCCACCCATATGTGTATTTCCAACTGCTATGCACATCTAATCTACAACAAGATTTAAAATGTCTACACCCTCGTTCAATTACATCATAATTTTACCCACCTTCACGTCAGTACTTATTTTACACACCTCCTTCTTTGAACTGCAAAGTTCTAAGTGAAAATTAGTTTTTATTACATTTGGTTATTGGTAACTCTGTTTTAGCCAGATCAGCCACTCGCCAAACTACCAAACCAGTTTCCTGCCCCCGACCTGCGCCTTTTCGGACTGACATAGCAAACTTAATATCCAAACCATTTTAATAGTCAAGTAAAAATTAAAGAATATTCTGATTAAGTGATTTAATATTTAAACCTTTGAAAGATACATTAAACCACCTATATGTTATAACTGCAGACGAAAATTGCCTCTTCCAATGTCATGACGGCTTGATGAAGAAAGTTGTGTTCTTTCTAACCAGGTAAGTGATGCCTTGACTTTCCAAAAGAAAATTACCCACCAAAAATAGCTTCTCTGCTAAGGGATGCCAAGAATTTTTCCCAGCGAGAAACTGAAATGTTATGTGAGGTCAAAAGGCAAATTAAAAATAGAGGGATGAAAGATATTTACGATGACATAATTGAAAAACTTTCTGTTATTCTTCTTACGTAAGAAAAAAATAGACAAGAAGGATTACGATTTTCCTAAATTTCACACTTATAGTAGATAAATAACAATTGGAAAAAAAACTATAATTCTTAGAAGCAAATAATATCAATCCATATTCATTTATTCTTAGGTATGACGAAAACGTTTCAGGACATACAAAACTCGCCTGAAAACCACTATAACACCTTGGTGCTCCAAATACTAGGGTGCGTTCTATTCTAAATGGCGCCAGTGTTAGTTTTAGCATATACACTCTTTATTTTCCCCATATTTATGGTGAGATAGAAAAATTACATATTTTATTGCTCATTGTTATAAAATGTTTTGAAGGTTTGCCGGTTGAAACACTGTACTAATTTCAAAAAACCTTATAGTTCTTTCATTAACGCCACACGTGCCCTCCCGCAAGAAATTAAAAGTACCCTTTGGTGGATAAGTGGAATTAAGAATGCATCAAATACTGCGAAGTACGCCATAAAATAATGAATCATAGTGGGACATGTAGCGACTTTGGTGGCATTCATTTATGAAGGTGTGCATTTTGATATACAAGCCATATTGATATACAAACCTGAATTTACTTAGCTGTAGCGTCTTTACTCGTTTTCTAATAGTTCTGGATTTTCCGAATTATTGCGTTGTATATTTTCACCTATACAGCTCGAACTCATTTTTTCAGATAGCAATAGGTACAGTTTCAAAAGATATATCGTTCCCTGACAACGGTCATGGGGATTGTAAAGCAACTTTTTGATTTTCTTGATGCCCTAATAATAAGTTCAAGCTAAAATATTTTTGTGATTTGTCTACTAATCATACAAACCTGATTGAATTGATCAACTTTCACTTTAATAGAGTAACATTTTTATGTTCCTTACTTAGTTTCGTAATCTAGCAAACAACCATTACAGATAGTACTTCTAATTATTTGGTCTCACAAACTTTGAACAGAAATGAAAAACAATCTACACATCCAAGTGTTACTAAGCAAACCCATTAGGCTAAAATTTTCGATTCCACTTGGCCGATTTAACGTATTTCTTGAAAACGTGGTGGTTTATTTTTAAGCAAGGTAATTTTAATCCGTTCTCAAACCATTCTGAGCGAAAGAAGAAACTAATTGCGTCTTGGGCTAATGCATTCCAATGTGTGCTCAATTGTTACGTTTTCTTCTAGTAACGACAGCCAATACTCAGCCTAGGAAATACATTCTAAGGGAATATCCTGATTTACATGTGTCCCTCCATCTTTCTTGGATCTTTCACTTTGCCCATTCCTTGTGTCTCATAAAGGATCAATCTAATGAAGAGTTTTAGCCATAAGGAATTATTTCACCTCTGAGATAAATAATATGTATCCAGCAGCAAACTCTATCTTTTGTTCTTTAGTGTACATTTTTGAATAACCTAATATCAACTCTTTCCTGATGACTGTAATATTTTGAAAATGTGTGCAACTTTCCAGTCAGCTATGGCCCTGAATTAAGAGGAGAAGATATATGGCAAGGTATTTTGTTTTTGATTAAAGAATGATAAAAACAGGAGACTTTTTACACTTACATTCAACAAATGAATTCATAATTAGCAATTCGTAAATGAAAAACCAAATAATATAAAATAAGGGTGTTGGTATTGTGGACAAAAGAAAAATAGATAATATATTTAAAATTTACTTAGTACAGTATTGGGTCGTTCATATATGTCTTATATTATACATCATGAGAGGTGCGCCTAAAATGTTTCGAGATTTCTCAACAACAGTTTTAAGACTACTTCGCGTCAAAACTTGCGGTAAGTCGCAAATGTCTTAGGCGTTTCTTACTTTATTCCCATTCATTATTCGTATAGTATACTTCTAGATGGGCTACGGAACTATATAATTCTATTTGTGTTAAAGGATAAAATTTGATAACTTTATTTTGGTATCGCATGATTGGGGCTTCAGCCATTTTAAACTTTATGATTTGCAGTGGTTTTTTTTTTTTAATAAATAATTAGTAGCTGACTGAATACTTTTTAAAATAGAATTATTGGCAATAATTGCTCATTTTAAATATCGAGTGATTTTGGTTCGCCTCCAATGATGAAATTTTAATATATATTTGAAATAACCTAAAACAAAATAGTCTTTAAATTGATTAAAAAAAATGGTTCAACAATAGGTGAAAGAATAACTTTCAATGCAAAGTAAAATGAAAAATAGGTTTTTTGAAAATATGAGCATTAATACTTCTAATAATAACTACATACTTACTCCATAAATAACTAAAATGAACGTATGAGCAGAATAGGGTAACACAAGTACTGAGTATTACACATCGCAAGAAAACCTCAGTAATTTTGAATCAAATTCAAAGAAAAAAATACAAAATATGTCATTGTAAGATTTTTAATACAAACCACTTTTTAAAATCAATTGCAGAGCTAGGGAGCTAGCCTAAATTCAAGTAGAAAGCGTTAGATAAGACGTGAAACAAAACCCCGTACATTACCCGAGAATAAATCATTGCCACACAGGGTGTTACCTACATTAAAATGAGTTGGCAATAGAGAACATATTCAAAAAAAAAATTTTATATCAAGGTAGCTAAACAGGTAAATATTTCATTTTAATGCTATAGCATTTTAAAATAATCATTATAAACATGAATCTCTACTGTGACATATAAATACTAATCTCTAATTCGCAAAAAGGAGTGAGAGATTTGCATTCCCGACTAATTTTTACTGATTATATAACAAAATTTAACGCGACTTCATAGTAATGACTTTGTTTAAATTGCTAAATTTATTCTAGTGTATCTCATATCCCACCTCTGAGCTAGGATGCCCTAAGGCTTGCCTTAGGGTTAGGTGGAAGAAGGCACTAAAAGTCTCCATCTCGCCCAATTAAGTCGACGTATAAATAAAAAATTGCACCCTAGCTTCTAAACAGACTCGATGAAAAATGTGTTAGACCCATTTTCATCGATGCGTACGATAGAAGTTTTCGTTTATGATTATTGAGTTAGCCTTAAGTAAAAGTCACCAAATGGTACGGCAATAAAACCAATTAAAAAAAAAAGGTTCCAGTTTTCTGAAGCACCATTCTAAAGGTCTGTCAACCATTTTCGTTAGATACGTTAAAATTACTCTTACGTTACTCTTGCATGCCCGAAGTGAAGTTATGGTTATAATGGGCAGGAATGCTAAAATATACCAATCCCAATTTGAATGAGCAATTTGGGATTTGTATTACTTTGACGTCGGTGGTTTTATCGAGTTTCAGCGGGAGAGATGCATTCGCTTCTTCCGAGCGTGGGTGCGAGTCGGGATCTGACCAGGCGAGACGGAGGGAAAACGCACGGGTTCCACTTCACCGCATTGCATTAATAAGGGGAGCGACGGGCTTCGGAATCCCCCAAGACTCCGTGGTCCGCTCCCCGCCCGACGGATGAGGCGACTCTCGGCGAAAAAAAAACGAGTCACCGGGCCCCGAACCGCAGCACTCGGGCCTTTCGCTAATTCATGCATCGCCTCGCAGGCGGAGAGTAGTACCCTCAGGGGGGTGGAGAGGGATGAGGAAGGGAAGGAGGGGCCGACGCGCGCGGGGTGCGACCGGAGGGTACGGGTCCCGCGGGTGGGGGGAAGGGATGGGGAGGGGTGGACGAGGCGGAGAGGCGGTGAATCGGCGATCGACGGAGTCGCCGTGCGCGTCTCTGCATTCTCGTCCGAGCATTCCATCTTCTCTTCCTTCCTCCCCCCGCCCCCCTCTCGCCCTTTCCCACGTCCTCCTCCGCCCATTCCCCCGTCTCGAACTGCGCTCTATACAATGCGCCGTCCCGCCAAGCACAAGCAAGCAGGCAGGGAAGCAGTAGCAGCATTCCCCCTTCCCCCATGCGCTAAGGAAAATCAGATCGATTGCGGAGTGTGCGTTCTTTTTTTTTTCTTTTCCTTTTTTTCGCCAGAGCGAGCCTTTCCCTATTCTAACGAAACTCGTCGTTATTTTTGAATTTTTACCCCGTGGGGTCCGCCGGGTAATAAACGGTCGTAAATTCACTTTCGAAAACGAGCAATCCTTAAACTCTAAAGAGGGGCAAGGCACGGGAGAAAACGCAGCCGGACGAGGAAAAAAAATGAAAGAGGAAGCATTTTTAATCGGATTTCGGAATTGGATATATATATTTTTTTTCCTTCCAACGAGAAATCTTCTTAGCTGCGGCTGCCATTGGTCCGGGAACGAAGATTCATTACGGGTTGTGCATGGCTTAGAATGAGAGATTATCGGGAACTTTTAAAGTGTAACAATTAGAATTTTTCCCCGCGTTAATCGCGAAAAGTATCCCGTTTGACAAAGTATGTCTACGCTTGGTCAGCTTCGAAAAGCAAAATAAACAGAAAAGGATAACCTCCCACATCCACGAGAAGCGCTTAAAATTATGGACAAAGGTTTCTTTTTTTTTCGAGGGATGATGACCTAGGCCGAAGACTCGTGCACTCTACGCTGCACAACTCATGCGCAGTCGGGTGAAGCAGTTTGGAATGCCAAGAATACACACAAGCGTAATTAGAGTGCTCTTAATTGGCAGACTTCCGCTCTTTTTACGCGTTGTGCATGTTTGGCGCTTCCTAAAGTTATATCAAAAGCTTCTAAAGCTTTGCCCCGCCGAGCGAGTAATTTGCCAAATGTAAAAAGCTCGGGTGAGACGGCTATTTAATATTCCCGTGATTATACTCTGTGTGATGACGGCGTCGAGGCAAAAAACGGCCGTCCGAAATCTCCCGAGTAAATGGAGAAGGGCAAAAAACGTCAACCAGCTCCCTAAATCTTCCTTTTAAGGTAGATAAAAAGTATTTGAAAAAAAGAATCAGTAGAAATTTCACCTAAACTGTAAGAAGCATTTCATCGATACAATAACATAAGGAGTACCTGATAGGTATTCAGTCTATCCATAAAACGGCAGCGTGGAAATTACAACATGAATTCGTTTCTAAATTACCTCTACAGACATATTATTAATTGAAATAGTAAACCAAATAAGTAGTAGATAGACAAGGGAAGCTGGCAGTATTATACTCTGGTGAAATTGCTATTATTGAAGTTAAGAAAGGTGGCCAGGATTGCAAAGGTCCAAGAAATGACAATTTTTACCAAATCTTGATTTTCAACAGATTTTCACATTTCACATTGTTTATTGAAAGCCATTGTAAGAAATCCACTGGTACTGCTTATTGATTATTCAACGATATATCTCTTCGAGTCACGGAGGTGAATCGAAATTCTAATGACATTTCAATGCTTAAGAGTGGAAGGAATGTTTTCAATAATACCGAAATACTACCGAGGACGTATTAAGTACTAGCAAAATGATAATTTCGAATCATTTTCGAAAGAAATGGATATTCCTTCACCTAGTAATGTGTAACCAAAGCTGGGTAACTATTTCTTACCGATCAATCGTATTTCAACAAGTATTTTTTTAGTATTCCGACATAATTGAGGCAGTAAAATTTATCTTTTAGCAAAAAATACTTCAATAGACTACTTTTGTTTTAGATAATTTTCTGATACTCTCTACTGGTTTTTATTGATATTAATATAATTTAAACCTGAGTTACTATCATTTTATTAATGTTATATTTGACCTTCCCCTGAAAAATTTATTTTGCGCAGAATATTCCCAATACCGTGTCGGACAAAATATATTATGATTGATATTTCGTACTTTTAAATAGGCCCTCTTATTGCTTTTTTTCTTGCTTTCAAAATGGATTGGGAAAAGTTCCTCTAAGGATTAGATAAGGCTATTATTTGGGATATTTTTACAAACTCGGAATAAGGGAAACGGTATTGCTGTGGGTATAGCGCTTCCCGGTGGACCCGGGCTCAACTATAGGTGACTCCTCTGGGCACCAATAGTATCACTCAAGCTATTAGATTTTACATTTACCAGGATTTCCTGAGGAGATGTGTAGCACAAGGAAAGGAACTGGACCCTCTCAACACCTCGATGATGAGTAAATTCCACACCCCTTGGAGACTTTCACTAGGTGAGCTCTACCCACATTCATCCAGCTCATCATCGGGTTGATATCAATGGTTTCTTCAACCAGGAATGAAAATAATTAATGTACACATTTAACAATTCCAAAAATGTTTAGAATGATAAGTTTCACTAAAGAAATTGACCACTTTTATGAATATCTGAAATATAAATATGAATGGTATGGATGACTAAATGAATCTCAATATTAGGTTTTAACTCAATGCGCTAAAATTTATCCAGAATAAAAAACGTGTTATGAATGAAGAGTTTCTATTGATGAATTCCAAAAGTATTTAGTGATATTAAGATGAGTTTTCCTTATTATCTCATAGGTTTAGTGAGCGGCAGGTAACAAGATTAATAATTCAACCAGTAAATTATGGAAGAGAATAATTCAGGAGAAAAGCATTGGTAATATATTAAACGAACTAATTCTTAATGCAATCAGTGTAACTAAAATACATTTGCTATGTTATGGACAAAACACCAACATTTAGTTTGACTTAAGATTAGTTTAGGTACATCAGGTACCCTTAAATCAAGTATAGTATGTAAATGATTCATTTAATTATATTTTGTCCGATAGAATATTTATTCATTATTCTATGTATGTTATGCATTATAGCATTAAACTAAACCATTGATATACAGTGTAATTATGAAAACATTGCTTCATACCAGAGAAAAATGACCATGTAATTTCAATAGCTTGTTTTCGATTGATGACACTTGCTAATGCTATTTTTATTATCATTTGACATTGTACACGCAAAGTTTTCATATCTGGAAAAGGGTACACCTTTCAAGTCAATGTCATCACTTGGCCCAAAAGTAGTATGATCGACTCATTGGGTTCAACAATGTTAAGAATGGTAACAAAGAACAAAGAAATC
This sequence comes from Hetaerina americana, assembly GCF_022747635.1. Classification (NCBI taxonomy): domain Eukaryota; kingdom Metazoa; phylum Arthropoda; class Insecta; order Odonata; family Calopterygidae; genus Hetaerina; species Hetaerina americana. Next base: position 68,009,987 of record NW_027287538.1, on the reverse strand, counting down.
CCATAGCGCAAAAAGTTATACCATAAATGTTAAATTCCAAGTTAATCTTACAATCCCAGAAAAAATTGTACTCAACAGTGCAGCATTGGCTCTATTTTAGAAGAGTCTGCGTTAAGTCTAATTTAAGGTTATATATCAATGACGCGTGTAGAATAATTTTGAGTTTATAAGCCGTGCTGAGTTCCCATGTTTCATAGCTCCTTCACTTCCGGTTTTCTCCAAACAAGTTCTTTTCCGTTAAACCCTAAGAGGATCTGTACTGCCTAAAGCAGTGAATTGAGTGGAATGGAAAAATGATACACTCAGACGAAATGTTCCGGGTGATTTCCGCATTTTTTGTCTTTCTCCTTCGATAGTTTCATTTCAGTTCTAGGCAACGCCTTCAAAACTGTGTAGGAAACCTACAGAAACGTATCCAACACTTATCTGACAAATGAGGAGAATCATAAACCAAGGAAATTACGGCAGAACTCTTAAATAAAATGCGTCAGATACACTCTTTTGAAAGAAATTAATGAATTACCATTTAGAGTAAATTATGGACAAACCTCAGGTTGTTGACATATGGCGATTTTTGCAGTAATTTTACTTCCTTTCGTCCTCCGTTGTCCTGAAAGAGTGAAACGAAACTTTCGCTATCAATTTACTTTGCCTTCCTATTATGTATTGCTATTTCGTAGTCACAGATATAGAGTTTTATAAAGAACCGAACTTATTATAGATATCAAATTGAAATAATAAACGTTTGTTGCATGATGGTAATTAACAGTTTAATCACTAACGATGAACAAAGTCATCAATATCAGCACATCTCCAACGGAAATTTACCAAAGTAAGAAAAGAATAGTGCATAAGAGAAAAAAAGGAAAATGGAAAGAATATACTTTCTCGTAGTTTTCTACGTAATTATTTACCTGAATTCATTGAAAGAAGAAAGGTTATTTATTCAAAATAATGGCCTAATCGCATAATAATGGGTAAAATCTTTCTTCTCAAAATTCTTTTATATTGAAATTTTGTCCGCAAGCTACAAAATAATAGATTTCAAGGGTTCAAAAACTCTTTTTTGCTATTATGTACTTCTCACTCGTTAACGGACATTTATTTAGGGATTGATTATGATGATTTGTAGAAAATCATTGAACTGAATCACCTTTTTTCTTCAATGGAAACTAAACTCTTTCAGGGAGCCGTTTTTTGAAGAGTAGAAATTGTATATAGCATTTAAATATCTCCCGTTTGGTCCAAAAATTGACAAATATGGTATTACTGATAACTATGTTACTAATATAGTTATTTTTTAATTGCTAAGTCTTACTTTAAACAATATATTTGGCGAACCAAAGCACCCTTGAACCAATCACCTTTTGATTGAAGTCTTTTTTACCATATTTTTTATGCAATAGTGATCATATTTCATCTGTACATATTCAATTTAAAATTAACTCAAAATCATCATAGATTAAATTCGATTTAAGACTTTTCTAGAACGCTGAAAGGGCTCCCTTAATATTACCAAACGCTTACCCCTTGGAATTTAGCATTCCGTCACAAGAAGTCAAGGGATATGTGAACTTGTAGTTGGTTGACTTTACCACAAATAATTCTAATAGACGCCAAGTTTTCAAGGAACAAGTTGCCGAAACCCTATTGATCTGATAGCAATATTAGCAATCAAAAATTCTAAAATCAAGGTTTGGAAGATGTCTTATTTTCAAGTAAATTTATTTGTATTTTAATTCAAGCGGAAATCTTCAAAGATATGTTTGAAGCAATTCTGCGGAGCTTATTTTCTTGCGATGGAAACTATCATATCTTAAGTTAGGCTTTCTAAGACTAAATTGTGGCTTAGTATAGTTTACTAATGAAAAAAATTTATAATCATATGGTAGGTTATATTCCAAAAACTTCCATTATATATACTGAATGTCACACTTTTTCAATATTTTAAGGGTATAAATTGGTTTGAATTTCATTATGACATATCATGTAGAAGAGATATACAAGATTTATTTTGTAAAATTATCACCAATTGTATCTAAGTGACTGTCATATAACTGAAAATTAAGTAATGGCAATCACGGTAAATTTTGTAGAACCCTTACAATGAGAAAACAAGTGGCAGTGCTGGATTTTTCTCCCAGATATGTTTCGTTTATCTGATAGTAATTTTGTACAGCGAGTGTGAATTAAAATACCTAAAGTTTATAAAAAATACCTTATGTTTTCCTTAAAATAATAAAAATAATATCTTTTCATTCTATTTATCAACAGCTACACTTGAATTTACATAAATCGAAATATGGTTCTCCAAAATCTATTCATATAATAATCTGTAATCTACCGGGTTAGATTATGTCGCATTTGGTGTACCCTGCTGCTGCAAACTACCCTGTTCATAGGCCCTAACTAATACTACGCACGAAACCCTTGTGTACTCAATATTCTATGATACAACAGTTAATTCTTTATCTTTGTATGCAATCTACCTCTCGTCACTCCAATCTAAAATGTCTATTCTGTTCTTCTCTTTTCCTTGCTTTCGCAGAATTTTGCCCTCCATCACCGTCTGCAGCGTGTCGTAGCATCTCACCTCATGCTCGGTGTCTTCTACATCCAATACCTTCCTTTCTTTATAACCGTACTATGCATAAGAATTTTTTTTATCCCTTTCTTTTATTTTATATCCTCCATTCATCTCCACATAAAACATAGCTCAAATTAATTATCCGCTAACATTTTACCAAAAGCTGATATTAGCTAGGCAGTTAGAGCTATAATATAAGGTATTTTCACACAACACACACATTCAAAAATATAGTCTCATTGCATGCGTGAAAAATCACGGATGGAGGCGTAAAATGCTTTGTTAATAACTTTTATAATTCTTCATCAATATTTCTATTTGCAGAATATGAACCATTTTTATTTTTCGATGACCGATTTACGGTGAACTTAATTCAACGGAATAGGTGGTAGTTTATTATCATCAGTCATATTTGGGCAGAAATATAATTTTGAGTTCGTCATACCATTTTTACCAATATGTTGGAGTTTCAAAATAAATATTGGTTTTAATATTATTTATCGAAGATTTTTGAATCAATATGTCTCAAGAATTCTAAACAAACATTTTATAATTACAAGAGTATGAATAAAAGGAGAATCAGAGGTAACGTCGGGCAAAAGGAATTTTTAAAATACATTTTGATGCAATAAGAAAAATTTATTGTATAAATAATCATGATAATACGAATGATACAAGGGTGACGGAGTGTGTGACAAAGTATTCTGCTAGGGTTTTCCCCACTTTTTCGAATTTTAGGACTAGGGAGTAGTTTAAAAGTACGCATAATTTATCCATGCAAGTATGTCAGACGTCGCGGAAACTTTACGAGCAGCTTGACGCTCAGCGTGATGGACAAAACATAAGGTTTCTCGCGCGGCATGGCAAAAATCCCACGACATTATGCCAGATAAAATCGCCGCGCAGCTATATCTCGCGGAACAAAAACGCTACTGGCGGACGATAAGGGTTTTGTTTGGACATTACTCCGGAAAAGCCTCGCTATCTTAAGCATTGTGATTACACACGGTGGGAGAAGTTCCCCTCACCAAAAATAAACGAAAGAAACGGGTATTCTGTACAAGTGATGGGGTTTAATATTCACGGTCCATGATAAAGCCCACAGACTGAGCTCCAAAGAGTTTTTCAAAATTCATGTGTTGACTAGTAAATAAGAACATCGTAATCTCTGTCACACACCAAAACACAGAGACACGCTACTGAAAGAAGTCCCGTTCGCACCGCACTATAACGACACCTATTCTGTCGTTTATCAAACGTTTTGACACATACATTAATAACTAGGGTTGAATTATGAATTGAAATAGTTTTTAACCACAATGCAACTGTGCGTCACGGTAACATGAACAGAAACATTAGTATGCATATAAAATACTAAATAATAATGATGTGACGAGAAGGAACACATTCATAATGTTTAATTTATAGCACACAATAGATGGATAAGATTTTGCACCAATTTTTCCTACAGCAACAATTTGACCCTGTGTGAAATTTACTCATAAAATACATGAGCCTGAAGTGCAGCATGAACTGTAGAATGGTTTCAGGTGAACTGAAGTGTCATATATTTTCGTTTGACTTGAAGCAGTGCCGCCAAGCTGATCTATTCCTCAATCCACCCTAATCATAAAGCTACTCTCCAATGAAGAACTCTGACATTGACCGAAATATTAGCGTTATCAGCTAATTATGGGCGTTTGGCTAAAAATATTTTATTTGCACATAACAACCATCAGGCCCAAACTTTCGCATTTATAATAAGGTATCGTCATAAAACAAATTTACCACAAGTAACAGGCCTCACTTTCATTGGATTTGAATGAAAGAAGGAATAACTACGAGTTCCACCTGGAGACTCTTCATTTTGCCATCGAAACCGAAACGAATACATAAGATAAATAAATATACGACCTTACTGTGCGACCGTAAATAATATACAGGTAATGAAATGTAATAACCTGTAATATCAGATAATGCAGTCTAGGAACTATTCGATTTCTCACACATGAATGCTTGAATCTTACCAAATGGAACATTGTTAATTTAGTTAAATCACCTATATCACATGGATATAAATACCACATGGATATTGCGAAAGACTCTCCATTCTTAGGATGTCACCCGCGTAGGTTGTTTTTCTGACAACAGTATCGCCCGTGTTTCAACGAGACTGTTGTCAGAAAAACAACCTACGCGGTGACATCCCGAGAATGGAGAGTCTTTCATCTGAACGCCGCGAAAATCTACGATCCCATATGGATATTGCGAGTAAGACTGGGTAAGGTAAAATGCTTAGTAGTCCCGTGACATTGCTTGCTTAAGGAACCATACTTTTTTTTAAGAATCAACAGTAAAAAACAAACGGATCGTAAGCGAACACTCTTATTTAGGAGGTATTTGTAGCTTCAGTTCGATGGCCATCTCTCTCGGTTTCTGGCGTGATTACTGGCTAGGATAGACTAGAGTTTAACAATGATTCCAGATGGTATTTTCAAGTGAAAGATCACTTACGACCTGAAGATTTAAACTGGACACTGACTCGAACGATGGTGAAAATATTGTCTACTCTAGCCAATATTTAAACTCTCTCGTGCTAAAATAAATTAGCAAGAATGCAGAGTAGTGCATAATGATTTTTTACCTATTGGTTTCAATGTATTATTCATGAAAATTCTAAATTAAAAAAGCAATTATTACTATTGTTTCAACAGTAGGAGTTATATATTTTGCTGTTGAATCCCTTTTCTGAACCCATCGTACATATATATTATTTTTTTGTTATCTGAAGGAGAAGAAATGCTCAAGCATCTAACTTGTTTCATTTTTTGTTTTTGAAAATCGTAACGTTCCTTAATTTTCCTGAATAATTACCTATATTGTAAATATATGCTATGGCAAAAGAAACCGACTATTATGTCATTGAAGTCTAATGACTTATTTTTAAATCAAAAGTTTCATGGCATCATTTTGCAATTTGAATATTTTTCAAATCTATACATAAATGCATGGAAATTGATAAAAAATATTAATAAAATCAGCATCGCTTACCTATTTAAGTAGATTTATATTTTTAATTAAAATTCAAACTTTTCACTAGACTCGGCTACCTCTATAAAAACATTGAACTTGTATTGATACTTACCTTATATCGATATACCGGTTTTCAACCTTTTCAGTCACTGATACTCAAATCATTATGCGTTAAAAAATTTACATTGCAAATGTACCTTTCTAATTTCCTATCGTGTGAACCGAACTGCCATCGGTGACCACTGTCCCCCACGTGATAGGGTTTTAATGTGCTGCTTTTCGTCATCCTCGTAATGTGTGCATCTTGGGTAGCTTCGCAGCTGCGGTCTGTCATTACTGGCGGAACCTGATTTCCCTCAAGCCAAGAAGAAGCAGAAGAGAGACATTCTGGAATGAAATGGACGAAAGTGAATGTGAAGTGAATACAAATTTAAAGGCGGAGAAAAACTAATTGCCAAAGTAAATCTGGTATTGATGAAGCTCAATCACTATTTATACAAGTGTTGATTTCTGCAATGTATTTGCCACACCATCAAAACGAGTGCATGTTTTAATTTAGAGTTTAAGTGAATATAAACTGTAATAAGGTAATAAAAATATTATCAATATGTGCTTTTTGAATGTTTCAGTCTGATCCACAAAGCCTCCTTACTTTGAACATAACAAGTAAAAATCCTTGGCAATTCTGATCCATGTGAACTCAAATACTGAAAGAATTTTCGTCATATTATACTGCTAACTAGCTAATTAGAAATTAATTCCTGGTGATACAAATAGGTAAAAACAATATTTCCTATATTTTACTGGCAAATTGTGATTTATCCCGTTAAAAGCTAACGTTTAAATGTAAATTCCTACTTAAAATCCTTTACCATTTACCCAAGACTCCAAAATTTATCCATTGCAAAACTGAAAAATATATATGGTATTAACCTCGTTACATCAATCGTTAATTCTATTATTTTTGGTATTCTACCCGTTAAAGTTAGTTGAACATACTCTAGAATAGACCGATAACTCCCTTGCCAGTCCAACAAAACAGAATCTGATATCTAATGCCATATGACGTCCTTCCTCCCTTCACAAATAATACAATAATTAGCTTTTTTCGTATTTAGTTTGGTTGATTGGTTGGTTAATTAATAAAATAGTTTATTTGGCCTCAAGGAATTGGAAAAATGCAAGTGCTTCGCTTTCCTTATGTTTGCAGTCCTAAGAGCAACCGTTGATTAAACACGGCACACTTCTCTGTCTATGACCAATATCTTATGGACTCAGCAGATTTGCTCCATCCAGATTTATGCTATTTCTCTAAACAGTGAGATATTCTAGTAATACTATTGCAGACTGCTTTTCTGAATGTGGAATGCAAGGCAAGAGCATTAACTATAACTTATAATCAAAGATATCGACAAATAAATAAGGAAATTCATTATTTTAGTGTACCTATTTTTTTACCTACGTTTTAATCATTATATCTCAAATTGATAACGAATTTCCATTTCAGTGAAAGGTGTACACTAAGGAGAGAGGTAACAGTAAGAATCTATTCAATTTTAATTTTAATCGGTGAGTATTACCAATGATGGATTCATATATACCGGAATCTGTTAATTTGAATCGCTGATTGCTGCATGAATTGCATTTCATGAGTATCATTTGGCCAATTACATAGTTGCATTATCGGATGCCATAACTTCCGATTTTCAAAGGATACCTCAAGACTAATCCAACAATACAAATTATTGGAGACTGGCAAGCGAAAAAGGAATACAATCCTTCCACATAACTAAGGTATATGATATTAATTCAAAATCAAATGAGTTCTTAAAGTGAGAATTTGAAGGAGTAGGCCATAAGCGCTTGCTAAATCTCTTGATAATTTGGGGAAGAAAATTAAAGCTTCACATAAATTCTCACGGGGGAAAATGAAATAATTGTAGAGCATGAGAGATCGAATTGGAAAATATTAAATGGTGTTCTGCTCATTTGAGTATATTCCAAGATACGATATATTCAAAGTCAGGTTAAAATATCATTGCCAAGCACATAAAGTAACGTTCAATGCAAGAGGCACAAACAATGCCCTGTCACCATTGGATAGTGATTCCCGTGAATCCCTGGGGGCGTGACGGCTGAGAGTGCGCGTTTATTTCAGCAAAACCTTCCCGAATGCAGTGGGTGATGCACTTTCTCCGCTGTCACTCGGCATATTTAATGCACAAGGGAGCATAAACAAAAGCATTGTATGCGCTCGCTCGTCGCGGTTGATAACAAATTGACATTCAGCCCCAAGTTCGATTTCGACGAGGAAGCGGGTTTTTCCCACCGTTTCTACTTGCAACAACACACATATTCAATATCCTCAGCTCATCGGTCGCAAAAAAAATATGTTATGTATATAAGCGCCGTCATATCACTGTTCGGTTTCTTCTGGAACAGGCAGGAATTTTCATATGATCTATGTGCATTCAAAGTAATCATAAATGTTAAACTAAAATAAAAACTTGAATTTTGAACAGACCTATCCGTCGAGAGATATTATTCCTAAGGCTATGCTTTCTTTGAGCTTAAGCAATGAGGATAAATACAAGAGGTTTGTCCTGAGTTATCAGGAGTTATTTAGTAATTAAGGGTGTGAAATAACAGAGGATAAATTACTTCGGTCATTACGGACATATTTTTTCAAATGATTGTGCAACATGTGACTCTCTTTTCTAGTCGAAATATTTTACCATACTGACATCCTCACCTTGGCTAATATTTGGCAACAGAAATCACTATCATAAAAGACGTCAAGGCGGATTGCAAAAGTGGGCACCTACATTAATTTTTATATTTATTACAACCCTATTTTATTTAAAATATAAAAAGTGTGAAGTGATACTAGGTGAGAATAGCAAGTCAATTATGAACCTCTATTTCTACGACAAAAAGTTACCTTCTGCTTGTCTATTGATATTTCTTTCGTCGAGGAATAAGATATTTTTCATAGCTAAGCATATTATTAAAGCAATGGACCAGTGTCCGCAAAACGCTTACATTTACAAAGAAGATGGCGGTAGGGTTTGAAAGAAACGTCCTAAAATACACCAAACTTTGGTGCCGCGCCTTAAAAAAATAAAAAGTCTTTCCGGATTGGCGGAATTCCTGGTCCATGGGGCCAATGAGGAGTAGGCTTTCGTGTCGCCAGGTGCGGTCTCAAAAAAAACTAGAGGTACCTGTTACGAGGACGGGCACAATGTGTGCGCCCCCCTCCCCGATCCCAACATCTCTCTTCTCCTCACCATTTCTTTCTCTCTCTCACATTTCCCTTCTCATCTGCCGAACCCCTAACCCCTTCCGTCTTTCTCTTCCTCTCTCTCCTCCTTTCCCCCATTTCTCCACCTTTCCCCCGGGCCTTACGGCCCTCTTCCATTCCCCCACACCACCTTTCACTCGAGAGAAAGGACTATTTTTTTCGCTCTTCGGTAGGCTTTAAACCGGACTAGGACGGCAGGGTTAGCAAAGGAGACGGGGCTGGGATGTAAAAAAAAAGGTTCTTCATCCTATTGTCGCTTGATCGGATTTGGTCCAAGCAGTTTAAATTGAAATTAATTCGCTCATAAAGGCTTTAAATCTTCCGCTGCCGGTATTAACCTGTCCGGGCCCAGAAACAGTCGCCTGGGAAAGTCTTGAGAGTCAATAACATAGAGAAAAACTGACTGGTCTTTGTTTCGTACAAAGAAAATCCTTCCGGAAAATAACTCAGTCATGATTTCCCATTTGTCTCGATTAAAAGGTTTTAGATAAGCGTTTGTGAATTTTACATTACTTTCCTTCTGAATTTTAAAATCCAAAGGAAGTTATCGTTGTTTGAACGTTTTTAGAGAGGCATTCCTTAAAATGGGTCAGTATGAATTTTATGGCAAAAAGATTTACGTTTAACTCTGATAGTCAAAATTCATTAGTTATGCCAGAATGAACTTAGGCAAAACCTATAGAGTAAAATGTTTGCACGAAATGACTTTCCGAAAATGGATACAAATTTTCTAGATTTATTGTTTCAAGCTGGAGTTTGGAGTAAATTAATATCTAGTGGCATATAATCATCTGCGATACTCTTTTTCTACTCCATTTTCCTCATAGATGTATATGTTAGTATACAGATAGCCCCGGCATAAACCGGTATGACTATTAATGGTGCCCATACATCCGATCGTTCTAAGGTACAAACACATTCTACCTTCCGTTTTCCACGACCAGAAATATTTATAGAAAGAAATTATTTCGTATTGAAGGAATAAATCGACATAAGTATTATTAGGCACCAATTATTCAAGAATCGACTAAAATAGCCAAATCTATCTTCGGAAAATTTTTAGAGCTATAATAATTGATTTAAAAATAAATTCAAACTAATAAATCACATAAAATCTCAGGAATTTTACTACTGGCATTATGTCGAGTAAAACATATTTCTTAAACACACTTAATTAAAATATACTACCTAGCAAGTGCACTTGTTTAGATATCCTTTATTTGTAGTTGGCCTGAGGATTGAAGAATGAAAAAAACAACATAAAAGTCTTACGGATATAGTAAATACAAGGAGCTATCACTACTTGAAATTTACGTCTAACGACCTTCAGTGATGTAACAGATGTAAAAATATAAATCAAAATTTATGTAGCTATCAGTGATGAGTTGATAACTTAGTGTCAATAGAAGAATATTTTAATATACCCAAGAATACCGCATAAACTACCCTTCATGTAACTCTTACTTTTTCAAAACCAGATTCAGACAATACCCTGTGGTCAAGGAGTTAGTTTTTGTATTTTATAGGAGGATGCGCGTCTACTCACGTCCAAAAATTATAAAATTTCTAAAATCTAATCTAAAAAGGGTCAATATTTAAACTGGAAATATATGTTGGTCACCGCACGAGATCCTTGGGCTAGACGATGTTTACAACCACAGTAAAGTAAGAAAAAATAAAGATTATGAAAACTAATATTTGTCAATTATAAGATAATTGTACCATTCAAAAGTGATCACGTTTATTTTTTGCCAAATTAACAAGTCAGTGTCATCTGTCCTGTCGTTCTTGCCATGCCTGTTCACATTTGAAGGGCAATAGGATGTTGCAAATCCTTGAGGTCTGTAGCAACTCATAAGATTTGCCTAAAATCCTCATTGGGACACAAAATTACTTTAACATGATACAAAATTCATTCTTTTCTTATGTTGACTCATCCAATACTTACCGCATTGGTTTGTTTCTCATGGATTGCTTAGAGATCTCGTCCTCCCTTGCAGTTGAGTAAATGAACTTTTTATATTACCAACTCTAATATAATTCTGAATTATACCAAATAAATAGAGAAATTTAATGCAAGAAAATAAAAAGAATAAGGTTCCTTTTAGAACAAAATTCTCTGCAAACAAAGAGTAAAATGTTTTACCAGAGCATCAGTATATATCCACCTTTGTATTCCAAAATACAAACTCTCAATCATATTTTCAAAATACGACCAAAATGTTGAGCTGAACTATCAAATAAACTACAAGAGAATTACTACACAGTCTCCGTACTATTTATATTTTGTGCATAAAATGTATTTTTCATATTTTAATTTGGATTTTGCCCTAGTTTAAAAATTGGAACTACTGCTAATTCCCGTAATTTGTCCTGAGAATGATGTACTGAGGAGGCATATATTTATAAAATAAATGTCCATTCAGATCCACTAGTACAGAATGACCTACATTAGCTACAGACTTGATGGATCGAAATATTAGATGATAACATGAAATAACGTGGTTTGAAGATTTCATTTTATTGAAAAGGTTTGGCGTGTGGTCCATTTTTAAACCTATGGTCATCGTTTCAGGTTATGTGTTCTATTTCTATCTATCCTATTTTCTTAGTGGACTACATAGATTTCTTTCTAGCCGACGGATTAATGCCTAGCACTTAACAAAGATCATAAAAAATGCGCTAACACTAATAATCAACAACAACACTTACCATTCCAGAGAAAAGGAGTCCATCAAACCCTGATTTATTGCTGGATTTTACCAATTTTAGGTAATACCGTCATTTTGTCCTCCAACATCAAAGCTCTTTTTTGTCTTGGTTTTGCCTTTTCATTGTAGCTTTTAGTGGCCTTCTTTCCTTCCGTCTTGGAAACAACTTGACAATTAGTTATGGTCAAACTATATGTTTGGTTCGTTTGTTGTCCCATATTTTCTTATTTCCTATAATTTTATTATGTGCCAAAAACTCAACGTTGTCGGCAAAATGATGATATTTATTTAGGGGACCAGTAATATGCAAGGTATTCATTAAAAGTGTTAAATTCTCGATGCACTGACACGTTAAAATAAGTCTTTATATCCCTGATTTCAATTAATACAATTTAGACATAATATCAAATAAAAAAACGTGTTTTAAGAAGAGGAAGAATCAATTGCTAAAAAACGCTGTGGAACATGCATTGCCACTACGATACGTGAGTATGCCTAAAGCCTATCTTGGGCAAAACATATTATAAATTAGATTTGAGAATATAAGGTGGAATACTTGAATGTAAAAAATATGCACTAAAATTCTAAGTGCCAACAAATACCTACAGGGGCGTAAATAATAGGTATGGTATCATTTGATTAACTTGAGAAAATAATTGAGGGCGAACCTGGAAGCATTTGATTACCATGCGTGATAGGAATGGACGAAAGAAGGGTCGGTAGTGAGGTCGAAACAAGGAATGACCGCGCGAAGAAAGTGATAGAATTTTGGAAGAGAGAAATGGTTCATTCAAAGAAAATGCTTAGTTTCTGGGCAACAATTGGCACAAATGTGATGGAAAAAGGTCGAGGGATTCAGCGGTATATCATTCGGACTATGGTACAGTCCGGCACAGTTTTATCTATAGGCTCATTCATTAGCAATTTTTCCATGGGGACTAATGAAGATTTAGAACACAATTAAGCGCTAATAAAATTTAGCGTCAGATTGAATGGGGGAAAACAGATAAGATGGGTCAGGAAAGGAACTGTATACATATTAACTAGGAGGACAGGAATGAGTGGGAGAGATCGATGGAGATATTTTTGAATGCGGACAGAAAGAAGGCGTAAAATGAACAGCATAATAAGATAACAATAGGAATTAGTACCAAATGAATAAAATAAGATAGCACGTATATAAGAGAGGTTCCATTCATGCAATATGGCAGTATAAATTAACGTGCGGTATTTCTTGATCTGTCTTGTTAAGCAAGGCTAAGATATTTATTAATCTGTGTCCATCCAAAAGAACTAACTTAAACTACCTTGGACTAACAAATCATTACGAAGTATACATGCAATGACTACCTAATTGCAATGTAATGTCAGTGAGGGTGTCAATTTTTTTATAAATTAATTAAAACTTGAATATTGAAGGTCACCATAGGTATATCCTCTTTTTTCCAAGATGTAAATGATTCCACCATTAACCTCCAAACATTTGAGCACTTACCCAAAGTATTAATATAATATGTATTGTTTACATTTTAATAAAACGATTTTTCATGTATTTATTTAAATCACAATATCATAATCAATGGTTCATATTTAAGCATTCACTGTTGTTGAGGATGGAGATTAATAAAAAATATACTGGCGAAAAAATAAAAATTCCCAGTGAAATATATTATTTTTACTCGATTATAAAAATATTACGTAATATTTATATCTGTTTTTACCAATTTTTACATTTTCAATGAGCGCAATAAATGCATTCAGTGCATTTCAGTGCATTGTGAATTACATTTCAAGGGGACCTTCTTTTAATTAAAAGCGCTTTTTGAGCCCCAAGATATTTTACGTTACTCAACTTGGACAACAGCGTTGGAGCGAGCGAGCAAGAAAACTTATTTAAAATTAGAATACAGCCAATAGGTAATGTTAACTGTTAAATACATTGAAAAAACTAGCAGAATTAAAATTGAAATTTTATCCAAATGCCATGTAAAATAATAATTATCAACACTGTCAAATCGAACGAATAAATTGATATTTATAATTTAAAAATTTTGCATTGTAATGCGCTTTAGCGGATGACTTAGTTGCGTGTTACTGCAGAGGCACATCTGGCAGTTTCATTGAATTTGTCAACATGAAGTTGGTTGCATTGCTGAATTAAGAAATTATTCACAACCTTCCCATAACCTGTTGTATGTCAAATTCACACAACTGGTCACGGGAAGCAGTCCCTGTCCTGGTGCCTAGTACAGTTTCTTCAGAAGATCTTATATCCGAAATATTACAACCAGAGAACATATACGTAGGAGCGTCCCGAGCCCTCCGAATGGAAGCTAAGCATTTTAGCAATAATGGAATTGCTCAAATTAAGCTTATAAATATTAAAACTATTTATAGTCCACTAATGTCCCATTATGAATATATGAAGAGCTTTCGCTTGTATTAGACCCACCGTATATCCCTATGATCTGAGAAATATGACCAATTGCAAATGTTTTGACTCTAAAAAGACATTATTTTGTATGTAATATCCAAATTCTCCCTACAGAAACCGATAATTTTGGGTTTTTAATGACATGACAGCATATTGGTATTTTTTCCATAGCAGAGAGTTGTCTACTACCATTTGAGTCAAGAGTTCAAATCTGGTGATGCCCTAGACCGCTCCAGATAAATGAAGACGAATTTTCCGGACACAAGATTTAATTGGAGAATTCAGTGAAAGGAACTTCCCCGAACCATCCGTCATTAATTTGAATGATTAACACCCCTTGGTATGAGGTAAGGCTTAGCCTCAATTGTTACAGCTAACTTTGCTCTTATCCGCTTGATTACTTCAGTTCATGTTCCATGATGTTAGTATGTAGTTATATCGACAGCATGGAGGCTATACATATTTGTGTTAAGTAAACCATAAAATTTTTATTCAATAAATTATAAATATATTACAGTAAGTTTACGTTTTATTGGATTCCCTAGATTGATAAAATGATTGATTTTTAAAGGTGGTGACAGGGAGGATCCCAGTAATTACAGACCTATATCTCTTACTTCTATCTGTTGCAAAATCTTAGAGCACATAATTGTCAGTTCAATAATGAGACACCTTGACAATATTAACTTTTTAAGTGACAATCAACACGGATTCAGGATAACCCGCTCCTGCGAAACCCAATTAGGATTATTCACACATGATTTACTTTTATCGGGTGAGAGAGGTAGGCAAGTGGATGCCATCTTCTTAGATTTTCAAAAGGCATTTGATAAGGTCCCACACGGTAAACTCATTCATAAATTAAAGGTCGCGGGTATAAACAAGGGCGCCATAAGTTGGGTTAAAGATTTTCTTTCAGAGCGGGAACAGAGGGTAGTCCTTGATGGCGCTAGTTCCGACAGCGTTCGAGTCACGTCGGGGGTACCTCAGGGAAGTGTGATCGGGCCGTTGCTTTTCTTGATTTTTGTTAACGATTTGAACCGCGAAGTGAAAAGTAAAATTAGGATGTTCGCGGATGACACGGTGATCTATCGGGAGATATCTGGGAATGTGGATCGTTTTATTCTAGCGCAGGATTTAGATTGCATTACTAAATGGTGTTCTAACTGGGGATTGACTCTAAATTATAGTAAATGTTCAGTGGTAAATTTCTTTAAAAGATCAACGGGATTTGCTTACAAATTAGCTGGAGGTGACTTAGCAGTAGTTGATACGGTAAAATACCTAGGTGTCACATTCACAAAAGACTTAACTTGGGGGACTCACATACGTAAAGTCTGCGGTCAAGCATATAAAAAATTGGGATTCATTGGACGCATTGTCGGCAAAAGTGACTCGAAGGTCAAGGAACGTTGTTACCACGCTCTTGTAAGGCCTCATTTAGAATACGCATGCAGCGTGTGGGATCCGAGTGAAAAAGGTCTCATTCGGGAAATTGAGAAGGTTCAACGCCGGGCAGCCCGTTTTGTAAAAAATTCCTACGATAAAACGCAAAGCGTCACCGAAATGCTCATGGATTTGGGGTGGGAATCATTGGCAGAGAGACGATTCCATGCAAGATTGAAATTATTAAATAAATTTAGATCCGCATGTTTCAGCACCGAGGTCTCGCAAATTATTCGTACTCCTACATACATTGGTCGCTTGGATCATGCATATAAAATTCGGGAAATAGATGCCAGAACTAGCCGACTCAAGGACTCCTTCTTCCCACGGACAATACGGGATAGCAACTGCAGGGTTATAGATAGCAAAAATTCCACTTGCCACCCTCAGCGTCTAAAAAATAATTAGTTCTATTTAAATGCATGCTCTTCCACTAACCTTATGTGTTTTGCTATAATAACCCATTCTTTCCGAATGACCTCATTCGTGTTCTGTTCATCTGTTTTTAAGTTTCCCTTTCAATCCCTCGTCCCTCTCCGCGGGGGGAAATTCCTGCTACCTGCAACGTTGGGTCGCATTCCCCTTCTTTTACAGACTCTTTGGGGATAGAGTGTTTCGTGGTGCATTTTCATGTGGTAGTGATGTTTCAATTTCTTGCTTGTTGTGTCCTGGCTTCCGTGTTTTAGGATGGCTTTCGTGCTGCATCATGGGGTGCAGTTTTTTAGTTGTTTTGCGGTATATGTGTTTGCATGAGTATTGGATGAAGGGATTTTTGCATGAGTGTGTGCGCTGCTGTGGGTGTAATTTTCCGTGTTGTTTTTTTGCATGTGGTATTTTTCATTTTTACGGTTGGTGACCTAACACCCCCCGCCACACGCCCTTGCGGCGGCTTGCGGGGTATTATGTAGATGTAGATGATACTTCAGATTCTGCGAGAAGCATTGCATAAATTCATTCAAAAGATTACTACACTGTGAAACCTTAAAATTCCAATTATTGAAATGCTTCCAAAATCTGGGATGAAGAGAGATCGACAAAATGGATTACCTATGATTGATGACAAATGTAGTGACATATATTAATAATATTTTTTATATATATTTTTATTAATAGAATATAATAATTTTTGTTAATAGAACAGTGAAAATGGAGAAAGTGAAAGCAATATTAGCACGAGAGGCCTATCTGAAAAAAATCATAAGCTCCCAATATCTACTGCCTTCCATATTTCTGTCCAATTGAGTAAAGATTCTGGTGAATAATTGCTTCCGGAAAATGTCTAAAATGGATATAAATGCGTAATGATCAAAATATATTAGGTTTTTATTAGGAAATCTACTAGTTAAAATAGGATTTGGATTGACACAACTACCGAATAAATATTTCGTGTTTTCTAACACAATCCACCAACATACTCTGCATCACGTCCTTCTTCATCCTTGTTCATTTCTTTCCTCCCTTTATCCGGTCCAACGTCCCTATTTTACTCCTAACCTTTCCTCGTTTGACTAACATTCTCCCATCTCTTACAGTCTTTCACACCCCATTGCCTTTCAATACGCCTTTCATCCATTTTTCCTGCCTCCTTAGGATTTGTCCCAACAAACCCCTATTCTTACCCAACATTCCTAGTAATTCCTTGTGTGTTTTCCCTTCGGTCCATTTCACCTTCACCACACCCACATTTCAAAATCCTTCAATCTAAGTCTACCCTCCAGCTTCAGTGACCACAGTCAGTCAGGTACATAACAGCCGTTCCATATCAAAACTTTTAATGAGTCTTTTCTTAACAACCTTACTCAACGTCCCTATCATCCACTCCCTCCTCCTTGTGAAAGACTGATATTCCACCCTAATTCTTCTCCTTACGTCCCTACTACTTTGACCGTATTGGTGCAAAACACTTCCGAGATACCTAAATTGCTCTACCTGCTCTATTTTTTGCCTTACTATTTCAATGTTTAGCTTAGACTTTCTCTTCCTACGAAACAACAATCGAAGAAAATAATGAGCTTTCAACTCAATCAGCAATGATTGCGACCCCTTGGCTGACTGGCAAATTAGAGCTTGGTTATTTTATGAATTCCTCAACGACTTTCATTCCTACCCCCAGTTCTTCCCATGCCTCTTTAGTCATTTCCTCCACATACACGTTGAACAGTTCTTGTAATAATGGGCAACACTACCTAATTCCTCTTCCTAACACAGCCCATCCGAACTCTCCGTACCCTGAGCTGGCACCTGAGCAATCTGTGACATCTATAGGTGGATAATTAGCACTGTCACTCCAATTTATTCCTATTTTCTGCAATATAATCAAGAGTTCTTCCCAATTCACCCTATCAAACGCCTTTTCGAAATCAAAGAAACAGGAAAATACTGTATTGCATTCCATATTCCTCTCTATTAGTGATGTCATTATTGTAATGGCATCACGCCTACCTTTCCTTTTCCTAATCTCAGACTAATCACCCAAATAATAATTTGCTCCACTTTCCATCCTTTTGTTGATGACCCTGTGGACCCTGTGAACCTATACCTGGGTGGGATATCAAACTTATTGCTTTGTAGTGCTCACGTGATGCACGCCATAGCTTTTTCGGAATAGGAAATAAAACTGATCTCACAAAGTCTTCCGGGTAGTTTCTTTCTTCACAGATACTACGAATCCATCCATATAAAATCATCTTCTTTACCTTTTCCTAGACCTTTTAGAAGTTCCGCAGGAAGATTTTCTGCCCACACGGCCTTATTAGATTTCATCTCCCTTAATGCCCTTTCCTTATCATGTTCGAGTATGCATGGACCTAAGGTATCTTTCTCTCCCTCAAATTCTTTTTCCATATCTTCTCTTGTTGGCTTTACATACATTTTGCCATAAAGTCCTTCTATATATTCCTTCCATCTCTCTTGGATCTTTCATATGTCAACTATTAGGTTACCCGACATATCTCTAATTTTGAACACTGATCTTCCCTTCTTACTTCCCAATAAAGATTTCACTTTGCTGTATGCGGCACCATTTCACCCATCCTATGTAAACTTTCCATATCCTCACACTGCGTTTTCCACCATGCTTCTTTTGCTTTATTTGTTGCCCACCTCAATTTATTATTTAACTCTTTCTACTTAATGTTGCCAAACTTTGTGTTTACATTCTTCCATTTTCTTCTCTAATCGTCTTATCTGTGATCCATGGTTTCCTTGCCCTTTTTCCATTAACGGTTCCAATATTGTCTTTTGCGGCTTTAGATAACCCTTTCTTGATACTTTCCCATTTTTCTTCGATAGTTACTAGCCCTTTTCTATCCTCCATGATTTCCTCTACAGCCTGTTGGTACTCCTTCCTTTTCAAACAATTTAATGCTTCTACATTCCATATTCTAACCCGCCGCCCCTGCCTTATATCTTTCGGACGCTACATAACGGACGCTACATTTCATAAAAACTAAATTGTGGCCAGAGTCTGCATCCGCTCCTGGGAAGCTGTGCGAATTTATCACACTGTTCCTAAACCTGTGCCTAACCAGAATATAATGTAGCAGAGACCTTTCTGAGTCACCTAGCATTTTCTATGTATACCTGCGCCTTTTTTAGTGTCTAATCCAAGTGTTCGTGATGAATAACTCCTGTCTCCTGCAGAACTCAATTGTTTTCTCCCCGTGGTCATTCCTCGTGCCTAAACCGTAGTCCCCCACCGCATAACCATCTTTTTCTTCGCCAATCATCGCATTCTAATCCCCCATATCCTATGAAATTTTTCCCCTGCAGAAACACACGCGTTTATGTCCTCTAGCTTATCGTATATATTATCGACTTCCTCCTTATTACTGCTAGGTGGTATTTTTATCTTAACAATGACCAAATTCTGTGCTACCTTTGTCCCCACTAGTAGTATTCTATCCGTTGCCTCTTCTATGTTGACTACGCTACATAGATATATAAAATTAAATATTTGAAAAAAGTAATGAAAACATAAAAATAAATATTGTTGGATACGTACTTAATAGATTTATATTTAATAGAAATAATAATAAAATAAATATTTTGAGGCCAAGAAAAATAATTATTTAGCTAAGTGGAGAAGAGGGGAAGGCAAATGAGCTTTTTTAAGGAGAAATTTCATTGACAAAAAATATCTTGGTAGCTATTTTAAATTATTAGAATTTCGAGCCACATTATTCAGGTGAGATTCTTTTATTATAACAGGATGGGAGAAACGATAACACATTCTGGAGAGGGCAATATGATAAACAAATATAATTTCTGTTGGAACTCCTTATGTTGCATACGAAAAGAGAATAAAGGTTTTTACTTAATTAGGAAAACTTCCTATTTTCCATTGAAGAGAAAACTATCTAAGCACAAAATAGCTTCTTCCAAATTAGGAATAGGTGTATGGAGACAATTTTCGGGTATTTATAAAGGCAACAGTTCGACAGTAAATGAATTGGTGCAAATTTAAGAATAGCGTGATTAATCAGCACAGTTTCCCAGGAGCGAATACAGATTCATACAATAATTTGGAACTAATTAAGTGTATTGTCAGATTCAAGAGGATAACACAGGAAAGATGTTTGCGAGATAGAGTTTGAAAGTCTCAGTAGGAACAACAAGAAAAGAGTATCATCAGACCGTAGAGAAAATTATAAGAATAGGGTGCTCGGTTTTATAAACCAAAAATGGGTACACAAAACAAGGAATATTAAAAGCCGTAAACGAAATTATAGGAACTGTGAATGTGAAAAGACAAGTAAACTTTGGATTGCGATCGTGATGATGAGAAAGATAAATGAGATAAGGCAATGAAATAATACAAACATAGAGTTTGGTAGGAGGTAGTGAAAAGTGTTATTAAAGTAATTCAGACGCGAAACAAATATGAAGAAAGAAGCGTGGTGAAACTAGCAGTGTAAGGATTTGGGAATTTCACATAGTAAGAGTGGAATAGAATATGGAAATGTAAATAGGAAAGAAAAGAGAGGATTATTCGTAGGCTGTAGAAAAAATTTAGGTTCAAAATGAGAAGATTGTAACAAAAGAAACTGGAACAAATAAGTTAAGATATGAAAAGCCTCAAGCAAAACAATAGGTAAGGTTTAAGAAAGTCATGGATTAGAAACCAAATGGTAAGAAGATAGAGAAATATGTAATAGAAGAATTTTAAAAGTTGCAGAATAAAGTAAACAGAACTGAATAGTAATTGAGGCGGTAAAGTACAATTTCGATTAGTACTTCCAGGTGGAAAAATACGGATGGAATGTTTGCATAGAGAGGGGTAAAATTTGGTGTGCATCAGGGGAAGGTTAGTGGGTGGGTAGATAGAAGATATTGCATCAGGTACTACCAAGGTGTAAGAAGGTGAAATCCGTGACAAACAATCAGCAGATGCAGTAAGGTCAGGAAAATTGTTAATAAAACTAGAAAAGATTCAAGAAATGTGAAAGGAAATTTTTGAAAAACTATGCGGCAAAGATATTAGGCCAGCAACTTTAGAAATAGAGAGAGAGTAAATATAGATGTGGTTAGCTTAGGCCAAGGCAAACTTGATTTCAAGATAGAGAGGATTCAGAGATATGGGATCAAATAAGGCCGTGAGGATAGACAACCTTCTCGCAGAACTACATCAGGGTATAAGGTTCCGGGAATTACCGTCGATGCACTTGGTGTCGTTGGTACCCGACGGTAACTCCCGGAAGCAGCAGTGAACCTTCATCAGATAGGCGTCACGGAAGACAAGATTAATATTGCATAAGGGTTTATAATAATGTGGTGAGAAGAGATTCTCCTACCACATTCGTGTGGGCTAATACATGGGGATGAATTTGTTAGGATGAGGGATGAATTTGGGCGGAATATTTCGTCAGAAGTGTTAAGTACTATTCCAAAAAAAGCAAAAGATAGCCATATGTGATAGACTTCGTGGACAATTTACAATTAAAACGACGCTTAATTAGTTTTTATGATCAACAATAAGAGAAAGTTGAAGAGGAGAAATGATAAATTAAAACAAGTGTAAGTTTGAAGAGGTAATAGATATGCTAGAACAATAACAGCACTGGGGACACAAAGGAGGAGCATAGCATAAAATCAGTATGTATTTACTGGTTTTGTAGCTATTAATAAGGCGTTCAATAGAGTAAACTTCGTGGAAATAATGAATTTATTTTAGAAAATAGGAGTTAATCGTAGGGATAGGTGGCTTATCCATATTCTAAGTTTGTCTCAAACTGCCCTGGAGCGAGTGTTGGATGGAAAAATGGGATGAGCAAAGGCAAGATTCTTGAAATAAAGCTCACAATTCCCACTATTTTCACCTGATTAAACTTTAGTTTTCCAATCAAAGGGGTTAGAAACATTGATGAGCGCATTAAAAAGCGCGATAGGTGTTGAATGAGAATTGAAGAAAATATAGTAAGAGTTATGCAATATTTCAGGAAAAGAAAAGCTAATTCAAAATTATAGCAGTGGTTCATCAACTAGAGCATTTGAAAATGTATTTTTTTTTCGGAAATATTTTGAAACAAAATTGTCAAATCAGCTTGGACATGAGAAGAAGAATTGAGTTAGGCAAAAAAGTTTTCAAAAGGAAGTGGGAATTAGTGGTGGGGACATTGACTAAGGATGATGTACAATGGCATTTTAAAACTTCGATATGGAGCTTTTACTTATACGGCGTGGAAACATAGCAAAGGATGTAAGATGATTGGTGTAGATTGCAGGTTTTTAAAATGTGGGTCTTAGGAAAGATGAAACAGGTGAATTGGATAGAAATGAAATGAAACAATTAGATGTTAGGCATGGTGAGGAAGGTGACGAGATTGTTGGAAAAAATCAAAAGAAAAGGTAGGAATAATGGATGCAGATCATTGTCATTGGGGTATCAAAATTTGAATCCAATTACATCTATAAGCCTGCGTCCATCGAAAACGTTTCCTAACGGGTAGAATAACTGTAATAATTTCTAAAACTGCATTTACATGGTTATTTACACTTTTTTTTCACAACACGTGTTTTGATGCAACTGCAAGCTCTCAATTCTTAAAAAGGAGATTGGTGGAGACTTTTCAATTTCAATCTTCACACAATCCATTTAGTTCGATTTGTTTTCACTAGTATCAATTAAAACAAATACTCATAGCCTTTAAAGTGATTCATGTTTGGATATATAATATGAACATGCTTTTTTCATCATAATTCGTTTTGATGAATCATCTGTAAGGGATATCATGGAAAATAAACCTTGGAAGTATAATAAATAAAAGCAACAAATAAATTTCGTCTAACATTGAGATGAGGACCTCATTCATGTATTTAGTAGAAATTAAATTAATCCACACCACATGTAATACATATTTAACTGTTTTTTTCCTGAGAAAGTAATATACCGAGTTTCCTACATCCCTTTTCTTTGATATGAAATAACTGATTCAACGCATATTAATTTACCTTCTTTCACTATAAAATCTTGCACAGTTACATTCGCAAAATTGTTATCATATTGTTTGCAGAGAAAGGTCTTATGAAAATTGCAATACAATTGCTGGCTAATGATTGCAAAATTCATTGCATTGCAGTTACATTTTTGGCGCATGTCTTGTCCCTTTCATTGGTGCAGTTCAAGTTTGATACATTTATGAGGCCTGTATGACTCATTAATACCCATTTGCAACAATGGACTGCTAGAGATATTTTATTTAATTTTAATAATCTGTCACTATTAATCAAATATATTTTGAAATTAGTAAATATATGTCGTCTAGTTAAAATTATATGTAAACCTAATTTTTGCGAAGTCTTCATATATGTTGGTACTTGAAATTCAGAAAATACCTCCGAGTATGAAATACCTAGCTATCTTAAATTATAATTTGTGGTTTTCCAAGCAATTACACGGTTTTCAATGGTATAAAATCAATAGTATCAAGGAAAAGTCTTTTATAAAGCATGGTTCAAAGTTAAAAAAATTAGATATGAATACCAAGAAAAAAAATACTGTTTTTGATTTTAAGAAGGGAGGGCCCTGACTCTCAATAAATGCCAAATTTTGCTCTTTGAATGATCATGTTGTTCATCTGTAAAATTGTTTCATCTATCTATTCTCACTGTACACCTCTAGCCAAAACTAGTGATTGCAACATCAGCCCGACGCCATTTCGTGAGGGATGCTTGATTTTAGGGCAAATCAAAGCACACGTCCCCATTTACTAAGTCCCTTAGCACTTTTGTGTAGATATAGTCTTAGCTATTCCCTGTTGCATTCATAGATTGCTTAAAGGTAACTTAGAACTCTTCTACCATAGTCACCTATTTCGGTATTGGTTTACCTCCTGTTACATTCATACGAGGGTCATCCGGAAAGTAGTACCCGTTCGTGCCGCATGAAGTGCTGACGACGCGAGTAGCCGCTGGACGAGGTCAGATAGCTTCAGTGGCTTGTCTGCCTTCTCTGAGCCAAGTTGCGTGACGCTAGCATTGCCTGTGTTGTTTCTGTGATTGTTTACAATGTTTAAAAAAATTGAGAACGCCGCCAGTTGTGAAGTGAGGGCAGTGATTAAATTCCTCAATGCAAGAAACGTTCGCCCATGTGATATTCATCGCCAATTAAAGGAGGTGTATGGAGACAATGTAATGGACGAGTCGTCTGTTCGGCGGTGGTGTCGCAACTTCAACATGGGGAGGGGGAACACACACGACGATGAGCGTTCGGGGAGACCGTCTGTCATTACAGACCAACTGGTGAGCTCAGTTGACGAATTCGTGAGGAACGATCGGCGCGTCACAATTGATGACATCTGTGAGCATTTTCCCAATGTTTCTCGAACAATTGTTCATGAAATTGTTAAACACCATCTGCATTATGCAAAAATTTGTGCAAGATGGGTCCCTCGCGTATCTCAATGAGCTGGCGGCGAAGGACTATGCAGCAGGAATACAGAAACTTGTCACACGTTATGACAAATGCCTTAATTTGCTTGGAGATTATGTTGAGAAGTAGTTTAAAGTATCCTCTTTCAAATAAAATTTTTATGTTTGTTAATATTTACTTTTGTGTCTTTATTTCACGAACGGGTACTACTTTCCGGATGACCCTCGTAGATTGCTTAAAGGTACCTTAGAACTCTTCTACCATAGTCACCTATTTCGGTATTGATTTACCTCCTTTACTCCAACCATTGAATCTTCTTCCATATGTGTGTTCATTTACTTATATCCTTTCCATTTTCTTAATATGGCCAAACTAACGTATTACGATCCCTCACAATTGCATTTTATCACTGCATCCATTACACATTCGTTCAAGATCCTTATTCTCTGGTCTATCTCTTAATTTGTCCAATTATTGAATTCCGCAGGCACCTCTTAATTATGACATGTATGCCATATTTATTCTACTCTTATGCTTGTTCTGGCATATTTTTCTTTTTTGCTCAATTGTACGGCTCAACTATATGCAGTTCTAATTTCATTTGTAACCCACCGCTCTGTTTTAACATGACTCACATTCTAGTGGCAGGTTGTCAGCAGAAATCCCGCAAGCCTTTTGATTCTCTCACTATTCCTTTAAGTGTATTATGCGAAAACATTAAATAACAGTTTACCAAAATATTAGAAAAATACAGTCGCTATTTATTAATTTGTATCCTCATTTTAATCGAATAATAACATTATTTGCGTTTCATACATATCCTTCATTCTTTCGTTTACCATAAAGTAACTCAGCAAACTATACTGCATCAGCGTATAGTAGAGCAGGCATGTTTACACCTAACTTCAATCAGATATAATCCAGCAAATAAACCAGTAATACAAGGTCCCATTCATACTTACGCGTGCCATTATATGTTCATACGTTTACTGGGATCTCTTTACCAAATGATTAGTGATGAAAAAATAGTTATCCCAAACCCATTTCTATGTTTGACCTTAAACACATATTATTCTTGGCCATAGACGGAATCTTACATAAAAATTTCCCTGCAGGAGTATTGATGCCCATTTATTTAAAAAAATGATGGGTACATGGAAAGAAAAAGACGCAATGAAAACGCCAATAAATGGCTGAAATACATTGATAATTTTAGCAAAGCTTCCACATGAAAACAAATTAAACTAAGAAATTATTATCCGAAGGGTAAGATTGTATGTAGTTGAAACCAACCCTTATGTAAAGGGGTAGTTTCACTTAAACTAATATTTCAGGTTTTCTGCCAAAGAAAAACCTTGTGATAATCAAGTGGTTAACTATGAACTCCGTTAAATATATTATTAAAATATGAAATTATTGCACATTCTTTTGACACATGAAAAGTATACAATATTTGTGTCGTCATTGAACCCATCTATCATAAAATATAATAAAAATAGATACAAAAAATAATGGAAATGGTTTAATAATATCTAAAAAAACATGTTCGGACATAGGTCCAAAAACCTACAAGCCTCTGAACTTGATGCCATCCGATTGTCACTAGGGACGTGATTAACTATTCGACAAGATTACGCAGAATTGATATTAAAGAAGCATAGTATAAGTAATTTAACATTGCGCTTGGACAAAGATTCATAAGCAAAACCCAAAAAGGTTTTTCAATGAATGGGTCCCATTGTACAAGTCTTATCCTTCCACCTTTTGCTTTTTCGACTAACAAAGCTGTGCACTACGAAACAAAGTGAAAGGTGGAGCATTAATCTGGTCAGCAGCTTAGACTGCCATGCCTATATATAATGGTGATTCTCCCAAAAGGATAATTGCCTATTCTCCAGCTAAACTCGAACGGATAAGTATCTATTCGATATAATGTCAAGGAAGTCTAATTTCGACAACGTTGAATCAGTTCTATCACTATGTGCCTACCAGTCCACATAATATTGAAGAAACTGGAATATTTAAGATATTTTGTTCCTGGTAATCATGATGAAAAGGTATCATAATACATGATGAAATGAGTATTCGTCAGGTATTTATTACGAGGGTATTTGTCTTTGAGAACAAAAATAGGCTCCTGGGGAAGAATGTGAAAAATAACAACTATTGAAAGTGGATCCTGGAGGCATACACTGATGGTAAGAGAACAGATTAACTAAGATGCGCATATTCAAGGGTAGTTACGGGACGGGGTATGCTATTTGAGACACGTACGGGAAATAAAAATAAGATGAATTGGTAATATTTTTACAAACCAGGGATGTTTTAGGTCATCAATGCAGGATGAAGAGAAGGATGTAATTTAGGATAGTAATTACAGAGAAGGTAAAGTTGCAATAAATCAAGCTTGCCTCCAGAGTTTGTAAATTTATTAAAAGAATGTAAACCTGTTATTCATAACACCTTTTAACATATCACAGTGATGGACATCATGCTTTATCTTTTTTAAGGAAATGAATGACGTAATAGCAACAAAACTGCTGGAAAAGCAAATGACGTTGTTATTTTTATTTATTATTATGAATGAACTAAAATAACAGTTTGCGTCATGCATGGAAACTATTTACTGTATAACATTTCACCTGGAAGTCAACCACGAGTATTTCAATACATTATTCCGCATAAAAGAAATAATTAAGATAAACAGAGAATGTAGGACTCTTAAGAAAAATAGAGATTAATATTGTGGGTGCCAAATTCTGAAAAAAGTCCATATTTTTGCATTTGCTTCTACGGAACTGAAAATGCGAGGAAGCAAATGACGTTCCAAATTGCGGGGTGGATGGGGATTCGGGATGGATAATTTTCGGGTGTTGGGAAGAGATTTCTATTATCACCCAGGATGAGAGCATATGCGGGGGAAATGGGAAAATTGCCATGAGAAGTTCTGAAGATAAGAAAGAAACTTTGTACGGAGTAAATCAAATCAGCTATGTTTTCGGAGGGTTAAGCATAAGTAAGTCATTCAATTACGTTTTTATAGCAACTGCTTTACATACTAGAAAATTACTGCAATATGTACGGGTTAGAGTCTATAGTTTTACACGAAAACAAAGATTTTGAAGTTAACATGAAAAACTAAAATTAAGTTAAACGTTAAAATTTTGGGCTAAAACTTAACTGGTGGAGCTGGTGGAAAAGATCAAATGTCATGGAAGAGCTTTGGACCAACTGGGTAACATAAGATGAAATGTTGCATTATGCAAAGAACCCTTTACAAAAAGGAGGTAGTTAATTACTAGGAGTAAGGATGCTGATATTGAATTAATAAAAACTTAGATATGGGCATGATGTTGTGCGTCTTTGAATGAAGATGGTAGGTTTTATTGCAGACATTATTTTATGATTGCAAGCGTGGAGAAATGGGTGAGGTGAAATGGACGCAATTGAAAACAGAGAATATTTCACCAGTTTTTATGATTTTTATGATTTTATGAAATTTATTTTATTATATATTATAGCAAACACCTAATGACAGGCGATTATGAGACGTTCAAAAGAGAAGATTTACACAATGAGAAAAAAATCGCGGTGTTTCGTTTTAAAATAAATATATTTTTTCCATTAAATGCAAACCTTGTAAAATTTTATATTTCAAAGGATAATAGTCAAAATTTGTGTACATTTTGATTCAATTGGACATTTCATGTTTTCTGCCTTGCTCACGGTCGGTGTCACTAAAAGAAAGCTGCTAGACGATATCCACCACGGCAGTATACATTCACAAATGTTGGGTGATTTCCTTAAAATGGCCCAACTACTTCATTTTAGCGACTTATTATTAAATTATGACAAATGCAACTAAAAGTTAATAATTGGACCGAGAGTAGCTATATACCTAGGGAAATGGGTAATGCAAATAATGAAAGATGAGGAATCTGAAGCAGTTACAGTGACTATTTTATACATATATTTTTATCTTATGCTGTATATTACATTCCCCAAAATTGGTGACTAAATATCCTGATTTTATTATATCCTTTATGGAATTTCCACTAACATTGAGTCATATTCTTAGAACTAAACAAAGGGACCATTTTAACCATGTTTACTTTGGAATAGAAAGACTTTAGGATTAGGATTAAAATACACTCACGCATATTTTGCACGGAATACAAGGGTAAAATTACATTTTTCCTAGTAATCATGGGGGAAAGCATTGATCTTAAAATATTAGTATTACAGCTACCTTTGAATCGAAATATGTATACATATCTAAGGGCTAGTTACCTTTTCCTAGAAGCTTACCAATAAGATATTATTTGTGATGCATTTTCTCTGTTTAAGCTCTCCCGCCGTCGTTAAGAAAAAATTCGGTAGTTCAGGCAAAAATGCTATTATCCAATGCAACAATTTAGCATTTTTAGCAAATTTTAGCGGATGACTCCGTTAAAAAGTTACTGTTGCGGTTTCTCCCGCAGTTTCTTTGGAATGCTATTATTCAATTACTTCACATCTGAAAAATTCCTCATCATTTAATTCTGTTAGCCTCTCATCATCATTGGTCGTTCAAACCTAAGATTGGTTGACTGCAGCCCTCCATCCTACCCTGTCTGATGCTAATTAGCTTCCTTCCAGGTATTTTTTGCAATGTACTTTCATCTTTATTTGCCCCATGCATGTTCCCTCGGCATTTCTCTGGGACTTTTCCCTCAGGGTGTGGCCAATCTATCTGGTTCTTCTTTTCTCTCTGGTGTTCAATAATGTCTTTTAACCTCAAATTCCTCAAATTAGATCGAAATGTCAATTAAGACCGCCATAGTTACCCCAGGCCAACCAAACCAGCCGAGGTCGGTTTTTACTTTCCTACCATTTTCCTTTACATGTTATGTATTATAACTCATCTGAATTTTATCAAATGCATTTCATAGTGATGTTCCTTGTACACATCCGTAAGCACTTTATTTTAATAGTTGTTAATTTACCTTCAAGCTGTCTACTAAAACATAATTTAATGCACTTTGAATCATGTCTAACTTTGCCTGCCGTGGGGGCCTTATTTTAAGGTGTTTTGCACATGACATATCGATTCAAATCTATACATTTGTGCAAATCATATCCACACCGTTTCTCTAATGACCTTCTTGAACCCACTGTCCAGTATGCTAGGTTCACCTTACCTCCTTTCCCTTAGGTCTTACTTGCATGTTCCTTTTCTTTACAGTGTAGGAAATTCTTCAATCTTTATGGTGCTTTTATGACGAACGCTTTCTCACTCACATTTCCGGTTTTTGGTGCACTGTGAAAAATGCTGAAATTTTTCCAAAACTCCCTTTCTAATGGAAATCTCATATGATATAAGTACCAGAAATAAATAGATCAATGTCTTGTAGTTTATTCCACTTTTTCAGCCTTGAAAAGGAGTAAGGGGATCAAAATTTTCAGTATTATGTTGTTTAATTTACTTGATAGAAGTACATCGTTCCCATTCATACCGTCGCCCATGAATGATAAGAGACAAATCCAATTCCAAAATATTCAACTAAGTTGGCTTCTATTATGTCAGTCAGAAAGTAAAATAGGAAATATTCTGGCCTGGCGCCCATCAATTAAAAATAGTGATTCCACAATGTATAAAGCAATATTAATAGAACTATTTAATTAATTTTACCTCACATGAAGTGGACTCGCGATTAAACATATGGGGAATTAAACCATTGGTCATTAAGACAGTTATCTCAAGACATTTAAGACCTTTAAGTTAGCCCCGCCCACTTTGCAGTAATTTGGACATTAAATATCGCAATTTGTTTTGTAAATTTTTTATTCTATTAAAAATTATATCACCATATAAACATCAGAACAATTTAATGGAAAATAAATGCTTAGCAGTTATACCCATGATTAGGTAAAATATTTTATTTTTTGTATAACATCGATTTGGAAAAGAATGAAATTCTAAAATTGTTTTCACCGCATTTATGATTAAACATCTGCAATAAACAATATTTTTACAAAAGCTACAGGCCATGAAAATTACTGCCTACGACTGCAGCATAACGACATATTTGATAATTACTTGGTAGGGCATATCCTCAAAAATCCTAAAATGTCTAGTATTTATAATTTTTACGTGCACTGCATAAACCTTAACTGCATTTTACATTGATTACAGATGATTCCATTTTTATAAATCTTACGCATCATAATTGTACCACGTTGAAATCCGCAGGGGAGTTAAACAAATGACAAGGAATTTAATATTATGCCATAGCAATTGCAAGCGAAGCATATAATCAGTTAATATTACTACAGATTAAACTCATTTCAGTTACGTCATCTCATTTTTTCGGTAACGTCAACGTATTATCAAAGGTCCTACTTCGTAATCCCACCGAACGTAAAAGCTTTCAAAGATGGCCTCCAAAAGGATGCGCTGCAACGATTTGAGAGTGCACTTTTGGTAATGAGGTATTGTTTTCGACAGTGCGCTAAACCTCCGCGATCCGACGCATAAAATCCCCGAATATGTACACGGTCCTCCCGCGTTCGCTCCAGCCCACACCCCGGATGGGAGCGGATAATCACCCAAGTCCACCTTCTCCTCCTCGCTTGCTATTCCACTCGGCGGCAGTCCATATCAGTGCGCCCGTTCCTCAAATGTTGTTTTTATGAAAAAAGAGGAAACGGAATGAGGGAGAGAGAGAGAGATAAATCTCTCCTCTTTGCCACGTTGCACAGGGTCCTCTGCTACCCCTACCCCGGACACCGGGAACGCAAGAGAGAGAGAGAGAGGGCTCCCGTGAGCTCCGACAGGTAATCATGTGTGATAGTGGGAGGAGAGAGGAAAGGGCGGCCGTGCCTTATGTGTCGCCGCGCCCACACCCAGGACCCGCATTTTCCCCGTGCGGCGGCTTGCATGGCCTCTCGTATGCACGGGGGCGATCACGCGAGCATATTCACCCGCACTCGTGAACCCGGGGGATGCCGGGATAGAGGGGCCCGTGGGGTGAGGTGTGGGTGGGGGTCCAGGAGAGGGAGGCTGACAGGGGGATGGAGTTGGGAGGGAAAAGGGTCGGGTCACACGGACTCCCCGCGCCCCTTCACCCGTCATTAGCCGGATCCGAACGGAATGCTCCAAAGGATCCCGCGGGGGAAGCGGTAGAGGCGGGGGAGGTGGGCAGGGGAATTTTTCCATTTCCGCACTCCTGAGTCCCTGAGCGAAAAAAAAATATTCTATCCAAAATCGGGGAAAAGAAAACCCGGGCCTGGAGTTGATAGCAAAATGTGCCCTTTAAAAGATTAATAGGGACATTGCAAGAGAGAGTATTCACATTCATAATGCCGAGGTTTTCGAAAACGTTTCATGCTACATAAAAGACAATGGTCGAGACATCTTTCTAGCGGGTGTTAAAAAATATGTGGTTATTAAGTGAACTCAAGTAAGCATTCAAGGTTTAATTAGTCATAAGTCAAAGGGTAAAAGAAATATTTTTGGCTTAGAAAGTAAATATTCCAAAGCGTGAAGGTGATGGCTGACGCTCGAAAGTGAATGCAGCGAAATATTTGCTGATTCTAATGGAAAAGTATAGTAGGAAGTATGAATAATCTCAATATTTTAAAATGCATAATAACTCACGTAAATCATTTTTTCTTATGTCAATTATTCCCTTTGGATACCCTTTCCTCTGAGTGGTCATTTTTTATCCCAGCAGCATGTTCCGGAATTGCATGTTCGTGCCTTCGATGGCATGGAAAAATATGCAACATATTTCCCCTGCCATGGGCAGCATATTCGCATGAATGGTGGCACTGAGGTCACCAATTCAGCTCAAATTTCTGAAGGGACGCCTCCATCACTGAAGCACAGATACGTGAACAGAAAGTTGTTAGATAACCTGAGTTTTTCAGTACTCACTATGATTGCTATGATATAAATAATTTAATTGTATTTAGAAATATACATCTGATCAAACCCAGATGAAGAAATACCAATTCGTGTTATTTCTCATTTCTTCTAATACATTATTTAGGAATGTGGATGAATATATTTCTTATGTGAAATACATAAATATATATAAGATTAAATTTGTCGTTGCAATACTTTTTCATATTCATATAAAATTTTCCATAATTATATTTCCGGTAAGATCTAATATGTACTTTGTAGGTAGCCACAACAGTGGAGGATAATTCGATTCTTCTAACATTGAACATTTTTAAGTATTAAGTAAAGAAGAAGTAAAATTAATGGAATGCCCCTAGTCACTAAATCTTCTGTACTTATGACATTAATGTGTCCCAATAAGCCCTAAGGTATTTCGAATAGCTTCTTCGTAAATTTTGGGTGGAGACGTTATGTCATTGAATAATATGTCTAATGCCACAAGTAATGGTTTTTCACGTACTTTCGGTAATTAATGTCCGTAAAAAGAGGGATTAACTCTGAGACTGGTTCTGACTCTGTGTCATAACTGATTTAATCAATGCTCTAGTTGGACGGAAATTAAATCTTAACGTTACAGAAAAGTGATATAAAAAATAATAAGTAATTATGATATATTTTCTTCCACAATGGCAGTTTTTCATTTTTTTGACCATAAAAATTACTTTACGTAATTCATAAATATATATTACAAATATTATTTATTAGTAATCATTTAATATAGTTCCCAGATGAAAAAAGACTCCTCATCATTTCTTAATCTCGAATGACAAGACCACTGACCACCCTAGGCAATGATAACTACCTTTCCAATTCCGTATATATTTTTTCCAACCCGCCCAGTAAGCCTATCCTTTCCTTCCCCTACCTCACTTGCATAACGTGTTCCCTTCTATCAAAGATATCATATATCTCCACCGATACCCTGATATCTCCACTACTTTGCAATTTTTCCAAAAATACTCTCTTTCCCCCTCCTCATAAAGCCTAGCACTTAGTTTTTTTCCATCCATTTCACCTCTTCAATCCTCCTCCACACCAATATTACAAAAGCCTCCTAACCGCCCCTAGTTACCGACCAAGACCTCGATGTTTACCAAACAAATACTCTTTCTTAGCAATGTTACATAATATTCCTGTCATCTATTGCCTTCTCCTTGAGAAAGCTTTGATGCAATTAATGGGAATCTAAATTTGCATCAACTCTTGGAAAAGCTACACGATTGCGTTATCACACAATTCCTTAAAAATGCCTTACCATGATGTAGCCCCCGGTTATTTCCACGTATGCCTACTGTTTTCTTCCTGTTGATAACAAGCGTTTGTTGATTAAACAATTTCACCGGCAGAACATTACTGCTTTCTTCTTTTGGCCAGTCCTTTCTTCTGAATCGTTGCCCCAACAGCTCTCCTATCTTTCTTGTCGTTTGCCCCCGAATTCAAATCTCCATCACGATCAAAAGTTTAATTTCCTATACATTGTCATTTATTTCTTCTAATTCATCATATGCCTTCATAAATACAGGGATACTATTAAATGTATAATTTACTAAAAATGGAAAACTGTTGAAATTACAATACTTCTGGCATGAAACGCTCAAAATTCCGTTGTAACATTACGTGTGTCAGACATGTGCATAAGTTTTATGAAAATGTGTAATCGGAGGGAATTTTACTTAGGCTTTTTCCCAATGTTGACTGCAGTCAAACGTGCAAATATGACTCACAAAAAAGAGGCTTAGGCATTAAAATTATATTTCCTTATAATTGAAATATATCTTTGAAATTTAACAAACATTTCCAATAATTGAAAAATAGCAACATTCCGATTTTTTTAGAGTTGATGAAACATGTGTACAAAATGAAATGTGCTTCCTTAAATTAGATGTAAGTAAATGGAATTCCATGCATATTGATTTGAAATTTTGATCTATAAAGTGAGAGAGAAACCAATATTTATATTTAAGTTAAATAGCTAACATTAAATAATGATGAATTTTGAAAAGTATTGAATTTTTACCGAATATATTAACCATTTTTTGGAAGAATGATTTAAAATATAGAAATTTCCTACTAATATACGTGGTCAAAGATTGACAAAAGAAAAATTGAAAAAAGATTCAGAAGAAATAATTGTAAATGTTTGTGAAATAGCTGTACCTATAAAAGTTTTGAGTAAAGGAGCTATGAACTTATCATGCACGTCAATAACAATGGTAATTTAATAATTTCATGTTGACATTTTAACATATATCTGTACAGAATTCTTTCTAAATACGTATAAATCCACTGGTGAAATATTTCGCTCTCCGATCAATTGGCGAATACTTTGAAAATCTGCCAGCAAATCAGGACGTTTTGATTTGCACAGAATTATTTGACAAATGAGTTTCATCTCATAAGAATACCATAATAATAAATGCCAAATAGTTCATTGTGTCTTCCAATGATACCATCCGCAGACAACAAGAACTTCTAAAGAACCTCTGTCCGCAGAGGAGCAAAATTCTGTCAATTCAGTTCTGCTAATCCGTTACCCTCAATATTCTTGGTAATTATTTAAGAGCATAATATCACTTATCACGTTTAATGGCGGTATGGTGTGCCATGTCTCATATTTTAGTGATTTTCCTTCAGTTATAAAGTAAGTTGTCTTAATTTGGTAATGCTACGCACACATTCATACATCCCCAAATATTAAAAAAATCGAAGAAATTGGTTTATTTTTGTGAACTTTTGGTATCTTCAATTATTTACACGGTTTTCTCTAAATACAAAACGATACTCCACTGATTCCATTCAATCAAAAGGAATTTCAAAATTAAAAATCAAAAAACAAGGTTAAGTACCCCAAGTTTAATTATGTGAAAATACATTGCAGTTTTTATTTTCAGTTAAATCAGGATAGACCAAATAAGGCTTAAGAAAAGTTAGTAGTCGGTTTAGAAGAAGTGCTTTTTAGAAGAAGTGACTCAGAAGATCCAAAGAATGTGATTTGTTTGAAGTCCTAAAATATCTATTTTCACCACAAAAACTATTTTGACTGAAAATTATCGTACTAATGGCGGTTTTTGCTGACTTATTTCAAATAAATAAAGTTATCTCTTAGTAAATAATTAGATAGGATTATATGTTAATCTTATTTTCAGAGATATAAACAAGCACAAAATATTTTTCTTCCCAATTATCGAATAATTTGCAAATTTATAAATATTTAAATATTGGTACTCGTCAAAGGAAATTCTTATATATATATATATATATATATATATATATATATATATATATATATATATATATATATATATATATATATATATATATATATTCAACATTTGTACGGCACAATAGAACACAGGAATGCAATAGATAATGCGCCTAAGGACACTCACATTTTAGAAAGATTAGGCCCTCGACCCTTGCTTAGGCCTTGTTCAGGCCAAAGCCTGACCTGATGAGAGGTGATTGTCGATTTACTCATTTTCTATTTTCTTGCATATATGTACAAGGACTGTCCCGAAATTAATACGTCTCAGTAAAATACAAAATATTTATCGCCAGAATTGATACATTCACTCAGATGTCTTCGTTGTTTCACCCTTGTGCAAGCACTCACCTGTTGGCAGCGGATTTTCCTTGCCTCGTACGCTTTCAGGAAGGTTACATCAGGAATGCAGCTCAGCTGCCTCGTCACGACCTGTTTGTAATGCCTCCACCGAGCCGTGGTGACTTCCATTCAGACCGGATTTGAGGCGAGGGAAGAGGAAATGTATAAGGCTGGTGTAAGTCTGATGGAAGATTGTCTAAAAATTTGATTCTCTCCCATCAGGTCGAGAAGCTCTTGGCAGATCCGCGTGAGTTTCCTTTTGTTCGCCCGAGAGCACTATCGGAACCAACTTCGCAAATGCTTTTCTCATTACTATATTTTCGGTCATGTCCATGCACAACACTTTAAGGAATGGCAAATTTACCAAAAAACATGCAAAAACTCAATATGCGATCCCTGTTAAACAAACAGCCGCTTTTGCAAGACTTTCGGCACTTTTCGAGGTAGAAGGGCGCCTTAGAAGTTTTGCGTCTTCAAAATATTCTCTACCCTCCCGGAACAACTTGCATTACTTGTATGCCCATGTCGTACCAGCTCGCCGCCATGCCCTTAAGGAAACGTTGAAATTCATCTTTCACCTCTTCCTCGGAGCTAAATCGCCTTCTGGCAAAATGTTCCTTCAACTTAGGGAACAGGTGAAAGTTGCTGGGGGCCAATTCCGGACTATAGGGTGGGGTGGTGGACAATGTCCCAGCCAGGGTCTTCCAGGAGAGCGACGGTTTGGCGGGCAACCTGTGGGCGAGCGTTTTCGTAGAGAATGCATGCACCCTTGTTCAACATTTCTCTTCCTCGGTTCTGAATTGCCCCTCTGAGTGTTTTCAATATTTCACAGTACCGGTCAGAGATTATTTATTGTGGTCCCAGCAGGCATGAAGTCGACCAACAGTACCTCCTTCCGATGACAAAACACAGTTACCATGACTTTACCGGCAGACTCTGCATGTTTGAATTTTCGCGGCTTGGGCGAAGAGGGATAGCGCCACGCACGTGATTGTCGTTTGATCTCAGGTGCGAAGTGGAATGCCCAGGTTTCATCACCCGTGACAATCGAGTCCAAAAATTTACCTTTTCACCTGCATAGTGGTGAAAAAATTCACGTGAAGAATCAACTCGATCATGGCAGCGAGCTGGTTCGACATGGGCATGCAAAAACTGTCACAGCGTCTACAAAATGCGTTGACCGAAATTACAATAATGTTTAAAACTAGATAATTGATCAATCTTTAAAATGATGTATTTATTATTGAAAATAAATGGTTTCTTTCTATTCCTTTATTTTTCAGATTACCCTAGTGTATGTTGAGCCTTGACAACACCAAGTGATTTAGGCGATCTGACGTTTCCATCCATAATGTTGTCCCTTTTCACGATTCAGAACATTTTATCATTTGATCATAATTTGTGTTAATTGCAGTGACTCGAAAATTTTGTCTCAGCGCAAAAATGGAGTTAACTCGTGAACATTTCCGTGCTATGATTTGTTTACGACTTTCGATATGAATTATCAAGATAACAGATCATTGATCAACTTACTTCGACTTTTGGCGATGAAGCCCCATTCTTTGTCCCTGTGGAACGCTGGCATAACGAAGCCCATCATGACCGCTGTTAGCTCTGCGAAGAAAGTCGTGAAGGTCACTCAAAATCAGTTGTTGTGCAAGAAAACATGGATGTGATGCAAGAACTAGAAAAGGAAGATTTTTGATTTGATTCAATTTGAGATTGAGGCATCCTTGGGGATCAGTATGACGAGCATCAACAAGATATTGCATGAACATTTAGCCCGCATAATTTGACAAAAGCTCAAAAAGATGTTCGTGCCAATTGGTGCAAAGAAATGCTCAATAAATACATTCGCGGTACATCAAAATTGCGGTGTGTATAACATCTACACTGGTGACGAATCTTGGCTCTATGCGTATGAGCCCGAAATAAAATAGCAATCCACTTAATGGGTCTTCCAATACGAGCTATATCCAACAAAAGTGATTCGTGCAGGAAGCAACTGATCGCCTGTTTCTTCGGAATAATTAGACATGTGGCCACTGTACCGTTAGAGCAACGTAGAGCCGTGAATGTAAATAGCATACGAAAATTTGTTTACTTGAGGTGCTTGGTGAAATACGGAAAAAGAAGCTGCAACGAAGGGCCATTCTTAATCATTACAATGCAAGCTCTCGCAGATCGGCGGAAACAACTACCTATTTGACTGGCCAAAACGTCGTATTGATGAGTCATCCTCCGTACAGCCCTGATTTAGCACAAAATGAATTTTTTTACCCCCCTTAATCAGGGAAATATTGCGTGGGCAACGATTTTTGGCGCCTTAAGAAGCCGTGGGTGCATTCAAAAGCCAAGTTTCGGAAGCATCTCAATCACATAGGAAAAAGTGTAACGAAAATTTGCTCCAGCGTATGCAAAAGTGTATTGATTATTTAATTAATTATTTTATCTGATTTCCCTATAATAATTGAAAAATTGTCTATGCTCTCTATTTTAATGATTGTTGATTTATTTATATACGTAAACAACGAAGACTATCTAGTCTTAATCTCGCCCGAATAAAGATATTTGTGTTTATCACTTTCCCGCCTCCCTTTATTCTCTTGGTGTTTACTCTTTCTTCCACTTACCACTATGCTCATAGTTTGTTTCCTTCTGACTTTTATTTTGCAAAACATATCAACTGAAATTTTGTGTTTCTTTGTTCATTTTATATATTCTGTTCATACTTTTTATTCCTTGGTTTTGTAGTACCCCTTTCTCAATCATGATTTTCTTCACAGGATATTAAAACACTTTCTTATTGCCCTAGCTAATTCTTCCTCATGACATATCCTTTACAAACCTCACTGTTTTATCCTTTTGGGTTCGACGGTTAACTATATCATTGCTATGCAAATTTTCGTCTGAATCTGCACCCTCTTTCAGGGAAATTACCCATCAATAACTCTTTTCCAAAATTATGTGCCAAATCACAATATAAATGAACTAATATTGCCTTTTTATTGCAAGAATTTATATATATATATATATATATATATATATATATATATATATATATATATATATATATATATATATATATATATATATATATATATATATATATATATACATATTTATATTATACGCACCTATGCCTATTATGCCCTTAAAAATAAGTGTTTCTTAAGAATCAGCCCTGTCTCCAGCAGAACTCTATTGCTTTCTCGCTATTGTGATTGTTCCCTGTTTCTAAACTGTGCTTCCCAGGACTTTCACCCTGACCTCCCCTTTTTTGCATCGCTGAGTTTCAATATTCAATTATCATCAATGTCCCTCAAGAACCACCGCCAATTATTTTCTCTAATTAGACGTTTACCATGCCTATTTCTCACCCACAAGTATGTGTATTTCCTCATTTATTCTAATTCTAAATTTCATACCCATCACTGATTCCATAGATAATTATTGTCACCTGCCAAGCACTGTTTTTTAGAAATATAACGCCGTCACTTCAATGGCCGCCCCAACGGAGTAAGAAGAATTTGCAGTTGTTTGAGCGTGCAACAAACGCTATGAGAACTACCTTTTGATTCATCTACCTGATGGTTCTCTCCTGTACAGCATAACCATTTCCCTTGTGCCCTAAAATTTTCCTTTATCACAGTAAAAGTGTACTAACGGGGATATTTTACTTTATTAGTTTCCCGCCGTTGTATATTGCTAAACTATTTGTAGTTTCTTCCACTTCCATCTCTTATATGCTTTTTCGATAATGCTGCTAGTAACAAATGGATTTTTATGCTTTTTTCTATTAAATGTGTCCATAATTTCTTATGTCACTTTCGATAACCCTAGTTATTGTCTAGCTAGTCATAGTCAGCTCACTGTCAGCTGCTACTTCTTTCATTTTTCTTCGGTTATTGTACTACACTCCATTTCCTTAACACTCTTTGGCTCGTTATTATAAAACATAAAAAATGTATCCTTTTGAATCTGACTTAGCACTACTTTGATAGATACATGAATTACCTGGCGTTTTTCATTACAACAATACTGCGTTCTGCCCTTCACCGTATTCCACCTTTTCACAATCTTCTCTCCCTTTGCCTGTTGCGGCGTTCTTAATAACCATAACTATGACATACATCCTTTTACGGATAGCCGCAATTATTCAGCCTAAATTATCATATATCCTGAAAATTTCTTTTTGCATATTCATAGTTACTGGTACGCTTATAGACCTATATTTGGACCGTATCCGTTGGTTCAACGCGAACTTCTATTTGTAATATCCTATTACTCATCGCTATCTTCTACCACTCTTAAGTTCGTTACACATCTTCCTATATTTTGTTTATCCAATTATACTTCCAGCCTTAGCTTGTTCTCATCCATTCTGCCGAATATTACTGCAAAACAACCGTTCTGATAATCATTACTAACCTTCAATTTCACATTGTACAAACCTTAAAAACGCGTTTCTATATTTCCTCTACCAGTACCCTATGCTTGATACTGGGGAATTTCCCTGTTCTTCACATAATACTAACATTCACAATATCAATACCCTATTCTAGCTGCTTCTTAGTAATAACCATGATTTGTCACCAGTTATGACCCTCGGGAGAGAATGTTGGTCGTCGTGGACAGAGTCCAACACCTCATTACCAATGTTAATGCGTTGCTGTTTTTGGACGATGATTCGACGATTTGCTAATACTATTTTCTTCACTTCATCAATGTTTTCGTCGGTTTTTGACTTACTCTGGCTTCCGGCACACTCTTCGTCGTTCACATCTTCTCGGCCCTATGAGAACATTTTGTACCACGGATAAACGTTGCTTTGGTCCAAGATATCTTCTCCATATGCCACAGTCAACATTAGGAATGCGTTAGCGCACTTAATTTCGTCTTTCACACAAAATTTGATACAGATTCTTTGATCCATTTTTTGGACCAGGAAAATATCGAAGACAAGCCAAAACACGTCAAAAACAGGAAAACAGATGTCAAAAATTAACGTAACATTAAAAATGGCCGACTTTTCGGCATCAGGGAGAGACATAGCACTACAAAAAATCAAATATACATAACCCGCGGAAAATCAAAATTTGCGATACTTTTTGGACAGACCTTGTATGTTTTTTTTATTCTTATAGTTTTGAAGAAAACACCAAGAGTACATTAGAATTTCATTCGTAAATGAATTCAATTTTCAGATAATGATGACTCTTGAGATCCTCATTCAGTATTATTTAAAGAAATTTACTGAATTTCTCTCGTTTGTTGCATGGTATGTTGATAACTATAATAGGGTTAATACTATAAAAGTAGGTACAAGTTATTTTATAATAAACACATCAACCTATAAAATATTATTTATAACACGATATTATAATTATTCATTAATCCACTCCAAAAGAGCTGACGCAACTTCATGATAATACATATTCTACAAAAATATTTTTCAACAAAGCATTATTGTCGCAAGGCCCTTTTAATAATAATTACATTGAATATCAGCAATATACACAGTAAGTGTTTGAAAATACGCGCAAATATTAATTTTCAAGTACCCCAATAGCTGTTTTTTATGCGGAGTGACAGATTAAATTTAACATCCTCAATCTGAGGCCATTTCAAATATATCCTTAGAGTTAGACGGCCTAAATTAGAGATCCGATTACACTGTCAATTATTTGCCAATAAAGTTAAACCTCATGTAACTAGATCTTTGTAACCTTCTTACCTTAGATTATTTGAATTCAAACAATACTACTTCGGGTATTTGTATCCATGCACTATTCTAAATTCATTTTAAATGAAAATCCAAAATATTTAGCTTGATTCCGATTGGCCTGTTTTTTTATGACGTTCGACTAATGGCACAAAAGATGGTTTCAAGTGTTCAAAATATTTATTTATGTTAATGTGTACACTATTTTGAGCCTCTTAATGCAAATATCGCATGTATACATGTATTTATATCATATTTCTTTTCTCTTACAGTGGCTGTAAACATGTGATAAAGGAAATCGAATTCAAAGTACCGCCATCTAAAAGAAACCATTTTTCGCATTCTACATTTCGACTAAGGAGAGGAAATACATATTTCCGGAATTTCGAAGGTTAGTTACTACGATTCACAATGGTAACTTAATAGTAATGTGACATTATTCCACCATTAAACACTAAAAATTCTGTAATTTTAGTCAACGAAATTAGTTTTTAAATAAAATAAAATCTAATAGGAAAATTAATTTGATACATTCTAAAACAAATTATCTCATATCAGGAGATTCACTGTCATAGAGCTTATTATTTAGTAAATTATCTTCTTTGATATTCTTTTACTTTTGAGTTTCATCAGTAGCAATCTTGCTACGTTGATTATAAGAGAAATT
The DNA here is from genome assembly GCF_022747635.1 of Hetaerina americana. Classification (NCBI taxonomy): domain Eukaryota; kingdom Metazoa; phylum Arthropoda; class Insecta; order Odonata; family Calopterygidae; genus Hetaerina; species Hetaerina americana. Next base: position 67,967,662 of record NW_027287538.1, on the reverse strand, counting down.
CAAGGGCTTCATTCGGTATTCTTTTTGACATGAGTGTTTTAGGAAAAAGGAATAATTTGAGATTTTGAATGCTTCAATGGCTTTTAAAAATTATGATTAGAAACCCTGAGAATTCCCCAAGTTACAATTTTCAGCTGTGTTTCAAGCGTTATTAAATATGGTGCCTACAGACAATTTGGCTTGGATTTTTGAGAATAATTTGAACGGAAATTGCTTGAGATCAAACAAATTCTGCCTAACGATATCATTTTAAAACAAAACTGCTTTGTCATTGTCACCTACTACCTTGATCAAAAAGTTCCCGGAATAACCACCGTGTGGCGCTCCCATCGTTCCGATTTGAGTTCTGTTTTTTTTGTTAAATTGGTACATCTGTTGTTGATATTCCCTTTAAATCTCAGTGTCATAACTTGACATTTGCAAAAGTTACGTAGCCAAGAGTACATCTATCTTCTGTGTGTGTTGGCGATTTTTTACAATTGCAGAAATGGATTTAAATTTGCAACAACGAACTTGTATTAAATTTTGCGTAAAAAACGGATTTAGTGGCGCACGGACGTTGGAAATGTTGGAAAAGTGTTTCGGCAACGATTCTCTAAAAAAAACGGTCGTTTACCAGTGGCACGAGCGGTTCAGAAGTGGTCGTGAGTCAATCGAAGATGATGAACGCAGTGGCAGACCATCGACATCGAAAGTCGGTGAAAAAATTGATTAAGTAAAAGAAATGTTGGTCAATAACCGCAAATTAACCATCAGAGAAATAGCGGAGGACTTGAACATTGCCTATGGATCCGCCCAAGACATTGTGGTTAATGATTTGGGTTTCCGTCGTGTAGCAGCAAAGTTGGTGCCAAAAGACCTCAATTTCATGCAAAAAAGAGACCGTGTTGACGTCGCAAAAGACATGATTTGCGAGGCTGAATCCGATCCCACATTCATCAAAAGGATCATTACTGGAGACGAGACGTGGGTTTATGAGTACGACACGCAATCCAGACATCAGGCAAGTGAATGGCGTTCACCAAATGAGCCGAGACCAAAAAAACCACGTCGTTTTCAGTCACAAAAGAAGGCAATGCTGACGGTTTTCATGGATTACAACGGTGTAGTGCATCATGAATTTTTGCCAGAAGGCCAGACAGTAAACAAAGAGTATTATTTGGGCGTTATGAGACGTTTGCGTGAAGCATTTCGCCGAAAGAGACCAGAAATGTGGGCAGAAAACTCGTGGATTTTGCACCATGATAACGCACCGTCGCACAGTGCTATCATTATTCGTAATTTTTTGACGAAAAATGCAACAAATACCATCCCACAGCCACCGAATTCACCTGATTTGGCTCCCTGTGACTTCTTTCTGTTCAATCGAGTTAAAAAACCATTACGGGGAACGCGTTTTAGCAGCCGAGAGGAAGTAATGGAAAAATCGCAGGAAGCACTGATGGACATACCGAAAACCGAATATAAAAAATGTTTCGAGGATTGGATCAAGCGCTGGCATAAGTGTGTTGCAGTCGATGGGGATTACTTTGAAGGGGACAATATAGATTTAGATGAATAAACTTGTATTTTTAATTTTCTGAATAAATTCCGGGAAATTTTTGATCAAGGTAGTATGTTATAATGGTCGGCCGTGCTCATTCTAGGCCCATCGTATTTGTTAATTTAGATAATTGTTCCCTATATTAAGAATCACACTTTTGCTAACAGATTTCTACTCATTATTTCCATGTCCATTTTTAGGTCTTATTTTATTAATTATCTATATAGAAGTAGATAACACTTACTCTGAGATAGATATGTATAAGACATTTGTAATATATGTGAGACAATGTAAATCTGTTCAAACGCATACAGGAAAAATTCCCAAAAACAAATGTTCCCACCCACCGTAGAATGCACATTGCATGCAAATAATGAATAGAACACCATCACTTGACGCTGAAATACACACATTTTCCAACTACAAACCAATATGGCACGTATCATTCAAACCGAGACTATTAAAAACATTTGTAGCATAAAAATGCGTGAGTGCTACCTGGAAGAAAAAAAGGTTAAATCTGTTACAAATGCATATGATTTTCCTCAGGCGGAAAAATTGATTTCAAAAATAACCGACCATCAACTTCTACAGTGGGATGGCCTAAAATTGTGAGCTTAGCCTTAACCAGCAACGGGTTGGTCTTTGAAATTCATTAGTACCCTTAGCTCTACTTGCAAAAGGGGCTCGAGCAAAGACAACAGTTCTCATTTTTCCTTGATATTAAAAAGTATTTTTATCTATGGGTTATCAAATACGATTGATACCGCGACTCATTCTTTAGCAGTAGGGAAATAATTCAAACATTAAAGGTCTTTTTCTAAACGAGGCAAAGCCATAGTTGCAAAGAATAATTTTACTCTTATGTAAAGATTTTTGAGGTAGAACAAAAAAATAGCCTGATACCCATAAGTATAGAGACAAATTGCTCCACCAACTTATTTTACGAGACAAAAATTTGTTACATATTTACATTTACATAAAATTTAAAAATCATTTTCTGCAGTTATCCAACCTTATAACTGAATAACTATATTCTCAATGTGTCCGGAAAATATCTTTTCCGAAAGAACTCATATTTTATGAATTATTTCATTCAAACTTTGGCTAAAAATAGCCTAATTACAATTTCAGTTCAATTTATATGAAAATTAGGATAAAAGTATGTTTTAAATTCACATTTATAATTTTGGTCGAACTATATAGGTGTGTTTGCAGTTTTTTAGGAATTACTGTAAGCATAAGATTGTGAGTTAGAAAAGGTAAATGAAAATAAATTTTGCTTTATTTTGTACTTCATTATGAGAAAATTTCTCGTTTTATCTGATTCAAATCATAATTTTTGTCAATCATAATTGTAGGTCCCAAATTATACCCACATACTCTAATCTACTTACATTATTGCAAAAGAATCCCGGGAATTTATTATGCAAATGAAAATCTGCACTATCATATATTCGGCTAAATATAAATATTGAATCTCCAATTAAAAATTAACAACACTCCAGACAAAATTTTAACTAACGCCATTTAGCGCTCTGTCATATATACCATTGGTTTATCATAGTTATTGTAAAATGAAAATAATGATGAAAATATAGGAATCATTAAAACAAAAATGCAATTTTTTCATTAGATTACTAAACAAATATGCATTTCAAATTACTGCTATGTACACCCTTAATTTTACAGTTCACCGATGTTTTTGGTAGGCGTCTATTGCTCCGAAAAAAACTTAACACGTATTAGAAAAATGTGAAAAAAATAAGCATTATAGTGCATGGATCCTATTTATACATAATTAACGTATAAATTGACAACCGCGGCTAATGATAGGGTGCTCTTTTTTAATTACTCTAAAATTTCCGGCAATTAACTTTAAAGTGAAATGCCGACATGTATTTTTGGGAAAAAATTATAAATGCCTTAATTCCTTCGTATTTTTACAGCTAATGCATGGTTAATTTTTCGCACTTTATTTACGGTACTAAATTTTCCGCCAGAGATTTTATTTAATATCAATAATTCAAAAACGTCTCCGGAAAAGCGTTTTAAAAATCGAAATGAATCCCGTTTCGAATTACATGAAATGCATCAAAAGCGTCACTATTTCTAAAAATGCAGCTGTATTTAACGGAATTTTTTTTTCAAACGCCTACTTACTTATACGAGAGCGGAATCATTTACAAAAAAAACATAACATTCACGGAGAGCCGATCTTTTTAGGAGTGGCCTCACAACTTGTTTTTTCGCAATCACGATTTTTCCAACTCTTTCGAATTTTTTCCTCGTTTCCTCTCTTTCTCTTTCCGTTTCAGCAAACAATGTGACGCGTGACTTTCTCTAGATAAACAAGCGCATGCGCGTAGCAGGCACGAGGAAAAAAAATCAGAATCAAAGCACGCAGGAAAAAATCACGTGCACGTGCCCAAAAAACGCGATTAAAAAGAGTGACGATTTTTTTTTTTGGAGTTGAAAAAACTTTCCCTCGCTCACAGGATAAACAATTAAAAGTGCACGTGGTTGCAGAGGATAAACAGGTGCAAATATACAATCAATAAAAATAAGCATGATACAAAAGCGGTGATGATTTTTGTGGGCAAAATTGAATCCGCCACTCATTCCCTGTCCCTTACCCCCTCGACCCCAAACAATACTCCGGGCGAGGGTGAAGGCACTTTTGTTACCCACTCGACGACAGCAAGAATTACACTTTCTTGCATATCTGGAATACTCCTCTGCAGCGTTGCTAAACACAGCTCATGCTATATATCGTCGCTTCATAAGGTTTAATGCTTTAACAGGGATGAAATATTGCCAATTAAGAGTGCAAAATTGTTTGAATGTAAAGCATCCAAGATTGGAATGCAATGCAAGAAAATCCTATTCTCACCTTAGACAGACATTGTCGTGCTCTTGCATCAAGGCTTTATATAGGTACTCGTTGGAACGCGGACGAACTAGTTAGTTACGGAAAAAGATGCATCTACATCTAAATCTACAAAATACCGCGCTAGCCGCCGTGAGGGCGTATGGCTGGGTTTGTTAGGTCACTACCCATAAAAGGGAATAAAACCACATGCAAAATCAGCACATCTATGCAAACCTATACCAACAGTGGCGTATACATACATGAACAAATCCTTTCATTTTACACTCATGCAAATATATATATATACTATCATCTTATAAATAATTGCGCCTATGGCTGCAGTCAAAAATTTCGCGCTAGAATTTGGAAAAGAGCAAGGCGAAATTCAACTACCACGTTTACTCCATGATTAAACAGTTAGCAGAAGTTTACGATATGAATCTACCTAAGAAATTAATTTCAAATCCATAATGTTAAGGATAAGTTTCTACTACATATTAAGAGAACATTTGATCATAGCGTTTACTTCAATTCTTATAATAACAACTCGAGAGCCCTATCTAAATTCAAATTAAAATTAAACCTATGAAACATGCACTTTTATCAGGTAGAGGGCATTCTAAACAAGTGCTTCCTGCCAGTATATGAAAAACCTTAAACCATCGGTTCCGGCGTGAATATTTTCTGTTTCAAATTCCCAACACCTATGACAATATGATGCATAAAATGGTTGATTGTTCATATTGGTTGGAAATGTGCAGCTAAGTCCTCAGACATGTATTTTACTTTGTTAAATTAACTGTTAATAATGATCAGCTAGTTCAATTAAAGTTGAGCGTTAATTTTTAGAGCTGCAGTTTTAGCAGAAAATTAAGGTTTTGTAAAAGTGAATGAATGCATTTTTTAATGCTTGCTTTTTTTATGATTTTACCAACATCACTGGAAGAAATTACCACCTAACGCCTAAAGATACATAATCCTAGGAAATTTTCACCATTAACCTTCGTTGATAGATTTATAAAGAAGTATATTTCATTTTCAACAAATCTACACCAATTCATCCGAAAAAATGGTGGACGAGGTTTCCATTGAAGACATACAAATATTCTATTAAAATTTATCCGTGCACAGTTCAAATAAAGATAAAGGAGAAGATGGAAAGACTTAGTTTTTCATGATATATTATTAAATTACTATTTTTTTCGCTCAGGTGTCCAAGTATGTTTTAGAACAAAATAGTAATTGTAAAACATGGGGGAAACAGACCTAGTAACGACATTATTGAAACTTGAATTAGTTTTCATTGGAATAAAAAAGAAAATAAATAGTAACTTTTCATTGAAACTTTTGAAATCGAGTGCACCTATAGGAATTTCATTGATTTTTCATGCGTTAAAAAAAGTATTAAAATTACTTTTATCCTCTGTTTTACGCTCGCAACTTTCACTCCCTAGTATATGGCGTGTAGATCCCTTTATACAGTTTATATGTGACGCTTTTTCATCTGGCGTATTAATAGGAATTCATTTGATAGATATATCATGGAAAAGATAAATACTTACGTTTTTATATAAGTAAAATGAGAGGTTGGACAGCATTTTTACTAATCCTGTTCACACACAGGTAACAAAGGCAACATTTTTTGCATATTTATTTCAATATATATTTACGCTAGAAAAAAACACGTTGAAAACAATCTGCATTTAAAATGCTTGTGAGCAATTTGTCATTATTTTGATACAGCCTCCCTCTCGGTAACTGTTACGTGTACTTATAATTTTTATGTCTTCTAAATAGAGTATTACGCATCAAGCCATATTTTTATAAATTTTCCAGCATATATATATATATATATATATATATATATATATATATATATATATATATATATATATATATATATATATATATTTCCAGCACAGTGTATGTTCCACAGGACATGCACTTAACGGCAATTTAAGGATCATTTTGCATTTTTTGACCCGTAATTTCATGCTAAACGATGCCAAAGATATAGTTAGAGAAGTGGTCACTATTGCTAAGCATTTTTTCCTTATTAACAATTGATATCAAGTAATGAGGATTAGGAATTGGTAGGAGATTGATTCTGGCATAGTTTTTGATTCTTCGATGGTTGTTTTCTGTAAAAGGGTGCATGTGTTTATTATATCTGCTTATATTAAATCGTTTAAAAAGTTAATTAATTGTTTAGAAGATAGAAGCAGTCTTCCGTTTAAACCTAATGCACTCTTTTTTCCATTATTTTATGCTACAAGGGTAAATACACTACAGAAATTTAAACACTAAAACAGTCGTCCACCGGTGGCCGCCCATGGTAATGAAAGGGTAGGTTGGCTAGATCATTAGCATTGTACGTGTATCGTCCTATGACTGAAAATCAAAAATTCCAACAGGAACGGGCAGCATTAAGTTGGGCTCTCAATTTTCGTCCATTATTTTAAATAAGTGTTCGTTTGAAAGGTCCTACCACCCACTAATTCGGCGAATTTCATCCGATTAGTGTCCTGTGATGAAAAATGATATTTAAATAATATAGGTGGAAACAATTTCAATGGTCTGCTTTTTCCATTCCTGACTTATAAATGAACCTTATCCTAAAACTTGAACTTTTTAAATCTCTGAAAATAAGTATCGACTGGTGAATTGAAGCATTTAAGAAACTATTATTAATCTGTCATCAAGATTTCAAATATTCTCCCTATTATTTTTATAACGAATGCTAAAAGCATTCTTATGCTGCAATCTAATACTGCCGTTGACACCACGTTACAGTTAGTTGATTAGAAAAGCGTTTTTAACTTGTATTTATGAATGTTTTTGAAGTTTTTCAACATTGAACTACGGAATATTGTATTTGAAATTAACACATCCATGCTACAGGACAGTGGTTCAACGGTTTTTCCCCACTTACCGGCGGCTGCATTTTAATATTGAGATAATATCACTAAACGGGTTTTTGCTGTGATTTTTCCAAGTCATTACCGAAGATATGAACCCAAGGTTCTTCGACCGACGGTTTAACACAAATCATACGTGTGTGCGCCGCGCTATTTATATGTCTACTTTGTCCCAAATGGCACTATGCTAATGGAAAATCATTGCACAATTAACAAATTTTATCATAACGAATATTCATTTTCATTAAATTCCCTCTTCCGAATATATTCTTTCAATCTTGGCAAAAAAAATGCGTCAAGTTATTTCTAAGAATTTCAACTACTTAATCTTTCTTCGCAAAGTAATATATTAGTATTTAAAAATCTTCATTTGAAAATTTCTCTGCTGCCTCCCCTACATTTACAGGTTAACCTCTTCCCCGTTACGCATATACTTCCTTCTCCGGCTCTTTTCTTTTACAGTAATTCATTGATATTTTCTCTTAAAATTCATCAGTAAAGTTATCCACCGATTCTGAGAATCTAATGGATCTAACAACACAGTACCACACCTGTCATTCGCCAATTTAATTACCTAGTTTACTGAGTTGTCAATTTTTATGTTTAATATATAAACTGATGTGCTAACCCTTCCAGTATCAATACCTGTATAGCTATTCCTACACTAAAAATAAGATTTTTTTCCGAAAAAGAAAATATCCGCTCATTTTTATGTTTGACTGCAAGCACTGGAGTTTGATACATACTAGAGACGGCTCTGATTATCTGTCTCCCTCCTCTAATTTTCCACCTCATACCTTATTGTTCATTTCATTTTTTACTTGCCTATACGTACCTATATTAAGCGTTGCATTGGAGTAACAGTCTTTCTCCTTTTTGAAAGCAGCCCTTAGGGCTTTAGAATGGTAGATGTGTTTCCATGAATACGAATGACAGGCATGCACGCATATGTGTGAGTCCTACACATTGTGATTTTACACAGCTGGCAGCCATATTTTCCTCCCGCATCTCTCAAGAGCATTGATGCGCGCCGACAGATTCTCGATCCAGCTAAACCATTAAATTCAAATAGGGCTTCAAATATGAAGTTCTAAAATTTAGCCTTTACTTTTTGTAGTTAGTTATTTCCAAAGTAGCAAACTCAAACATGATGCGCCGAATGAAGAGACAGATGTATTGAAGCTAACGATATTAATAAAGATTTTTTCAAAAATAGGTAGTAGGTGTCTTCTAATAGCAGGATTTTAGGAGGCCGTGTTGTCGGTGCTTGAGGGTCAAATACTAGACCAAGGCGGGTTCTCTATGCACATAAGTCTCAGTCAGGCTTTCTCTCCCCTATTTGAAAGACGCGAAATGCACCTGCCCGCATTCAAAGTACCCCGGTCGCACAGCACCTGTTCCCTCAGAGATCTCAGAGGGGAGAGCCGGTCACTCCTTGGCCACGCGCCGGGTAGGCATTTTAAACTCGAGTATGTATCTGAATCGCTTTTGGAAAACTCGAGTTCCTATCTTTATTTTTTTACGTTTTCTAGAAACTGTATAATAATCAATATTAGCAATCCCTTCGTGGTTAAAAAAAGTACAACTTTGAAGCCAAGAAATTTTCACGGTAGTAAAGCTGGAAAAAGTACACCGATAGAACTATGCACAAATGGTACAGAATTATTGAACATATCTTTTTACATAAGATATATTTAGAAAGAGTTTGATTTTAAGGTTTTCCATGTAAAACGGAAAATTTTCTATCAAGCGTTTGTGAAGTTCCTAAGAAGTCAAATCTTTCTTCGTAAAGCTTATATTATGGCCAGAAACTACGAGATCTGTTCACTTATGGTAGTGCATTTTTCCCGTAGATTAGTGAAATTTTATCTTTCTATTTTTTTCTTGGCATTAAAAACATATTCACCGAAGACAAATATACTTTTTGCCTCTAATGGCTACAGTCACTGCCGAAAAAAAAGCATAATACTTTTCCTCCACGAACGCATACACTTAGTTGGGAAGAATAATCAAGTTTGTGACGGTATTTCATGCTGCCAAAGCCAATGAATACAAAGCAATATAATCTATTTTCCTTCATTTTTTATTCCAATAATATTAGCCTAAAAAAGTAACTGACGAGTAGCTTGATTAATTTTCACTTTCATTTCGACAATTTTCGTACCATTCTTTTCTTCCTTGGTTTTTGGATTCATAGAATTATTATTTTAAACATCAATGCGACTTTTTTCAATCCATTAAACTTTCGCGAAGTAAAAGTCTAAAAGGTCTTTGCGAAGGAAAGGCAAACTTACCACACAATTCTTGGTAACATTTGTGTAAGAGGGTACTTTACCTAAAGGCCGTTACAATATCATGTGCCCTAAACGTAGAGCTAATGGTAACTTTAACCTGCAGCATTGGGAAAAGATTAAGATAAGATAGAAAAACAAAATTTATTCAATCTTTGGAGCCAAAGGTTTCACCTTAGTCACAAAAAACTAATATTTGAGCGTCATATTCTCAGAATTACCTTGTAAAGCCTCATGATACCAAATTGCTGGCCCAAAGATTTGTCTACTGGACTGAATATTTCAAAGTTTACTCTATAATGATCAATTTATTATTTTAGATTTCTTAGCGAAAAAGAAATAAATACATTGTGCTGAAGTTAATATGAAAAATGAGTCGAGTTAATAAGAAGTTCTGTAATGTTACATGTTTTTAGAATACCTGTGTATCTTTTTTGCTCTACAATATCGACAAGCGTATCTAGGTAAAAAGGGGCATTAACATCTTATAAATACTAAAATTAAAATCCATTGACAAGAAATCTATCAGTTTCGAAAAATGCATTATAATTATTTCAGTGTATACATATTGTGGTAAATAAAATAATCTTCTATTCCACTGCATACCGAGTGATTTTAACCACTTGATCCAAGCTTCCTATAAGAAATGATAAATTCAATATCATTTTGTATGAATTCTAATCGCAACCACAAACGTGAGAAAGATGTGGTGGTTTGACTATCCAAATGGAAAATCTAAGCTAATCATTTTCTACCCAGGAAACATTGTTCCCACCAAAAACCAGATTTTGAACACTTAAACAACAATTCATTCGAAATATTCATTCTTTCATCAAAAATAAAAAATATTGGTACTACGTATATCAATGTTTCCCATTAAATGTTAAAAGCGTGAATAAGAAACATCCTGAACATCTTTCAGTTTTCAATGGATTTTCTAATACATGTAACGTAGATATTATTTTTAGGGCATATTTTCCGAGGTTTCCCTCAAACACTTCATCGAATAACACGCAATGTGTATATTCTCCTGCTAAGTTTCTTAAAAAATACCAATAATTAAAAATTCCGTAGCTGCAGTGGTAACCATATAGCTCCTTTCATATTTTTGTTTGCTTATATGGTTAATTGCAATTCTTAACCTTTTTCTCTGCTGAAAAAATGAGTACAAGTTTTTAAAAATATCGTCATTCGTGGGTTATGTTTAATTTCTTGAATATAACATGCTGTTTTTCATCATTATCGTCATTAGTCCTGGTTACTAATCCTTGATATGCAACTAACGTAAAGTAGTTTGTCCTATCGGTATTTATAAATATCGTGTAAATAATTAAAAATGGAATATTAGGTATTGTAAAAACAAGGCTTATTAATGAGATAAGTTCTTATGTGTCTATCAATAAAATATTCAAAGCTATTAATTCAACACGATGCTTTCTACAGAATATATATTTGTGTCCTACTCTGGAGTAAAAATATAAATCGTACGCATGTGCAGATCCTTCGTGTAGTTAGGATTGCTCCGGAGGTGAAAATAAATTATCATCAAGTATTTTCTGCTCATATTATTCTTTTTATTACTGAATAAAAAAACTGTGGACAGCATAGTGTTTCCATTAATAATGAGTGGCATCCACTTTTAGTGCAAGAGGTTAGAAGATGTATTGCAATTACCTTCCAATACGATACTTCTGTGAGTTACCGGTTTGCCTTGCGTCACCTTTACCTCTAAATGGAAGATTTTTCACTCAAATGGCTGGCAAAAGTGAAAGGATAGCATTTTGTATTGTTATGGGTACTTAATTTAACGAGAAATAAATAACAATAACTGAAATGCGCCCCGATACTTGCAAACAATTAAGCCATGTTGGCTTTCCTGTGAATACCAGGTTCACCATCGGTATTCGTCCTTAAATCCCGTGCCATTTAGGAATTACGGCGTTGAATTCGTTATTCTTAGGGAAAGTGATTTTTCAAAGTTTTAGCAAGCATTTACACGGGGGACATATAAATTTTGGATACAAGATATGTATTATAATAATAATTTGGAATGGGAAGTTGAAGCCATTGCTTAGCGCTTTTGTCAATGAACGACAGGTTGATGCGGATGCCACGGTCCTTGTCACGCGGGATTTGTATGGTGCTCGGTAAAACCTTTTAAGCCCTGCGTCATTTAGCCAAAATATGTGCATCACATTATAAAATACCTTGTCCGATTTCAGATATTTGATGTCCAACGGTAAAGAAGTATCTTCTGCATATAAGCTTTGAGCAATTTATTTATTTTTTAGGTACTTATTCAATAATTCCCCTAAATATAATACCTGTATTTATGTCCGAAGGGAAAACCTTATTGTTTCAATACTTATACCAAAATAAAATCGATAAATAATTTTGAAAAATCTATTTATAAATGCTTTTTACCCTTTCGAATGGAGAATTTTTCCTTTCAAATAATTTTCTAATTATCTCAAGATATATCTCTGGAACGGTATTTCAACGCCTGTCATTTGTTCAAATAACAACACACATTTTGATAAATTACCCTCTTCAATATAAGTTATGAAGACGTCAGTTGTTAGAAGTTGTTAACACAATAATCGATTAGTAGATAAATCAGTAAAAGGGTTTACTCTACGATCAAACCTTCCACTGGGCAGTGAAATGATCACGAGTAAAAAGGGCAAGTCAAATAATTGTTCTAAATACTTTCTGCTATCTAGAGTGCGAAAAATCATTAGATTGGCTGACTTAGATATTGACGAAAAATATTCTTTCTTAATCATAAGTGTACTTTAGGGTTATGGACTGTATGCACATAAGCAAATGACAAATGTTACAAAATATTAAGCGATTCGACAGAAACGATAGATATGTGAAAATATAATTGCCTTCACTGTGAATCCATGATTTTTAGCACACATATTCTTCTATACAGCTTTATTTAGTTCATCGCCCCGTTAATTTTTGCCCATATTGCCCTGTAATGACTTCATTTTACCTCGTTTTTTATTTTTTCTTTCATATAAGTTTGTTCCATTGTTTTGCATTGTTCTTAATTGATTTGATTACTTAGTTTAAGTCTACCCTCACAATTTCAAAGTACGTTCTTTTCTATGGTTCTGATTAGGATGAGATTCTTTAGTAAAATTTGGTAATTGATAAACCAGTCCCAACCGTCGGGGACGTTTGACAAAACCTAGAGACGCAGTCGTCTTCATTGTTTAGGAATATAAGTTATGCATTCCTGTGGGTATAATGTTCTTATGTGTTTCTAATTGGATTTTATCCGATATTGCGGTTCTATTTGTTAGGTAATTGGACTTTCAACTTACGATGCTAAGAAAATACATATTTCTCAAGAATAATTAAATATCGTGCATGCTGCGCCCACCGAGGTAATTCAACAAACTCGATTAAATACACATGATCTCGTTAGTATAAATATGCATAATTTTCCTTCAAAACCCTTGAGATTAAAGTAATACTCACACTCCATTCCAGTTTATATTTTGGGTACTAATTTTAACTCATAAGCCTATACTCTACCTGAGTTACTTGCCTTTCCTATTTAATCCAATTTTCTTGAGTATAACTTAAATGAAACATTTTTGCAGTGTATGATCTTCAATTCAGTACATTCTTGAGCCCTGGAAAGGTATTTTTTCTTTTATTGAAATCGAGGTTCAAGACCGATAGCCTCTGAAAAAAACTGGATGCAAAAGAAGGGTCGAGAATAAAACTAGGGGGACCTTTTTTACGGCGGAATGGTGGATTAAGCTGAACTTACATATTGAAAACACTTAGTGTTTCAGAATAATGCCTTCAGTTTTAAATATAATATATAATCAGCGCTAGGTTTCTTGAGCTATAATCGGCACTAAATTTCTTAAGTAAATGGAAGTAGAGCAATTCTTAAAACCAAGAAAGCAAACGGAGAATGTAAATAAATACAAATAAATTAAAGAAGACAAATGTAGTTTTAAGAAAATAGCTGCTATATTAATGAGAAAATGTTTACAGACACGCGAAGTAGTGAAAGATAATACAGTTAGTTTTTTAAATAAACAGTTTCATGTAAGGCTCATTAAAATTTTCATTTGAGGCATGGTATTGTATAGGTCATTCAGGGAGAGAGAAAAGACATGAACCAATAACGTTTGATCCGGGGAAAATTTACAAAATAAAACAAAAACCAAGACAACATAAGACGAATTTTTTTCTCTTCCAAATTGTTCTTTTAGGGGAATTTTGGAAGCTTTGAAATCATAATAATTTGGAATTGATGTACCTTACAAAAGGGTATGAATTAGGGACATTAGAGGTCGAATTATTAAATAGAGAATTTGTAGAGAAAATCAAAAAGACTTTGGCAAAAGAAAAAGTAATACAAGCATAAGAACATATGGACACGAAAAGACAATTTGCAATGATTAAGTAAAGCTATTCCGTCAACATATAACTTAGTTCCAGACTGAAATTGATAATGGTGACGAGATATGATCCAGAACATAGTATTCAAAGGAATTGGAGCTGATTTAACTGTAGACATTCATAATTGTAGAGAAAAAAGCATTAATATAAAATTTAGACAAATATAGGCATTCTAAGATATTAAGATGAAATAAGTGTGGTAAATTAGAAGAAAGAGAAAAAGACTAGGCGAGGAGAATAGAACGAAAGCTAGAATAGAGCAGGCGATTTGGAAAGCATGTTAAATAAAACTTAAAGTGCATGTAGGTTATACAAACACAAATAATAAAACATAACATAATCAGTGTAATATTTAATATAAAAGCATAATGAAACATAATTCAGTTTATAAAGTCACAAAAAGTCTATTTTTTTATAAAGCTGGAAATTCGACAGCTAGGTAAACCGTAAGTTTTATAGGAAGCAATAAGATTACTAGCTTCAGATGATGAAAGTAGTTTTCCAGCATGATTATTTTCCTCGGTGACGAGGTGCTCTGTTAATGACTAGTGATAATCAGTACTTAAATACAATAATTGGAAGAACAGTTCGAACAGGAAGCCATAGCCTCCCTGTTAATGGATATATTTTTAAAAATTACCCAGTCGGAAAATAGGTTTAAGAAAAATATGAAGGAATAGAACCTCATTGGAAAGATTAAAATACTCAAATCGGTTAGGCATTAGAATCAGTAAGGGATTAGAATCAGTAACTAGAACTATTTATGGCAAGGATGTGTATCGATTTTTTGCGAACTTAAGAGGAAATTAGTAGTTGGCGTAGTATAATCATTAAAATTAAAAATTTTGAATGGCTAAATTGACTAGTTTTTAATGTGAGATTATCAGAAAAATCAAAAGAATATGTTAAAATATTCTGAAAAGCTTCAATGTTGTTTTTTAATATCATATATCGCTACGATCTTTTCTTGGTTTATAATTATTTTAATTATATTTAAGTCATTGATTTAATAATTTACCTATCCTTCTGAGGTGGGTCCTATCTACGAAATTAGAAATAGGTGCTACTCATCATCAATATCAATGAGACATTGATTCCTTTTTACATTTGTTGGCGGAAGGTTACCTGCTTTTTGAACTACAGAGTAAGTACATAAGTTCCCTCTGACTTACATACTTACAAATCCTGAATATCCGGCGCATAATTAAAGAGTGGCAATGCACCAGAAAAACCAGATATTCAACCCCAATGATTTGATTTTTTACTACAGTATGGGGAGACAGCGATAAGTTGGAGGGACTTACATTTCATTCAGTCTTTCCTATTATTACTTTTTTGCATTCCCTCATAAAATTAAAACTATTTTCCGCATATTCCATGAACATTCAAAATAAAATTAAATGTAAAACCAAAGGTACTACGTGCTCGTGGATTTATTTTTGGCACTGAAATTAAATGTACCTGGAGTTTAAACTAGATGAACCTATGAGTTTATTTATTCTCTATAAGTGCCAGATTCTCTAGACCCTAGGCATATGTGTAAATCACGGTGGATTAGGTCTGGAGGTGATTCCGAAGCAAATTCTACACAAGTATTTCCTTCTGCCACATCATACCGAACGCAATTAGCCGCCCCTAGGCATGCATTGTGAAAGGCGTGCTTATGGGGCGCCTGGGGCGAAGCACTCGGACCCAGGCCCGGATCTCCAGACGCAATCGATATATGCGGAGGGACTGAAGTATTCCCAATCCGCGAGGAGCGAGCAGGCGGAAGGACCAATAAAAATCGCGGAGCGGACGCCATTTTCAAATTCTCTTTCCGGTCGTAAGTTTGATTCCTATGGCGGAAACAGCTGTATTGGTGATGCATTAATCTAATCGAATAAGCCCAAAGTCAAATTGGACACCGTAATGGAAGAAGAGTGACGAGAAAGCGCGGAATAGGCGCATACCTTACGCCGTAATTAACAGCTTAATTATAATGTTATGAAATATCGAGTTTATTCGTAAAAACCTTTGCAATGAAATAAACAATAAAAATATTTAATAATTAATTCCCTTCCATCGTCTCTGTGATAATTTTGGCTTATAGAAGTTTTCTTAAATTGGGTAAAAATCTTCAAAGTTTCATAAAAATAAGAAATAAACCAAAACAAATATCCTTATTACACGTCTTTGGCAATTAAATGCGTTAGTGTTATTTAGTATCTAGAATAATGGACGTAAATCGATAAGATTTACCTCAAGATGCTTTCGCTCATCAAATTCAGGGTACTCAACAGAGAGCGATAGGTGCTAAAAAATCAATTTGATCAATACATTTAGAGGATAATTCCGCTAGGAAATATTTCTGTCGTTTTTCAGACTTATAATTAGTTATCTCTATGCCAAGAATTCTGGTGTAAGTAGATGAACCTGTGGAAAAATGCAAATTTGCTTTTTCTCATAAAAATGTATTTGATATAAGTCATTGATACTGTTAATAATTCGTTCCGAAAGTATGAGTTTATCATAAGGCAGTGGAAGCAAAAAGTAATTTATATCATTAGTCAAAATTTGAATATACGTAACTTGAGAAGTTAATATATTGACAAGATATGTGCATGAACAAATGCACTCTCATTAAAAAACATGAGCTGATCGTTTTGCATAAATGACTGGTGTCATAACACTTCACGCCACATTCCTCAGAATGAATTCCAGGGAATTATTTTGTTAATAGATAATGCTGATTAAAATACATTTTCAGCTTTAAAATTAGCTTTGCATTCCTCTTTCAGAAAGCTCGATTAATTCTGGTACGCTGCAAGTTTAGTCATTGGCTTCATGCTTATTTTCTATCGCTTGGTCTCAAGAATGACGGACGTAAGATAAACGTAATCCCTAGAAGACTAAACTGGAACCTGAATACCCTGGAACTGAAGGGACGTTTAATTATTGGTAAACTGCAAGTAAAAATTAAGTTATGTGATCGTTTTCACATGATAAATAAACTCCAACACAGTTCCTAAAAATGAATCACCACAATAATGCTATAGCATCACGTGTTACTCTCCTCTTTCTGAACCTAAGCAGTTGGCTACATTACTACATAGTACCCTCCTTTTTATATTTTTAATGATGATTTTATATGGAACCTCAGCTGCGTGTGAAATCAAAATTATTGTTCTATTTAACTGGCTATCCTCATATACGTCTGTATTTTCCTTTTTTGGATGGAGAGGCAAGGCTCCCTGTAATTACATACATTATTTTTATCATGTTGATTTGATTAAGTGGAATGACTTGAGTTCATCTTAAAGTTATCCGGGAAAAGACAAGTTTTACTAAAAATCAGCCAAATGTCGTAATGGTGTAATTAAATAGTTATTGGACTTCCCCACAAGATAGCTTTAGACTAAATAAATTAAGTTAAATTAACTTAAGGAGTACCACACTTTTTTCGAGTGAATTTGATTTTTCCCAAGTTTCAAAAGGTGGATAAAACTGCTCAAAGTTGTGGATATTGTAAAATTGTGGATATTGTTCGTGGCATATGAACTTGTCTGTGGCACTTGTATGTGGCATATGAACTTGCATGTGGCACTTCGTGGCATATGAAATATTTATAAATACCTCATTGACTATATTAAAACTGATATGAGATTTGTGATCATAGATCCCCTAATGCCGTGCTATATCAAAATAGTGAGTTTTGAATTCCTTTATTTCCCCAGCTCTTTACATATTCCAAGTAAGGTTAGTCTTATTAAGGATAAATTAAGCTGAGAATCTGTCAATTTTGTTGACACATTAATTATCTGCATGTTTCTTTTTAGTGTAAAGAAATAAACTAGAGCCTTTGAAGTGTCCTGCTCATAGCTTGGAGGGAAATATTTCAAATATTTGTATTGCGATATTACGATTGCACCGGTTAATTACTTCTTCAAAATTTCTTTTTGAAAAAGTAGTTGAAGGGTGTTAAACTCTGACTCAGCCATTCCTCTGATAAAGGCAACAGTCTATTTGAATTGGAACAACAAGAGTGTTTAAAAGGGTTTAAAGCCTTCCTCAAGATTGCTATAACGTATTATTGTTGGGATAATCAGCCCAGTTGAAGTTCTCTTTGTATCTTCCGGGTAGAATAGAAGATACTGTGGAATATACAATCCTTTTATTGAACAACTAAGTTTCATGATATCTTATCATCGATTCTCAAAATCTCTTCCATCTTCCAATCCTTCTTTTTATCAATTTTCTAATTTAAGGTATTTACGCTATTATTCCCTCTAATTGATCATATACACTATTTCTTCCGAAATACAGGGTTCGTCCGGAAAATAAGTGTACTGAGCTCAGGAAAAAAAATTTATTACACTTTTACATATCTTAAGCTAATATTCCTCAAAATAGGACCCTTGTGAGTCGATACACTTGTTCCAGCGGCGTTCCCATTCCTGGAACGCTCCCGCGAAGGCATCATCGGGAACCTCTCGAAGACACGTCGTCACGGCCTCTTTGACGGCGTCCAAAGTCCCGTATCGCGTTCCTTTCAAACTCCTCTTTATCTTCGGGAACAGAAAGAAGTCCGGTGGTGCCAAGTCCGGGCTGTAGGGCGGGTGCGGCAGCGTTGCCACGCCGTGCTTGGCCAAGAAGTCCGACACGACAAGCGCGGTGTGAGACGGCGCATTGTCGTGATGCAGCCGCCAGATGTTTTTGATCGCTGGCCGGACGCAGGCGACTCGTTTTCGAAGATTACACTGCTCTGCTATCATCCGAACACTAAGACGACGATCAGAGTTCAGTACATCTTGAACTTTTCGCACATTTTCGTCGCTGAGTGTCGTTGATGGGCGTCCAGGTCGTGGTTCGTCGTCGACCTCTTCTCTGCCCTCCACGAACATCTTGTGCCACCGAAAGAACATGTTTCTGGACATGGCTGACTCCCCGTAAGCCTGGTTAATCATACCGACAGTTTCAGTAGACGATTTCCCAAGCTTTACCGCAAATTTGATGGAATAACGCTGCTCCAAAAACTTCGGCATCGCGTTCCGTGACGTGGGTCGAGCGTGGAGGTTCGCGTTAACAGAGCTCCTCACTACACCACAGCTCAGAGCCGACTGCCTTTTTCAGCGTCGCTTGCCAACATACCCCCCTCCAATCGCAGCCCGTCAGAGCGGTGCTGGGCGCGCCTGGAGCGGCGGGAAAAAATCAGTACACTTATTTTCCGGACGAACCCTGTATGACCTGAAAAATAACCAAGATAATTCAGCTTCAACTTCTACTTTTAAATATTATCAATTACTAGTATTTAAATGGTAAACATTCTCCAAATAGTTATTGAACTTTTTCATACGATTTTCATCATTAATCCTTCCATTATTAATTAGACTTTGGCCAAATAACTGAAGTGGTTTCTAATTGCCTTCCCCAAGAGTGTATAACCGTGACACTATCTCTCAAATGGGGGCTCCACTGGCGTCAGATAATATTTGTCATTACTTCAACGGGATACTAATGTAACTGGACTACTTTTATTCCGGCTTCAACCCTTCGTCAAATTTGCCATGGATGACCCGACATAGAGCAGTTATTTTTTCTCCCACCGGCAAAATTCTAGTCTTAAGAAAAACATATATCTTCTACCATACAATGGTTGTAGCCCAACCAGAGAGGAAATTGTTTACATGTTAATATAGAATGCCATCCCCATGAAAGTTGGTGTCGTGGAGGGATTTAAGCTTTCTAGTATCCCTATAGCTATTTTAGTGGGAGCAAAAGCTATTACTCCTGCTAAAGTCACCCATATCTGATAAGCCGAAGATTAGGAACAGGAAAAAAGGTAGTTCGGGAAGCGTCAATTCCTCAAAACCTTCTTACTCTATCTGTTAAGAACACTACAATGTATGAATACATACACAAACGAGAAACTTAGAGAAGCGAATTGGTTTAAAAAAAGATTTAAAAGTTTTTGACAGCTTGAGAGAAGGAAAACAATATTTAAAGCGTAAGATAGATAGAAGATAAGGAAATATTTTTGTTGAGACCTAAAATGGAAGAAAATCTGGGATTATTGGATATTTAATTACAAAGCCATGTAAAACGGATTAAAATACATCCAGGGAGGATCGCGTATGATGGGTTAAAATTGTAGCAAGAAGTTTATTAAACATAGGGCAGGTGAATGAATATTATTCATAGAAATAAAATGTGTTCCAAAAAACTTCGCCATTATTCAGTCCTACGTAGCAAAAAGGAGAAATCACTTGGAGAATAATAAGCAGGATATACGTGTAATAAGAGGAAAAAATTGCAGTTATTCAAAGAAGAAAAAATTAGATAGTGATTGAAAATTTGGAACACAGCGAACGGTGGGGTTACATACAGTGAAGGGATTAGATTCTTGTACACTTGTACTTACTTACATAGATTGATAAAAAAAATAGCCGCGGGTGAAACGCAAGTCAGATTGACAGAATAAATGGCCAAAGGTCAGCAAATATTTCGTTTCACCTCCACAATAGCTGTACTAATGGGTGTAAAACCCCTCTTAGAACAAATTATGCCTGAGCGCATATTTAGGAAGAGGGCGGAGCCTTGGAAAGCGGATGCGGGTCAAGATCATAGTTTAGTTATAATTAACCGTAGAATCTAATTCAGAATGAGGAAATAATACGTCTAAAAATATTAGCTAAGGAATGGTTGAAGGGAGATTGAGTTTATAAAATAATCCGCAGACTTATCCGCAGTGTATTTATATCTCATATTGTTTTGCTGCGAGTGAAAAATGGATCTACATTTGCAGATTCAAAATACCTATCTGGACGCCGAGGTCTTGTGGTGGGGGGTGTGCAGGTCACCACCAGTAAAAAGGAACAAAATCACCTGCAAAGTTATCAGGTCTAGTTATACCCACAGTGGCTTATGCAACCATGCAAAAATCCTTTCAATTTTACACGCATGGAAATACATATAGTATCAACTGACAAACAAATGAACCTTAGGATGCAGTAAAAAATGTATCCAATAACGTGCAAGCTAGAATCTCAAAGGTAAGAAGGTGAAATTCCATTGCCATATGGGCATGCAGCATACAACGGTCTCCTCCCCCAAGGACACAGTTTGGGAATGTGACCCAACGCTGCAGGTAGATCCACCAAAAAGATAGACGAGGAATGGAAGGGGAAACTTAAAAACATACCAAGCAGTTCAAAGAATAATGTAAAGAGCCCTACATTTTTATGACTTTCTAATGCGGTCATGCGGAAAGGGTTTTAACAACAAAACAGACGACACTAGTGCTTTCCGAGTAGAACTAGTTTTGCCCTGGAAGCTGAGGGTGGCAAGTGGAATTTTGTATGAACAGGTGTTAGGATAAAAATGGATTTATAGTAAGGCATTTCGGTTATCACCTGTGCTCTTCAAATTCACGACAAAGACATTTGAAATAGTCGAAACACATATAACACTGAGGCATTTAGAATGGGATACCATTGCTGCAAGCTCTTTAAGATGAGTTATTTTATGCAAGGTAGCTGTTAAGTGAATAAGGAAATTAAGGTGTGACCTCCTGGTGGTGACCAGGTGGAGGACTTCCTCAGATGACGAAGGCGATTGAAACCGCGGTTAGAGGCACGGAGTGCTCTCGGCTGCAGGTCGTGGCCCGACCGTCGTGGTCCGTGACGTCGTTGATGCCCATGTGGGCACCACGCATCAGCATCTACATAATTCCCCACAAGCCGCCGCAAGGGCGTGTGGTGGGGGGTATTGGGTCACCACCCGTAAAAAGGAACAAAGTCACATTCAAAACCAACACATACAAACATACCCACATGCAAACATGCCTGTACGTGCAAACCCATACCCACAGAAAATTCATGAAAAAATCATTTCATTTTACACGCCTGCAAATACACATACTATCATCTAACAAATAATTGCACCTTATTATGCGGTAAGAACTTTATGAACGTGCAACATGCAAAAGTCTCTTCCCCAAGGATCGTGGATCTGAGGAGGTCCTCCATTCTCTTTAGGTACTGAGCACAGTCGTGAAGCGTGTTCAGGGCTTCGAGGGTGTACATCTGGGTTTAACGGTCTGCAGCATTTTTCCGAGGGTCCATCGCAGGTCTCTGGTTTGGAGCAGAGTGGAATGCATCAACCAGAGACTTTGGCGATTCTGCTCGGGCATTGAAGCCCCATAAGTCAACCTAAGGCCAATCTTCCGATCGTTTAGGACTCCCCTGAACCGATCAGGGGTTCATTATATGGCGGAAGCGGCGAGTGAGGCAGCAAATAGGAAATCCGCCTATTTTAGGATAGAGATCCGGTCATTTAGTGGGTCGGTAATATATAGGGCTAGCGCAGATAAAATAATTAATAAATATATAAAAATAACGCAAGACACTGGCATTCATTGAAATTTTGCTTCTTACCTGTCAAATAATAGCTTGCACGTTGTAGTATAAATATTTTACTACATCCTAATGGCCAATTGTTTGTCAGTTTTTTAGCATACGCATTTGTTTGCGTGTAAGTTGAAAGAATTTTTGCATGAATATATAAACCACTGTGGGTATAGGTTTTCATAGATGTGTTGATAATGCATGTAGTTTTGTTCCCTTTTAGAGGCAGCCACCTTAGCACCCCCCGCCACACGTCTTGCGGCGGCTTGCGCGGTATTATTTAGGTGTATATTTAGAATGAAATGAGCGTTAAATAGGAGTACTGAGTAAATATTGCGGAAAACTACGATGTGGAGCATGGTTTTGTACGACGTGGATATATGGTAGCTGGTGTAGATTAGAGGCTATTAAAATGCGGATGTGAAGGAAGATAGAAAACACCAAAAGGACAAAAACAAACAAACAAAGAAGTACTAGGCATCGCGAGGGTGGACAGAGGTTTATTGGCAGGAATCCACAAGAGAGACAAAAGGAGAATTTTATCTGGCAATGTTGAAGACTAGCTAAAGGTGACAAAGAGAAGCAAGGGAAGGGAAGATATGTTGGACGATATTAACGGAGGAAGGAAGTATGTCAACTTGAATAAGGTTTTATTTTAATTTTGAACGTATTATGGCGTTATATTAGAAAACACAAATATATATCTGCCCCGTCTTGGTCAATCTTTAACCTACCTGACCCGGTAGTCTACCCATCTAACAATAATATAGTATAGCGAATTTCCAGTCACTAAAAAGATTGGCCACGAAATTATGTATTGTTCTGGTTTTAGCAATGATGACTTTGATTCCTAGCATGAAATAATGCTGCAAATGACATGTAATTGATTGACCATTTCTCAGTAAAAACAGAAGTACTCACCAAGTTTTTTACCTTTTGGCTCTCGCGACTTGCGATTACATGGGTACAGTATCACTTCTAAGAAGTTCTCGCAAGAAAAGTTTCTCATTTATGCTATTTTTTCCTCACCGGACGATGGTTATCAATGAGTAAAGAAAAATAATTGAAATAAACATTTTTTCCCAATGATAGACTACGGTAACAATACATGTATGCCGTCACAGAAGAAAAACTTAAGTACCTAAGTCTCAATACTTTTTCTGAGACTAGATGTTTTTGCAAGAGCTTCAAACTGTAATTTAACCTTAACTCCTTGAGTGATTCCCAGCCTAACTACTGTAATATTTTGGAAACGCTACTGAGTCAATCTTAACGAATTTTTACAAATCTAAATCCTCTATGCTGCAAGACTCCATAAATGTATTGAAAATATCTGTTGATTTACCATTTTACCAGCAAGAATAATTTTTACAGATCTTCAGAACATCGGTTAAAAGCCTCCATAAATAAAACATTCACCAATAGTTATTATTATTTGCTTAGTTTCTTATCAATACAAACTATCACATTACCACCATTATTGTATGGAAATATTTAATCATTATTATTTTTAATTTATAAATATTGCAGTATAATCTTCATCATATATGATTTACTGAGAATTAAGACAATTAATGCAACATAAAATTACAGAGAATCTTTATTATATATAATATTGATATGGTCTTCATAATATACAATTAAAGTATGCATTCAAAATTTATGCTTGGGATACTCAACCTGGTCATGCTAAGCCAGTCAGTTCTGACTTGACAGCAGGTGCCATGTAAACAGAAATGGGAGCTTAAAGCGTATGCAATTATAAGCTACATATATTGTATCACGTTTAGTTCCAAGCCCTCATCCATTCTGTATAACGGCCAGTCTTTTTTTCTACCTTTCGGACCGTTTACTGGCTGTAATATTCTTAAATCTATAGGTATATTATTAAAAATTAGAGGTACCCTTCAATTTTCCTCCGCCTTGATTTGTATTGAATTTTTTCTATTTTATACTTAATTTTGTCCCTTAATGGTAGTTCATTTTCATTGAAATCATATATTTTATATTTTCCAAAAACAATTTCCTATTATGATGGCATATCTATACCCTAGGCCGAATTCCTAATTTTTTAAAGATATTTCTTCCATGTATAATTTAGGTAATTTTCGATCTAGCCTCTTACCATTACTGCAGGAGTTTTAGTTGTTTATTTTTAGCACATTAATATTTGTAGAACCAGTGGATCCCCAGACTTTTATACTATATTATTAATATTTTTCAGCCAGTTTCTTGTAAAAGGTGAAAAAATTTCACATTCTTCTTTATATTTAATTTCTGAATTTCTTAATTCTATGACATGAAAACGATATTAAGTAAAATGTCCGAAAATATTCTTCTGGGAATGTTCTTCACGCCCATGACTAATTTTTAAATTCCTCATCAATGGAAATAAGGCCCATTTTGATTACGTGGGGATATAATACTGCATCTTCATTTCCAAATAGCGCCGCAGTAAGTGATATAAAGTTGATAAAGAGAACGATTATATACCATCAATACAATCAAACAATTAAGCAAATATTATAACGATGGAGATGTGTAACTTAATATTTTACTTTTAAATGAGAGGAGCAAGACGGGATAGGTAAAGGAAAAATGCAATCCTCATCATTCCAACAAAGTTGAGGGAAGATACATTTATAATAATTAGTTTAATATCTCCTGCCTGGAAGATAATTACATGAATAAAATATCTATGAGTAAAATTAAAGAATAAAGCACAGGAGTACTTGTACCTGGCTGAGAACAACATGGATAAATATGAAGTTGAATTTAAAAAATAATGAACTAAATGAAAATGAAAGAATATTATATGTGCGCTTTATATAGAGTACGCATAAGTGATTAGATACGGTG
This sequence comes from Hetaerina americana, assembly GCF_022747635.1. Lineage (NCBI taxonomy): Eukaryota > Metazoa > Arthropoda > Insecta > Odonata > Calopterygidae > Hetaerina > Hetaerina americana. Next base: position 67,942,361 of record NW_027287538.1, on the reverse strand, counting down.
TATGCAGGGAAGAGGTAGCAATAAAGAAAGGGGTGAGATAGAATTGACCGTCATCACCGGGGATATTTGATTTACCTTTTAAGAAAGCGATAAAAAATTATCAAAAAACATAAGAGCCGGTATTCGAGTTCAAGAAAGAAAGGTAAGAATGTGCAAGCATTTGCAGACGAAAAGGCCATTCATACAGGGGAGAACAGAGAACAGACAGAGGTACTAGTAAATATGGAGAAAGGGATCAGAAAAATCTCAATAAGAGCAAAATTAAAACTGAGAAAATTATCAACGGTTGAAGTAAGGAATAAAATCCTCAGCTTTTCTTTTACTAAACTTAAATGTGTTTTTTCCCAATTAAGACGCGAATTTTATTTTAAAAGATGTTCATAATGAGCTTTTTCTTTTTCATCCCATTCTCCACATTTGCCGGTTATCTTTTAAGGTATCATTTTCTCTCTTTCAATAATCTAGTTGCATCGTCCACAGAATATAGCATGCGAATCCCTTCTTTAAGAATTCCTTAATATTGTCTCTTTCCATCTTGTTAATAATTTTATTTTCATGTACATTATATGCGTATATTCAATCGCAATGCAGCCATACCTAACCCATTTTTTTCTTTTCACTTTTCACCTGCTTTAGACGCATAATCTCTGTAAACTATCTGCATATAGAATGGGCACAAAACCTTTGTCACCGTAATTTACTTCAACTTCATTTACGGAGTATAGGGTCATATTCGTTTCATAATTTTCAAATGCGTTTTCCGGATCGCTTGCGCTTTATCATCGCGAGAAGAAACATATCTCAGAATTTCAATTCTTCGAAACTCCATGGTAATGATGTGTCATTCTGCATCAAAAACCTACATTTTTCCATATAGCCGATTTCAGCTTAATATTTTTGTCTTTCGCTTTTAATTTGTAACATCTTACAGACAATCTCTCAAAAATCTTGCTCGTCTAATTCAGCTCAAAATATTTACAATCGAATGGCACATCATCAGTATTTTCCACTTTCCCGCGGGTAAAAAGAGAAAGAGATATTTTAAATATCTTAAGATTGAAATAAAAAGTAACTAAATCCAAAATTAATCTGCTAAATATATTAGCGATGAATCATGTAACCATAAACGTGATGAAACTGTTCGCACCTGAGTGCTTGCATTACGTTTTGGTGCCTTTAATATATTTAAAAGTTTAAATGGCTCTACATTCTCGGAATACCACTGCGTAGGTTGTGTTTTGGAAAACAGTTTTTCCCGGGTTCCAGCGAGTGTCTTCAGGTCACTTCGACGTGGCATTCCGAGAATGGAGAGTCATTCATCTGAATGCCGCGGAAATCTACGATCCAATATTTAAAAGTAGCTTGCTAAGTAGCTGTTATTCTTCTTACAATTATTCAATATCGAATTAGATCATATTATGCAATGAGAAGCCTGTACAGGACTATATAGCCATATTTTAATTGAATTCAGAGTAATTTTTTTGTTCTATTGAATAATGAATTGGAACATGTTGGGAGTTGAATAATGTTCTGGAACAAGGGTTTTCATTGGTGCCTAAGTAAACTATGCATTATGAGTGTTGTGAAAAATCCATCTAAGGTCGGAGTATCCGCACAACTGGATCACTTAAAAGTAACTTCTATTCGGTCAAATCACTCGAAGGGGCCCACATCATGCTTCAAGTTTATTAGTCCTCGAATAATTTGAGTGGCATCCAATAAATGGATAACAGAGGTTTCGTGAGTCTATTAAACATTATTTTATAATAAGAAAATACTCATGGTAATTAAGAAAATTTTGATCAATGCGAGGGTGGTCCCATAATTTGGGCATCGTCATGAGGTACAATACCTTTATTCGAAAGGCCTCAGCACAACCAGCATAAAAGCTGAACTGGATTCTTCCCTGGGTGAGTCTGCTCCTTCGTTTCAACAGTAAAATATTGGTTAGCAGAGTTTAAACGAGGTCATACGATCTGTCAAGACGAGCATTACTTTGGTTGACCAAATGAGGAGACGACTCCAGAAACGGCGAAGTAAATCCACAAAGTGATACTGGATGATTTTCGATTGAAAGTGTGTGAGCTAGCAGACATATTAGGCATTTTAAAAAGTGCGTTTAATTTACTGAAAATTTGGACATGAGAAAGCTGTGTGCAAGATGGATGCCGTGTTTGCTCACACTCGAGCTAAACCAGTGTCGTGCAGATGTTTCAATTGAGTGCTTAGCACAGTTACACAGCAGCAAACAGAATTTTCGAACCGTTTCATGACCATGGATGAGACATGGGTCCATAATTTTACATTCGAGACAAAGGAACAAACGAAACAATGGATTCAAAAGAGATAACCGTCTTCAAAGAAGGCGAAGACCGTTTCATCTGCATGCAAGGTCATGGCGTCGTTTTTTTGGCATGCGCGTGTGATAATTTTCATTCACTATCTTGAAAAAGGAAAAACTAACCACGGCGAGTATTTTGCGAACTTATTGCAACGTTTGAGCGAAGAAATCAAGTGAAAGGGGCCGCATTGGGCTAAGAAAAAAGTGTTGTTTCATCAAGACAATGGACCATTACACAAATCCGTTATTGCAATGGCCAAAATTCAAGAGTTAAAGTTTGAATTGCTACCTTATTGTCCTTATTTGCCAGAATTAGCCCCATTGGATTATTTTCTGTTTGTAAACTTGAAAAAATAGCTCGGTGGTCAAAGATTTTCCAACCATGAAGAAGTGATGTCGGCAGTTAATGGCTATTTTGAGGAGCAAGACAGTTCTTATTATAAAAAGCGTATCGAACTTATTGAACATAGCTGGGAAAGGTGTATACAGCTGACAAGGAGATTATGTTGAAAAGTATATACAAGTTTATCCAAATATTTTGTGTTTTCCTTGTTGAATCGGGCACTTCTGGGACCGCCTCCGTATGTTTAATTTTTGACCGTAAAAAGACGGTTAGTAAGTGGTACTGAAATGCGCGTATGAAGATAAGTGATTCTGAACTTTCCAGATGCTGAAAGGTCACTCCTTAATAATTGAAAAACTCAATCAAATGACGGTGTAAATTAAAGGGGATTGAAATTTTGAACGGTGAAAAAATCTCGAATTAACGGGTACATAATATTTTTCATTAAAGATTGGCATGAGTAATTATTCACTACAGGGGTATGGTGATCATTCAAATTTGCGCAAAAATTAAAAAGTGGAGCATATTCAAAGGCTGGTTTGTAGCTGCGTCACAGTGCCATCGTTTCGTCCCTTGGCGTGAAGCATGGATACACCATGGAATCTCTAAAACGAAGGGGAGTTCTATCAATCGGTTTCTACGGGGTAATCCGCGCCAAAGAGGACTCAGACCATTCCTTCAGCTGGTGTTTTTTTAAGATTTGTCGGGAAAAATCTTCATAGATTATTTGGAAAAGAATAAATATTACTCATTACATGCTACAAAATTTTATTAACGTTAAAACTACGGATAATTTACCAGCTTAAGATATGTTTACATGATGCCAAATCGTTTAGCAACAATTCCCTTGACTCTCTTAGGAAAGCAAAACGGCATCCAACAACATAACTACCCCCTATGCAGTTCCGAGTACCTGCCCTTGCTCCCTTCATCCGTCCCACATCCTCATCCTATTGATACCTTTCATGGTTTACCTAGCATCATCTTCTTCATCAAATTGCTCAACATTCCAATCAAACCGCTTTCCACACATCTCTGCCCCTGTTTTATATCTCCGAACGGTCTTCAACCTTCCGCCACCATGCCTTGCACCTCCTTGTTTGTTCCCCTTTCAGTCGACCGTCCCTTTTATTCTTTTCATTATTTTACATCCACATTTCAAAAATATCCAATCAACGCCTACCAAACTACTTCAACTACCATGTTTCCAACTCGTACAAAACCACGCTTCAATTCAAAGCTTGAGGAGCCTTTTATTATCATCCCTATTCATCGTCTGTGTCATTAATTCTCTCTCCGTAGTAAAAGCTTCTTTGCCAAATCACTTTTCCGTCTCATCTTACTACTTCTGTGATCATTTCTGTCCACAATGCCTCTGAGGTAGGTAAACTGTTACACCTGTTCGAGTGACGCCGATGCGTTGACACAAATAGTGCCTAATATAAAAAACTACAACTACAATTACATCTACATAATACCCCACAAGCCGCCAAAAGGGTTTGTGGTGGTGGGTGTTAAAGTACCACCATAAAAGGGTACAAAACCACAAGCAAAGTCAACATAGCTATGCAAACCTATATCCACAGTGGCGTATAAATTCATGCAAAAATCCTTTCAACTTACACGCATGGAAATACAGAAACTATTAACCAACAAACAAGTGCACCTCAGGATGCATTAAAAATGTTATCCAAAAACGTGCAAGCTAGAATTTGAAAAGTAAGTTGGTGAAATCATATGGCAGTGAAAATCCACTGCGATATGGGTATGCATCACACAACTGTCTCCTCCCCCAAGGACACAGGTAGGGAATGTGACCCAATGCTGCAAGTAGATAGAGGGTCCCCACAAAGAGAGACGAGGAATGGAAGGGGAAACTTAAAAACAGACAAAGCAGTTCAAACAATATTGTAAAGAGCACTACATAATTTGATGGCGTCCTAATGCGGTAATGCGGTAAGGGTTTCAACAGCAAAACATTCTAGATTAGTGAAAATGCATATAAATTATTGGAACAAATTATTTTCTGGACACTAAGGGCGGTAAGTGGAATGTTTGCTATTTATAACCCTATATTTGTTATCTCGTATTGTCCCTGGGGAGAAGGAGTCCTTTAGTCTGCCAGTTCTGACATCTATTTCCCGAATCTTAGATACATGATCCAAGCGGCCAATGTATGTGTGAGTGCGAATAATTTGCGAGACTTCAGTGCTAAAACATGCGGATCTCAATTTATTTAGTAAGTTCAGCCAATCGTCGCTCTTCTAATTATTCCAATCCCAAATCTATAAGAATTTCAGCGCCGTTGTTCGTTCTATCGTAAGTTTTTAACGTAACGGGCTGCCCGGCGTTGAAACTACTCAAATTCCTAAATGAGGCCTTTCTCACTCGGATCCCATGCACTACATACATATTCTAAATGTGGCCTGAAAAGAGCGTGATAACAACGTTGGAGTAACTTCTGCCGGAAATGCGTTCAATAAATCCCAATTTTTCATACGCTTGCCCGCTTGACGTATTAAGTTCATACTTTGTATAAGTCTTTAGTGATTGTAAAACCTAAAGATTATCCTTTCAACTACTTCAAGGCCAACTTCAGCTAATTTTTGAACGAATCCCTTTGATCAATTAAAGAAATTTACCATCGAACATTAATTAAGGTTTAATGACAATCCCTATTTGAGCACCATTTAGAAATGCAATCTAGACTCTCTGCTACAATTTAACGATCCTCATCCTCAGATATCTTCTGATTAATCACCGTGTTATCATCAACCTTGTGTCATGCCAACACCCTAACCTTACTTTTCACCTCACAGTTCAAATCATTAACAAAAGTCAAGAGAAGCCACGGCCCGATAACACCTTCCTGAGGTCTACAACTTCAAATTTGTCGGAAAGATGAATTGTTTTGTTTTTTTAATTCAGTCCTATTGTCATATTTAATTTGGCCTCTCTCGTTCGGAAAAACCGCATAAACGAATGCTTGCAAACCCTTGGTTGACTGAAAAACAAAATTTGATCATCAGTACACCTGAATTTTATGGATTCCCCACCGTCTATCATTTCCATCTCCAGTTCTTCCCACGTCTCTGTAATCACTTCCTTCACATATAAGTCAAACAGGATGGGTGTGAATGGAGACTCTAGTCTTATTTATTTCCTCTCTACTTCGTAAATTCTCCTTCTAACGTTGCCCATCCCGACTCTACATTCTATATTTTGCAATTGTTTGGGACTTGTGTGCCACCTGACAGTGTCTATTAGCACATGTGTATTTATAATAATAATACATCCACCATCTGAGGAAGTCTGGAAAATGTACAGGTTGCGGATAAGTCTATTATATCTCCATTCAGTTCGTATATTCTGCACTACATTCAGTAATTCAAAAACTATCCACTCTGTCAAACGCTTTTTCCAAACCAATGCGTCCAAACCAACAGACAAATACTTCCAGATTGTATTTTATCTTCCTCTCAATTAGCGATCATCATTAATGTAATGTCATCGCACTTGCCTCTCCACTTCCTGAACCCAAACCGATTTGCAATGCTCTCTATCTTCCTATTAATGAGCCTGAGAACCACTTTAGTCGGGTGCGAAATCGAACTTATTGTTCTGAGGTCCTTCCATATGGCTGCCTTTCCGTTTTAAGAATTAGGATGTTATAACATTTTTGGTAAAGTTTCTGCATCATAAATGTTACAAATTAGTTCATAATAATTATTATTCTACATTTTCCTAAAAAAATGCATAGTACCACAGGAATTATATCTTCACCCACGACTTTCATTGATTTAAATTCTCTTAATGCCAATTGTATCTCACAATTAAGTAAACCTTTACCCAATCTCTTTTAATCTATGTCATATTCTCTTCGTATATCCACGCAGGCCTAATGTTTTAACATACAGATGTTCTGTATATTCTTTCCATCTCTTTTGTATCTTTTATAGCTTGAATTATATTTTTCCTGACTATATCTTGATTGTTTTCAACGATTTTTCCTTCCCGATATGGTTTTAACCTTCCTATGCAGCGAACCAATTTCACCTTTCCTCGCCAACTTTCCATATTCTCCCATTACGTCTTCCAGCACACTTCATTCACTTTATTTGTTACCCGTTTCAGTTTGTTATTGAACTTTTTATGCTTTCTCCTACCAAATTCCGAATTTATATTCTTCCATTACATTTACACGTATTTCTTCCATTTACTAAAGTTCCAATAATTGTGTCCGTAATCCATGGTTTTCTTCCATCCATCCTTTTCCTATTCATGGTTCTTATCGTCTTGTATGTGTCTTGTGATTCCCTATTTTTATTTGTTCCTATTTTTCCCCTATACCGTTGTACTCCGCTCCCTGTCCTTGCTCATTTTTTTCTCTAAAGCCTTCCGATGTTCCTTTCTAGTTTTTCCTGTTAAATCTTTCAAATTCCATTCTTAAGCCCCCTTCCTTGTTTCACCTTTGTGGACCGGTCTTATTACTAAAGTATTGGTCTGAGTCGGTATCTGCTCCCGGGAAACTGTGTGAATTAATCTCGCCGTTTAAATATTTTTTAGCCACAATATACTCTAACTGATACCTGCCTGAATCCCGGACATTTTTCATGTCTGTCTACGCCTTTGGTTGTGTCTGAAGCAAGTGTCTGAATTAACCCCTGTCCCCTGCGACGCTCAACAAGACTGCGCGGACTACCTTTCATTTGAATCCTCTTTATATACCTATGAGTGGCATATATCTTTTCTCCCACCACCACAGCTCTAGGGAACCCGAAAATCCCTCTACCACTTCAAGGTATTCCATTGGGGGGGTGGGGAACGTTTTATGAGATTCTTATTAAAATAAGATTCGTTCAATGCATCCATTATTGACCGGCAGAGATTCTTCTGACATCATATCATTAATAACCATTCATAAACATCCCTATCCTCAGCATTTATCTCCCGAAGACTACTATCTCCCCTTCAATATGAAGAAGTGGCTAGAGGGATGGTGATTTTATTCAAATGAGTAGGAGGTTTGGGACACTAATAAATTTGCGGACCAGACAAAATTTAAGTTTTGGAGATCAAAAATCTTAGAAAGCAATGGACGAGATTTATAAGGTTAAATGGAGAAACTACTGCAGCGCTCGTCACACTAGCTTTATTTTTTTAATTCAAGATTAATTTTTGAGTATAGTCTATCCCCAGAATTTCAAAATTTACGTAGAAGAAATGGTGATAACATGTTACCAGATGACCAGTGGTATAAACGTATTGTATAAAAAAGGTTACAGCTAATATGAGGTTTGCAGCACACAAATAATTCTGAGCGAAATGGACTTGACTGAAATTCTGAAAACATATGGGTTTGAGTAAAACATTATCTGTCTTAAAACAGAATGCAAAATAAAACCAAAATGATGGAAACAAAGATCTGGAAACTTTAACTTTGTGTACTAAGGCAGAAACTAACAATGCTGGACGGTGTAATTATATGTATTTAGGATCCGAAATAATGGATGACTGGAAAATTAATGTGAAATGAAAGTGAAGACATCAGCAACAAAAATGAGCAGTATACATAATGTCAAACAAATAATTATGTAGCAGGATTGAAACGAGAAAGAAGTCAGTAAAATTTTATCTGTGGAGTGTTAAATATAATAATGTTAACAATTAGCATTGAGGAAAAATGAATTGTGGGTTTGCATAAAATATTGAAATATATATATTCACCCAGGGTAAGCATGGAAGAGGTTCTGAGTGAAATTGGAGAAAAGAGAGAAATATCGACGCCATGACAAGAAGTAAAAAGAACTGGCTTGGGAATGTACTGAGAATGGGCTACCTGATGATGTCTCGGAAGAAATGTTTGAGAGAGCTGTGAGGAGAGCAAGAAGAGCACTTTTCTGTCATCAGAAGAGCCTTTCACGTTTTTGGACGTTTTAAAAGGGTATTGCTACGTTGTGAGATGGTCACAAGATAGAAAATTATGATGATGCAGGTATAAATTACCTACCTTGTTTGCATAAATATCTTCTACCATTTCCATATACGACATATGGTTTGTATCTTCTATGAACATCTTGGATTTGACTTCTAAATTAGTTTCTGTCTTGATAAATGATGTAAAATAAAAACTTGCAGTAAATCGCCCTTGTAAATGGTGATTTTGAAATTCACCGAGCCAACGAAATAACTTTTAAATTACTTTTACGTTAATTTATCAGCGTAAAAACGAATTAAGGCTTAAGTAGATGAGGAGACGAAAAAAACAATTTCCTTAATCATGTAACTAAATCTCGACGGTTAAAAGCTACATAAGAAACGTATTTATTGAGATGGTGGTCAAGTAGTAGAATATAAATATAGCCATTATACAGTTGTACGCATAAGGATTATATAGAAATACGCTAACACACATGGCATCGTTTTTGCTTTTGGAATAACTTCGATGAAGAAATTATGTAAAATACTAAATTATTCCTACAAACGAATTATGAATATGCAAGTTTATTTGAAAGCATAACTTATAGTATAATGTTTGAAGGGTAATTGGAAGTTCCATTTATTTTAACAGACAGAAGCGGTGAAGGGCCAACAGCATATTCTTAAAAAAGTGTCCAAAAAGTCAGAGCTACAGTGGGATATCAAAATGGTTGTACAACTCATGTACTTTGGCACGCTAGGAGGAAAATAAAACACTTATTTGAGACAAGACCCCTTTACTATGAGGGTCATCCAATATTAGAACACGAAGTTAGGCAGAACGGACAATCGCTCGTTAAAATCACTGCGAGAAAATTAATTTTGATATAGAAATTCAGGAGTTACCATTCAAGTATTGATACCGATGTTTAAATTATTGATTTAAAACTATTGTGTAAATATTTATTCCCATTTCATCGACCTTCAATAGATAAATTTGTCCCAATTCAATTTATATCGAGTTTAAGAGAATTTTACGTTTGTTAGCTAACAGCGTATTCATTTTAAGTGGACATTTAAAGTCAACTAGGTTTCTAGAGGGCTCGTAATATCTAGTCGTTCAAAATTAGGTTCAAATAAATATGTAATAAGATGTGAGTAGCGTATTTACTTCCAAATTATGTAGTTACATTCCAAGAAATTACTTATCCATCATTTAAACGATATTTCTCTATAAATTAGATTTTTTTATATTTCTTAGTTGTTGTGTGTGTTTCTGAAATACATAAATTTCAACCAGTAGTTCCAATGAACGATTTCCATTAGTCTTTAAAAAACATAGCCTTGCGCATTTTGTGCAATACGGGTTCTTTCCTTTTTAAGGCCAACTCAAGGTCCGATCAGCAGAGAACTATAATGAAATTCATTTATCGTAGGTATTTTACATAAAATTCCTATTAAAAAACTAGCAAAATTTTATGAATATTTTTACATGATTTCACCATTTCAGTGCAGATTTAACTGACGTATAATGATATCTTCACAAATGATCCTAATTCGTGCACTAAAAACTAGCACAATATTATATTACTTTCTATTTAATTACCATAAAAATTATTCATTCGTGCTAATGCCAAAATAAAGTAGCATTTTTCTATAATAAGGATTTTTTTAAACAACAATATATCGCAGTTTAGGTAAATATTAATAATTTATATGTAATGCTAACATAATGTATTTCAATGTTAAATGAAGAAACAATATTTCACACCAAACTCATCCCTTTGCTTTAAAATAATTTTACCAAAGTTTATCCATCATTGCATCGAACAAGAGTGGTAACCTTATGCATTGCCGTCTCACATTTTCCTCTATTTCACAGCTGTCATTCCGGTCCTTTTCACCTTTTCTTTTGCCTTGATATTTCTATACATACGCTTGGATAACATTAAGTATCTGTTTATTCACATCGTTTCTCATTATGTTTCAATCTTCCAAATGTTCCGTGAGTTTCTCTGCCGCCTGCCATCTTCAAATGGCAATACGAAATAAAGGCTTTCATTTGCCCATATAAGTATTTCCTTGTTATTCGCTGCTGGGCCGTATATTTCATGGAAGGAAAAAGTACACTTCCTAGATTGTTACAAATATTAATTTCCATGCAATTTAATACTATGTTTTACAGAACTCTTTCCCTGGTTTAATCTAAAAATTGTTTGCTTTACAATTCCTACTCTCCGTTTTACTTTAACTAAACTTACAAAAAGATAACTAAATTTACCACAGTTCAAAATGGTTTAGCCTTGAGATCCAATGAAGCACTATGCAAAAAGAAACGTTAGTAATATACGCACAGGCATTATCATTTTTTTCATATGTACTCATCTAAACCGGCATCAATTTAAGAAGTGTCTACTATATTTGACACTTTTCCAAATGCAAATCACTCATGCTAAGTATTATTAATACTCAAAGCCTCTAAATGTTCCCTCCAACTCCATTTTCACCCCAAAGTACCCCACAGTAATTCTATTCGTACCTTTTCAATGATTCTTTTATCCCTATCTATATAAGCTATCATATTTAATTGCTGTTTTTACAATTTGTTCTGGCTTACACACTTCTATGACATGGTTATATTTTTATTTTTCTTCTTGCACACGTCTTTCACTTTATTTTGAGATCTCATGTCTTATTGTCATTATCTTCTCATATCCCTAATTCTTCGTAAAAACCGAGTCTTTGATTGCATATTACGTTTCATTTTTGCGATGATAACTTTTATTAAGGTTTTTTTAACATTCAAAAGACATTTTTTTTAATTATCTCATGAATTAGACATCCATATGTGTAAAAATGTTTTATAGGTCTAAGTGAGAGTTTTTAGTGAATATTACATGATTTTGGCACGCAATTGGCGTTGGATGTCAATTTAGTGCACGTTAATAACTTTTTCCCGCCCATCATAGAAGTTCTGCTTATAAAACTAACATATATTTTAGATTAAACGTTAAATATCATCGCTGTACAGTATTCTTAATTGCACTTAGCTCGCGTCCAAAAATAATATACTCAATATCTCGGTGTACTTGTACACAAAAATAACAATCATTCCTTTGAAATCACACCCTTTTCACGCTATAATTTTATGAATTTATGCACTGTCCGTTCAACTGATACAAAAGTATTTTTTCCATGCACACTGTTCATGTTTTCTCAAATATTGGTTCAATACGTGTCGCCATTGATCAAACCACTTTTTATGAGATATACCTTCAAAAAAATACTCTGTTTTACGCATTTTACTGATATTTTAATTTCACCAGCGTAAAACTCCTTCAATGATTCCTTGAATCTGGCCCAAAAATCATCGATAGTGTGCATAACATACTACAGGTATAGTGACAACTTTAAGAATAGCAAAGTAAATTGAATTCAAGATCAAGCTATAGGATACAAATTGTATTCTTAATCCGATCTTTAATGTAGATCCTTTCATTTAAAATCAAGCTTGCCGCTCTTGCAAATATCCTTACGTGCACAATAAAAACCATCGAATTATTATTCTTAGCCAAATTTTGGTCTTTGGACTCTGTTTCGCTCACACTAAGAAAATAGATTCATTTTGAATAAATTTTATTTAACAATTCCTCTATTAATCTATTATAATTAAAACCGTTAGTTTAGGTATCTCCAAGCCCGCTTATTTTATGAATCAAGTTTGTTCGGTCTACCTTGTCCAAAATAGCGTCGAGTCTTCTCCGTATTTTAGACTAAAAGAAAATATGAGCATATAATTTTACCCGTGTGTGAAAACCCGTGAAAAAGTCTCTGTTCATGATTATAGAATTTGAATTATTCCTTTAAGAATAGAGTCAGAAGCTAAACCAAAGCCTAGAGATGTCTTTTCCATTCTAAAATATACCTTTTATGATGGATGCCTTCTTGAAGATATACTCTAGATAGTTCACCAGCACTTACCCAAGACACACATTAGGAGGGTTACAAATTTCATCACTGCATCAGATCGGACTTCATTTTACTCATACATGCCTGGGCATAATATAGTAGTTAAAAGGAATGATGGAATTGACGTTAATTGGAACATCAGAGGGATACTTCTTTTATTTTGTCCTTAATTAGTTTGCTAGCGTTTCTAAAAATTCTGAATGTCTTTCTAAAATTATCATATGTCAGCGATATTTTATTACAGCTTTTAGCTATTACTTTCGCTACATAAGTTGGTTAACTAAGCATATACAATGATAGAATATTGAGGGATCGTGCTTTCCTATGCAATAATGCAGACTAGTGCTGTATGATGGCTGAAGATTTGCAATTTAACTTCCGCTTTTGGAAAGTATAATTTTTTTATATGTTGTCAACACCTACGAAGCCAATTGCCAAACTATGTCAGTTATTTGCGGATAAGTTTGAACACCTCATGGGTGAGCCGAAAAAGTACTTTTTATAATTTTGATATAAAGATAACGGAGCCCACATTTTAGACGAAAGTAGCATTGGACTCTTCGTTCTCATATGGAAAGTTGATATCTTTGCCTGTGACCGTCTCAACTTTGCATTTAATTAACTATCAACACGATTTCAGTTGCCATTTAAGAGAAGAAGGAACTGTATTTGGTAATGAGAGAATTAAAATTTCTGCATAGGATGAAATAAAAATTGGCGTATTTATTCACGAAAAATCATCTTATCGTGATTATAATAATCATAATGCATTCTACCCACTAATTTTCTGGCTATTAACATTACTGATACTAGGAATGTTATGTATCTGAAGAGCACAGCTCATTTAATTGTATGTGTAATTATGCTTTTAAACTTGTTTTCAAGAAAAAAATGTTACGATGGAGACACGGAAAATATTTCCTGCGATGTCGCGTTCAAGTATCCGGTGGTTTTTTAAGCGTGTAACGGTTCATAATCCGCTCCAATTCGTAATATTTGGATTTTCACCGCTATGCTTAAATAATACTATCTCTTTCTAATTTTTTAGTCAAACTAATAAATTAACACTATTTTTAATATAAAAAATTGAGGGTAAATAATTCTACACCAGGTAATGGAAAATAATATAAATCTTTAATTTTTGTCAAATATAACATTGTAAATAATCGTTTTATAATAATTTTTATAAATTAAATATTTGCAATTTAACATTAGATACTACCTCTGTTGGCAATCTCTTCAGTTACATATCCAGAGAGAGGCACTAGTCTAATTAGACCCATGTACGAGGCTTGTCCGGAAGGGTTCCCTCCATGGAAAAAATTGCTTACATAAAGCACTAGGCCATAATTTTCTTCGGAATACTCCCCTTTGGACAGCACACCTTTATCCCAGAGTCTCTTCCTCTTTTCAAAACAATCGGCAAAGTCCTATTTAGGAATGATCTTCAGCTTCCTCGTCGCATTCTCCTTTATCTCGTCAACCGACAATGGGAAAGACTGGGCTTCTGGTTGAGGACTATAGCTGTAGATCCATGACTAACTTTAGAATACCTGGCCCATAGTTTGAGTGCTTGGAGTAAGTCCTCTGCAACTGCTGCGCTAAAATTTCGATGCAGACGAGATAAAGGAGAATACGACGAGAGAGTTGACGACCATTTCAAAAAAGGACTTAAAGAACAGGCGCTATAATAAATGTGTAACGCCTGCTTGTTAATATTAGAGTTTTTTTAATTACAAAAGAGTTTCCGCTTAGATATTTTTTCGTTGTCATACAAGGTAGATGTAGATTTTATTTCATATTTACGGAAGGGGATAATATGGGGCATTTACATCTGTTTTTCTGGGTAATCTGCAATGGCTTATATGTCTCCTTAAAAAAGATTGCATTCCATCATAAGATTCTTAGAAAGCTAAAATATTTTCGCATGCCATTTGAAAAATTTTCAATACGAATACCTTTTCATGATATTTTTGATGAAATACGAGGGTCATCCGGAAAGTAGTACCCGTTCGTGAAATAAAGACACAAAAGTAAATATTAACAAACATAAAAAATTTTATTTGAAAGAGGATACTTTAAACTACTTCTCAACATAATCTCCAAGCAAATTAAGGCATTTGTCATAACGTGTGACAAGTTTCTGTATTCCTGCTGCATAGTCCTTCGCCGCCAGCTCATTGAGATACGCGAGGGACCCATCTTGCACAAATTTTTGCATAATGCAGATGGTGTTTAACAATTTCATGAACAATTGTTCGAGAAACATTGGGAAAATGCTCACAGATGTCATCAATTGTGACGCGCCGATCGTTCCTCACGAATTCGTCAACTGAGCTCACCAGTTGGTCTGTAATGACAGACGGTCTCTCCGAACGCTCATCGTCGTGTGTGTTCCCCCTCCCCATGTTGAAGTTGCGACACCACCGCCGAACAGACGACTCGTCCATTACATTGTCTCCATACACCTCCTTTAATTGGCGATGAATATCACATGGGCGAACGTTTCTTGCATTGAGGAATTTAATCACTGCCCTCACTTCACAACTGGCGGCGTTCTCAATTTTTTTAAACATTGTAAACAATCACAGAAACAACACAGGCAATGCTAGCGTCACGCAACTTGGCTCAGAGAAGGCAGACAAGCCACTGAAGCTATCTGACCTCGTCCAGCGGCTACTCGCGTCGTCAGCACTTCATGCGGCACGAACGGGTACTACTTTCCGGATGACCCTCGTAGATCAACGAGAAAGGATACATCAACAAACCATATGGTGCATGAATTTTTATATTCACCTGCAGGAATGAATATAATTTTGACGTTTTTAATACAGTATGAATATTGAAGTCCACCTTTTGTCATTATAAGAAAACTATTTGATATCGTAATATCGTGAGCTCTTTTGAATTCAATTACAAATAGTTAAATTAAGCTTCAGTAACTACATTTGCTTATCAATCGCTCCGTAAGTCACAAGGAATCGCAATAGCTTATGATTTTAGTAATATTTTGTTACTGAAAACATTTTATGAAGGCTAATTCCATACAAAATTTCTTATACACACTGAAATGTAAATTATTTTTAACAACAATCTTAAGTAAAACCCAAAAACTTTGAATAGTTATTCTCCTAAAGTTGTTATAATTGATTGACTTCAAAATTTGGCATGGAAAATTGTTTTCTTGGATATTTTCGCTACTATTTCAGTCAGTTTCTTCCGGTCTTCAGGACTGGGTTACCCGGTACACTCATCACAATTATTGTAAGCAATAGTTTTCACAATTAGTGTATCTCAGGTGTTAATTCAGAGATCTTCAAACTGATGCTGCAGAAATCTTTTTTAAAAGCATGAAGGAGCTAAATATTACTCGCAACCTCCTGAAATTAAGGATCTTTTATAGTAGGACTTGTGTTAATTAAGTTAAATAAGTTCTGGGGTCATTTATGTTGAAAGGGATAAGTAATATTCCACCAGTAGTTGCGAAGGGACTTTATTTTTCTTCAAATGTGAACATAGAAAATGGAAAATGTTCTATTCTACTTTCAACTTTGGTTATTCTGCATGAGAGGAATATAAAATGAACAGTATTACAAGAAGAATGCAAAACTATAATGAGACAGCAGAAAACCAGACTCCCATTTCATAAATATCGTTTCTGTCAACTTTTAGAAGTAATTCAGCCTAAATACAAGGGCAAAATAAAAACGAAGATATAGTATGTGAAAAAAAGAGAAGATATGTGAAAAAAAGAGAAGATATGTGGGAGTTTTACCTGTATTTCATAAAACGAAAGATAAACTATTGTAAGAGCTGTCAGAAAACCAAAAGCACTGTTACTGGCAACTAATGACGATACAAATACACTTTTCATCTATATGTGAGGAAGAGAGCTAGTAAAACTGTTTAGTCATGACGTTTACAGGAAAGGGAATAAATAAATTATGCTGCTTGTTAAGTCAACTATTGAAAATTTCTTGAAATTTGACTGCTTAATATATGTTGATAGATTTAAATGGAACATATAATTTAACCAGAACAAAAACCAGAAACTACAATACGTCACTTAAAATAACTACTTTACACGAACAATGCTAAATAAATGATTTCCACATTTTTCGGGCTGCGTCCGCGTATGTCGTTTAAATCCACAACAATTTCGCCAGCTATCCTGCTGGCGTCCTCAGGTCAAGGATAAAAAGAAGCTTGTTGTCCCGTCTTATATAGAGAAAATCCGGCGCCAATACCGGGAAATTTCTTGGCCAATCAGGGAACGTCCTCATATTTGCGCGGAATAATTCTTTTCCACGCACTGTGGAGTGGATATCCATTCTCTCTGTTAAAATTTTCTGGCCTTTTAACGATTTAAATGGCCTCTCTGATTATTCTCTGGAAGTATTTTTCTTCTTTCGCTATTATTTTAGCGTTGTCGAACAGAATGGAGTGTCCGGGTTCACTCCAGGCGTGCTCAGCGATGGCCGATGCTCTAAACTGTTTGGCCTTGGTTGCCCTCTGGTGTTCACTCATGCGTGTTTTCAGCGCTCTACATGTTTCACCGATGTACCATTTGCCACAGGAGCATGGCACTTGGTACACGCCTTCTAATATTAACGGTGAAATTTCATCCTTGGGTCCGGGTAGGGTGTCAGCTATCTTGGTGACGCAGTTGAATCTGGTCACCACATCATGCTTCCTTAAAGCCCTCGCGTTTCTTTCCGAAGTCCCTGCGATGAAGGGGATGGTGACGTAAGCCTTCGGTCGTGGTCTGGAGTCTTCCTCCCTGTCAGGAACAGCGGTGGCTGCGAACGAATGCTAAATAAATATCATTGTTTTGAACACATATATTAATGGTTGTAAAATCCAGTCCGCTTTTATTAAATTGATACATACTCGGCGAAGTGACACTGATTTACAAATTTTTACTGATTTAAAAAGATGTTTGAGAAGTAAGAATAAGTTCGGAGTAAAATAGTGACATTTGTTAGGAATGAGAAGTCAAAAATCAGAATAGGATACTTAAAAAGAGTTATTATTACCTATTCTTGCAAGCTTTCCCTATTACACCACACTATTAGTTTTTAATGACGATAAATAAATTCTTATTGTTCAAATATGTAGCATTAAAATATTAAATTGTTTCAATATTCATCAGAAATCAGCCCTTGAACGTGATATTCCAGTGGATAGAGTGATGTAGGTACTGATCGGACGGCTCGGCTTTTATTAAGGTTGATGCCTTCATCGGCTTCACCATTGTATTTTGATTTTTCGGGTTCAATATCTTTCTGAAAAACTATAGACAGTATAGGGAGAGGAATCTACCCTACCTTGATTTGTGCATTTCATACGCCCCTGTGCTTAGTATTAGGTGAACTCTGCCCTCACCTATCAACACAAACCTATGAGTTGATAGCGGTGGTTTGGTTTAAAAGCCATTCAATTCAAAGGATGTTTGACTGCAGCCGTCCATTTTTCCATTTCTCTTTGCTTGACCTATTCATTTGTCCCTTTACCATTATCGTGAGACCTTTTCGTCCATTTTCCTTTGTATCATATTTTTTGTAAATTCGTTCTTTGTCAAATTGTGCTCATTCCCTTTGGTTCATTATTACAAGTCCTACATAGAGTGTTTTACTTTTCTGTTTTTATACGTCCTTCTTCATTTGTCCTTAAACTGTCCACGTCTTTAACATCTCCTTTCATCCTTCACCGCATCAATTCTCTTCTGGTCTACCCTTCCTAAGGTCAAGTTCTCTGTATCTTTTAATGCCGCACTATACACACTCTACACATTTCCCAAGACATTCTTGTTTATATCGTTATCTGCTTTCAATTTACAAGTTGCCTATTCATTTTGAACGCTTTATTACGTAAAACTATTCCGCACTTGATCTCTTCTGAGATTCTTTTATTCCATTTTATGTTGCTTCAAAGCAAAGCTTCAAAGTTTGTCAAATGGTTCTACTTGTTTCTCTCTTTTCAGTGCAATACTTTCCAAAATCTTTCTCCTCGGATAAAAAGGACGTCATTTTTTTATTTATTTTCATGCTAAATTTTTTGTAATTCATTGCTTTCAGAACTCAGATAGGTCTTCTCGGTTCTCTGCCAAATCTGCGCTGTCATCTAAGGAGAGAACCATGTTAATTTCTCTTCTGTCCTCCCAAATTTCTTTGATGCTAATTTCTAATGCTTCCATTTTTACTCTCCAAATTGGATATCACATAAACTGCTGAGATGATGCATTCTTGTCAGGCAATTTATATATATTAGCTCCTATTTTTAATCTTCCTTTCATTTGCATTGTTTTGCATTAGTTCTTGCGCAGCTGATAGCTTAACAATCTGTTTATAATGCATTCCAGGTTTTTCCAGCAGTTCGAACAAAATATTGTAATATCACTCGATGGTATTTAATACATCTTCAGGACCATACAAGTCTAGCTATATACACTGACTAATTGGCATTTATTATTTTCTGAGCTGGAATTCATGGATTTTTGGACTCCCTCGTATTCATGCTCTTTCTCATTTCTCATTGGTTACCAAGGGTTACCAAGAATTCTTTGCTCGTCTGTTGACTGATTATTCTTCTTAATATTGTGAATGCTCATACACGCGGCTCATGGTTTGATTTTTTTCTCATTTTTTCATTGTTCATTGATCTTGATGTCCTTTTTTTCTTTTACATTCGTAGTTTTATAGTGGTCTTTGATTATTTCAAAAGAGAGTTCAGCTCTTCTCTCAGCTCCAATTATTATTATACATAAGATACACATCTATATCGTTTACATTTGCATCTTTGGTAGCAACTGTTGGATTTCTTTTTTTGTTCTCTCTATTGACTCTTTACTGGCATCTATATTCTTTCGTTGATTCTTTTCCTCGTTTTGCCGTGTATTTCTTTGCAGAGGTTTTCAATTCAATCAATTTATAAAATTCGTTGATTCGAAAATTTCTGGGTTCCATCACTGTTTGTAAAAAGCCATCTCCCTTTCATATCTTGAGGGTTCAATATATATATATACAGGTATATATATATGTATATTTATATATATATATATATATATATATATATATATATATATATATATTAATATGTATATATATATGTATATATATGTATATATATATATATATGTATATATATATATATATATATATATATATATATATATACATATATATATGCGCATACTCTGCATATCAGATAAGTTGTATACATGGATATAGGTTTTAATGGGCCCTAAGTTTACTTATTATTTTTCATTCGGGATAAAACTATGCCAATTAATATGCATACAAAAAGTGTCCTTCATATAAAACCTTCTCGAAAGGAAAATCTAACGCATAAAACATTTTAAAAGTGGCAAATGTATTGAACTCGCCATAGGAAAACGATTGCAAGACGACTTATTCACTAATGAGTCCATGGGGAAGGCACAGAAAAGAATCCTTAAGTTTGGACCTTGGTTATTTTTAATGTTTGTTTAAACGTTGTCACTAGGTATCTCAATGTTTGCTAAATATTATAAAAGAGATTCATCCGTATGGAGATGTGATATTTTAAGTTATTTAGGTACATTTTTTTGACTATTTATCAATATAATAGTAGGCCTTAAACACATGAACTCATATGATTTATAACTACATATTTCCATGAATTTTTCAATATAAAAGTACATTCTTGTACAATGAAATACATTGAAGGTGCTCACAGCAGTACAATAGCAATAGAGGTAATAAAGAGAAAGGAGAAATTTCCGAGACTTAATTTATTCACGAATACGTACCCAGGTTTTTTTGTTGTAAATATTTATCACGTCGTTTGTTGCATAAAGCGCCATGAAGTATTAAAACACTAAATTCGAAAATAAATATTTTTGTATCATTTTGAGCTCCAGAGGCCGACATTCTCTAGATTTATTTTTTTATATTTTTCGGACGTTTTACACATAACAAATATCCCACATACATGTAATATTAATGGTTTTTCTTAGAACTCAGAATAGCAAAACAGAAGCCTCCTTTATAATATGTGACTAAAGCCGCCTCCACTACATGAATAATGAGGTTGAGTCATTTTGAGCACTTTACCTGAGGACTGGAGAAAGACTTCTTTGGAAATCCTAGTTTTCTCTAGTCAACTAAAAGTCTAATTTTCTTAGACGGCTTAAATTGAATTTGGAGTATATTTGTCCTTAAGAGGAAACAGAGCTCCTGCATGGACCCAGGATTTTAGTTAAATCATTTAACAATTAACCAACTCCGATTGGATGAGACGGCAATTTTCCTTTAGTAATAGCAGTTATCGTTGGTCTAGAACGAACTGAATAAAACCTTACTATTCTGCATAATAACGTACTAAGGGTATTATTATTAATTGGTTGGTATTTTACCGGTTAAGTAAGGTTTTGGATGGACATGGCTACAGACAGTTACAACGACAATTTACCCGTGTCTTCTAACAAACCACACTTAACATCTAACACTTCAATTAACCCATATTAAAATCTACATGCTTCCTCCCTTCATTCCGTCCAACATGCGTATCACTCTTCTGCCCCTTCCTCGCTTTCCTAACATTCTACATCCCATCGGACCAGAATGCTATGTGCTCATATCTCCTACTTTTTTCCAATCCCCTCTCTTTTCCAATTAAAATTATCATTTCACCATTTTTTCCAATCAATCTAGTACACCTTTTCTAACCTTCTCCACAATCACTTTTCAAAACTCTTTCTTCTCTACGCTTATAATCTTCCTTCGACGACGTTTCTGTGCTGCACAAAATCAAGCTTTATACCAGAGTTTCAACAGTATTTCGTTTAAAATCCCTACGGAACGTACCTGACATCCATTACTACCCCTGTAAAAGCTTGTTTACCCATCGTCTTCTTCTTTTCATGTCCCGCCTGCTTTTATTAGTTTGCCGAAAAATAATTCCGAGTCAACCACACAGTTCCACCTGGTCTAATTTATGATCCCCTGTTATAAATTTACTTTAGACTCTATATCCTCCAACAGCATATAAACTTCTTTGTTTAAGTGTATTTTCATCCTATATTTATGGCATTTGCTAATCAATGTGCAAATGAGTAACACCAATAATGGATAAGTTTTGTGAGAAAAAACATTCAATTGTAAATTTATTTATAATTTCACTGCATTGTATGCATACCTACAGGTTACAAACATTTTATTTTACCTTATTATGTTTGAAAAAGTTTCGCAATAATCAATTTAGGGGACATCCTAAGGTTTATTTCCTCCTCCTAACATTCTCCTACCTTGGGTCTTTATGGGGCTAAAGAAGCCTCTTTCACTACCCTACTTAATAAATATTCTGCCTTCTATTATACTCTCCAAGATGTCACTTATATGCATATTATGTCACAATTATATGTATTGTCTTTCATTTTCGTAGTAGCACATGACCCAATAAACTAAATAATTTATACCTTATGTCGAAGATGGCTACATAAATAACATTACTTTACCTAATATTTACGTATTTTTGCGCGTAATACGGTGAAATTTCATATTTTCTCTCAATTTTTTATTATAGCTCAAAAACGCACTAATTTTGTCCTAAAATATCGTTCGCTAAAAAAGTTCTAAAATAATTGTCTCCTGCCTGTATAAAAATGGTAAAAATACAGTTTTCTTTAACGTTAAAACGTCTTCATAATGAAGTCCTGTCTTGGTAAGTACATTAGAAAAAAACATCAATACATTGGTATAAATTTGGTTGCTTGAATACTATCCGGAAGATAGACTGGAAGAGAAAACTCCAAATCATTCCTGGTCTTCCAATACTAGACATTAACCTAAAGTTACCAGCTTAAATGCAATGTTTTTTTCACTTCAATGCTAATACAACTAAAATTATGCTGACATGAAGCTTACAGACATAAAACGGAGAACGGGGTCATATGCGTCAATTATGTTGAATGAAACAGTGGCTCTGCTATAACACCGAAACTTCACATATATAATAGGTGATCTCTCCAGCAAAGTGCTTTGCCATTCCTCATAATTTATTTTTCTCCTTCAGTTTTCATTCTTATTTAACAATATGTTTGAATTTTAAATTACTTATCATGTATGGCCACGCAGAATAAATCTAAAAATAACTTTTTACCAACATCACATTATGCAGCGGATACGAAAACGGCTGCCAAAATATTACCCTGTTGAGCTTCTTAAAACAAACGTGAAGCACAAATCATCGGTGCCACATCCACTACAGGAGTGGCCTCCATTTTGTTCCTTCTCTTACCAGGGGCAAACCCCTCTCTTATCTAACCAGTGCGCTGCCCCATCAGAGAAATGAACTTTGTTAAGTCAATAAATGGGTTACTTTTTGGTACTTTTTGTAACTGTATCCCTTAGACTTGTGCAATTCTCTCTTGAGCAATGTATTTACACTCAAAAATTTCGACATCATTGAACTAAACGAAATATATTCTATATGAATCTATGCTTCTGTTTCCCTATACATATGTCATTGTCATGGTAGGATGTTCCCTGATAGCAAAACATTATTTAAAAAAGTAATTGAATATAAACCTACGATTCAACTTTTTTCCTTGCATCTTTATCCCCCGTATACCAAGTCTCCCTGTTGTGTGCCTACGTGAAACATAGACTCAGCTACCTACTTCCTATATATATGTATACTACCTACCTGATCTTAAAACAATAAAAATTCTCAGGGGCGATGAATTTATGGTAGCATTGTGCAACACGGTAGCATCATCTCATTAGCCAGATGATGGTAATATGTAGCGAAACTAGTCGATATTAATAAATTTCTTCCCGTGGAAACGCAGTCTTAGATTCTTTATTTGTGTTTTACAAACGAGTTTTCACGAAGTCTTGGTCTCAACTATCTTTCAAAAAATAGCATTGAACTTGCATACACATTTAGAAACTTTATCACCTTTAGTGATAGAATTTAGAATTAGTTCGCTGGGTTGCGTAGAACACATTATTAATCTTTGGATGCATTTGAAGTTAAAATAACTTTGTGTTTGAGGAAATACCAGTTTCTATTACACAATGATATCCTGTAACCATATTTAAAAGCTTCATAAATATTTCCCTCTCATAAACATTTTTCATAAATTCTTGCATGAAGGGAACAAAGAAAATGTTGCATGAAAATGAATATTACCAACTGTTTTCCATAACGTGGTATTTTATCGGAAGACTAAAACGGATATAAATAGTATGAATACACGTATCTCTTAGGCTACAGAAAACATAAGGTACCTTTTTTCCATGGAATTTGTGAAGGAGGTATTAAAAAAAACGACGGATTAAAAAAAAACCCCTCATCCACATCGGACGTCGTTTTGACCCTCCTCCGCCCTTTTTTGCCTGGCCCTTCCTCGGCATCTGGTAGCACCCCCTTCAAGAGGCACTCTCTTCTTAGCACGTGTTCAAGCCAGTTTCTTTTCCTATTTTTCATTATTTTCAGCAATTTCCTCTCTTTTCTTGCTATCCCCAGCCTTTAGTCATTCCTCGCCCGGTCTGTTCATTTTGTGCTCATCAATCTCGTCGTCACCCATATCTCAAACGCCTCCTGCCTTTCCCGGTTCCTTTTTAGTGGAGTCCATGATTCACATGCATAAGGCTGGTTATGCCATGCATAAAACTTAAATGGCCTTGTTCTAAGTCCAATATCCATTCTGCTACATAACAATTTTCTTTTCCTGTTGAACGCTTCCTTTGCTAATGTCCTTTTGTTAATTTCATCTTCCAGGTTTTTGTTACCCCCACACCCAGATATTATTAGCTCCTCGCTTCTTCCAGGTTTTCTCATTTCATTTAAATATTATCCTCCTCAATTCCACCAGCATTCATCAGTTTGATATTGTTACCATCTACTGTATCATCAAACCATACTCATCCTTCTTTTATACCATGAAAATGTTTCAACATCCCATTTAGTTGTTTTTCAACCTCCAGCTCACACTCCTGCATCCTCTCGTCAGTGCATCCTACCTTGTTTTCCACCAACAGACTACCCTGCCTCACTCTACCCCAACACTGAAACAATCCATCCACTTTTCATTAATCATAATATAAATATTCTGGTTTAAGCTAAAATTTAGAATCAGGTTTCTGTCTATAGTGTTTTCACTTTTTATTTTTGGATTTTCATATGTTTCCCCATCTCACACACTCAAATACCTTCACCAAATGAGCAAAACCGTATACATCAGGAAATATTGTTGCCTACGAAGATTAATGCCATTTATCTCTTTTTTAAACCTGGTGTATGGTATGTGATTTTATCGTCTAGTCCCTTGCGTTCCATTGGAAAGGTTAAATCTTATAAAAAGAGAGCTGACAAAAAGGACTATGTTGTCGTCTATCGCGGCGGTGGATAGGGCTAGAGCCGCCATCTTGGTGTCCAAACGTCCCTAAGCTAAATAAAAACTCTGCTATGGTAGTATGAAGACTGTAGTTCATCTACGTTGCTCATACTGAATCGTTATAATGTGTGTTTTTATATATATTGCCCCGTGCATGCGAACATTGTAAGAATACATTAAATGTTAATGAAAACATCACTGGGAAAATCAAGGGCTTCAATAATCTATAAGAAACAATGATTATGGTTTAGGAATTAGATATTACAGGGAATAAAAAAGCAATCACGAATGTTAGGATTTTTTAATAACAAGGACTTGGTTGAAATGGAATAACATTCATGTCTTCAAGTTAAAATGGCCAATTGTTTCAGATTTTATGATTGCCCCATCAAAAATTTTGAAACAACGTTTTCAGTGTCTAGATATTTAAGAAATAGAAGTCAGATGTCACACGTAATTAATTGCATGTATCTATAATTTACTGTAAATTTAGGAATATTATATTCAACATTACCAATTAATTCTAAAAATTTACCACGAGTAAGTAGCATATCATGCTAAGAAAAATTGGCCATAATTAATAAGTAATCATGGTTTTGCGCAACTGTGAACATTTGAGGGAATATAAAAAGTTGGTAACTAAACCTTCACATAGAAAAAAGTTAACGGGAAAAATATAGCAATGAAAAGAGTTGGAAGCCTCTATACCATGGGAGACACCACTAGTAAATAGAAAAAATAGTTCAGAGGAATAATACAAATTATGAGTTTAGAAGAACTGAATATAAAGAGCCCAACTGAAAGAAAAGGAAAAGGTTCGACAGGATATCACAAAGAAAAAATTACACCCGTAAATTGAGATAATATTGAAAATGCATAACTTGAATTTAAGATATAGAGAATCTTAAGAGCAACTTAGAAATGCTAATGATAGCTACAGGTGCACATATTAGACTAGTGTGCACAAAATACAGTACAAGTAAATGAAATGCAAGGGAAATTATAATCGCCAATTTTAAGAGCGCTGGGTAACAAAGAAACATTACTTCAGGAGATGAATGCAACTGAAAATAAATATATTAATTATTTTAAGAAACTGAATGGAAGTTACTAAGTACACTAAACGTTAGCATAGCTGAAGAAGGATTTAACCCGAAGCCTTCGGTGGGCTAATATTAATATATATTCCGTCAAAGAAAAAAGACGAATTAAGCTTTTCCGTCGCATATCTCCACCGACAAATTAACAGTAAAATATCATCAAAAGAATAGAAAATATTATATCAACTACCTGCATAAAAATCAGGTAGTTTATACCGCCCTCATAACAGAAATATTCAAATTCCATATAAAAAATATTAGAATGAAGATCTTCTGTATTTTTGTACAAAAAGTATTTTTATTAGGCTCTAAAACAATGCAATAAAGTATTTGTTGCATTATTTTAGAAATAAACAAATAAAATAAATAGAATTGATGGAGTTAATTTTATTTTTAATCTTTTCATTGACTTCGTCACAATTTTTATTTATATAAATTACTACGAATCAAACTAATTTTCGTATATTCTAGCTAAAGTTGTACTGCAGAGTGGTAGCAGCTTCGAATTTCACTCTATTACTCATTAGCGGCTGCCATTTTTAGCTCAAGCATGATAAACTACCCTATAGTAGTGATGGAAGTATCTAAAAGCGAGCAATGCACTGCATGCATTGAAATGTTACCTTCTCCTTACTAAAACGTCAGTTGAGGCTTGGCATTATGTAACAAAAGGCCCATGAAGAGTTTTTCTTCCATAGAAAAAATAGAGAGGACGGGTTTCAATATTTGATCAGAGGAAAAATCTGTGTTAAGCTTAAACTAAGAAGGGAAAGTTATCTGATGGAATATGAGAATGGCAGATGTAGTAAATAATTGAGAATTAAATCTTGTTAATTGCAACATTAGCTTGAAGAATAAGGACAAAAAGCGTTGGGGGATGGAAGTATGTAGACAATCAGCTAAATTGTCAAAATAATCCGAAAAATCACCGTTTGCATAACCGTAAGACACGGAATTGTGGGGTTAAAATCATGGCAAAAGGTAAAAGCAGAAAATAGTATCATATGAAGTAAGCCTACCTCAAACAAAAACAACAAGATTCTCAAATAGATAGTCTTTCATTTTGGCATAATATTATGTGGCTATACATACACAAAGACAATTTCATACTACGAAGGTAGCATTTAAAACGGAATACCTGTGGAGCTTAATGAAATGTTGAGAAAAAATACGCCGTATTTAAGTAAATGTTTTAGGAATATGGCAGATATTATTATCCAAAGCAAGTAAAAGCATAAAAAATAGTGAGAGTAAGAATAGAAAAGAATAGGCCAGTTTGGGAATTAGGGATTTTAATTTTACATGTAGAATGGTTTCCTATATTTTACTAATCTATATCCCTGAGAAAGAAGAATGGAGAAAACTAAATGGACGTGGAGAAGTAGAAATACAGTTTTGACGTTGAACGAAAGAAGAGGAAGTTACCAAGAAATGAAAAGAAAACAAGCTATATGGATAAATGCTGAAAATGATAATCACACTCGGTTGATTGATTTTAAGAAAAATTGAATGGTTGAAAAATCATATTCAACAGTGGATATACTGTTACAGGATATAGCATTACAAATTATTCATTTGTAAATATTACTTTTTACCTGTTACTTAATATGTTATTTATGATAAGAAAATACTGTACAAAAAGAGATGCAAAGAAACCTCGACACGCTTTAGCTGTAATCAGCCCGTAGATCACCTAGTAATTATTAAGGGAAAGTGTGAAACCCAAAGAATGCATTAAAAAAGTGACTTGACGGTTGGGGAGGAAAAGAAGGAAAAATGTTATGTGTTTTTACCTATATTTGCCTGTTCCTGAATTTTAAAGTTTGAAAAATCTAATGTGTGCATGAATCTATCTGAAAACCTGAGGTCATATTTAAAATATAAGCCATAATAATTGGACTTAAACCCAATATGTAGGTAAATGATGCATAAATAGTTTCCCAATACATTATGAATAAACTAGTGGAATTATATTTATTTTATTGTTATTGCTCTAAAACGTCATAAGAATGGGTTCTCATGAAAATTTCAAATACCTTCATCTAAGTTATATAGAATGTGAAAAAATATTTACACTGGTATTACGGAGCATAGAATTTTCGTAGGAATATGATTTTGTAAATTTAGTTTCAAAATATGAAGCATATTCCAAAATAAGGGCCGCTTTCGTATATTTTAACATTGGTGGATAAGAACAAGGATTTACGTATGCAACGCTATTTATTAATTGTTTCCAAGGCCACAAATGTAGCACCTTGCTAACTACATTTGCTAATGCGGTCTGTGTTTTAATGTTTTGCACAAAAGGATCTTCAGCTGCCCAAACTCAATGAGGGTTGTACCAAGTTTATAGACCTACAGTAATGTGTTAGGAAAAGTTAAATATTGGGTAAAAATTTCAAAAAATGGCACATAAATATGCTTAGTGAAGGGATGAGTGGCAGGACCGGTATCCAGACCTATGAAATCGTTCATCAAGTGCATCAATAACTCCTATCTGATTGATAAATTAAAGTTTCTGTGCTTGAACTTGCCACTATTTACACGAATACTTCGGAAAAGATCGGACATCCCAAATTGCGTTCAAGGCAGATACCAAAAATGCTTACTGATCAACAAAAATATCAAAGAATGCTGAGTGGAGGATAGTTATCAGGACGCTATCCCTGTTCCCCACCTTGCACCTAGCTACTATTTCCTCTTAATCCACCTCAGACAGTGGCCTGGTGGACAATGTTTCGAAGACGACGACGAACTAAAGGCATCCATCGTCAACTGGTTCAGTTACCAGGGGGCGAATCTATACACTGAGGGATTAGAGAACACTGGAACAGTGTAGCGAAAATTACTTTAAAGTTAACGGAGATTTAATAGAAAATTGGAGTAAATTTTACGGGAATCTAACATTGCCAGTAAAAAACTCTTTGAACGAATATATGTGTTTAAGACCAAATGACCCAAAGTCTTCGAGTAAGTCTCTTAGGTGAGTAAAAATTCCAATAAATAAAGTATAAAAGGTAGATTTATACACACTTGATAAGAGCAGTAGAAAATAACTGTTATCAAATAGGGAGTTTGACTAAATTGAACTTAATATCATTGCTTTTTAGCATATTAACCTCATACTGGTTTCTAATTGGTTTCTAATACTATCTTGCTCTTGAATTAATTTTGCATAAGGGATTTTTATTGCTGATTGACCGTAATGGAAATTAAGCCTATGATTAACCAATAAATGTTATTATACTAGGGTGAGATTCTCTTGGAAATATAGCACTACTAAGTCCGGTAATGGTAGACAAAAATTGCTATTACACACAGTTATATATTTTACATGCCTATGGTTTCATCATCATCAATGGACTATCTGCATATATATTGAATCCTTATAAGGAAGAAGTTTCAAGTAAATCCCAAGAGTGTTACAACTAATCAATACTTAGTATTGCCCTAAACACCGTAATGGCGTTTATAAAAATAAACTATTTTTCACCTTCAAATACTTTCCATCCCCTGACATGCCGCCTTCAATACCCTTTCGTATTCCACGAAACTTCTTTCAAACATTTTCCATTCTACTTCCTTAATTCTTTGACAATACATTGCATCTCACTGCGTCTTAATTTTCTTTATCTTCTTCTAAAGAAGATTTACTCTGCCCAAAAGAAACTGAATTTCAAATTTCACTGCAAAACTTAGAGGCCAGTGGTTGAATTTGCAAGTGTAATAATGACGAGATTGGTAAACGTCTGCCATACTGATGAGAAGTAAAATTAAGTTTTGTCCTCCTAAGTTCATTACATTCAAAGTACCTAAGGATATTGAGATATTTTACGATGAATATGTCAAAACCATTTCTTGGTTTTAGTGAAATAATTTCGCGCATTTTAGACACTAAACAAACTCTAAACCTAAATATTAATCAATTACAGAAAATGTTTTGATTTTATAGTAGTTGTCGATTTTTTTGGAACGAAAAACTATTTTTGCATCAAAGATCCTTAAAATACCTTACAATATAAATCGTGATGAAGCATGCCGTTCATATTATTCATTTATAAAATAAATGACGCAAAGGCGTCTTTAAGTATTCTGGGTTTATTATACTTACAATGTTTTAAATGCCATACAAGCATGAAGCAACTTGAAAGGTCTTAAATTGCGGTTCAACTCATTAGTATGTTTTAAAGGAGACATATGATGATCAGCAAAATCAGACGGATGAAACGATTTAATATAGAGAATCAGTAATAAAATAACACAATCCTAATACTTATGATATAAGCTTGATAAATAAAATTGCAACCAACGGACACGAATTCTTCTCGACGCATAGTTCCCTCATCGCAATCCGTTTTTTTCTCCGCTGCACAGCTACCAAGACACGTAAAGGCTTCATTGAATTCAGGATCAAAATATCTGCTCTGCCTCTGCTTTCTAATAAAGGGAGTTTAAAAATTACCGTTTGGCTGTCCAGTATCGGGATCTGGTTGATCAGGTACACCTTTCAAACCGCGCATTCTTAATGATCGTAGTGGTCACAAACACGTTTCTTGCGGAATCCGCAGTTCGATTTGGTGGAAGGGTGAGGGGGAGACACCGCGAGAGCGAAGGACAAGGGAAGCGTCCTTTTCTACGATTCCTTTGTGCTACAGGTCCCACCGTTTGGATATCCAGTCAGTTCCGGTCACGAGTCAAAGATCAACGGAATTTTTATGCAATAATTAATGTGGAAATTATTAGTCGCTATTCAAACTCGCATGACATTTCAGAATAAACCGGAGACTTCAACGCTCGATCGCTACGAAGAAGACTAGTTTACACTACTGAGATTCATGGTTAGGGCTGGGGATGACAACCTTGGTTCGTGAGTTACGTGCAGAACGCATCATGATAATATAGCTCAAACATTTACACTTAACTGATTTATTTTTGATTGGACTCCACACCTAACCGAAATATGAGACCTCGACTATTTTGACAATTGCGAAGTAATTCCAAGATGTCACCGCCGGGGTGCATTCCCATCTCCTAAGTAAATAACAAAGAATAGCCGAATAAAATACCACAATATAGTGAATAGCACAAACTGGAGACCTAAATACGATTCTGGCGCAAATACTGAGAGTTCGTTACTACACTATTTACAATGGAATCAGGCAAACTGAAATAGGTTGTCTGTTAAACCTAATTGCAAGAAAATTTGAAATACATGTAAGTAATTAAAAAATTAAAAATGCAAAAAATAAGTAAATGAATTTTATGACACTCAGCAACAAGGAAATATTATTTTTGAGAATATTTTCTAGAATTACATTAACTTCCTATTAAAAATATTATCACATTTTGGTGTGGAGTTAATGTCAGGAAAAATCGTGGTATTTTTTCCTAAAACTTAACCATGAGCATTACCTTTGAATACAAAAAGTGGACTTTTATATTATAGAATAGAATAACAGCTCAGTACGGAATATGTATTTCTGTTTTCTCGGGGGCTTCATAAGTTAGTGAAAAATTGTGAATATAAATCAGAAGAAAATGAAAAATAGCATAAATAATCAATGGCTTTAGAGTAGATTGTACTTAAAAAAAGGAAGGCTTTTAATACGTCTGCATATTTATGTTCTCCTTACTTCTCATCAAGCACTTTCCACTTTATTTAATCGTTAAGATCTCTTACGCAAAAAGTGTCGAAAAACATTTTTTTTCCAAAATGAATATATTGTAGGTAAAAGGCTCCTTCAGTTCATAGTTTTAACGTCATAATTAGCAATCGATGCATATTTGGTTTCAATGAAGATGGATTATTATTGCTATTTAGGGCGTTTATGGCAGTAATGATCATGAAAAATAATTACCTACAGCTACATATTTTTTTAATTATAAACTCTTCGACTAAATCTCTTATAAGGACTATATACGTAAAAATATATAAAAATACAGATGTAGATAAATAAAACATAGAAACAGAAAGAAAGGACATATGTAGCTTTGACGATTTGACGGCACGACCGTCGTCCTCAGAATGACGATCATCATCATATATATATATATATATATATATATATATATATATATATATATATATATATATATATATATAGGCACATACATTTTCTTTGCTTAAATTTTAAGCTTTCCAAGCTCAATATTTGGTATCATATATTATTCTCTTAAAAATAGAACTACATGCTTTGATAATCAACAAAAAAAAATTAAGTGAAACAATGACGCATTCTAAATAGAGCGTTCGAAGAACGAGTAAAACTTTTTTCAATTCATTTAATCATGACTTTATTAAATTAGCTAACTTTTCGCAGTGAAAAACGTTGGTGTTTAATATTCACGCATAAGAAATGTTGGAAGATATTTTCTTATCTAAGGGAATGTACTCGTTGTTACATGGCCACATATCTCGTTGAAAGCTTTACCTGCGCTTTCGAAATTGTTCTTATTTCCTTCACTGCAATTTCATATAAACGTTGAACCTATGCATAAGCACTAAAAATTTAACCTTTTTCACTTTTGGCATAACTTGTTAACCGATCTCAATATTTGAAACATTGCATAAGCCCTTAAGTATAAGGTTTCTCTGTTTCTTCGGATTCAATATTTTTAAGAAAATTATAGCAAGCATCAATGAAATTATCCCAGTGTTTACATTTCTTATGACTATTCCTCAAAAGAAAAATTGTTGCTCAGGTAAGGACGAAGTTTTCTTTATTTTTGAGTTAACATATCTCAGTAGTCCATGCTGAAACATTGTGCTATTCCAAACATAAGCTGCGATAATTTTTCTGTCGTCTCTCTAAAGGAAGGTCCTTCTCACGTCACGTTATGAACCAACAAAAACTCATGAGAAATATGAAAACTTAAGTAAAAAAATACTTATAAAAATACATGAATATGTATATATTAATCTTTGGGCCGAAATTTTAACAAAAACTGGGAACGGAACGGGACGAGATATGCCCGGGAGGAAAAAATTGCTGCACATAGGCCGTCAGAGTTAATCCTTAACTGCGGTTGCGAGGATGGCTTAGAAACAAAAGATGGAGGGGGAAAAAATCCCCATCGGAATTGCGAATACGAGAGAAAGGACAGGCTGAGGAGGAGGGCGGGGGCGGACCAGTTGGAGGAGGATCGGGCTCCAGCATTGGTGGTAGGAAGAGGTGATGGGAAGGGGGGGTGGTTTAAGGAAGAGAGTGGGGGTGGGTGAGAGAGGAGACAGAGAAGGGGGTCGGGGGTCGAGTCCGGAGGCATGCGTGCGGGTAGTGAGGAAACGGGGAGAGGAGTGGGGGGGGCG
Source organism: Hetaerina americana (assembly GCF_022747635.1). NCBI lineage: Eukaryota > Metazoa > Arthropoda > Insecta > Odonata > Calopterygidae > Hetaerina > Hetaerina americana. Next base: position 67,909,001 of record NW_027287538.1, on the reverse strand, counting down.
AGAGGGGGAGAGAGCAAAGGCATGCCCTCCCTCCAAGGGTAAGCGAGGAAATAGCTAGGGGCGCAAAATTCTCCAAGCGTGGACACGGGAGCTCTCGTTCCCTCGGGACAATTAGAACGCACCCACAATGACAGCGGCAGCCTCCGTTCCTTCTCCCTCCACCCCAAAACTCTCCTCGGCCCCTCCCTCACTCCCTCGCCACTTCCTTCTCGCCCCTCCCACTCCTCCCCGTCCCGCAAACACCCTCCCACCTCTCCCGCACCCCCTTCGCAGTTCCATTAATTCAATACGTGGGATTTCTCTTTCCAGGGAGAGCGTAGCGGGGGCAAGGGTGGAAGGAGGAGGAGGAAAAAATTGCGAAATAAAACGGGGTGGGGGAAATCAAACTGGGTCCCACCTCTTCCGTCCTGCCCTACCTCCCTCCCTTCCTTTTCGTCTTCCATCCCCTATCCCTCGCCTTTCCCACCGCTCCTCTCTTTATTTTTCAGTGTCATAATTTTTATTCATCAGTCATTACCGCGGCTAGCTTTTGTCTGTTGTCAGCCCACATTCATATGTGCAATGCATGGAGACCCAAGTGAGGGAGAGAGTGTGAGAGGAGAGAGAGAGAGAAATGGCTGGGGGGAGGAGGAGGTGTATGAGGCAGGATGAAAAAAGAGCCTGGGATATATGCGCGAGAGGAGGGTTTTATTTTATTATTATCATTTTTTTTGAGGAACGGGTTAGGCGGGATAGCCGAGATGTGCGAGGGGGGTCCGAGGTGGGGGCACCGAGGAGGGGTTTTTGAGGGAGAGGGGCATGAGGTATGGCGGTTGAGTGTGGGGAGACAGGAAGGGGGACTTAAAAAGGGTGTGGGAAGGGAACTCTCCCCTTCCCCCGCGACGGAACGAGGGAAAGGGGGGAGACTAAAGAGGTTTTTGCGGAGGAGGCGGAGAGAGAGAGAGAGAGTCCCGGAGAAAAAATTGAAAACAAGGATAAAAAAACGCTCCTCTGATGATATTTGATTCCGGGAGGGGAATGGCTTCACTAATCATTCTCCGGACTTCTGCATAGATGGCAGCAGGGGCGTCGGGGGTGGTTGAGGGGGGGGGGGATCGGGAGGAGGCGAGGGGGAGAGCGTGTACGTGAGGCTGTTTCGGGGGGTGAAGGGAGAATGCAGGGTGAGGAGGCGGGGGACACCCCTGGAAGTCTGTGTGTACGCGTGCGTGTGTGTGTGTGTGTGCGCGCCTCTGGGTGTGTGCAACGGAATACTTCACGTCCAGTCCTCCCACCCATTCCTTCTTCATACTCCACCTACTCCCACTCGCGATTTTTGTCATTTTTTATTTCCTTGCCCCGTTTGTTTTTTCAACCCCCCCCCCCACCTCTCCCAGAGCTTCCTCCTCCCCCCCTACGACTCCCGCCCCTCCCCACTCACCCGCTTCCACGGAATTTTTCCCCGCGAGGATCTCGCAAAAAGCGGGATGAAACTTTTTCGTAGCGCGGGAGACGCGGGCGCATGCGCAGAGGGATATAAAAGTACCCGCTACTTTTTTCCGTTCAAAAAACCACCCCTCCTCCACCCTCTGAGCCCTTCCCCGCCCCTCAATCCCTCCCTCCGCCATAAACTTCTTTTTTTTCCCTTTCCCCGCTGGGACGAGGGGGAAACGGGGGGTAGGGGTGAGAGAGAGGCGAGAGGTTTTTTTTTACAGAACCGGACCTAAGCGTAATGTGGCTACATCTCTCTCTCACGTACGTGTGTACGTCCCTACGTATGTGTGTGTGTATATATGACTAGCAAAAAGAGTTGAAGGGAGACCTTTTACCGAGCACCCGCCTCTCTCCTCTTCTCCGCTGAATTTCTCTGCCCCCCACCACTACCCGCCCCATCCCACGTTCTCCGCTTTACCTCTCCCAACTCCTCTCTCTCTTCCGTACCCGATCTATCAGTCGGAGGATGGCCAAAAAGGAATTCTATCGCGGCCGTGTAGGTAGGCAGGCAGGGTACGTGCGAGTGACTGAGTCGAGGGAAGAAGTGGTGGGGCGGTGATGGGGGGGAGGGTATTTGGGGTGGACCAAGTGGTGAGGGTGAGTGGGGAGAAATGTGAGGGAAAGGTTTGTCGCGGGGGGAACATGCAGTACTTCGCCGTCGGGGCTCTCTATATCGCCGCCTCCCTCCCTCCCCCCGCCCGCCATCTCCTCTCCTCTTCTCTCGCTCGTTCACTCACTCACTCACTGGGAGGGAGAAAGCAATGTGCCCGGTGCAGCCAGTAAAGCGGGGAGCACGGCGGGGCGACAGGTTCGGAGAGTTGGGGGAGAAGAGGTCGCGGAGGAAGGGAGAGAAAAAAAGAGACACAAATTGAATTCCCTTGTCCCATTTCCTTGCCCATCTCCTGTATTCCGTGTGTCTCCGTCTCCCTCCGTGGCTCTCTCACTTTCTCTCTCTCTCTTCTATCTTCGCCTTCATTATTCACTCCCACACCCCGGCCCTCCCGCATCCACGTTGATCCACTCTGCCATTTTAACTCTCCATCTCCTGCATTTTCTCTTCCATTTTTAGGCTGTTTACCTTCCTGGGGGCACATTCTTGTGTAATGGCGGAGGCGAAGGTTCCTTTTTATGGTAAGGCCGACGGCGAAGTTAAATTCTCGCCGTATTCTCGTAGGCGGCCACTCATAAAACTCATTCATAAAAATCACGAATGTTACATGAAAACCTACTCTCCGATGTGGTGGGATTCAAATTTCCGGCGTTTCGTGAGTCTGCGGGCCTAGGGCACCAAGAGGTGATCTCGGCTGTGCAGAATGGATAAGGTAATTTACTACATCCAAAAATATATTCATGATTGTTTTAAAACTGTGTTTCTAACGGCGGTATTCTATAGTATAGCCCCGTGGATAGTTAATTGGGCTGCTGGCTCTAAAGAAGTGAGTTTAGCCACACCTGATGAAGAACTTACAGGCATTCACCTAGCCAGAATAAAAATGTCCAGCTGTAAATATTCTTCGGACGTTTTTTGTAGGTTAAACCTGATCAAAATATATAACAGGTCATCACAATAAAATCACTTGAAACTGATTGAACAAAAGGTACAAAAATTACTTAAGATATTGCCTTAAACATACTCGAGGTGTCGTATTACTGATGATTATATAAAATTTTCAATAACCGTCTGTTGATGAGAAAATATTAGATATATCTTCTCAAAGGTATCTTCTAAAGATATGTATTTTTGTTGAGTTTATCCAGTAATAATATTCTTTTCATTGAAACCAATAAAAGAGGATAAAGAATTGATTCAGTTATTATATTTCACCTAACAAATAGTGCATATTTACATTTTGAAAAGGGAATATTTATCGAGAGAAATAATTTTATATGATAATTATTATTTTATCATATTTTATTTATGCATTTTTCCTTAGATTGAAAGTATTAGTTTTAGTTGTAGTAGTAGTAGTAGCCCTGCCAATTTCAGTCTTGACTTCAGAAATAAGTTATGTCATGTAAATATCGTTTGAACGACATATAATAACTCATACCAAGAAAGGCGAAGTACACTCACAAAATACACAATAAGTAACTGGAAAATATTGTACTATTAAGGATTCCGTAAGCTTGATTAACCGTTTCAATGGGAGAAATAATACGTGAACAATTACGCTGCCAATGTTAAGAGTAATCGAAAGAATTTATTTTCACCACAAAGCAAGACTAGAATATTTGAGTTTTACTTGCGGTAGATATCAGAGAAATTACGATGATATATTTCGAAAATATATTTTGAACATTTTGAAAACCTCACTAGCTTAGGTTGGTTTAAGCTTATTTCCAAATCAATAATATTGAATTAATTATAATTATTATCGGAAACCTACCGGTTAAGGTAAAGGTTAGACACAAGCACACTACGGTAAAAAGATAATCCCCTGGTCTTTTCTCAAAATACAACCAGACCTTCAACACTAACTTATGCCCCTCTCCTATTCAGCATGCTTCCTTTCTTCTTTTAATACCTTCAATCCGTGCCAACGTTCTCTTATTCCTACCCCTTTCTCGTTTACTTAACATTTTCTCCTCTATTAAAGTCCTCAAATATAACGATTAATTTTATATCAATCTATTCCGTTTGTGCATAGAATCCCTTCTTCGTTCTATCAGATATAGTACTCAGTACTATGTCGCATCAGTACGGCTCGAGTTTCGATAACTTCCATGGAGTAGAATATTGTTGATTACTTCATAATCGTGTATAATTTACTTTAACAGCTAAGAAAACATTTGGAGTTGCACGAAAAAATGAAAAACTGTCGGCAATGAGATGTCGGTGGCATTTATCTAACCTAAATATGTATTTTTACATCCCTTTTACAGTAAATAAACGAAAAATGCCTTTTTTGGAAGTAATCAAACCTTCCAGCTTGAGCCAAAATTTGTAACACACTTTTTTGCAGTGTACCAGAATTTTGGTTGGGCTTCTTACTTGATGACATCTCGTACACGAATGGAGGAAAAAGGCAATTTCTAATTAAGAGAAAGAATGTTTGACAATCGATGGCATTTTCTCTTGAATTCATAGTGAGGGATGTCGTTATCGGTAGCTTGTAAAGGAATTTTTTTTAGATTGTTCCCATGGAGACAATTACTGCCGATCTCGGATTGAGCATATGCGTTTCTAGAGCGCGTAAACATCACGGCTTTCCCTCAATCTGAATAATCAAATTCGACAAGCAAACATTCGGAAACCGGGCCGCATTAGTCGCGAACTGGACCCCTTGTTCTCTTTAGCGCGTATCGCTAATATACGAATCCTGAAATTTGGTTTCTCGGTTCAAAGTCTGAACCCGGCATTCTATAACACTGAAACTTCATGCAAAACAGCAACAAATTCTCATAAGAATAATTATGCTTGACCATTAAGTCAATAGATATATTTTTTAAGCATTGCTTCAGCATATGTAATTACAACTACACTCAATGCCGAATCCGAACATATTAATCAACAATATTTTACCAAAACTTCGATGTTATCACGAATATTTTTGAGTACTTCTTAGTGAGGGTAGAAAAAATAAATCAAACTTATAAGGACTAGACCAATTTTTAGCAGCAGTATAAGTAATGAAATTCAGTTATTAGAAAAAATATGATTGTTAACTATAATGATAGAGAAGAAGTTTCAAATCGCAGCTGTTTTTTAAAAATTGATATCACCCTTGTACCATGCGTGGGTAATATCTATGATCCACAATTGGTTCATTAAATAAATAGAAATGATTCTTTCTGAAGATGCTGTTCTTTTTTGAAGAAAGTAATTTTTTAACAGTGACATACTGCTATCATTTTATGCAAGCGTTGTGCTATTTTCAAGAAAATAAATAAAAGTGGATAAATACCTCCTTAATTTGAATGCTGAAAGTGCATATAAATGCATGGTATTTAATTAAGGGGAAAATATTTACCGTGTACTCATTGATTTGTTTATTGAACTGATATTTCGGCACTTAGATTTCACTGAAAAGAAAATTTCTGAAATGAATTTACCTCGTGACGAAGTCGTCGCCGAAACGGTCGTTGTATATTATATTTAGTAAATAAATGGAGAGCGCATGACTGTGCTCTTCTGGTGCTGTTTCAAGCCGAAATCTTGAACACGGAATATTTACTCCCTAATTTAGATTCTTTCAAGATATAAATTGAAGGTTGAGCTTAGTTCTATACATTTCAATGTAATTCAACATTGTATTAAACTCAGTAAAGGAATTCAGCAAGAGTATTTTTATATGCAGGCAGAATTTGAATTGTAAATGACACAAGTAGCATATCTAAAATACTTTCCACGAGGGTAAAAGTTGAATGCTGCTATATCATCATAATATCGATAGCGATATTCATACTTCCCTCGAATGATTTCTGAAACAAGAGGCTGGAAACAAGGTTAACATAACGTAAGGAAAACAGGCACCGTAGGAAGCTGGTATATCGACTAGAAAAAACCAAAGTAGCTTTGCATTTACGCAGGATATTATGTGGAAATGCAAAGATAAAGAGGCTTGCATATATTGTTTCAACTTTAAACGATACTTCAGGATATTTGACTGATTATTTTTTACGCCAGGTTAAAATTTCATCTGCTAATCACAACCACCAATTAATGTCCATTATAAAAGCTTTGTATTGCTAGAAAACACTGTTTAGCTTTTATCAGTTTTAAATCAGTAAAAGCATAGACGTCTATTTCAACACCTAATACGCTACAAAGTACGCAAACTACCATTTCTGTTAAAGCAATCCAATATTAATATAGAGTTTTCATTTGTAATCTGGAAAAAAATTTATGCTTCATTTTTACGCCAGAAAAATATAGTTTAATTAACCATTGTGGACTCAAGAAAGGCTCCGCACACATTCTCAGCTTTCATTCAATTGGTTGTTTATATGAAAGGGAAAAGGTTAATCAAATGTCCTAGCATGAAATCCTCTCTTATTTAAATGCCGCAGATGAATCAATTAATTTTCCCTTTCGGATTAACCACTTACAGTATTTATGCCTCGTATTTGTTTCATTTTATTCAGAAACAGTTTATTTAAGCCGGGGATTATGAGGGCAGTAGTGTTTAGTCTAAGGTCCATTGAAAACCTTCCCTAACTCGGTAGGCAACTGACGATAAAAATAAATTAACAAAACTTTCCACAATTATTTGTCAACTCTTTTAAAATTTTTCTAACATTAGTTTACGTTACGCATTTTTTCATCCCACGATATTACCCAAAAGTCAAATTTCATTTTTGTTCTAGGTCTCAATTCTTTATCATTTGCCAACTTTTTTTTCTATGAAATAATCTAAGTTATCTAAGTTATTCTCTTTATATTGTTATTATGTTTCTTTAGCTCTACTAATCTTTTACAGTAAAGCTGCATGTTGAAAACATACCAAGCATGCTTTCAGGCAAATTATGGAAACGTAGCTTAACTAATTTAGAATTTACCCATGTTTATAACCTCTCCCATCCTAACGACCTTTTTGGGCTGATTTAGAATAATTTATTTCATATCCTACTTTATTTAATTCAATATACTTTATGCGGTTAACCCTTTCACATATAACCTATCATTCTGAACATTATTTTCCTTGGTACCAATGTAAAATATGTTATTTATTTAGTATAAATACAGACTATTTTCACTGACACTGAAATATGAACTAGCAAGGCTACATATATATATATATATATATATATATATATATATATATATATATATATATATATATATATATATATATATATATATATATCCTTTTAAATGCAACTTTAATACCAGGGTAGCGTTTATTTTGCCAGAATATTAATGCTTAAAATGTTATCCCCAAAATTTCTGTTGAGACCTATATATATATATATATATATATATATATATATATATATATATATATATATATATATACACACAAAATGTGTCTCAAAATACTAGAGGAATAGCCTAAAAATTCAAATAATTGTTTACAGATAGTTTTCTTTTCTAGAGTAAAAATGCTATGCAGTGTCTTGGGAGCGTCAATTTCAAAATTCATTACATCTCGTTCATCCTTTTTCTCTGTGAAGTAGCAGGGAATGAAAGCCCTAATTTTGAAACAAACCCATTAAAGTTTATATAAAAGGTGTTCATACTCAATCCCGAAATAATTATTTAACCTTTTTCAATGAAATTATGGATTACTGAAATAGATTCTCTGTACCTAAGTGAAAGGACAATTTGATATCAATTTTTCCAATGGTCCATTTCAACAGGAACTAATATTCGTGTCTGAGATGGTCCTAAATGGAGGATGGAAAAGCTGCCCTACACTACTTCATCTGTGAACAAGATTTAACACTCATCATGAGCGAGAGAGAGATTTTCAAGTACACACCGCGGAAAGATATGTAAGCACTCTTCTAAATATATTTATAGCTCCGGACAAAATGACTTTACATATTCAGTTATGTGCGAGCTTGAGAATACTTTTACAAATTTTGCACTTAATGAGAAACTTTAATCATTTTTTGCTTTTTGTGAAGTTGACGAGTTTTACATAATTTTGCAATATATTTTCTGTAAATTCTTACTCTCGAAAACTTAATTTTACAATTTTATCACTATTGTTATAAATGTTTCAGTACTTAAGCGTCAAAATGTAATTGTATTAAATATTAGCATACATCCGTGTACGTCACATCATGACTAAATTATAAAAAAATCAGTCATTCAAAGATATATTAACCACCGTATGGGGTGATCAAAAATACTTTAGTTTTAATTTTTATAAACAGTCTAGAATCATTATCTGCTTTACGAATTCAGAGTAATTGGCCAAAAAGGATTTGCGCCTATTTCGCTCTGGTACATGAAGGGTTCTACAGTACGCCTCCTGCGTCTCCGTCAGCCCTTCCTCCTAATCAAACTGTTTTCTTACCTCTCGTTTTTGCCCAGAATCTTCTCTGCACAATTTAACTAATAATTGTAGCATGTAAAATGCTTTAATGGTATGGTAGTAAGTAGAAATACCCACTTTTACCGAATAAATTTATTTACTTACCAACCGTCAGGAATCACTAGGATTACGTTAAAATCACAAGCTAACCAGTAGAAAATGGGTTTCCATTTTCCAAGATTTCACAATATAATTTTTCAAATTAGAATTTTACTATCAAAAAGTAGTCATGGGTTATTTTTCGTTCAAATATAAAAAATATTTCAAAAGAACTTTTTAACTACTTATTCGTAGGTTTCTATTGTAACGATGCAAATCCTTACTGCATATAATATTTACCATAAGATAAAAATCTTTTGGTAAATTCAATATCCTAAAAAAATAAGAACTAGATGCAAATGAAAACATAGAGATAAAATTGCGAAATATTTCACTGACTATTTTGGTTAAATATAGATGACAGCGTTTTCTGTGTAACGACTCAAATGTTCAATTACCGAACAATTGTCAAAGGTTTTACCATGAATTTTTTGTTGGTAAATAAATTTTCGGATGAATGTAGATGTGAGGGGAGGAAAATGTATAATAGTAGATTTTTAAAAAGAAGTGAAGTTTCTTGACAAATTATGAGATACGCGGTTAATGACGATATTAGAAGTAGCTTGATAGTGGAGGATTATAACATGACGGCGTAGGAGAAAAAAGTAGTCATAAGGGAAGGAACTATGAGAGAAATGGAAACAACCGGCATTTCTGTACGGCGATGAAAATAAAAGAATAGGAACAGAAAAGTTGTCATTGCAAGGACGGTTGTTAAATCATAAATACGATGAAATATGTGAAAAAGTGAAGGTTAGAGTAATAATGAGAGATGCATTATATTTTACACTGCAAAAAACTAATTTCGAAGTTATTCCTAGCACATATCAACGGATTACAGTAACAGTGACAGCCTTCTTGAAGTTCACTACTACAACTAGTAGAGTACTACTTGGAAAATAAATTTAATTCAAATGAATTACTAAAACAAAATACTATATAAAACTAATTTGGAAGACTTAAAAGTGTTGCCTAAAAAGAAGTAAAACATGCATAATTTTAGGTAACTTGTATATATTTTAAGGAAACAAGGATTTCTGATGTTCAATTACCGACAAATTATAAATTATTATTATTAATACTCGATAGATCACATCAATAAGCCATGAAAACATTCCTCATCATTTATATACAGTTACACATTTATGCTTATTTACCTGCATTGAAATCTGTTAATTTACACAATGCGCAATTGGTATATATTTTATTAATTACTGAGGAAGTTACCAGAATTATAATAAAACGACTAGTTTTCGACGAATCATTTCACTGCTCGGCAAAATTTAAGTATGAACCAACCAGAAGTTTGAACGGCGAAGTCCAAATCATTTAGGATTGCTCAATGAAATTTAATATGAAATTAGTCCTGGGCAATTTATGTTTACATAAATACAACTTCAAAACCGTAAAACACTTTTTAAAGAGCCTAATATCAGTCGAAAACTGAAAATGCATCATTTTATTGACATTACTCTATATAGTCAAAAGTGAATATAATACCAAGGTATCCTTTGAAGGAATTGCAAATATTACCCTTGATTCACGTTAAAATTAAAAGACCCACGATACATTCTCTCATTAGCAAAGTAAACAAAAAGGGGGCTGGTCGTATATGGGAATACAGAGCTTATATCTTAATTCATATAAAATTCGGACTTCACGGTATGGATGATTTCATTTCCCGGTGCTGACAACGGTTGCTCAGAATGCTTCGGTACCCATAAAAATCGGAATCAAATGGTAAAGCATTTGAAATGCCAGTTGAATATAAAAATATAAATTGCCCATAAAACATATCAGTTTTGGAACATAGTCATTCACAGCTAATAAACGATTTCAAATTGCAATGATATATTTTTTTCCTTTCCATTTCATGGAGAATACCTTAATTATTAAGAATAAAAGTTTTTTTAGGAATCGAAAACTATTCAGAAATTGTCTTTTCTCAGTTTCAGATGCAGAAAAGTATAAGTAAACAACGCATGCATATTCTAATGTAACATAGTAAATACCAAATTATTATTTGAGAATCGACAAAGAGTGTTGGCAAATGACTGACAGTGAAACTATGCATTCCATCTTTCATTAATTTATAACAAGTGCTTCACATCGAATGCATGCACGGCCCAACAACGGAGTAAATTGTAATGCATATTCAACTGTCACAATAACGGGTGACTTCACTTCAGCGCGAAGTTAGGAAGTAGTTAAATTGGAGAAACATAAAAAATAAAAATTAAACCAATCATGAGGGTGAAATTCCAAAGAATAATGACTTCGGTTATGAAACTATTTATTCAATGGGTTACTGAAAGATATTTTCCCATAACGCTTCCATTATGATTGAGGAATATGTATACTACCTTGATCAAAAAGTTCCCGGAATAACCGCCGTGTGGCGCTCCCATCGTTCCGATTTGAGTTCTGTTTTTTTTGTTAAATTGGTACATCTGTTGTTGATATTCCCTTTAAATCTTAGTGTCATAACTTGACATTTGCAAAAGTTACGTAGCCAAGAGTACATCTATCTCTGTGTGTGTTGGCGATTTTTTACAATTTCAGAAATGGATTTAAATTTGCAACAACGAACTTGTATTAAATTTTGCGTAAAAAACGGATTTAGTGGCGCACGGACGTTGGAAATGTTGGAAAAGTGTTTCGGCAACGATTCTCTAAAAAAAAACGGTCGTTTACCAGTGGCACGAGCGGTTCAGAAGTGGTCGTGAGTCAATCGAAGATGATGAACGCAGTGGCAGACCATCGACATCGAAAGTCGGTGAAAAAATTGATTAAGTAAAAGAAATGTTGGTCAATAACCGCAAATTAACCATCAGAGAAATAGCGGAGGACTTGAACATTGCCTATGGATCCGCCCAAGACATTGTGGTTAATGATTTGGGTTTCCGTCGTGTAGCAGCAAAGTTGGTTCCAAAAGACCTCAATTTCATGCAAAAAAGAGACCGTGTTGACGTCGCAAAAGACATGATTTGCGAGGCTGAGTCCGATCCCACATTCATCAAAAGGATCATTACTGGAGACGAGACGTGGGTTTATGAGTACGACACGCAATCCAGACATCAGGCAAGTGAATGGCGTTCACCAAATGAGCCGAGACCAAAAAAACCACGTCGTTTTCAGTCAAAAAAGAAGGCAATGCTGACGGTTTTCATGGATTACAACGGTGTAGTGCATCATGAATTTTTGCCAGAAGGCCAGACAGTAAACAAAGAGTATTATTTGGGCGTTATGAGACGTTTGCGTGAAGCAATTCGCCGAAAGAGACCAGAAATGTGGGCAGAAAACTCGTGGATTTTGCACCATGATAACGCACCGTCGCACAGTGCTATCATTATTCGTAATTTTTTGACGAAAAATGCAACAAATACCATCCAACAGCCACCGAATTCTCCTGATTTGGCTCCCTGTGACTTCTTTCTGTTCAATCGAGTTAAAAAACCATTACGGGGAACGCGTTTTAGCAGCCGAGAGGAAGTAATGGAAAAATCGCAGGAAGCACTGATGGACATACCGAATATAAAAAATGTTTCGAGGATTGGATCAAGCGCTGGCATAAGTGTGTTGCAGTCGATGGGGATTACTTTGAAGGGGACAATATAGATTTAGATGAATAAACTTGTATTTTTAATTTTCTGAATAAATTCCGGGAAATTTTTGATCAAGGTAGTAATTCCTTCCTTATTTGTGAAAATGCCCATATCCAACTGATTAATGTTGTTATTGTATTCATTGTGCATTGAAATAAATATTCTACAATTCTATGTAACACCTTCTTCAACAGAAAATAATTTGTTTGTCCACATGCGTTCAATGCATTTTAAACGTAACTTACGCATACGTTAAGTGACTGTTAAGCGTTTGTGGAAGGACAGAGAATTTCTTTTCCAATATGAATCGCTTCCACAAAGCGACGCCTCCAACTATGCTGCTAAAACTTCAACGTTAACAATCCTACATATTACACAGTGCTTCAGATTATTAATAAGCTTACTTTCGGAAAGTAAAAGATTTCTTCCGAGGTAAATGATCACAAATTCTGATCTAAGGACGGCCATATTCATTCTTCATACATAATGTATCTCCGAAAGGGTGTCTGAAGACGAAAAGCAATCTTTGTACTTATCTCAAACGCCACTTAACTCTTTGAGCTAAATAATATATTCACTGTAGTAACATTATATTTTATATGTTATCAAACCTTTATATATTACAGAATCTTAAGAACTTTTTTTTTTATTTCATTGAATAAATAAATAAATAAGTGGCATACTTTGAACACAAAATATACATAAATTTATTCATTAGAATGCAGCTAATTTTCTTCGAAATATATTTTTTTATCTTTTATTTTCGGTTTATTTGGTATTATTATATTTATTTAGTATTTCTTTAATAACTATAGCTCAAATAAACACGCAGACACTATAGGCATCTTTTAAATTCATATGAATATTATTTGTTTCTTATATGTGAACAAGTGTGTCGCGGTAGTCCAGGGGTAGAGCGTTGGACAACTGACCGGAGGGCCCGGGTCCGATTCCCGGGGAAGGAACTCTGGACACCTGCAGCTCCACCCGGTGATTTTTTGGCTCCACCCATCAGCTAGGTGATTTTTCGGGTACCAGATCTTCCTGGGAAACCATAACCAGCACAGGGAAAGGAACTAGCCCCTGATGTGTCAATTTCACTCGCCGTCGAGCTTAGTACTGGGTGAACTCACCAACTAAACCGACCTTCGGGTTGATAACTGTGTTTATGGTTTTTATATGTGTACAGCCTAATATCAAAGCTGGCCAACAGTTTTCAGCGGCATATTTTTATGCGCATGATTGTATAAACGCAATTGCACATATGTGACATAGGAAAGTTGACTTAGTATTCCAGTGATTTCAATGCTGAAATAATGATTTGAGAGCTCTGGTTGGATTACAGGCGGCGCCTCTGGTGTAACCTCTTCTTCTAGGACCAAATATTCCTGGGGAGCCATATGCGGAAAAGAAAAAGGAACTGGTACCCCTACTGTGTTACATGAATTTCGTTAGCAGTTAGATTTAGGTTTAGGTAGGCTCGAAATGCCAGAAACAATGGAGATAAGAAAATATTTGGTTTAACGTAGAAATAAACGATATATTATTAGAAGAAAGCACGAGTAATATGAAGAAAATCTCTATGACATAATTGAATGAAAACAATGCTTAAAGAAACAATACACATATTTTACGTTTGAAAGTGTTTTACTGCTTAAGTATAGGTGAGCTTTACGTATTGCCACCTATGAAACCAAATTTCAGGTTGAATGCTTTGATTGAATGTAGAAAAGTTACTTTTGTTTTTCAATATTTTGAATTCCCCTGCTTCTGTCTTATTCATAAAATGAAATAAAATTTCGCAGTATGAGATGCCTAGGGAAAAATACAAGGTAGCGCGGTAAACTGTAAAATACGACCTCTCTGATGGTCAGAGAAAGAGCAAAAATAGGATAAGATTTGAATATGGCTAAAAATCTAAATTATAGATTAATATAATTTCAGGCAAGAATATTCAAAGATGCAACGGAAATATCAGTGATGGGCACCGTTCCGTGCCCACCCGTGACTGATCTATCGCTGTGCTCTTATGTGAACATATAATAGAAGTACAGCCGCTATATCTTAAAAAATTGACAAACCTGACTTTTAACCGAATCTTAGATAAAAACGTATGGTTATATCAATAGTAGCAATAACAATCAAGCGCCGGACAAATATAATATGAAATTCAAAGAGAGAAATGTCACGTCAATGTAAAAACCTATGGTTTTAAGTAAATATCTTGACAATTATTCCAAAATCAAGGTAAGAATCAAAAGTGATGCATTAGGGTGTTCAACTAATGATAATTTCGAATTTAGAATTAGTAAGGACATAAATCTAATGAGTGCATATAAAGGAAAATGATCAATTGTCTATCACCGTGATTAAAAAAAGATATTTACAGCCGAACAAAACTAAACCTGTATTAAATCAAAGTAACTAAAATTTAAAAAAGAAAATTGATTCCATCCTATTTTTCTTGAAAGTTTAACGATCATGGTTACATGTAATTTGCCTGTTTTATAACAGGAAAAAAATGTAAAACATTCGTTTCATAATTTTTCTGTAGGAATATTTAAAATTGACTTTGATCATTTATGAAGACATATGGAGAACTCATAGAGTAAGGAAGACTCGTAGAAGATTCGAACTGAGGGATATAAGAAATAAAAATGGAGCTTCAGGCATTCCATACAAAAAAAATATTTTAAAAGCTTTTTGGTGGTACATAGGATAATTTAATAATATATTTCTTTGTGTCATACATGGCTTGACATGATGGAAATAATAAAGACATGAGAAATATATGGTTCAATTCATAATTATACGGCATACAATTATATCAAACCCCAAACACAACGATTATACTGTCTTGTGAACAAATGAAAGAAAACAGTGATCAAAGAAAGACATTTTACACCCTTATAACGCTTGAAAGAGTTCTCCAGCTTAGGTAACCTTAAACCGCTATAATAATGATAGATGAATGACCTTGAAGATGATAAAACTGGCGATTCTATAGTCATAAATGACTTACAACAATAAATAAAAGTAAACTTCATATTTTATTTTAAATTTTCTTGTCTTTTAAGGAAACAAATTTGTGGCAATGCAACGTGAGTTATAAAAAATTGATAATATACATGTGATATAGGGGTATCATCCACCCACGGCGTTCAATCATGACATGGTGGAAAGGCTTGTACTTTCAGCTGACCCCTAGAGCTTTGCTGGCAGATGCAGTAATTATAATTGCTCCTGGTATGATCGCCCATGCCATAGGTTGAAGTTTAGGAAAGGCAGTCCACGCAGCGTTTGTTCCTCAGTAAAGCGGCTGCAAAGGCGTCTGACCCCAGTGGGGCGGCCATTAAGTGATGGTGCCACGCTAAACACACTATTGAGGAAGGCAACGGATTCCAACCTCAGTTATTATTCTCAAGACTTTTATGACGAAGAGTATAATGAATGTGAGTCCTGGCAACTGCAGGACTCGACCCAATCGGCCATGTGCCGTGCCCGGCAGCGGGAGAGTCAAGGCTTCCGCGGTCGTCATCTCACAAAACCCTTTCAAAGTAAAACCGACAGCAGTAGGACAGAAGAAGCAGAAATTGAAAAACTAGATACTTAGAATAGGACCGTTAAATGTTAGGACAGTGTTAAGGACAGGAATATTAGAGAATATTAACCGAGAGATGGAAAGGGGAATTATAGATACTATATTTAAGGTTTATACGAGGTGAGATTGGGATTACTGTATTGATAGTTATAGAGCCATATAACGTGGTGTGGACGAGAGACAACGAGGGTTGCCATAATATTGAATTAAATTGAAGCGTAGTTAATTAAATAAAAGCGTAGTCAACATAGAGCTAGCAACGAATAGAATATCACTAGAGCCAATAAAAGCAGAGAAGACGAATTTGGCCATAGTTCTTGGTCTTGGTATGCTACCAAGCAATCATAAGGAGGAAGATGTCCATAGGATATACGAGCAGTTAGAGGATAAGCTATCGTGTGCTCCTACAGCAAAACAATTGACAGTGATGGGAAATTAGATTAGAATAATGCAACCATAGGCGAAGGAAGAGATGGGGATTGGGTGGGGAACTAGGTTACTGGGAAAAAGCAATTGAATTCTGTAGGAGACAGGGGTTAGTCATTACCAACACTTGGTTTAGACTCCACAAAAGGTGTAGGCATACATGTAAAATGGCAGAAAACTCAGTAAGGTATCAGTTAGATCATATCATGGTTAGGCATAGGTTTAAAAACAGTGTGATCAATTTGCACGGCTTCAGGGAGCGGATGCGGACTATCATCACAATTAGTTTTTATGAAATGTAAACTCCGTTTCAAAAAGATAAGGCAACGGCGACGGGTTGGGATACGGAATATAAAAGCATCAAATAAATGGACAAGGAAAGAGTATAAGCAAGCTGTATAAAAATTCATGGATTACAGTAAAGAGCTGAGTACTCTCGAGAATAAATGGGAATACATCCAAAGAAGGATTTTGAAAGCCGCAAAAAAAACTACAGGAACCGTTGGTCGGAAAAGGACCAGGAAATAATGGATCACGGATGACATGATTACAAAGATGGGTGAGGAAAGAAAATGGTAGAGTGAAAACACAGAGCTAGGAAAGTGCAAAAAGTCAAATATAAATTAAGGTGAGTGACAAATAAAGCAAAATAAGCATGGTGGAAATCGCAGTGCGAGGATATGGGAAGTTAATAGAGAAAGGGTGGAATTGGTACACTTTACAGCTAGGTTAAAGTACTATCGGGATGTAAGAATAGAATATCTGTGCTAAAAGTGAGAGATAAGTCGCGTGAGATAATAGTTGACCCAGGAAAGATCCATGAGAGATGGAAGGAATGTATGGGAAATCTTTATGGTAAAGAACTTAGGCCAGCAAGGTTAGACATAGAAAAATAATTAGACGAAGGTCAAGGCATAGGTATACTCGACGATAAGATAGAAAGGTGATTCAAGGATATGAAATTAAATAAGGCCGTGGGGCTAGACAACATTCCTGTGATACTACTAAAACGTTTAGGAAAATTTGGCAGGAATAGTCTCAATGGGCTGATTCGTAGCATCTATGAGGACGGAATCTAGGCGGAAGACTTAGTAGGATCAGAGTTAGTTCTGATTCCGAAATAGGTAAAGGCTCCATCATGTGAGTAGTACAGAAAAATAAGTTTGATTTCTCATGCAGCTGAAGGGGCTCTCAGGATCATCACTAAAAGGATGGAGAGCAAAGGAATATATTACTTAGGGGATGATCAATTTGGGTTTAGGAAGAAGAGGGGCACGCGCGATGAGATTGCAGAAATGATATCACTAACTGAGGGAAATATAGAATACAACCAGGACGGATTTGCCTGTTTCCTAGGTTAAGAAAAGTCGTTTGATAGAGTGAATCGGGCAAAACTAACGGGCATATTGCAGAAAATAGGAATAGATTGGAGGAACAGGAGGCTAATACGCAACTTGTGCATGTCTCAGACTGCTCAAGTGTCAGTGGGGAACGGAGGGTCCTGATAAGCAGAGTTAGGAAGAGGTCTAAAGCAGGGTTGTCCGTTATCACAGTTGCTGTTCAATGTTTATGAGGCGGAAATGATTAAATAGGCATGGGAAGAACTGGAGGTAGGATTGAAAGTGGGCGGGGAATTCGTAAAATAATTTAGGTTTGCTGATGACCAAGCTTTAGTTTGTCAGTCAGCCAAGGGGCTGCAAGCATTAATGAGTGAATTTGAAGCTCGCTAAACATTGAAATTGATATCTTCTAGATATAAAAAAACTAAACTGAGCATTAAAATGCAAGGGCAAGAAATAGAGCAGGGAGAAGAACTTACGTATCTCGGAAGTGTAATGGTACAACATATCAATGCAACATTTTCAGAGTGTAAAAATCATTCGCCTTGACTGGGATCTCGCGCAGTATCTTTGGAATTTGTCATGGTACAACAGTGTATAGGTAGAAGGGACGTAAGGAGAAGAATGGCTCCGGGCATAGAGGCTTTCACAAGGAGATGGAGAAGTTGACGACAGGGATACTGTCTAAGAATGTTAAGAAACGATTGGTCAAAACGTTAATAAAGAGTGTATTTACGCATGGAGCGGAAATGTGGTTATTGAAGGAGGAAAATAGACGTACATTGGAGGCTTTTGGAATGAGGGTGTGCAGAAGAATAGAAAAGGTGAATTGGAACAAAAAGAAAACACATGAGGATGTACTAGGTATGTTGAGCGAGGATATGGGGTTTGATGGGAAAAATCCTAAGGAGGCAGCAAAAATGGATGAAGGGCGTATTGATAGGCAGTGGGCTGTTGAATTCTGTAATAGAGGGAAGAATGTTAAGTAAACGCGGAAAGAGAAGGAATAGGATAGAGATGTTGGACGGGATGAAGGGAGGAAGGACGTACACAGAAATAAAGAGGGACTTGATGTAGAGAAGGATATTGGTTTGTCGTTTGTCGGGAGTGACGAAGTATGTGTGTGTATATATATATATATATACGTATATGTATCAAAGTCATGTCAATCCAAAGCGTACCTTAACAGCTAATTTACCTAATAAAAATATGGGTATCTCAGTATACTTGGAACTAAACACCTGGTCAATTAACATTTCTGTATAGTTCCAGGCATAAACCTACAGAGAGTTTGCTTTATTTTTATAATTAATCATATATCTAAGTAGTAGCATTCATCAAAGGGAATGGTTGGAATAAAAGCTCCAAATGAAGTTTTCTTGACAACTGCTTTGGCTAAAACATAAGTATTTAATACTAACAAGTTTATGACAAAGCTAGCTGGACATGACTCTTTAACCAGAAACATACGTAACAAGTTATTAGAAAAATATTCGCCGACTTTTTTGTGATATATATTTGTATTTCCTTATCATACTATGAAATTGATAGAATTCTCATGAGAAAATAACCAACTGGGTTACTCTGCAGAAGCTTTACTCTACCCATTTATGTTTTAATTCTTTCTAAGGAATATTAAAACCAGAATATGAAAGAAGAAGGTTAGATTAATAAATTGATATATAGGTGTGTATATATATATATATATATATATATATATATATATATATATATATATATATATATATATATATATATATATACAGGGTTCGTCCGGAAAATAATTGTACTGATTTTTTTCCCGCCGCTCCAGGCGCGCCCAGCACCGCTCTGACGGGCTGCGATTGGATGTGCTGTGTGTTGGCAAGCGACGCTGAAAAAGGCAGTCGGCTCTGAGCTGTGGTGTAGTGAGGAGCTCTGTTAACGCGAACCTACACGCTCGACCCACGTCATATATATATATATATATATATATATATATATATATATATATATATATATATATATATATATATAAACATATATATATATGTATATGCACGTATATACTACCTTGATCAAAAATTTCCCGGAATTTATTCAGAAAATTAAAAATACAAGTTTATTCATCTAAATCTATATTGTCCCCTTCAAAGTAATCCCCATCGACTGCAACACACTTATGCCAGCGCTTGATCCAATCCTCGAAACATTTTTTATATTCGGTTTTCGGTATGTCCATCAGTGCTTCCTGCGATTTTTCCATTACTTCCTCTCGGCTGCTAAAACGCGTTCCCCGTAATGGTTTTTTAACTCGATTGAACAGAAAGAAGTCACAGGGAGCCAAATCAGGTGAATTCGGTGGCTGTTGGATGGTATTTGTTGCATTTTTCGTCAAAAAATTACGAATAATGATAGCACTGTGCGACGGTGCGTTATCATGGTGCAAAATCCACGAGTTTTCTGCCCACATTTCTGGTCTCTTTCGGCGAATTGCTTCACGCAAACGTCTCATAACGCCCAAATAATACTCTTTGTTTACTGTCTGGCCTTCTGGCAAAAATTCATGATGCACTACACCGTTGTAATCCATGAAAACCGTCAGCATTGCCTTCTTTTTTGACTGAAAACGACGTGGTTTTTTTGGTCTCGGCTCATTTGGTGAACGCCATTCACTTGCCTGATGTCTGGATTGCGTGTCGTACTCATAAACCCACGTCTCGTCTCCAGTAATGATCCTTTTGATGAATGTGGGATCGGATTCAGCCTCGCAAATCATGTCTTTTGCGACGTCAACACCGTCTCTTTTTTGCATGAAATTGAGGTCTTTTGGCACCAACTTTGCTGCTACACGACGGAAACCCAAATCATTAACCACAATGTCTTGGGCGGATCCATAGGCAATGTTCAAGTCCTCCGCTATATCTCTGATGGTTAATTTGCGGTTATTGACCAACATTTCTTTTACTTTATCAATTTTTTCACCGACTTTCGATGTCGATGGTCTGCCACTGCGTTCATCATCTTCGATTGATTCACGACCACTTCTGAACCGCTCGTGCCACTGGTAAACGACCGTTTTTTTTTAGAGAATCGTTGCCGAAACACTTTTCCAACATTTCCAACGTCCGTGCGCCACTAAATCCGTTTTTTACGCAAAATTTAATACAAGTTCGTTGTTGCAAATTTAAATCCATTTCTGAAATTGTAAAAAATCGCCAACACACACAGAGATAGATGTACTCTTGGCTACGTAACTTTTGCAAATGTCAAGTTATGACACTAAGATTTAAAGGGAATATCAACAACAGATGTACCAATTTAACAAAAAAAACAGAACTCAAATCGGAACGATGGGAGCGCCACACGGTGGTTATTCCGGGAACTTTTTGATCAAGGTAGTATATACGTGCATATACATATATATATATATGTTTATATATATATATATATATATATATATATATATATAAATGCATATATATATAAATAAATGCATATATATATATATGTACATATTTATATACACATACATATGCATATATCAATTTTTTAATTCTGATTAACATTCAATATATTTCTTTACATAAATTGTAACCAATAATAGAAATTATTGGTTACAATTTAGTCTTAAAAGTCTTAGCTCAGGGGTCTTACCGACAGGTGAGCTAAGATTTTACTTCCTTCAATACAATTAGGTGCTCTCTATTTTGAATAAAAATGTTTATGTATAATTATTGGTAGCATTAAAATAATCACATATTTAAAATATCTCGTTCTGTTGTCAACAACCAAATTTTCAAAAAGGCGTTGGGTTTTGAAAATTATCACAATTTCAAGCATTACTTTTTAAGATAAAAAGTTAAATGTATTCATGCAGGTTAGTGTAGTGTTTAGTTAGCTCTTTGTATCCTGTCCGCTAGAATTGGACAGTTTTTTGAATTGCTTAAGAATAATTGGTAAAATTAAATACGGATTAGATTTGATATTCATTCCATTGCTGTCTGTACATCTCTTTATACGTTATCTTTTTAAAATAAATAAAGTAAAAACATTACATATGTACATGAAAAATTGAGCGATTCCCGTTCCACCTTATGGCTGAACAGAATATGAAAAAAAATGACAACCCTCTTTTGAGTTCTATTCCTCTGTGACTTTCTCTTGCATTTCACCTATGTTATGGTTGTCACGTCCGTGTCATCCAGGTGTCATACTATGGCCTCATGAGCGCTTTAATGGACAAATACAAATATGCAGCAATAAAATAATGCCAAGAATTATTGAAAAGATGTGAGCTAATTTGGCGATGTGGATGGTAGGTTTCTTAATATACTGGCTTCCCAACGAGAGGCCCCGGGTTTGAATACTGAAGACTTTAGATATTTTTCAGTATATCCTGACCCCTACTTGAGGTGCTTTGTGGAGAGGACTTTGAGTGAGTTTACCGTCCGTCGGATGGGACTTTAAACTTTGGGTCCCTTGGCGAGCAAGTCCATGCCGACGCCGGGTTTCTCTCCACAAATTGTACTACTTAAACGGAGATCTGCTAGTAGAGTTAGTTAGGAGAATGGTCCGAGGTTTCGTTTAAAATTTAGTCGTGCAGTTAAGGAAGATTTAAACTAATAATTAATATTTTGTCAAAAACAATCAATTGATATGGTAAAATAAATTTGAGTGGACTCCTGTAGCCCGTTAATACGTGAGTGCTAAAAATTAATTATTGAATTCGAACGTATATCTACGAATTTATTGTATAAAATTATGTATTAACGTTACAGATGGTTCAATGAGTTCAGCCAGGAAACTTAATTTTCTTGTCTTTTAACAGCTAAATAATTTGCTTATACTTTGAACTTTAATAGACATTGTGTTTATTAAAAATAAAAATAATGAACAAGCAATAAATTACACTTTTGAAAAAGTTGAAGAAATAAGTTTGAAGGAACACATTTATGAAAGATGATTTTTGAGGTTATATTTCAAAAAGTCCGTAGGACTAAACGTGTTAACTTAGCGTCATAGAAACTATTTTTTGCAGTATTCTTTATATATTTCTTTCTGAATGCCTATTTTCCAATATAATTCCTCACCTAATTTATATTTTTATTTAAATTTAGAGCATGAACATGAGTTTTGTACAATATTATTATGGTAGTCTACCATTAAAGGTAAATTTTGATAGACACCTAGATTCACAAAGGTGACATGTTTAACCCCAGCTACGCAACAAGGCGCGACGAGCCAATCTCAGTTTTAAATATTATATTTCCAAGCAAAACACTGTTAATCTCATTGACCTGCCTCATTTGATGTCTGCAATACACCTCTCCGGCCTTACCGTCCTGGTACCCCTTGGTTAGTTTTCTTACCGTCCATTTTATTTTGACCATCTTCATCCTCAATGATATTTCAAACGCCTACAGTATAAGCATTTCATCTTGCCTGCATGATTTTGTTTCTACACCTTACGAAACTGCTACCGAAGTCAAGTTATTCGCAACTTTTCCTTAAAATTCTTATTCAAAGCGTGTCATTAACTCCCTTCTTAAAAAACTTCCTAAAAAAATAAAAATTTTCTTGTTATATCACAGCGTCTTTGGCTTATCTAATTCGACAAAGATATGTACTGCATTCCAAGCTTTCTAGCTATGGCTTGTAATTTTAATGATCGATTTAGTCTTCCTCTTCCTCAAATATCTCGTAAAATTTGTTTTGCTTAGACTGATTCTCATGTAATATCTCTTGTACCAATTTTCTGATACTTGCACCAATCATTGGGACTCTGAATAACTGTCTAAAAAACCTGGGCTATCCACATTTTTCACTGATTTTAGAAAGTCCTCACAAACTTCTATTCCTATTCACATCTACTCCCATGTCTCGTTTTCAATATTCACCATGTGTACTTTGCAAATCACGGGTGGCAATGCTTAGTCACACCCAACTTCCTACAAAACTCATCTAGTTTATCCACCTTCCACACGCGCCCCTGCAGTCTAGGATATGTAGATTTAGGTATGATAAGTCACCTGCGATACTATTTAACTCCTATTTATGTAATATATACATTCTCTTACTGTACATTTATTCTAACGAATTTCTATGGCAAAAGCCGTCTCGAATGTCTAACTTATGATTCGAATACATGCTGGGAGAAACCCATGTTTATTTCTATTAGTGACCTCATCATTGCTATAGCAACACGTGTTCCTTTCCCCATATTTGAATAAGGGCTGATCAACTTTGCCCTCTTCAAAGAGATACCTCACCTGTGTATAAAGAGAGTCCTCAAGTGCACCTGCTTTTCCGTTTATGGGCAGGTAACAAATGTTGATTTAACGTATTCTGGCAAAATTCCTCTCTTATGAATTGTACGTACTAGCGCGTAAACATTTTTCCTTTTACGTGCCCTTTTCCTTTGGGGTTAGGTATGGGTCGAGGTATGTCATTTATTCCCACAGCTCTATTTATCATACGAATTAACTTCTAAAACTGAGATAACTCTTAATTTTTTTTAAATTTTCATAAAATGTAAAATATTTGGCAGCATTGGTAAGACACTGAATATTTTTTTATGTAGGAACTCATCATTTTCTCTTGCGCCAAAACTGAGATGCCGTTATCGTGCTCTTAGTAGGCGCCGGAAACCAGGTTAGAAACCAAAGAGAGAACGGAATTGTTAGATTGGGAATGAGCGACAGAAATATACAGGAGAATGGGCTTTCACACGGATATAAATAATGCAAATAAGAGAAAACACTAAGCATACGTTGATTTTCTATTTCATGAATAAAATAAAAAGTCATAAGGTTTTTCAGCCATAAAAAACCTAACAATCTCGTAGTATCGACAAGCGCTCCAAAAATGTTAGCGATATAATCTATCTATAATCTATTATTAGGATAAGAAAATTAATTTTGAATGCGTAGGAAATTTACATTTTCGCCGCTAAATGTAAGTGTAATGTTAAGCTTACTCTTCACTTCATCAATTGCTATTCCGTAAATTTGGTAAATAGATTTTTTTTAAAGACTACGTTGAGAGGCAATATCATTAGGTTTTTAAGGCGGAAAAGGTGGGTTGAATAATAGCAAAGGCGATTTCTATACCAATATAACTACTCTACTATGTATCCATTATTTGTTACTGAATTAATTATTTGGCAAAACTTAAAAAAATGTACAGAAGGTGAAAGATTAAACGTGAATTTACAAAAATTTGAAGTCGTAAAATTATTGAAGAAATTATTTCCTTAAAATATTTTGAATTGGAAAAAAGAAATTTAGAATATTTTGCTATATATATTGTGAATGACATTGGGAAAAAAGTGTTTAATATACTACATTTAGTCATGCCAACAGTTTTTCCTGGTCTCAATGAATAAACGTTATCCCATGCTATCCCCCGATTCATCGATGAGAACTGAAATGGAGGGGTATTAAATATTAACAAGGGGGATTTTATTACTAACTTAACTTCTTTACTATACATATGCTAAAATATGAACCAAAACAAATAAAAAGGCGTAAGGAAAATTTTCAAAAAATTAAAAAGAGTGTGAGATACATTGACATCCTGATATATTTCTTCATATAAAATGTTAACCGTTCCATTCTAGGAAAATATAAAAATAGTAACTATAAAATTGGCGTAAATTAGACTATATTTCTATCGATATTTTAAACATCAATGCAAAATCTAAATTTATTTTTGGAATATTTCACCGAACGCTGATATATATAATTAGGAAAACACGCACCTTTAGAATCTATTCCATTAATTTCCATGAAATATACTTCTTAAATTTAAATCATTCCTATTTAGGTGAACTAGCTTCTTAACCCCATAGTTATTTATCCTAAACCATGTTGATAATAGAAAGTTTATCCACAACCTATGGAATAATGAATGGGTACATTTTAACATTGAAAATAATTATGTTACATTCAGTTTTGTATCTTTTAACGTCATCTGAGCTACACTCTACTTTCATCTCCGTTAATTGTTACTAATAATGTCTTTCTCTATTGAAAATATCATATGTTGCTCAAGAAATCTCAAAGTCTATATGATCTAGTGCAATGTGTATGAGCCTTGGATAACATTTATGAACTATAATAATTGTACGAATTGTCTATACAAAGGAAACTCATTTACGAAATTTTGACTTTGCATTCCCATTGATTTTTTAACATAAATGAATAAGCACAAATGCGTTCCATTAGCACCTCGCGTTCTATAGGTTTCCAGGATTCATGAAATGTGACCGTATTGCTATTTCCGTGAATACATCCGTATTGGCATTAATCCTTGAAGCCCCCGGAGGGAGGCATTTTTTTAATTAATTAGGATATCTGGAGCCCTTTTCATCAGGAAATGGAGGGAGAGGGAGATGTGGCGCCAAGGAGTTGATCCGCGAGACCGCGATTTCGGCATTGTTGGGACCGCCAATCAACTTGCGGCGCCAACCGGCTCCGCCAATCAACGGCCCCCGATGCGCTCCGCCATAATGGAACGGAGAATAATTATTTCAACTCCCCGCTCACGGTGATCACGGGGTGTTTTCAAAGGAATTCAAATGTGTGCTCAAAATCCAAGGAAGAGGGGATATACAAGGAATATAAACCATATTGATATGATGTTTTCACTCTCCCCTACAAATGGAAAGAGCGAACAATATAGCGATTCATCAATTCCCAGGGCATTACTCTTATTTTTAATCATTCTCTTGACTCATAAATGTACTAACAATAAATAATTAGTAAGAAAACGTAACAGAAATGGCTTAAGAAATATTTTTTTTGTTTCCGTTTGCCATAAAATTTACGCAAAAAACCAGAATTAATCAGGTTAATTCAATAAAGTTAAAAAAATAAAGTAATGTATTGTGAGATTTACGGTAAATATTACGGTGCATCCAGCAAAATTTCAAACAATAAGGTCTTATTCTATTATCATTTTATGATACTCCGATGCAAAGAAGTACGCGCGTTAAAGATATTTCGGTAAAAAGGAAATCAAAAAATATTAAAAAGATTTAATTTCATTTGACTTGTTTTTGCATAATTTTTATGGTCAATATTGGCCGGGGCTCTAATAAAACAACCTTTTAAAGTGTAATATCGAATTTATTCACGAAATAATTATAGTTGAAATTATTATTTTCAAAGAAAAGTTTCTTATCAGCGAAAATAGCGAAATATGGACATAAAATTTCAATATCTCAATGCCTATTCAGATTAAAAATATGAATCCTTGTATTTTTCAAAGTAAGCAAATATATAACAATGATTAGGCGCTGAAGTAATACAATTAATAGGAGATTTTCTATTATTATATCCCTTTTACCAACGGAAAACCACCTCAATTATTATTCTCAAGACTTTTATGAAAACGGGTATGATGGATGTGACTCCTGGCAACTACGGGACTCAACTCAGTGGGCCGTATGTTGCGCCAGGCAGCGAGAAAGGCAAGGCTGCCGCTGTCGTCATCTCCCGAAACCCTTGCAAAGGAAAAGGATGGCCGACAGCAGTAGGACAAAGGACCCAGAAGAAGAAAACCCAATTAGTTAGAATAGGAACATTAGGACAATATTTGAATAGAACAGGAAAATTAGAGAATATAAAGCGAATGATGGGAAGAGAAAGTACGTGTATACATATTTTAGGTCTGTGCAAGGTGAGATGCAACGATAGCGAGGATTACTCGAGTGATAGTTATAGAGAAATATAAAGCGATGGAAACGAGAGCCAATGAGGGGCTGCCACAATATTGAATGAAATGTTTAGAAGAAGTGTGGACAACAAAGAGGAAGCAACGTATAGAATATTGCTAGTTGAGACAAAGTCAGATCCGACGAACTTGGCCATTTCTAAGGTCTACATGCCCCCAAGTAATCATAAGGAGGAAGAAGTCGACAGGATATACGATCAGTTAGAGGCCATAATCGCGAGTACTCCTACAGGAAAATATTTGATAGAGAGGGGAAATTGGAATGGAACTGTAGGCGAAGGAAGAGATGGTAATGATGTGGGGGACAACGATTACGGGGAAAATCAATCATTTAGTTGGAGACAGGGCTTAATCGTCACCAACACTTGATTTAGTCTCCACAAAACGCGTAGGTTTACATGGAAAATTCCAGATGACTCGGTGGGGGTGGAGGTTATAGTGGTTAGAATACGACCGTAGGCGAAGGAATAGTAATGAGAAGGAAGACTACGGTTTAGGCACGAGGAAAGACAGCGGGGAGAAAGCAATAGAATTCTACGGGAGAAAGGGTTTAGTCATTAACAACACTTGGTTTAGACAGCACAACAGGTGTAAGTATGCATGGAAAATTCCAGTGACTCAGAGAGGTATTAGTTAGATTATATAATGGTTAAGAATAGGCTTAGGAACAGTGTCACCATTTGCACAGCTTTCCGGGAGCAGATGTGGATTCAGACCACATTGTAGTTTTTAAGTGTTGCGTCCGTTTCAAAAATATAAGACAGATATAGCAGGGGAGGATATTGAACATAAAATAATTGAAAGAATTGACAAGGAAAGAGTATTTGCAGGCTGTAGAGAAAATCTTGGATGATGGTTAATGGCTGAGTAGTATTGAAGCAAAATGAAAATACATTAAAAAAGGGATACCAAAAAGTCGCAAAAGAAATTATAGGATACTTTACTGGGAAAAGGACAAGAAAACCATGAAACACGGATGAGATGATTAAGAGGAAAGATAAAAGAATGAAATGAATGAGTGTACATACATAGCTGGACAGAAGGAAGTACAAATACTTAAATAATAATTTGCGACAGGCGACAAATAAGGCAAAAAAAGCATATTGGAAGACGCAGTGCGAGGATATAAAAATTTTGCAGAAGAAGGGTAAAATTGGTACTCTATACAGCCAGTTCAAGTGACTATCGGGAAGTCAGAAGAGAAGACCTGTGCCAAAAGTTAGAGATAAGTCGGGTAATTAATAGTTGAAACAAAAATATTCCAAAAGAGATGGAAGGAATATCTAGAAGAGCTGTATGGTATCATGTGAGGACTACGGAACAATAAGTTTGATTTTCCCTGCAGCTAAAGTGGTTCTCATGATAATCATTAAAAAGATGGAGAAAAAGGTATATTCTTCGTTAGGGGATGAACAGTTCCAGTCCAGGAAGGGAAGATGCACAAGCGATTCTATTGCAGTAATGGGATCACAAATTGAGAGCAATATAGAATACAATCAGGACGTATTTGCCTTTTTTAGGTTAGGAAAAGCGCTTGATAAAGTGAATTAGGAACAAATAATCAGCATATTCCAGAAAATATGAATATATTGATGGGACAGGAGGTTAATCCGAAACCTGTACATATCTTAGACCGCTCAGATACGAGTGGAGAACGGGGAGTCCGGATAGGCAGTATTAGGAAGAGGTGTAAGGCAGGGTTGCCCATTATCACCGTTTGCTGTTCAACCTGTATGTAGAGGAAATGATTAAAGAGGCATGGGAAGAACTGGAGATTGGAATGGGTGTAGGAGGGAAATTCGTAAAATCAGCTTGGTTTGCTGATGATCAAGCTTTAGTCAGTCTGTCAGCCAAGGTGGTGTAAATATTGCTGAGTTAATTGGAAATTCAGCTCGATAGACACGGGATGAGAATCAATATAAATAAAACAAAGATTATGCGATTTTCTAGAAAGAAAAGGGATAAACTAAACATAAAACAGGATGGTAAAAAATAGAGCAAGTAGAACAGTTTACGTATCTCGGTTGTGTTTTGGACCAACACGGTCAAAGTAGTAGGGACGTAAGGAGAAGAATTGCGCTGGGCAAGGAGGCTTTCACAAGGAGGAGGGAGTTGATGAAAGGGACGTTGAGTAACGATATTAAGGAAAGACTCGTAAAAACTTTGATATAGCGTAGTTATGTACGGCGCGGAAATGTCGTCACTGAAGCCAGATGATAGATTTGAGACTTTTCAAATGCGGGTGTGGAGAAGAATTGAGGAGGTGAAATGGAGAGAGAAGAAAACAAATGAGGAAGTACTTAGTATGGTGAGCTAAGACAGGAATTTGTTTAAAGAAATCCCCAGGAGCCAGGAAAAATTGATGAAGGGCGTTTTGATTGGCAGTGGGATGTTAAAAACTGATGGGGGAAGATTTTCGGTAAACGAGGAAAGAGTAGGAATATGATAGAGATTTTTCACGGGATAATGGGAGGAGGAAGTATATAGAGATGAAGATGGAGTTGATACAGAGTAGGTTACTGGATTGCATTTTTTCAGGAGGCACAAAATATTTATTTGGTTGGTAGTTTCCATGCAAAACCTACCGTAACCGGTAGATTACTTAATGATAATAAGTATTCAAAAGTATCCAGATGATGGTACAGTGAAGAAACTATTTGAAAACAATAAATTCTGTAATGTGGAAACGCAAATTCTTTACCAATTAAGCTATTTAGCATTTATCCAGGCGTGATATTCAAGTGAATACTGGCACCTGGTAATCATAATTCTTTTGAATGCTATCGAGCAGCGAAATATTTAGGTGTTCACCCATTAAGTTTCTCTTTCTCTTCTTAGGAAAATATATTCTCAAAAAATAGGGGTTTTAATTATTAATAATATGCATTAAAATTTTAAATAAACACGGAATTGATAATTCTGGAATGTTTTTTTTTTATTTTTCGTATGATGGCTAATATTTTTAAGAAAATAACTGTCCTCAGAACCTTGAAATTTTCTCCATTAAATGAGCTTCATAGTTTGAATTTTTATAGATAATCGAATCCGTAGACGGTGGTGGTGTTTCCATGATATTTTTTCGTTAAAAATTAACATCAAGAAAAGTTCAGAATATTTTTTAATTTATTTTTTTAGTATGCCCAAGACGTAAAACCAAAGATTTTGTTGACTTAAAAAACTATTGATCTCATTTCTTACTCTAAAAGAATTGAATCAACTATCAAATGACACTCGATATTGATTTACAACTTAATCAGTTCTCACCTCAAATCCAAATTTCCAAATTTGTTGCAATACAATCATTAATTATGTAATAATAGCCTTCTAGATAAGAGGGTTTAAAGAGAATCTTTGTCTTCCACGTTCATTATTTGCCCTCTGCCTGGAGTTATATAAAATAGTATTCAAGTAATTATCCAAAAATTCATGTTGTATATTTTCTAACGTTTTATTTTTTGGCGTCAAATCACATCATTCAAATTGTTATCTAATTTTTTTCCGCTCTACTTTCAGGGGATGCATGCAATTACAATGGCTTCCTCTTGCTGGAAGAAGATAAGCAAATGGAGTACGAAGGAATGAAAGCAAAAAAAGTCTTATGTTAGCATTTAATTTAAATAATAGTAAAAAAATGTAAAATTGGCTTCAAGTACCCTCATGTACGTGAAGTAAAATAAATGCAAAGATTCAAAAGGCATTGTGTAACTGATTATGCAAACCTATCTTTAGAAATAACCTTGACAATGGTTATTCTCCCAAAACAACGTATTAAAATAGATCTTCGAGTGTGGGATGTATCTCAAGGTGTTTAAGTGTAATTTCATATGCATGCCTCTCAGTTGGAACGTTATTTACTACCTTACTCTGCAGGTAGATATTAAATATTAACAATTGCTCATTATGCCTTCATGTTAAGGTATATGGAATTGTTACTTAATGTCCCATTTTTACTCTTTCCTACAGAATGTTCTCAGAAATATCACGTATTTTTTGAAAGATCTCACCATACATGCGCTTCTTAATTATTGGCAGTGGGACGATAAACTCATGTCTTTATGAGCGTATTTAATATACGTAGTTCTTTAATCGTAAAATGGGACAAAAATATGAATTGCTGCATCATGACGCTACGTTTTTCATTGAAAAAATATTACTTTCCGCATTGATCAAAATTCATTCCTCACAGATAAGGCTAAAATGCGATCAATTGAAGCTTAGGAAAAGGGCTAGAATAATATCTTTTCCTCAATCCAAATATTTTCCAAGACAAAATTTCAACTATACCTGTTGTAAAATCATAGTTTATGCTTATCTTCAAATATACAGGTTACTGTATCTGCTGCATATAGCTTAATCACTTCTATTTTTAAAATGTAATTAGATGGTCATTATTTGATGAAAATCGTTTTGCTACCAGTCATAAAAAATTCCAAATCGCAAGGTGGAAACTGAGTAAATGTTTTAATATCTAGGAAGTGAGTATCTATTATAATCCAAAAGGAAAATGCATTAAATTTTTAAAAACGGCATGGGAATCGCAGAGGAAAGTGTTGAAAGTCTTATTCATAGTTCAACTGGCGGTGTGGTTAGAGCATACTGAGATCACAGTAAGAGAATATCAGAAATTTCTCAAAATTGGCGACTGCTACCCCTGTACGACTTAAGAAGAGCCGACACTCATAATTTCCCGGCTCTGATGGCAAGCGTGGGTCTTAATTAATTGAAATTAACTACGCTCCTCACACTCCGTCGTCTGAGAGATTTCGATACGATTAAATTGGCACTATGCTTATACTATTTTTCATCACGACGTAAAATTAGTCTTCATTTCAAAGAATGAATCCAATATCTAATAGAGGAGTTACTGTAACCATCAACTCAGATATTCTACCCACGGGAAGAGGCCCACGGGTGGGATTTTTTTAATATTCATTCAATGGAAACCAAAATTCTTTTGATAACTATATCTCTAAAATTAATGCATACAACAATTGAGATCAAATACAAAATCAATCGAAAGTGAGTAGTAGATGGATTGATATACAGTCTTTTCACTAAATTTAATCAGCTGATCCAATTTTCCGACGCAAAAGTGGATGCATTCAACATTTCTTTCAGCAAAATTCCTTTCCTCGCATACTTCAAAAAACTTGTGAAAGAATATAAATGGAGTTTCTTATAGAAGCTAAGCACAGATAACTAACAGCATCCAAGAACTTATTTTGATAATCTATTTTTCAGGGTCATATTTTCCTATATCTAATGAAAATAAGATTTTATTGTTTGAATAAGTTAAACTAGCTTCCACAAATATGAAAAATGTGAATGAACCTGATGCTTTTCCACAGGATTTTAAAATGGAAATTGTGTCTAGATTACTCAAACCAATAATCATTTTCAAATAAGCTGAAGATTCCAACATGCAAAACGTTTATTAAATTTCATCTGTTTGTATTCAAATGAACAGTTACACCTGTTCCCTCACAAATGGAGAAGTATTTTCATCTCCAGTATTCAACTTGTTGCTCACAAGTAACTACTAGTAACTGATACATTTAACTGATGTAACTTACATTACAACGTACATTTTTTAGCGGCAAAGATAATTCCATTTAAAATACCACTAATTGTTAATTATATCCGTCTGTTTATTCATCTCCTGATATCCAAGTTACAAATTGGCAAATTTTGTCAGTGCTTAAATGGATTTTTTACGCGACGGTCGTAAATTCTTAACCTAGATATCCGACCTTATAAGCACCTTAAGACCTTTCAAATTTTACCACAGTGTCTCATTCAACTATTGATTTAATAATGAAACGATAGGGGCTGTTAAAATGATGAGAACATTTTTGCGCATTAATTTGTAATCATAACTGCACTAACATGAACATAGAGAATAATATACTTTGTTTCCTGATGAAAATATTTCAGTAACAACAAATGAGTGTTATAATGAGGTCTTCCATCGTTAAAACGCATAAGAACCTGAATTTTGCATATTTACGAGCTCTTTTTGGAATAAGCGCAGGATGTTTCATATGTTATTAGGCCAACCATTTTCGTGCTGCAACAAAATTTGAGCGTTATACTAAAATACCACTTATGTACAAATTTTAACTTCCTTATTTCCTCATTACACTCATTCAGAAAAGTGCGCTCTGGCTTAGCAAATCCCCTGCCTGTACCTGGTTGACTTGGCATATTTGCATTTTTATCTCTTGAGTTCCATGCATGTTTTATTAATTAAATATCACGCTTTTAATGACGAAACTCGAGTGCCTTCTCGCATTATACAGTCCACTTTATTCTAATAGCAACCAGAGTAAGAGCGACATCCTGCATTAAATAAAAAAACTAGGTGCCTTTGAAGCCAAATGTCACGGTTTTGGGACTAAGATTAATAACCTAAGCGCGTGATTTCTTATAGACCGTCCCAATTGGTGTATCAGTAACCTTTTAAAATTCATGCATAAATCAATTATTACAAATATGATTTTTTAATGTAAATTTACATGTTTTGAGAGCTTCGGGTAAAGTTAACAGTCTCGGAAATTACTTGCGGGAGTACATTCAAAATATAAAACCGTATTTCTACATAAAAATGTATTGGGATATAGCGATGGCTTGTGCAATGTGAATCATCATCAGGTAATGACTTACACTGATAAAACCATGAAAGTGCGTCAATGAATTATTTCGTGAAGTTGTTCTGTTTTTTTGCTCCTGTCATTCCAGGTAACTATTATGCAAGCATGACTTCCATAACACCCAAATTACACGGTAATGGTAATACTTTATTTTCTTAACTCGATTACTACAACGAATTGGGAAGAAATGCCGACGAATTGGCCATCAGCACTCGCAATGGGTACCTCGTAGATGGAAAAAGCAACTTAACCGATCTCAGGGCTAGAAGACTTTGGAAAAATTAGACTGTTGAAGAAATCGATGGAAAACTCATTTCCCGGCTGATGGAAGCACTGAGATTGGCTTCCGCAAATGCAGAAGCGCGTGCTGCGCAAACATCAAGTGCATATTCAGTTTCCCGTGCTGCGACCGTGGACCGTGTATTTTCATTTTGCATTTGAATTCGAGTTTTGAGCAACTCATTTTCGGAACGGCCAAATGCCAACTGTGCCTTCGTAAGATTACCTGCAAACGCTCTTTTGAAAATGTGAGCCAAACTAAGTCTAGTGACCAAAGCTAGAACTAGAGTTACACGGTTTCATTTCGTCTCATTGATGAACTGAGAAGAAGATACGAATGTAATAATCCTCGGAGTCACTGGAAGAATTGATAGTTGATATGTAATTAGCAAGTGGAAACGAACATATCTGTCGCACATAGCATAACCGCTGCGGGGTGATAAATACAACAAATGAATGCAAAAACTACACCTTCACCTACAAAAGTACATCCACCGCAATGTCAATTATGTATGTAGAAAAATAAAATATTTTTTAAGGTTAAAACATTGTATCAGTTATTAAAAATAAACCCTTTTCCGGTTTCAAAACAGCAGAAGAACTTCTTCTGGGATAATCCTGGCACTATTATTCTACTTTTTTAACTTCAAACTAAAATCAATGAAGGGCTCAGACTTACATGATCATAAAATCCCTTGAAAAACTATAGAGTTATTAACCATCAACATGAAACCAGATACTCCTAAAAATCATCTTAACGTATTCTATCATAGCTTTGAGATCGAATAATAATATTCGATGTTCACAACGTGAGACAGCTCAGAAGCAAATAAACTGAGCAAAAATATGTTGGTGAACCTTCAGCTAAAATATCTCAATGACATTTTTCTTCATACTACTTGTGATCTTTCTGCAAGTATCATGGATTTCTTATGTTTAAGTAGCTTTGAATAAATAAATACAGGCAATTATGTAACCAATCTATTTGCGAAATTAATTAAAAATAGCAATTTTCCACAAAAATAAAATTTAATGCGACCGGTTTCAATGTTACTACATCATCATCAGGTGGATGATGATGTAGTAACTAGTACTACACCTGATGATGATGTAGTAACATTGAAACCGGTCGCATTAAATTTTATTTTTGTGGAAAATTGCTATTTTTAATTAATCATGATATTCCACCATATCACGCCTGAAACGTCTCTTTTTATTTGCGAAAGTTAAGACGAAAATTCAAAGCTTTGGAAAGCCATGTGTTTTTGCAATATTTGAGACAAGGTCACAAGGTGATAGGTCCCCGTTGAAGTCAGCTACAATACAGAGTCAGGATGGGTAGTGCCAGACAAAGGGTTTTGTCAGAGATACCTGGTTCCTGAAGAGTTACTGGTTATTTTGCATTCATACTACTAGAGGTAGGAATGAAAACAGATGGAAGCTCATATCATCAGTTTTACGTGCATATTATCACGCCTTAGTTAGCCAGCAATCCACGGCGATACAATCATAATTGAGCGCATAATAAAATCAGCGGGATAGGTATGAGGAGAGGATCAGTATGAATAAAACGAAAGTTATAAGGATTCCCTGGAAAGAGGAAAGCTAGGATAACCGTCAAAATAGGAAAGCAAATTATAGAGCCGGTAAGTAGTATACGTATCTTGGAAGTCTTTTAGACCATGGTGACCGAAGGAGTGTGAACGTACAACGAAGAATCGCCTTAGGCAAGGAAGCTTCCACAAAAAGGGAATTAATGACAGGGACATTACTCTATGAAGTTAAACTGAGAAAAGTAATATCTTTGACATGAAGAGTCTATATAAACCACGCGATGAGATATAAGTAATTACATGAAGAACGCAATGTATTTTTCCACCGCTCTTTATTTTGGTACCACTAGTTTCAATGCTTAGGCGTCATCATCAGGTACCCCTTACCCAAACCCAACACTGGAAAATTACATTGTATTATTCATTTAATGAACATGAACTTCTACAAGGTTGAGCCAGAATCCATAGAAGACTTAAGCAAGATTATAATTTTGGTCGAATTAAAGGCTTTTCAGGTGTAGGTAAAGAAGAGATTGGAAAAGATGAAATGTTTAGTAAGGAAAATAAACAAAGAGGCACTAGACATAGTGCTTCAGGGGAGAGGATTGTTGGGATTATCATGTCGTACCCATGCTTCCCTTGCATAAATGTATTCACCATGCTAATTTTCATTGCAAACGAAAAATTTACTAAATAAGGTCCACGCCAAATTTAAAGCCGAGGAGGGGGGGGGGGTTAGACTTGCCCATTAAGAAACTGGCAATGCGACACACTGCAACGCCACGCGATTCGATAACTAGTTCTACTTAAAATGTGTGCAGGAAGAGACAGTAGAAGGTGAGAAATAGGAGCATCAAATAAATGGGTGTGTTGCTCTTTGCGACATCTATTACAAATAGAGATATTTAGTCAAAATTAATTCCATATTAGCCAGTAATTAATAAGAATAATAATCCAGTACTGCTAGTATATATGGTACTCCTGGTGCAATCTCCCTATCATAGGGAGCATTGAGAATCATTTTAGGAGATAAATGTTTTTTTCTCCTTGAATCCTTTATATTTAAACTCAATTGAATACTTGATGAGTTGCGATTATAGCAACTTTACACTAGAGAGAAAAAGTACAAAGGATAAGTATGGGGGGTATTTTCTACTTCCGCGTGACTGATAATGTGGAAAAATCTTGAATTTTTGATTGGTTAAAGAGTTCTCCTTTGAATTCTCCTTTTCATTTCATCTCTCATCATCCTCTTCTATTACGTAAGTTCTCCTTCCATCGAGTCTCCTCTTCTATTTAGTAAGGTAACCTTCCTCTCTTTTGCCTAGCCCTTCCTCCGTGTCTTCTAGCACCTCCTTCAAGAGCCAGTCCCTTCTTATGACGTGTCCGAGCTCATTTCCTTTCCTTTTTTCGATAGTTTTCAGGAAGCTTCTCTCTTCTCTCGCTCTCCTGAACACTTCTTCATTCCTCACCCGGTCTAACCGATACATGTTCAGCATTCTTCTCCTCACCCACATCTAAAACGTCTTCAGTCAGTTGCGGACCCTTTTTTACCGTAGTCCATGTTTCACAGTCAAATAACATAGCAATCCAACAAAACATTTTACCATTATTTTTTCAGCCTAATATTAATTTTGCTACGTGTACGTTTTACCTTTCTTCCCTGTTGAAAGCTCCCATGGTCATCACTGTTCCCGATTTTAATTTCCATCTCAAACCTTCAATTTTTCCTTTCCGCCGTGCCTAGATATCTGTGCCTCTCCACCTGTTCCAAACTTTCTCTAATTTTCCTCAATACCTATTTCATCATCTTCACCGACATTCATGAAATTTTGTTTATCATCATTGCTTTTATTTATCATCAGGTTTTCCTCCATGCAATATAATGCGTTCAGATGTTGCGTCATCCCATGTAACTTCTGCTCATCCTCGGCAAAAAGGATCAAGTCATCAGCAAACATGATGCCCATAATTCTTCTCCCTCCAACAGTCATTCCTTTATCTTATCACGAGTTCGTCTTTACCATGTCTTCCAAGTAAAATTTATGGATAAAGGGGGAAAGAAAGCATCTTTACCTCAGTCAGGTCCCAATGTCAAACCCACCGGTTGTATTTTCAATAATCCTAATTCAGAACTGATTTTAATTCGAATTTCAAATGAGTATTATGTCTCTTCAGTTTATATCTTTTTCTTTTTTCTTTTTAGAGATTTTGCTGCACAGGAGGAAGTTTTCGGAAATTTTGACTGAAATAATAGGGAACAAAACTTTGGCAAAGATATTTAATAAAATATTATGGCCGATTGGAGATTCACAGATCAAGTTTAACTAAAGTATTAGAGACATTTGTATAGCCTAGCAGAAGAAATTTGATGGCGCAATTATGGACTTGGAGAATGTATGTGACAGGGCTAATCAAGGAAAAGGAGGAGAGGTTTTAATACGTGTGACAAAGTGAGTGGTGGTTACGGGATGCAGCAAAACTTTACAGGATTAAAATAATATACAGAGCGTAGGAGTGAATAAGGCCTTTCAGTGAATCATCTGACAAAATATTTTGTGGAATGACAGGGGAAATAGAAAAACTTGTATCACCATAGCTATTAAATATTTTCATGGCTATGCATGAGAGAAATATATTCATAATTATGGCAGATATAATGTTTTTCTTGGGAAAATTCTCTAATTCTGCAATATAGCGGTGAAATATGCCAGCCCCAAAGATACCTGGACGGTGTTCAAGATAGATTGACTAAGGTCTCAGAATAATGACGCATAGATTGAAGTATTCAAAACTAAAGTAAAAAGTCGTGTTTGATAAGAAAAATGATGTGAAAAAGATCAAAAGACACCCGTATACAATAATATAGCCCTAAAAATTCTTGTCGAGAGTGTCAACATTTAACAAAAAAACAATAAATTTATGTCTATGATAGGTAGCGTTCCCTTGAAAAAAAAATATTTTCCTCCAGACATTATTGAATAGAAACATTGCCTGGTTATTCCTATGTTAGGCTATTATTATTTTTGACTTATTTGACTTGGGAATATTCAAGTTGGGAATATTCAAGTACATTTCGAGTACATTCGAGCATATAAAAATTCAGAGAGATAGGAAGAGGGTAGAGAAAAAATGAGAAATAGACGCGATGATGAAAGAAGTGTGAAAAACATGCAGATCTGATTGATTTTCTCATGCAGATAGGGTAAATGAGAGCAAAATAATATAACTGGCATTTGAAAATAGATTGAATGGCTTGAAAGAAATGGTAAACCGAGAAAGCCATTGGTGAACGCAATCTAGGGGGCTCTCGACACTAGGAATCTTATATGAGTCTCAAGAATAGAAAATCATATTTAAACAAGTGCATGAATGTGATAAGCCAAACAATTATAAATGTAAGTACACGGCAGCATGGCCGAAATTAGTGAATGAGAGTTTATTTTTCTAATTTGTTGCATAACCTTTTATCAGTTTTACCCAAAACAGGAACGTTGAGGAGGGAAGGGGTTGAAAAGCCAGATCAAACTGAGAAGCCATGGATAGCTGCAGAACGTGCTAGGGGAACAATGTTGAGTAATCAAGACGGAAGACGGAACATTTAGTCGGGTCCAATTTGATGAATGTAGAAAAACTATGAAAAACCTATTGAGCAGAGTAATCAACCCGTAGATCAGTCTCTAAAATATAGCAGTGGGAAATCCGTGCACATGTGCGCATAAGTTCATTTGAATAGAGTTGAATGAATGGTAAACAAATCAGATAATATTTAACAGCATTCCAAAATTTTAAAATATCTGCTTAATTACTTCATTGAATTTCGGACCGAAAATGTAAAATTACCATATTAGTGTAATGATCACCACATTTAACATCTAGTTATATCGTGATAACCTTCTAATAAAATTGCTACAAATTGTATGGTGCAAACAGTTTGCGCTTTACGAGGAGACAAAATAATCTGCAGATATAATTACAATTAAATAGTCGGTAATATTGTCTTTTCTCAAAAAATTGGCTGAATATTCAAATCTTAATAACGGATGCGGGCAATAAAATATTTACTTTGAGTAAAATGTTTGCAGGGACATATGTGCTGGAAAAATGATGGAGTAAATGAAACAGGTTGTTTACTATTCACTTTAATATTTAGCACATTACGCGTAGAAAGCCTATTAATCAGACTCATAGATTAGGTACCTCAGGGGTGGTAGAATAAAATGTTAAGTAAAGCAAGTGACAACTTGTATTTCATTTAATGTTCTCTATCATTTATGAAATGTGTAATGGATAAGATATCCACTGCTTTTAAGTACTCAATTCATAAGGCAAATTCGTGAAGAATTCACTAAAACTCAAAGCTGAAAGAGAACGACACGAAATACTATCTTAAATATCAGAAACTAAGCGAATTCCATCCTGCACTTAAGCTGCTGATCTAACTACGCAAGGCGACTCTGCTTGTATGTGTCATGCAACTTGTATCATAAACATCACACCTGTAAATATAGAGAACATCATTTCAAACCAAATTCGGATAAATAATGTGTATACTGGCGATGAAGCTCCCTGCGGTTACTGCTTTTAGTTCAGTTTCTTAAAACTGCTTTTAGTTCAGTTCTTTTCTCATAGGCTCAAATATATTACAATCCTAATAAAAATTAAGATCAAAAGCTGCATACCCATACACCAAAGCAGCACAAGATACATGAAGAACCAAAGTTGTGAGGTTTTCTTTTACGGAAGATAGTGAAAATGATTTGCAACAAAAGTTATGAGTAACTGATTTGAGATATTTATCTGATGTTAGATATCGCTAAGAATCTGAAGCACTATTATTATAGTCTTGACATCGAAAGCTGCTGATTTCGCGATCACGAAATATGTTAATAAAAATAAAATGTCGGAAATATGTTTCAGAAATGTGACTCTTACGGTGTATCTTCATAATTACTATTTTTAACTGAAAATAATTTCTAATTAAACTGTATTAGAACGGGGAAAATTTCTGTACTAAATTAATCTAATGCTATAAGTGACTAGCACCACTGCAAAATATTTTTGAGAATCACATGATATTATGAAAAATGTTAGTGTAAAAAGACATACTCAATGTACATTTTATGCAGAATATCCTTCTTAATCCTTGAGCCTTTGAATGATTTTTATTTGTCAAGAACGTCCAAATTACATTTGAAGCCTTTCTCCGTACCTAGTCTCCTTCAGTGAAATTCAAGCAATGAAATATTTTATATCAATTTGTTCACCTTATATCATAAATTGAAGAAAAAAATATTACGTCTGAAAAAAATCTAAAGTCGAACTGAGGTATCTTAGTCTAAGTGGCAAAAAATACTAATAACCTAGGCTACAACAAATCCCTCACTTTATTCTCATACAATATACGTTCGTATAACGTGCTCATTTTTTTCATCTTATTAGCACGCTTGTATGGTTTTCTCCCTTCTGTCACTGTGTT
The DNA here is from genome assembly GCF_022747635.1 of Hetaerina americana. Taxonomy (NCBI): domain Eukaryota; kingdom Metazoa; phylum Arthropoda; class Insecta; order Odonata; family Calopterygidae; genus Hetaerina; species Hetaerina americana. The sequence goes on along the minus strand of NW_027287538.1, from coordinate 67,867,799 downwards.
TAATTTCCCATCAACAATCAAAATGCCCTCCATCCGCTATTCTTGCTTTCTCCGAATATATTCTAAATATTCTCCTTTTTTCTCTACCATGTGCCGTTTACTTTTCTTTCCATCCATTTTACCTGGTCCATTATTCCCCACACCCGCAACTAATAGGGCTCTAGTCTACACCTATCATCTCCGCTCGGGATATTTATTCTATAAATATAAATTATTTCAAATTTGGAGAGAAAGGGAAACATCAGAAATAAGAGACAACAGTAGCATAACATATTCACTATGCAGCATAAGACCTTTCCTTTTATTTATTATTAAATTATTTTATAATCCTTTGAAAATTTTGAATTTTATCAGTTATTTTCAATTTAGATATGGATGCATCATAGCATATATTCTGAAATACTATCAAGGGGAAGACCAGAGATGTAGAAAACAACTATGTGCTACTTTTTGCTTCTGGTATAAACCTGTAATGGGAAATAACTGGCTACTTTCGTCATTATTACAAGTATATTGCACCATATAGACATTAAACTGCATTCTTTCACTTGTAATATTCTCTGCTTGGTTATCAAAACAAATTGCATGTAATTCATAAGTTTTATCCATTATCCTTGTTGGAGCTAAGTTTTACTGATCAATAGCTCTCGCGATCATTACTCCATACATTTTACAATTGCTAAAAACTTATCAAGAGGCATGTTTTGCTTTTTAATTTCAAGTAAAGAATTGCTTACGAAACATAAGTAATATAAAATGTAAATTTTAAATAAAAGGACTAACAATATAGTTTTTGAGTATAACACCTTGCTCAGGTTGTGAGAAATACATGATCAGAATGGTAGGAAGTAGAAAAGAGAGATATGAAGAGGGGCTTATTGTGTTACTCACGGAATAACCAAAATTATTAATATTTAAAGAGCTGGAAAAATATTAATTAACATTTTTATGAATGAAAAGAAAAGGCAAGGGCCAGGCCAATCTTTCTCGGACCTCCTCATTGGAGTAATGGAAAATGGTCGTTTTTTCACCAGAACTCTAAGCTATTCAAGAAACTCAAAAACCCTGTCAATAAAAAAGGTTATATTATAATAACATATAGAAATTTGTGTTATTTTATGCTAAATATCAATTAGATGTAAACAGTAAAATGCTTCCTAAACGTAAGCCAGTTCAGTGTTTTGGTATGCCCAACATAGATGAAACGCCGAAAGCAACATGAAAAGAATGCGCAATATCTTTGCTATAATGACTAGCGATGGTGGCATAGAATTCTAGACATTGTCGGAAAAAGGTAATATCTAATATATTTCCTCACAACTGTACTTTTAAGATGGATTAACTCATGGGAGAAGTTTAGGCAGGCAGTAATTTTGATGCGGTGAAAATATTTATAAACCTTTAGTTTATAGACTCTACTCCTTCTGTTAAATATCATTTTATTCTTACTTTAAAATATAGTAGATTTCAATTTAATCTGGAGAATTTGGACATTTCTCCGCAAATTAAACCCGGCAAATAAAAAACTTACTCTATTGAGTGACACAAAAACAACTAGTTACTCTTTATTTCTGACTAAAGATAGAGATACAACAAGCAGGCAAGCTTTGGTACAGCAGTGGATAGAGTGAAAAATGTCGGATATACAGCATACCTTTACGTATTTTTTAGAAAATTTGAACTGACAGGGACAAAATACGGATGATAGTCATGTACTCTTTGCTGCGATTAAATACGGTAAATATCAAATATGGCGAGAGTTAGATTTAAAAAAGTAGGGGGAAAGTAGGAATTTTGGTTATTTTTAATGCATGCATGTAGAGAGAGCTCATAGCTGAACAGGATGTAATACACCAACGGAGTAATACGGATGTCATCCACATCAGAAGTATTTCAATCCCTTTTTTGATTCACTACAGCTCTCCCATTTCCTTTATTCTTCCTTTGTGCCATTCCTGTCATTCTGTATGATCCCTTCATACCCCAGATAGGTTTTCTGTTTTACGCCCATGGTACTCTGCCATATCTGATTGTCTCTTAGTTTTTTCCTCGTGGGATATTCCCTGAAATTTACGAATACATTGAATGGAATATAGAACGTCATTTACAAAGGATGCCACATAAGAGCGTCACCTCACCTAACATATAATAATTATATATTTCTGTAAATATAAAAGGTAAGCGTTATCATGTTAAAACAAGTTAAAATCCATTTAAAAAACAAGATTAAAATTAGAATAAAACTTGGATTTTATCGGATAATAATTACAATATAATTAATTCACATAGTTAAAAGAGAAGCTATTTGAGTATGAGGTTTGATAGAGAAAATGAAATGCATGCATGAAAAAACTTTTGGAAACATGGCATACTTGGATAAACGACATTTAACTGAATACCTTAATTCAGAAACAAGAGTGTAGAATACTATAGAAAGGTGCTAAGAATGATGCATGGATAAAAAATTATCGGTGATGTCAACACAAGAAACTATACAGTGAAGAATTTTGGAAGGGTAAGTAGTAGAATCTGAAAGGGCTTCCATGAATCCGGATATAATACTGATGATATTGCTTACTCGTATATGCGATGCAACTAAAAAATAAAGCGTGTCTCCTCAAAACAAAATGTCTCTTTTTAATGGAATGTAATGTTTAGCATCAGAGATAATCGTTTGTTAACATACGAACAGAGAAAAATATCTGAATACTCGCATTTCAGCATTCCTGTAAATAAAACATTGAAAATAATCTTAGCATCTGGATCCGTGGAACAAAATTACGAAATCAATATTAAAAGATAGAACTCAAGAGCAGACGACGGTTATTAATCGAGCCTTGAAGATCCCACCCAGGTTTTTTCCTTATTAATATATTTGTAATTTTCTGAAATATTTTCTATTTTTAGCTCTAAATCCAGCCTGCCAGCCTTCATTCCTTAAAAATTATGTATTCTTTTCCTCTTTTTTTGCGATTACAAAACCAACTTTTTGACCCAATTTTCGGCATTCATCTCCCTCTTAGTACATACACCATCCGCTTTTTTTTCTCCTCCGAATATAAGTAGAAACTTCCATTTTCTCCGTTCCTTTCTTCCGTTCTTTCCCCCGTTTCTTCCATTATGTGTTACTACACGTGAATTGAATATATTCTCTACATAAATTTCAGAAACTGGCAAACGACATGTATTGCTCAAGTTTCCAAATAAATGTTTATCTTATGAAGTATATCCCGAATTTCAACCTCAGCTCATAATCGCAACTTTTGAGAATCGGGTTGGTGAAATAAGTAATATGCCGCAACCTGTGTTCTTTCCTATAACAAGAATTTGGACAAAATACCATTTGTGCTGCAGCTACGTATGTTGATAGACCCATGAAAACCAGATTTTACCAAAAACCAATATGCTTTCTTGAATTAAAAGTATTGGGTTATAATACTTGGTTTATGATTTAAAATTAATGACTTTAAATTGTGCATTCGCATTACAATATTACTTATAATGTTAGAATACCTTAATCCCTTTTCTAAAAACTCGGGAAAAAATCTTTTAACATAATTTCTCCTACGCAAAATACATAAAAAACGGAAGAATGGATAATTATAATAATTAATACCTATTGTCATTCAGATCTAACACCCTTGTATAGCTATATCAATTGAAATCCATCTTTCTGTCCCTTTATCACAGAGTACAATAATTAATCATATCAGAGTATACATTGCTCATCTGAATCAAACGATATTTCTATTTTGAAACAAAATATAAATCATTTTAAGTTGTTTATCTGCGACTTTTAAGATTTCTTTTCAATGATTTAATAGGCATAACATTAAGCTATAAAGTGTTTTTCATACAGTTTTAAAATTAAAAATATTTTTACAACAGCCAATGTTCATCAACTCATTAAAAACGTAAATTCCAAACTATTTATTTGCCATAGATCTAGGAAAAAACTCCAATAACTCAATGAGAAGCATATGCCAATTCACTCTGTATACTACTACTCCATCCAGAATAGAAAGGGGAGCATATTATCCATTGTGCCACACGTTAGACACGCGAGTGGAACCCCAAGCAAATGCACCATGCGTTTCTCCGCCGGTGCAAAGTGCAGTCATTGATGAAGAATGGGGGTAAGATACGTCCTTGACCTTGGATTGCGCTCAAACTTGGGGAAAAGTGAAAAAAATCACACAAAACACAACTGCATTCCCGACTCGCAAACAATATAAGAGCCGAAGGAGGGCCGATGGGGCATCGGGGGAAAGGTTGACAAATGCAAGTGACGAGGCCGACAAACGGGTCCCGAACACGATTTGTTCCTTGGGGCAAAGGAAACAGGTTGTAAGGAAGGCCTACTACTACACTAGGGGCAGTCGCTTTGGCAAAGGAGCAAGGGGGGCACAATGGACCGGGTTAGCGAGTCGGAGGCGCCGGCCATCGGTGGGGACGTCGCGAGGGGAGGAAATAGCTGGAGCAGTAGCAGCGTGAGAGCTGAGCGTCCGGCCGGGCCGGATCTTGGGCCGCCCCGAATGCAGTTTCGCCGAGCGCCAAGCCAGCCGCCGACGCCGCCACGTATTGGCAAGGGCGAAAGGCTTGCATCAGGTGTTCCTCGGCTGGCGAAAATGGCGCTGGATTGAGTACGTATAAAAACGTCGAGTTTTCGAAGCCGTGTAGAGGATTACTCATTTATACAAGTAATACTGAACTGAATTTGAGATCAAAAATTAGATTATTATTAAATGTAAATTAACTCTAGACACATTTTTTACTTTTACTATAAGTAGCTCGACGACTTGTACTTTGTCAGCTTAATATGTTCTTACACTGATTAAATACTTTGTAGCGATTTTGTACATTTTATATGATTCACTAGGAAACATTTCATAATACTGTTGAATTAGCTCTATAATTAGCTCTATAAAAATTTCTTTGGCTTGTAAATGATCCAAGTCTTTGGAAAATTGTTTCAGATACTCTTTATGTTTTATGGGTATGTTCTTTCAATATTTGTGAAGATTTTCAACAGATATTTTCTATTCCAAAGTTGTACGTAAGAAAGAGCGGAGAGTTAATGATTACGGCTTGGTCAGTTTGGGTTCAGGAAGAGGAGAGGCATGCACGATGCCGCAGCGGTTTTGAGATTACTAATACAGACTAATATAAAATACCATCAGCGATTTCATATTGTTTCTTACATTTCGTGAATTAGTTTAGTAATATAAATTGGGCAGAATTAATGAATATATTGCAGGCATTAGACATAGAGTTAAGGGAAATTTATAGCACAAACCAACTGTCCTTAGTTGTGAGTGACGGACGGAAGGTTGGAATGGACCAGGTTTGGATGAAGCAAAAGAAAGGGATGTTCATTATTACCCGTGCTTCTCAACAAATATGAAGAGGGAATGATAGAAATGGTATGGAAGGAACAGCATATAGGAATGAAAATGGGTTGTAAACTTTTAAAACCGATTAGGTTAACGGATGATCACTCTGCAGATGATAAGTCACTTAACGGATTAAAGTTCTTTCAGAATTCATTATGAAATGAAATCATTTAACAGGCAAATAAGAAAATATGTAAAGGTTTGGAAGTTTTCTAGAAATATGGAAGCTAAGTTAGGCATCCATGTAGTAAGGAGCAAGCTAGTACAGATGTAATATTTTATTTATCTTGCTAATGCTTTGAACCGAGATGGTCACATCAGTAGTAGTAAATGGATGATAGCGACGTTAAAAAAGGTTTATTTATTTATTTATTATTTATTTATATATAACATACAAGCCATTGCCAGGATGCGTGGGGCAGGAGGTGAATAATTGTACTATAACATGACCCGAACGCGGTAGAACAATGTTATTGTGATCCCTTATCGTTTGCGGAAAAAATGGCATCTTAAATCTTTCTCTTCTACACTTAATCTCTCTAATTTTATTGTCACGATCTCACCTACCGTAGTACGTTGGTGTTAATAATAGATTTTGAGTACCATTGCTAAGAGACATCCTTCCAATTTATGCAAGAGTTTCAGTCTGTAATTTAACCTTCGCTCCATGAGTGATTCACAGCCTAGCTGCTCTAATATTTTAAATATGCTACTAAGTTTATCATATCATCGTCATACAATTCTAGCTCCTCTACGCTACCCGCGATTTAATCCGGCAATTAATCCAACTTCTTAAGGATCCCATATACTTGCAGCATATTCTAAATGAGGTGTAACCAGCGACAGATAACATTTCTCTTTGACATTTCCATCACATTTACGAAGTACTCTTCTATTAAATCCTAATTTTTTGTTAGCTTGTCTACATGTGTTTCATCCAGTAGTGGTCGCGAGTGAGGGCAACGCCTAGGTATTTAATTGAGTCAACACATTCAATTTCGGTGTTCCCGATGCAGTAGGCGTTTGGGAGGGAATCGCTCTTGGGAGGGAATCGTTCCAAAAATTTATGACTACGCACTTTTTTAAGCTTAATTCTATTTTCCAACCAGCGTTTTACAGCATTAATGCCGCCTGATATAGCTGCTGCGTCCTCAGGATCACGGATACCACGGTAAACCACTGCATCATCGGCAAATGAACGTATCTTACAGGTGACTACGAAGTCAATGTCTTTAACATAAAGCAGGAATAAAAGAGGTCTGATGACACTTCCCTGGGGAACACGTGAAGTAATTTCTAATCCATTTGAGCTAACTCCATATATCACTACTATTTGTACCCGACCATTTAAAAAGTTTTCAATCCAACCCCGGATATTTTTATCCATTCCATATGCTTCTATCTTTGCGAGTAGTTTAATATGAGGTACTTTGTCGAAGGCTTTCTTAAAATCTATAAAACCCGCGTCCACGGGAACATTACTTTCTCCCGAAGAAAGAATATCATTAATAAAAATCGCGAGTTGTGTCTCGCAGGATCTACCTATTGGATCCCGTGCTAATTTTTTCATTAATAACTTCCGATTATCGAGGTGTCTCACGATCGAACTAGCAACTGTATGTTCCTTAACCTTGCATAAAATGGATGTGAGGGAAATTGCTCGCTTCCTCCTTGTCCCCCGTATTAAAAGATTGGTGTTACCTTAGCCGTATTCCAATCTCTGGGGACCTTGTGATCTACAATTGACTTCTTAAATAACAAAGAGGTTAACAGAGATTGAGAAATCACGTGAAAATCTAGTATGCAGGGAGGTGTTGCGGTTTTAGCATGAACTTAAAAATATGGTCACTGAAGCAAGATGGAAGGCGTGCATTGAAGGTCTATAACAAAATGATATGAAAAAGATTGCAAATGGTAAAACGGATGGAGAGGAAATCCAACAAGTAAGTACTTAGGATGGTGCGGCAGGAGAGAGCCCTGTTGGGAGAATCTCTATCAGAGAAGGTGGGAAAGATGAATTAAGAGTATTTTGATTTGCTATGGAATGCTATAGACTGTAATACAGGGGAGGAAGTTCAACAAGCTAGATAGGGGTAGGAAAGTAGTAGAGGTGGTAGAAGGAAGAAATGCATGCGGAATTAAAGAACAGTAAATGATAGTGTTGGGTGACCGGGGAGGCTAAGAAATGTAGTCGTTCTTCTTCTTGGAAGTCTTTCATCAATCCAAACCTTTAAAAGTTGAATTACTAAATAATAATAATTCTCTAATTCTTAACTTTTCATTATTGCAAATTTCAGTATATGAAAATCGTTACAATGCACTCGTTTTAGCAGTATTTTTGTTTTTAGTATCTACTAGTAACAGCAATCATTACATTTTCCATTCTCCTGACCCGCATAAAGTACATATTACTTAAAATATTAAAAATTGCTATGTAGCAAAAAGCATCATGTATGCCACCATATTAATCCAATTTTTCTTTTGGTTTCATTTACCTACTGAATTACCAAAATTGTAGCTGAAAACTTCGAAAGTGGATGTACTGACAATTTCAGTAAAACCTTTGCTCAATCGAATGAGTACGCGTAGAAGAAACTCGATACTCTCATTCCCATCTGTACAATGAGAGAAAATCTCTGTTATAGAAAATAATATTTATTTATAAATGTTCTCACTTATTTATCTTAACCACTCATTATATATTTTATTTCCTATTCATTTGTTTCCTGCTTTTGATGACATGCAGAAAATAAATAGAAAAAAACAATTCTTTTGTCTTCTAATTGTTATTTTAAGGTAAAATGAATGATCATAATGAAAGCTATCTTTCTCTCTCTGCAGAATCAACTAACTTTTAGATAAATCCGAAGATATTTGATGTTTATTTTCCTCAAAATGTTGTGCGCGTCATTGAAATTTATATTAATTCTCCCAAGTTCGGGGTCTTAGGTAATGATTTGAGAATAACTGATTTAGTATAGAAGAGATTAGGAGGGATTATATGTATTTATATAATTCAAATTATAATTTTCATTTCATTGCATGTAACAGATGTTTAAACATAATATTTATCTCTTTATCAATCTGATGCTTTGATGCTTGTCAAGAACCTTAATGTTAAGCGTTAGGCCCTTATACAGCAACGGGAATCGAATTTTCAAATATGATATGCATAATATTCCAGATGAGAGATGATTTAATAAGTAAAGGATACATTGTGTAGCAGCAGAACCGTTGCTTGAACGCACTGATATACATAATTTTTCTTATTATCTATGTTTGCTATGAATACGATTTCTGCTCTGATTAATAAATAATGCGGAAGGGATGAAATATCTCGTTAGTTACAAATTTTACCCAAAGACGTATACTGAATGCGGAGACGTACACAGATGAATGCGGCTTTTCTTACCAGAAGAGCCTGCGAAGGTAGCGTTAAACACGGAGCTGGCGAAGAGCGGGGCTCGCGGAAACAGATCAATCGTCGCCCGCGAGAGAAAGGAATATTCTCTCCCCTTATTCTCAAAACCGCTAATGAGATTTTCATGTACAATGAAAATGAATATTATCCATATAAGGCTGAAATAAGTGATATAATGTCTTACCGAATGGAAGAACATTTAGCTTTGTCTTCGTAACATGCATCTGAAAGTCTATCTTTCGAATACATGATTGAACATGAAATACTTCAACTGTGCACAGAATGAAATTTGTGAAATTGCTTTATTTCACATCCTTTTACTATATAGTAGTAATAATCAAGTAATGAATTAGATAGTGGGGAAGATCTATGTTTGGAATAAAAGTTAAAATTCTTACATTTTATCAATTTAGGATTTTACCATTAAAAACAAATTATTCAAAAATGTTCCTGAATAGTACATTTAGTTTAATCAGGTTCAAAAATATGGCATAATACCACTCAAATGTTTACTTCTTATGATCTTATTGCAAATAAGACATCAGTGTAACCCTTCCAGAAAAATGTCAAGGTTCTTGCGTGAAGATAAAGGGTAAGTTTTAAAATGCCCCATTATGAAACCGTTCCATGCGAGAAAAAATTACGGGTATAACATAGACCTGGTTGAATTGTAACCTTCAGCTGTCGTTTATATTTTTTCTTAATTCCAATGTTTTCAAAATATCTTCGTTTTACAACTTTCAATTCGTTTTTTGCGCATTTAAAATGTGCGATTTCATTATTAGATCCTCAAGGGACTAAATACATTCGGGATGGTGACTAAGCATTCTGACAGTTTCTATGGCATACATCAACTAAGAACTAGTCATTTATATAAAACACCGATTCAAAAGTAATATCGCGAACGGTTTCATAACATGTTTTCTTTCGGTTTACATATTTTAGATAGATATTAGATATTTTAGTATCCTGCAAGCAACCGCTAGGGTTTGTGGCGGGGGGTGAATACACGACCGACTAATTTTAACCCGAATACAATCTTACCGCGGGTGGACAGTGTTATTCTGAACCCTTATCGGTCGTGGAAAAATTAACGCCTTAAATTTAACTTTTAATCTCTCTAACTTTATTGCTAAAGTTAAGTTTTGTTCGTTGTTTAAGTTAATCAAAAAAGGGATTACTCCTGAAAAGTTAGATAGATAGATAGATAGGGGTCTTTATTTGGGCTATATTGAGACCAAATGGTCCCTTCTTCCTTTAACCCATCGTCATATACATATTATATTAGGCATTAAACTTATAGTTACATTCATATGTACACATGAATACATATAGACAGACATAAATTCATTTAGCACAGATTTGCACATCGAAAAGAAAAAAGTATATATATAAATATATATATAAATATATATATAAATATATATATACATATATATATATATATATATATATATATATATACACACACACACATACACATACACACACACACACATACACATACACACACATATACATACACACACATACACATACACACACATACACATACACACACATACATACATATATGCATACACATACCTACACATATACATACATATCCACACACACATACATACACACATAAACATACATACATGCATGCATACACATACATAAATACATACATAGTTGCGCACGCATACACCCTTACATGCATACATATGCATATATAAATTAAGAATATACCTAAACATACTCAAATTAAATTACAGTGAAGATAGAGAACGATAAAATGAGGAAAGTCTAAGCAAAGAATAAGGTTTGTGGCAAAAGCTAGGGAGAGCGCGGCATTGCTCAACTAGTAAAAACCCACGCAGGAAAAACACCCACGAAAAGTTCTTTGAAGACTTGCGCAAATATGTATCTATCGAGGGCATTCCATCTCTCTCATAACTAGGAAAGACAGCCAGTGCTTATGGAGTATTGTTTACCGAAATTAGATTAAAATATTTTCAAATTCGCAGAAATATTGAGGCGTCCACGGTGATTCATGTCTACCTATCTATTCCTGCATTGTCCTAAATAATACGAATAAACAACCTGTAAGAATTTTTAAAACACTAACACACTGGCAGGTAAATTTCTAAAGTGAACAATGGTTTGCTAGCACTGATCAATAATTCTTGTAATAAGCAACAATTTAATAAAAAACATAAGTGCTCAGTAGTTCTACCTTTACATATTTAGGCCATAAGCCGTTTTTTTCCGTCACTCTTTGGAAACAATATTCTAATTGAATTTCTATTCAATTCCTCCTGACTCCCAGACACAGGATTTTCTGATTTCACTATCGTCTATGCCAATTTTGCATTTCTCCGTTGTTTTCTATCAACCCATTCAGAGAGCTTATTGGGGAATTCTCAGCTTCTAAAAAGTGCGTCCAGCATATAAGTATACTCGTAGTAGTAGTTTTGAGGGGAGGCGACCGACAGCTGAGGTCATTTGCGCCATAGGGGATGGATAGGAAAGGATGAAGGGTGGAGAGAAACCCGGCGTCGGCATTAGCCTACTCTTTACGAAAAGCGCCAAGGGGTCCGCAGTTTAACGTCCCATCTGACGGACGGCGTACTCACTCAAAGTGCCCTCCATAAAGCACCTCAAGTAGGGATCAAGATACCTCTGAAAAATATTCAACACCGCCGGGATTTGAACCCGCGCCCTCAGGGTGGGAAGCCAGTACGTTAGCCGCCGCACCATCTCGATCCCCAAGTATACTCGTATGTTCTATCAAATACTTCATGCATTCCAAGTAAATTTTTATCACGGTTAATTAATCGTTGGATCCGTTTTTAGCTATTTACTTAAATAATATCTCTTTAGTTTAATCTTAATTCCGTCATCCCTTTTTGTGGTGATGATTTTGATAACATAAATATATGTAGTTACACTGGCTTGGCCTTCTAATTTATCTCTCTACCACAATAAGCCATCCAATAAAGTCTTCAGTATTTTCATTCTCCAAGACTTTAGATTCATTTTGGGACAAATTTTACCCAATTTTTCATAAGTACCTGCTATTTTTTACTTCCTTAAGTATGTAGGTATGGAATTCCAATTAATGAAGGTAAACCCAAATCTGAAATCTTCACTCTTCATAAATAAGCATAAATTTATAAAGTTTTTTTTAAGCATATTCATTCCCCTATTTTATTCCATAGTTGATATTTAAGTGAATGTATTTTTGCTGGCACAGGGGCAGATTTAGCATACTTCTGCTAAACCAGCTCACCATTTCTTTTAAAAAAATGGAGACATCGATATAAGGTTTACTCTCATAATTATCTTTCAAATTTTGTTTTTACAATGGGATTAATCACATTTTTCTTTAATATCTAGGTTAATGACGTTTTCTTACCGAGTCACCTTTTTCTAAATCTGAATTTCTAACATTTTACATTTTCAGTGTAATATTTAGTTGAGGCATCCAACCAAAAAAGCGGTCACATGAAAATCGGTATAGTAGCATTAAAATTCATAACTTTTTTTACCATCCGAGAATATTATGGGAATCGTTATTATTTTATGTCAATTTTTAATATATTTTCTTCTTTCTGGACGGAATCTGTCAAAAAACCTTAGAAATACTAATAATTTTCTGCTATTCACAGATTTACTTGGATTAGTAGCCTGGCTTCCTGAAATATTAAGCTTTTTCTATTTTTTCCATAACGATATTATACCCACCTATATCGCACACCTATTTCCTGTCTATGTTCCCAAGCGAGGTACGGGGAGAGGAAAAAAAGACAACAACCATGAAAACAAAGGAAGTTTGACAGTGAATATTTTTTTAATAAGGTGATTAGCGTATTTTCAATATAATGAGCTCGGTGAGTTGCCGAAGAAATCTTCTTTCGCCTACCCGATCGTGCGGTGTACACGTGTGTATTTTCATAATTTTGGATTCATGGTTTAAGGTGTAAATTTGCTTCGCGACTTTGTCAATTATAAAATGCTCACTAATATTGATGAGACCATTACAAGACGTTTAAATGAGTCTTACAGTTTTCAGGGGATTGCTTCCACGTTAATATTCATTCAGTGGTCCTTTAGGTTTGACCATAAAGTAATTTCATTAACTACTAGTTCGTATCATACCTATGCTCATTTTCAATTCTTCTGTGCAGGATTCTAAAGTTCTTACGGGGTAGGATTAATAGAAAGTTTTTTATTCTTGAAGGATCTCAGGTTTTCCCGGCGTAAAATATTCAAGAAGTTCTCTCGGGTTTACCTCCTGGTCAGGTTGCACCCTGACCCGGAGAACAGGAGGTTGCAACCTGACCTCGGGTGGGAAACCCGAGAGAACTTCTTGAATTTTTTATTATTTATTTTATTTATCAAATTTTCCTAAACATACAATTTTCGGACGCCAATGTCTCCAAGGGAGTAACTTCATGTTTTTCATCTTGTAAAATTTGATGCTATATTTACACCCAAGTATTCTAAATACGCGTGTTAGATTGCGTAAGCGTACATTATAATCCATTTTCTTAATTTAACACTTTTGCTAACATACATCCTGTTTCATATAAATTCAGAGCACCTTCCAGAGTTTAACTAAAAAATGTTCATTTATAAGCACCAATTGTAATTACTCAATATAATATCGATTTGGAAAAACTTACATAGATTTTGCCATAAAAATATATTATTTACATGTAAGCATTTTAGGCGGTACAGCCGTTTAAAAATTCTCAAAGAACTTCAGTAATTTATTTCATAACTTTCGAAAAACTAAAATTCCATTTTAGTTTTTCTACTACGCTCTAATTGTTTTCTAATTAAATTATATATGAAATAAAAATCGTTTTCGATTCACTTTTTGCGAATAATTAATGACCTGAATACCGCTAATTCATTAACAACATCGAAATACTTATAAAAGGTAGGACGTAAGCGATGGGGCTAACGATAATCGTAAGAAAAGGGCTAACTGTGTCTAGCACGATCAGTTCATGTTGATGTCGCAACCGTGTGTGGAGAAACCACGATTAAGTAGATCCTTATAATATTTATAGGAAAGTCTAGCGGCATTTATATGGTATAACGAAAGTTAGATGAAGTGGACCTATAAGGACACGTTAATTAAAACACATATGTAATGTCCATATATACCAGGCTGTACCATATTAGACAACAACTCCTTATTCTTTTCACAAAACTGTTCAGCTTTCTAACCATTTTTGCTTCTCAAATATATTCCCTGGGAATCCTAGCGATCTAATTTAAGATACACGAAGATTAATAATTAAATTCATTAGGGAGTTATTATACAATGAATATTTATACTGAAAGTGTTTCTTGACTAATCCATTTTTACATATATTTCAGAATTTATGTAGCATATGAATGACGTATTTTCTCTATTTGGGAGTCCTTCTTCTCAAAATAAACTCCAATTAATTCTAAACTAGTAATTAGTCAATCTAAGCTCTGAGTGGACAAACTTAGAATATAATATTTTGGTGAATGTAATCGATTCCGAAAATCTATGTAAATTTGTGATTCGAATTGAAATTTGGTATAATACAAGTAAATAATTCTTTAATTTATTTGCTACATAATTTTCAATGAAAATGGGTGGTTAATTTTCACATGACTTTACACTAATTACAATTGTTCTTCAACCTTTTGCTTACCTGAAAGGAAAAGTAGACCTAAATTAATTAGGAAACGGATATCTCCTCGCATTAAGTTATTGTGATAACTACGTTGTGAAATAATGTGAGCCTTAAATTTTAAGTGTCTATGAATTATTCGCCACTAAGTAATATTATGGAAAGATATTTTTACCTACGTAACACCAATAATTCTCTTTGTTCACAAATGGGAACATACTGAGTAAGTGTCTTTTACATTGATAGTACTTGCAGGTCAATATTTAACATGGCTACACAGTCAAAATCGGGGCGCTCTTCCTATTCCAAATCGAATCCGACAGCTCATTGCCGAGTATTTTCTAGAACTGGTCCTAGTTGTCAATTTTTTCAATTTCTTCTTCTCTTGAACACTTAAGGGACGTTTGGGGAATACCGCAAACCTTCACAAAGGTGAACTTTACATAAGAAAATAACAAAAAAATCAACATCACCATGCATTGGTGATATTTTAACTTAGTCTCTTAGCTATAAACCTCCGCCCTTGCTTGTCACCACCTTTCTGGCTAGTTTACGTGCCGAAGTGTCTACTGCTGAATACACCAGCACCTGCTTCACATATTTAAATGCCTGAAACCGGCAGACTACCCTGTTTGGTCACCTATTCCACGGCTAGAAAAAAATCGGGTTGAAATACACTACTAAGCATTTGAAAGCGGTTTTCCTGATTAAATCATATGCAACGATAAGTTCTAAATGTTTACAATGATTTGCTTCCAATTAATAATAGAATTTATAAATTGGAAGCATCAGATAACGACAAAAAATTAAAGAATGTATTTAGAATAAACTGGAAAATAGCAACATAGGGAAACAAAAAAGAAATAACCATGATAAGCATTAAACTTATCCTAGTTTAAACAAGAGTGAGGTAAGAAAAAAGATTTTAAACAATGAAAGTATTACCTTCCAGCATTACTTTCAATCACACATTTCTGACTACAGCATTGTTTTTCACACAAAGACTTAAGAATATGAATGCGGGTGGAAATATTTTTTTAACTTAAATCGTCCAAATAAAAGGAATGCCCAAGAAAATAGCAATACGGAAAAGTAGAATCAAGCCAACAAAAGAATCGGGACCAAAAAACTGAAGGATGCCTCGTCCTAGCGATTATTTTATAGCAATTATCAAAAGAGGTCGTTATTTACCAAAAAATATGGGGTAAGTTATAGTAATATTAATTTAGATTAAATTAATTTGAATAGTTACCGTTCTTGTTAATTCACATTTGAATAAATATAAGGATATTTACTGAAACGTTCACAAACAGCAAGGTATTCCATTTACAGTTAGCTTTATATTCATGGCAATTCAAGTAGGTGTGATACAAATAAAAAAATTAGTTAAGGGAGGAAAAACAATAATATTCTTTTACCCATCCAACTTCAATAGAATAACAGTGAAAATGTGGAAAATGGCTGAAAAGGTTGAAATTACAATTTCAAAGTCAATGCAATTGTACCAGACTCAATCTTGTGAAATCCCTCCCTGAGAAATTAGAAAAAACCTTTCCGTCTTCTTCCAAGTTCCATCGGATTCGAATATAAATTTACATTTGAAGTCGATTATAAGCCATTACTTGTAAATAGGGAGTTATATTTCTATATTCTTTGATGTTATGGAAAGAGAATGTATTATATTAGTAATATCTCTAATAATGATATGTAAAAATGCCTTATTGTCGTTTGTGGTCAATCACCTATATGTAACATGAATTATCCGACGCATATGGCAATTTCATATATTAGTTATCCCACCATTAAGATATCACTCAACTTCTAACACGTTCAAATACGTCCGAAACCTCCACTTTTGAATCCAAAAGCAACTGTGTAATTTCGTATTATTCCCTGCTTTACGTAATGTTTCCGTCTCATGGCTATTTTCCAACTCTTTCCAATGTCTACCTTAAAATAATTAATTATCTCACCTCTTCATTCTCTTATTCTTCAATTCGCTATTGAGATACTTCCCCAACAAATGCATTTTCTTTAGTTTGTCTTAACAACCTATTCCATCCTTCCCCCTCGAAGGTAAACAATACTTCCTCCGCCTTTCATTTTCCTCCTCAATATAACTTTCTTCCATCTACTTTGCCTTGTTATTAAAATTTTAAAGAACGAATAGCATAAATAATAGTAGATAGAAAAAGAATATATCTTTTTAATTTTTAAGTAAATTACTGCCTCATTGACTGATACGAATTATTTTTGCTAATGTAACATGAAGAGAACAGGAGGCAGAACTATTCTTACAAAAAAACCAGTATTTTTCCCTTGGATCGGGAATCATGCATGGATTTCAACAAGCGTTACTAGCTTAATAATTTGCAAATAAGGGACACCGCATAGCAGCATATACGGCATTAATTGATTGCTAATGGCAATGGAGATCAGAAGGAGAGACCGGTTAACCAATGACTGGCCAATATTAAGTTATCAAATATTTTAATGTTATTCAAACTAATGGATATTTCCCGTGAAAAACATTCGAACTTAAACTTCCCACCATTTGAAGTAAAATACGCACATAAAATTGTGTGCTAATACATTTCGTTGGTGATTATTATATTGAAAGTACAATGAAGATTTTGGGACCACTTACTCGATACCCCCTGGAAAACTCCCTGCCGTTACTGTGTTCATCAAAGTAACACAATGTAGTTGATATCCATCAAGTAAGTTTGTCTGACACCATGGATGTGCAGAAACATTTTTTTCTATTTAAGACAAAATATTTGCCTTCCGCCAATGACTTTCCTTTCGAATGTTTACTAATTTGACCAGATTATAGAACACAATCGAATATCTTTAATTCTCATGATGAAATCAATTTAATCATATGGATAATATACATATATATTCCGTATATGTTTATGCATTGATTGAGGGGGGCTATTTTTTGGGACACATGGAAAGATACAATCAACATAAAATAATTCCGCCTTGAAGAAAGGGGCAGACCGAAAAAAGTAATGATAGATGTACGAATACAAAAGGATATGCGCAGGTGTGTAAATATATATATTATCATCGTCAGTATGTCAATCCTAGGATTGGTTTACGTCAGCCTTCCTTTCTTATTTAATCCCCAATTCCCTCAATCCCTGATACCTTCTCTGATATACGTCCTTCTTAACTTGCCCTATGTATATGTTCTTGGTTTTCCTCGTGGAATCTTCTATTTTTTCTACTATAAATGTTCCTAATTACGCGTATTAAGATACATAATCCTAATCAATGCATTGTACCTCAATGTGTGTCCAATCCATCTATTTCTTCTTTGGCGTGGAGTTCTCCATATGATCCTATCTTCTTCTGCTCTTCTATATACTTCCTCGCTCCTTATTATGTCGGTCCATTTAATCTTCGGCATTCTCTTTCAGCACAATGCTTCAAAGGCTTCTATTCTTCGCTGGTCCACTCTTCCAATGTTCCAAGTCTTGGACTCATAGAGCGTCATGTTGCACACGAAAGTCTTGACGAATTGCTTCCTTTTCTCCAGCCATAGGTTCTTTAAACATAGAAATTACCTCTTCTTCTTGAGTGCGTTGTTAGCTTGGGGTATTCTTCGCTTGATGCCGGTCGAATTTCTTCCGCGAGGATTTTATTTTATATAAATGAGGTATAAGTATATACGGTAAAACAGCGCCGCGCAAAGTAGTAGAGTAAAAATACTAAGAGAAAAAATATCAATAGGTATTCGAATATTGATAGCCAAAATTCAAATCAAATATATTGAAAATATAACCCTTCAAACTGCATTGAACGCGAATTAAGTATTACATTGACATACACAGTAAACATTTTTTGAATAAATAACATGAATATTTTTACAAAGCTTTTTATCGCAAACGTGGTAGCAACGACGTGGTTACGGAAGGAAAGTTTAAAATAAATAATTCTTAGAATGGCTAATGCTGGAGAATTTCATATGGTGAGACAAAGATGTTCCAAAAAGTAGTTTTATGGATGGATTTCGGATGAAATACTAATTTTTGATCTTCCATAATTCGCAGCACAGAATCCAATGTCCGCATTATATGTTAGGGAATACCGATTGGCATTCTGTTTCTCGTTTGCGCAAAAATTCCGACCACTCTATGAATTCGAGCTCCCAATTTTTAGATTTTTCTGCTTAACTATACCTCTGGTCCATTTCTGATTAAACTATCAACACTCGATCGCATGTTCATGTAAATTATAATAAATCAACTTATTGGCTTTTATGCAAACCCTCCTTTCCTATTTTTTGAAAACAGTTTTCTTTTAACAGAATCTCTTATCACTAACATACAAATACATAGCGATAGATAGATAAATTATATTGCGTTCCTTATTTCACGGTTGATATAAAATCACAATGAAGGTTGGTGTCATAGTTGAGAGAAGTTTTCTCCGGATGGTAAGCTCTAACATTCGCGAGTAATTCATGGTGTACGGGTACCTTTCCCTCTTTCTTAACACCAAGAGTTTCTCAGGGATAAATGGGCGAAATCAGGCATTTTGGTCTATAGCCGAACGATACACCCAATACCTAAACACTTTTCATAAATACCATCATTCTCTTATTTCCCCCATGATCTCCTAGGCATAGAGAGAATGTTTAACATTATGTTGACACAAGAGTAAGATATTTCGAAAAATGATAAATTTAGTTGTTACTACACTAGATAAACCTTACCTCATAATTCTGACGTCATATATAATCCCTCAAGATTTTGGAATATATTTGCCTAATTCTGTTTTGTGCGATTTTTACACTAAGAATATGCTTCTCGCTAAGATTTCTATGAATTCTTGCTTAGTCTACATTAAAAATAAAATGGTTAATATCAATCAAATTTGGGAATTCTATTTCCTCTAAATTGGTTAAAAGCATTATAAAAGGGGGTTACGCGACGCCATTTTAGAGTGCGACCCACCTGCATGCCAAAGCGGAGAGAGATGAGTGCTGAAGCGGTCCAAAACGGACAGGCACTGCGCCTCTGGTCATTTTGTACTTGAATTCCTGGTTATAGCTAGCCCTAGCCAGATATTTGGCCTTAGAACTAGTAACCAATATTTACTTTACTATATCTGTTCAAGCGTCTCAGTTTATTAACACAATTATGACATCTTAACGCATCTAAATGATTCAAGCAAAGAATACGCCATGAAATTGTTGCTTCAATATTTTTTAATAAAATAAATTATATCCATCTAACTAATTTTTTATTACAAGACTATAATATCATCGTAATATAATTTCTTGCATTGTTCCTAGTGATAATATTACTGAGGTATATTTCAAATTTAAATTATCTAAGAGAATATAAGCTGTAATGTAAATTATGCAATAAAATCATTTACTAGGACTGATACGCTTAATTGACTGTAAAGATATTATTTTCACTTTTTAGCAGTATTCTTCCACGTGATGAGACAAGCGTCTTCTTGGGTGGATGAGTTCCCCAATCCAATTGTTACACGTAGTATGAGAAAAAACATAAAGTAAAGATACAAAAACATATCCCCTCTAGTAATCATCTTTATTCGTGAAAATAAAAGGAACAGTTCATACTTCATGACTACTGAAACCAAAGTTTTCCATACATTAACAGGTATTAAAAGCATTTAAAAAATTTTTTTTGCCTAACTTCTGTTACTCATCGTGCCTTTTGAAACTGCTTTTGAAAGCTGCTACAGCACTTCACTCCATTTATTCCTTATTACTTTCCCTCCACTCATCCTCTCTTTTTGTAAGGTAATTACAATAGCGGATTAGACAGTAATATAAAATTAAATACCTCTGGCATTTTTCACTAATTTACACTCAGTGATATACACTCAGTCATACATCAAGGACAATAGTCCATTTCCAAGAGGCCACCATTTATCGCTCCCTTAAGTGAAAGTGCCAAGCAAAAGTCCTCTGAAAGCAAGCATAAGTATTGCGGTAGATCAGTCGCCATCATTGTCATCATGTCATCAGTCATCATACCCGTATCATACATACATAAATAGCTGCTCTTTTGTTGTAGTAAGGAATGTCTTTAGCCCGTACCTTAATTTGAAAACGGTCATTTTTTGTGCAAAAATATAAAATTTTAAATATTATTCTCATGTATAAATTTGAAAATTATTTTGAGTTAATATCTAATAACAATTATTCAGTGAGGTCAACACAACCTCAAATGGATGATTTAGTATCAATGGTGGAGTAGGTATTCGAACTAATTTTCGTTTGAATAAGTGAGATTTTCGTTGAACTATACCCGAAGTCAAACATGTTCTCTAAGAGAGGGGCAATGGCCCCTCCTTTGGATCCTCTCCTGTAACAGCATTGAAATTTCCAAAGTATCGAAATAGCTTATATTTTACATGTATTACATATTTTTAATCATTCAAGATGCTAAACACATTTCCAATAACATCATATCGAAGAAAAGCACAATATTAATATCATTAAGCTAGAAAATCTGAAATCAGATCTATAGAGAGCTGGAGAAATTTCCAATCATAATTTGCGTCTCTATCTATCAATCTTAAGATTTGAAGCAGCATTTTATTCAGCTCTCTTTTCGAATAATTGTTTCTTTTCATGGGACTGCTATCTGAAGCACGTCATTCTTGCTTCTTATTTTTGTGGTCTTTATCTGACATTCTCTCCGTTCATTTGTACCTGTCGGATGTTTTTGTCGGGCCATCGGGTGTCAAAGTGTCGGATAAGTTATTTATGCTTTCTTTTATTTTTACTACACATTTAATTTCTTCTGAAAGGCAATTTTACTCCTCTTCCATTACCTAGAGGAAAAAAAGACAAAGTTCTCAGGGTGACTTTTATCGTGCCTCGCTCACCTTCCTCACTTCCTAAAGCCTCCCAACCAGCAAAGCCTTCAAAACACCATCATCTTTCAATGCCTCTTCAAACCGGCCTACTATAGGCTCCCTTCATCCAGAAAACCAGTCTTCTTCCCCTGCTAAACCACGCATTCTTCATTTTCTAGCCTCCCCCTCCCCTTGATCGACTATCTCCGCCCTTCGCACTAAAAGAGGAGAACCCCTGAGGGTAATTTAACTACTCATGGGCCTCTCACTTCTGATATGATCATCCATTGCGGTACATATTTACCGCAGAATTAGAAATAGTTTTTTTCGTTTGTGATCCGAGTTGAATGCGATAGTCTCTGCCATCAATTCGATGCCTTCTATTGATCTTCTTTGACAAAATTTTTCTCTGCATTTCTTACGATTTCTATTGTCCCTACTCCATGCAAGACATCAAAACTTGTATCACCTATTATGATATTTGGATTTATTTTTTGATTTTACATCTATCAATCATATTTTTACTGCATTTTTAAAGTAATTCTTTTCGTAGTGATTTTCTCCCGAGCAGTCATTTAGTTTCAGGATTCAGTTCAAAGGTTCAGTGGACTAGATAAATAACGAAGCAAAGGACCCAACACTTTCTCATTTATTCTTCAGAATTATTTTTTTAATTAGGATGCAACCTCAAATATTCTGAACAAGCTTTGAAACGCAATTTTAATTCTTATTCTTTTTCATTCTCAATCTTGCGCCTTTTGCTTTCTGCCATATAATCTTTGTTTTCTAATCAAACAAGTATCAGTGATACCAGCTAATAAAAAAATTGATAGATAAAACACTTCGATGTGTAGAATAATTTAAAAAATTGATCAATTCCCTTAAAATCCATGAAAAAAAGCATAAGAACACGTAAAGACTCTAGTAACACAAAAATGCTTAAGTAGATTTAATTCCCTAATTCAATGAGAAATGGCAACTTACTATTCTATTTCAAATAATAGAAGTTGGCGGGAACAAAGAGAAAATATCATCTCAAGCAGAGTAATTAAATTTACATGCCTCTCACAAGCAGCATGAGATTTTAAAATGTCATATGGCTAGTGTAAAGATGAAAATAGCCCCTTACTGATGAACATGATCTGTGGTCTATAATGACACCTTATTAAAAATCCGTATGGTTAGGTTTTTATTACCAATTCAGCTGAAGACAGTAACAGTACATTATATTCTCATTGGTACTATTACATAAAATATTCAGTTTATACGCATAAAGTGTTATTCCTTTGCAAACCTTTTTTTGATAACTCTAGGTAACGGAGGGCGAAATAATTTCATCAAATGCAACGTATTAAGTGAATTGTAGAGCGCAATTTATAAAGTCCTTCTTCAATTTTTGTGCTATTTGGAATATTGAAATATAATTTATCTAGAAATTCAATAACATTTAATAATAACAAGAAACCGGGAGATGATAAAGAAAATTTTAACTCAGAAATATTAATGCACAAAATATTTCCCAACATAAACCCTTTTTCATATTTTTAGGATACCTCTTTTAAAACAAAAACTCAGCCTCGTTATCAAAGTAGACTTTAGGTTTTGCCACTCATAGTATTAAATTAGCCCCTTAGATCCTGGTTTCATGCCGAAAGAACCCTTAATCGCGTAGCCTAGTAGGGTTCTCTGATCGATTCACCAAGTAAAGCGCAATAAGTGGGGCAGAAATTGCCAAGAAAGAGTTAAACACTCCCCAGCATGGAAAAATAACACCAGGCAAAAATATTTTGACATTTCGCGAAAATCAAAAAGTCACTAACTAGCATTTTCTTAATGAATAAAAATTGATTGAAAATAAATTTATAATAATAAATTTCAGATGTAATCTATTCAATTGGTTTATTACTGCTTTAACTGTTTATTATTACTTTTTCTTATGTGAGGGTAGAGCTCACTCAGAGCTAAACCCTTTACGAGGTATAACACACATTATGGTAGGTTGTCAGTTTCTATACCAGATCCACCTGCAGTTTCCCAGGAAGATGTGGTTCTCGAAAAATTACAGAGCCTTTGGTAAAGTTGAGATTGCTTGGAATCCAGCCCAGCTCTACGTTTACTAGCCCAACGATCTACACACCGGAGTCACTTCGTTCGATATATCAATATAATTAATAGCACAACTACAGTGAAATTAGTATGATTACAATCAATCAAAATAAATAGTAAAAAATATGCTCCTTAAGAAATAGAAAGCATATGATAAATATTAAATTTAGAGTCGTAAACAGCGACGTGTAATGCGCTTGCCACCCACGTAAGATAGAAAAGTTACGGGGAAATTTTATGAATTGGTGAAGAACTATTTGAAAATATATTTATGATGAATTCATAGAATTATTTTCAAAAAAGGAGTCGGAAATGCCCTTCAGTAAAGTTGGTAAGAAGTGGTAAAGGTTTTAAACCGTGGAATTTTAACGATACAGATAATGTTGTAACCATCTAAGAAAGGCTTTTGTATATAAATGGTAACGTATAATGGACATAAGCAAATATCAAATATGCACCAGGCATGGTAGACAAGGGGGTTGAAAATTTTCAAAATAGACGATGGTCATTTTGAGTGTCAATTGAACGTTGAATACTGATGGGGAAACATGGATGTGGTAATAAGGGGCGGGATATTTAGTGGAAGGAGAGAAGGAGATAAAGGCTTTTTGATGGATTCTGGGAAGGTAGCAAGTATATACAGTTAAAAATGATTTATTGTACAATAGCACTAAGCATACTTAGTACAGTGTTGCCAGGAACATTGCCATCTTTGCCATATTTGAATCAATGGATATAGCCGCACTGCTGCGAGTTTATTGACTAAGGTTGACTAACTACTGCCACATTCTCTAAGATCAGCCTAAAATGTGCGTTCTCATATCATCCCAGAACTACTGACTGAAAGTACCGACTTCTCTTTTGGCCTATCACCTCTTCTTATCTTCAAACGTATTGTGTACAGGTATTCAAGGCTGGCCTCCACACAAGGTCATTCGGCAAACGAAATTAGCAAATCAACTGAGGGGAGAGATGGCAGGTATTTATATTAAAATAAGTTATGTTTAAATTGCTAAGTTGTTCAATCTGGAGAGGTGCGGACTGAAAAAGGAGAAAATATTCTCGAATCTCTCTGTAATACGGTTTATCTAATTTTGTCATCATTGTCTGAACTGCCTAAGCAGTGGGGCTTGGTTAACTTCCTCCATGGAACATATAAATCGTGTAAAGGACAACTTTCCAATATGTTCATCATGCGTTGAGTCTTCCAGTTACTACGCTCGTCCATAATAGTTTTTTCCCCTTTATTTCATTCATGGTAGTTATTCACGAACCAGACAGCTAAAATCGGTACTTTGTACCATTCATTTCCTGAATCAACACATTCTGAGATTGATCCCAAATCCTTTCATCATACGATGCCACAAACAAGAAATATAATGCTGACTTCCACCATCGTCACTATATTTTTCAACACGGCCATTCCCAAATGCGAGACGCCTTTCTTGTCCGGCATAAAGGTTAATATCTTTTATATTTCTAATACATTTAAAATTGTTTTATTTTTCAGCATTTACTACACCAAACCACAATAAGAAGGAACTTAAGAGGCCTACACGAGAAAATATAATGATTAAATACTCCTTAATTAAGTTCTTTGTATTAAAATTCACAAGTCATATCATATTTTGTTCTATATTGAACTTTGGAGTCCCTTTTAATTTTGTTAATTTAAATTACATTCTATTCTGACTCACAGTTAGCGTCGGAACACATTTAAATTTTCTCAACTATAGGTTGACCCGTCGCTCACCCGCCGTATTTCTCGGAGTCCATTTTAGTCTCTTCGTCAACGTTGATTCTTCTATTAGTCTTTAAATTTTATTCAATGGAAAAAACATACCTAAATTCCGATTTCAAGCTTTAAGACATTTATATTATAAATGATCTGACTAGGGTAAATAAAACTCAAATGAAGTGTGATTCAAAACATTCTTAATATTCTAAGCACGCACCAGGGGAATTTTATTTGCAATAACAAAATAAAGTGTCTCGGTTATAATCTCTGAAAATGATAAAATAAAACAGTAATTATCTTCTTTCGTATTTTTGGATAACTATATGTGTAGTCGATTAATTGAATTCCACCCTCAAAATAGCTAGGTCATGGCTAACACCTTTTCCGCTCACCGCACAAAGAGAGGACACACCAGCGCTAAGTAGACAAGAGAGTTCTCAAAAGATGTATATTCTTAAACGAAAGAGATTTTACAAACTAATGCAGGAATTCAAAAGCTACAGTTCACCTGATGGGGACTGAGATCAAGCCATTGCTTTATTAATACTAAATTTTGGAAAATATGGCGAATATAGGCTATCATTTAGGCAAGCGATCGAAAATATTATGGTAGATTTACAATTAGATTTAAATAAATCCCAAAATAAATGGGTAATACAGACAAAAGAATAGGTGGCATCCAGCTAACGTCGGTTGTGGGCAAGAATTGAGAGGAATAAGGCATCAAAAGACAAAAGTATAAAATATAGATTTAAAACTTATGAAAATATGCGGGGCAGATATGATTGCGATTAGTCCATAGAGAGCCAAGACAGAATTACAGATTAAATTTAGGGCCTTACGCAATGAAATAACTTGAGATAGATACAATAAATATAGAGCAGCAAGGAAAGGTGGTAGGAAGAGAAGTGCAATGAAATTGGAGACTTCATAAAAGATCAAAGATCAATGACGGAAGGAAAGATCGTAAAAATATCACATATAAATCGCAGTTGCAGGTGAAATGAAGAGGGTAAAATTTTCTATGGTCGACGAGAATTGGTAGCAGTTGGGAAATATTGTATAGTAGAACTATGTAAAGTAAATGTGGAAAAATGCACAAGTTTTAAATAAATTCTATACCCGGAGTTTATAAATAATACCGAAGATAATGCCGTGGAATAAGGAAAGAGAAGAAGGTATTCGGCGCTGACAAAATGCCAGTGGAAGTTATATCAGCAACCGGCGAAGGTCTATGGAAGGGATTCTATTGTGTACTATTCTACTCGATCTCCATCGGATTCCCAAAGATATAGAGTGATACCCATAACAGGGAGGGCTGCAACAGATAAATATGAACAATAATTCTAACTCATCCCACCTAGCTTCTCACGTTACAAAAATTCTTAATGCCATTAGAATCCGTAGAAAGGAGAGGAAGTTAGAGACGCAACTCAAAAATGACTTGCTCCATTTCAGAAACAGCAATGGAAAAAGAGAAGTGATATTACGATTGAGAAACAATGTTACAGATGGATGAAATAATTCAGATTGCTTTCGTTGATATTGAGAATATATCGGGAAAGATTTGGATAAAGTGCGCTTAAAACTGACAATATTGCATGAGGCGCGTATGGATTGACAAGCAATACTCGGGAGAGTTTACGGAGAAGAGAATGCTGTTCTAAGATGGGGAGACTGAATGCCAGAAGCTTCCGTATAAAAAAGAACCGAATATGATTTTTGTTCATCGTCTCAGTTTTTCAATACAAACATTTCATATTAAGTGTCTAGATGAAGTGAGAGGATTTTGGCAAGAATAATTAGGAAAAGAAAATGGTTTGGAGATTCAATAGATAGGCTGCGCTTTGCGGATAAAACTGTACTGACATAAATTATTGAAGAATATCTTAATTCATGCGATATGGGATCGTAGATTTTCGCGGCGTTCAGATGAAAGGCTCTCCATTCTCGGGATGTCACCGCGTAGGTTGTTTTTCTGACAACAGTTTCGCCCGTGTTTCAACGAGCGTCTTCAGGTCGAAGTGCCAGTCAGTATCCGTGAGAGTCAGTATGCTATGAAACTGAATAAAAAGGAAACAAAGGTACTCATAGAGGGGGAATCTAATAACACTAATACAAGAACGGTCATTGGTGACGGGAACTAAAATGTCCTGAAATTTACACCATTTGACAGTCACATTACTACAAACGTATCTCACGAAAAATATAAAATAGGATTAATTTGGAACAAATAGCATTCAATAAGAAAGAGAGATACTTAACTTAACGAAAAATATTAGCCTAAGCATTAGAAAAAAATGCTGAAAGTCAACGTGCGCAGTATATTAATGTAGTGATAGTCACTTTGGTCTATTGAAACAGCAGAGCGCAGAAATCTGGAAGCATTTAAGCTATAGCATTACAGGAGATGATGAATAATTTGTTGGACAGTAAATATTTCCAACGATGAAGTCATCCATACTCTTAAGGAATATCCTACATGTGGTAACATCCTAAATGAATCGGATATTAATTGTTCGGACATATTTTATCGCAAGAAGATCAGCGAGAAGTCTAAGACAAAGGGTATCTTTCCGGGGAAAAATTTAGAGAGAAACCTATATCGTATTATCCAAATCCACACAATAAAGGTTGTCGACTTCATGTCCTCCACCACAGGAAAACCGGAGGAATTCGACTATTGATCTGTTGATTAACGAAGAGAGCTGTTAAGATTTAGTCTTTTACAAAGGTACAGGACATCTAAGTTATCTTGCGGCATAGGGTGAATTATTATGGCACAAAATTATATTGGGAGAGTGGACCATTGATAGGAAAATATGAGAAGTACATACCGTCACAAACCATTTCAAGTACTCATTCTACCCTCGTAAACGCTCAAACACGGCAGGGTCATATTCAAGATCCTAAAAGATTAACTTGGATATTAGAATTGAGTGTGCCAGACAAACATAACAATGTCGTGTGAAGGTATGAGTTCTTGGGCGTACGAGAATATGTTGTTTTGAGTGCTGTTTTGTATGAGCGAGCTACATTCAAAAGAATATGTTTACTAATATTTATTTAATTCAGTTGGTGCCGTAATAAACCCCAACCACACACCCTTGCAGTGATTTGCAGAATACTGAGCAAATATAGATGTAGAAACAAGTTACAGAATGTTAGAATGCTATGCAGAAATGAGATGGCTGTCAATGAGCCTGTAGCTCAAAATCCAAATATACTAAGCCTCCACTTACATCCAACATTATAACTTGACAGAATAGACTTCAAGAGAACGTGAAATATTAATTTCTGTCGCCTCCAAGATGGCCTGATTTGCACATATTAATGAATAAAGCAATTTTCCTTAATTGAGAAAACATATAATTAAAATGTTGGAGCGTTTAAAATGGGGACTTGGACTCTTGCAGGAACGTTTATTTGAATTTAAAGAGTGAAAACCATAGATGAAATGAAGAAAGCAGTGAATAAAACAGTTAATAATTATATAAATCAGAAACAATAATTACTTACATATGGCACTAGTTAAGACAAAATTTAAAATTGCCTATTGTCTTAGTATAGCGGTCTTTGTGAGTAGGAGATGAGTGTAAGTTGGAGGATTCGAAGAAGTGGAGATAGATTAAGAAAGGACAAAGGGTGGAACAACTGAATGAGTAATCGGTAGAATAGGGTTAAAAAAAGACGAAAAATGATAGAAAATAACACATTGAAATTTAAGTATTTCAGCAGTCAGGAAAATATAAATTTTCATGCATGACTTTATGAAATGTGAGGGTGAAGAATATTTGTATAGCTGAAAGATTGAAATAATATTTTGAAAATGCTTGACAACACTAAGATTCTTCGCACTTCACAATTCTTCAGACGAACAAAATATTATGAAATAATTCTCACGTTCTTTCAAAACCTGACCTCTTATTGGAAAATACATAAATAAACATGTTCATTAAACTGAATGAATAAATACATCAATTCTGACCTAATTGGTTGACTTACAACAACTAATTCTCTTAAGATAAGTGTTCCATTTTCTGTGTCATTAACTTTTCATTGCTTCCTCCTTCCGCTAAAGAAACCAAATCTTCTTATTTTTATGTGACTAATTTTTGTACGAAGATTTTGTTAAACCTCCTGTAACGTTTATTTTATATAATATCCAAATTTAATATTAGTTAAAGTGAATCTTGCAAGCTTCCGCACTCAAATTTTAAGCATTCCCAATGTGGATTTTGCTAAGGAGAACAAATTTGGTTTCCTCAATGACCGACTGCCTATCATCCGAACGGCCCTCTAAATTGTCATCAGCTATAGAAAGCGTTACCACAAACCTCTAGCATAGTTTGCTATTACGAAGCATTATCCGAATCCATTCTATACTTATTTGCCAATTCTGGGAATATATTATATATTTCAGGAAATAAATCAATCGTAACGGCTCCTCCTTAATATTCGACGTTTCGATTCCAATTTTTCATACGCTTCCTGTAATGTCTTATGAATAATACGAGCCAGCAATATTTCCAGAAATAAAACTTTACTTCCCTTATTGTTCAATATTTATTTTTAAAAGTGTTAGTCTCATAAAAGTCTTTGAATTTTTTCTCGTAACCTGACTATCACCACGTTTTGACATTCGTTCATCCATAAACTTTTATAGAACACAAGTCTCCCATCAGTGATCGAGATAAATCCAAGAACCAAAGGCAATGGCTGGAGAACTAAAAGTGATTTCAGACACTATTAGAAATGGGCAACTTTCAGCTGCTTAGGACCAAACCTTATGAAAAAAGAGTATCTCAATATCTTGTCCATATAGATACATATTTCCAATGTATGATTTATTCCGAAGGAAATTAATGATGAGCAACAAAAGGGTGACAGTAATACAGATGCAAACCATTCCATAGTCGTAATTCTTTCAATTTAAGTTCTTGCAATTTTATTTTCCGCTACCTAATGATCCCTGTCCGAATACTTAGATAACTTGGGATATTGTCTTTACTCTAAGATACTATGAGATACGAACTGGGATTTTCACTACGAAACAGATATAATATTATATTATGCTTCATTCACTTCAAGTACTGAAACGCTTCATGGGAGTATAGGAGCTCATTCATGTATAGACACTAAAGTTACCCCTTTAGTTAATATTAATTTTACTCTCCCATATTTAAACTGGAAATCCTTTTCTAATAATTGTCTTGAGCCGGAGGTATTTATTTTGAAACTGTTGTAATAGCGAATCAATAAGTACATTCACTAGGTTAATTTCTCCAACCCATTTGTCTCACAGAGTTATTATATTTGGTATTCTACCTCTTCAGCTACTTTTTGAGTAAACAGGGTTTGCCAAAGATTATGGTTATTTCAAAATATAAAAAGCAGATCAATAGAGGAACCAGCACACTATAATGGATTACTTTCCATTCTGTAGGGTTGCGTTGATCTAATCGAGGAATAACTTTCTCAATATTCTAAAAATAGTGAACCTCAAATACTGATTTATTTAATGATATCAAAAAATGTGTGAGTTTATTATGAAAGGGAAAAATAAGCCACTGATGATGTTCCACATGAAAAAACCTTATATCATTTGGTGAAAAATTACGGCAGAGTATCGCTTGCGCGAACGGCAGAAGTCCTTTGCAAACTGCGGCGAAAAAATTCGTCAGCTCCGCCTGCTTTGGGTCCGGTCACGGCATATTATTTTTTCATTAATTTTCTATCGCTTTCCTAGTTGAATCATATTATAACAATTAATTTTAATAAAATAGAGTGTGCATATGTGAATACTTGTTATTGGTGAGATTAATACATGGTGAAATTATTTATCAATTAATCGAACAAAGACACAAGTAAAACAATTATTTGTAAGAAGCACACAGTAAACAGGGTAATTTCTGTATAATACTAGTTTTAAAAGTATACATTTTTGTTTGTGTAATATACATATAGGCTAAAATGGGAGCCGATAATCACATACGCCATTCTTTCATAAGATCCAAATGTTTCAACATCATTTAGAGGCAAAGAATGAACTGTATAAAAATATTTAAAATGATTAAAATTCATCTGAGCTATTAGAATTTATTAATATCGCTGGTTATGTTCTATGAAATTATGATTTGTGATGTCAGTATGTTGGTAAAATCTACACGTTCCACAGTCAATTTGAAAATCAATCGCTATTCTTTCTTATAATGCTACATTAAATTTGGAATAACTAGCCAATAATGAACTGCAAAATGATGAAAATACTAAATTTTTAAAATAAATAAAAATCAAAAACCGTTGTGATAATTCAGTAACATTTTTATTCAAGTACATAAGTGATTACTTTCATACTAGGTAGTATAAAACGAATTTATTGAAATTTCTTCCTTGTTTCAACCTTTAAACTTACATATACTGCCAAATAATCTTAATAGAATAATAAATGAGTGAAACTATTCAAAGGTTTTTAAGGTAAATAGTTCAGCAATAAAGACTATAGATCTGCCTCCGAGGGATCTCTGCGATAATGAACCACTTATTTTGAGGGTTTTTTTTCAACTAGGTATGCACTCTTAGAAAAGGAAAAATACTGATTCGAAAAATCCCAATGAAATATAGACTATAACTGCAAGTAATATTGTAGAAATGAATAAAAGATTTAGTCTGTGCGAGAAATTTCAAATGAAGAATACAATAAAGGAGCTCAAGCGTCTTTAATGAAATAAAGAAACGAACGGCTAATAGGCGATAGCGAAGTGACGCCATTAGCACTTCAGTGGTAACTCAATTAGTTACTTAGGCACTCTAAAAGTTGGTATTAAGCTAATCTGCAGTATTTTCAAATTGGTACAAATGAATGTTTGAGGCTGATACATTTAATCCATCTTCCATATTATCAATAAACATCATGGAATATCGAATTGTAAGATCATTGATATCAGTTTTCTGAGACAACCCAAAATCTTCATTTGCATCAAAGTAGACATGTGATTTTTGGAATGCATGAAGAGTTATGAATAAGTACGGACAACCATGTAGTTAAAAATCATGTACTGAGTAATATACAAACTAAAACGAAGTGATGTAAAACCTGAATGTGTGCTCAAAGTAAGAGGGATCGAATAGGATAAAAACATGTGAAAATAAATGCCAAAAATATAATAGATAAAATCCGTACACGAGGTCTAAGAAGAATTTTACTCGAAAATTAAATCACTTGAACGCTTTTATCTTTCATCACGACATATATATATACAAACAAGCTATATGCGCAGCCAAGAAATCTTTGTCCATGTGTATCAAAAATGAATTTTTTCTTTAATGTAAACTTCTAGAACAGGATATTCATAAATTGACCAATGCATTTATTTAAGGTTAAAACAGGAGCTGTAATGAATTCCTTGTTAAGATATTAGAGTACCTCCGCGGCTCAACTTATATACCATTTGATTACTGTCATATTCATTGTAAAATTAAATTGCATATTTTGTGTTGAAAAGCCAAACTAATAAAGTACTTTACATCCAGATAAATTTCGCGCTTTTTATCACGTGGCATCTACGAGTTTTATTGCAATAATACCACTTTATTAACAAAATTCATTGATTTATATCTAAGAAGTAATCTGAGTTTCAGTTTTAATATAAGAAATAAATTGGAGAATAAAAACATTCACCTCTTTCAAATAAGTTCAAAATTCTAATCTCATGAGGCACTTCAATTACTGCCTCTGTAAAATTTGTTCCACTCACTATAATTGTCCTCAACATTCAAGACGAGTTATTTCGCCATTTATTGACAATTGACATTCCTTGATTGAAAAAATTACTCTTTACTTCTGGAACTTACGATATTTTCTACATGAGAACTTGAACAAATTCCAAAAATATTGCGTTTTAATTATATTCACTAAGAAACTATGGGAACTGGCAGCAATAAATGAGGAGATGTGATTTAAAATTTGATTCAAGGACGGATGGGAGAGACACAAGGGGTATGTATATGTAATACATAACGAATACATAACAAATCCTGGGTGAGTCAGGACGGACTCCCTAGTTTTAAAATATTACTGAAGAGTGCTCTGGTAAATTAGAGGAATAGAAGTAGTGTCATTATCTGGAAAAAACAACGTCATTTATATTAATACCGAACAGTGGTCCGAGAGCAAGGAATTCTTGCCGTAGAATCGGTCTTAAAAAATAGTGACAGTGTGGTGGCGACGCAGAGGGCAATTCGTAGGTGGTTTGGTTTGACTCGTCATGACAGGGTTCCTGATGCTAAAACCATTAGCAAATGGATTAGTATTGTAGAAACGACAGGATTTGCCCTTCCTAGAAGACCAGCTGGGCGACCTAAAAGTGTGCGGACACCTGAAAACATCGTGGCAGGGAGAGCGTCCATTGAACAGTCTCCATCGCGGTCTGCGAGGAAACATGCTGCTGCTCTTGGAATATCTCCCAGAACGGTGAGGCGAATTTTACACTCTGGCCTTCACTCACTTCCCAAGAAGAAGATGGTTGCTCAAGATTGAGTTTAGAAGACTGGGTGAAACGTACAAATGGTTATAATACAATCTTAACCTCAGTGCAACCCGACTCTATTCTGTGGTCCAGCGATGAAGTGCATTATTACTTCTCCGGCTAAGTAAATAAGCAACATTATCTTACATGGGATTTGGCAGTCCGGTGTAGAAAGGCTTGGGCACCCTACCAGAGGGTCGGACACCAGGCAATATTTTTAATTTCTGGAAACTCTAAGCTTCACCCTATCTGTGTAATTTCACAAGTCTCTTAGCTTAGTATTAGGTGAGCTCTGGCCTCTCATACTAAATCGACTATCTACTTGATAACTGTGCGTTCTAGCATATCAAATATATCACCGGAGACTCCGAAAACCCTGAGGAAAGCCAAAAATGCGTGTTGTTACCCTGGATTTTCAAATTGACCGAGCACTAATGGAACTCAAAAACCAACGTCAATTTGGTGCCGAAATAAATAAACATCCAATAGTATGCCGCTCTTTACTGCTGGGGGGCAACATTTGATGTTTATATACAAGGAACCAACAATATTAGAGGAAAATGGCTGTAATATTAGGTGTTCTACCATTTAAAATAGGTTTTGAATGGGCACTGACCTAGTACGAAAACTTTTCACAGCCTCACAGAAGACAAAATCTTACATTCTATAAGGACGATAATCTTATATCAAAGGACGTTGGGAAGTGGCGGCGGGGTAACATCCTCTTATGCTATTCCATGGGTCGCGGGTTGGATTCCCACTTGGGTGGGTTTCCCTCCACAGAAGTCTTGAGTGTTTGTAAATTAAACCATTGTTATCATTGTTTATGATCCGATGTAAAGGCCCAAATGTGCTGCTTTCGGACGAATGCTAAAAAAAAATATTTAAAAAATTTAAACCTTTCTCCAATTCCGCTTGAACATGTGTTCTATCCTTTTTATCATGTGTAATATTTTTATTATTTTCATTCCCTTAACTCAATTGTCTAAATTTATTCCCTCTATCACTCTTGGAACTCTTTAGCAAATCATACATATGTAAGTTCCCGAAGGTAGTGAATAAAGTCAATTCTATTCCGTGCAGTAGAAGAAAGTAAATCATTAACATGCAAATGCGCCCGAGGAAATAACATTATTTTGTGTATTACTAATATGCACAGAAGGATGTACATTGACTGAAGGAAGACAAATTGTGAAATGGGTGTGAGTTAAATACCCAGAAAAGAAGGCATTCTCAAAACAAACACCTTATTAGTATCTCGAATCCATTAACTGGATGACAAATGATGGAATATTAAGTTGCGAAAACATTTAAACATGCATGATTAGGGATTTAATTGGAGAATTGTCAGAAACTGAGAAGACCTTGAAAATACGGAGAGAAACCACTAGAAGAGTCATTTTTGGGCTTAAAAATCTATGAGCGAGCACCGCATTCAAATTAAAGAGATGGTGATCACACAAAAAGTACTTGTCTCATAAGCAGCACTCGCAGGTGCATATATTGTGCAAGAGATTATTTTGTGCGTAAACTACAGAGAGACTTTTCGAGTCAGAACTTATAATTGAGGGTACGGTCTGAGCATAATTCAGTATTATTTACACTTTGATGATATGAGGCTAAGGAACTATTGATTCTAATCACGAGTTGTACAAGGGAATCCTGTCATACAATTTTATCGTAGGGGCGGCGGAACACCGCATTTAACATTCAGAGGCGTCACAGGACAGGTTCAACCTAATCTAGACGGCATGCCATTTTATACTAGATAACCTGAAGCAATAAGTTTGATATGAAAATTAGAATCCTTCTTCCTAAACTTTTTCACCAAAAATCTAAATACTCATTGCACCATGAAAACTGAATCTCCTAGATTTCATTCCATCTAAATACTCTTATCAGCTTGTAACCTGCTGACGATAAAATGTATCGAACAAAAAAGAATACTTCATTACAACAGCACTGATACTGGGATTCTCTTAGATCACATGATTAAATGAGTATTAACAACCCTTAATTTTATTCAGTAATCTTACCGAGATGGTACGGTGTCTTCACCTCCGGGGATTCATGCTGCTAGTTATCAAAGATAAAACAATTGAGCTTATTTGGTGCATCAAAATGGCACTTAAATGCTGGAGAATGTATTGGTAAGTTTCATTTAATACGAAACACTCCATTAACAAAACTTTCAATGTGATAAAATTCACTCAGTGGCAAAACGCTGCGTTACAATTAAGCTGTCTAAAAAAGGAATATAATTTTAGAATGCAGGAAATGACAATCAATATTGAGGTTCAGTGGAAAAGTTATAAAGAAAAATTTAATAATAGAAAGGATCTTATTGTAGGATGTAAAAGCATTGATTCGACAGGTTAAGTAGAAGCTTATTAATACGATGCATGAAGAAAATAGCCCCAATTATACACATTTTAGTTGCCCTTAATCATAGAAAAGAGAGCACCCTATGACTTAATAAATCCGAAACACTACTCTTGTATTTATAGGCGCTCATGATTTTGCTCTCTCTGAATTTTAAAATGTCAGACAGGAAATACTACAGACGAAAAGGATAATATAAATTAGTCAAAAATACGGTAAAATAAATTTTTGAGAATTCATTCATAGTTAATATCGGAATTAAGACAGATAGATGAATGAATGGAAATATCGAATCTAATTCGTCTTATATTTTCCGACAAATACTCATGCGTAATCATTTTTTTAATGTAAAAACGGGAAATTTTGGAATAAATTGACGCACTTATGTAGCATGGTCAGTTTCTAAGAATTATTTACGCTTAAAGTCAAGTTATCACTAGCAGAAAATTAACATGAACTACATGAAGCCCAATATTACCTTATATTAGTAGTGTCATAGAAGAATTATAAAAATAAATTGGTAATATTGGATAACAAAGGTGCAAATATCTCGTTGAGGAGCAGAAGAGGTAAGTATTTTCAAGGCACTCGTAAAATAACATAAAAACTCGATCACATTATTTCCGACTGAAGCTTATCTGCAAAACTACGAAGGAAGGAAAGATGAAATCAGCAAATTGGGTTGAAGAATATGTTTAAAATTGAACGAATGAACCGCTAGAAGACAGGATAGCTTCTGCAAACTATCCTGCGAGCAGTTTAACATCAGATGTTCCAGTGACATGATGAGTATGATGCCATTCAATGGAACATAATCCAAAGCATTCTTCCGAGGTAAATAGCTACGTAACATTAACTCGTGGCAATAAAATTCCGATGAACATTATTAGTTTAGACAATTGATATCAATTTGATGAAGTATTATATCTAAAGTCATGTGAATTACGAGTAATTGCTCACTTGAATTTCCATCCATTTTTTGAAATTTCTACTGATCATTGGAAATCGATCTAATACAATAACTAAGATTGGTGGCAATATTGATATTGGGAAACTATTAAGATATCAGTGACATTTGAATAACGAATAGATTCTAGACAGAGTAGTTGTAAACTTGTCACGAGCATGTTTAACAATTCACAGCTAAAATATGTAGAAAGAAGCAATGTACGATGCACAAAAACATACACCCTACTTATTATTAATGACAATAATTTGTCGTCACCATTTGTTACAATTGCTATAAAACTTGGTTAATATGCAAAATATTACAATAAAAAATTTACAGCGTTATTTCAGAGATTACATGCCTTAACAACAAGAACGTTCCGTAAAATTAAATTTAGGACGGCCTAAATAAAGTGTACGAGAGTATATTTCTGTTATTGTCCATTAAAAATAAGGTTCTCAAGATAGAGTGTTTTGTTTTAGAAACTACATACTTGATGGAACAATAAGAATCCATCAGGATTATAGATTCAAAAGCAATATCAATCCGCTAAAAATAGTCAAGACCTTGAAAAATTAAGTTAATATAGGTTTTACCAGTTGAAAAGAAGCAGGAAGCAGTTTATAGTAATGCCAAAATTCCCATCATGAGCAATAATGATAATAACAAACTATATGTAGTTAGCAGTTTAATAACTAAACATGGCTTGCAGAATAATTCAGAAAGGAATGCTGACGATTATCTCCCAACATTTATTAAGAGAAGTAACTATTAAAATAGGCATTACAAAAAAAATATGCGAACACATTGGATTGTAAATTTACGTTCCATATCTTTATTTTATGCCATTTCTTTATAATCCCACCAAAGTAGCTGTAAAATTAAATTGCGAGGCATTTAAATGCCTTGAAATTGTTTTTATATACTTCAATGGGAATCAATCAAATTCTAAATATATTACTTAAAATATATTGTAAGAAAATTAATTTCTGGCCTGGCCTTCTCAAGATTGATACACGTTTTTCCGCCTATAGTAAGTTACATTCTCACCTCTCTGAATACAAGATCTGTCCCCAAAGTATGTAGAATAAATCTGGGGAAAATAATTCATTTCCCTGTATTTCAGCTCTGATTACAGCACTTCATGCCCATCACCAATACCTTTTCTTCATTGCAGCAACACTACTTTCAAAGCCTTCTCAATCTACTCCGTCACTCTGCTAAATTTAAAATCCATTTTCACGTATCATATTGTTGTGTGCTGTAAATATTAACACACCTATGTTATCATTCATTATTTTTGCTGTACTTTTCCAATAATTTTTAAGTTTTTAATAGAATACAACTCTCTTTCATCTACAGTAAGTAGAGAGCAGAATGACATTAAAGGACTGCGCTATTCATTAGCCTTAAAATCTAAGAGCTAAGCATTAGAAAACGTTTAAATTTCTCTTTTGGGTAAACGTAAATCACTGTTCATAAAAATATATAAATGCAATGAATATTTTCGTCAAGAATTGGTACATTGCATTTTAAACAGAATATTTAAATTATAGATAACTTTTAGAGTGATTTTCAGTGGAAGGTCTCGTGACTAGCTCAAGGTTTTTCAGTCTGTTTATTCAGCTTCCTCCTGGCCGTCTTTTAAATGTGTGATTGCGGTATAAGACACAGTTTTAAGAACCTATATCTTAATCTGGAATACATTAATTAGGAAAAGATACATAAGCATATTATCGCCGTAGGTTAAAGCTCCCTTGCTCGTTAACAACTGTCTTCCATCCTTCAACATCCTTCTGTAATTATTATCTAATTTTGAAAATACTAGCCGCGAAGACTTTTACAATATTTTTTAGGAATTCTTTCATTCCATACTCTTATACCAAAGGAAAATTAAATCAAAATTTGAATGATACGTATCGTCTAATTGTTGACCTACGTGACAAAATTCAATTGACAAAATTACATAAAAACACTTCCTATGTAACAGAGACGAAAAATATATGCAATTTTCCACTTAATAAAGATTTATTTTCAACTATGCTGGACTCGCGAGAAAATCATTTGAAAGTGATGTCGTACATCGAGACTAGTCGATAATAAATCTTTATTAAGTGGCATATTGCAATAGTTTTTCATCTCTGTTATTATGGAACAGTTCCACCACATCACACCTGACTCTATAATTTTTAAAATGCTTCATCCTCATTGTACATTCGTAACTGTTATAAGGTTCACTCATTTCTCTGTGCCGGATTTGAACCTCAGCCATCAGAATATTATTAGTTAAAATAGTTCCCACTTGTAAAAGCCAAGGCATTTTGAAGTAGATTAATTACCTGGCATGTTAACTAAAAGCATAATTGATAAAAACCATTAACTTCTATTTTTCTAATAGCTTTCCTTAATTTCAATTTAAACTTAAAATAAAAATAAAATATTTATAAATAGAAATATAAAGCCATTTGAAAAATATATTAGAAAAATTTTCAGAACACTAGGAAATCTAACAAATATGCTCTCTCACGCCGCTTTTACTTAAAAAAATAAGTACCATAAGAATTGGTGTCTTTCAAGTAATCACTCGAATGTAATACTATATCCAGATAATAAATGTGAAAAGAAAGTAGCTAAAGCTAATAAAATAGGACAGTGGAGAGGGGTAATTAGACATTACAATTCTAATAATTATGATTGACAGAATAATAAATAAAACAAATACTCCTGCTTCCAAACTGGGCAGGAAAGTACACTTATGGGCACGAGATTAGAGAAATATTTATTTTATTTATTGATTTAAATGGGCGTTATTCAGAATAATGGTCCATTCTTCTACCTAACCCTTAGGCATTGCGTTGAAGACAATTACCTACAGAACCCCAAGCTGAAGGTGAACAAAAATCCACCTATACGAGAATCAAACCCGCGAGCTGTGAATGTGCAGGCAAGGACGTTAGCCCGCCACCAACCGGGCCGGCAGAAATAAGAAAAATACATAAGGGAATATTGCTATCCCTGGAAATGATCTTCTGAGGATGAAGTGCCAGGATACGAAGAAAGGCGCACGTAAGTAATGAGGCAATCAGAACAATATTGAATGTAATTAGAAATGTAACGGATACCTTAATTTAAAAATAAGCTTTTGTTGTGTTGTGGGCACCTAGTGCGTTAGAAATATTACAGATGGTCAAAAATGGTGGGGAATTGGGCCCCTCAATAAAGAATTAGTGGAATTTGGAAGATGGAAATCTAAGAAATCATTGAGACACGAACGCTGCAACAGAATGTATGAAACTATAGAGAGTTGTGACGGTTGAGAATTGCAAAACGGCACAATCGTAGAAACCGTACACGCATATATCACCTCGCCTTGCCCGTCTTCCTTTGGGCAATGCTTAGTTATGTATCGTGTTTGCTTGGAAATAACAGAACACCATGAAACTTCTATTCCTGAGTTCACATTCTTCAGAATTAAAACTCCCAAGACATTAAACAAAGATAAAACCATATACAATAAAAGATAGATAAAGTAAAAAACCTACCCGGAGGTATTTTTCACAAACGTATGAACTTATATACATTTTATGAGTTTTTAAAAATATTGTGTTCTTGAATGGTATTTGAAATGGAAAGAAGAATACCCATATTAGAAGACCGAAAATATTTACAATCTTATGAACAAAATATTTTGATAATATACTTTTGCAGGGATGCACAGAGCTTTATTTTATTTTTTGATGCAACGCAATCTTCCAGTTATCTCCATGCCTGTCTCAATATTGAGCAATTATTACATTTTTATACCAAATTTCTCGTTTTTTCCGTGGTAAAACTATTTTCAGTTTCAAAGATCGTTGTAAAAAATATCACACTGTTGAAAGAGTGAAGCTATATTCAGATGAATATGTTAATCGTAAACGTCACATAGAGAAACAATCAATTAAGGACGCAACTGCATCTGATTCATTTATAAAGCTATATCACTTCACACATTTTCCTTTCTGATAAAATGTATGGTCATTACTTGCTGATATTTTAATATAGACTTGAAAAATGTAAAATTGACAGTAAAAACTATTTCATAGGCGAATTTGTTTCAGGGAGCCTGGACGGGAGTCGATCCCCGGTAGCTCCCGCCTCAATCGCCGGCATCCCGTCCCAGCGAGCCAGGGTGCGAGACTTGCCGCACAACTCCTGGAATTTATTTATTTCTTCGGGTAATTTTCTACACAGAATTCTCCCAATCATTTATGTCCATTTATGTACATTACATTTCTGTGCAATGTAACGCAAAGCCATTTATATGACAATGAGAATTCGTTGCAAATGTTACCGATGATTTGGGTACAAAGTAGCCCGCAAAGGTAGTGAGACGGAAATATAATAACCTGTACAAAAATTAACGTATTCCTTATTAAAAAATATGTTTTAAAAGCGTATCTTGGATTATTATTCTTTAACCGCAAGCAAGTTCTGATCAAAACAACGAATGCGAATATTATGATTATACGTTAAATATGAAATTCTCTCACTTTTCGATGAAAATTGTAAACAGTGTTATTCAATCACAGTAATGACATTCTTTGACCTGTGTAAGTATTTCTTTGAGGCTGTCAAACGGTTATTCCTTTTCAACCGATAATAGGTCCTAACTTTTTTCAGCAAGATGTTAAAATATACTCATATAATTAAATTATCTAATACTCAATAATGTCTTCCCAGTTCAATATATTCTATTGCACCCTGAAGAGGAATTTTATTTTTTTTAATATCGTTTCTTAAGAAATCTCCCGGCGTCTTATGTCGCGGGGCCCTTACGGGACGCGAGGGATTAACGGATGCCGGCAATGCCCTCTGTTGGCAATCAGGCCGTCGGGAAACCACCCTTACCTGACCCTGCATTCTTCGAGTGCAGAGAACCCTAGCGGCCAACCTGAAAAATTCCAACGAAACATTCGGAACCGGATGAAAAAAATTTCATTTTAAAAGTAGCTATGGGCATCGCCCACAGATGTCGGCACGAGCTGGGATGACGTTTTAAAAGCGCACGGCGCGCCACTTTTTAACAGCGCCCGGAACTTTCTGGAAAAAGCAAAATCGGTCGGCCGGGGTGCATGCGTACTGCGTTGGCGAAAAAGGTTTGGTTTTCGCGAGCGGTTAAGAACCGCCCATTTTTACGGCGCGTGGAAGGGATGGACGATGGGAAAAATGCGCGCGAAAGGGATTTTTTAAACTTCGAGGGAGGCGGTAGGGGGTGGGGGGTGGGAGGATACGGGACGCATATATTCAAATTCGCCGTTATGCGGGATCGCAAACATCCCCCGCACGTACCCTGGGTGCACGCCCGAGTGCTTCGACGTCGCAATGGTGACCCGTATGACGATAATTGCGTTTTTTGATTGACGCCGCCCCTCCCAAGGTCTTTTTTTCTTCCATCTCTCTTTCTGCTCTCTTTTTTTTGGTCGTATCCGACGTCCGCTTCTTTCGTTCAAAGGATTCTACCCTGCAATTAGCAGCTCGCAGTCGTCACGGTTCAGTGCGGAAATTTTCTCCTAGGAAATATATGACCGTGTTCCGAAATATCGCGCAACATAAGTGGGCGACTAATATGTGATGCCACCAAAGAGCAGAAGTTATAGTCAATCCTGGGTATTTGAAGAGCTCGAGATTGGAGCACATCTAGACCTGTCTCGAGAATATTAGAAAAAATTATTATATGCTAAAATTAGTATTCATAATATGCTAAATGTCTTTCTAGATTCCTCCTTTGAAGGTAGATTACAAAATTTCAAAAACTGCTGTTTATTTTTTGACCTTCCTAACTGGTATAGCAATGCCTCTACAGATAAGCATTTAAACCAAATTTAAGTAAGTAATGAAGTCTTAACTGTTACAGTTTGGCAATATTTTCCATCATATTAAAAGTAAGAAGATGGTTCTGAAATTGTATTTTTAAGGCATTGTATTTTCAGTGGCAGCATTTGAGTAAGTTTTAGACTATAAATAGGTATTAATCAAGTTTAATGATTAACTTTCAAGTCATGATTAACAAGCCAGTAACTAAGAAGACCTCGATATATGTTTCAATATACAATAGCAGCACTTATTCCTCAAGGGTTTATTTATTCCTGATTATAGTTCATTATTTTATTCCATAATTATTAGATAATATGACCCCACTTTTTAACTTTTTTTATCTCTTAAGGCAAATAATTTTTTTATAATAGTTCAATATAGCATTTTTATGAATATATATTATTTTTTACTAATTTTATTTCGCGATTATTATTAATTCCTTTCGTAAAGTTATTTACAAACACATTGTGCTTGTGCACTTCAGCTTAATATGATTTTTAATTTTAGAAAGTATGTGCCAGTATAACTTTGAACTATTAGACATCAGCCGACAAAAAAATCAGACATCTATTCGACTCATAACCGCCCTCCCGAAGAAGTACTCGTACTTCGAAGAGTTTGGTAAAATGAGGTCCCAACGGAGGAGAATCACAAGGTGAAGAGGAGCATTACTTGGACTTACCGTGTCCAACGATAGTTAATGAACATATTCATCGTAAGCACCATAGAAGGTAGCAATTACGAAGGAAGCCCATGCATAAATTACTAGAAGCGCATGGAGGATTACATCAACACAAGGAGCAATAAATGAATGACAATCTTGACGGGAAGCACGATGATGAACTAATACAGATCGATCAATGGATTAGTTACCCGTAATTATGATGAAGATGGTGATTCTTGGGCGATCAACTGACAATACCTGTGTGTCATAGGCTGTGGCGGTGCACGAGAAGGGTAGAAGTTGCGCCAAAGCAGCACCATGAGATCCTATGCTAATGGCTACACACATTGATATTCTGTAATGGTAAAGTACTTAAATTATAGTTAACTTTTAACATAGTTTCTCACAAAACCCATCCGAGATACATGTAGATTTCTAGGATATCGTAATGTCTTCATTTTTAGAATTTAAGCCCTAAGGAGGCAAAGTAATATAACTTTGGATGAGTGAAATACGTTTTCGCATTTTAATATTTTAAATATTATTCACCCAACTTTTTACCGCAAATGTAATGAAAAATGTATGAGAATAATGTGTTAAGAATATAAGGTGCTCGCCTGATTTTACGTTTGAATACGCATGCGCATCATGAAAGACACTTTCACCGGCAATTTTGAATCTTATGAGCTGAAGAAATTCCTCTTATCGTCATCATCGTATTTGGAGGGTCTGAAGATGACTAGCGAGTTAGTCATCGAACGTTTTTGAAGATGGTGA
Source organism: Hetaerina americana (assembly GCF_022747635.1). Classification (NCBI taxonomy): domain Eukaryota; kingdom Metazoa; phylum Arthropoda; class Insecta; order Odonata; family Calopterygidae; genus Hetaerina; species Hetaerina americana. The sequence continues at coordinate 67,823,467 of NW_027287538.1, read as the reverse complement.
GCCGAACCCAACGGAGGAATATTCGAGAAAAATTTACTCAGGTTACAGTTTCTTCTGGTAATTACTGAGGTTTACTGCAAACAAATAATAAGTCACTCTACTCCTTAGGTCACGGCCACCCTATCTCTACATACCTCTCACATTTACATGCTAATGCGTGTCTATGACAACGGAATAAGTGAAGGCATTTATAATCCTTGCATATATTAGCTATAATTAGGAAGAAGAAAAGATACATTGATATGAATATTCTGGATGATTATTAAGGCAAAAACCATGGAAAATATTCTCAAAGTTCACTCAGATATTTCAACGAGATATCTATGAATATCGAAAGTTGAAATCATTATGGATTTCAAAATAGAATTCTACCAAATACCAAAACTTTAATATAGCGTAAACTGTAACCTTGAATTTTCCAAAATAATGGCACGCAGCTTAAACTAAATTATTGATACTTAAAAATAATTGACTTAGAGGCTGAGAAAGCACAGACATTTCCACGAAACGGTTATTTTGTATGATAATTCAAAAGTGAAAAAACTGGAATAAGGAATTCTGAGCATAGATGAATGCTACATGTAACAGATTTCATTAGCATAAGAATAAAAGTTAGCCAAACGAATTTATTTTCACATGAAAGAAATAAAATAAATGACTTTTATTAGCAAATTGGCTTGAAATCACGAATGAAAGCACGTATAACAGGCGATCAACATTTTTCACATGTAGAGTTAAGAGGATTTCCGCGCACCTATCAAAATATGCCGTTATTTCGCCTACAACTGTATTCCACCGGAGTTGGATTTCCTTCCACGTTCTAATAAAATTAAAGGAAATGAAAATTATTGTTTTTTCTCTTTGACTATGATGTATTTCGAATAGATAATTATTTTTTGCAAATTCAATACATTCACGCGTATTTTGAAAATCGTTCAAATACATTTTAATGCCTGCAAATTAAAAAAGTGTAAGACTATATGCATTTTTGCTTTAATTTCCTTTCTGAGATGGAAAAAAATTCAATCACTTCGTCAAATTTTTTTTTCATCGCAAGACTGTGTAAAAGGAATCAAAAATTTGAGCTCAAACTTATAATTAAAATTCGTCCCAAGATAATTGTCTATAAAGTAAAAAAGAAATCATTCCAGGTATTGAAAAATAAGTAAATTTGATTCGCTACTGCCGTTTAGAGTATACTTACTATATAAGGAGGTACAGAAAATGATCAATATCTCCCATATTTAATTGGATTCAATAAATAACTGTAAGGAAGAAATATAGGCAGAAATATTGAAATTGATGCAAAAGATCAAAGTATAGGACTAAGTAAAAGATAGACATGTACGGTGACAAAGTTTAAAGGGACCAGTGGAAATTCCGTTATCGCCAGTAATATTACAACCCTGACTATTACGACCCACTACCCACATTGGTTAATGAAACAAATAGGTAATAAAAGAGGCAAGGGTTGGGCTAGAGGTATCAATGAAATTAATTATTTTTTAATAAATTAAGATCACTTAAATTCATTAAGTAATTTAATTTTTTTAACTGTCAATTTTACATTGCATTACTCACCTAAAGGACAGTAAGTGCTCGTCAACCAAATACAGATTACATACAAAAACTGCAGTCGGATGTCATCACAAAAGAGCTCAAATAAAATGTTTCCCTTTTAGAAATGAGTGATGGCATTAGAAAGACGGAAAGACTAGGATTTAGTGTGTGAGAGAAGTGAGAACCGAATTGGGAAAAGCAAAAAGAGGAAAAAAACTGCTTTAGCAAAGGCAATGGAATAAAGACGGAAGGTTTTACTGACAAGGACCGCGTTCAGATAAAAACCAGTGTTAATTTGAACCTTGATGTCAAATGTCTCATAATTTCCGTATACGATATATAAAAAATAAGCGTCCATTAGAAAATTAGAAATAAGCAGAACTACTTTTGGGCCTGGAGGAATAGAATAATGTGGAAGGGTGAAATTTGGGAACGATTGGAACATTCGACTGAGCAAAGAAGCTCTCAAGTAAGTTTCCAAAAACATAGCGTGCAAAATCATCTGGATGTTGATGAATGTTTCCGTTCAGAGATGAAAGACAAAACTGATTTTTGAGGAAACATTGTTAAGTTTGCTATAAATTATAGAAAATTGAAGGAGTTAAGATCGGAGGAAAAGACTAATCAGTGCTTTTCATGAATCTTAACTTTGACTAACCATGAAAAAACTAATTATTTATTTGAAATCAAATGCGAATATTTTTACGTTATTTGGAGAAAGTTTACTGAAAGCGTAAAATTAGTTCATTTACAGCAAAACGCTCGGAAAAACATATCTACCGGCCCCGATGGCGGCGGGGCAACGTCCTCGTCTGCCAACCCAAGGGTCGCGGGTCCGATTCCCGCCTGGGCGGGATTTTCTCCACCGAGGGTTTGTGTGTTTGTCATTCTGTCTATTGATATCTTTGCTACTAATCCGATTTAAAGGCCAAATAGTACTTTATTCGGACTAATTCTGAATTAATAAATGAATATGCAACAAAACCAAAAATTGTTTATTGACGATTGCCGGTTTCCTACAATTCTCATTCAAGTTATGGCGTAAAAAGAATAGTCCTTCAAAATGGGAATCTGGAGGAAGATGAAAAGAAATAGTTGGATGGATAGAGTAAAGAGTTAGCAGGTACTACGAAACATTTGAAAGGAGAGAGAATTGGTGTAGATAATAAACGAAGGAAAGGTTAATTGGCTAGAGCATTGCATGAGAATGGAATGCTTGTTGAAGACCGTGTTATGTTAAGTAATGATGATTCACATTTGAAATATAGAACACAGCTAATGATGCAGCACTACATTGTGTAAACTATACAAATATCCGCTATTTAAATATACATATGCACTATTAATGAAGAGAACTTAGCTTTGTTATTGCTAACCATCGGGACTTAAACATATGTATTGAAATAATTCCACCAAAAAATATACATAACAATAAACGAGGACTTAAAAATCATTGCTTCCATCCATATAACACATTCTTGCTCTTAATATCATTGCGAAATTATCCAATCAAACGCCTTAAACGGGAACCCTGGGCCGCCTCATCTCGCCGAGAGCAACAAATCCATTATATCACGTAAAGGACATTTGCGTGAGTTTGCAGTTAGATATTACTTCAACCATCAAAGGACACTGATATTAGAAGGATTATTTATTCATTAAATGGTTTTTCTAAACAAAGTATATATTTTCAAAATATAATTAATGATTTTACATTTTTGAGAAGAAAAAAGTATTAGAAACCCCATTTATGTACCACATTTGGGTTAACCGTGCAAATATTTGTCGGTAGCCTTTGCTTTTGACCCAGACACATGCAGGCGTAATAGCAGAACAGATGGAGGCCCCTGATGGTTAGATGATAAGTATGGTTACTAATCAGGGGACACTCAAATATGTTCCAGGTGTAGACAGAGTTTGTATCCTATCACCCTTAAATCAGGTTTGAAAAAAACTGCCAAAACATCGATGCATTTGCATTAGGGTTTTAATTAAGGGTTAAGAAAAATGTCAAATTAGATTCATTTGTGTTTAATTTTTTTAATGAGCCAAAGGTTTAGAGAAAATAACACAGAGACCCAACGATAAGGATAAGAAAAAAAATATTTCCTTCGGAGGAATACAATATGTTTATTTTTACGACAACATTATTTATAGACGTCAGATTATTGTTCTATACATAAACATCGGGAAAGGTTCAGCTACCTCTATTTCATCATTTTGGGACATTAACGTGGGACATAAACTGGGAATTTAATGCAATAATGGCAACATATACATTACCATTGCTAGAATTAAAATATTGTTGGATTAAAAACCATATTTCTATGCATATTTCACGTTCTGGAACCTTAGGGGCCTGCATAAGTGACTTAAATCGTAATCTCATAAACTAATCGGAAAAGAAAATAATTTTTTCACCCTCATTATTCCTCACATATAGATTATTAAATATACTTGGAAGGACAAAGTATTTTTTTCCTATATGAATCGCTTCCCCAAGGTGACGTTTCAAACCATTCTACTCGTAAATCAAGGTTTTACGGCCGCAGAAAGAAAATTTCATGCCAACATGTATTTTCCTTTAAGAAAGCCTGTTTTAACCAATTTTGCCTTTCATAATAAATATTCAAACTGAAAATAAATTATTTAAATTTATAAAAAGTTAAATTGTTGTTCCCAATTGCTCGGTTGGGATAAAAATATTTCGATATACAAAGGATAAAACTGCCCATGAAGAGAGTTAGTATTATCTGACAAGGAAACTGACCTGCATAGAAAATGGAATGAATAGGAACAACCTCAAGGCAAATAACATTTTAACAGTTTTTATAGTCAGTCAACATGATCATTGGTGATGAAAGCAGCAAACAAGTAATATTCATCAGAACAGGAGAAAAAGAGTCAATAAATCCGGAAATAATATGAACTAGCCTAGATTTTTGGATGAAAGGAGGGAATAAAGATTATTAAAACTTATAATTGCATTTATTTTTCTTCTGCTAAAACGGGCTTAGCCAAACAGACGATAAAAGCACTAGAATATTAGAAGAAAGGAGATTGCAAGCGAAGGAGATATCCTACGGAATAATTATAATAGTTGAATGGGTAAGCAGAGGAAAAATGGATGATATTTTGAAAATTGGATAAGGGGAAAAACGAATTGCAGAAGGAAAAAAAGGCCAACTAACAGGATTAAAAAAACGAGGAGAGCAAAGGTTTACCGAAGAGGGCCACTGAAGGAAATGGAGTGAAGAAGTCACAAATGAAGGGTGAGAATAAAATGAATGACAGAAAAGAAATGAAGGAATATGTCAGCGTACGTACTATGAAGTATGAAAATATTGGCCGGGGAGAATGTGATTTAAAATGCTTAAAGTGTTACTCTAATTTTATAGCATTGTTCCAATATTCCAATTCCATTTCCAATATTCTAGTGCTCTTATCATCTATTTGTGTTAGCCCATATATAATTACATATATATATGTGTATATATATATATATATATATATATATATTATATACACATATATATTTCTTTATTTATATATATATATATATACATATATTATATATACATTATATAAACATATATATACACATATATATTTCTTTATATATACATATATATATATATATATATATATATATATATATATATATATATATATATATATATATATATATGTAGATGATTTCGTCGACGTAACACGGAATTGTCGAATAATAAATTGGACAGCAAGAAACAATATAGAAACACATAAAAAGGACACTCGCACGTTATTTCTTGATAATATCGACGGAATTCTGCTCCGTCTTCATCGGAAGATAGAGAAGTAATGACTGATGTAATGATGATGATGACTGAGAAGTAATGACTGTCATTACTTCTCTATCTTCCGATGAAGACGGAGCAGAATTCCGTCGAAATTACCAAGAAATAACGTGTGAGTGTTCTTTTTATGTGTTTCTATATTGTTTGTTGCCGTCCAATTTATTATATATATATACATATATATATATAAATAAATATATATATATATATATATATATATAATTTCGTGCCGTGTGGTATAATATTGCAAGAACAAAAAAGAACATTTGAATTTGAGGTTCGGAAGAAAATATATACACTTCCGATGCAAGTAAAGCTTTACCAGGAAATGCTCGTCTAAGAAATAAAGATCATATAAAATGAGCATAAAAAGTCCGCTCCATAGCGTAGGTTATTTGGGGATAATTTTTTTAGGACGAGCCTCCAACTGACGAGTGCCTGCTCTGCCCTCCTGGTATACGTGTACACTGACTCCTATTCCAGTGGACTCAAGTTGCGGAGCTAGTAAAAAAAAACTAGCCCCAACAGGTTGGCCCGAACATCCTAATGTGCATGATGATGTTGAAGCCTTTAAAACGGAAACAGTTCGAGACTCCTTAGGCCCTGGATAAGCAAGCCATTTTATACAGCCTGATTTAATACCAGTCTGGCTTCCTAACTACTTGTACTGGCGGTTAATGGCAATGCAATTTTTAGCGCATGTATTAAAAAGTTATTCATTAAATACCGTTTCCGGCCCACCGGAAACGGTATTTGTTGAATATTGTTCCGGTCCATTGAAAATTAATACCCAATTTGACCAACCTTTATATCACCTAAACCTCTAAACACAGAAATATTTGCTACCTAAAATCAATGCCTATTCTATGTTTTTATGTATGTGCTCGTAAATTAATTTCCTAAACGCTCTTCTGACCAGTGAACTGAAAATTTGAGAGTAGATTCTAATTTTTATTCAATAGGATAGCACTCAGAAAAGTCAAATCACGAATTATCTGTGGTCAGCAAGAAGCGATGGGTGTTTGTGACACTTGAATATAATATTGAACCTTCCTGCCTGATTGATTTAAAATATATGAAAATGCCTTCTGCATTAATTTTTATCCAAGAACATAGCAGGGCCTTCACTTCTTGCAGTTTCGCCCTCGAGGGTCAGGGAATGGTGAGCAGGGAAGGAAGTCCGGGTCGGGACAGGGAGACAGAGGTGGTCGTGGGCCGAAGAGCGACTCTCGCCGCGGGTCGGCCCGCGTCGCAAGCCAAACGCGGCCCCGCCGTGCGGCGAGCCAGGGAGGGAGGAGGAGGAGAGAACACGTTTCGGTGTATCGACTCTCCATCAGGCCAGTGCCGCCAATGTTTACGACCAGCTCTCGATGGAGCCGGCAGACACACACTCACACATAGGGGAAGCGGAACAAGCAGAGACCAGCCCCCTGGCTCCACCCATTCAACTTCCCCCACCCCCGCCGAACTCCCCTCCCCGCCTTTGGGATATCCGCATCGAGAGGGAAAGAGTACCGCGAAAAAATATGTATAAAAGAGAGCCGTCTCCCAAACCGACCCTCCCGTCCCTCCGAAAATCCCCCTACACAGCCGGAGAAGTCACGTGATAACAATACAATCAATGGCCGAAGCTTGTCACCAATGAGCCATCCTGAACTGGACCACGGAAACCCGACCTCCTCCTCCCTTTGCCTCCCTCCAGCGGCAATCAAACGCCCAGTTTTGCAACCGGGACGGCGGGGAAGGAGGTTGTGTGGAGATGTGTGTTGTTGTGTGGGCGAGGAGGTGGGGTGGGAGACCTGTCCACCTCTCTCCCCATGAGCGGGATCTGGGAAGAGGAGGGGGGGGTGCGAGAGGGGAGGCTTTGTGGGGGGGGGAGGTTTGACGGTGGATCGAAAGGGAAACGTGGTGTGAGGAGGATATCGCAGGGTGTGGATTCAGGGGCGGGGGTGAAGAGGTGGTGTTGTGCATGCAAGCGGGGTGGAGGGAGGGTGTTGGGAGGGAAAAGGGGGAGGGGGAGGGTGTTACCCAGTCAGAACACACAGAATCTGGGCCCATCGGCAGGTAACATCGGCAGTTGCATCGGGTGTTCGGTTGCCAGTTGATCTCCTTGTGCTGCTCTCCTCTTTGTGCCCCCCGTTGGATTGCACGAGCGACATGTTCCCTGCATCTTCCGAGCTTCTTGACCTCCCGGCCTCCAAGACGACTGGTGAAGTGAAAGACGGCTCCTTAAAATTATTCCCGCGTTGAAATGGTGAGTTGTGATCGATTTTCCCCCTTCGCTTGATTGAATAATTTATTTTGCATCTTTCCGAGATGCCCCGGATTGCTAAATTCACCATTTCGGAGTCGCTGTGTTAACATAAGAGATCGGGTGTTTTTTTTCTGTTAAATAACACTCGTGTTCACCTTTTATTTCTGTGAAGACTGCTGCTTAATGTTCTGAGGGTTACCATTACCTGGTCAACGGCGTCTAAGATATACCTATCATATTAATTAAGGACGCATTTTTTGCCCAAAATCGCCTGGCATAGTTCTTATATACGGTGTGAAAATAATATGGTATAAAAGTAAAGCTTATTTTTAAATAAATATTAATTTGTAAGGCAAATTTCCTTAAAATCATGAAACTAATAACGGTGGGTGTGGCAGTTTTAGTTTATTTATCGATGGCAAGAGAATATTGAAACGAAGACGATGGAATTGCATTCCTGAAGTTATCCGCGACAGGGTCTCGTCCGTTGCGGATTTAATGACGTGCAGAAAACAAGCTTTGAATATCGATCTAGAACCCCCTTTGCAAGGACGCCTTTCGCCCGCTGACGTCCACGTTCTGTGATGCCTAGTGGAAGGCTAAAACCACGACTATGGCCGCTGCTCAGGATCGCTACTCATGATCTCAGAAAAGCAGGGTATAAATTAGTGTTACCTTATATTAGTACTGTGTTGCATCGATTCATTTTTGAAGAGGAAATAAGTAATGACTGTATTTCAGGAATTACAATTATCATTCAAGGATCGCCATTATCCTGAAGTGACGAATAAACTAAGGCTTTCATTAATATATAGTATATGTTCCAATATAGCCTAAGTTAGTTGAAATCGGTACGCATGCCTTATCTTTAATTTTATTATAAGTTAACCATGAGGCAGTAATGAAATTACAGCCATAATATAAGTGTCGACCTTTTGTGAACCCTTCACTTAATTGCAAACTCATTTTATTGATCGAATTTTACTTGTTGTTCCATCCTAAAAATTATGATACATTACATAGATAAAAAAACACATAATCCCTTTCATGGTGAGGTAAAAAATAATCGTATTTACTATAATTTCTATTTAATCTCATCATTTTATGCAGGTTTTAAATGTAAATTAAATTTAATGAGATTATATTGTTTTAATAACTACACTAGTTTAATGCATCAATCGGAGGTTCACAATTTAGACATTATCTATGCCAGTAGAAGGTGAACAAAATGATTAACTAACTAGAATACGATTTCTCACTCATTTCTGTTTTTGCACCCGTAGTTTTCAAAAATTAAAATCGGAATAGTCAATATTTTGTGAAACCACGCCCTCTTAAAAAACACGGACGATGGTGTTTTTTTAATAATCCGTCGGCCATTTTTATTTTACGTCAACTTTCCCCATTCTACTTCCACGCCATCTTCCCGGTCAAGCATCGTCGCCAAGGAAAACTGGGAAGCGGGTTCTTTCGGTTGGATGCTTGCTCTTCAAAATTCAAAGATTGTTAACCAAATGAGGAACCAAACATAAAATAAAAAATATCATGGCATAAGTTTTATCTGCTTACTTTGCAGATTGCACCATATGTAAACAATGTACTTTCACAAGTATGGAGGGGGATGTGTTTAGAGTAATTTTGGAGTCAATAATCCTTAATTTGAACATTTAAACTATATCAGCTATCTCTATTCACTTATTCTTAAGAGAGAAAATATCATTTTTCTTAATTTTATTAGGAGGACCGTAGAAAGATAATTTTTTAATTACTGTATATTTAATATGATGTTTAACGTGCTGTAAAAATATGTTATTTCATCGAGTTATTGCTCTAATTTTTCGGTGATATTCATAATTAAGTTAAAAGGAATACATTTTTCAAATATTCAAGTATCAATAATAAACGTCATTATCTTAACAGTGCCATATAAAATTACCTTGAACAAATGAATATTTAAATTAACTTAAATGTTCATTTCAGGATGATCCCTGCGATAAGTTCTTCCCTATCATTGCTTTGACATTTTTTCCCAACTCATTTTATGACTCACTGCGTGATGATCACCGACATTGGCATAAAAACCATGTGAATCTGACAACGCTTGTGTAGATAGTATGACTGAGGAGTTCAAAGCTCACATTTTAAATTTTTATTGCAATAAACGATTAAATGACAACACGCGATTCTTTAAATAATTTATGTGAAATATTCACGATTAACATGCATCCTAAATATAATATATTAAGGTATAATTGCGTATTGAGTATATGCTCGCTCGTTCAAACCACATCAATGAGTGAAGACAACTGCAATGGAGTTTGGATTCATATCAAGCCTCTAAATACAAGATATCATGTTACTAAGAGGTTGCAGATCCCAGCGTAGTGAAGAAAGATTAGTGGATCATGAAGAACCCTGCGCGTTGAAATGATGAAGAAGCGAAGACTGGTTTTTCCACCGGGTGGCCAAAAGGGAAGAGTCGAAGGGTGCAAGGGTGGGGGAAGATGCAGTTGGGAGAGGTGGGCAGTCGGAATTCAACCCCCTTGCGCGCACGCGCCTTACGCGGTTGTCAGTGTGCGACACAGATGGCAGCACCATTCAGATCGAATTCCTCCGAAACCCGCTCAAACCCAATTATGTTCTTTTGACAGCGTCCCCCCCCCCTTCCCTCATTGGAACTCCTGCTTCGTTCATCGAGTTCCGGGTTTGTACACCAGATGACGCGAGGCACCGCGGTCGCCGATGAGGGCGCGCGGGTTGTAAGCTTACTTTGAGACGCTTCGAACTACATGATGACGCTCATTTGTACTTGCATGAGGCAATTAGAGAGCCAATTAGGAAAATTTCTAAACAGAAATATAAATTACATGCTCGATTTACAAACTAACATTCGATAATTTACATTGGAAAAGATACTATTGAAATAAAAAAGTCACTGTTGCTAGTAAGACAGTATTGTTCTCTAAAAGGGCATTTCAAATCTGAGAATTTTGTTTAGGTTTTAAAAAAGACATATGCAATAAGGAGGTTTCTACGGCTTGGATTAGCTGAGCCTCTCCGTGCTTCTCGACTTTTTACCTCGAAAGTTGACTTAAACTGACAACCGTTTTAGCAGCATTTGGATGCACGGGCATGCGAAAACTATTTACCTTAATCGGGAATGGATATAAGAACCAGGATAGATCATTTTGAAGTTACAATGGTTTTGAAGACCCACCAATTAATTCCTTTCTTTTAAATTATGAGTTCATACCAACTTAAGGGTGAAGAAATTAGTGTGGCAGAGTACACCTTTTCAATAATAGGGTTGACCAATTGTTTTCCTGTCGGTATTTTCCTAATTTTTAAGGATTAGTTCACTTCAAATATGTCATTTATGAATCAAATTATTACTTTTACACTTACTATATACTCGTAAAGTTTCAAAATATGAAGAAATGCTTAAATATCCAAACTTTTATCCCTCAAATCTAAGTAGGTAAAAGTTCATAAACAACTTGTGCAAATGTAGTTTATTTGGCCTCGTCTTCGATTTATATTAATTTTATTGCTAAATTATGTACTAGTAGAAATTAATTTATGAATTCTACAAAAATAAATCATTACTTCATCCAAAGTTTACAATTTAAGGAACAAAGAAAGCCATACTCAAGTATTCCCAGGGAGAGAATGGGGATCAAATATTAATAGAATTATTATAACGTATGCTTTTCGATATTTGTTTTGGAATTCCTTGAAATATTTTGCAAATATGAAAACGAAATCTTTTAGGAATGTAAAAAATATAATTTTCTCACAGTTAAGTAATCATTGCATTTTTTATTTATTTCTATGAAAATAGAGCAAAATGAGACAAGAAAAGTTTAAATGAAAGTACCAGCAGCCGTTCACCTTGATATTTCAAAGTATTCCTTTAAAGAGCTAAATTATTTGGAAAGTATTAAAAATTGACACCTCACTGGCTATTGGCTCGTTGAGTGAAATTTCTCCATTCGTATGAATAAAAGTATTCAAAAAAATAATACATCAGGAATTTACATTTTTTGATAATATAATGCATGTTTTTAGTAAAAAACAATTTAAATGTCCACGATTAAAGTCGCTTGCTCAAAGTATAGACACCGTCAACATAGGTCTGTTTTTAGTTTAATTTACATAGCCTTTAGTTATTTCTTATTAAGTTCTCAATCCTGAAAAACCTTTTATATCTCTGTTAAATACCACACATTGTTTCGTTAATACAATTGAGATCTTTTGATTTCGATTTATAAATTACTTGACCTAGGAATCACCTCAATCTCAATAATCCATTATTATCCCGGTCTACCCCTTTCTCTCAAACTGTCTTCTCAACTATACCTGGTTGTTGATCTCACTCGTATTCTCTCCAACGGCAAGACTTTAAAGTAAACTACTTCATTATATTCACCGATATAAATTCTATCATAATCCACTTATTTAACACGCTATGATATATTTTCCCTGCAAATATTCAAATTCTTCACACTCACCGAATTTGGATGAATTTTGCGTTGATTTTGGCAAAGTTTTTCTTCGATGCACTACTTCTTCAAGAAAAACATTCTTACTCTGTCATTTCAGTTTTCCAGAAGATTTTTTTTTTAAATCACTTATAAATACCAATCTACACCAATTTATCAGTATTACCCATACTTTTCATTCTTCCATCTATTCGACTATACTTTGTAAATAATCTGCAATGCTATATGAAGTATCCACCTAACCGATTATTGCGCAGTACACCTTCACTGAAAAAGCAATTTGTAAATTTTTATTGACAAAAATAATTTAAGATGCAAAAGTTCTCAATGATATTACGTGTTACCTTTTTGAGGCTCTCTACGACTCTGCAAAACTAACGATTCTCAGCTAGAACAATATTACATCGTCGGCGTATAGAAGCGCGGGTACATTTGCATTTACAACCGTTACCCTTATGCTATAATCCACCATTCGCTAATTAGACGTTGAAAAGTCATAGTGATAGTGTTGACTCTTATTTCAAAACATTCGTTTTAGTTCAATACGTATGCCCATTCACTCCCAACCGAACCTTAACATTCATTAATTTCATTGGATTCTATTGTATCATTCATATTTCTATTCGAATGGCCTTCCACAAATAATCTGCTTTAATTAAAATAATGCTTGAAAAATATTATTCGTACAGACATACATTCCTCAGGCAATTACTGATGTGCAGGGCACTGACCTGTAAGTCCGATGCCAGGCCTAAAATAACATACACCTCTCCTGATTTAGCCTAACGGATTATGTTAAATTCTGCATCTAAAAATTATTATTAGTACTCTTATGCGTCTAAATTATCGTCTTTCTCATAAAGGTTGCCAAATGTTTTCGTTAAAGTGTTTTCACTTTAGCGAAACAAAACTTTTTGTACCAAACAAAAGCGATGTTTCCGTTTAAATTCCGAGCGAAAACCCGCAGACATAAAAGTTCCGCTCTTTGCCGCTAGATGTATGCGCTGTCGTATCTGGCGGTGATTTGTGGGAGAAGCCTTCAGAGGGAGTGTTCAGGAAAAAATTATGAAAATAAACCATAAATTAAGGGAATTTTGACAGTGAAGCTGTAGAATTATTAACAGATAGTATTTTATGAGTGAAGTTAAGATATAGACACGCAGTTAACCGGTCTTCAAGTAAAATATGGGTGGAATATGATAATCACATTTTTTACAAAAAATTCTTTCTATTCTTACGATGTAGGAACAAAGGTGATGGAAAAGTTAATTAAAATAAATTTTGAGCTTCTGGCGTTAATGTGAAATTTGTAGGTATAAACTTATAATCGGATATATTACCTATCTAATATATAATATTTTGTGTCTTCTTCTTTTACCTTAGAATAATATCAATTGCAAAACAGTTCAATTAGTTTTTCTACCAATCCCTTGTCTCCCTGTTCAGTAATAAGTGTATCTATCTTGAATTTTCTTTACTACTTGCATCTAACTAGTTGTCATCTTTTTTTACTAAAGATATTTGATAAGTATTTTTGGTCCATTTTGCATAAACGCTCACAAAATATTAGCATACTTATTCATTGATTCCACTACATTAAGTTTAATTTCATCATATTTTTAATTTATTGTTAGTTTAATATGCATTGAACATAGCCATTTCCTAATGATCCATCTTTCAAGTTTTTCCTAACTTTTGTAAATTATTATTCAATATTGGAATTATGACTTCGCTACCGTTTTATAATATCTTTAATCTATTTATAGTTATGAAGTTTTAAAACAAAACCGTTTCTAGTTAATCTCACGGTTAAAGTAGATTCCAAATGGACGGATTCTTGATAGGTCTTTTAGAGGGATTTTGCTGGGAACCACTTGATATACGAAAATATTAGCGAGACTTGGACTTTTAGCAAAGGTTCAGAATACACGAATATAACTATGGCACAAAGGGAATTACTATGATACCGCAATATTTCGATAGTTTAAACCATAAAGATAAGATAAGGGAGATAAGGAATCCAGTACAGATAGATACAAATATCTGCTCTATTTCTTCCCTCGGACAATTAAGAATCATAATAGTAAGAAATCAGTCATTATTGATTTAGTAAAGACATTCTATATACAAGCAAAGACAAGATTCAACGCACCGTAGATATCAGATTTTTTCGTAGGAGCATATGTATCTACATCTACATCTACTTAATATCCCTCAAGCCGCCGCAAGGGCGTGTGGCGAGTGGTGTTAGTACACCAACCGTAATTAAAAAAGAAAAAAAAAGCTGCATGCTAAAGCCACAACTTTATACTATCCACAAACAAAACATGGTATATATTCATGCAAGAACACTTACACCCCACAAACACGTTAACACTCATTGCTAGTATGTATTTGCATGCGTGTAAGTTTAAATGCGTTCTGAATGAATATAAACTCGTGATTCTCTGTGGATGTGAATTGGCATGAATTAGTTATTTTGACTTGTGGTTGTATTCTGTTTCGCGGGTGGTGATATGACATCCCCCGCCACATGCCCTTGCAGTGGCTAGCGGGGCATTGTGCAGAAGTAGATGATACTGCAATACTTATAAGCCTTATCTAATATTAAATAAAATAAGTCCTTAAATTGCAAACAAAACCCCTCGTCATTTGCACGGGCGTTCTTCATCTCTTCTTTCGGTTCAACATGGCATTTTGATTCCTCCCTCTACTTAACCTGCACAATATTCTCCCAACTACATACATATGTCCCCAACATTTCATTGCAACCAAAACTTCATCCCAATCAACTTCACGTCTTTCACCTTTTTCTACTCATTTTTCCTATTCATTTTTATAATCTTCCAAAGACTGTATTTTCCAAAATATGAAAATTTTTAATAATATTTATTCATAACCGTATTCATGGTCACTGTCATCAACTCCCTCCTCTTTTTAGAATATTTTTTGCTTAATGCTACCCTATTTATATCCTAAATGATTTAACAGTTTTTTCCAAAGCAAATATTTGAACTATTTTATCTATTCTTATTTTTGCCCGTCAATTCAAATTCCTAAACACCTAACTAATTTGCGGAATTTCAATGCTTTTGTTTTAGTTATATTCAATCTAACGCCTTGCCAATCCCTGAATTTGTTAACTCACAGCAGTAGTGTAATATTTTGGCTGGCTTGCTGACTAGAGTTTGATCATTCACAAAACTAATCGATCAAATATAAATTAAGCCAGCGGTGATAATAGACTTCAATGTCTTATTAGCCCGCTTAGCAATGCACCACCCAACTGTCAGTACTCACATCAGTTCAGTCTGTACCGTATACGGTTCGGACTAGTCTCCTATCCCTAAACGTTTACTTATATCTTCTGCAGTTATTTCATTAATTCTTCGACATTTTCTCAATTGAAAGCTTTCTCAAAACTTGCGATGCAAGCAACGAGCCAGCAAGTATATTCTGATTGAATATTGCAATATCCAATATTTTCTTTTATATAAACGTAAAACGAAAAATATTTGAGTTTCAAGGATTATTTCAGTAAATAATCATCATTCTTCATTCGTAGTAGTAGTAGTAGTAGTTTTGAGGGGAGGCGACCGACAGCTAAGGTCATTTGCGCCATAGGGGAAGGACAGGAAAGGATGAAGGGTGGAGAGAAACCCGGCGTCGGCATTAGCCTACTCTTTACGAAAGGCGCCAAGGGGTCCGCGGCTTAACGTCCCATCCGACGGACGGCGTACTCACTCAAAGTGCCCTCCACAAAGCACCTCAAGTAGGGATCGAGACACCTCTGAAAAATATTCAACACCGCCGGGATTTGAACCCGCGCCCTCAGGGTGGGAAGCCAGTACGTTAGCCCCCGCACCATCTCGATCCCCTCTTCATTCGTATATAATAAGTCCGTAAGATATAGGCTAAAAGGACTATTTCTGATCTAACTATCATTTCATTACCCCCAAACCTAATTGCTAAAGCCACAAATAGTTGTTATTAAGACTAGACCAAATTTTTTTATTTATCTGAATAAAATTTATTGTTTACCTTTCAGCCTTTACATCAAAAACAAGTCCTCGCAGATGGCGAAGAATTAGGTATCTCTCAAAATTCTCTGCCCCAACTTTAAGACGCATGCCTACAGACAGATGCAATGGAATAGATTTACTTTTGCCGACATATTATAAGAAAACTGAATTAATTATTTGACTTTCTTCAACTACTTCGTTTGTCCTCTACCAACATTTTTAACCTACTTCTCTTCCTCCAGGATTGCGCATTGCCTAAAAAGATAAATTCTACCTTATTATCAATATCAACACTCTATCCTTAACCTAACCTATTCCAACCCAAATTGATTCATCGGCCAAGAACATTTCAAATTTGTATTTAAGCTGAATTTTACATCGAAACTTGTTGAACTGTAGAAATATAAATAATACTGGATGAACACAACACGATATATATTTTCATTCAGCATTCATTTTTGCAAATCCTCTGCCACAGTATCGAATATATCCCGGTCGTACGTTATATTCATTTCTATCAGGGTATTTCTTACCGGGCAATCACGCGAGCCACTCCACTTTCTGGACGCAGAACTTTTCGTGTTGAACGAGGGATGAACTTTCTGGCGGTTCATTCCTCAAGTAGCTAAACTTTCTTTTCTCTATTGCTTTTTAAATAATTTTAAGAACCATTTTAGAAGTGCTGGCAATTACACTCATTCTATTACAGCTATCCTGCACTAACTCTTTTCCGTTTTTTTTGCGGTGGGAGTTATTAATGATCGAATGAACCATTTCAATTTAATCCCTTCCTCATAGATGAAAGTAGCAGTCCATAAATATTTCCTTTCGTGATTTTCTACATGTGTTAACTAATTGCGCGGGAATGTCATCACCTCGACAATTTTAATCGATATTACTTATTTTAATGTCGTTTTTATTTCGCAATCAACTACTCTTGGAGCTAGGCTGTTTTCATCAGTAGTGTTCTAATATATTTTTTATGATTTCTATAACTTTGATTCAATATCTTTTCCATTAAATTCCTCTATTTATTCAATGCAGCTCTCTGTGGAACCATTTTTGGGTCTATTAATTATTAACCTGTAATTTCTCCGTTAGTTTGTACTGATTCTCCCAGTCTAATACCTGGAAGTGATATTACATTCCTGTGCAGCGCAACATTTCGCCTTTGCTCTGTATACGCTCCTTATACTTGCACTGCGTTTCCCAAAACTTGTCCTTCCCCATATTTTTTCTCGTATTTATTGAATATTCATCTTTTCTATGGTCTCATATCTTACCTGTGTTTCCATCCTTGGATTTCCTTCTCTCGTCCATCACAATTTCTGTAACCCTTGGCCATCTGAACTGACGATTTCTTTTGTTTCGTTTGTCTTACTTGATACCTCTTCTTTTGATGTTTCATCGTTTTTCTAGGGTACCCATCTCTTTGCATTGGTGTACTTGGTATGAATTCTGGTGTTGATCGCTTTTTCCGGTCAAGTGGTCATTCTCTTGGCCCTAGCCGTAGACTCCGTTTATCATTTCGTGAGATTCTAACCCAATGAGCACTCTATATATTTTGGTGTGAATCAACGTACTCTCACAGAGTGCGGTTGACTATTACATTTCTAAATCTGGCATTCCTTGTTCGTTAACCGTGCTCCCCAAACCTACCCCATCTTTCCCGTCAACCCC
Organism: Hetaerina americana; assembly: GCF_022747635.1. NCBI lineage: Eukaryota > Metazoa > Arthropoda > Insecta > Odonata > Calopterygidae > Hetaerina > Hetaerina americana. The sequence goes on along the minus strand of NW_027287538.1, from coordinate 67,805,613 downwards.
TGACCGTGTTCTCATTACTATCAATTATTTTTGAAACCTCAATACCAGACAAAAAATATTCGGCGCCAGTCAAACTGGCTTTTTCAGGATGTTTACAAAGCGGTAAATAAAATCATCGGTTCCCTCCTCGTCTAAATGGTCGCATGGCGGATGTACTCGAATACGCCATCATTTAACTACTGTTTATTTGCATTACGTTACAGCAAATCTGTTTAAAATGTTGTAATAATTTCAAGATCACTTGTCAGCAACAAATTTGGGTTAACACATTGGTTTATTTAAAAACCAATTCTTTATATATTGGAGGAAAACTAACAACTACGGCATTCGTCCCACACACAACGAGCATTGGCATCCTATCCCACGTCTATCAAAGAATCAACAAAAGCTGGATTGCAAAAAAAATTCAACTACTCTGAAATTAAGACATCATGATAAACAGCCATTTCACAGATCACATTAAGTTTTTTTTACAGAAGCCGCTTATGAATGACTCCTCAAGGGGTCGCAGATAATAGTCTCACCCCAACAAGCTTTGCTTTGCATAGACGCAAAAAAACTAGCCTCAACCTTCCAGGGTAGCCGTCCCTAGTCCTCAAGCACATGACAATATAACCGGAAGTGATCCCATTGTCACACCCCACTTAACCATTAGGTTTACCCTCCGCTCGACCGAACATGGGCGAAAAAAAAGCAAAAGCAACCAGTTCCGATGCTCGTAATGGCATTTGCGCTTCACCCCTCTTCCCTACCATCAGCAGGGTTCTCCCTGGGAAAAAAATGTATTTCACGGCCTTGTGAGGCGATGAAAAGGATTTGACCTGGCGGCACGCCACGCCACGTGAATCAAACGGGGTGACATCCCTTATGACAGTTGATCAAGGCAACGCAAACAACGACGAAAGTGGCCAAGAATATTTACCTTGAAATGTCAATGGGGTGTGAATTATATTTGAGTTTAAAAACTCAAAAACGTTTTCAATGAACTTGAAAAATTAGACTGGATTGGATATACACTGACTAAACCAAATAAACATATCTGATTTTATAAAAAAAGTACTGAAATGGCATCATTCGATTCATATTTTAAAATTGCAACCAAGTTAATCAACCCAAATGATGGTTAGATAGCCGAGGGTAGAACGCATCTTTCACTTATCACATGACAAGAGTGGAGTCACTTCCATTAGTTCTGTCCCTTCTGGTATTTTAAGATAATACGGTACCAAAAATCACTTGGATAAAGTTACCAGAGGTCCCTTGGGACCCTTTAGGTCAGTCCGCGAGAATTCCATCCTTTGAGTTATTTCTAAATACCTTACTAATGAATTATATTTATTGGCAAATCATACTAAATTGATGATAATTAACACTGTCTCGTTGCCTATCAATGGGCCCAACACCCGTCAGATGCCCGTATATCCTACTGCTGCTTCCCCTAAGTCTAAGCCTAAGGGTCAAAAAATTTGGAAAGGTACATAATGTGGACTGAATTTTTCTAGGACATACCCATCGCTTCTTGGGATAGGAAAGAGAAATCTAAACAGCAAAGAAATCCAATTTAAAAAAATCTTTTTCGAATATATTGCTGATATCAATGTACCTTATTACACAAATGGAGAATAATTCAACAGAGTAATGAGAAAACCATTCCTGATGTTAAGTTACTGAGGACTACAGAAACATTCATCATAATAGAAAGAAATAAATTAGTAAAGATATTCAACTTTTCTTTATTGGTTACGGCAATTATGCCACTGATTTATAAAATACCAAATTTTTAAACTCCTGTTAACGCTAATAACATTTTAACCTTGCACTCTTGTCTTCACTGATTCAGATGAAAGAGATCATAAAAAAATAGATTGATGAGATGACAAAACATAGAATTCAGGAAATCTCATGAGTTGCTTGGGTAACTTGGATTATTATTTCGTTAGCTCATACATGGAAATGAGAGCATTAAAATGTTTGTCATTAATTAATAAACAAAAGTGGAGAAGTAAAAGTAACCAAAAAACAATACATGATAATAATCATTACTTGAATTTTAAAGTAAAAACGTTTTCAGGTCTTTGAATGGTATTTTTGCCGCTTCTGAGACATGGGTTTCAATAATCTAATTCCTTTAAAACTTGGCACACAAGATATTTGCACCCAACGGGAAAAATTAATGCAATATTAAAAACATTTATTAATTTAATTGGCAAATCCGATGAAAATTTTTAATTAGAAACTGTCTCCGTCGTCTCAGAGTAACATGATTAGTGGTATAGGCAGCTTATGCACTGATAAACACTGCGTGTATATAGTGGTAGAAATAGATATAAACTTCTTTATTCGGGTGAAGTTAAGACCATAAGGTTTAAAATAAAATTGAGGCCTTCTCATTATACTCTTTTTCAAGTGCATACCAACAGTAATTGTTTGTGGACTGCATAAGTTGGTGTCTTTTGTATGCGGTATTTTTCTTAATGACGGGTGGTGCCCTAACAACCCCCGCCACACGCCCTTGCGTCCGCTTGAATGGTATTAAGTAGATGTAGATGAATAATAATAATTAGATAAAATATGGACTGGTAGGTACTGGTGGTATATCCTATAGAGATCGTAAAATATTTTCAACATGGAAATAGGATAAAAATTATGACTGATATTTCTTTCCCAATGTAATTAAAATAAGCCAAACAAGAATAGAGTAGGTAATGGTAAATAATGGAGGATCGCCTAACACTGATACATTTCATTGTAAAAAACAGTGTATCTCGTAGTTTAACAGACGCAAATGACATATTCCGGTGAATTTGTGTCTATAAAAAACAAATATCCTTCCTCGAATTATTATATGTTTTTACTAAGACCCGTTTTTTTAATATTTCACTTTTGTGTTCCTCATTTTCTTCGTGCAGTATTAATGAAACAGCATTAACGAAAAACAGAATGCTGGTATTTACATTGCGTTTAAAAATGTGATTTCACTTTGTTTAAATATTAGCGCTGCCCAATTACTAACCGCATGGAGAAATATTTTTGATTAAAAGCAGTTTTTTTAAATATTATACTTATGTCATTTATATATTTAGTTAAAATTTGGTAATATAATAGGCACCCACTTTTGAATACAATGGGAATTAATTCCTAAATATCCAAAGCAACGTATAACTCTTCCGTTATCTAAGAAAAAAATGCCTCTATGGCCTAAATGAATTACGATTGTGGAACATTAGTTTTATAAGCAACACGACAAAATAAAAAACTGACTAAAATTAAAATCAAATAAATTTGCTTATTCGACACTTAGAAAAACAAAGGTTAACTAAGGTGCATGTGATAAATTCTCCTGGAGGTGTTGTTTCTCTTCAAAATATGCCCACGTCGAATATTTTATGAGCATGACAGGAAAATCCAATCATCAAACAGTCCACACAGAAGAATGGCACTTAAAATGACAATATACTCCATTTGAAATCATAGACAGCATTAGATCGGCAGACAAACAGTATTGCTTTCGGAAGAAGATTTTGAATGATTTGAAATGCAGGGAAATTAAATCTGTCATATTGCATGATTTTTCATTAATGTAATTCAGAGTTTGGCTCTTCTTCAGGCATCTCATGTTTAAGGAATGTTTTGGAGAACAAGGACACATAATTCCTCATATCAGGATGCCTCAGTACATTACAAATAATACTATACACTCCGTTAAACATCATCATTGCGGGATACTTTTGAAATAATTGCTGTTGGAGTAACTAAGATTATTATACATAAACACCCATCTAGAATCATATTATCTATATTTTTAAAAAAAACAGCTTTCTCTTCTAATTATTTTATAAGGAGAAAATGTCAGCTCACTTGATACGTTTTTAATTTCATTTGAGCACATTTTCCTGGAAGTAACACCTACATACCTAAGAAGAGTTATTTTAAATATTTATACATTTTATGTTATAAGTTAATATTATACGCCTGCTGAGTTTTAACTTGCATCGATTAAAATATATAATTTAAGGAGATTTCATGAAATAATGGTAGTATAAATTTACAATACACTACGACCATTGGTATTTAATTTTGGATCCCGAAAATAGAAAAAAAAAACTCCCAACAGTGAAACTCTCAAAACTACCCCTATTGGTTCTCTATTGAAAAAGTATACTTGAATCTACATATTTTTTCGTTGAAAAGATAGGCTCAAGTAAGGAAATAGCGGTCTTTTATAAATAGAAGTGATACTTGTACGACTTACTCCTTATACGCAACCTAAATCTAAATGGCATGGCATCTGATTAATCACCTTGCTGGCTTCATTGGCTTATCACAAAATTCAAAAAATGATAGACTGATGAAGATGTCACCGAGCAAACTGCAAACGTAAAGAAATAAGGGCATATCCAAGGGCTGACGATTATGACTAACTTCTATGATGAATGAAAAGAGTTTGGCGTTCCGTAAAAAACTTCTTTTCCATGGCAAACAAGGCCAAAAAAACTTCTCATTGATTAATCAGAGATTAAAAGATTTTCTCGGAATGAATTCAGGAAAAAATTTCGACTGAAAAAGTTCTCCGTCATTGCGTTGGACCGAGGCAGAATAGTGTACTCAGGGAGAGGCGCAATGAAGCCGAGGAATAAATTCCTCTCCCACGGCGAGAGAGAGAGACGCAGGTCCATTTCTTCCTCTCCGGCAGTCTATTTGCCTCGAATGGGGGCAGATATAAGAACGAGCCGGAAAAGTAACGGACGAAATTACGAAAAAAGGAGAGCAACAAAAGACGGACTTAATAATATAAAAAGGATCCAAACGCACGCGGAGCGCCTTTTTCGGAGGCGACGGGAGGTAAGAGGGGGAGGAAGAGGGCGCGCGCACGGGAGGAGAGACAGAATAAGAGGGACTTGTAATCAACGCATTCCTCGCTCTCCTCCCCCCTTGTTTTTTTTAATTCACTCCCTGGCGCTCTCACCTCGCCCCGTATCGCCATTCTCCAAGGAAAGAGCGCGGCGTAGAGAGGAGGGGAAAAGGAGACGTCGAGGGTAGGAGGCCCTCGAAAAAAGGAGAGGAAATGAAGGGAAGAGGAATGAGCCAGAAGCAGGGAGGATATAGGTTGAGCTTATTTAAAAGGGACCCTACCATCGAAGGCCAGTGAAGAGGGGGAGCCAGCCGGGGGTGTGCGGGGTAGGAATGAGTAACACGTGAACCACAGGGGTAGGGCGCACCGGTAGTACTTCCGCCCTGGACGCTGCAGTGGTGTCGGGCGAGGAGGAAGAGGTAGTCCTGGTGGAGTTCATTAAGGGCGGTGGCGCTGTGGATCGGTGGCATTCGCAAGGAGGGAAGTCGGGACTCCTTTTTACGACCTCGTCTTGGCGGAACGACCGAGGGGGAAATGGGAAGGCAGCATCTCGCGCGGGAGCGGAGAGGAGGGATAAGAGGAAAGTTCCCAGAAGGGGAAGGGATACATGTATGTGTGTATGGGGAGGTGGTCGAGGGAGGATTTTTTCGGGACGGGAAGAGGGAGAGAAGGATTAAGGCTTGGCTTATACGCGCCGGAGATTCCAACGACTGAAATTCTCTAATGCATCGGCGCCTCCAGTAGGGTTGGTACACATTTTAACGACCCGTGCCTTAATAACACGGCGAGGCAGGGACGTGTAGGGGAGGCGTCGGGTGAAGGGAAGGAAGGGCGTAAAAGGGACCGTTTCCATATCTACGGCCCTTCTGTCCCTCTCCCCCCCCCCTTCAAACCCCTCCGGTGGTTTTTTATCTCCCGCTGACCCGACGTCGTCTTCGAGGACAAAAATTCCATGCTGATGTGGAATGTCGAAATATGACGCCCCCGAGTTTTAAGCGACAGATATCTTTTTGGTCCACAAGTGTGAGACCAAAAGTTCATTAATTCGAGTTCTATTTTTCCATTTCCCATAACGGTTTATTGTTGCAATTTAATAGAGCATAAATAGATTTTCTCGCTCCTACTTTACCTATTGTTTTAATGTATTGGAATGTTGACAAAAGAGCGTATTTTAAAGCATTTAACACCATGAAATTGTAAATCCCAACTGCTAAATTAAACTTTATTTAAGCTCTTGATCTCTTCCCTCCAAAACACATTCTTGCCTCAACTAAAAAACTGTGTATCCGGAGCTAGGGTTTACATTTGGCTAAATGAAAAACTAAACCCTAAGACTAATTATTCTTTTAAGACAACTAAGATCCACGAATGCATTAAATATGAAATATGAATGGCTTTCTTAAGAAAAAGTTCAAGCTCGTATTGAAATTTTTATTTGTGTAATATGATTGTTAAGTCCAATTATCGTGGTTACAAATTATAGCGAAGTTTAATTTAAAATTTAAAAAATTGAAATGTTCATTACTATCAATAAATACTAAATATTTAACTATTTCCGGATTCATTTCACCATTGATTGAGCATGACATACAGGGTTTCACCCAAAAGTGGTAGGACTGATTTTTTTACAAGAATTTTATTGACGATATACTTACATCGACTTAATAATCTTCAAAGTATGCTCCTTGAGCTGCTACACACTTAGGATAACGTTGCTCCCATTCCCTGTACGCCCGCTGGAAATTTTCCCTGGGGATGCCGTTGATGACCCTCGTCGAAGCCTCTTGAACGGCCTTTATTGAGTCAAAACGTCGTCTCTTGAGCTGTCTTATCATCAGGGGGAAGAAGAAGTCCGGTGGTGCCAGATCGGGAGAATAGGGCGGGTGCGGCAACGTGGCAACGCCGCCAGGAGCTGTCTGACGACGAGCGCGCCATGGCAGAATTTTCGGCACCATCTTGACGCACACCTTGCGTATGGCCAAATCCTGTGAAATAATGCGTTGGACGTTGGATGCAGACAGACCCAACTGGTCTGCAATTTCTTCACAGGTTAAGCGTCGGTCTGTGTTCAGCAGTGTCCTCACTCTGTCCACATTCGTGTCGGTTCTTGCCGTCGACGGGCGTCCGGAGCGTTGGTCGTCTTCAACGAGCTCCCTACCCTCTTTAAACAACTTGTGCCACTCAAATACTGTGGACCGGCTTAAGGCAGTGTCCCCATAAGCCTGCTTGATCATATCGAGGGTCTCAGTTGCCGTCTTCCCGAGTTTCGCACAAAAGTTCACGGAATAACGTTGCTCTAAATTCAGATTCATTTTGTTTTTCGACGCGGACAAAAAATTTGCTTCACTAAAAACGGTGTCCTCACTCAACGACAGCCCGTAGGCGACTGAGGTTGGTGTCGGTCTGTTGCTAAGAGCCTCCTCCACCTTACCCTGCCAGACAGACCCCCTCCACCGCTCCGTTCGCGCCAGAGAAAATCAGTCCTACCACTTTTGGGTGTGACCCTGTAGGTTGCTTAATTTGTTTAGTTCACCGTAATTCATAGATACCGAATGACTTCATTTTAAGATGGCTAAATATTCGTGAAAAATTAGAAATGTCAAATTCTATAATACTGCGAGTTTATCCGGGTGGTCTTTCAACACTTTAACCGTATCTAATGTATATTGCTTTGCTGTGCTACGGATAATTGTATCATAAAAAGCTGGCAAATGTATTTCATATCATACAAATGCATAACCCGTTTTGAACTTACCCACTATGGTATACGATTGTTTTAACAGAAATAGAATACTTTGGTGCCACACATATTCTAACCATAGATTGATATGTTTTTGGAATAGTCTGTGTCAACTGGAGATGTTTATTTTCACACACATATTTTAACACACTCTTGGAGTGAATGAATATTTCATGCAAATTTAATATTGAACAGATTATAAGCATTCGGGATCAAAAAAACCAACCAAAAGCCAATTACGAGGGTAATCCGGAAAGTAGTACCCGTTCGTGCCGCATGAAGTGCTGACGACGCGAGTAGCCGCTGGACGAGGTCAGATAGCTTCAGTGGCTTGTCTGCCTTCTCTGAGCCAAGTTGCGTGACGCTAGCATTGCCTGTGTTGTTTCTGTGATTGTTTACAATGTTTAAAAAAATTGAGAACGCCGCCAGTTGTGAAGTGAGGGCAGTGATTAAATTCCTCAATGCAAGAAACGTTCGCCCATGTGATATTCATCGCCAATTAAAGGAGGTGTATGGAGACAATGTAATGGACGAGTCGTCTGTTCGGCGGTGGTGTCGCAACTTCAACATGGGGAGGGGGAACACACACGACGATGAGCGTTCGGAGAGACCGTCTGTCATTACAGACCAACTGGTGAGCTCAGTTGACGAATTCGTGAGGAACGATCGGCGCGTCACAATTGATGACATCTGTGAGCATTTTCCCAATGTTTCTCGAACATTTGTTCATGAAATTGTTAAACACCATCTGCATTATGCAAAAATTTGTGCAAGATGGGTCCCTCGCGTATCTCAATGAGCTGGCGGCGAAGGACTATGCAGCAGGAATACAGAAACTTGTCACACGTTATGACAAATGCCTTAATTTGCTTGGAGATTATGTTGAGAAGTAGTTTAAAGTATCCTCTTTCAAATAAAATTTTTTATGTTTGTTAATATTTACTTTTGTGTCTTTATTTCACGAACGGGTACTACTTTCCGGATGACCCTCGTATATGATAAATTTGCCCTGCTCACATCCTGGGAATCATCGAGATCAAGTGGACGGGAGCAGACGACTACTGGAGCGACGGATATCCAGTTATATACTTGAAGGTCGACCGGAGGATCGTAGCTGTTGGCATCACACTAAAGAAATAATGGGGCAGAAGATTAAAGGCAATATTGCCGTAAACAGATAGAATTCTGATGTTGAAGGTGAAAGGAGAGCCCATGGACACCGCGATCGTGTAAGAATACATTCCCACGTCTAGCCATACAGAAGAGGAATTAGAAAAAGTTTGCAAGTAAATGGAGGAAGTCCTCGGAAAGGTGAAAGGGAAAGAAAATCTCATCATAACGGGAGACTGGAACTCAATCGTAGGAAAAAAAAGGAGGACGAATCGTCGGAAATTTCGTGCGTGGGAAAACGGAACGCCAAAGGATTCCTTCACCTATATCGGAAATACCATCACATGGAACGGAAGAAGTATTGCAGACATCAAGAAAAAAAAGTGAAAAAGAATTCACAATGGAAAGACAATTTCTGTGTCCGTAGAAGATAGAACTACACACGATGAAACAATGCGTGAAAACATTCGTATGGAGCGTGTCCCTCTATGGATCAGAAGCATGTACCAGAAAAATAGAGAAGCCTTCGAAAGTAGGCCAGAAAAATATAGAAGCCTTCGAAACCTGGTGATGGAGGAAGATGCTCAATATCAAATGGACGGTTTAAATAAGGAATGAAGTCGTATACAGAAGAAAAGACGAAGAACGGACCTTATGGAACACCATAGAGAAAAGACGAACCAGATAGATTGGCCACACCCTGAGGTACAATTGATTCGTGAAGAAAATAATGGAGGTAAAAGTAGAGAGAAAAGTCCCAAGAGGGAGACTAAGGGATAGATATGTGGGAGAAATAAAGAAGAGAGTACATTGTAAAATATACCAGGAAGTAAGCATGCAATTAGCATCAGATAGGGCTGAATGAAGGGCTGCAGTCAACCAATCTTAGGATTGAACGACCAATGATGATGAGAGGCCTGCTCAAGGAAACATTTTAAAGAAAAATATAAAATTACTATGTGAACTTTGGTAGTAAACCAAGAACTGAATTCACTACATGAAAAGACATGCATTATCTTATACTAAGAACAACTACGGTTACTAGGGTAGTTTTCTAGGAAATAATCCAGGCCTGGAATTACATTGACAAATTGTGAATACCTGGATAAGTTGAGTATATCCAACCAGATTTACAAGAATTGAGTTTTTTTATCTATACATGTATTTAACTCAAACTGGTAGATATACGTAGTAAACAGAGCATTGGGATACTAAAAGTACTCGCATAACTCGAGTTTAAACCCTGATGGGCGTCTTTGCACCATCCCATCCAGAATTCAATAGGTGCTAGTGTCCGGTAGCAAGGATTGTAGTGAATTATATGTGTTAGACGAAGGGCGATAATCTGGCCCACCTATCTTAAATGTTGGCCTTAGATCTTTGATTTCCGTGGTGCCACATACGTACGTAAGAGAAGATATGGGGCAAGTAAAATAACTCCTTATTTTATGGATCTCTTTCACGCCTTCATCAAGGGTGGTATTGTATCACTAACTGCCGCATGAACTCCTAACAGCTGTTGGGGAATTACATGTAATTGTAAAGCATTTGAACCACATAAACTTTACAACTACGTCACATTTATCCCTACAATATTTTTCGTTCATTTCCTTAACTGTGAATCCCTACGATATTGCCGTTTTTGAGTAATATTAGATAAATATTCAACCTTGAAGGCTTTCTTACAACCACAAAGAGTATCATTTTATAATAAAGCGAAAATATCTTTTTCCAAAAGAATTAAAACACAAGAGCCCTTAAATTATATCTAAGTAACTACTGTTGAATATTTTGCCATGAATGGTTTATATAATAATAAAATTTCACTCAAAAGTCAAATGAATAAATCAAGAAAATTATACCATTTAATATAAGCATTATATGATTCAGCGTTTTTGCGTTTATTATATTTTCCAGTTTTTGGCGCTACCAGCCGAGTAAAGTAAAATTCAAGGAAAACTTTCTCATACATTAAACTTCTTGATGAGGAATCTGTCTGTGAATAATTTTTAGGAATACATTTGCTTAGATCTTAAATTGGGATAATTGCTTCAGGACAAATTAAATTTGTGTATATTCCCTCAGAACAGGATGGATTTTTCGCACATTAATTTATGCATAAATATGAAAGTTTTCAGAAACGTAAAAAATTACTTGCTTTTCCTTGTTAACTGAATAATTTTTAATCAAAGCATTACTATGAAACCCGAACAAAATAGTACGTTGCCTTTCAATGCATAGTTTAAGAAAATAAAAACAAAGGGCGAGTCAGTGGTGCGTATAGAGTTACATTAAACCTTTACCCAGGGCATACCTCAAAAGGGTTGATTTTTGTTTTCGACTTCAATGTCATTTCTCATAATATGGTTAGGCCATTACATGTCATATTTTAGAACTGTAAAAATCCAATCACCATTTGATCACTTACAAATCTATTTCACCACCGCGAATCAGTCACTCAAAACGACAATTACACGAATAAGTGAACATTCGAGGAAACTCAAACAAGACATTATTGATCCTTAATTGGTCATCGTAAAAGGCATCCCTGTGTGAACCATAGATACTATTTTTAATTTATGTTTTTCATTTGTTTAAATCTAAGTAATTCGGAGCTTTCCACGAAAAAACATTTAATAAGGCCTGCAATCGAATGCCTTTCAAGCGGTTTTATTCACTCTAATCTGCGAACAAACCAATAACTGAGCAACGAAAGATAAAATCGGCAATGATTAACAAAAATTGAGTAATTTAAAGGATTATGAAAAGCAAAATTCATTTCGTAGCAACAATCTACAGGGGAAAATGAAAACTGAATCAGTTTCTCCATTGCGTAATTCCCGTTGAAGTAATTGCTAAGCCTTATTCTTTATTTTAATCAGTTTCTGTGTAAATTTTAGCTACATGATATTCTGTAAGATTTGGACCCATGCATAAAAAGTAAGCAGTCACCTACTTCTAGACTAAATGGTTTGAACCAATTGTATTAAAGGCAAAAAATGTATCCTAAAACAGATATTCTAATTGTTCATATCTTTGAATTGACATATACCCATGAAGTATTCATTGAGATCAATACAATCATCCCATTGTGTTGAGGGCAAATAGAAACACAATGGAATAATGCAATGGAAGTAGTAACTATTAATGCAATGAAAATCCCTTTATGTGATAAAAAACGTCAAAAAGTAGAAATATATATATATATATATATATATATATATATATATATATATATATATATATATATATATATATATTTATATTTATATTTCCTCTCTTTCTATGAATTAATTATTATTAATATATGTATACTCGTATACATTTAGAATATATTCAATTATTACAAAAATTTTAAGAGATTGCTGAATAACCTTAATTATCTTTGAAGTCTTTTTATTGCATTGATGACATTTGCATACATGCTATGATCACTTCCTAGACTACAAACACCAGAATACAGACATTGAAAATAAAAAAGGTAAAATTGTGTACCAACAAATCAGCACATTTGTCAAATTTGGAATTAAAGAAATATTTGAATTCTTATTTCTGTCCAAAGGTATTTCAGGACGTCCAAATACGTTCAGAACATTACTTGAAGTCCTTCACATTTCGGGAAATTTACCCTTACAATATAATCAGGCATTTGCACGAGACATGGCAGCCCTTAAGTCTTAAATATCCCGACAAGGGCAGTTTTGAAAGCCGCACGTACGTACCACCCGACTCTGCGGAATTTGGTTGTGCAATTCTGCTATCTGCAAGCGAGCAGGCCATACGCGAGGGAGACTATTTCACTATTCTCGGCCAATCATCTCTCCGTTCTCTTCGCATCACAGAGCACATCCAGTCGGGCATACGCTCGCCCCAGCTCCTCGGATTACATTATTCGCTCGGAAACGAAAGCGCGAAGGGAATGCGGAATGGAGTTGGACAGGTGGGGATGTTTAGAGAGTGCAGTTTTCTCAGAAGAAGTATGTTTGAAAGGATAGATGGTGCAGAGTGCCGCTGCCAGTGGAATTGCATTCGGTGTAAAAATAATTCAAAACCGGCAATCAAGGCAGAGTTTCGTACGAACAGTTAGAGTTCTCTGTCGTCGCTAAACGTAGCACTACTACTATAGGCTTGATAAGAGTAAGTGAACGTACAGTTAGTTAAATACCCCGAGGCAAATAGGTTATCTACCGTCAATTGATAAAAAGTTTGATAAAAAGTTGCGATAGTATAATTTAAAGTAGTTTTCCGATTACTCATAAAAAATACTCCTTATAATAATAGCATATGTTAATTATTTATTTCTTATTGGGGAAGTACAATGTCATTCACTACAAAAACCTACTCGTATCACCACTCATTCTAAGTTTCAGTGATTTTAAGAAAATTAAAATCTGATGGATGGTCTAACCATAACAGCATTACAATTACGCAATAGATATTATATCAGCATTGAATAAGAAAATAATTAGTACATACTGTCACCAAAATTGCAAAAAAGTTACTACTATTTTCTTTTTACCTTTAATGTTAAACTTTTAGAGGAGTTTTTTTAGGGAGTTTTTGCGTGGTATATGCCGTGAGTTTTAGTTATTTCTTTAAGAAAATCATGACACATGCAGTGTCAAAAATTAAAAATATTTGATTGTAAGAAATAATAATAATTTATCAGGGTTATATTAGCATTCACTATAATATTTACTTCCGTTCTTTATGATTATGCATTACTTTCTCTTTTCAATATAGTTAATATCTTTAAATGTATAGCAATATTTGTCATTATATTTAACAAACACGGAAGATCATATAACGTCTTGAAGTTTTTTATAGTAAAACTTAGGTATAATTTTCAATTCTGAATATGTTTGCATACCTTATCCGAAACTTAACTTTAAATTTATTTTATTGTGGAGAAATTAAGCAACCTAATGGCATCTGTGCATGACGGCATTATACAAATTACGATATTTCAAGGTCAAGAACATTTATTATTTCCTATTATGTAATTCCGTTTCAGCATTATTGAGTCCCGAGGTGGAATTTAATTGCTAATGAAAATCATTAAATATCAAAATCTGCTGAAGGAATATTTGTTTTATAAATCAATTGGAAAAATATTTCCCCTAAGTTTATGAAAGCTTTATTGGCCTAGATTTGCCACACGGAGAAAATGGGTGCATTCCACGCGTTCTAATATATTCTTTCGTTTTGAAATTCTTTTTGATTCATTTTATAATATTTTCTCCGAAGTCCTGTGAGATGTATGGTAGCTATAACATAAATGGCTACTTTAGGTACACACACAGCCAAACAACACACATTATATCGAACAAATTGCAGAATTTTCTTCCACACAACTTGATTTAATAGCTTTGAGATGCATAAAATATCATTATGACAGCATGAGTCTTTATATAAATATAAAATAGATATTATTTAATATGATATAAACATAAGATAATATAAATTTGAGTTTTTTAATGGAAAAGTGGAGATACAAAAATATTTATAATTTGTCACATTATTCAATAAACTTCGTTATGTTATATTCATCAATTATATTTTTTTGCTTATCAAAAGTTGTGGTCTTTTAAAGATTTTTTTGCAATCATCGATTTAACCTTTCGACTCAAGATCAATATTTTTATTTTGAAACATAATTAATCGTGAGTAGGTCGATTAATGCAGGTTAGATTTCAACCTAAAAAAACCGCTTCCAGGAAAGAGGAGATGGGAACCCTGTGCCCAAAGGGATCCCCTCCAATCTCAACACTAAGGAGAAATGATGAGGGAGGATGGAAGAAATGTATAGAAGGCAGAGATGACCACAGAGAGAGGAGTAGGAGCAGGCGGCGAATTGCAGGTGCGGGCTTTGCGAGATGAGATAAGAGAATTTTCGTTCGAACTATACAGGCATCGCACGGGCAGCCTAACGGTGCGGAGAGTGCAGGGCCCCAAGGCGGTAGGGTGGGCGGACGGGCAGGCGGGCAAAGGACAGTAGGAAGGGAGGGCTTTCGCCGGCGAGGTGAGGGAGGGAGTGGAGAAGAGAGAGGTTATGCGCGCGTTGAAGAGCAAGCAGCCGTCTATGGGAAGGAGAGGAGACCGTGCCAGTTAAACATAGGTTGCTAACGGGAAGCCTGGTGGATGCTGGATTGCAGCTGGGGGGGTTAGGGAAGATTTCCACCACCGGTAAGACCCGAAAGAGAATATATGCAAATATAGATGCCCAGGACCAAGTCCGATACAAAATTATTATTATTGATGGAGGTCCAACGCCTGTTTCGGAGTGAAGCTGTCGTCTAATCTGTATATTTTACAATGAAAGTAAACTTGAAATATTCGGAGTAACTAAATACCAATATTTCATTGACATGTAGATAAAATGTATTTTTTATCTAAAATAAATATTTCAAGAGGGAGACTTTCAAGACCTGAAATATCATTTATGTTAATTTAATATTTCCAGAACCGATTAAGGATTATATTGTTAGAGGCGACGGTTTGATGGAGTGAAATAGTTACCGTTCCAAATAAATTTCGAAACTTTAAGTAATTTATTGCATTGCATGATGCGATTTAAAAATTGCCAAAAAATAATATCCTCTACAGGTAAATGGCTCCATTTCTGTTTGTTGGGGTCTTTTCTCAGTCGTAATGCAGCAGCACGTACAGTTCAGGTTCCACTTCTCTGCTAAGCATACACACATAAGGATGCAATAAATATCCACGACGGTTAAATTGTCCACTCTTTCGTTAGCAAGAAAATACCAAAATTATATATACATTTTCTGATGCACTATAGCACCAATAGCTTGGCAAATCCATATGGAATCTTGAACCATAAAATTCAGCTCAGGAACAAAATCACGATAATTGTGGCAACACGTGAAAACTTAGATAACAACGCAAGCAGGATCTACTCGGGGGATCTGTTGAATATATCATTTTTACAATCCAGAATTCCAATAAGGAATGGTAAGATGCAGTAGAGGTCCATGTTCCTTAGTTATGAGGTTTAAAAAATTTATAATGCAGGCCTCTTGATCTTTTCAGCCATACTGCCTGGAAATATTTCTGGTTTTTATTAATTAAAGAAAAGCTGATATTATAGAATTAAGGGCTAAGCTGGTGGTTGTGAGTCCATGAAAGAGAGTAGGTCACCTTAGAAGAGAGATTCACACTTGACTTGTAGGGAGGTGAAATGCAGAAATTTCTCCTTTCTGAATCTCTTTTCAGAATCTTTTCTGATAAATGGTTCGATCGGATAAAACATTCGTGGAATGCCGCAAAAACAAGCTTTATTCCTTGAACTGTTATTTTGGTACACTTAATTAACGTAACATTCGAGAACGTACAGATCAGATAAGCAAAGAATAGATTTCTGACATCGGATTACAAAGCATGGCACTGCATTTCGTCAGCATTGTTTCAAGTTACCCTCGTGAGGAATAAGAGTTGAGTGAGGCAAAATGAAAGCACGATCCTCAGTCCTAGAGAAAACAAGTCGAGTTTCACAGAGTCAAAGAGGAAAGGACTTACGGATATGTTTTCATTTGAAAAACAAAAGAGGGAGAACTAATAGGATTGGCCAGTGCGTATTATAGTTGAGGTGAGCATTTAAATGTAAGAGGACACCCGTGTTTATTAAGTATTCTTTTTATTCGGAGTGCGGGAGGGGTGCGGGAATGTGAACCCTGAGGGGCAGAGAGTAAGGAGTCGCACGAAATGGGGGTTCCCAAGGGTGCTGTGCTTCCCAATTCCACTGCTGTGATGTGTGTGGAGCTTCAATCTCTCCTACGTGACTCAGATGAAGAGATCTCCGGTTCGCTGCAGCATTTTTTTCCCTCTTTTTAAGCCCCTCCCATATGCAGCTCTGGGTGCCCTCCTTTCCCTCTGATCCCCCTTGTTCTTCGGAATTATACGTATTTTTTCCACTCCTACGGAGTACGAGTTCCCGCCCTGGGGCAGTTTTTTATGTGGGCGGGATCCGAGTGAATTGCCGCGGGTACGTAACTTGCCTGGCCGGTAAAGCTGAGGTGTCCGTGAAATGATAGCCTAAATACTATTCCCCACACCCAGAAGAAAAAATTCCCGTGGAACTGTAAGGTTGGCAACCATGCTAACCCTCCACAAGGGGAAAAACGCACGAAAATTGCCTTCATTCTGAATATAAATGAGAAGATCTACACAGGAGGATACTCATTACTCCAGTCTTTTAATTACCAACCTTACCCCATGGATGCTGCAACCAGAATCGCCCAGCAAATAAAGGCCAAAAATAAAATTTCTGACCAATATTTCTTATAAGCGGCGAACTGATAATATCAAAACGATATCTGATTTGCAATTTAATGCCTTCGAAAAGTATATTTCTTTGAGATTAATTGTGCGTCGCTTATGGGTACAAAACCTTCTGGCACATTGTACCGCTACAGTGTTGCTTTGGTTTTTTAGAATCAATGTGCTGGAAATAATTTTATAGCCATTTCACGAAAACTGGTAAGAGTT